>NC_041744.1:8908355-10158355 GCF_004115215.2 Ornithorhynchus anatinus
CACTGTTGCATCCTGTGCTCAGCTGGTGGTTAAGAGCTCTCCCTCATGTGCTGCCTCGGTTTCCAGCTCTGGCCTGGGCTTGTGGGGGGTGGGGGAGAGGAAGTAGTTGTGGACTTCCTGAGCTGGGGAGCGGCTTGGCAGATGGCGTCTCCCCTACTTGGGGGTGAGAGGTCAGTGAACTTGGACCTGGTAGCCGGGTGGACTCATGCCCCTGGACCCCGAGTGGGCTTAGGACTACCTCAGCTGTGCCGGTTGTCCCCGGAGGAGTGAGGGGTGAACTTTGAGCCGGGTTGGAGCCCCTCCTGAGCCCAGACGATCCAGCCTGGGTTTGAGAGATGGGGAGGGTTACCCAGATCCTCTGAGAGCGCTCTTCCTCTTCTCTGGCCTAACCCCAGCTTCATCCAGTTTTCTTCTGTGCCCTCCCCACTCCCTCACCCTAATAGGAAAGCTCTGTGCTGCCTTCTCCCCAGGGACTGCAGGCTCAGTAGGGTTGCAGGGACTGTGGCTGGCTACTTCTCCATTCCCCGGCTTCCTGGTCCAGGACCTCGTCTCCCCCAATCTCTAATCTGCTTCAACTCCCTCCTGCTGCAATTGCAGCCTGCTTCCTCTTGTTCTCTCTCAGCGGGGGTGGAGGGTCCCCCACTGGGGTTATTCCCAGCTGGAGAGAAGGTGCGGAGGTTTGGGAGGGCTCTTCTGGTCTCGACTTGGTAGATGCTCCGTCCCCTCGGTCCCCTCCGTAGCGCCCATCCCCTCACAGGTGATGGCTCAGGATGGGACCTGCCCCCCAATTCCAGCCCCCGCCAATCCCGCCGGGTCATCCTGACTGCCAGGCACAAGCCGGGTGGGCCAGAGGGCCCAGGTCCTGGCTGCCAGCTGGGGAGTGAGTGGGACCTGGGAAGCACACAGAGGGAGGTGTTCCCGGCCAGGGCCGGGGTTCCGGGGTGGGGTGCTAGGGCTGCCCAGCAGCAGGGAGGTGGGCAGTTGTCCATGAGGGTCTCGGGCTCCCCAGGGGTTGACTGGGTGCTGCAGACTCAGCAGGCTGGAATGCTTCTGTTCCTAATTTAACTCCAAACGAGCTTCGGCAATTTTTTTTCAAAAACAGGAAATTTTAGACATATTTTGGACCCAAGCTTCAGGCACCTCTGGCACCGTGGGGGCCTCTTGGGAGCAGCAGCCCCCCGGCGGGGAGGGAGCAGAGGGGACAGGCTGGGGGAGGCTCTCCCAGGTTGAGGAGCTGCTAGTGGGAAGGGTAGGAGCCCGGCTGGGGCAGAGGGATGCCCGGAGGTCGGGGGTGGTCCCTGGAGCAGACATGGAGTTTGCCTCTTGGGGAGGTGATGGGACTTGGGGGTCCCTCCTGCTTCTGCCTGGATCCCACTCCTGGATTGTCGAGCCCCCCAAGTTCCCTTGTGGGACAGGTATGGGCAACTCCAGGTTGGTGGGTATGGGCCCAGGACCCTACTTGGCCCTGCCACCAGCCCAAGGGTGGGTGTGGGGACCGGGCCTCCAGTAGTCTGGCTCAGGTTGGCCTGGCACCTTCTCACTGAGACTCACTGCAGCCTTCCTGGGCACCTCGGGGCCCAACTGCCCCTTGCCACCACCCACCTCCCCCCTCCCGGTATTTACATTGAAATGGTTCTGGAAAATACCAGATATGCAAAGGCCGGGGCCGGCGGGGAGAGCAAGTATTTTAAAAATGCTGCAAAAGGCTCCAGTGTTTCCCAGAAACCACAAATACACGCCGCGGCTGCCAGCGGGGCTCAACCCACCCTCGGCACCGTCCAGGCCGATGATCCCCATCCCACCACCCTGCTGGGGGGTCAGCCTGGCCCCACCCCGCCTGCCGCGCAAGATGGCATTGGTGGGGAGTGGGGCCGGGCCCAGATGGGCAGGCCAGATCCTCGGCCAAAGGGACAGGTGTTCTGGGCTCTGCGCCCTGGCCAGTGCAGCCTGGCCTGCCTTGCCCAGAGTTGTGTGACAAAGGGGTGGGGGCATCCTGTCCCCTCTGCCTGCCTCACGGGGCTGGAGCTTGGCTCCCAACTGCAGTTCAACCCCAGGGGTTTGCCTATGATGCCACACTCTACGTTTCCTCTTCACTGGAAGGGGCGGGCAGCCAGTTGGCTCCTCTTCCAGGCTTTTGGGCACTTCTCAGACAACACAGCCTAGTGACAAGTGCCCGGGCCAGGGACCTGGGTTCTAATCCCAGCTCTGCCTCTTGCCTGCTGTGTATCCTGAGGAAAGGCTTTTCATTTCTCTAGACCTCAGTTTCCTCATTTGTAAAATAGGGATTCAGACCCTGTTCTCCCTCCTCCTTAAGCTGTGAACACCATGGCGGGCTGGTCTTCATGTATTTATCCCAGAACTTAATGCAGTGCTTGGCACATAGTAAGGGCGTCACAAACATAGCAGTAATAATAGTCATAATTATAATTATCCACTTGGGGGTGTTACATCTCTGTGCTCTCAACCCTTCCTTTGTGGATGTGGAAGGCTTGTTTCCTCCACTCTCCAGAGCAGGAACTCGATCTTTTATTTCTTCTGTCGGTTCCTTGGGCCTGTTACCAGTTTCCTTTCTTTTACAGTCTCTCTGGGCTCCCTCGCTCCCCTCTTCTCACCCACCCCCAATTCTGAGAAGGCAAGGGACCACCAATTATTGGCCTCCCCTCTATTCAGGGGTTGTTCTACAAGTCCTGGGGCCCAGCTTTCTTGGGTCTCCCCTGAGAACAGAGCAAGGGGAAATGGGCTGAAAGTGCAGCAGGAAGGAGATGAGTTAAACTTGAGGAAGGGCAAAGACTGTCAGAGTCAGGACCGAACTGTGGTGGGAGGTCGTGACTCTCCTCTTGACAGTGAAGGATCTGTGAGTTTCCTAGGGACTCAGGGGACATCCAGAGTTGCACTGGACCCTGTGGTTTCAGGGCTCAGCTCCCTCCTGCTCCTTGCATCCCTGGCCTGTTGCAGGGTGAAGCGGAGTGGGAGGGTGTGAGGAGTTGGTCCAGACCCCCAGGCTATCTCAGGGTCCACATGCTCTCAGCCCTTTGAGGTTGGTATGGGGAGCAGCTGGGAGAGCCCTCGGGTCCTGGGTTAGGCTGGTGCTGTTGAACAGAGGGAAGGTAGAACCCAGCCAGGGCATGGCCACTGTGAGTAGTGGCCCCTCACCCCCCCGGGGAAGCCCAGGGATTGGGAGCTACGGCACAATAAAGGAGAATGTCTTCCCCCGGGGGGGCAGGTGGAGAGGGGTCCCTGTCTCTAGTCTGCGATGCCCTGGGGGGGCTCCGGGAGCCCTAGCAGAGATGGCTCCCTTTGGTCTTGTGCTCCCTTATAGTGCTTCTGGGAGCCCCGTTACTCCTGGAGAACCGGGGGATCCCCCAGGGAGAATGGGAATTGGGGGGACATCTGTGGCATGTCCCCAAAGACCACCTGCCCTAGGCCCCCAAAAGGCATTAGAGCCCGGGGTGGAGGGTGAGGTGGCCAGCGCCCAGCTGGCCAGCCAGTGTGGAATGTGTTTCCCGCCCCAGCTGGCCGCTGGTCCTTGGGGGGTGGAATGTGACCGGCCGGGGGCCCCACTTCCTCTCACGCCCTCCCCCACTGCCTGAGTGCCGGAATGCCGGCCCTGGGAGTTTGCACGGCACCGACCACCCCCCTCCCCTCCCGCCGGCACCGGTCAGAGCAATGGGTTCCAGCTGCGGAACCGGCCAGGGTGTCCCAGGGAGGCACACATGACGACACACATGATGACATATATTCCGGGATTCTGGCTTGGCGGGCAAGGGGACTAGGGTGATGTAGGATGAATTGAGGGTGTTTCAGGGCCCAGAGTTGGGGCTTCTGGGCGAGGGGGGGATAAGTGGGGGAAGGCCCGAACTTCTTGCGACCGCCCCTTGCGACCACCCCCCTGAGTCAGTGAGCTCTGGGTGAGCCCCGGGCTGGGTCTTAGCAGAGTAGCCCTGTCAGGTGGCTGGGTTAGGTGGCCTCCAAGACCAGTTCAGACCCCCTGCCCCTGCCTCCCCTTCACCTCTACCCCTTCTCCCCTCACGGTGTGGTGCAGTGCAGTATTCAGGCCCTGTCTCACTCCCCCACCCCTCTCTGACCTGCCTTCTCCTCCCTCCCCTCTCGCCTGGAACACCAGGCGTGATTCACTTCCCCCTGCCCAGGTCCCTCCCTGCCACACCCGGGGCAGGGCAGGAGGTGGGAGGAGGTTACTTCCCAGAAAGAATCCTCTGGGGAGGGGAGTGGGGGAGGGTAGAAGGTGAAGACTCAGAGGCCCCAGGTTGTTTCCCAATATGTCCGGTAGAGTGCTGGGCCCCCTGACCTGGGGGGAAGAAAGACTGGGCCCACTGTAGACAGTGGGGGAAGCAGCCCAAGCCCGCCAGGCGGGTGAGGCTGTTGTGACTCTCAGCATTGGAATTCATGGCCGTGCCCTTCGGTTGCCACCTGGGAAGAGTGGGGGGATACAGGGCGCTCCACGGCTGGTCCTTCCTCATGGGGCTGTGCCCCGGCAGGTGGCCCAGGACATCTCTCTCCTTCTTTCCCTTTTTCTTTCTCTCCACCAAAGGCCTCTGGTCTAAGGAAGTGGTTGTGCGGAGGAAGGCGGCACTGTTACCCCAAAGCTGGGCTGTCTGGAAGCTGGTGGATGTGACTGCCTACCTTCTTGGCTGACCAGCAGGACCCAGCACACGGATGGAGCAGGGCACAGGAAGGGTGGGCAGGGGCCTAGGGTGGGTGTGGATCGATAACAGGATGGAATCGATTGCAGCTGCAGCGGGCCAGGCAGGTCAGGTTGCTACTGGCAGGGAGAGGCGGGAAGCAGATATTGACTGCTCAGTCAGGGGTCACGCACGCGCCCTCCACTATCCCTCTCCCGCCCCTCTGCGTCTTTCAGTTGCGGCGGTCAGGAAGCCTAGAGAAGCAGCATGACCTTGTAGAAAGAGCACGGGGCTGGGAATCAGGAGACCTGGGTTCTAGTTCCGACTCTGTCACCTGCCTGCCGCGTGAACTGGGGCAAGTCACTTCACTTCTCTTCATCGTAAACTGTGGGTTCAATACCTATTCTCCCTTTTACTTAGACCAAGAACCCCATGTGAGGCAGGGAGCGGGGCTGACTGCATTATCTTATGTCTACTCTGAAGCTTATAGTGTCCGTGGCCCAGAAAGAAAAGGGCTGGGCTAGCGCTGCAGGAGGACTGTGGCCTCTCTGAAGATTGGAAAGAGAAGGATCCCCTCCCGCCCCCATATTGTGAGGATGCCCCTGCCTCGATTCCATCCCAACCCCAAGAGCTGCATCTCTTGGTCTGTTGCCTTGGAAACACATGCCCAGTCACTATGGAGATGGATGGAGAAAGCCAGGTTTTCAACTGCTTTGTGTCAGTGGTTGAGGGGGGAACAGGGGAGGCAGAACATGGGGGCTGGGGGCTGGCTCGGGGAGAGAACCAGGCCTCTGAAACAAGCATTTGGTTTTCATGTCTGCAGGGGAAGGTATTTCTCCAGACCTAGCCTGTCATGGTCTGGGGTTTGGCTGGCTGCAGGCAGGGACCCTCATCACTCTGACCCATTGTTTTTTCTTTTCTTTTTGTGGTATTTGCTAAGCCCTGACTATGTTCTAAGTGCTGGGGTAGATACAAGATAATCAGGTTGGACACAGTCCATTTCCCACATGGGGCTCACAGCTGTAATCCCCATTTAATAGATGAGGTGGCTGAGGCACAGAGAAGTTAAATCACTTGCCCAAGGTCACATAGACAAGCAGCAGAGCGGGGACTAGAACTCAGGTCCTTCTGACTCCCGGGCCTGTGCTCTATCTACTAGGCCACGTTGCTTTTCATTGTCTGGCAGTTAGTAATCATTCCTTATCGCTGGGGGGCAGGGAGTTGTTGCTTATTGCCCCGGTACTGTAGAGACTCAGTGAGGACCAGCATTGACCCACTAAGGAGTCTGCTGAATTTTCCTGACCTTCCGGGGTCTATCCTCACTTCGCTTTTCCAAGTGTTTACCAAGATGCAATGTAGTCTTTGTGTAGATAATAATAATAATAATAATAATGTTGGTATTTGTTAAGCGCTTACTATGTGCAGAGCACTGTTCTAAGCGCTGGGGTAGACACAGGGGAATCAGGTTGTCCCACGTGGGGCTCACAGTCTTAACCCCCATTTTACAGATGAGGTAACTGAGGCACAGAGAAGTTGTGACTTGCCCACGGTCACCCAGCTGACAAGTGGCAGAGCTGGGATTCGAACCCATGACCTCTGACTCCAAAGCCCGTGCTCTTTCCACTGAGCCACGCTGGGGCCCACCTTGGTCTCCCTTCCTCCTGCAAGATGGGGTTGGGGGGAGGCAGCCCCTTTCCCGGAGCATGACTGGGAGCTGGAGGCCTGCCCCGGTGCCAGCACCTGCTCTCCCTATTCTGAGAAAGCCACACCTGGAGGAGGGAAGGGAGCTGGCTCATGAAGCCCCTTCCTCTTAGTCTCTCCAGAGCAAGGTTGGAGGGCCTGGTCAGGAGGGCTCTGCCCGAATGCCCACCTCAGGGAGCAGGTAGGAAGGGTTGTGCAGGGATAGGAGGATGGCCCCAGGTTCCAATGGCAGAGCTCCTCCTTCCCCTGTCTCAGCCTTAAAGGTTCCTGACACACCCTCTCTGGCACCTGCTCTCCCAGGTTCCCAGGGCCATGCTCTTTGCTCTGCCATCCTCAGTCTGGTGGAGAGTGGACCGTGAAGGGGGCAAGAGGAGTTGGGGCTTGCCTCTGGCACTTGGGAGGTGGCCGGTCCTCCCTGGGGAGAAGAGAGGCTAATTTGGGGGAGAGATATTAGCCAAATCCAGCCTTCAAGAGGCCCAACCTTCAAGTCTAATAGGAGGGCAGCATTTATTAAGCATCCATTTACTAAGCATCTCTAACATCTCCCGACTCCAAAATCCCAGCTGGCCTATCCTCCAAGGGGTGGGTTTGAATGGCCCGGGAGTAGTGGCTGGGACCGGCCCTGCCGTTGGGGTGGGTCCCAACTCTGCTGGCCCAGCCGGGGAAGCGTGAGAGGCATCACATTCCAGGGCCTTCCCCACCCTCTTAGCTGCTCTGCTCCTAGAGCAGTTGGGAACAAGGAGCACTTGTGCTTTAGCCCACACTGGGGGTCTGTCTCCCAGGGCTGGGAGGCCTCAGGGCACCACAATTCAATCTCAGCCCTTTGACTGTTTGCTTCCTGCCTGGTCTGGGGACTCAGTGCCCCTCGTCCACGATGCCGACCTCTCTCCAGCTCAGACGCGGGTTGGAGGCCTGGCAGGGTTTGAGGATGGGGCTGGGATGGGCTGCGTCTGGGCTTCGGGTCCCGAGGGGGAGGACCCCCCCGCCACTCAGAGCAGCCAAGGGTCAGGGGTCAGCACTTTGGGATGGGATGGGAGAAGTGGCTGGGATGAGTTCATTGGCAGGGCCGATGACAGGGTTGGGTGGGACGTTTCTGTAGGTCCCTCTTCTGAAGAAAGGGTTGGACTCCTGTTCACCATGGCACCTGCTGGGGATTAATAAATGGCGATAATTGTGATGGTATTTATAAAAGTGCTTACTACGTGCCAATCACTGTGCTAAACAGCTGGAGTGGATTTGAGAAAATCACATCAATTCCTACCCTCCCACCCCTTTTCTTTCCCTATGTTAAGAAGGCCCAGCCTCAACTGGGCTCTCTGCCACAGGGTTAGCAGTGTAGCTGGGGTTGCTGGGAATCTCTTGACAGTGCCAGGCTGTGAGCAGAACCTTGGCACCAGCTAGCACAGATGACTGTGCCCTCTGCAGTGGCTCGTGTCGGGTCGCTTCCCTGGGTACCAGACTTTTCCTCCTCGGGACTGTGAGCTCCTTGTGGGCAGAAAGCATGTCTTCTAACTCTTGTATCTTACTGTCCCAAGTGCATAGTACAGTGTTCTGAACACAGTAAGCACTCAATAAATACTATTGTTGGGTTGAATCTGTGGACAGTAGAACATCACAGCCTCCCTGACTCTTTAAAGAAGCCTCGTCCAGTCTCCCCTTTGGAAGGCTAGTTGGCATCTAAGTCGTGGGGGTGTGTCAAATGATGTTGAGTAGGTTTGGGAAGGGAGGGAAGCCATGGGAGCTGGAGTTGGAGGCCAAAGGGAACCAGTGGAGGAGCCGGAGAGGGTGCCGGCGGCGGGGGAGCTCTGCGGCACAGGGGAATGGGATTATCCACAACTGGGTCTGTCCCCATTCCTTTGGTGAATCTTCTTGAAGCTCCCCTGGCCCACAATCCCAGGTCCTGCTGCAGCTGCTGAGGATGGGGGATGTGGCTGTTGGGCGTTAGGCATCGGAGTTTCTGATGACCCACCAAATTCCTTGCTGCTGTAACATAGGAATTAATCATATTACTCTTGCCTTCTTTTATGATGCCTTTTCTCCAGAGTTAAAGTGACCATAATTTGTGGGGCTCAAATTGAGATGGGGGAGGGACCAGAAAGGGGGGAAAGGACTAGGAGAATAGTAAGGGGGAAATGAGGAGAGGAAGAAGTTGGAGGGGACTTCTCGGCTTACCAGCTGCTTTCTGCCATCTGCATTTCCTGAAGTTCTCAGTTTCCTGAAGTTCAGTCACCCCGTCCCTTTCATTCATTCATTCAATAGTATTTATTGAGCGCTTACTATGTGCAGAGTACTGTACTAAGCGCTTGGAATGTACAGTCGGTGACAGAGACAGTCCCTGCCCTTTGACGGGATTACAGTTTAATCGGGGGAGACGGACAGACAAGAACAATAGCAATAAATAGGATCAAGGGGATGAACATCTCATTAAAACAATAGCAAATAAATAGAATCAAGGTGATGTACATCTCACTAACAAAATAAATAGGGTAATGAAAATATATACAGCTGAGCGGACGAGTACAGTGCTGAGGGGATGGGAAAGGGGGGAAAAGAGGGTTTAGCTGAGGAGAGGTGAAGGGGGTGGTAGAGGGAGCAGAGGGAAAAGGGAGAGTACAACACGGCAAAACTAGCAGACAGGTGCCCTTCCTGTGACGAGTTTACAATAAGCTCTTAACCAATAGCCACAATTATTATCATGACTGTTGTTATCAGTACCGGCCAGGGCCGTTGGAAAACCATCCCATGCCATGTGAAAGAGGAAACATGGCCCTCACGATTTTGTGGGGGCGAGTTGGCGGAGCTGGGAAGTGGCCGGCTTCCAGTTGCCCTTTGGGTATTTTATATTCACCCCAACTCCAGCCCCACAGCGCCTATCTGTCTTTGAACTGTGTATTGTATCCCAGCTCTGCCACTTGGCAGCTGGGTGACTGTGGGCAAGTCACTTCACTTCTCTGTGCCTCAGTGACCTCCTCTGTCAATTGGGGATGAAGACTGTGAGCCTCACGTGGGACAGCCTCATTCCCCTGTATCCCCCCAGAGCCTAGAACAGTGCTCTGCGCCTAGTGAGCGCTTAACAAATACCAACATTATTATTATTAAATTGCTTATTTATTCATATTAATGGCTGTGTCGACTGTAAGCGCTTTAGGGGCGAGGGGAGCGACTGCCCTCTGCTGGCCTCCCGCGGGAGAGCGGCCCTAGCGGCCGGCCGGGCCCGGGCGCATGCGCCGATTCCGGCCCCGCCCCCTCAGGCCGCGGCCGGGGAAGCGGAAGGACCCGGGGGGGGCGGGGCCTCGGCCTTCCCCTACTGGCAAACGGCGCATGCGCATTGTGTGTGGGGAATTAACTCCCCTCCCTTCCCCAGCAATGAGCCTCAGTCTGGTTGCCTCACCTGGGTTTGAGCTGCCCTTAATGAGAATTATTATAATAGTTTTGGCAATTGTTAAGCACCTCCTAAGTGCCAAGCACTGTTAATAATGTTGGTACTTGTTAAGCACTTACTAGGTGCAGAGCACTGTTCAAAGCGCTGGGAAAGATACAGGGTCATCAGATTGTCCCACATGAGGCTCACAGTCCTAATCCCCATTTTGCAGATGAGAGAACTGAGGCACAGAGAGGTTAAGTGACTTGCCCACAGTCACACGGCTGACAAGTGGCACAGTTGGGATTTGAACCCATGACCTCTGACTCCCAAGCCCGGGCTAATGTTGGTATTAAGTGCTTACTATGTGCAGCGCACTGTTATAAGCGCTGGGGTAGATACAGGGTAATCAGGTTGTCCCATGTGAGACTCACAGTCTTAATCCCCATTTTACAGATGAGGTAACTGAGGCACAGAGAAGTTAAGTGACTTGCCCACAGTCACACAGATGATGAGTGGCGGAGCCGGGATTCAAACCCATGACCTCTGACTCCCAAACCGGTGCTCTTTCCACTGAGCCATGCTGCTTCTCTTTTGGCAATTGTTAAGCACCTCCTAAGTCATCAAACACTGTTCTAAGCGCTGGGGTAGATACTAGTTAGCGTTTAGGTTTAGGCCTTGGAGGTGGCGCTTGCTGGACACAACCCTATTTATTTTATTACCCTATTTTTTTGTTAATGAGGTGTACATCCCCTTGATTCTATTTGTTGTGATTAAGTTGTCTTGTTTTTGCCCGTCTGACTCCCCTGATTAGACTGTGAGCCCGTCAATGGGCAGGGATGGTCTCTATCTGTTGCTGAATTGTACATTCCAAGCGCTTAGTACAGTGCCCTGTACATAGTAAGCGCTCAATAAATACTAATGAATGAATGAAAGGGATGGGGTGACAAGTGAATTCAGAGGAAGAAAAGAAGGAATGTCATGTTTTTAAAATCTACTTAGGCATGTCCCTCCTTTGGGGAAGCAGCGTGGCTAGTGTAAATAATAATAATAATATTGGTTTTTAAGTGCTTACTATGTGCAGAGCACTGTTCTAAGTGCTGGGGGAGATACAGGGTAATCAGGTTGTCCCACCTGAGGCTCACAGTCTTAATCCCCATTTTACAGATGAGGGAATTTAGGCACAGAGAAGTGAAGTGACTTGCCCACAGTCACACAGCTGACAAGTGGCAGAGCTGGGATTCGAACCCATGACCTCTAATTCCCAAGCCCAGGGTCTTTCCACTGAGCCACGCTGCTTCCAACCAAGCCTGTGTGCCAGAAGACCTGAGTTGTTTTTTGTTTTGTTGTGAATGGTATTTAAGCTCTTACTATGTGCCAATCACTGTGCTAAGGGCTGGGGTAGATACAAAATAGCTTGGACACAGTCCATGTCCCACATGGGGCTCACAGTTTGCATCCCCATTTTACAGATGAGGGAACTGAGGCACAGAGAAGTGAAGTGACTTGCCCAGGGTCACACTGCCAACAAGTGTCAGAGCCAGGATAGAACCTGAAGCAGCACGTGAAGCAGCGTGGCTCAGTGGAAAGAGCATGGGCTTTGGAGTCAGAGGTCATGGGTTCGAATCCCAGCTCGGCCACTTGTCAGCTGTGTGACTTTGGGCAAGTCACTTAACTTCTCGGTGCCTCAGTTACCTCATCTGTAAAATGGGGATGGAGACTGTGAGCCCCACGTGGGACAACCTGATTCCCCTCTGTCTACCCCAGCGCTTAGAACAGTGCTCGGCACATAGTAAGCGCTTAACAAATACCAACATTATTATTATTATTATTAACCTAGGTCCTTCTGACTTCTATCTTGTACCTCCCCTAGTGCTTAGTACAGTGCCTGATATTATTAAATTTAACAAATATTATTATCATTATTATTTTTAGAGTGACCTGGTTACAGGAATATGAGAGGAGGGCTGGGGAGATTCTCAGTTTCCCATGGGTAAATGAAGATTCCTCAATTTGTACTTCCAATCTCAATAATAATAAAAATAATAATTGTGGACTCCATTTTTAGTGAGGCCTAGAAAGTGCTTTGAGATCCTCAGAAGGAAGGTGTCATCTGTCCAGTCTGGCAAATGGCCATTTGTTGGTGCATCCAAGGGGAGAAACATTATATAGTAGGTAAATCGGCATGCTCCTGTTATTTAGACCCCTCTGGGCCTTTAGGGGAAAAGAGGGTTCTGGTAAGGTTCTAGTGTTTATTTTCAAGGTTATACAATCCTTTGCTGTCTCCCCTGAGGGTTTTGCAAGGAGAGCCTCTCCCTTACAAGTTTTCAGGGTGGGGAGTTTAGGCAGAGCCGACCCAGACGTGACCCATGTTGGTTCAGCAGGGCTCCTTCTCCTTTTTCACTCCCTTCTTCTTCCTCATTTCCCCAGAGAAGAAAAGGAAAACAGCTGGAGAGGAAAGATAGACAACTGTCCCCTGTTTCTTTCTATCTGGCCTATAAGGTAGGGGTCTCTCCCAGCCAGCTGTCTCCCTATCTCTGTCTGCCCTCCTGGCTTCCTTGCTGCTCAGGAGGGGTTCCAGGCAGCCCCTGACCCATGGTGAGCTGGAATAATAATAATAATAATAATTATTATTATTATAATGGTGGTATTTAAGCGCTTACAATGGGCAGAGCACTGTTCTAAGCGCTGGAGTAGATACAGGGTGATGAGAATAGTGCTTAGGCTGTGGGGGCTGTGGAGGGTGTGGGGCTAGTCGGTCAATCATATTTATTGAGTGCTTACTGTGTGCAGAGCAGTGTACTAAGCACTTGGGAGAGAACGATACAACAATAAACAGATACATTCCCTGCCCACAACGAGGGCTTTGGGGGCCATGGGGCCTGAGGAAGCTGTGGGACCTTCGGGGACCTGTGGGAGCTGGGCTGGATGGAATTACCTGAAGCGGAGGAGTAGGACAGACTGAAAACCTGAGGGTGGCACCACTGCCAGATGCCCACAGGAAATCTTGTGGGCGTTGTCTCCTCGTAACTGTGTGCCGTGACTCTGGGGGAGACTGTGTGGTGTGATTTGGGGGTGTCATCTGTGGTGAATCACTGGGTGGGGGCAGGGAGGTTGTGGGTTGTGTGTGAATGTGCGACGTGTAGGGTCTCCGAGGGGACGCTGCAGCCCTTTGGCCGCAAGAGGCTGTGTATTGGGAACCGGTGAGAAGCAGGGTGGCCTAATGGAAAGAGCACGGGTCCGGGAGTCAGGAGGATGTGGGTTCTGATCCCAGCTCTGCCACTTGTCTGATGGGTGACCTTGAGCAAGTCACTTAACTTCTCTGTGCCTTAGTTCCTTCATGTCTAAAATGGGGATTAAGACTGTGAGCCCTGTGTGGGACATGGACTGTGTTCAACCTATTTGTCTTGCATCTACCTCAGTGCTTAGTACAGTGCACATTGTAAGCGCTTAACAAATAGTACTAAAAAAAAAGAGTGTTTAGGGACTCTGATGCCTAGTGAAGTTGTGTGGGGCATGTAACGGATGACTAATTCAGGGCGCCAGCCTGGAACTCTTCTTCTGCACCATACCGTCTCTGTGTGTGTGTGTGTGTGTGTGACAGTTTAGTGCATCGGTGTGTGTCCCCATTTGATGTCTCTGTGATTTTGGGTCTGTGTGATTGTGTGCCCGGGACAGTGTGTGATGCAGGGGGCCCTGTGGCTCCTGGGCTGACATTCCTCTGCTATTTTTAGGGGCCGTATCAGCGCAGCTGTCCGGGTGCTGGGTGGGGGGAGAGAGCCGCCCCCCGCTCCTTCACCCTCCACCCCCAACCCCACCGCAGAGCCGGGGGGCGGGCCGGGGGGCGGGGAGGGGAAGGGAGGGCGGGACCTCCGTCCCCAGAGCTATTTTGAGGTTATAACGGAGCGGGTGCAACGACCCTCGGCTGCTGTGGCCTAGGCCATGCGGGTGAGTGTCCCCCAGACCCTCTTGCCCCGACCCTGCCTTCCCCAGGACTCCCGGCCCCTGCCTGACCTGAGCAAAGGACCTGCCGGCTCCCCAGTGCAGGAAAAGGGAGGAGCGGGGGGAGTCTCCCCTGCTTCTAGGTATGGGGAGGATCCTTAGAGGGGAGTGGATAGCTGGAGAGGGACTACCCCCTCCCACAAACTCCCAGTGCCCCCACAAACCCGACGCTCCCCAACATCGCTGCTGCCCCAGGCTCCCCAAAATCCCCGAGTCCCGTGCTACCAGTCCTGCTTCACCCCATATCAGTGTCAGTCCCTCCCTCACCTCCGACCTCCAGCTCCTCTTCCTGCTCCCAAAGCCCCCAGACCCTTAGGCAGCCGAGCTTCTGCTGCCACGTCCCATCTCTCCCCGCCCCCTCTGCCTCAGGGGAGAGCCACTCTCCCTGGGCATTGGGCCCAGAAGGAGCAAAGGAGGTAAAAGCTGAAGGCAGAGGGATGGCCTGGATGGGTGGGAGATAAGGGGACTCGAGGGGCTTTCTCCTAGCTGCCCAGTCCTCCCCACTGCCCCAGGCCGGAATGAAACACTGAAAGGACCTGAAGTGGGCCCGAGGTGCCTGCCACTGGGATCGGGGCAAACAGATCTATGCTGTAGTGATGGACTGTTTTCTCTTCAGCTCAAGAGACAGTGAGGGGAGGAGGGGGTGGGTAAGGGTGAGGGGCAGAGGAAGGTTAGTCCCTAGAGGTGCTTGCCTCCCTTGCCAACAGGAGAAGCCCGGCAGAGGAATCAGCAGGATAGGTTCTGAGGATTGAGCTCCCAGTAACTTATAATGAGGAGTATTTATTGAGCGCTTACCATAGGCAGAGTCCTGTGCTAACCCCCTGGGAGAGTACTACAGTAGAGTAGGCAGACGCGATCCCTGCTCTCAAGGAGCGTACAATTTTGCAAGCGGGCACTGCTGGGCAGCCTGGCTGAAGATATGAAGCCCGGCAGGCAGGGAGTCCACTGGGCCATGAGCCCCTCTGGCCTCCGCCGGCCTTTTGCCGTTGGGGTGGGAAATCAGGCTTGTTGCAACTGCAGCGACAGCAGGAAGTGGAGCTGAGGAGCTGATTCACCTGCTTCCTCTGGCCCCAGTCCGGCCCCGCAGCTGTGGACGCTTTCTGTTCCGGGGCTGGAGGGGGGAGACAGCCTACAGGCAGGGAGACCCTCTTTTGTTTTTCTTTAATTTTAATGGTCCTTGTTAAGCAATTATTATATACCAGGCATTGTACTAAGCGCTGGGGTAGATACAAGCTAATCAGGTTGGACACAGGCCATGTCCCACATGGGGTTCATGGTTTTAATCCTCATTTTACAGATGAGGTAACTGAGGCCCAGAAAAGTGAAGTGTCACCCAAGGTCACACAACAGACAAGTGGCGGAGCTGGGTTTAGAACCCAGGTCCTCTGACTCCCAGGCCCTTGCTCCGTCCAGTTGGCCACGCTGCTTCCTGGCTGGTGGTCCTTTCTCCCTGCCTTCCCCTCCCATATCA
Organism: Ornithorhynchus anatinus; assembly: GCF_004115215.2. Taxonomy (NCBI): domain Eukaryota; kingdom Metazoa; phylum Chordata; class Mammalia; order Monotremata; family Ornithorhynchidae; genus Ornithorhynchus; species Ornithorhynchus anatinus. The sequence goes on from NC_041744.1 coordinate 8,923,531, forward strand.
CCCTTCCTCTCTCCCCGCCCCCATCTCACGTGTCCATCGCTGGGGAGAGGCTAGACCCAAGTCTCTAGGTTCTTCCCTTTGGTGGGATTTTGGAAAGCTTCTCGGCAGTGGGGGTTGGACCGAGGCTGGGGGCAAGACCGAAGCCCTTGGTCCTTCCCTGCTGCCCTCCAGATGAGGTGCCCGCCACTCTGGCCCCCCAGATGGCCTCTCTAGATGAGGGGCACTGGCACTGCTTGCCAGCCTGCAGGAACAGGTGACATTTTACTTGGGAATGCTGTGAACATCTGGATCCATAAGGGCCCACTGGACCCACAAACTGCCTTCCCCAATCCCAAGCCTGGGGGTCACGGGTTGCGGGGGGAGGAGTGGAGGTCTGGACTCAGAGCTTCCGAGAGAGAAACAGCACAGTCTAGTGGAAAGGCCATGGACCTGGGATTCAGAGGACCTGGGTTTTAATCCTGCCTCCTCCACTTGCATGCTGTGTCACCTCGGGCAAGCCATTTCACTTCTCTGTGCCTCAGTTTCCTCATCTGTAAAATGGGTATTCAATACCTGTTCTCCCTCCTACTTAGGCTGTGGGTCCCATGTGTGAGTCTGATGTGAGTGTCTTGCATCTACCCCAGTGCATGGCACATAGTAAGCGCCTAACAAAACTACATTATAGTTTTATTCTCCTCCTCTTGGTTCTGGCTTGGGAATGGGCCCACTCCACCCAGCAGCAGCGAGAAGCACCTCTTGGTGGGGAGCCCCAACTCAAACTCAGCCCTGGTTAGGAAACATGTGGTGTCTAGATTGGGGTTGGCGGGGGGGAAGCCAGGACACAAGATTGATTTTCAAGGGAAACTGCAGATGGCAAAAAGGGGCAGCATCTGGGATAGAGCTATATATTCCCATTTCACAGATGGAGAAATTGAGGCCCAGAGGGATGACGTGACTTGCCCAAAGTCACAGGCGAGCTAGTGGCAAAGTTGGAACTGAAATCCAGGTCTCCAAACTCCCAGTCTCGGATATTAGCCAGTAATTGTCTTTCGTCCTCAAAGACACCAGCGATGGTGAAATTCACCCATGAATTAGTGTGTGGTTGAAAAGGCCAATGGGAGGCCCACAGTCCTAAACACATTGTGTGCACGAATAGGTTGCCCTTGCCATGGTTGATGTTTGCAGTGCCTGGTACTGTTTTCCATTTTTCCTCCTTACCTCTCGTTCCTTATGAAGTTTTTGCCCAAAGAGAGCCGCTCCCTTCTTGATGGCAGGGCGCCGTGCTGGCCTCCCCTCAGCAGGTGACTCCTAGTTTTCAGCTGGGCTGCAATGTTGTCTGAGGCTTTGCTTTATAGAACATTTCCTCTGCCCTCCTGCCTTTGTTTCCCGATTTCATCCTTTGACAGAGCATTTGGCCCACTAGGCCGGACAGTGTGGTGACTGGGGTCTGGGCTGGTGGGAAGTTAGCAGAGGCAGGGATGGGTAGCTGCCTGGGTGGTCCGTCTTCCCCTGCTCCCTCTTGCTCAGAACAGGAAAGGAGTCCCGACACCAAGGACCCCCCAAGCAGTACCATAGTTTTCCTTGGTTCCTGCCCGGGGGGACCTGCCTGGAGGAGAGCAAGGGCTCCCCCCGGTGGTGGGGTCATGAACTCCAAACATTCTAGGGATAACTGTGAGCTCCGATTGGGTGTCGTTGCTCCCATTTTTGGGGAAGGATGAGAAGCAGCATGGCCTAGTGGATGGCGCACGGGCCTGGGAGTGGGAAGGACTTGGATTCTAATTCCCGTTCTGTCACTTGTCTCCTGTGTGTCCTTGGAGAAGTCATTTCATTTTCTCTGTGCTTCAGTTACTGCCTCTGAAAATAGGGATTAAGACTGGGAGTCTCTTGTGGAGCAGGGACTATGTCCAACCTGATTAACTTTTATCTATCTAGTGTTTAGTATAGTGGCTCTCACGGTGTTTAACAAACCATAAAAAAGATCGTTTAGAAATTCTGTGTATTAGCTGAGGAGAAGCCTTTCACGGGAAACCTAATAAAGAGCACGGGAGTCAGGATACCTGGGTTCTAGTCTGGCTTCGCCCCTGGCCTTCTGAGTGACCATGGGCAAATCACTTAACTTCTCTGGGCCTCAGTTTCCTCATTTGTAAAATGGGAATTAAAATGCCTGTTATCCCTAACTCTTAAACTGTGAGATAGAGACTGTGGCCCTTGGGAGCCCTCAACAGCCTCTGGGAGTCCCAATTCCTGCTCAAATTCTAACTTTGGTCTTTCCCTTCCTTCCTCTCCACTTCCTTTCCTTCCCTTTGTTGTCCACAGTGTCTGTCTGGTCCTCAGGCGGCCCCAGCAGGTCCGGGTCTTTAGGAAGACGTGCCGTCACCCACTCTGTGTGACTGTTGGGGGTCCTGCCAGTGCCCACCCTCCCTCGTCCTCCCGCCCCAGCCAGGGCGGCGCTGTGTCCACTGCAGACGGCGTCACTATGGCTTTTTCCTCACGGTTCGCCTTCTGGGAGCAAAAGGGAAGTTGGTTTTGTGTCCCATCTCTGCACCCGACATTTGGCATGATGTGTTTGTGAGTGGGCGGCAGGCCAGAGCAGGTCGGAGGAGACTGGCTGGTGGGGGTTGGAGCAGGAAGACAGAAGTTGGGGTCTGGGGAGGCTTGCTGCTCCTTCCTCTGGATAGTTTTCCAGGCTTCCTCAGCCTCTTCCCATCCCGTCGAAGCCCTGGAAAAGCTTTGAATCTGTCCCTGGCCTCCCTCCTTACCTCTGCACCCACCATTAACCCCGCTGCTCCCTGTCATGCACAGCTGCTACCTCGGCCCGGGTCTGGGAGGAGGGTGAGCAGGGCAAGCTCAGGTTCAGGTTCGGAATCCTCCCTCGGGCTCTGGGGGACTGCAGATCCTAAAGTCCAAGGGAGGAGCTGGCCGGAGCAAGGGAGGAGCCTGGGGGACCTGGAGGGAGGACCAGAGGAGTGACTCAGTGCCTAGAAAGAGACATGCCTTTGAGCGCACGCAGGCTCCCGGATGGGGCTGTGACAGCCCTGGGCAGGCCTCTGCACCGGGTAGAGGGCGGATGAGTCAGCCCCCGGCTGGGCATTCTCCAGGCCGTGGGCAGCTGAGGGACTCCCAGTCCTCACTGGGATCCCGCCCTGGAGCCTCCTGGAAGGAACCCGGAGTCAGGCCCGGGGAGAGACATTAGGCAGGCTGCGGTTTCCCTGAACCTCAGGTTCAACTTACGGTAACCCGTATGTATTTGTGCATGTATGTGTTTGTGGTGGGCTTGCATGCTGGGGAGGGATTGTGAAGTAACATCCAATCCTAACCTGAGTTTGGAGAAACTCTCACGGGAGGGATCTTGGGAGTGGGGTGCCGGGGTCTTCTGGAGTGACTACCAGTCTAGTCTGAGGCAGCAGGAAGGGCGATGCCCTGGGGACGGCAGTGCCAATTTGATCTAGTAAAGAAATTTTTGGTGGGGCAGTAAGTTTCTGTGATGTAAAACGTCACCCTTGCCCTTATTTCAGATCAGCGGGTTTGGTGTAAAGGCATGATTTCTCATGCAATTCTTCATGGGCTAGGGCCATTCTGAATTTTGAGCTACTGATGGCTTAAAACAGTGTTTCATTGAAAACCTCCTTTGTGGCTGTTGTCCCCATTAGGGGAGGGGGGGGCTTTTGTAAGTGTTACGAGAGGGAGAATACCAGGGTCAGAGCCTGGGTCATTAACTGGGCCTGGGGAAAAGGGGGTGGTATTTACTGCAGGGGGTGGCAGAATCTTAATACGACCATAGGGAGTTAAGATTAGCCCTGTCCCAGGGAGTCGGGGAGGCCAAGAGCTCCCTCTCCGAGAGATTCATGTCATTCGGGGCAGGGAAGTGGTCCCCAATTCATGAAGCATCAGTCCTCCCGGGAACAGGAAAGGTCCCTAGTGATCATATCATCTTCACCATCACCGGTGGTGTTTCCTGAGAACCTTACTGGGGGCAAAAGCTGTGAATAGGCCCATAGCCCCCACCTTCTCCTTCCTCTGGGTTGGGGTGGCTTTCCTGCCTCTACTGGAGCTCAGAAACATGAGGAGGGGGGGAAGGCAGCCCTGCTCACAGGCTTGGGACTCCACTAGGCAGAGCAAACAACCCAGGCTAACTCCAGAAGTGAGTTTGAATTTACTCTGGGCAGGCCTTTTATACAATGACTAGAGGGACTCTGATGTCTCCATAGCTGGACCTCTGCCAATGGGCCCCTCTCCCTATTCTTCACTCTGTCTCCTGTCAGTATTGGGATTGGATTTAAGCCCTTTCTGATCTATACTGGGTATAACATTGGGAACTTAGGAGGAAGTGAATTAGACCCCCTCTCCCTCTCTGACTCTCTTTTTCTCCCCTGCATTTTCTTCCCCCTCCCTTACTCCTCCCCCTCCCCCTCCTCTTCCCTGTTCCCCTCCCTCCCTCCTTCCCCGGGAAGTTGGTATGTCCAGAAGGAGTTGCCTTCTGGAGGAGAAGCCTGTGGGGCTGGGGTGGTGGGGTGGGGTTGGGCCCACCAGTGACCCCGCCTCCCTCTGTCTGTCCCTCAGGTTAAAGACGAGGACAGGCTGGTTCCCAAGCCCGGGCCTACTGGGAAGGAGAATGGGGCTGTAAGTGTCTTCGGGGCAGGCATGAGGGGAAGGAGACTGGGACTATGGGTAGGCAGGTGGGCCTCTCGTGGCCAGGACAAGGCTGGTTTGCTGACCGGGTGGGATGTCCTGGCTTGGAGAGGGGTCTCTGGGCCCCTGGCTCACCCCAGCCCTCCTCCCTCCCACATTGGCCCCAACAGGTGATGGGGGCAGTGACTATCTGGAGGCTCTAGGACAGTCAACCCCAGGAAAGGTCAAGGGAGAGTTGGGGGGACTGGGAGAGGCCATAGAAGCCCCCGGGGCCCTGGGATTTCTCATTCATTCAGTCATATTTATTGAGCGTTTCATGTGTGCAGCGCACTGTACTAAGCCCTTCTCAAGAAGCAGAGTTTAGAAGGCAGAGGTTCAAGGGCACTGCCAAAGTCTAGTTGCTCCCAGTCCCCCACTATTTACTCTGAAAGGGCAGAGAAGGGGTCCCGGGAGAGCTGGACTCAGTAGCTCTTGGCTCTGGGGGCTTCAGGGAGGATTCTCCTCCCTTCTCCCCTTCCCCCATCCCTGGATTCCCAGCCCCCTTTTCTGGGGTCCCACCTGTACCGTGCAAGAAGAAAACTTTGTGACAGCAAATGGAGGCAAGGAGAGTCTAGGCTGACAGATCTAAGTCGGGGGGCCCAGCAGTAAGGACAAGAGTGGGGTGAGAGTGTCGGGGAGTGGAGTGTGCTGGGCCAGCAGTAAGCCCCCCATTCTGGGCCAACCATCTTTCTGGAAGAGACAAACGCTACTCCCGTTTGGAGCGAGCAGAGAAGAAACCCCGCTCCCCGGCTGCTGGTTATTCAGGCAGGGGGCTGCTTCCTGCTCCCTCCCCCCCACCCAGGGTTAGGAAGCAGGGAAAGGGGGCAGGGGGCAGTGCCTAGTCCATAGCCCCCTCTGGGTCCCAGCTGGCCAGAAAGGCACCCTCAGACTTTGAGGGCGAGGCTGCTGAGTGGCCAGCACTTCCACTGCAGCAGAGACTCCCAGAGCCAAAATCAGGACTGAGGCTGCCACAGCCCCAGCGGACAGATGGGCAGGCAGCTTCCCCTTCAACTGCTGGGACTTACCGGAGGCAGAGGCTGCTGGCACCTTCCCTGCCTGCTCCTGGTTACTCCCTGCCCGGCTACCCCCAGCTACCCCCGGCCCCACGAGGGAGTTCCAGCACGAGCCAGGAGAGCCCGGCGCCAAGGTATCCGGGGGCACCTCGGGGCCTCCAGCCATTTAGGGGAGGCAGGCAAGGTGGGCACCCGGTGGGATGGAGCTCTCTGTCTGTCCCCCTCCCCCCAACACCCTGTGGCAAGTGGGCACGCTAACCAGAGGGAGAGAGCAAAGGGAGCATAGATGTTGGGTAGGGGTCTTTTTCCCTCTCTCTAGCAGCATTGATCTGTGAGATACCCTTCCTGAGAGTGGGAAGCATGGGGGTCGAGGGCAGAGCGGGTGGAGGCAGAACTGCACTGCAGCCTGCCTGGTGCTCCAGGCTCAAACAGGAGCGGCTCCTTTAATCCCGCTGCCTCTGCCATCGACGCTGCCGAGCAGGAGGGGGGCAGGAGAGGAGGCTGCGGCTTGGGTTGGGATCCAGAGTGGGGGTAGGGAGGGAGGCCTGCAGAGGGCCCCTGAAGTTTGAGCCGGAGCCGGGGAGCAGAGTTGTCTCAGCAGGTGGACAGGCAGACCTGAGGCGGAAGACCAGAGTGGAGGTGACAGCAGAGTAGTCCCGGCCGGCTCCGAGACAGTCTGGGGCCGGGCGGGCAGGGACTCTGGGGAGCTGGGGGGAGGCCCAGCCGGGAGAGGGGCAGCATGTGGGGGTCCGATCCTGCTCCTCACCTCTCAGCCATGGAAGGGAGTGTGCTGGGTGGTCCGCTCAGGTGAGCCACGAGGGGCTGTCTGTCCTTGGCCCTCTGCCTGTTCATCCATAGATCATTCTGGAAGAGAGAGACGTTTTCTCAGACCTGCTGGTTTTTGGGTTTTGGTGGGCGGTGGGGAGGGGGGATGTGGACTTTGCTCTTTGGGGGTGGGGAGGGCCTGGTTGAAGGAGGAGACCAGGAGATCCAATTCTTACCCAGTCAGCTTCCCCAGGGGGGCCTGGTGCTCTTGGGGGGCAAGGAATATGTCTGTGTTACTGTACTTTTCCAAACACATAGTACAGTGCTCTGCCCACAGTAAGTGCTAAATAAATATGATTGACTGTGCAGCTCCCTCCCTTCGCCCGCCCCCCGGGCTGAGTGTGGCTACAGGCCTGCCCACCCCTGACCCCTGTCTGTTTTTGTGAATGTAGCCAGAGGGTGTCCTGAAGGATGAGGCTGGCCCCCCGGGGAGTCCCAAGCCCCAAGCCGGCCCGGTGCCCACCCAGAGCCCCCGGCGAGCCCAGAGCCCTGCACCTGTGCTGACCAGCGGCGGTAGCCCCCCTCCAGCTCCCACCGACAGCCCGGGGGACGCCCCTCTGCCCTGCAAGCGGGTGGCTAAAGTGATGAAGAAGGTGCTGAGTAAGGGGCTGCCCGGCGATGGGCCCAGGGATGCCAGCGAGCCGGCGGAGAAGGGTGTCAAGTCCCCCGAGCAGCCGGCCCGGGGCAGAAAGGGAGAGAAGATGCCTCCAGCTCCCAAACCACCCCCACCCCCACCTCCGCCCCCACCCCCGCCCCCACCCAGGAAGGAGCCCATGAAGGATGAGATCTCTGTGGGGCTCCAGAGTCTGATGGCCCGGGGCAAGGGCAAGGAGCACAGACATCGGGGCAAGCGGCCCCCTGAGAAGCCAGGCTCCCCCGAGAAGCCGGTCTCCCCTGAGAAACAGGTCCCCCCTGAAAAGCCGGGTTCCCCCAAGAAGTCGGACTCCCCCGAAATGCCAGCATCTCCAGTGAAGCCACAATCCCCACCCCCACTCCTGGATGGACTCTCTGGCCCACTCCCGGATGGAATCTCTGAGCTGAAGCTGGAGCTCACGGAGACAGAGGCTGCCGGGGCCAGCCCGCAGCGGGAGGTACCCACCGTGTGCCACTAACCCGCTCTGTCCGTGAACAACACCCCCTCCTCCCTGCCACCCTCACCCAGCAGCTGGGCTCTTCGTCCTCTGGGCACGCTGGGCTACTGGTCTTCCTGGGAGGGCCCAGGCCTGGGACACCCCATGCTGGCAAGAGAGAGCTGTTTGCTACTCCCTGACCCAGTTGCTGGTGCTGGCGAGGGTGGAACCCTCCAGGCCGACTGCATGGAGTGACCCACTAACCAGCATGCCTCAGCGTGGAAGCTATCAAAATCTCAAGCCTGGGTCAAGGGAGGGGTTGCCCACAGAGGTGCCCGGATGAGCATCTGAATCTTAACTGGGGCACCCCCGGCTTCTCTCTGAACCGAAGGCCTGGCCGCAGGGTCCTCAGGGCGGGGGTTGCATCCACCCCAGGGCCACATCTTTTGGAGCATGGCAGCTGGTGGGTAGAATGGGATACTTCGGCCCGGAGAGGGGACGGACAGATGTTTGTTGAGGGAGGGCAAGACCGTACTGCCCCATCCTCAAATGGGGTATGGCGGGGTTGTAGTAGTTGTGGGCCCATTGTGGAGCTGGTGAAGTCTATTCTGACAAGAAGGGGTGTCCCCCCCCCTTGAAATCCAGGCTTCACTCCGGAACTTGAGCAGGGTGCTCAGGGGGTGAACACGGTGGGCACGGGGAAGTCTGGTGCCTTCTGGGGTTGGCACTGCCGAAGGCCCAGCTGAGGGGGAGGGGAACATGAGGGTGAAGAGGGATCATCTTTCTCCACCTGCTGCCCTGCTCTCGCTACCCGATCGCTCCGGCCAAACTGTCAGTCGGCAGGGGGTCAGGCTCGTCGATAAGGGACCTAGGTATTCCAACTCCCGACTGCCCCCCCCCCCCAACCAGTCTGCCGGGGGGAGCGAGTGAAAGGTCACCTGGTGTGAACTCTTGCTGTCTTCAGCCAAAGGGGCGAGTGGGGTCAGCTAAGTGGCTGGGAGGATCTCCTGGGGTGTCACGGCCACAATCCAGGGGAGCAGCAGTTACGGGAGGGGGCCCAAGAGGAGAGTCATCCACATCCAAGCGAGGGGCAGCTCAGGCCGCCGGCCCTTTCCAACCCCTGGTACCTCCCCCTCAGACTTCCCAGCAGTGACCTGCCCTGGCTGCTGCCCCGGCTGTTTCTCCAGATCCCTCTCCCACACGGAGGCAGGCATTTGGCCCCGGGACCTCTGGGGCAGCATAACTAATGCTGCTTTGACCTTTAGGCTGCCGCTGCCCCCGAGGCCCAGTTGACCGCCGCTGAGGAAGCCCAGCAGCGGCTGGAGCGGATCTTCATGGCTTCTGTAATTCCCTCTCTTCTCTGTGTGTGCTCGTCCTTCCTCCCCCTAGCTATCCCTGAACCCTCTGCATGCCGGGTCCGCGTGGCAGTCGGGTGCCCAGCTGGTTGAGGGAGGGGCCAAGAACAGGGCAGCATTGCTGATCTGCCCAGGGTTGGCAGGGACCCGCTTTCTCCTTTCACCGCTGGTTCCCACTGTGGAAGGGCTGGATAAAGGAGTGGGCAGGAACCTTGCTCTGCAAGCTGGATGTGTCCTGCCCATCCACCCAGGATCTTTGCAAAGCAAGATGCGCAATATGGCCCTGCAGCAGGTTGTGGCCAACAGGTGGGACTCCTGCGGTCCCTCCCCCCGTCTGAACTTTCCGGGGGGAGAGGGCAGACCCGCCCTATCCTGGTTCCCAGGAGGTTGCCCGCCGGCCCCTAAGCTGGCACACAAAGGCTCTCCCCCAGTGAGCCTGGCATCGAGCTGGAGCCTTGCTCACTGTTTAGTTCGTGGGCCACGGCCCCTGGGAGCTAATAATAATAATAATTGTGGTATACGTTAAGCTCTGGTGTGGCAGGGCTCCCGGGGAAGCTTCTGGTCTGCAGGGGCGTCTTTGCAGAGGTTGCCAACCTTCTTCCCGGCAATAGAGCTGGGTAGAAACCACCGCAGCCGGCTCTGCCTGAGGCCGGGCGGGCAGAGATCTGGTTGGTGGTCTCTCGACTGGACCAGGAAAGACTCCATTCCCAGGACCAAGGAAGTGGGGTCTGGACCCCTGCCTGGGCAATCCCCCCGGAGGGTCCCCTTCCTGGAGTTTGGCCTCTGAGAGCAATTCTCCCTCTGGTGTCTGATGGAATGTTGGTCTTGGGGGCCGGGACACTGGTGCCGCCCTCTAATGGGCTGAATGGTCGCACTGTGGGCCTGGGTAACATTGCCAAGGAGTGGGTGCCCATCCTCTGCTCATTTTTTCACCCCTTTTCTTCCCTTCTCTTTCCTCTCCTTGCTTTGCTGTCATCACTAGCTGGACCCCGAAGCTCCGGCTCCCACCCAGAGCCAGGTAGGGTTTCCGTGCGGCCGGGACCCTTCCGCTTCTGCCTTCGACCACCCGCCGCCTCCGGCCTGCACCTGGGCCGGCGTCTGTGCCCGGGCCGCGTGCTGGAGTGTAAGGCTGCCCACCTGGGTTCCCTTCTCACTTTTCCCTGGCCCGCGGGGGGCACTGCACTGAGACTTAGCCAAAGAATGCCTCTGAGAACCTGGAGAGAGAAGCACCCTGGGTTGTCCCAGCTCAGGCTCTGAGCCGCCCCCTCACCCATGGGTTAGAACATCTGGCTCCCGGTGTGGGCAGGAAGAGAGCCTGGCTGGGAAGTCACGCGGGAGCAGAGAGAGGGAATCCAGCTGCCGGGAATGGGGTTTCGGGGGGAATGGGTGGGCACTACCAAATTATCTGCCCTGTGGGGGATTTGGCTGACACTCACCTCTCACGACTCCCACCTTAAAACCGTGGGGGAGGGGGTCTGCGGTGCCACTGGATTGGCCCATTTGCCTTGAGGCATTCCCTGTCTCCACCAGCTGGCCACCAGGTGCCACTCAGAGACAGGGAAGAATTCGCTCCAGGGAGATCAATCAATGAGGTCTCAAAGCTGTAGTATTTTTCAAAGTGCTTTTTCATCAGCGATTTCATTTTACTGGGTTTGCATTTGGTGCCAGTCGGCTGTGATGACCGGGCACTGGGACTGTTCTAGGCTCCCCAGTCTCCCAATGCCCGCCTCAGTATCTGCTTGTGTTGGCATTCCTGCTTTCCTTGGGTCCAGCAGAGGGGTGAGGGGGCCTTCCCTACTGCGTCCCCCAATTTCCATCTCGCCACAATTGGACGTCATTGCCTTGTTTGACCCCCGGTCCTGCCCAGCGACTCTAATGGGAGATGGTGTGGGAGCCGCTGCTGCTGCCTTGGCCCAGGGCGAGTCTGGTCGGCAGCAGGGACGCCCCCCTACCCCGTTTCCTGATTCCCCAAGACACTCCTGAGAAAAGAGCAGAGCCACCCCTGTTCTGCCCATCCTACAGGGCGCAAGTGCCCAAGGACCGACAGGAATGGGTGGCATCAGAATTGTGCTTCCCGGTGTGGGGCAGGGAAAGCGAGAGGGTGTCTAGTTGTTGCCTCATCCTGGCAGGGCCGGGTGGCCATCTTGTGTCTCCCTTGTGCAGTGGGGCAGGGATGGAGCTGAGGGGTTCTGCCGGCCATTGGCATTGGGTTTTGCCCCCCGCCCGTTTCCTCCCCTCAAGTTTCCCAATGCCTGGCTCACCTCACCTCACTTTCCCCATCTCCTTTTCCTCATTGCCTGAGTTTGTCCTTGTCTTCGGCTTCTCCTATCCCTGGTATCCGAGCCTAGTTCCCCCATCTCCTTTTCCACTCTTCCTATTTCTGGTTTTCTGTGTTAGCATGGCGAGCGGGTGGGTTCTGGGCCTTTTCTTCCGGGGTCTCTGCCCGCCTTGTCCCCCGGGCAGGCACTGTCCTCAGCCTCCTCGCCCCATGCTGCCTCATTCCCCTCTGCCAGGGTTCCACTCCTGGTCCCCCAGAGCCAATAGTGAGCCTGCCCCTTCTCTCCCCACACTAGGCGAAGACGGAGGAGCAGATAGCCACGGAGGAGGCCTGGTACGAGACGGAGAAGGTGTGGCTGGTCCATAGGGATGGTTTCACTCTTGGTGAGTCTGTCCCGTAGGGAGGACCAGAGCGGGGTGCCTCTCCAGGGATAAGCCCACCCTTTGTAGACATGAGCCCTGCCTGGCAGGAGTTGGGGGTTGAGGGAGGAGGATCTGTGCCCCTTGCCACAGGACATGGGTGGGGGGAGTCAAGCCTGGTGCAGGTAGAAGGGGCCCCTCTGGATGGGGAATGATGGGTGGGGAGAAGTTCAGGGTGTGGCCACACCCGGGGCTGAGGAGGAAAAAAAGAAAACTGGTGCCATGGGAGTGAATGGAACAGAGAGGCAGGCAGGGTAGTCAGGCTGACAGGCGCCCGGGGAGTAACTGGGTAGTGCCAGCAGCCTCCTCGCTGACCTTCATGCCTCCAGCCTCTCCCCTCTCCAGTCCATGCTCCATTCCCTTGCCCAGATCTTTTTCCAAAATCATTTTTCTGTGCGTGTCTCCCCACCCCTCCAAAACCCCGGATGGTGGCTCATCCATCTCCACATCAAACAGACAATCGGTCACCATTGGCTTTAAGGCTCTCAATCAGCTCTCTCTCCCTCTTACTTGTACTCATTCCTCTCCTACAATCCAACCTTCACATTTGCTCCTCTAACACCAACTCACTCTCATTGCTCTTGCCATCAATCTCTCACTCACGCCTTCCTTTCCACTTAAAACTTCCTCCCCCTTCATATCCTACAGATCAACACTCTTCCCATCTTGAAAACCCTACAAAAATCACATCTCTAGGAAGCCTTCCCTGCCTTAATCTCTCATCACCCCCCGGCAGATTTTCCCTACTGCATTTACCTATGTGCTTGACCTCACCCGCCCCCCCGAGCTCATAGGTACTCACCTCACCCTCTCAGCACTTTTGCTATATTATACCCAGTTGTTTCACCTATCTGTAACTTATTTTAGTGTTTGTCTCCTCCACTAGACTATAAACTCCTTGTGGGCAGGAATCGTGCCTTCCAACTGTGTTGTATTGCACTCTTCCAAACCTTTAGTACAGTTCTCTGCACACAATAAGCGCTTAGTAAATACCATTGATTGACCAAATTCTGGTTGGCTGTGCCATCGTAGCCAGTCAACTGAAGTCAGAGGAGCTGAGCCTGCCGGAGGGGAAGATCCGGGTGAAACTGGACCACGATGGGACCATACTGGATGTGGACGAGGATGACGTGGAGAAGGTGAGAAGCAGCATAGCCTAGTGAAAAGAGCCTGGTCCTGGGAGTCAAGGGATGCGAGTTCTAATCCTGGTTCCACTACTGGTCTGCTGGGTGCCTTGGGCAAGTCACTTAACTTCTCTGTTCTCTGTCCCATCTGTAAAATGGGGATTAAGACTGTGAGCCCCATGTGGACTGTGTCCAATCTGATTAACTCGTTTCTACCTCAGTGCTTAGTACAGTACCTGGCACATAGTAAGAAGTATCGTTCAAAAAAAAAAATTAAAAAGGAGGAGAACCAGCGTGGGGTGTGGGTGGCAGGAACTTCCTGGGCAGGGAGACAGGGCGTGACTCCATCCCTTCCTTTCTCCAGGCCAATGCCCCGTCCTGTGACCGGCTGGAAGACCTGGCCTCCCTGGTGTACCTCAATGAGTCCAGCGTCCTGCATACCCTGCGGCAGCGCTACGGCGCCAGCCTGCTGCATACCTTCGCCGGCCCTGCCCTTCTCAGCCTCAGTCCCCGTGGGGCCCCTGCCATGTACTCTGAGAAGGTGCTCACAGTGCCCTGCCTGCCTGCCTGCCTCTCCTCCTTCCCCTCTCCTCCATCCATCTCTCTGTGCTGCCTGTCCCATTCGCTCCCTGGCCTCTTCCCTCTCATCTTCTCCCCTTGCCTCCAAGCTGGTGAGGTTTTGAGGGGTGGTCTCCTGGTGGTCCCACAGGGCCATGGGTGTTTGGCCTGCTGAGGGCCCAGCCTTGCCCACACAGAGCCACCAGACAGTGGACTTAGTCCAGCCTGGCATCAATCAATGGTATTAACTGAGCACTTACTGTGTGCAGAGTACTGTACTAAGTGCTTGAGAGAGTACAACACAACATAACAGACACGTTCCCTGCCCACAACAAGCTTACAGAGGGGGTCCAGTCTCTCACACTCAGAGCTGGGCTGAGCTGGACACGTGTCTGACCCTGAAGGGGGGGTGTCCCGTGGACACAGGATATGGGGATGCAGCATCAGTAGCCCCCATTCCTGACCCAATCTGAGGGTCCCCCCAAGCTGATATGAGGCCAGCCTGGGCTCATTCCAGCTCTTCCGGCCCAGTGGCCCGGTCCGGCCAGGTCTTTGCTGGCCAAGGATGTGCCCTGCTGATGCCGGCCCCCTCCCCTTACTCAGGTGATGCACATGTTCAAGGGGTGCCGACGGGAGGACATGGCACCCCACATCTACGCGGTGGCCCAGGCAGCCTACCGTACCATGCTGATGACCTGCCAGGATCAGGCCCTCGTGCTGCTGGGCAGCAGTGGCAGCGGCAAGACCACCGGCTGCCAGCACTTGGTGCAGTATCTGGCCACCATCGCAGGAGCCGGTGCCAGCAAGGTGTTCACCGGTGAGGACAGAGCAGCTGGGTGGGGACTGGGCTGAGGGGCATCCTGGGGCTGAGGGGGAGATATCTCTGTCAGCCCCTACACCCTGCTGCCCCATGGTCCACCGCTCTCTCTCCACCACTCGTCCGGTCACCCCAATCTGAGGCCCACTGCTGCCCTATTAGCTGCTAACTTGGGGTCCCCGACCTGCTGCACCTCCCCGTTTCTGCTTGCAGTGGAGAAGTGGCAGGCTCTGTCGACCGTCCTGGAGGCCTTTGGAAACAGCCCCACGGGCATGAACGGCAATGCCACCCGCTTCTCCCAGATCCTCTCGCTGGATTTCGACCAGGCTGGCCAGGTGGCCTCGGCCTCCATCCAGGTGTGTGCATGCTGGGGGGCTGGGGGCCGGTGGTGGGACTAGGAAGGGCATGGCCCAGCAGAGAGTGGATTCTAGAATCCTGGCAGCAACTAGTTTCCATGCTGGTTGAGCTGGCACTGGCCCGGCAGGGGCTTCTCTCTTCAGGGTCCATTTCCAAGGACCTGAGCTGTCAGGCCCCAGCCGGGGCCAAAGCTGGGCATAAGAAGTCCCAGCAGCCCTCAGGGAGAGCTATGTGGGTATGGGTGAGGGTGGGCCAGCTGTTCATGCCTGGAGTTTTTGCCCTCTCCCCTCACCCAGATGGATGAGTCCCCAGGCCGGGCACAGGAAGAGTGACAAGGGAGGCTTAAGCCCAGCCCTGCCCAACTGGGCCTCCTGGCCAAGCCACCATGGGTCTGAGCCTCCACAGGTCCAACGGTGGGGCTGCTGTGGGTGGTTTCTCCGGCAGCGTGGCCCACTGTGTCCCTCTGTGCCCCATGCCCCTCTGTGCCCCAGACGCTGCTGCTGGAGAGGCTGCGGGTGGCCAGGCGTCCCGCTCCCGAAGCAACCTTCAACGTCTTCTACTACTTGTTGGCATGCAGTGATGCCACGCTCAGGTGAGGTGGGCTGGGGGCAGCGGGAAGGCCGACTCTTGGTATTCATCCCTGGCACAGGCTGGCATCTGGTCCCGGGGCTTCTCATTCTCTGGGATTGGGGCAAGCATTCACAGTCCAACTTCCAGTGCCAACCATCTCCTCCTGGCCTGATCTGACAGAGGAGGCAGAGCTCCAGTCAGGACTCCACACAGGTTGCCCTCCTTCCCGCAACTCTTGGTGCAGGAGTGAGCTCTACCTGCACCACCCCCCGTCCCCCAAGGAAGGTGCCTCTTCCCAAGTCCCAGCCAATGGGGATTTGTTCTCTTGCGAGGGTGGCTCTGGTGCCATGGACAGATGTCCAGTAAGAGTCAGTAGGGGGATAGCACCACCCTTGCCAGTTGCGGGGGCACACTGGACAAACTCCCCCTGCCAAGGGTTGGGGCTGCAGCAGGCAACGGGTCGGTCCCCTCCCACTCTGAGCTGAGGGCCGGGCCTCGTCCTGATCCAAGCTTATGCCCCCAGAACGGAGCTGCACTTCAACCACCTGGCAGAGAACAATGTTTTTGGGATCGTGCCTCTCTCTAAGGTGAGGTGGGCAGGGCGCAGGCAGCCTCTGGTGGGCACCCATAGGGCAGTGGTGGAAGCTTGTGCCCTCCTTCGGGGGTTAGAGCCCTGGGAGGGCACCCTGGGCCAGGGTAGACCTCAGCGCATCTTGCCGGGATCTATGAGAGGAGCTCTGAACCCCATATCCCCCTCCCTGCCAGGATGGGTTGAAGACTGAGGCTGAGGGCTGGGGTTGGGGGCTGGAAAGTTGGGGGTCCGCTCACAGGTGGCTTGGGGAGTTGGGGGGGCAGGAGCAGGTGTTCCTCCACCAGGGTGGCTGGGCAGGGGGAGCCTTGACCCTGGGTAGGAGAAGGTGGGAGCCCCCAGGGTCCTGGTGCCAGCGGGCCAACGGCTTCCTCCGCAGCCCGAGGAGAAACAGAAGGCGGCCCAGCAGTTCAGTAAGCTGCAGGCGGCCATGAGGGTGCTGGCCATCACCCCCGAAGAGCAGAAAGCCTTCTGGCTCATCCTGGCTGCCATCTTCCACCTGGGGGCAGCCGGCGCTACCAAAGGTAAGGAGCTGCGTATGGGCATCACCCCGGGCACCCTGGCTGGGGAGCACTCTCCGGAGGAAATTCCCGGGGCCCCAAGCAAAGGGTCCCTCTGCCCAGCTGGAGTTAGCCCCAGGGGCCGAGAATCCCGGGATTGACACAGACCGAATGTGGCTTGCCCTTCACAGGATATCAGGCAGGTGACCAGCTGAACCCTGGTTTCCTGGGGGAAGGAGGGTGCGGGCTGGGCATGCGGATTGGTGACCAGAAGCCGGAGGGTCCAGGCTAGGGACATGGTCCTTCAGGTCTGATGAGGAGAGATTGAGTGTGGAACTGGGGGTTGAGGGTGAAGGATGGTGATGGTCGGGGAGGTGGTCGGAGGGCTGGGAATGAAAGGTTGAAGGTTGGGGATGGGGTTGAGGGCTGCGCCTGTGGGAGATGGGGAGGCTGGGGTTGGGTGGGGGTGGATTCGCTGGGGACGGGGCTGGGAGCTGAGGGCCAGCATTTAGGGTTGAGGACCGGGGAGGGGATCCTGGGGGACTGACTCCTGGGCCTGGGGATGGGACCAGTGCAAAGGGGAGGGTGTCAGCTGCTGGCACTAGCATGTTTGGTGAACAGTGGGCGGGGGCAGCAGTGGGCTCCGTCCCTGTACCCCCAAAGGAAGAGTTTCTCTGCTGGGGTCGGTGCTGGGGCCGGGGGGTAGCCTCCACTGAATAACCCCACTCCTGTTCCCTTCCTCCCAGAGCCCCTCGATGACCAGGCTGGTAATTGACCCTCCCTGCTCGCTCCCCCCTTTATTCCCAGGTGGTGGTGGTCGGGGGTGGGGGTGGGGGTGACCTCAGGGGGTGGAAGCTGGTGGAAGCTGGCCTGGGAAGGTGGGGGGACCCTGAGCGGGAGCTCCCTTCCCGTATAGCCCGTTCGGGGGTGTCTCATACAAACACCCCACACTTCCCTGGCTCCACCCCCCTTTCGGACATAACGGGGGACGTTTTCAGCATAGGGAATGTGGGAAGGTTGAGCTTTTGGGACCTTTCCCGCCCCTTGGGCTCCCCGTGGCTGGCTTCCACCAGGGCTCCACTGGTGATGGACTGGCGGCTGGCTTTTCTCAGGCCGGGCAGGGGGCTGGCCAGCAGGGGGCAGTAGCTTCCAGCACACTGTTGGGGTTGTGCAGGCCAGGGCTGGTCGGGCGGGGCTGTGGGCAGAGGAAAGAAGCTCTGGGGCTGCCCGGGTGCAAGGGAGGGAAGGGCAGGAAGGGACACCTGCCCTCTGTGTCCAACCCGATTTGCTCCTATCCATCCTAGCGCTTAGAAGCAGCGTGGCTCAGTGGAAAGAGCCTGGGCTCCGGAGTCAGAGGTCATGGGTTCGACTCCCGGCTCTGCCACTTGTCCGCCGTGTGACGGTGGGCAAGTCGCTTCACTTCTCTGTGCCTCAGTTACCTCCTCTGTAAAATGGGGATTAACTGTGAGCCTCACGTGGGGCAACCTGATTACCTTGTATCTACCCCAGCGCTTAGAACAGTGCCCTGCACATAGTAAGCGCTTAACAAATACCAACATCGTTATTATTATTAGAATAGTGCCTCGCACAGGGTACGCACCCAAGTAGAAGCAGCGTGGCTCAGTGGAAAGAGCCCGGGCTTGAGAGTCGGAGCTCATGGGTTCAAATCCCCGCTCAGCCACTTGTGGGACTTTGGGCAAGTCACTTAATTTCTCTGTGCCTCAGTTACCCTATCTGTAAAATGGGGATTAAGGCTGTGAGCCCCACGTGGGACAACCTGATCACCTTGTATCCTTGAACAGTGCTTTGCATATAGTACGCACTTAACAAATGCCATCATTATTATTATTAATAATTATGATTATTGTTGTGACCCCTGGGGGTGGCCCCAGATGACTCCCTTTTCAGCTGGCCTGACACCTGGGCTGTTCCGGGGAGAGCTCACGTGGGGATTATCCACCCCTTCCCCTCTCTCTCCTTATAATCCGGTGGGCCGCTCAGTTGGAGAAGGTGCCCAGGGATTCCTGGCTGGGTTGGTCTGGCTTGGGGCCGGGGCTGTTGGGTGGGTGAATGGACTCTGAGGGAGGGGAGGAGGGGAGGGGTCAAAGAGAAAGTAATGCCTGGCATGGCAGTGGGGATGTGTGTGTCCTCTTTGGCCTAACCTCACGTACAGCCGTAGGTGGCTCAGAGAGGCCTCTGTGTGTGTGTGTGTGTGTGTATATGTATGTGTGTCTGTCTCCGTGGCTGCTCCTGATGCTTGGCTCTGCTCCAGCTTGCGACTGTATACCTCACCCTGATTGAACTAGTGTGTGCGTATGTGTTTGAGTGTGAGAGAGAGAGCGTGTGCATGTGTGTGAACCCGGTCTGGGTGTACCCGATCTGGGTACGTGTGTGAGGTCCTGCTTCTCCTCCGTCCCCCACCACCTCCCCCTACCACGGGCCCTGCGACGGGCTCTATTGACAAGTGTTTGCTAACACACTGTTTTCTCTTGCATGCTGCATGTGGTCCTTTGCCTTACAGATGCTGTTGAAGGTAAACCCTCATTTCTCGTTAGCTTCTCCTAATTACCGTGATTAGACACATGTTGTCTGTGTTTGTGTCTGCGTGGGCTGATTTCCACCCGCCCTCCACCTGATACTTTTCCCGCTCCCCAAGAAGGGTTGGTTTTCCCGTCTTCTGGACTCCCCCAGCAGCCACTCAGACTCCGGAGTGGGAGCACCCCCACCCTGGCACCGAGAGAGATGGGCACCTCTAGGCTAATCCTCTCTGCGCTGTGGGGTCGGATTCCCACGGAGAACTTCTCTGGGCATCAGTTGGGTGCCAGATTGCTCTCTTCCCCTCTGGGATCCACCACTGTGGGGCACTAGTGAAGCAGCGTGGCTAAGTGGAAAGAGCCCGGACTTGGGAGTCAGAGGTCATGGGTTCGAATGCCGGCTCTGCCACTTGTCAGCTGTGTGACTGTGGGCAAGTCACTTAACTTCTCGGTGCCTCAGTTACCTCATCAGTAAAATGGGGATTAACTGTGAGCCTCACGTGGGACAACCTGATTACCCTGTATCTACCCCAGCGCTTATAACAGTGCTCTGCACATAGTAAGCGCTTAACAAATACCAACTAGTGCCCCCTATCGTCCTCAGCCCAGAATGATTCATGGTCCAGCTCTTGCCCTCCCTCCCCATCCCGGGCTTCCCAGTGCCCACCACCTCTGCATCCCCCACCCAAAACCTCATTGTTGCCCGGGGTGCCAAGTGATCGATCGGCTCCTGACCAGCCAGTTCCTCTTTGAGGGCAGTGCTGGGGGCAGGGACATTGTCTCATCTGTCCTTGGGCAGGTGGAGCTGTGCCCACCTCTCTGGGGTGAGCCCCACGGGTACCACTGCATATCTCCCAGGTGGGGTTCTGGGAACAAGACGGACCCATCCCCTGGCCCCAGTCCGCTGGTCCAGCCTGAGTCGCTGTGGTCTCTTTTCCCCCCGCAAGGTGGGCGCAAGCAGTTTGCCCGGCACGAGTGGGCACAGAAGGCTGCCTACTTGCTGGGCTGCAACCTGGAAGAGCTGTCCTCCTCCATCTTCAAGCAACAAGTCAAGAGCTCGCTGCAACGCTCCACCTCCTTCCGCCAGGGCCCTGACGAGAGCAGCTTTGGGGATGGCACAGGTACCCAGACCCAGCCAGCTGGCACCCGGTGGGGGGTGGTGCCCTCGGCAGCTCACCCAGCTTTGTCCTGGCTTTGTCACCACTTTGCCCCGGCTGGGCTGGAGCACCGGTAGCTGGTGAAGACCCTGTGGGGAGATGGGGAGTCCTCTGACCCTCTCCTCCTGCAGGCTCCAAGCTGAGCGCCCTGGAGTGCGTGGAGGGCATGGCCTCGGGACTCTACTCGGAACTCTTCACTCTCCTCATCTCCCTGGTGAACAGGTAGGTGCCCGGCCCGGGAGCCCACGGCCTCCCGCAGCTGACTGCTTTGTCTTGGTCCTGATGGATCTGTTGTCTGACACCTTGGCCGTCCCACTGCTCTGGGGGGCAGGGCCCAGCCTGCCCTGATGGGTCAGGGTGGGTGAGCACTGTGGGAGGGATCACTCTGGGAAGGAGTAGTGGAACATCCAGGCAGTGTTAGGATGGGCATGGGGTTGCGGGGAGGTCGGGTGCTGTTGGAAGGAGAGAGGGTCGGGCCGGGAATGGTGTGACCTGTCGGGTTGGAGGGTCTGCACCTCAGGTGCCAAGCCTGCTGCATTCATCTTCTCCTCCCGCTGCAGAGCTCTCAAGTCAAGCCAGCACTCCCTGAGCTCCATAATGATCGTGGACACGCCCGGCTTCCAGAACCCCAAGTTGAGCGGGCTGGCACGCGCAGCCTCCTTCGAGGAGTTGTGCCACAATTACGTCCAGGACCGGCTGCAGGCGCTCTTCCATGAGCGCACCTACCTGCAGGAGCTGGACAGATACAGGGAGGTGGGCCACCTACTGTCCTCCTTCTTCCCCCTCCCCGCCGTTACCCTCCAGCAGCCTTACCACACAGTGGATCTGGGGTCAGAAGGGTCCCCTGCCTGCCTCTAGCCCTTTCTTCCTCTCCCTCCTCCCCCCTACCTCAGGCCTTAACTCATCAGTTTTATAGCCTGACCACCTGCTGCTCACTCTACCCCAGGCCCTGCCAGTTCCAGGTAGAGAACCAGGGGGAGGGAACCCCATCCTGCCACCCCCGCCTCAGAGCTGGGTCGTCCACTGGGCCGACCCCTTGTCACCAGGCTCCACACCCTGGGGACAGGCTCTGACCACGGCCCTAACCCCTCTAGGAGAACATTGAGCTGACGTTGGACGATGTGGAACCCGGGATGGCTGATTCCGTTGCTGCTGTGGACCAAGCCTCCCCTCAGGCCCTGGTGAGGATTGGCCTCCCTCCTTGTTCCCGCTTTCCCAACCTCGACTCCTGTCTCTCCCTCCTTGTGGGACCCTACTGGACGTGGTGGTGTTGAGTTCCCACGTGAAAGTGTTTGGGCTTCACTGGAGTCCAGATAACCTGGCTCCCTCATACCCTCCCCCTGGGCCACAGTTGACCCCCGACCCACCCGGGCCCTCGAGCTTTGGCATCCTGCTCTTGAGGGCGCGGCGAGGCAGCAAGCAGGGAGAGGCATAGCTGTACCCTTCCCTACTGTCTGGTAGGTCCGCCCAGCCAGCAGAGCTGCTAAGTGGGGAACGGAGGCAGGGAGAGGGGGGCTGGTCAGGAATCCATGCTGACCAGGCAGGACAGCCCTTTCTGGAGCTGCAGCATGAGGTCTCCCTTGGCCTCGGGCCGGGCAAGAGGGTTGTCTGGGCTGCCAAGGTTATCTGCTGGATTTGTCCCCGGCAGTGACTCCTGACAGCTGCCCTGATTGGCTGGCATTAACGAGCTCCTGGTGCTTCCTATTTGTTCCTCATTATGCAAATTGCCCAGGACGTTTTATTGGAAAATCAGCTTTGACACCAGGGTACTAATTTCCTTCTCACCATTCCCTACCCATTGGCACATTCCCCCGCCCTATGGCTGGGGGAGTGGGGGAGGTACCAGAGGAATCCCAGAGCATGGGCAGGAAAAATAGGAATCCTCTCCCTACTCCCCAAGCCCGATCTCCTCTTTCTCTTTGGGCCTGGGTACTGTGTGCCATTTTTCCCTCTGGGCACAAGTTTTTCCCTACCCCGAGGGCACAGCTGCCAGGGCGGCAGCTGGTGGGCGAGGTGGGTCTTCTGAGACAGACTGTGCTGTGCCAGCCCTGGGCAAGAGAGGCGGCAGCAGGTGAGAGACTGAAAGGCGAATCACGTCAGCAGATTTGGGCTTGGGCCACTTGTCCACTGTGATGGGCTTGTCCAGGGCAGCTGAGGCCCACTTGCGGGCCAGAGTCTCCCAAAATCTTCTGGGGTGGGGCTGGGTTGGGCTGACTCCAGAGGCTCACTGCTGGGAGGCACCTGGGTGGGTCCAACTCTGCTCAGGGCCTTGGCATGGACAGCTGGGTCCTACAAGCATTGGGCACCCACAAGACATGGAGCAGCGTAGCCTAGTGGAAAGAGCAATAGGAACAGGGAGACCTGGGTTCTCATCCCTTCTCTGTCGCTTGCCTGCTGGGCCATTTTGGGATAATCACTTCACTTCTCTGACCTTCAGTTTCCTCGTCTGTAAAATGAAGATTCAATATCTGCTCTCCCTCCTACTTAGCCTGGGAGTCCCAAGCGGGACAGGGACTGTGTCCAATCTGATTATGTTGTAGCTACCTCAGCACTTGGTAAAGTGCTTGGCACATAGTAAGCACTTAACAAATAGCATAGTTCTTGCTGTTATTATCAGGTGCGCTCTCTGGCTCGGACGGAGGAGGCCCGAGGTCTGCTGTGGCTGCTGGAGGAGGAGGCTTTGGTGCCGGGGAGCAATGAAGAGGCCTTGCTGGAGCGACTTTTTGCCTACTATGGGCCCCGTGATGGAGACAAAAAGGGTGGGCGAGGCCCGGGTTGGGAGTGGGTAAACCCCTGGGAGGAAGGGCAGTGCCGGGGTGTTGGGGCATTGGTGTCTGTGTGCTCTTGTTCCTGGGGCCTCTCTCTGCGGTCCAGGGGGTGGAGTGGGCAACACGCTGAGGGCCGGTCCGCTCTCCCCACCCAGGTCAGAGCCCGTTACTGCGTGGGAGCCAGCCACACCACTTCTTCCTGGGCCACAGCCATGGCACCAATTGGGTGGAGTACGACGCCACAGGCTGGCTGAGCTATGCCAAGCAGAACCCCGCAGCTCAGAATGCCCCGCTGCTCCTTCAAGACTCCCAGAAGTGAGCTGGGCCCTGAGGACTGGGGAGGGCGTGCATGCCAGCAGGGTCTGGCGGCCCCAACTTGGGGCTGCTTCGATCTGTGCCCCGCGGGCGGGGCCAAGTGCCACTAGGTCCTGGGGAGACCGGAGAGGTGCCCACTGCGGTTGGAGCTCCCAGAGGGGAGACCAAAGAGCCCATTGGCCTCTTCCGATGTCTGTGCTTGGTGAGGGTCTCGGCGGGGGAGTCAGAGTCAGCAAGGAGGTGGGGTGGGATCTGACCCTGCCCCTCCCCTCGCCCCCATCCCCCAGAAAGGTCATCAGCAACCTGTTTGTGGGTCGAGCGGGCAGCGCCATGGTGCTGTCTGGTTCCGTGGCGGGGTTGGAGGGTGGCTCCCAGCTGGCGTTGCGCCGGGTCACCAGCATGCGCAAGACCTTCACCACCGGCGTGGCGGCTGTCAAGAAGAAGTCCCTCTGCATCCAGATCAAGTTGCAGGTGGTGAGTGGGCCTCTCCGTCCCGCTGGGTACCTGGACCCCCTCCTGCTGGCACCTTCACCAGGCCGCCCCCACAATCCCATGTGAACCCTCTGTTGGGGATGCCGCTCCTTTAGGGTCCAGTTAACTGTGGTACACAGGACTGGGTGTCAGGAAACTTGCATCTGACCTGATTAACTTGTATCTACCCCAGTACTTAGTACAGTGCCTGGCACATAGCACTTAACAAATGCCATAATAATAATAATAATAATAAGGAGACCTGGATTGTAATTCCTGCTCCATGACTTCTTTATGGTGTTTATTATTTCTAGTAGTAATAGTAATAATAATAATAATTGTGGTATTAAGGGCTATTAAATGATAGATACTGTACTAAACGCTGGGGTTGATACAAGATAATCAGGTTGGACAAAGTCCATGTCCCACATGGGGCTCACAATCTTAATCCACATTTTACAGTTGAGGTAACTGAGGCACAGAGCCCAAGGTCATCCAGCAGACAAGTGGCATAGCTAGGATTAGAATCCAGGTTCTCTGGCTCCTAGGCCTGTGCTTTTTCCACTCGGCCACACTGTTACCGCTGAATGGCCTTGGCCAAGTCAGTTAACTTCTCTGTGCCTCAATTTCCTCACCTGTAAAGCACGGAAGAAATACCTGTTCTCCTTCCCTCTTGGATTATGAGCCCCATATGGGACAGGATCTGTGTGTGATATGATTTCATATCTACCCCAGTGTTTGGTATATAGTCAGTGCTTAATAGTCACAACAATAATTGCAGAATTTATTATTAGTAGTATTAAGTAGGTCCCTCATTGACTGCCTGATAAAATGGGGGTGGGCCTTGTCTATCCTGGGGGTGGGACTTCTATTGGGGTGGAGCTAGCCTGATTAAGGGCCTGGCACAAGGTGGTATATGAGGCAGTGGGTGAGAAAAGGTCTAAAGTAGAAGCCAGGTAGTCCCAGGACCCCCCACCTCCTTCCCGGGTCTGGGCTGGAGCCAGCTCCCCCTGAGGGCACCGTTCTCCATGTCTTCCCGCCACCTGCCCCAGGATGCCCTCGTGGACACCATCAAGAAGTCGAAGCTACATTTTGTGCACTGCTTCCTGCCCGTGGCAGAGGGCTGGGCCGGGGAGCCCCGGGCCTCCGCCTCCCGCCGGGTCAGCAGCAGCAGCGAGTTGGACCTGCCCCCCGGAGAGCAGTGTGAGGCCAGTCTGCTCCAGCTGGACGTGCCCCTGCTCCGTGCCCAGATCCGCGGCTCTCGCCTGCTCGACGCTCTCCGAGTGTACCGCCAAGGTAGGTCCCTGCTCACCCCCTACCTGCCCCTCCCCCAACCTCCGGGCTCCCCCATGTAGCTGCATCACCCCAACCCACATAGTACCTTCCAGGCCAAATGCCTCTTTCCTCCTCCCCTCTCTCCCTCCCTCCCCCTCCCACTGTCTTTCCCCACCACCCATCTCCTCCCCATCCCTCTCTCCGCAGCCCTTCCCCTCCTCACCCGGTCCTTCCCCCCACTTCCGCCCCCACTCCTTCCAATCCAGAGGTGAGCACGGGGTGAGGAGGAGAGGGAAGACTTCCAAGAGCAAATAGGACAGAAAGCTGCTATTTTCCATCCAGGAGGGGAACTCTTGTCAGAGAGCTGGGGTGAGCGAGGCCAGGAGGCCTGCTCGGATGGCCATAGGGCCATCACCCCCATTGATCCTTATGCCTATGTCTGTTCCCAGTCCCTCCTCTGAGTTGCCCTCGCCCACCACCCCCTTTCGCCCTCTGCGCCCTCCTCCAGCCCATCCGCTTCTCGGCTCCTTCCTCCACTTGTCCTTCCCCAGTCATCTCCCGGCCCTCTCCCTCCTGTCTCTTCTCTTTCCCTTCCCCCTGCTTGTTCCTGTCCCCCAGACTACCCCCAGCCCTCCCAAATTGGCCCTGAACTTGACCATCTATGAAGTTCCGTGACCGCTCTGCCGGACCTGGTCACCGGGGGGGTCACCCTAGCCCCTAGTGCCTTTAGGCCAGAGTCCCCTGGGTACAGGGCCAGTCTGAGAAGCCTGGGTTCCTCGACACCCTCTGCAAGGAGTTGCAAAAAACCTCTCCAGGGTTAGCAGAGGCCAGGAAGGCTCAGATGGGCGCCACCTCTTCCAACAGTCACAGCCAGAGCCACAGCCAGAGGGGGTGATCTCCACCCCCTCACCCGGTCACCCACAGGGGGTTAGATCAGGGTTGGCCTCCTCCCCTCTCTCCCACGGTCCCGCACATCAGTCCCGGGGGCACCTCTAGGTCAGAGCGGCCCTGGGGAAACAGGGACTGCCTAGGGGCAGCCAGTCTACCCAGAACTGAGCTGGTTGGCCTCACTCCCCGGGCCACTCAGCAGTCTGGGCTGCGAGAAGCCCCATCCCCCGCCCCCGGCCCGAGCCCGCATAAATCATCGATCACACTCTGCATCCTGATAGGGACTCGGTGTTTATTATTTCAAAACCAGATTGTTACCGTTCTGAACCAAAATCGATGCGCTTTACTCAAACAAGCAGATCGATGAAGCGGGCGGCCGGGGGGCCCCGTTGGCCGGCGGGCCTGTGTCGATGGGGCTGATGATTAATTAAGATGCCCGGCGCCCGCCTCCACTCTTCCAGCTCGTCAATGTAATTGCCGTTCAGATAGAATCAATAGCGTGCTCTGTCCCGGCCCCCGGTACTCCCTGGTAGCTTCCCACTTCAATTACCCGGCACGAGAGCTGACCTCCTCATCCCCCTCCTGGGGGTCCTCCCAGTGCCACTTATGAACCTCAGCACCCAGGTTCCAGCTCTCTCCCCACCCACCCTCTCCCATTGACTTTTGCCCTTCCACTGGAATAGGGTGGGTTCCTCGGGGTGCCATCCTCAAAACCCTATTTGGACCGGCGCGGCCTCCATAGCACCAGCTTGGGGGACCCCTTGGTCTGCGTGAAACAGCGTGGCGTAGAGGATGGAGCACGGGCCTGGGAGTCAGAAGGTCATGGATTCTAGTCCTGGTTCTGCCACATGTCTGCTGTGTGACCTTGGGCAAATCACTTCACTTCTCTGGGCCTCAGTTACCTCAACTGTAAAATGGGGATGGAGACTTGACCCCACGTGGGACAGGGACTATTTCCAACCTGATATGCTTGTATCCACCTCAACACTTAGTACGGTGCCTAGCACATAGTAAGCGCTTAAGTGCCATAATTATTACAATTCATTATTATTATTATTGTCACCTAATCCACCATTCTGCCCCCAAGCGGGCCCCTTGAGACCCACAAGACACATTCCCAAATTCACAGGTCCCCAAGGAAAGAGTTCTATAGTTTCCCCCTCTTACCCAGTTGGATGTCATTCTGAAGTCTGACCCCCTGCCCCTCACACTGCAGCAGTATCCCTGACTGATTCTCCCCCTCCATGGAGGAGCCCTTCAGAGAACCTGCCGATTGGATCCGGGTCCCTCCGGAGCCACCCCGCTCTAGGCTCACGGGGCCAACTCCCTCCCGTGCTTCTCCCCACCCAGGTTACCCGGACCATATGGTGTTCTCGGAGTTCCGCCGCCGCTTCGAAGCTCTGGCTCCCCACCTCACCAAGAAGCACGGGCGCAACTACATCGTACTTGATGAAAAGCGGGTACGTAGCCTGGGGTAAGCTCTAAGCTGGCACCGGTAGGGCAAAGACCGATCCTCAGCACACAGCTGAGGGCCGGAGAAAGGCCGGATTAACGGACCCTCAACGGGCCTTAGCTTTCTGAGAAATATAAGTGTTATTCTGGGGGGTGTAGGCTGTAGCCTTCTGGAAAATGTGAGCCCTAGCCTTTTCGAGGGGCACAGGCTTTAATCTTCTGGAAGACACAGGCTCTAGCCTTCTTTAGGGCACAGGCCTTAACTTTCTGAGAAATACCAACGTTATTCTGGATTTGCAGGCTTTAGCCTTCTGGGAAATGTAGGCCCTACTCTTCTGGGTGGTGCAGGCTTTAGCCTCCTGGAGGACACAGGACCTAGCCTTTTATGGGGTACAGGCTTTACCTTCTTGGGGACAAGGCTGTAGTCTTGAGAACCCAGGCCATTCTGGGAAATGTAGTTTTCAGGCAGCAGGTGCTGGACGTCAACTTTAGGCCCCTGACCACAGCCCTGGATAGGAGCCGAGCCCTGCCAGCCGCAAGTTCTACCAGCCCCACTCCCTAGCCTTGGGCTTCCAGGAAGGGGCTACAGAGCAGAGGGTGATATGGGAGGAAAGTGTGGTATTGGCCCGGGCAGGCGAAGACCAGGGCAGCGAGAGCATCCTGTGCCTGCCCAGGACAGGGGCCACCGGCCCAGGGTCTGCAAATGCCTGGGAGCCCTGAATGGGCTTAGGAGGGTTTAGGAGGAAGCCAGGCCCACTGGCCTCAGGGGCCCAGGACTTTCTGCCAGCTCTTCAGCTTAGCCCAGAGAGGCCAGAGTCTTGGGAGTGGTGGTAGGGTAGCTTGTCCTCTAAACTGTAAGCTCGATGTGGGCAGGGAGCATATCTATCAAGTCTGTTGCATTACACTCTCTCAAGCACTTACTGTGGGCAGAGCACTGTACTAAGTGTTCCATAAATACCATTGGTTGATTGGGGGAGATGAAGATTCTGGAATCAGGCGGGAAGGAGTTAATCTCCCCGGGTGGTGGGTGTGAAAGGGATACCAGGAGCTGCACTCCCTGACTGACCTCCTGTGCCCATAGGCCGTGGAAGAGCTGCTGGAGTCTCTGGACCTGGAGAAGAGCAGCTGCCAGATGGGCCTCAGTCGGGTGAGTGACGCCAGACCCTCAGACTGGGGCATCCTCCCCTCTCCTCGCCACCTGGAAAGTCAGCCCAGGCCACTGACCACTTTCCCGCCCCTTCCCTGGCCTCTGCCTCCAGGTTAATGGCAGGGGTGGGGGAACAGGGAGTGAGAGGCCTGGTGCAGGATGCACCGCTCCAACAGGATCCCTCTCACTTCTTCCTGGCACCTCCCTTCCGGCCACCTGCTGCTGCCCCCGTTTGCCCCTCTGGCCTTCTGCTGACCTCAACTGCCTCATCTGTTTCTTGAATTTCCTTGAAGCTGGAGATGCATTGAAACAACTACTCCTGGCCCCTGGCTCGAGGCAGGTGCAGGGGACTCTGGGCCCAAGTGGCACAGCCCCCCTCCATGGCTTCTCCTCCCCACCACAGACAGATGTCCCAGACATATGTACCACCCCCAACTTAGTTTCTGGACACCCCCCAACCCTGGGCTTTATATCTGGCAGACACGCACAAGTTGGAGAGGGGCCAAGAACCTGGGCGTTCAGTGGCGGCTGGGCTGGAGGGGTGACACAGTCCTGGGGAGTTGTGGGGGCGGTGGGGGCAGCTGGGAGGCTGTGGCCCCTCAAGTGAGTGAATTCAGGGAGTTGGGCAGCCTGCTGTGTGAGGAGAGGTTGGGGGGCTTGCTCGGGTAGGGCACCTTTCATTCTCTCGTTCTTTCTTGGACTCTCTTCCTGCCCCTGTCTCTCGTCCGTGGATCCTTTTCTTCCCACCTTCACCACAAGCTGCTTCCCTCATTGTGCTGTGCTGTGGCCAGAGTCTGGTTTAGGCATCTGGGTGCCCGCTGACCCTGCCTCTCGGGCTGCCCCGGGTACTGCTGTGCCCACGCTCTGGTGTCTGGGTGCGCCGCTGGCAGGCCGGGACTTGTGCAGGCTGGCCCGCCGTGGGCGCCCCTCAGCACCCGACACCCCTGGGAATCACACGTAGGCTTGGCTAACTCTGTCGAGACCAGTGGCCCCGGGGCCCACCTGCCTGCCCAGCTCCGGCTCCGGGGCCTCTGGGCCAAAGGCCCAACTCCTGGTGGAGAAAGCCAGAGTCAGAGTGAGGCTGCATTGGGGAGCTTTAGTGGGGCAGAGGCAGAAGGCGACCACCCCAGGAGAGAGAGAGCGTGCGTGTATGCATGTAGGCTTATTATGTGTGTATTTCACTGCAGGTGGGTGTCTGGATTTATCTGCTGCACTGTGCCATGAGGTCTATTTGTCTGGGTTCCTTGTTTCTGTGTTTGAGGGAAGGGGAGATTTGACTGTTTGGTGTGTGTGTGTGTGTGTGTGCACGCGTGTGCACACATGCACTGGAAACCCACTCCAGCTTTAGGAAGTGGGATGGGCGGACCTGTTTGGGTTGATCAATCTTCTCTCTCTCTCCCACTTCTCCTCTGCCCCTCAACCCTGCGCCCTGGGGCAGGCTGATACCCCAAATCCGGGGGCACGGCAGGGGCAGGGCTGATCCCTCCGGCCCCCAAACCTGTGTGACAAGTCCCCGGCCCGCCCCAACGCCCACTTGCCCGCCTGCCCGGCGTCACCAGCTCGGAGCAAGCAAAACTGGCGTGGGGGTGGGGTCGGCGTTCTTACATGAAAGGGGCAGATGGACCGCGGCAGAGGGAGCCTCACCCACCCCAGCCCGTCCCCCTGCAAAACTGCCCGCCACCTTGGACAACAAAGTCCTCGGGAGAGGTGACCGTCTTCAGGCCCTTCAAGCTCCCCTCCCCGCAGCAGTATAAGTGGCTCTCCCCGGGAATTTTGGGGAGCCTTGGGGAGGACTGTTCTCTGCTTGGCGTGTTCTCTGCTGTGTTCTCAGGTTGGCGTGTTCTTCTGCTCCGGATCTGGCTCCCCCACATTGCCTCTCGCCTCCCAGTTCCTATCTTTTTCTAGATCAATCCCCCGCACCCATGGTTCCCCCTGCCCCCGCCCTCCTCCACTCCTGCTCTCCTTGCCTCCTGCCCTCCTCTGCTTCTGCTCCTCCACTCTTTGCCTCTTCCACTCCTGCTCCCCTGCCTCCTGCCCTCCCACTTCCCCACCCCCTGCCATCCTCCCCTCCCACTTCCCCACCCCCTGCCCTGCTCCCCGCCCTGACGGGCCTTCCCTCTGCAGGTGTTTTTCCGAGCTGGCACCTTGGCCCGGCTGGAGGAGCAACGGGACGAGCAGACCAGCAAGAACCTGACGCTGTTCCAGGCGGCCTGCAGGGGTTTCTTAGCCCGCCAGCACTTCAAGAAGAGAAAGGTGCCTCTCCCGTCCATGCTACCCCCACCCCTCCACCTCGTGTCTTCCCCCCCCCCCCCCCCCACCTTCATCCCCTCTCACAGCTCTTCAGGGCAGCTGGGCCTCCGGGGGCCCAGGTATCTCTGGGCTGCCCCCCACCCCCCAGCTCCCTTACCCCAGGGCACCGGGGAACAATCCTGGGGAGGCAGGAGTCTGAGTGAGGGGGTCGTGTGACTGCTGCGGGGAGGGGGTTCGGGGGTGGGGGCCCGGCTGCTCCGAGGAGATTAAGGAGCTGTGTCAGCGACTCCTTTGCTTATTAGCGAGTCTATAAAACAGCCCGTGCTGCCGCCGCCTCTTGTGTTTCAGCAAGATTAGGTTTTATGGCACATCCAGTCTGGGTGCTGGAAATAATCAGGCAGCAAATAAAGCAGATGAAATTATTCCTAATGAGAACAGAGCGGTCAGTGTCCTGCCCGGGGCCGAAGGGGCCCAAGCCCCATCCCCAGCGGCTGGGCCAGTGGGCCCTGGGCCCTGGGTGGGTGCAGGGGGAGACACGAGTTCCCCAGTGGTTCCTGGGAGCGGAGGGATTGTGGGGCTAGCAGAGGCCCAGAGGGGGCTGGGGGTGTGGGTGGGGCCCTGGAGTCAGAGTTCTGTCTGGGCTCCTGAAAGTGATAGGGGAGAATGGTGGGAGGGGCTAATTGGGCTACACTGGGTGGGTTGGGGCCAGGGTCTGTTTCAGGGTCGAGGCTGGGGTGCTGGGGTCGGGTCCAGGGTTGGGAGGCTGAGGTTGGATCCAGAGTTGGGGCCGGGGGCTGGGGTCAGGTCCAGGGTCGGGGCGGGTCCAGGCTAGGGGTTTGGGAGGGGACCGGCACTAAGGTCTTCATCTGTCGTGGCAGATCCAGGCCCTGGCCATCCGCTGCGTGCAGAAGAACATCAAGAAGAATAAGGGGGTGAAGGATTGGCCTTGGTGGAAGCTGTTCACCACCGTGCGGCCCCTCATCGCGGTGCAGCTCTCCGAAGAGCAGCTCCGGGGCAAGGACGTATGTCAGCCTGGGCCGCCGCCACGCGGGGGCCGGGGGCTGCTGGGCTGCCACGTTGGGGGTTGGGGGCTGGGGGCTGCTGACCCACTACTGCAAAGGCCAGGGATTACTGGTCCACTTCAGTCGGGGCAAGGGGCTGCTGGTATGCTTCAGTGAAGAGCAGGGACTGCTAGGCCACCCAGTGGGGACCCAGGGCTGCTAGCTCATTGTAGCCAGGGCGCGAGGCTGCTGCACTAGAAGGCTGCTGATCTGGGAGGCTACTAGGCCTGGAGGAGTCCCTGCTTCAATTCCAACCCCTCCTCAGCCCCAGGCTCATTGTGGGCCTAGGGATGCCCTGGCCCCACCAAGATGTGGAAGATCCAGACACATCCAAGCCCCGTGGTGGGCTGTTGCCTAGCAATGGGAGACAGCACCCTTCTGCTTTCTTATCCCCCCAGTTCACCCCTCCACAAGGATGTGCACAGCCTCCCCTGACGCACCCATCCCTATTCCACTTTGGCTCCCATTTCATTCAGTAAAGTACCCTAGCAGGGTGAGCCCCCACCCAAAACCCAGGAGAAAGCCCCCGGTAACCAGGCCCCACCATCAGAACTCCCCATCCCAAAGGGGTCCCCAAGGCCAGGGTTCCCCGACAGCTCTGGCCAGGACCAAACTATCTGATCTCACCTCCCATGTCTGTCTCCAGGAGGAAATCCAGCAGCTAAGAAGCAAGCTCGAGAAAGTGGAGAAGGAACGCAATGAGCTGCGCCTCAGCAGCGACCGGCTGGAGAGCAAGGTCAGGCTTCCCACTGTCCCTCCGTGTCCTCCACTATTCCAACGCTGCTCCCTTCCAGAGCCACCCCTGTAGTTCAGTCCCGGGGGATTGCCTGCAGCAGCTCGGCTTGAACCCTGTTTCATCCTCCTCCCCCCCGCCAGATCTCCGAGCTGACATCGGAGCTGACGGACGAGCGCAACACTGGGGAATCCGCCTCCCAGCTTCTGGACGCTGAGACAGCCGAGAGGCTTCGAGTTGAAAAAGAGATGAAGGATCTGCAGGTCAGGGGTGGGATAAGGAAGGCTAGCAAATAAACCCTCACCGTTTGCCAGCCCAGCTGATTTCTTGCCAGTTCACCCCCTCCCTGCATCTTGCCTGTCACCTTTCGTCAATTTCTTAGTGGGTGACACTTCATCCGACTTGGACGGGGCACAGAGGGGTTTCGGGGTCTGGGCGCCACTCTTGTGGGGACGGTAGATCCTAAGGCCCTTGGTCCCTCCCCGCAGATCCAGTATGATGCCCTCAAGAAGCAGATGGAGGCTATGGAGGTGGAGGTAATGGAGGCCCGGCTCATCCGGGCCACTGAGCTCAACGGAGAGATGGACGATGACGATTCCGGTGAGGGTCTGGCCGCAGCAACCATGGGAGGGGGTGTCCCAGTCCTCCCCGACCACTGCTCTGTCATTCTGTACCCCACCTCTCCATCATCTCTGCCCTGCCTCTCCCTCATCTCCCCTCTTCCTCCAACTGCATTACCTTCAGCAAACACTCAGGTCACACTGTGATGATGATGATGATGGTAAAGGGGGAGGGGTTTGCCCCAGGGGATCCCTGAAGGCTTCCCCCAACCGTTCATACACCCCTCATCCAGTCCACCTGAGGAGTGGGGAGCCCCTGTGGGTAGAGAAGGGGTGGAGGCAGGTCCCAGCTAAGGGGACCTAGCCATGCCCCCAGCAGCAACAGCTTCTTGTGCCCACATTTGATGCCCACATTTGGGGCCCCCAATGGGAGTGTAAGCCCCAGGCTGTGCCTTTGGTGACTCAGGGTCTAGAGAAGAGACAGGTGGCCACAAATGACCCAATCCATGAGAAGGGAAGGAGTCAGAGGATGTGGCCAGTCCTTCCTTCCGCCCACAGGTTTTGACTACTCTGCACTGAAGCATCACCGAGGAGTCAGGCCACATGTGATGTGATGTAGGAGGAGGCAGTTGGGCGTTATGTGCTGGGCATGAGGGGAGACAGGCAAGGCTCAGAAATGGAAGCAGAACCATCAGAAGCAGTACCCCAGGGTCACGGCTTAGGCGGCTGGCCTAGAGGAAAAAACATGAGAAGCGGAATGGCCTAGAGGAAAAAGCACAGGCCCAGGAGTCAGAGGACCTGGTTTCTAATCCCAGATCCTCCATTTGTCTGCAAGACACTTAACTTCTTTATGCCCCACTTATCTCATCTGTGAAGTGGGGTTCAGTGCCAGTTCTGCCTCCGTCTTAGACTGTGAGCCCCAAATGTGACAGGGACTGTGCCATCTGATTACGTGACATCTACCCCAGCAGTTAGAACTGTGCTGATACATAGTAAATCTTTAACAAATACCATTAAAAAAAAAAAAACCCACAACAGGGAGCCTTCCTCATGGGCTTGAAGCCTGTCTCTACCACTGGACTGCGCTGTGACCTTGGAAATGGCACTTCACCTCTCTGGGGTTCAGTTTCCTCATCTATGAAATGGGATAAGAGAGACTGAGGGATAGGAACTGTGTCTGATCTGATGACCTCACATCTGCCCCAGCGTTTAGCCTAGTTATTGGCACAAAGTAAGCAATTAGGCACTGTCATTATTAGCAGAGTATTGGCACCCCCAACCCCTAGGCTGCTCACCCCTGTGTCACCGGCCCCCTAGGCGGAGAGTGGCGCCTCAAGTATGAGAGGGCAGTGCGAGAAGTGGACTTCACCAAGAAACGTCTGCAACAGGAGTTTGAGGACAAGCTGGAAGAGGAGCAGCAAAGCAAGAGGCAATTGGAGAGGAAGGTGAGTCAAGGAAGCCAGTCCAAGCCCCGCCTCCCCTCCCAACTCTGGTTCCCTCCCCCCGGCCCAGGGGCAGTCTTGGGTGCCGGGTTGGCTGGGGGAAGCCCCAATGCCCCAAGCCCTGGCCCCGCTCTCCTCTTAAAGCCGAGATTCCCGGCTCTCCTGTGGCACCCGCCTCTCGGATGGTCTCCCCCAATCCCGCCTTCCTCCTGCCCCCAACTCTCTGGGCAGCCCTTGACGTCTGCACCCTGACCCTCACCCCTGTCCCCTCTCTGCCCTGGCACCTGCCTCTGCCCTGACCCCTCTCCGTCCTGGCCTCCAGCTGGGTGACCTGCAGGCCGACGGTGACGAGACCCAGAGGGCGTTGCAGCAAGTGAAGAAGAAGTGCCAGAGACTGACCGCGGAGCTGCAGGACACCAAGCTTCACCTGGAGGGCCAGCAGGGCCGCAACCACGAGCTGGAGAAGAAGCAGAGGAGGTGGGGACTGGTTGGGGGACAGGGAGGAGAAGAGGGATTGAGAGCCGGTGAGGAGAAGCAGAGGGAGTGGGAGGGGGCTCGCCCCATCTCCTCATATTGTGAAGGCTCAGGCTGCGTCAGGATAACTGGGGATGCCAAGGCAGAAGTCCCTCGTATTCCACCTGAACCCGGCTTAAAGCATCCTTGCAAATAAAGACCCTAGACAAGCAACCCAACCTTACCACCATCCCCAGGGAGTCCGAAACCTGACACCAGTCTCTTTGCCACTGGCCTGGGATCCTGCGCTATTTGGAAGGGTATGAAAGCAGCAACCCATTAGCAGGGGAGGGCACGGAGGCCGCAGAGATGCAGCCTGTCTCCAGCCCCCTGCCTCCCCACCCCCAAGCCCTGCTTCACTCGAGGTATTTTTGCCCGAAGGTGAGACCGAGCGGCCTTCACTCTCCATGGCATCCTCAACCAGGAAGGGGTTCGGCTTCCCTTTGGAACAGCCTCCGCCCTTCCCAGCACCTCCCCCACCAACCCTCCCCCCACCAGCTACCTGGCTGCTTCAAGTCTTTCGGACAGGCCCAACAGGCCACAGCCCCCTGCCCAGCGGGTAAAGAGCGCACGCTCCCAGCTGCCTATTGATGTCCATGGACTGATGAGTTCAAATCCTGCCAGGCCTCAGGAATCGCAGTGCAGATTGCTTCCCCCTTGGCCCTTCGCTCCCTGCTTTCCCTCCGCCATGCAAACACCCTGGCGGTGTCCCGGCCACTGCTGCCGCCATCTCATTATGCTAATAGCACGAGGAGGGGAATGATCCCGGCACTGAGAGAAGAATCCAATCTAAATTAATTTCCCCAGCTGGGGTCGGCTACTCGGCTCCTTCGTTACTGGGGAAGGGTGCTGGAGGGGAGTGAACTGCCCCGTGGGGAGGGGCGGGCAGAGAGCAGACCCCGGGGGCGGGATCTCCAAGTCCCCTCCCTGCTACAGCCAGAGAAGGGGTAATAATAATAATAATTGTGGTGTTTAAGTGCTTACTTTGTGCCAGGAACTGTACTAGCGCTGGGGTGGATAACGAGCAAATAGGTTTGGATGCAGTCCCTGTGCCACATGGGGCTCACAGTCTTAATTCCCATTTTACACATAAGATAACTGAGTCAGAGAGAAGCGAAGTGACTTGCCCAAGGTCACACGGCAGACAAGTGGCAGAGCCGGGTTTAGAAAGTGTGCCCACATGAGGCCCTTCTGGGGTTCTCCTGCCCTGCACGCCTCAGGAAATTACCCCATCCTCCTGAGGGACTCCCAGAGCAGCTCAAACAGGCTAGAGGAGGTGGTTCATCAGTCCTCAGTTTGTGACCCTGCCTTGCTCCCAGGAATTTCTAGGAAGGTAGATGCCCCCCTCCTACCCACCGGCCTCTAGTGGCTGTCTCTCCCACAAACCACCCACCGTCCTACCTCCTCACCCAACATCCTTTCTCCTTCCCCACCCAGCCCTGCCTCCCCCTTCCCCGCTCTGCACTGCCGCCGTCCCACACCCCTCCTCTGCCACAGAGGATGCTCTCCTCAGCAGGACCCCGCTAAGAGCCGCCCCTCCCCATGTGGGCCTCCCCAGCCTCTTGCCGTCGCTGATGTGCCAACCTGGCCCAGCTAATGTGTTGCCAGGCTCCCCGCTGGGCGGCTTATTAGATTGAAACAG
Organism: Ornithorhynchus anatinus; assembly: GCF_004115215.2. Classification (NCBI taxonomy): domain Eukaryota; kingdom Metazoa; phylum Chordata; class Mammalia; order Monotremata; family Ornithorhynchidae; genus Ornithorhynchus; species Ornithorhynchus anatinus. The sequence goes on from NC_041744.1 coordinate 8,959,861, forward strand.
CCCAGGGTTTGGGGGACTCTTTCATTTTTCAGCCTGAGTGGCTGATTAGCTATTCAGGGAAGGTGTGAAGAGGAATTTCAGCAATTTGCTCCTTATTTAGAGGCACCGGGCAGGAAATGAACGGCAGGCAAGCAGAGGAATGGGGAGGACCACCCCTGCCCCCCTTCCTGAACTGCGTGCCCCCTCCCTGAACTGTGTCCCCCCCCCGACCTGCGTGCCCCCCGGGGGCCGTCGCCTACCAGACCCCACGGGAAGGCAGAGGGAGGGAAGCATCCGGAGCTCAGTGGCTTGGCCAGGCATGTGGTCTTCCTCGTGCCCACCCTGGGACCCCCTTGTGCCCACCAGGAGGTGGTCAGGCTGCTGGCCCCCCAGGCCACACAGACTATGCAGCGCATGCAGATGGAGGAGGTGGTCCCCCTCTTCCCCTCTCTGGCTCAGCAACGCCCGTGGTTGGACTAAGCTCTCCCAGCTGCCCGGGTCCGGGCTCTGTGTCACCCAGGGGATTCTCGGATTTCGGCCTCGGGGCAGCGGTCTCTCTGCTGTGTCTGCAGCTCCCAGTCCTCATGTCCCCCCTTCCCTCCCCGCCAGGTTCGACAGCGAGCTCTCCCAGGCACAGGAGGAGGCCCAGCGTGAGAAGCTCCAGCGAGAGAAGCTGCTGCGTGAGAAGGACGTGCTCATCGCCGAGGCCTTCAGCCTCAGGCAGCAGTTGGAGGTGAGTGGCAGCCCTTCCCTGCCCACCCTCCTGCCGTCCTTTAGGTCTTTCCCTCTCCGCCCCCATCCATCCCACCAACATCGTCCCCTGCCCCTGGCCATCCCGGAGCCCGGCCCCCTCTGACCCTGCCTCCTCCCACCCCAGGAGAAGGACCTGGATGTTGCCGGCTTCACCCAGAAGGTAGCGTCTCTGGAAGCGGAGCTCCAGGACATCTCCTCCCAGGAGTCCAAGGACGAAGCATCCCTGGCCAAGGTCAGGAAGCAGCTGCGGGACCTGGAGGCCAAAGTCAAAGATCAGGAGGAGGAGCTGGACGAGCAGGCGGGGACCATCCAGATGCTCGAGCAGGTGGGGGAAGGGCTGGCGGTCGGGAGCCGGGTCGCGTGGGACTCATCTACCAGAGGGCCACAGGGAAGGCTCAGGACCTCTAGAAGGAATCAGCCTGGTTGGGGGGTGGCGGGAGAAGGAGCTCCTGGGAGAGGGTCTGCCACCCTTCCCAGGCCCTGCCCCAACGTAGACAGGGATCGGGAGAACTCTGGGAATGCCAGACTACAGTCGAGGGACCTCCCCAGCCCCTAGCTGCGACCTTGGGCCGGGGCAGGAAACTCGAGCCCTGGGGGGAGGAGCTCCAGCAGCCCAGCTACACCCTGCCAGCAGGCAGAGCCCCTCTCTGCTGTGCCGGACACACGGCCCTGCTGGATCCAGAATGGCTGGGGCGGAGGCAAGGGCTGGAGGTTTTAATGCCTGGAGGGAGCCGCTGTGGCGAACTGGGGGCTTTAATGTCTGGAGGGAGCCGCTGTGGCCCTTGGCCTGGCACATCGGGCTGCCTCAGTGGTAGAGGTTCAAGGTAACTGGCATCACCCTGCCCAACCCCATCACCTCCCCACACCAGGGCAAGCTGCGCCTGGAGATGGAGATGGAGCGGATGCGGCAGACACACTCCAAGGAAGTGGAGAGCCGGGATGAGGAGGTGGAAGAGGTCCGACAATCCTGTCAGAAGAAGGTGAGAGCCATCCAGGGCCCACACCCCAGGCCCAGGCACCTACATCACCCCCGTAAGCTGCATCCTGCACGGAATTATGGGAATAATAGTTGTGGTATATGTTAAGGGTTTACTGTGTGCTAAATACTGTACTAAGCACTAGGATAGAAACAAGATCATCAGGTAAAATGCAGTCCCTGTCCCATACGGAGCTGACAGTCTGAGTAGGAAGGAGAACAGGCATCGAATACCCATTTTACCGATGAGGAAACTGAGGCCCAGGGAATCGATCAGTCAATCAATCAATGGTATTTATTGAGTATTTACTGTGTGCAGAGCACTGTATTAAGCACATGGTAGAGTTCAGTGCAACAGAATTAGCAGATAGGTTCCTTGCCCACAACGAGCTTACATTCTAGAGGAGTGAAGTGAAATGATTTGCATGCAGTCCCACAGCAGGCTAATGGCAAAGCTGGGATTAAAACCCAGCTCCTGGGGCTCCCAGGCCTGTGCCCTTTCCACTAGGCCACATTGTTCAGCCCATTCCTCCTGCATCCTGGGGGTCAGGGTTGGGAAGGGGCCTGGCATTTTGCGCACCCCCTCCACACATCCCCGGCCGGGCTTGGCCCCAGTGTGACTCAGTGTGCTTTCCCCTGGCCTGGCGGGCTGCAGTTGAAGCAGATGGAGGCACAGCTGGAGGAGGAGTACGAAGACAAGCAGAAGGTGCTGCGGGAGAAAAGGGAGCTGGAGGGCAAGCTGTCTGCCGTTAGTGACCAGGTGGGAGTGATGGCAGGTGGCGGGGCTGGGGGCTTCAACCTGGGGTGCTGGGGGCCTCTGGTCAGCCCTCCGGGGAGCAGTGGGGGCAGGGGATGGGGTTGGTCAGACGGGTGGGGGGCGACAGGTGGTGTTTAGGTGTGGGGCGGGCTGGGCCTCTGACTCTTAGCCCTCCTAGGTGAGCCAGCGGGACTTTGAGACGGAGAAGCGTCTGCGGAAGGACCTGAAGCGGACCAAGGCCCTGCTGGCCGATGCCCAGGTCATGCTGGACCACCTGAAGAACAGCGCACCCAGCAAGAGGGAGATCGCCCAGCTCAAGAACCAGGTGCTTGGTTGCACGGGAGCCTCACCCTCTGCCCTGCTTGAGTAGGGGTTGGGGCAAGAATCTGAGCTCGGGCTCCCTCCCAGCATCCCCACACTCCATATTGCCCTCATTAAGCATCCTGATTGCCTTGGCAGTTCTGGGATTCCAAAGGGACCGGACGGTGGTCTCCCAGGCCCCTCCTGAGGGCTGGGGACCACCCCTGTGCTCTGCCACACTGCTTCCAATGACAACAACAATCAGGGGTTTATGCGTGTTCACTTGCCCTCCCAGCTGCCCCCATCACCTGCTCCTTGGGTATAACTGTCATTTATGGAGCACCGGCTGGGAGAAAAGCACAGTTTGAGATGTTGGGAGTGTACAAAGAACAGAATTCAAGAATAGAATCCCTGCCCACAAGGAGCTTACAGTCTATGTAGGTGAAGAAGGTGGGGAAAGAAATGGGTTAAATTTAGAAGAAAACATCAGAACTAATAACCCTTTTCCACTTTCTCCCTAAGGAGGTAATCAAACTATTAACTTGGCATCATGGCCTAGTGGAAAGAGCACGGGCCTGGGAGTCAGAAGACCTGGGTTCTAATCCTGGCTCTGCCACTTTTCTGCTGTGTGGCTTTGGGCAAATCACTTAACTTTTCTGTGCCTCAGTTTCCTCATCTATAAAATGGGGATTAAAACCACAAGCCCCGAATGGGACATGGACTGTGTCCAACCTATAATAATAATAATGTTGGTATTTGTTAAGCGCTTACTATGTGCCGAGCACTGTTCTAAGCGCTGGGGTAGACATAGGGGAATCAGATTGTCCCACGTGGGGCTCACAGTCTTAATCCCCATTTTACAGATGAGGGAACTGAGGCACAGAGAAGTTAAGTGACTTGCCCACAGTCACACAGCCGACAAGTGGCAGAGCTGGGATTCGAACTCATGAGTCCTGATTCCAGGGCCCGTGCTCTTTCCACTGAGCCACGCTGCTTCTCAATAACCTGATTATCTTGTATCTACCCCAGCACTTAGTACCATCTTAGTAAGAGCTTATACAAATGCCATTAAAAAAAATCTATTAGTGGTATTTATTGAGCACTTAAACTGTGTGCAGAGTACTGTACTAAGCGCTTGGGAGAGTACAATTGAGTTGGGAGACTCTAGACTCTCAGCTCCTCCTCTAAACTATCAGCTCCTTTTGGGCAGGGGACGTGTCTACCAACTCTGTTATATTGATTTCGCCCAAGCATTTAGTACAGTGCTTGCATACAGTAAGCACTGAGTTAATACGATTGATTAGCTCCTTGTGGACGGGGAACATATTTAACACTGTTGTATTGTACTCTTCCAAGCGCTCAGTACAGCATTTTGCATGTAGGAAACAATAAATGCCATTCTTTGACAGACACAATCCTTGCCCTCAAGGAGCTTTGAATGTAGTGGGGGAGACAAATTAGAAAGAAGCAACGGCAGATTAAGGAGGATGTAAAAGCCCTGTCTCCACCCCATGACCCTTCCCTTCTACTCGTTCTCATCCCCATGGGGATTGCGGGATGGGTGCGGGATGGGTGTGGGCTGGTCCATTGCCCTCTTGGTGCAACCCGGCTGACCATCTGCCTCGGGCGGGTCCGTCCAGCTGGAGGAGTCGGAGTTCACCTGTGCAGCGGCCGTCAAATCCCGGAAGGCGATGGAGGTGGAGATGGAGGACCTGCACCTGCAGATGGATGACATCTCCAAGACCAAGACAGCGGTGAGGGCCCAGCCTGGGTGGGGGCCCCATAGCCCTCTCTCTCAGAGCCCCCAGCCCGCGGGACCCTGCCGCTGAGGCTGGAGCTTTTTTGGGGCGAGGGGCGGGGTGGTCTCCTTCCTGACCTGTAGTCCTGCCACCCTTCCCCCATTGGGCCACTCCCCACACCAGTTCCCTGGCCCAGAATCCTGGCACAAACCCAACCGTCCCCAACCCTGGCCCCTGTTCCTGCCAGCCAAGAGTAGGGGAGCAGGGCCAGCTGAGAGTGGGGACTGAGGTAAGTGGGGTATGAGGGGGAGATGGCGGTCACGGGGCTGTGAATCCCCCTTCCCACTTAACTGCCCTTGCACGTGGGGGTGGGTCCAGGCCCGAGGGCCATTAATAATGGCAGCCGGTGCTGTGGAGCCAAGCCAAGTTGTGCCCTGTGAGTAGCTCCAGCCACGAGAAGAACGGAGATGGCTTCCTCCCGCCCTATCCCCATGGCCCAGCCCCATTGGCGACGGTGGCGGCTGGCTAATTAGAGCCGTTATTTAATGCCTGCCTTTTAATTCCCCACCTCCCCCGCGGCCCATCGATGGAGAAGTCATTTCGGCGGTGTGCCCGGCTGGGGCCGTTCAGAGTCGGGGAGAAGGGGGGCTTGGGGGAAGCGAGGTGAGACCAGGAGGACGGGGGAGTGCCCAGCCTCTCCCCCATTCCTGCCAAGCACTGAGGTATCACGAGGTGCCCATTGCCCAGGTTTGATTTATCCCTGTGGCATTTGGGCTGCTCAGCGATTTTCAGGTGAGTAATTCAAATGCCTTAATTGCGTTCAAAAAGGCTGTTATGAAATTATCGTTTTATTTAAATCCGAGTTAATAAATTTCCTGGCGGAGGCTTCCCCTGGCTCCCCACAGCTCGGCACAGAAACGGATGGAGCCGGGAAGGAGCTATAGAGTCATTTTGGGGCAGAGATATGGGCAAACGGGGTTCCCTTTTCAGCCAAAGCTTCTTAGTGTGTCTGTCCCACCCTAGCGGGCTGGGGTGGGGGGGGTTCCTCTTCCCCACCTGCCACACCCCTCTCCCAGAACTCCCCTGAAGCAGTGGGAGATCTGGAGCTTCCCATCAAGCTTGGTTGGGAAAGGGTCCTTAGTCAAATGTTTCCTGAGGGCAGGTGCCCCCCACCTCTCCCTTAGTCCAACATTCGCTGGGATGACTGGAGGGGAGAGGCAGATGGGGGCAACAGAGCAGTCAACTCCATGTCTCTAAGCTTTTCCTCAACATCCCACCCTGAACCTCTGAAGGGGGGTCCTTGTGGAGGAAGCCTGTTGCTGCTGCTCCCCACCTGCTGCCTGATTGCTCTGCCCAGATCTGCTCTGCCCATCTCCCCACCCCCGGGGTGACTCCGGCGATATTCCATTATGGGAGGCCAGGAGTGTCCACCCCCAGGCAGCAGGGGAGAGGCTAAGCTCGACATCTCTTTTCAGAGGGCAGTGTGGTTGGCTGAGTAGCACAAGCTGAGCCCACCCCACAAGCCTGGTCACTCAGGGATTCCCAAATAACATCTGGGGCAGAGAGATGGGGGCTCTGCCTGCCTCGGGCTGCCTGGGAGGCGTGGGCTGGGGCCTGATCCCTCTAACTGGGAGCCACACCAGCCCCTCGGCCCCCTGAGCTGTGCCCCCTGCAGCTGGGAGCCACCGCAGCCCCTCAACCCCCTGACCTGCTGCTCTGTGTCCCCGAAGCTGGAGGAGCAGTTGAGCCGCCTGCAGCGGGAGAAGCATGAGGTGCAGAGCCGACTGGAGGAGGATCAAGAGGACATGAATGAACTGATGAAGAAGCACAAGGCAGCCGTGGCCCAGGTACCCTCCCCCAGCCCCTGCCCCCCTACCCCAGCACGTGCTGCGAGTTCATACTCTTGGGCTCCTCCTCCCCGGGGCTGGGGGAGGGGTGGAAGGGGGTGCTCAGATGAGGGTGAGGATGTTCCCCTGGGCTGGGCTTTCCCCAATTGTCCCTGGACCCTTTTCCCCCCTTCAGGCCTCCAGAGACCTGGCCCAAATGAGTGATCTCCAAGCACAGCTAGAAGAGGCCAACAAGGAGAAGCAAGAACTGCAGGAAAAGGTATCTGGAAGCTCCCTGAGTGGGTTTCTCCAGAGACTGAGGTGGGCTGGAGTGGCAGGGACAGGTGTGGCACTGCCTGGCAGAGCCAGGCTGCCCGGTTTGCTGTTTCTGTCAGCCTGAAGCCCAGCCCCACCTTCTCCCCGAAGAGAGATTCGGGGCCAGTGCTGCAGTGGAAGTGTCAATGAGCCGAAAGTGAAACTTCCGGCTGGTGACCCTCCACCTGTCCCAGCACCCCACCATCACCATGTGACTGGTCTGCCACAGTCCCTTCCCCAGGAGCTCTCCCAAGGGGGAGAAGTTTGCAGACTGACCCCAGAGACTGGGAGATTGGGGGAAAGGAGGGGAAGGAGGAGGGGCGGAGGAGGAGAGAGGAGAAAGGGGCAGTGACCCCACCCCTCACTTCCCTTCCTGGGTTCCCTCCCAGTTGCAAGGGCTCCAAAGCCAGATGGAGTTCATAGAGCAGACCATGGTGGACAAGTCTCTGCTCAGCAGGCAGGAGGCCAAGATCCGGGAGCTGGAGACGAGACTGGAGTTCGAGAGGACCCAAGTGAAGCGGCTGGAGGTGGGTGCCCCCTGCTGCCCCTCCCCCAGTGCAGCGGCAACCCCCACCCCCACCCGGGCCCAGAACGGCACCCCGAAACTGGGCACTGGCTGATCAGAGCCTACCGCTTTGGAGCCAGCAAGGGGCTGGAAGTAGCTGTAGTGGCCACCAACTTCCCCGGGCTAGGAGAATGTTGGCCTAGGGGAGGAAGACAAGTCCCAGAAGCCCCTGGAAATCTGGGAAAGTGCTCAGTATAGGGCTCTGCAGAGAGTGACCGCTTGGTAAATACCGTTGATTGATCAACTGGGAGAAGGGTGAAGAGAAGCACTCCCTTCAACTCCTAGGGCCCCTGGTTTGGAAGTGGGCTATGGGCAGGGGGACAGGGCCCATAAACTGCCTCTCCCTGAGGGCCCAGGGGCATGTGTGAGGGGCAGCTCGGCTCTCCAATCCAGGTTCGTGAGCCTGCTTTACATTCTGCTTCGATGCCTGCTATCTGCCGGAGAGACCCGAGCCAGCTCAGCTCCGTCTTCGCATTCTCCTGCTCCGAACCCCGACCCCCTCCGCTCTTCGCTCCTCGGCAGGGTCATAAATATGCAGCGGATGGTTTCACTTGTGGAAGAGATGGGATGTGGGCTCCCAGCATTCCATTCCCCTCCCTCGTCCCCTTCCTCATTTTCTCGGCTACCTACCTTGTTCTCTCTGGCTATCTCCCTCTCCAGCCTGGCCCCTCTGGACCTCCCTCATCTTCCTCCCTCCTTCCTGCCTCTTTCTCCTCTCTCCTCCTCTGCTCCTCCTCCCTCCCCTCCTTTCTCCCAATCTCGTCGTCCCCCCTGCCTTTGTGCCCCCCTCCTTTCTTTCCCCCTCACCACCTCTCCATCCCTCCCTCTCTGTATTCTTTCCATTGCTGCCCGGCTGCCTGTCTCAGCTCATCTCTTTGATTCTCCACTCTTCACCCTTCCCGGCATCTCCGCGTTTCCACCTCAGCTCCCCTCCCTCTTTCTATCTCCCTCCCTTCCAGACTGTAATTACCACACACTAAATTCAATCCATTTTTCCAATTCCCCAAAGCCGGCCTGCTGCGGCCCCTCCCTCTCAGGAAGGGGGAGGGGTGCAAGGGAGCTCTGTAGCCCAGGGAGCTGCTGGCTGCCCCCTCCCCCCCAAGACACACACACACACACCCCCGATGCAGCCCCCAGCCTACCAGCTAGCTGATGCTGACGGCCCAGAGCCCGGCGTCTGTGGACAGGGATGCCTGGGTTCTCCCAAGTTGTGGGCCCCGGCAAGAGAGTGGGGAAATCCTAGCAATCATTATGGTATTTGTTAAGTACTTACTATGTGCCGGTCACTGAACTAATAATAATAATACTAAAAATTATTATGGTATTTAAGCGATTACTACGTGCCAGGCCCTGTACCAAGTGCTGGGGTGGATACAAGCAACACAAATCAGATTGAACACAGTCCCTGTCCCACATGGGGCTCACAGTCATAATCCCCATTTTAAAGATGAGGCGAAGTGAAGTGACTTACTTAAGGCCACGCAGCAAAGTGGAGAAGCTGAGATTAGAACCCAGGTCCTTCAGACTCCCAGCCCCGCACTCTATCCATCAGGCCACACTACCTCTCCAGATTTGGCCCAGGTGCTCAGGATCCATTTTCTGCCAGCACAGCTGGCTGCCTGCCCTCACTGATTTGGGTGCCCTCACCCTGCTCAGTCCTGCCAACTGCTGGGTTTCTTAGCCATTCGGATCAGGGCTTCCTCAGTGGTGGACAACAGGCGGCGGCCTTCTGGCTAAAGAGAAGCAAACAGAAGCAGCATGGAGAGAACACAGGCCTGGGAGTGAGAGGACCTGGGTTCTAACCTTGGCTCTGCCACTTTTCTGCTGTGTGACCTTGGGCAAGTCACTTCACTTCTCTGGGCCTCAGTTGTCTCATCTTTAAAATGGGGATTGAGACTGTGAGCGTCACAAGGGACACGGACTGTGTCCAACCTGATTAGCTTGTATCTCCCTCAGCGCTTAGTACAATGCCTGGCGAATAGTAAGCATTTAACAGATGCCATAAAAAAAGGCAGGAGGCAGGGGTTGGTTGAGATGGCCTCTTGACTGAGGTCCCTGTCCAGGAGGATGCAGGGATGGGTGGCGGCTGGACCACCTCCAGGTGTCCCCGTGTCGTCTTCCAGAACCTGGCCGGCCGGCTGAAGGAGAACATGGAGAAGCTGACGGAGGAGCGGGACCAGCGCAGCGCAGCCGAGAACCGGGAGAAGGAGCAGAACAAGCGGCTGCAGCGCCAGCTCCGTGACGCCAAGGAGGAGATGGGCGAGCTGGCCAAGAAGGAGGCGGAGGCCGGACGCAAGAAGCATGAGCTGGTACCTGCCCCTGCCCCCACCCTGTGGAATCCACCCTCCCCACCCCGCTGATTGATTGCAGGGAATGCCCCGCCCCCTAGGCTGCAGGGGTTTTGGGGTGGGGAGGGGCCTGGGCAGGTTGAGGGAAGGAAAGAAGGGACCCGAAGTCCCTCCAGGGTAGAGTCAAGCCTGAACTGAGGGAAGAGGGGGAGGAAAATGAGCAAGCAGTCCCCCAAAACAGTGTGACCCCCCCTCGTGGAGAGTCACCAAGTGGGCTCGCACAAAGTCCCTGGCTGAAAAAGAGCTGGGGTTCAGAGAGGACCACGAGCTGCCCCTGCACTGGCCACAGCGGCCTCCTTTGGGTGAAGAGAGGGAACAGTAGCCTTCGCCGGCCAGTGTGGCACTGCCCACTACGTGCCCCTAGGAGGTGGACCTGGAGAGCCTGGAGGCGGCGAACCAGAGCCTTCAGGCGGACCTGAAGCTGGCCTTCAAGCGCATCGGAGACTTGCAGGCCGCCATCGAGGATGAGATGGAGAGTGACGACAACGAGGACCTCATCAACAGGTGAGGAGGGAGGCCCGGGGAGGGGACGTCGGCAGAGCCGAGGGGCAGCCGGTTAGCAGGGCCAACTCTAGCCCCAGCTTCGCTGATCAGGGAGAATTAGAAAGAGAAAAGCCCCATTTCCACCTTTTGTCTGCCCCTTTCTCCTCCTCACTGCCAACTCCTAGCTGTGCCCGTCCCTTACTTCCCCCTTTCCCTGTCCTGCTGTTCCCTCCCCCCACCCCCCATTCCCTCCCCTTTTCCCCCCTTTCCCTGCCCTGCCCCCTCCTTTCCCTCCCACCCCCATTTCCTGCCCCAGGCCTCCCTCCCCACTTCCCCCACTCTCCCTAGTTGGGAGACCGTAGGGACTGGGAGGGCGCTCCTAGCATGACCCATCGCAGGGGGGAGAATATCAGAGTGGGGGTCCCTCCCTTCCCTTCCCTTTGTTTCCTTTTCTTCCCCTTTATTTCCTCCCCTTCCCTCTCTCCCCTCCCCCTGCCCCCAGAGACCCAGTTTTTCCCCCGGCTGCCGGCAGGCTGGTTCAGGATGAGTTATTCCCCCGTTTAGCCAGGTTTTCGATGGGGCCTGTCCTGCTCTGGGGAGAGCGAGATTTAAGGGCCAGGGCTCCTCGGCTCCTCGTTACCCTGACAGCAATTTCCTCTCGTAAAACCCGCCCAGGGACAGTTTAACCAAGTGAGATTTGCAGTCCCGGACTGCGGGGCCAGGAAGCAGGGGGAGCCGCAGCAGGGGAACCGTCGTAGTTGGCCCCGGCTCTAAGCAATCCACTGCTGTACAGTGCCCGACCCTCTTCTGTTTCCCTGCCGCCACCGCTATCACCCCCTCTCCTGCCCAAGCTCCGCTCCCAGGGCCCGGCCCTCCATTCAACCAACAAACAATGGGTTGTATTTACCGAGCTCCTACAGTGGGCCCAGAGCTGGCCAGGGACCCATCTCCCACCCGCCCCACGGGAAGCCAGGCCGAGCCCCTCCTCTGGACCTCGTGGGCCAGAGCCCCCGGGCCGGCCAGTTCACCTTCCCGCTCCTTGTCTTCCCCGTTGGGGGGGCACCGTTTGCCCTCCTCCCCCTGCCCAGTTGCCCCACTCGCCATCTTCTCTCCGTTTCCAGTTTGCAGGACATGGTGACAAAGTATCAGAAAAGAAAGAATAAACCGTGAGGACCCCGGAGCGCCCGCGCTCCACCCTGCCATCCCCACCGTGTGGTGTCTAACCACCCGCCCCCCTAACCCTCAGCACGCCCATCCCCTGGAGCCCTGCTCCATGGCCGCTCCACCGCATGCCTCCTGTGCCCAGCGCATGCTCACATCCCCCCACACTGTGCACACTGTGCCAGCCTCTAACACTACTGATCTGTTTCAGCGGGAGGCAGGGTGTTCGTGGGAGGGTTGTGGGGGAGTGCTCCAACCCTTCCTACTGTGCTCTCCTCTAATAACGCTTACCTGTCTCAGCAGGAGGTGGGGGGTTTATGATAGTGTTTGCCAATACTACTTACCTGGCTCAACCGGAGGTCGTGGGGGGAGGGAGACCTCATTCTAGCGGGGGAGGGGAACAGCTCGGAGGGTTGATTTTTGTGGGCAGGTGATGACGTGATTAACTGTGCTGTGCCGGAGATGGGGGTCTCTAAAGAGTAGTACCCCTTTGGGGTCCATCAGGATGAATTCAGATGCCCCTTAGAGGGTGAGGGATTGGCCTGACCTGCATCTGGAGGAAGGCCCTGGAGCCCCCCAACCTCACTCCTGGGGTCCCCGCCTCCCCCCACCCTGGCCCTGTCCAGAACCTGCCCCCATTCCCTCCCTCGCTCCCTCCCCCCAGCCGGCAGGAGCCGCTGCGGCTATGCTGAATTTCTCTCTCCTTTGGAATTGACTGTGTTCCCCACCCTACCTCCCTCTGGAGGCCCGACTAAGGTTTCAGAGCCGAAGCCAGGGATTTGGGAAAAACAGGTCCCCTCCATTGGGCCGGGAGGAGGCTGAGGGGAAGCAGCCATGTAGATAGCCACTCGCCCACCTCCTGGGGGCCAGTGAGAGACAAAAGCAAAGGGCACGAGAAGGGATTGATTTTTGCCTTCTCACCTGCGCCTCTCCCGAGAGCAGCTGAGTTGATGTCTGTGGTTCACTGGATTTACGCTCCAGGGAGGGGCTGGTGGAAGATGCAGCCAGGGGAGCCCGGGGCGGGGACGCACACCAGCCCCCTACCAGGGCCGCAGGGGTACGAGCCAGGAGATCAGCCACCAGGCACCACCCTCTCAGTCCCCCCACCCTGCAACCGGCTCTGCTCACCAGGTCCTCCCCCTGGACCCGGCCGGGCTGGCGGCGGTGAGGGAATCCATAAGAGCTAATGATAAATGTAATCGCGTGTAACAGTGATAGAGGGCCGCTGGAGCCCAGTTGTCACACACAATTAATATCCCCCGCAGTTCTGTCTCCGTTTGTTTGTTCCCCTGCGACTCGGCTCCCAGTTAACTAATAGCACGCGAGCCCGGACATAAATTGTGTTTGACGCGAGGTTTAATTCCCACCATTTAAAATCCCAACTGCCCCCTGAGTCTGCCTGCCCCCAGAGTTTGTTTACAGAAAATCACCCAATTGCTGTTTGGAGGATCCTGCCTAAGGGAGAGGACAAAGGGGAGATGGAGGAGGAAGAGGAGAGAGGCTGTTCCCTGCTCTCGTCTAAGCTGGGCCCTGGCCCTTGGGCAGAGCCTGTTGAAATACCCAGTGATGGTGGAATCTTGTTCCATGCTCTCTCTGACCCACCCTCTGTCCGCTTGGGTTGTCCCTGACATCCCAAGGGCACAGCCCCCACCACCCAGAGACCCCCCCACTCACACACACACACTCGTGTGCCGAGGTATCGAGCGTGTGGAGGCGGGCAGAAAAATGTTTCGATTTACTTATAGATACAGTTGTTATTGCCATAACCTTAATGAAAGCAGTAAACAGCGTGGTATTAAGGGAGATTTATACAGAAATGCTTTTAACATGTAGGCACAGATTTTGCAATGCATACAGCACCTCCTTTTGAACGGCGATCGATATGGTTATGAATGGCGGAGATAAATTAGAGGGTTTTAAGCCAGAGAAGGAGGTTTTTTTCCCCCCAGGCAGATAAATCAGGTGGCACTGGCTTTCCGAGGAGCCTGTGGCATGCCATAAATCTGGCAGCCAGGTGTGACTGGGCACAGACTCGAACAGGCGAGTGCAGGCTGCCTGCTAAACTCCTGCGTTAAGGGCCACGGCTCAGCTGCTCTTGGCCGTCATTTTGCAGTTGCCTGTGGAGACCCGTAGATTGGGCCCCGCTTCCTCCTCCCCAGGTCCCGGTGCAGAGCCGATGGCTGTGAGCAAGCGTGTTTTTGTGTGTGTCTATGTGCGTGTGTCTGTGTGCGTGTGTGCATGTGCGCTGGCTATTTATTGAAGAACATAATTCAGGAACGAGCCCTCTCCGGTTGACACAGATGAAAAGGAAATTTACAACCAGGAGACACCCGGCGAAGCCGCGGCAGGGAGATGCAGTGAGCCGCCGCCGTTGCATAAAATTCCCCAAGTGTCCAAGCCTGGAAAAGGCTGCCCAGAACCTTCTAAGGTCTGGACTTAATGCCCTTCTCCAGGAATAGAGGGCAAGGGAGGAGGCAGGCTGCAGGGGAGAAGAGCAACCTCCTTTTTTTTTTTAAATGCTATTTTTGTTAAGCGCTCACTATGTGCCAGGCACTGTACTAAGTGCTGGGATAGATACCAGGGATAGATACCAGCTAATCAGATTGGACCCAATCCATGTCCCACATGGGGCTCACAGTCTTAATCCTCAGTCCAAAGTTGAATTTTCCATTGGCACCCAGCCAGAGTTGTCACCCTACCTCAGGAATCTTCCACTCCGCTTCTTCTGGAGACCGACTTTTCCGTTCCCACGCTGCCATTGTCCCCCTGCCTCCTCTCCCTCTCTGAGACAGAGAAGCCACAGAACAATACTGGGATGTGGCTCACACCACTTTGCCGGGGCCACCCACCTCAGCCAATCAATCAATCAGTAGAGTTCATCGAGCACCTGCTGTATGCAGAGGACTGCACTTTAGTTCAAAAACATGAGCCTTGTCCTCAGGGAGCTTCCAATCTTGATTATAGATTGGCCGCCCTCTTTATCTAGGGAAATTTCCAGCTGCAATCCACCTCCCCATTGTGTGTGTGGGTGTTGGGGGTGGAAAGGGGCACAGCTGCCCCTTGGGGCCTGAGAAAGCTAGAGAGGGGGGCAGGTTGGGAGTGGGATTGAATCTTCCAAGTCTGTTGTGTGTTACTCTCCCAAACGGTACAGTGCTCCATATACAGTTAGCTCTCATTAAATACCACTGATTTATTGATTGGTGTCTGTCAGGCTGGGAGCTCTCACTCTCTCTCTATTTGCCTCAGTGCTGTTGAGAATCCCTACAGTATAATCAATCAATCACTGGTATTTATTGAGCGCTATGTGCAGAGTACTACTAAGAGCTTAGGAAAGTACACTACAGTAGAGTTGGTGTATGCAATCCCTCCCTACAAGGAGCTTCCATTCGACAAGGGAATGAATGAGTGTGGTTCTCTGCAGCCTGGTCATCTTTGAGAGTCGCCCAGGCCCTGCTCAGTGGGGATTCACAGCGGAGAGGCGCCTGCCGACACTCTCCCCAATCTGCTTTCTGGAGTTGGATTTCTGAGGCAGTCTGACCAGGGAAGACAATGGGTGAGCGGGAGGATCTGCTTGTGAATGGGGTATTTTCCGTTTAACTACCTCCCAGTGACCCCGGCACACTAAGCTACTGCATGCCTTTCTGCGGCGGGCACACTGTCCTGCTGCCAGCCTGTCTCGGGCAGCCTGTGCGTTAACTTCCACTCCTCCCTACCCCTGCCCACCTCTCCCTGTCCGCCCCGTGCAGCGAGGGTGATTCAGACGTGGATTCGGAGTTGGAGGACCGGGTCGACGGGGTGAAATCGTGGCTGTCCAAGAACAAGGGCCCCTCCAAGACAACTTCGGACGACGGCAGCTTGAAGAGCTCCAGGTCAGTGCCCGGTCAGCACCACCGCATGGAGTTCTGTGCCCGGTGGCCAGGACTTCCAGTGATTCCCAAGCTAGATGGCCACCACCCTGGGGAATTCAGGAGGGGAGAGGGGCACCTCCACCTCTGTGGTTCCGGGACTGAGGAAGAGGCAGCTCTGCTTGAGGTGCTGGGATTGTGGTGCCAGGTTGGGGCGCCAGGATCATCAATCGGTCGTATTTGTTGAGCACTTACTGTGTGCAGAGCACTGGACTAAATGCTTGGGACAGTACGATACAACAGAATTAGCAGATACGTTCCCTACCTATAACAAGGTTACATCTAGTGGGGAGAAGACATTAATATGAATAAATAAGATGCCAGGCTGGAAGTTCCGAGCTTGTGGCTCCAGGTTCAGGGTACAGATGTCAGGCATACGGAGGATATCGGGGAGGCAACAGACAGGAGGGGTGAGTGCAGAAAGTGTGCCAGGAGGCTGAGGGCATGTCTGGAAGGGACACCTATATGGATTGTAGGGGAGCTGAAAATGACTGGCTGGTCTTTTGGGGAGTGTGGGGCTGGTCGGTCCCTGGGGTGCAGGTAAACCCACTTACCCAGACCAGTAGGTCACGGTTGGGGGCTTGGAGGCAGCTGGGGCTCGGTTGACCCAGCGACAGAGCAGAGAGGACAGAGGTTGTAGTGGAAAAGGAGATGGGATTGGTGTTTCTGAAACCTGTCCCCGTTCCCCACTGGGCACCAATCACTGGTCCCACTGCCGGGCCCCGGTCGCCACTGGGCTCCGGTCACTAGTCACACCACCGGTCACTGCTGGGCACCGGTCACCGGCACTTTTGAGTCCCGGTCACCGCCGAGCGTGGCTTGCTCTGTGTCAGAGACCTAATGGCGCCTCTCCCCCGCTTCTTCCTGGGCTCGTGTATCCGAGGACCCCCTGGTTTGCCCACCATTCCCCCAGCTCCCCCAAGGGAACCAACCAGAGCTCTCCCAGGGCGCAGTGGGAGTTGGCACCTCTCCTCTTGAGGACTTTCCCCTCCCCTTCCCCTGTTCAGCTGCAGTCCCTAGAGCCCTCAGGGACAACCTCCGCCAGGGTCCCCCGCCGCCCCCGCCGCCCCACTGGCAACGAGGCAGGGAGCGTGACAAGCAGTGTACTCCTCCTCCTACCTGCCCCGGCTCTCCCCGCAGCCGTCCTCTGCTTCTCCTCCTCCTTCTGCTCCTGTTCCTGTTTGGTTGGGCCAGCCAGGCCCAGCCCATACCCCCGATCCCCCCAGACCCCCGCTGGACCCCCGCCGCCCCTAATTGGTTTAACGTATGAAGTCGAACAACATTTTGTTATTGCAGATAGATAACACCGCCCCCTGCCCGCCCCCCACCCCTCCTCTCCCGGCGCGGCGCCGCGCGGCACGGCTCCAGGTAGTTGACAATGAAATAAATTGAACTAAACGTTTTAGAGGGGGGAAAAGTGAGGAAATAGAACAATAGTCTAATTTACATGACATTCTCCATGAAGCTATTTTCACTGAGGCAAATTATTTTGCTTCATTTCCTCCGCCGCTCCCGCCACCGCTCTGCTAGGGCTGCCGCCACTGCGACGCTCTCCTCCCCTCCCTTCTCCCTCTCACCTTCCCTCCTTCTCCTCTTCCTCCTCCCCCAATCTCCCTTCCCTCATACCTCCTTAATCCTCTTCCTCCTCTCTCTCCCCATTTCCTCCCTCCTCCCTCCCCTTCCCCTCTCCCTACTCCTCCTCCTTCCTTCCCTCCTCTCCCCTACATCCCTCTTACTTTCCCTCCTCCTCTCCATCTCCCTTCCCTTGTTCCTCTCTAATTCTTCTTCCCCCTCCCTCCCCTCCCTACTCTGCCTCCTTCCTCCTCTCTTGCCTTCTCCCCCTCTCCTCTTCTCATCTCCCTTCCCTCTGATCTCTCTAATCCTCTTCCTCCCCCATCCCCCTTCTTCCCTCTTCCCTCCCCTTCCTCCTCCTTTTCCCTTCCCTCATCCCTTCCCTCCTCCTCCTCCTCCATCCCCTGGTGCCTCTTGACTTCTCCTCCTGCTTCCCCTTTCCTCCTCCCATCCTCCGCTCTTTACTTCACCTCCTCCTCTCCTGTCTTCCCTCCCTCCTCCCAGGCCTTTATTCTTTGGGTTTCATGCTTGTTCTTTTGTGTGTGTCTGTCTCTTTCTTTCTCTCTGTCTCTCTCCACCCCCGACCCGGGCTTCTGCTTCCCCTCGGGCTCTCCCCATCCCAGATTGGCCCTGAGCCCCGCACCCAAGGTGGAGGTCAAGGAGGGGAAGGGGGTGGAGGAGAGGCCTCCCTCCGTCCTGAGCTCTCTGAGCTACCGGAAGCGGCTGGTCCTGAAGGACTCCATCGGGGGGCTGGGGGACGAGGACTCCCTGTTCTCCACCCTGAGTGAGCGGCCCACCTCCCCCGAGCGGCCTCCACGGAAGGCCCGGATGGAACCCACCCCCTGGCGGCAGGGCGAGGCCGCGGAGGAGGAGGAGGAGCGTGGCTCAGTCCTGTCGGAGACCGGCAGCCGGCTGGGCCGAGGCTCCAAGAAGTGCTGGGGCTCCATCACGGACCGGGCCTCGGCCGTCTCTGCCCCTGTCAGCCGGGCGTCCTCGGCCACCCGGCAAGGTCACGGTGGTGAGGGGGAGGCCCGCTCCGTGCTCAGCTTCTCGCTGTCGGGCTCGGCCGCCTCGCGCCTCGGCTGCCTGAGTCCCCCCTGCAGCCGGGCCTCGGGGGCCACCAGCCCCGGCTCCCGCCCATCTCGCCCGCGGAGCCGCCTGGGCGTCTGGGACAACGAAGACAACGACGTCGCCAGCCTGGCCCCGAGTGAGGCCCTGAGCCTAGCTGAAAGCGAGGCCCACTCCCTATACAGCCACCCGTCACTGGCCCGCAGTCTGTCTGTGCCACCCCGGCCCCACACCTCCGCCTCAGACGGGCCGGCTGGACGCCGCTCCTACCTGGACCCTGACCTGGAGGCCGCCATCAACGAGGTACTAAGCTACCGGCCCGGTCAGTTCCAGCGCAGCGGCCTTGAGCTCGGCTCGGACCCTGAGGACGACGAGCAGAAGAGCGTCCGCAGCGTTCAGCTGGCCCCACCCGAACGGGCCGCCGGCCTCCGTCGCTCGGCCTCGGCCGCCGACGTGTCCCGGTCCCGGAGCGGCCGGAAGAGCCGGAGCAGGAAGCGGAGGAGTAGCAGCAGCGGGTCAGGCTCAGATGCCTCCTCGTCTGGGCAGAAGCGGCGGAAGAAGGGCAGGTCCCGGAGGGGCAAGAAGAAGTCCAGGAGGAGGCGGAAGAGGCGTGAGACGGAGTCTGAGTCATCCGAGTCTGAGTCCGAGTCCTCATCCAGTGGCTCCACCGTCTCGTGCCGCAGCGGCTCCAGCGTGAAGAAGGGCCCCGGGAGCCGGGCCCCCCCAGCCTCGGAGGGGGAGGAAGGCGGACGGACCAGCCGGCTCTCCCGGAAGGAGGAGAAGAAACGGAAGAAGGAGGTGGATAGCCTGATGATGCGCTATCTGTACCGCCCCGAGAGCGACTAGAGCCGTAGGTGGCGAGCTGGCATGGAGTGCCGCATGGGCAGCCGGTGCCACCCGGTGTGTGCTACTAACCACCAGCTCCCCCCTCGGCCCAGGATCATACTATTCCCGTGCATCACTGGGCCCCAGGGTCCACCTCTCCCCGGTGCCCTTGTCAAATGAGCAGCAGTGGGTGCCCCAGGCTCCCGGTTTCTGCCTGCTCTCCTAATCCCTCTGTGGGAGCAGCCCCGGGAGCTGATCCTGATTGCAGGCCGGTGCCATTGTGCCAGGGTTAGACCCGACCCTGACCATCCCCCTCCTTGAAATCCACAGGCTTCTGGGGTTTAATGAGGATGAAATCATCTGCCTTAGGGCTCCGAAGGGCAAGAATCTCGAGGGCTGGTCCCTCCCATCCCGGGCTCTGAGGCCTCCTCCTCCTCCCAAACCTCAAAGTGCAAAGGGCCCTTTCTGCCGCTGGCGGCACCAGTTGTCCCATCTTCGGGTCTCGGTTGCCCCGGTGACCTTACGGCTAAGACCGGCTGGTTTCTGAGCACCCCAACGGATTGTTCATTTGCCCCTTCCTCCTTGTGGGCCTGACACCCCCAGTTCTGAGCCGCCCACCTCATCCCCACCCCCAACTCCCTAGAACTTCTGTGTGGTCTTGGACTAACATGCACCCATTGCATGCTTCGAAGGTGGGTGGGGTGGTCATGGGAAGGTGTGTGTTGGTGGGGTGCATGTGGTGCAGGAACATGGAGGGAGCTGGGCGTGGCCATGCGACGGCACAGTCCATGTCCGAGGTGCGGGACTGGGAGGGGGCTGGTGGGAGAACTCCAAGGCAGAAGCCGGGATCTGGCAACAGTTTCTTCTATGGGTAGAAGCAGGGATTGGGAGGAGAGGGAGTGGGCCCGCCACTCGGTCTGAATTGCGGGAGCCCACCCCCCCACCAGCATCCCCAGAGAAGCCAGTCGCTTCCCAGGCTCATCCCTCAGGTACCTGGGAGGCTCCCTCTGCCAGGCTCTGGGCCACAGTTGGGCTTGTCTGGGCTCTGACTCCATCTATGCAGAGCCAGGGACACGGGTCCTTTGGTAGAGCAGGAGAACCAGGCCGAATCTGATGGGGAAGGCGGGTGCTCGCAGGAGGACCCCAAGAAGCAGTGTGACCTAATGGATAGAGCACGACCCTGAGAGTCAGAAGGGCCTGGGTTCTAATCCTGACTCGACCGCTTGTCTGCTGTGTGACTTTGGGCAAGTCACTTAACTCCTCTGTGCCTGTTACCTCATCTGTAAAATGGGGATTAAGACTGTGAGCCCCATATGGGACAGTGACTGTGTCCTACCTGATTAACTTGTATCTACCCCAGTGCTTAATGCAATGCCTGACACACAGTAAGTACAGAACAAATACCATTTTGAGAAAACGATCCAGGCAACCCAAATCCCTCCCCTCTGTTCTTAGCCATTTGGTGTTAGGAGAGACAAAGATGGTGGAATCCACCCCCTCCCCTCTCTCACCATCAATCAGTCATATTTATTGAGCCTGTTGAGAGTTGAGGTGGATGTGGGGACTGGCCCTGGGGGACACTGGGTCCTTAGGGAAGGCCGTCAGAACCAGATGGTTGCGGGGAACCGGACTGGGGTAGGAGTGCTGAACCGCCTGCCAGCTATTTTCTCCCTCAGCACCAAGATAATAGTGCACTGGAGAAGGCAGGGAGACACGGGGAAGCTCAGAGGAAAGAGAAAAAAGATGAATCAAGCGGTGAAGATAAAGCCCTATTACCCTGTAATGGCCCCATGATGGGCGGGCCATGCTTGCATGCAAGGAGGGAGAGGCCCTTTCATCACTCGGGGAGAGGGGTTGGTACTGGTTGTGTAGGCACTGTGCTAGGGGCTCGCTCTCAGCAGAGGGCTTCTGCCAGGGGCTTTTTTTCTCCTCCTTGGACAGAGGCTTTGGGAGCGAGGTGAAGGCTCTTATCCTAGAAGGGTCAGTGTGTTGTGGGGCCGTGGCGGGGGGGGTGGGGGGGAACTGGGGGAGGATCTATTGATGCCTTCCAGTGTGGGAAAGGGAGTTTCAGCCCCGGGCGTGGTGTTCCACAGGAGAGGGGACGGAGGAGTGGAGGGGCAGTCCTGTTGACAGCAGGTTAGCCAGCTCACAGATCCAGTCGTCAGCTAGTCTCTCCTGAGTAGCAGAGTGGCCTGTGTACGACAGAAAGAATGTTGGTAAATGGATGGGCTGGGAAACTGGCGTGGGCTGGTAAATATTTTTTCTTGTCTGCAAAGGTGGCTGAGCGTTATTCCAAGTCCGGGAGAAGCAAGGTGTTAGCTTCTCCGTGGGCCAGTCCAGGGCCCTGGGGTGAGAGACAAGGCCAGGCCGGCCCACGGATGGGAAAGGAGGGTGACCCACTCCCTAAATGTCTTCTCTTGTCTCCTCTCTAGCCCCCCGAGCTACCGGAAATCCATCTCCCTCGACCGGTCAGATGATGAGCCTGACCCCTCCGACAGCAACTCCCGATCCCGATACCCCCGCCGCAGCTACCTGAGCGACAGCGACACAGAGGCAAAGCCAAAAGAGTCCAGTGCATAGTCCCTGGAGAAGCCAGCTCCCTGCCCTTCTAGCCTCCCCACCTACGACTGGGGGGGGTGCAGGGGTCCCTAGAGTAGCCCCCCGCTGCTGGCAGTGTGCATGGGACACCCCCGGGCCTGGTCCTCTCCAGGCGGACTGTCTGGGTCCGGGCAGCCACCGGCCGTCAGGATAGAACTTCACCCCCTCCCCGGCTCCTCCCTGCCCCGCTTCGGCGATCGGAGGGGTGGCAAGCCGGGGGACCTCCTGCTGGCAGCTGGGAGGCCCGCTCTTCCCCGGGGGACATTGTGGGGCCACCGAGGCTTTGCCCCTCCCCATGCACCCCAGAAGAGGGTCTCTCCTTCAGTACCTGCTGTCTTTTTGTTTTCTAATTTAAGAACAAAACCGGTCCCCCCTTCTAAGCCCCCCTGCCCCTTTGGGGGCCCAGTGGGGGCATTGCACCTGGCAGCTTTGGGGTAGGAAGAGGGAGGTGAGTGTTGGAGTTACGTATCATCCTCTGTCTTCAGCTGAGCCAAAGCCAGCCGGTTCTCATCAGGCTGAAGACAGGGGACTGGAGCTGGGAGCGGGGTGGGGTGAGGAGGGGGCTAGGCTGGGGGCAGAGCAAGGACCCCGTGGGGGCCCCTGTGGGGGAGACTGAACATACAGCCACACGGCACAGGATGTCAGAGACAAAAGCCCTCTGTGAACACACAGTGACACTAGGATCATTCATGGGGAGAGTGAACAGTCACACGTCATCAACAGGAGACAGGCACACACACACACACCCTCCCCCCTTCACCAACAGGACACACACACACACAACCCCTGGACTAATTGGTGCCCCCTCCAACCCTCCATTCCTTGGATACATCATATAGGCCCCCCTCTCCAATAAGGGCTTCCCGTCCTCTTTGCCTGGATATTGAAAATTGCCTGGCTGGGGGTCCGGGGGGGAACCTTGTCCCCCTTGGCATTCCCATTCTGGGTTCAAAGTCTGTCCCACCCCAGCCCTTTCCTCTCCAAAGAACCACAGCAAACGTTGCAGCCCCCAGCCTCCAGAGGTTCACCTTTGTTAAACCCTCATGGTCAGGAGGGCAGTGTCCAGGGACCCCCCCCCCCCCAGCCCTTGCCTGCTGACTCCCCCTCCCTCCCCTTCTCTTGCCTCCTGTGGTTTGCACTGGCCTGGGCACCTCTCTTTCCTGTTTCCTTCCGTGTGGAAATAAACGTCCTTTCCCCCCCTAAGACTTTGTTGAGACCTAAAAAGGCTTGTATATCCAAGACTCTAGGGTGGGATGAGGTATGGAAGGACCCTCTCGAGTTCTTCCCTGCCCCCTCCAATCCAGGCTGGCCCATCTCTCCAGACGTACTCTGCCCCTGTCTCTTGCCCCCAGCCTCAGCAGCTCCAGCATTTGATAGCAGTTTTCTCCTTAATGATCCCCCAGCCAGGCTGTGCAGATGACTGTCTTTAATCTTCCCTGATAAATGGATCACACCGTTCCTTAATCATATATTCATATTCAAGGCAATTTGAATCAATTTGGCAGGGAGTGTGTCACGGGAGATGCCGTGACTGCCGTTTCGCCCCAGGGTCTGGCCCCCAGGTCCTCCCCACCCCCAGCCACCAGCCTACGAGAGCCATCTAGCACAGCGAGGAACCTCAATGGTCATGTTGGTAATCCCCCTGCCCATGGAGTGTAGAACCATGGGAGCAAGGATCTTTCCAAACGCTGGTGATCCCTCAACTCTCCAGACCATCCATTCAGAGGACTTCATGGATGTCCCAGACCTGAAGTCCTTGAAGTCTAGTCTCAATCCTTCCAGCTGCAGTTTCTACCTACTTTCTCCTGTCTGGTCCTGAGCAGGAGATGGAGGGCAGCAGTTACTCACAATTGAACAGGACTTCGCAGCCAGAAGATGGTTACTCTCTCCCTCATCTTCTCTGCCCCAGTTGATATACCATACTCCTTTACCCTTTCCTTTCTCTCCTAATCCGGTGGAAGGTCCTCCCATCTGCTCTGTCCTGTGCCCAGATGGTGCCCTTTGGCTTGACTAGGAGCAGTGTGGTAGGCCTGGGGGCACTTTCCTATCTACCCCAAGAGACTGCTGCCTCAGAGGAGGTTTCTGACACCCTGGCATTGGGCCCAGGCCCACCACTGCCTGGCTCTCCTAGACAGGCAGTGCTTCCAGGGGGAGAGAGGAGGAGAGGAGGCCCCGGCCATCATGGGCCCCTGGGACCTCCCCTGCCTGTCTCCCACCCATCTCTCTGCACATCAAGTGCTGAGAAAGATTCTGTTTGTCTTTTGCCCAGCCTGGGAGGATAATTTTTCCGGGCTCAACACCCTCCCCCCACTTCCAACCTGGCCCCTGATCTCAGCCCTAACCCAATCTGACTCCAGGGGCCTAGGCTCATGGGTCAAGGGTAGGAAAATCCTCAGTAACCGATTCTTATTGCTGTAGCATGTGCATTTCATTTGCATAAAGCCCCTAGCAGTCAAAGCCCACGGAAATGCCCTTCAGCCACCCCCTCCCAGCTCTGCTGGCCAGGGGGCTTCTGGAGAATCTTGGAGAATGGCAGTTGGGATGGTATGGGGCTGCTTGGAGGCCGTTGCCTTGCCCATGGGGCCCAATGCCAGATGATCAGCTCTGGTTAGTTCTGCTAGCATGGTTCCTCCCGCAGGTGCAGGAATGCCTCACCTTGGGAAAGTAGAGGAGTGGATAGCAGAGGACAGGGCTGGCCCCTTGAGGCTCCTGGCATGGGTGTTCTGAGCCCCAGGGGATGCTGGATCCAGCAAAGGGATCCAGGCCCTAAAGCCTGCAATGGGCTCCAAATCTTCCAGCCTTCCATTCTGAAGAAGGACTCAAATGATGGTGGTGGTGTTAAACTCAGGCATATGGCAGGGGTTCCTTCATCACTGTTTCTGGCCGGTAAAGCGAAGCAACCAGTGTGGGCCTGGCTGAGTGGAAGAGCCGGGGGCCGACCGGGAGGCTGCAAAGGGGAGGATATTGAGAGGATGGCCAGGGACCTGTGGGCCACTGGGAGTATTTGTCTGGGATCAGGGCAGCTGAGTGTGGAGTACTGGGCCCAGGGCACATGAACCCCTTATGCCTGGAACAGAGGACTGGGTGTCAGCGGGTGCCCCGGGAAGAGGAAGAGCTCCAACCCAGGGTGAAGTGGGGCTTTGCAGTGCCTCTGGGGCTTGGATAGGGACCCCCTTGCGTCCCCTACCCATCGCACCGACTACAAATCTGGGCTTGTTGGGAACAGATGGCACGGCTCCCGCAGGCAGCTCCACCTGTTCTGGGCCCGGAGTGATCGGTTCCAGACAATGTTAATGCCAGAAGCGCAGAGTCCCAGAATCTCCGCGTCCCCCACCTGCACCCTGGGGCCGGTGGAGAGCTAATGGAGCAAGGAAGATGGATGACTCCCCCTTCCTGGGGGAACATTGGTTGGGGAGGGGGGCTTTCTGGGTGGTGAGGGTGCAGCAGGCAAGTGGTATGAGTACAGCATGAAGGCAGCAATATTGCTTGTTCTAGAGGCCAGGCGGGCCCAGAAAATTGGCAACCTCAGGGGCAGGGGTGAGGGGTGGGGCCAGGGTACTGGAGAAGAAGAGCAAAGGTTGAATACCTGGACAGATTTCTTTTAAATGGATTATTACAGGTTAAGGTGTGAATGACCACCTAGGACCTCGGTCACCAGCTCAGGTACTTGTCTGAGAGGCCTTGCCTCTATCTCCTGTTCCTGTTCCTTCTGCTGCCAGGGCCAGTGTGTGGGAGGGAGCTGCAGGCAAGCCCCTCTTGGACCCAGCCCCCTCCCCAGAGGCTGTCAGATCCGGAGGCATCATTCACTGTGGCAGAGGCAGCCGAGGGGGTCAGATAAGTGGAGGGGCAGGGGACAGCAGGCAGAGGAGCTATGTGCGGGTAAGGTGAGGGGGCCACTGACTCCCTCCAATGATAGTGGCTGATAGCCACCTGGGACTATTTGCAGACACACAGGCACCTAATAATAATCATCAAGGTATTTGTTAAGCATTTAGTACGTACCAAGCACTGTACTAAGCGCTATCCCACAGTCCCCATGATGCCATCCCATCTCACTAAATGAGCACACATGGCAACATTTATCAGAAGGACATTTCTCAGCTGCTTCCCTCACTAATCCTTCCCGATGCTCCTCAACCAGGCGCCCCAGGCAGCTCGGCTCCAAGTCCCTGATTTACACCCTACTGACAGATCCCTGCTGCACCCCCACCATCTTTGAAAAGGACGATAGTGTGACCATCTTTGAGAGACTCCGTGCAGCCTCCATCTTTGATAGACCCTATGTATCCATCATTTTTGAGAAGGGTGACAGTGAGACCATCTTTGAAAGACACCACGCAGCCGTTATCTTTGAGAAGGGCAACAGTACAGCCATCTTTGAGAAACACCAGGGTGTCACCATCTTTGGGAGCTCTCCCAGCCGCCCCAAAGCTCCCTGAGGCGATAATTTACCTCTCATCATCTAGAGGCAGCCCAGTCCTCCCCCGTGGCCTGCCTCGGACTCCCCTGAGGATGATCTCCTCTCCACGGAAGGCTCTCTACGTATTGCTTTACCCAGAACTTCCTCCTCCCTACCCCCCCGGGGGCCCCACAGCCCAGGGCCACAGGAGCAGAGCCACACAGCCTCAATGGGGCTGGGGCTAACCTGCTCCCAGTGCCTCCAAGGGGAAAGGGTAGGGGCAGGAACTGCTGCCTCCCAATCCTACCCCACCTCAGTGCCCCAGGTCCCAGGGCATGTGCCAGCTCAGGGAGAAGGAGGGACTCTCTCCCCAGCACCAGCACCCACCCACATCTATTATGAGACACCCTCCACACAGCCAGCTTCTCCCAATGCAGGCGCAGCTGGAATACCCAGAGCTCCTCCAGTGCCCGCCTACTGACCTAGAATGGAGACCCAATTTCTCATGCCCAGTGCCCCCAACCCCTTGCTTTCAAACGCAGGCCCCGCCTCCTGGTCACTGTATGCGAGCAGCATCAGTCTGAACATCTCTGTGATGCTTGGTGGAAGACTGCATCTGGGTCTCTCCCTTCGCCTGTTTCTTCTCTCCCTCTCCCGCTAACCCTTCTCTCTCCCCTCTCTCCCTGTCACTCCTTTCCTGTGCTGTGTTTGTTCCCCCTCTGCTCACAGAGCAAGATTTGTTTCTGTAGAAACAGCAAAATTTCCCCCTCAGGCAATACGGAGCCTCCCCCTGGAGGCTGAAAGGGAAAGAGGAAGGCAGAGTGGAGGCCTCAAGGGATTTTTTCTGCTTCCACCCTGGAGAGGAGCTGAGGAATGCCCTAGATACTAAGGAACCGGGGACCAAGCACCCACCTTCCACTCCCGGTCTCCTATTGATAGGCAGAGATGTGGAGATCATCTTATCCTGTCCCCTGCCTTTGTTTAACCCATCCCAGAGAAATTGGAGGTGCAAGGAGAGACCTCTGTCTTTAGAGAGCTTATTCTGGCTCTTTATTCACCTGTTTCAGATTCCAGCCCTTGACTGTTTTCCGTGAGTTTAGCCTGAAACCTTCCTACTGCATTCAAAGCCCACTTTTCCATTTGCTTGGTCTTCCCAGGAAGGTGTCCTGCAATTATGAAGCGCTCCCTCAGACTTCTTACCCCCAATCTGAAAAATGCCACTTCCCGTTCCACTCTCTCAGGATCTAGCTCTCAAATGCAGGTGTCCCCTCTCCCCGACCCCCACAACCAGCCCCAACCCAGACTGAAGATATCATGCTCCCCCAAGATCCCCTTACCAGGTTTGAACCCACAAACAAACTAGCTCCTTCCTCTATTGCTCCCCCTTGCTCCAAGCTCTATCACCCTGAGCTGCATCAGAAAGCAGATTGGAGTCTAGGGCTTTACTGTTTCCTCTGCTTTCTCCTCTTCTTGCCTTCCTTCTTTCTTCTACACGGTGCCTTTGTGTCAGTCAATCAATCAATCCTCTGCTGTGCTTAAAATTTTATTATTAATGACAATAATAATAATACTTATTAAGTGCTTACTGTGTGCCAAGCATTGTGCTAAGCGCTATGGTAGATACCAGATAATCAGGTTGGACACAGTTGGATAATCAGGTGCCCCATGGGTCTCACTGCAGCCTAGTAAACACTCAGGTGGTCTTCCCTCTGTCCTTGCCTTCTCTGCACATCCCACCTTGGCTTGGCAGATGGTTTGCTGGGGCAGGGTGCCCAGGGATCTGGGCAGGGAGGAGCTGGAGAGAGCGGGCAGGGCCCGGTTTCCTCACAGTTGGAGCCATCTCGCAGGTGTCTGGCCTTTGAGACACCCTGCCCTCTGCCTCTTGCCCCCAGCCTTTACCCCTTGATCCCTGCTTCCTCTCTCCTGCCCCCGGGCTCCTACAGGACCTGAGTCCACAGTTCTTTCTGTCCTTGAGAAATCTGACCCAATTTCTCTGTGTTGACATCCCATAACCCTCCTCTGCTCACCTTGACACTGCCTTCATGCCTGCCTCCCTGTCAAACCACATGTCCCTTGGCTTCCCTCAAGCTCTGAACAGAGGGTTTTACCATCCCGTCTGGCTCAGGGGTGGACCTAGATCTTATTAGAAGTCTTGGCATGCCTGGCTACCACCCTCCCAGGAAGTCTCCAGAGTGCCACACTCCTGTGCCCTCCCCAGGTTTTCCCTGTCAGTAGGCTGGGATGTAAACCCTGCAGTTTCTCCTCCCAACCCCCCGCCCCCTCCCTCACATCCCCGGTGCCACAGACAGTAAGTAGCTGAACAGGGCTTGGGGGGGCAAGGCGGGGGTGACTGCAGCTGGCTGGTGGATGGGGACTGTGCCAGACTTTCTGGGGGGCTGAGGCTAGGGGCGGGGAGATCCCTAGCTGTGCTTCTCATGCTCACTCTGAAAAAAATTGATTCCCTGGAGGCTTTGGGAGCTGGGCTGGTTTCTTCCCTCAGAACGCAGGGCCTCCCCATGGTGGTCCCCTTAGCGCTTCCATCTCCCACCAAGCTTCCACTCCTCTGCTTTTCCCATGATCTCCTGTCCCTGCTTCTTTCTTTTCCCACCATGCTTTCCGGGCCCTCCTCTTACCCTTGCACACTTGGAGAAGTTTTTTGCTCTTGTTTTTGTTTTTATGTTATTTGTGAAGCACTTATTTGTGCCAGGCTGGAGTAGATAGAAGCTAATTAGGTTGGACACAGTCCATGTCCCTCATGGGGCTCACGGTCTTAATCCCTATTTTACAGATGAGGTAACTGAGGCACAGAGAAATTAAGTGACTTGCCCAAGGTCTGTAAGGTCTCTAGACCGTAAGCTCATTGTGGATAGGGAATGTGTCTGTTATACTGTACTCTCCCAAGTGCTTAGTATAATGCTCTGCACACAGTAAGTGCTCAGTAAATACGATTGCTTGATTGACTTGCCCAAGGTCACACAGCAGACAAATGGCAGAGTAGGGATTAGAACCCAGGTCGTTTGACTCCCAGGCCCATGGTTTGTGTTTCTCCTGCTGTTTTGCTGTTTCCCCAGCACAATTTGACAAGTCCCTGAATTCCCAGATGGCAGGACCCTGCCCTTCCCCTGCCTCCCAGCAGGGACACCGACGGGGACACACACACACACACACACCGCTCCCCGCCACCCCCAACAACTCTCTACCCTGAGCTTGGTAGGAGTTGGGGTTCGGGAGAGGGGTGCCCAGGGCTGGGCTCTGGGTGAGCAGAAGGGGAGGGGAGGAGAGGGGAGGGTGGGAGGAAATAATCAATCAATCAATCAATGGTATTTATTGAGCGCTTACTATGTGCTGAGCACTGTACTAAGCACTTGGCAATATGTGCAGAGCGCTGTACAAAGTATTTAGCATCGTAGGAAGAAAAAAGCTTAGCATCAAAGCAGGAGGGAAAAAGAGGCTCCTCCTCCTAGGATCCCTGCACCAATCAGGAGAGAGAAATCCGAGTCGGCTTTGGCCCCGGGGGATAGGTCTAAAGGCCTCAGAGAGCAACGGCCCCCAGAGTGAACAGATGTGGGAGGGTGTTGAAAGAGGCTACAGCAAACCAGAGGAGGGGAAAACTCAATTAAGATGGCCTAATTCACATTAAAAACAAATCAGCTGAAATGGTAAGCCCTGGCATAATTACGTTGTTTCTTGGGTGTTGTTCGGAAGATGGAACAACTTACTTTATAGTTCTTAGTTCGCTATGGATAAGTCCATGGTCTATTAGTCGGAGATAATGAATTTCTTTACCTATGCTAGAATTGCTAGCTATTTATTTGGCTTCTAGGTTAAAAGACTATTTTGCTGTTTGCTTGCTCGCTAAAAGACAGTTTAATAAGCCTGCTAATTGTGTAGTAGTTTATAGGAGTTTGCAGATTCAGGCTCAGTGTTGCTTCAGACTTCTTTGTAGGCAAATTCCTGGTTGGGACGGGGCTGTCTCGCCTGCAGACGTCTGGGTATTCAGGGATCCTGTGTCCGCAGGCTGAGCCGGAGGCAGCTGGGAGTCCATCAAACAATGGTATTTATTGAGCCCTTACTACACTAAGCATCTGGGAGACTACAATACAACTGAGTTGGTAGAGACACGGTCCCTGCCCATAAGGACCTTAGAGTATGGAGGGAAAGGTAGGCGTTAAAATATATTACAGATATGTGCTTGGGGGCTGAGGCAACGTAAATATAGGTGCTTAAATGGTTTGGATTCTAGGGCATAGGCCACGTAGAAGGGACAGGGAGTAGGGGAAGAGAGGACTTGGCCTGGGGAGGGTTTTTGGAAGAGATGCCAGTTTGCTCTTGATTAAATGTTCTTGAGGTCAGGAGGGAGGACAGATGGGTAGGCTGGGCTGGGGTAGGGTGAGCAGCAGGCTGGAGTGGGGGGGTTGGGGGAGGAGAATTAATAATGTTGGTATTTGTTAAGCGCTTACTCTGTGCAGAGCACTGTTCTAAGCGCCGGGGTAGATACAGGTTAATCAGGTTGTCCCACGTGAGGCTCACAGTCTTAATCCCCATTTTACAGATGAGGTAACTGAGGCCCAGAGAAGTGAAATGACTTGCTCACAGTCACACAGCTGCCAAGTGGCAGATCCGGGATTCGAACCCATGACCTCTGACGCCCAAGCCCGCGCTCTTTCCACTGAGCCACGCTGCTTCCCAGCAGAATTAGGCTGGAGTGGGGGCAGTTGAGGAGGGTATCAAGCTGGGCTGGAGTTTGGGTGGGTGGGGGCAGCAGGCTGGGCCCAGACAAAGCCAAGATGACTCAGGCCCACAGTTTCCAAGAAATAGCCTGAAGGGAAACCAGACTAAGTCTAACGGAAATCAGACGGTGGGCCTAATGGCTGATAGGATCCCCTTGGCTTCTTGTTTCTCTCTGGCCCTCTGGTTTCCATAAGACCCTCCCTAGTGGGGGAGGGGAAATGCTGAAGGAGTGTGCTGCAGGCAGAGCTTGTCTCCCGGGAACTGCCGGCGGCTGCCACCGAAGGAAATGGAGAAGGGCTTTTTTTATTTAAAAAAAAATGTATAAATAAGGTGGGTGGGAGGGGTTGAGTGGTGATTCAGGGACAGGTCAATTGGGAGATTCTGTTTAGGGCCCTCGTATGTGTGCATGAACCGTTTAGAACAGAGGTTGCCCAGCTTGGTTCGACCAGCCAGGGGGTCCTGGGCGTCTGGCGTTGAATTCATGGCATACAGAAGAGATTCAAAATAGCATGCAAATGACCGTCTGTCATTTGGGAGTCAACAACACTGACACTTTTTGTAATAGAGTGCCTGTCTTTTACACAGCATCACACCTCACCAGTGTTTCCTGACCCTGGTACCTCTTTTAACCCCTCCTCTCATCACACCCCAGTTTCCACCCCTCTCCCTCAGGCCCTGGGGTCCCCAACTCCTGCCTTGCAACATTGGCCGGGCCCCACCCCCCTCGCCCAGAGCCCTGCCCCTTGGCCCGGGGCCCCGCCCCTCCTTACCTGCCCGGGGCTAGTTGGCGAGCGAGTCCGCCTCTCCGAAGCAATTAGCACGAGGAGTCCAGCCGGCTCGACGCTAATGCGCTTTCATTAAGTGGGAGCGATCCTAATGATAATAAAATGGCACATTTAACATTCAAACATTGAGCGGGCTTCTGAGCGAGAGTGTGTCTCCCCGGGATAACAGCTCCATCTTCATAAGGACCTGACAATGCACCTTAATGAGGCCCGGACCTGGACCTCGGCCCTCCGGCATCGGGTGGAGCATGAGGTTGGGGGAGGGACGGGGGGGGACCAGAGGGAAGGAGCTGGAGGACTTGAGCTGAAGAGAACCAAAGCCAGAACACTTGACGGAAATTGAAGACATTGGCCGATTCCCTTTCTGAAACATAGGTTCAGGGAGGGAGACTCTGAAGGCATTTGATTACAAAAAAATAGAAACCCAGAGGTTAAGTTGACCATCCCCCTGCTTCCAAATAGGCTTTCTGGAACTGGGTCCAAGCACTCTGAAGACTCTTCCCAATCTTAAAGATACCCAAATGAGGAATTTTTGTACAGTATTTGTTAAGCACTTCCTATGTGCCAGGCACATTATTAAGCGCTGGGGTAGATACAAGTTAATCAAGTTGGACTCAGTCCCTGTCCCTCACAGGGCTCGCTGACTTAATCTCCATTTTTCAGATGAGGCAACTGGGGCACAGAGAAGTTCAGTGACTTGCCCAAGATCACACAGCAGACAAGTGGCAGAGTTGTGATTAGAACCTAGGTCCGTTTGACTCCCAGTCCCATGCTCTATCTATTAGGCCATGTGGCTACTACTAGATCCCACAGCTTCCCTCAATCTCATTCCTGGGTCTCCCTCACCTGACATCTGGTAAGTTCTCCCTATAGTCTAACTTTTGGTCTGGGGCCCCCTGGATCCTTTGATCTCTCTCTTTCTCTCTCTCAGAAGGGGGAGAGAATTAGAATAGGGAAAAGTGGTGGTTTGGGGACTCTCCCATGACATCAATCTGGGTGGCATGCCTTGAGGCAGGCAATGTCGAAACCACCTGCAAAGGAGAAGCTGCCCAGAGGGGTCCTGGGCCGGCTCTGCCCAGGGCAGTCACAGCCTGGCCTTGCCCGGGCCGCAGAACCGGGAGATTCGAAATGGCGCCAGGTCCTGGGATGGATCCATGCCCAGGCTGAGCTCACACAGGAACTTCCCGACCAGTGGGGACAGCTTGAAGCCGTGCCCTGGTGGAGGAAAAGCTGACATCAGTCCCCAGCTCTACCCCCTGCCATCCCAGATGCCACCCACCAACCTCACCATCCGCTGCTTCTTTTATTCCCCAGGCCCCTTGGGCTTCATCTGAACTCTTTCAACACCAGCTTCAGCCCCATCCTTCATCCCAAATGTAGGGGATTGCCCTCCTCTAGCCCTCTTGGCCCTTCATTCCCTCCTCGCTCCCACCTGAAGACCTCTCTGGGCTCCCGACCTCCAGGCCTCTCTCTGCCCTCACCAGAGAATCCCGCTCCAACAATGATGTTGGGATGAGTTGGGTGGCGATCCAGGATGAAGTGTCCATCTGGAGTGTTCTGGGGGGAAGACAATAGGTTAGGAAGATAGCCTGTGGGGACATGGAGGGAGAGTCACAGGGGTGCCGGGAGCAGGGATGAGATGCAAGGTGGGGATTGGGATGCAAGCTCTGCAAAGGGTTAAGAAGACTGGGTGACTGCCCAGAAAGGGGGCAAACATAGGTCATGCTGGCAAACATAGGTCATGCTGTCCCCTGGTGCCACTATGTCAAGAGCCCCAATCGTAGCTCTGGGAAGTGGAGACCCAGAGAGGTTAGTGACTCACGTGAGGTCACACAATATTTAGGGTTCCAGAAAAAGAAGCCGGGTCCCCAGCCCTCAGTCCAAGGCTCAGATGCCCCCAGGCTTTGCCTCTGAAAGACCTGATTCTGGACTTGCCCGGTCCCTGGCCCCCAGCCCAGGCCCCTCACCGTGTACATGCAGCGCTCCACCACCGCAGGCTCAGGCTGCAGGCCGGGCAGGTAGTCCCTCACAAAGTCACTGAGGATCTGGATGTCAGAGGTCACCAACGGGCAGTCTGGCTCCTCAGGGTCTGCCTCATTGCCATGGTGGTAGCAGACCTGGCACCCAGTCAAAGCAATGAGAGTCTGGTCCCTGCCCTTCTGTTGCCCCCTACCCTCCTCGCTCCCTGGGGCTGATGGATGGGCAGGAAAGGATTAGGGGATGATATATGCCCCTTCGGCATGTGGGTGCCTGAAGGCGTGAGTCAACAGGAACTGCTAACTGCCACCACGCTGCCCCTGGCCCCTGGCCAGAGCACCAAACCCAGAGACGGTGCTCGCTGTCCATGTCCAGACCAGGTTAGTGAGGGTAGAGGCTGGCAAAGGGCATCCAGAGAGCAGCTGGGTTCCCTCGTGGTGCTCCCAACCCCCGGCCCCTCCCACTCACCTTCACCAGCCCCGGGTACTCCCCTGCAGGCAGCCCGTAGATGTGGTGGGGAGCTGGGCCCGGGTTCACCCCCAGGAAGCAGGGAAAACCACCGGCTGCCCCATAGGTGCCAGGTTCCTTCTCCCGCCAGTAGCACACGTTGATGCGAACAGTCTGTGGGCAGAGGAGGTGGAGGGACCAGGTGTGCGCAGGGAGGGAGGGATGCTCCAGGTCTCCCGCTCTCTGGGGAGCGGAGCGTCTGAGGGATGAGGCAGGGGAGAACTGGTCGCCCAGATTTAAGTGGGACAGTCCCCAAGTTTCAGGATCTGTCGTTCTAATAACAGCATTATGTGTTTCTTTGCAGCCTCCTGTTGCTCGTGCAAAGCTGAGGATAGGTCGGCAGAGGGTGTCTGGCAGAGGGATTCCGTAATGCTGTCATCCGCCACCCTACCTGGCCATGCTGGGCATGACTGTTTGGACCCCACCAGGCTCTGCCCAGCCTCCACTGACACTCAAATTGCCTCGTCTCTCGTTGCCCTGGTGGGCCTTGAATGCAGACAGAATGGGGACTGAGGGCGGCAGGCCTGGGGTGATTTTTGCCCCATCTCCCGTCTGCCCCCTGCTGACCCAAACTGATTACCTGAAGAGGCAGCTTGAGTCCCAGGGGAAGGAGAAGGCGGTTGGTCCAGGGTCCTGCAGTAATCACCAGGTTCTTGGCGTGATATGTCCCGGAGCTGGTTGTCACGGTAACCGGGAACCCCGGCTCTATCTCCAGCACCTTCTCCCCGTCACGCACCACGCCTCCCAGCTGTCGGACTGCATCCTGGAAGGGGCAGGAAGAGGAGAGATGTGCCCACCGTCTGTGGGTCTGGAGATCCATGCCAGATCCATTGAATGGGCAGAAGAGAGTGCCCCAAACCTGTCATTAGCTTCCCAGACTCACTGGAGCAGGGGAATGGCGGGTAGCGGGTTGTCAGTCCAGGGCGGGAGCAGTCGGGGGTGGGGAGGTGTCAACATTGGCACCCGGTGGGCGGGAAGGCCTGGCAAGCTGGGGCTGGTGGGCCCCCTTGGCGGAGCCTGAAGGGAATAGTTTTCTCGTGCCAGGATTGCAGGTCCCTGCTGCCCTCGTTCCTCCAGCTGGGAGCCTAGAGGGGCCCAGCCCTCCCAGGGCCACCGGGTATCACCTGCAGGGCCTTAAGGGCTTTGTCTGCGAACAGCACGCCCCCGCTCTGCTCCAAAAGCCCCTCTTCGCCCCCTGGCACCCTGATCCCAGGAAAGTGCCGTCGCAACTCCTCCGGGGGCAGGGCCTGGTGGGCAACCCCGTGCTGGGCCAGGGAGTCCCGCATGGCCTGGAACTCGGGGTTCTCTGCTCTTCCCAGCAGCAGCAGCCCCGTCTGCCTAGGAGAGAAGCAGTTGGGAAAGGGCACTGGAGTCACAAGCTTAGGGAGACTTAACCGCTGACCCCAAGGCTCCCTGCAGGCTCCAGAGCATCAGGACCTGACTTTCAGGACCCCGGACACTCAGAGGAGGCCTGATTTGGATGTGGACATCCAAGCTCCCACAAACATTCCTAACCCGTTCGGGGATCTGACACCTTTCTCCCCCTAAAGATCCTGTCCTTCTGCTCTCCTCTCTCCCCCTCCCCTATATCTCCCTTTCTCTTTTCTCTCTCACTCTCTCTCTCCCTTCCTTTCTCTCTCTATCCCTTTTTCTCTTTCCCTTTCCTCTCTTTGTCTTTTTTCCCTTTCTCCCTCTTCTTTTCTCTATCCCTCTCTCCCTTTCCATTTTGTCTCCCTCTCTCCCTTTCCTTCCTTTCTCCCGCTCTCCTTTTCCTTTCTCTCTCCCTCTCCCCCTTTCCTTTCTTTCTCTCTCTCTCTCCCTCTCTCTCTTCCCCACCTCCTTTCCCCTCTCTGATGTCTGTTTCACAGTAGCTCTTTCTAGTTCTATGCTTCAATCTCCATCTCTTTCTCCGTATATCTCTTCCTCTACCTGTCTCTCGCTCTCCCCCGCCTCCTCTACTCTGTTTCCCCCCCACCCCCTCTTTCTCTCTCTCATATCTCATCCCCCTTCCCTCCTCCTCCCTCTTTCCCAGCCTGGTTTCAAACAGGCTCCGAGCCCAGCGGCACAGAAGCCAAACCCTGTTCTGGCCCCACCCCTTGGTGCCCAGTGACTGCCAAACACCCCCCGGGCACCACAAGCAACGTGGTAATAGCCTGTAATGGCACAGCACGGGTATTACACGCTTCCGAATCCCACATTATCCGGTCGAGGGATTAAAGGGAAGAAGGGCGATGGGGGGGAGGGAGGGAGGGACACAGAGGGCCCAGGGGCTGGTGTCAGTACACAGAGCTGCGCAGCGAGCACAATCCATTAGCCATGGCCCCTGCCCACCCTCGCCCTCAGCGGGCAGCTCCCTCTGCGCCTTCCAAGCTCAGCAGGGGAAAGAGGCTGCGGAGATGGAACCAACAAACATCTCCAGGGTTGGCAGCTGCCTTGTTTAAGTGGATGCCGGGTCAAGGAGAGCGCCCGGGTGTTTCCTTGGACAGGGGACATTAGAGAGGGAGCACCGACTGCACAGGGATCCAATAGAGTGCCCACTCCGGGGGGCAGTGCGTAGGGGCTCCTGGTCCTGTGGTCAGGCAGGGTAGGGGGCCCCGGGGTGCTGGGCATAGAATGAGCTTTGCCCATTACTGTATGCCCTTGGAACTGCCAGTCTATGCAGTGAAATTTAGGAGGAACTGAGGATTGGGAAGGAGCAGCAGTGTGGCCTAGTGGAAAGAGAACAAGCCCGGGAGACAGGGGGTTTGGTCTCTAATCCCATCTCCGCCACTTGCCTACTGTGTGACCTTGGACAAGTCACTTCACTCTTTGTGCCTCAGTTTCTTCATCTGAAAATGGGGATTCAATATCTATTCTCCCACCTTCATAGACCATGAGCCCCCTGTGGGTCAGGAACTATGTCCAAGCTGCTTATCTCATACCTTGCGCTTGGCACATAATAAACGCTTCACAAATACCACAATTATTAGTGATTAGAAAGAGATGAGCCTATATTGAGCTGGAGGTGGGGAGGGGCCCAGAACTGCCAAGCAATCAATCATTAGCATTTATTGAGCGATTACTTCGTGCAGAGCACTCTACTATTTACTACTCTTTTTAACAGAATTGGTAGACAAGTTTCCTGCCCACAACAAGCTCACACTCTAGGGGGGAGACAGACATTAAATATGTCAATTTTGGATATGTACATAAGTGTGTGGGGCTCCAGAAAGGTGAATGAAGAGAGCAATCTAAGTGCAGGTGTGTTGTGGAAGACGAAATGAGGACTTGGTCAGGGAAGGCCTCTTGGAGGAGATGTGCCTTTAATACCAAGAGATGTGCCTTTAATAAGGCTTTGAAGATGGAGAGAGTAATTGTCAGATAAGAAGAAGGTGAGAATTCCAGGCCAGAGGCTGGATGCGGGCAAGAGGTCAGTGGGGCGATGGATGAGATTGAGGTACAGTGAATCTGTTGACTTCTCACTCTACCACCTTCCCTCTGCAGTGATCTTCCTCACTTACACCCTGCTGCCCCTGCTCTTGCAGGAGAAGCGAAGGGGGCAGAGCCCTCCGGGTTCTTGAGCCACCACCCTGAGGGGGCAGGGGCAGGAGACTGAGAGGACACAGCTAGCCTCAAAGCCCTGGGTTTGTGCTGGACCACAGTCATTCAGTAGGGGAACTAAGGGTGCCAGGACTAGGAGCCCCCTCCCCCGACTCCCCATGGGGGTTTTCTGGCCCATCCTCTTGCTTCTGGGCAGAAAGATATCTCCCTTAGGTCAGATCTCAGAGCTCTCCAGAGAAGCAGTGTTGCCTAGTGGATAGAGCATGGGCCTGGGAGTTAGAAGGACTTGGGCTCTAATCCCAGTTCTGCTACTTGTCTGCTGTGTGACCTTGGGCAAGTCACTTCACTTCTTTGTGCCTCAGTTCCCTCATCTGTAAAATGGGGAGCCATATGTGGGACATGGACTGTGTCTAACCTGATTATTTTGTATCTACCCCAATGCTTAGTATAGTTCCTAGAACATAAGTGCTTAACAAATCTATAAAAGAAAAATCCAGTCCCTGGGAGTAACTCTACCCCTTCCCTTCACAAGCCTCCTGTCCAATCTTTTTTTGGGGGCCCGGGGGAGGGAGAAAGCCTGGATCTCGTCCGTGCCATAGAAATGGCTGATGTCCCAGGGATAGGAAGTGCTCAAGGCCCAGCCTCCCTCAGGAAGGGCTCTGGTTCCAGGCGGATTTCTGTCCTGCATCTCCCCTTCCCTCTACCAGTTTCCCACTCCAGGCCTGCCCACGCTAAAGGCGGGTCAGGATGATCCAGCCCTTTCAACTGCTAACTTAATCCATGCCAACTGCAGGAGATTAAATCCCCCATAGTACAGGAGACTGCTACCCGCTGGTTGGCATATGCCAGCAAGTTGCCTTGCCAGCTCTACTGACTTCAGCCCAGACCCACCGGGATCAGGTAGCTTTCTCTGACTTCTCCCATCAATCCTACTTCAAGCCCTGATACTCTCTAGGGATCCCTAATCCTGCTCTCCACTCCTGGGTGACATCTAGTGAGGCAGGAGGTAAGGTGACAGGGTGTCCATGGAGTGGCTAGTCAGTCAGTCATATTTACTGAGCACTTACTGTGTGCAGAGCACTGTACTAAGCACTTGGGAGAGTACAATATAACAATGGGTTATAACAACATAATAACTGCTGGGCAATGCAGAAGGTGGGAGGAGCAGGGGTTTTGGTGCTTTTTTTAATAGTATTTGAGCACTTCCTATGTGCCAGGCACTGTACAAGCACTGGGGTCTTGTCTTGTGCTGTCGGGTCATCTCCGAGCTATAACAATTCCAAGGACACATCTCGCCCAGAATGCCCCACCTCCATCTGCAATCGCTCTAGTAAACTCTGGGGTAGATACAAGATAATCAGGTTGGAACCAGTCCATGCCCCATATGGGGCTCTTAATCCTCATTTTACAGATGAAGGAACTGAGGCCCGGGGAACTGAAGTGACTTGCCCAATCTTACACAGCGGACAAATGGAGGAGCTGGGATTAGAACCCACGTACTTCTGACTCCCAGGCCCACGGTCTTTTCACTAGACCATCCTGCTGGGGATATGGGGCCCGAGAGCTGCCTGCCCTAGATAAGCCCAAGACAATTGGGGAAGAGCTGAGGTGGCCCAGAAGGGTCTGGCTGGGCTCCTGCAAGGTTTTCTATCCCTGAGTTCTCTTCATTCTTCACCCCAAAACTCTGGCAGCCCAGAACCTCAGAGGCCTGGAACTTCCATAAAAGGAGGCAGCATGGCCTGATGGAAATAGAATGGGCCTGAGAGTCAGGAGACCCAAATTCTAATCCCACCTATGCCTCTGGTCTGCTCTCAGACTTTGAACAAGTCCCTGCTCCAGTTTCTTCATCTGTAAAATGGGCATCAAATATCTGTAATTATCATTATTGTATTTAAGTGCTTACTATGTGTCAAGCACTGTTCTAAGTGTAGATATCCCTTAATCATTCAGTCATTCATTTGTATTTATTGAGCACTTACTGTGTGCAAAGCACTGTACTAAGTACTTGGAAAGTATAGTTCAGGAATGAAGAGAGAAAATCCCAGCCAACACTGGGTTTACAGTCTAGAGGGGGGGCATAGTCCCTGTCCCACATGGGGTTCACCGTCTAAGTAGGAGGGAGACAGATATAGAATCCCCATTTTACAGTTGAGGAAACTGAGGCACAGAGAAGTTAAGTGATTTGCCCAAGGTCACCCAGCAGGCAATTGGCAGAGCCAAGAGTAACATGCAGGTCCTCTAACTCCCAGACCTCATGCTTTTTCTACTAGGCCACTCTGCTTCTCCCACCTTCCTAAATGGGAAATCCCACTTGGGACCTGGACTGTGCTTGAGCCCAGAGTAACTGCCTAATGAAACAGTGTTACTATCTGCGCTGGAACACAGCCACCCTGACCCCGCAGGGCGAGGGGGAGCCCACCCTGGCCTAGGGGTGGCCAGGTCCTTGGGAGCTCCACAGAGCTTTGCCAAGGCCATGGTTCTCCACAGAGGACCTGAGGGAGCCTAGAGCCTGGGGCTGGTTCTAGGGAGGAGCATTTCACGGACCCTCCAGCTTCCCTTCCTGAGATGCTGCTTCCCCTCCCTGAGTGTGGGTGAGGGCACTGGGGCTCCCAGCTGAGCACCCGGCCTGCGGGGAAGATGGGGTCGCAGGTGGGGAGAGACGTGAGCAGGTACTGGCCGCAGATGAGCAGCTTCTTCACACACCTGTGTGGAAGAATTGGAGATCAATCACTCCAGGCTGGGTTGAGCAAGCTTCCCTCATCCTTCCTCGGCTTCCCCTCTGCAGGATGGAGAGGGAAGGATTGACAATCACTTAAATGCTCATTTCCTTAATGGTTCTTCCTCTCTCCCAATCTACAGCCCGCCTGTTCTGTGTCTATGGCCGGCTTGGCTGGACCGAGGAAGGAGAGGTAAGAAGGGGTGGGGGCCGGGGCCCAGGCTCTGCTCTAGGAGAGAAGGGGGCGCCTGGCTCATGTGAGTTGGGGAGCGGGGAGGGGGGCTGGCATCTCTTGAATGGAGATAGATTCCAGGTCACCCCCACAGGTGCAGGAGGGACCTGGGAGCGATGGGAAGTGGGGCGTGGGGGAGCTGCGGTCTGGGAGAGGTTCAGGAGCTTCATCATTTGGGGCTTTGGGAGAACAGGAGCCGCCCCGAGCACTGGGGATGGGCCGGGCGAGCACCCATGAAGCAGTCTGGAGACAGTCCTCCTCCGGCTCTGAGACCGTTACTTGTGTCCGGGTGGAGACTAAACCCAAATTAGGCCTGAAGAAAAGGAGATTGATGCCCAAAACAAATCAGTCCAAGTGGAAATGGGTTGAAGTTGCAGCATGAGAGCTTTAGGTTAGATTAAAGGAAGAACTTCCCACGAGGGAAGGGTGGGAGACAGGGGAACAGGAGCATGGGAAAAGGTGAGGGGATTGAAGGCTGAAGGGTTGGGTCTTGTCTGTCCAAGAGAGTTTAGGGACAGTCATAAGGGGAGGCAAGGGCTTGAATGAAATGGTGTTTCCTAGTCCGGCTTCTGGAATACTCTGAACTGTGAACTCGTTGTGGGCAGGGAACGTGTCCACCAACTCTGTTATATTGTATTCTCCCAAGCGTTTGGTACAGTGCTCTGCACACAGTAAGTGCTCTGTAAAAACGATTGATTGCTCCAAGAGCCCTCTGACCAAGCCCCAGCACCCCATAGAGTAATGAGAATTTTCTACCCTATCCTGCACCCTACAAATAATTTATTATTATTATTATTATTATTATTATTAATGGTATTCGTTAAACACCTCCGGTGTCAAACACTGGTATTGAGTGCTGGTGCAGATCCAAGATAATCAGGTTGAACATAGTCCCTTTCCAGAGGGGAGTCTCCCTCCAAAGGGGAGGAGGGAGAATAAATATTGAATCCTCGTTTTACAGATAAGGTAACTGAGGTCCAGAGAAGTTAAGCGCCTTGCCCAAGGTCACCCAGCAGACTAGTGGAGGAATGGGTATTAGAAGTCGGGTCTCCTTATACGCTTTCCGTTAGGCAGCGCTGCTTTATTCGAATGGCAGATGTTTCTCTCTGCGCCCGCGGCCCCTTTCTCCTTCCTTCCCCGAGTTCCAAGCCCTCTTTTCCTCTCTTCTCCTTTTCAACGCCTCGTTCCCCTCTCTCCATCTCCCCTCCTATTTCTTCCCCCCTCTCCCTGCACCTGACTGGGTGCTTCTGACACACTGCCAAATCCAAGCCCTCTCCACCTGTCTCCCCACGGGCAGAGCTCACCGGCCCCAAAAAGCAGCAGCCCCCTTCGCATGTAGAGAGAGAAAGGGGCCAGTTTCGACCACTGTCCATCCTGACAAGCTGTGCTTATTTACTTTGGCGTAGGGCGAGCTGGCTGCCTCGGGTTGGGATAAATCTGCAATTAGCTGCCCCGGTTGTATTTGCATAATGGCTTTCGCATTGTTCTTAAGCTAATGGTGTTTCTGCAACACAACGGCAACCTCTGTGCCTCCCGGCCATTAAAGTAACTGCCGCCCTGTGGGGCCACGGAACCAATTTGCAGGGCCCGGGGGAGGGATACGGGGTGGGAGCTCGCCTTGCACTGAGGAATTTGGGTTTAGATTCCCCCTCTCGGCCCTGCTTTCTCAGGAAAGCAAGCTTGGGAAAATGCAGGTTAGGTCTTCTCCTTGGGAAGCCGGGCTTGGGCTGGTAAAGTGTTTGCAAGCGTGTCTGCGGGGGGAAGGGGCGAGTGGAGAGCCGTATTTCCCCTCGGTGGTCGGGGGTTTCCAGTGAGATCAACGTCTACGGGCAAAACCCTAATAACACCTGGAGTTTGCACCCTGTTTTTCTCTTTCCAAAGGTCCGCTCCCACCCCGGGATCAGATGACCAGCTGGGAAGGGGCAACGGAGGACTGTGCAGAGGTGGGGCGGATGTTTCCATTCCAGTCCTAGGAGCTAAAACTGTGGGTCCTCCCTTTTTTTAATGGTATTTGTTAAGCACTTATTAGGTGCCAGTCACTGTAATAATAATAATGTTGGTAATTGTTAAGCGCTTACTATGTGCAGAGCACTGTTCTAAGCGCTGGGGGAGATACAGGGTAATCAGGTTGCCCCACGTGAGGCTCACAGTCTTCATCCCCATTATACAGATGAGGGAACTGAGGCACAGAGAAGTTAAGTGACTTGCACACAGTCACACAGCTGACAAGTGGCAGAGCCGGGAATCGAACCCGTGACCTCTGCCTCCCAAGCCCGGACTCTTTCCACTAAGCCACAAGCTAATCGGGTTGGACACAGTCCATGCCCCATGTGGAGTTCGCAGTCATTTAATCCTCATTTTACGGATGGGGTAACTGAGGCACAGAGAGGTTAAATGACTTGCCCAAGGTCACACAGCAGACCCGGGGAAGAGCCGGGATTAGAACCCAGGGCCTTCTGATTCCCTATGCTGCTCTTGCTCGTAACTCTTCAAGACTGTAAACTCGTGGTGGGCAGGGAACGCGTTTACAACTCAGTTATATTGTACTCTCCTAAGCACTTAGTGCAGTGCTCTGCACACAGAAAATGCTTGGCAAATACAATTGATTGGTTAGGGTGGGTGGCTGGCCCACTTGGTCTGGCTGGGCCTCTTTCCCCCACCCAAGGCTCTGCATCCCACATTAAGAGCCCCTTTCAGCAAGACCCACCCTCCCAGCTCCCAGTGGCTCACCTGCACAGCTGGGTGCCCGCCTCACGTTCCAGCTGTGCCCACAGCTGGTAGCACTGGCCCATCATCCTTGTGTAGAAGTCCTCGGGGTACACCTTCCGGATGATGCGGGTCTGCCCGTGCGAGCTGCCTCGCGAGTGAGGGAGGGGGAACTGGGGGCAGAGAGGTGGACTATTAGCCCTGCCACCCCACCTCCCTCCTGGCCTCCGTCCCACATGTTTCAGTGCCTCCTCTTGTTTCTGGGCTTCACCAGGCCAGGTGAGATGGGGCTCTGACCTTTTGGGGGGCCTCAGCCTAGGGGAGTCCCCTGGCCCAGCTCTGTCACTCCTCCTCCTCCCCTCCCATCAGCTGATCATCAGCCCGAGCCCTGGTGGTGCCCTTTCCAGCTCCTGAACGTGGTTGCTGGGTGGGTCTGGCAGGATCGATCCAGATCCCGGCCTCCACAGTGGGAAAAGCTAAGCAAAAA
The DNA here is from genome assembly GCF_004115215.2 of Ornithorhynchus anatinus. Lineage (NCBI taxonomy): Eukaryota > Metazoa > Chordata > Mammalia > Monotremata > Ornithorhynchidae > Ornithorhynchus > Ornithorhynchus anatinus. The sequence continues at coordinate 9,003,111 of NC_041744.1, forward strand.
CCCTGGCAACCACAGTTAAGGCTGAGGGTTCGATTTCTCATATCCTCCTCAAGCCTTCGGTCTGAGGGGCCCCTGGGGCTTGGCGCCAGGAATGTCTGCGTGGCGCAAAGGATGGGGTGATCCAGCCCCCTCCTGCAGAGTCCTAGTGTGGAGGGAGCTAAGGGTCGGGAGGGGTCGAGCTTCTTTTGCCCCTGATCCTGTAGGATGGGGGTGGGGATGGCTTGTCTCCCTTGGCAGAAACCCCTTCTTTGTGCCTAACCTAATTCCTTCCTGTTGCAGTTTTAAATCCATCCTTCTTGGCTAATTACCTAACTTTAGGAAGTTTCTTCTGTGATCCACCCTCCAGCTAACATGCCCAGGGGAGGCAGTCTGGCAGAGTATCCAGAGTGGGCACCGGTAAAGGAATAAGCCCACCGGGTCCCCAACCCAGCTTAAATGACTTCAATAATAATAATGTCGGTATTTGTTAAGCGCTTACTATGTGCCGAGCACTGTTCTAAGCGCTGGGGTAGACACAGGGGAATCAGGTTGTTCCACTTGGGGCTCACAGTCTTAATCCCAATTTTACAGATGAGGTAACTGAGGCACCGAGAAGTTAAGTGACTTGCCCAAAGTCACACAGCTGACAAGTGGCCGATCCGGGATTCAAACCCATGACCTCTGACTCCAAAGCATGTGCTCTTTCCACTGAGCCATGCTGCTTCTCTAAAGCAGAGAGCATATTTTTCTTGCAGCTCCACGAGGGCACTGGGCAGCATGGACTAGTGGATAGAGCGCAGGCCTGGGAGTCAGAAGGACCTGTGTTCCAGTCCTAGCTCCGCCACTTGTCTGCTGTGAGACCTTGGGCAGGTCACTTCACTTCACTGTGCCTCAGTTACCTCATCTGTAAAATGGGGATTAAGACGGTGAGCCCCATTAGGAACAGGGATTGCGTCCAACTGAATATACTGTATCCACCCCCGTGCTTAGTACAGTGCATGACACATAGTAAATGCTTAAAAAAAGCCACCGCTGGGATCACAGGTGCACGGTGCCCAGGAATGGACACGGCCCAAAGGTGCCAGCACCCTCCACCCCACCATGCCAGGACCAACCACTTTTTCCTTCAGCTCTTCTCAGCCCTCCGATTCAGGACCAGTTTCAGGGCCAGCTTGGGGAGGGTTGGTGCGTGCATGAAGCCCAGGGGAGGGGGGCTTCGGGAATCCACACGCACAAAGGAACAGCTCTGGAGTCAAAGAAACTGCAGGAAGAGGCCAAGGATGCCCCGTGAAACCTCCACTTTCAAAATTAAAATCTCTCACTGAAGACCCTGTCAAATCCAGGCCCCTGCACCCCCTCAAATACACACACACTCTTACTCACTCACTCCTCCCCTCCCAGCATACCTACCCCCGCCCCTTCCCAGACCTTCTCTGCCCAAGTATCGTGGCTTTCCTCTGAACCCGGCAGAGGCACCATGCCAGGGCCCAGAGTGGCAGAACGCCCCCTTGCCGCCCCTCCCCTCCCCTGTGCTCAGCAAAGCCCCCTGGGCTGGTTAAGACTGCTGGGTAATGGAAAAGGTTTTTCTAATCACTAAAGCTCATTACCAAGGAAAGTAAATCACTAACGAGTGCAGAAGTGTTGGAAACAGAACGGAATGGGACAGCGAGCACGGTGTCAGGAGGCTGCGGGCTCCCCTTGGAGACGATGGCATATGTGTGTGTGTGTCCCCGTCCCTGACCTCTGACCCTGAGAAAGGGGCTGAACTTTGGAGAGCTCCCGTTAAGAGCTCCTTTCCATTCCCCAAGGAACGGGAATGAGGGGAGAGTCACGAGCCCTGTACACTGTGAGCTCCTTATGGTCAGGGAATGGCACTGTTTACTGTTGTATTGTACTTTCCCAAGCGCTTAGTACAGTGCTCTGCACAAGGTAAGCACTTAATAAATACGATTGAATGAATGAGTGGTGTTGGTGCACTGGAGGGGGGGGGGGTTTGGGAACCCTGGGCTTGAGGGACAGGAGTGGGGGGCGGACAGGGTCACCCCAGACAAATGGACAGCATGACCCCGTGGAGAGAGCACAGGCCTGGCACTCAGAGGACCTGGGTTCTAATTCCAACTCTGCCACGTGTCTGCCGCGCAGCCTTGGGCAAGTCACTTCACGTCTCGGTGCCTCAGTTCCCGCATCTGTACCACGGGGCTCTGAGACTGTGAGTCCCACGTGGGACATGGATTGCGTGCAACCTGATTAGCTTGTATCTACCTCAGCGGATAGAACAGGGCCCCGGCACATAATAAGCACTTAAGGAAACCCATTTAAAAACAAAAAAAAAAAACAACCCTCCCGTTACCAGCAGCTCAGACTTGTCCTAGGTCCGGGCTGCAGCTTGTGCGGTGGCTTTGTCCTCGGTCTCTGAGCTGTGGGTGGAGATCTAGGCTAAGGGGGGAGGGGAAGGATAAGGGGGGAAGGGGACAGTTCCTAGGGCTGGAGGAGGGGTGGGGGAAAGAGAGGAGGCCTTACCTGCTCCAACAAGAGAACTTCTTTCTCCCGCTTGGCTAGGTGGTAAGCAGTGAAGGAACCCTGGATCCCCGCCCCTACCACGATGGCATCGTAGAGAGCCCTGCCAGGGGCACTGGACACTGCCATGGCCCTGTTCTTCCAGCCCCGCAGTGGAAGATCGCAGTCAAAGTCCAGCTTTCACCCTGGCCAAAGTCTGTTGTTCCCACAATGCCCTGGAGCCGCGCCTCCCTCCCCACCCCCCGCACCCCTCCCCACCCCCCGCACCTCCCCGCCCGCGTTCCCCCGCAAAGCAGGTCGCGGGGTCGGGTTCCGGAGCCGGGGACACGGAGACGAGGCCTGGCTCGGCTCCCAGCCTCACCCCTGCCTCCCTCCCTCTTTCTATTCTCAGCTCCATCATTGTCATGCAAATGATCCCTTCCTGTGCCACCTTCCTGCCTCATTATGATCTTTGTCTCGGACCGCCGGCCTTGGAATTTCAATACCTTCAAGACTCTGGGCCTTCTGGCTCCGCCCTTGGTCCTTCTCAGTCTAATTTCGGAGGAACTGGGCCGGCTAAACCCCCGCCCCCAGCTCCAGATTCCGCCCTCTGTATCTGCCCTCTGGTTCTTCTGCCCCGTCGGTTAGTCAGGGTTCGCTTTGCCCCAGGCCAGGGGGGCCGGCCGGACTGGCAGCGCTGCGCAGCTGTGTGCCCATGGAGTGGGATGTGGAGGCAGGCGGGTGGGTCACTGTGGAGGAAGGGAGGAGGGAAAGGGAGGGTCTATCTTCATCTGCAGCCCCAGGGAGAGAGAGGGCTGGGCAGTCAAGCAACTGCTTTTGACTACTGTGACCACCTGCTCTGCCACCTGCTCAAAAGTTCCTCTGCTGGAAGAGGGCAGGAGACATGGAACCGGGGCAGAGGGCACTCTTCTGACCTCCCTCATTTTCTCCCCACCTCCTCAGAGCCCTCAGATGGGCATGGTGAGTAGCCAAGACTAGGGGATGGGCCCGGGCCTGGAGTCAGGGCACTTGGGTCCTAATCCAGCTCCACCATTCGTCTGCTGTGTGACTTTGGGAAAGTCACTTCACTTCTCTGGAACTCATCAGTAAGATGGGGAATAAGATACTTTTCTTCCCTTTAGATTGCGAGCCCCCTCTGGGACAGGGACTGTGTCTGATCCGATTGGATTATGTCTGTCCCAGCACTTAGTGTAGTGCCTGGCACATAGTAAGGGCTTAGCAAGTATTGTTATTATTATTATTATTACAGATGGGCCTCTCAGCCCTATGTTGAGCTGTCCAGCCTCAGCCTGTCAACCCCTTCCTTCTGCAAAGAACTATAACTTGGTGGTGTGGGGAGGGGATTCCTTGGTAATTAGGCTTCGCCTCCCCCAGGCAGGAGGCGAGCATAGTCTGATTGGGGTCGGGGGGGGGCTGGGAGGGGGCATTCAAAGCCACAGCCCCATTGAATCCTTGGGCCAACAGGGCCTCCAGGGGTTATTTCATCCAGCCTTCTGTATCAGGCAGGATGGACCTAGCCCATATGGAGCTCACCCCTGGACAATTGGATGGTGCTACTGGTCTCAATGAACCAGGCCTTCCCTGGTCTAACTGCAAGCCCTCCTACTGCAGGGAAATTCTCATTTCCTCTCCTTGCCCCTTCAGCAGACTGTTTCTACACACCATCCCCTGAAAGATGATTCAACCTCCCTGGGTTCTCTCAACGGGTCAAACCAGGCCAAAATGAACTTCCCCCAGAGTCCAGCACTGGGGAGATGAAAGTGTCGCCTTGATCTCAGGGCTGGCCTAGCTGCAGAAGACTGGGGCGCAGACCTCCTACTTTCCCCACCAGGCCCCCTGCTCCATGTGGCCATCCAGACTGGGGGCAGCCAGCTGGCTCATTGGACAATACACCTGGCACTCCACAGGCTGGCAAGGGGGCAGGGGCAGTACCTCAGAGTCCAGGCAGAGTGAAAACCTGCAAGGCACCAAAAGAGGGGCAAGGCCCTGTTCTTCCCTCCCTCACCTGCTTTAAGCACAAGATCCCAGGGTGCCCAGGCATGGGGCCCCAAGGTCAGTGGACCTGGGCACAGAGACTTCCCCCCAGGCTCTGAGGCTGGGGTAAGGCTGAGACCCAGAGGATGGCCCTCTCCAGTCTCTCCAGTCTACTGCCCAGCCATCCATCTGGTCCAGTTGCCTGACCAGCTGTGATTTGCCACTCACCGTCTCCTCAGCCCTATGCCCCCTTCCTTCTGTCCCTGGCACTGGCAGCAGCAAGTTAGCGGTGTCAGAGAGCTAGACGGCAGATGGGCAAAGGTGAGCTCAGTACAAGCATGCCAGGTACGTGCATAAGCTCGTTATGGGTAGGGAACGTGTCTGCTAATTCTGATACATTGCATTCTCCCAAGCATTTAGTATAGTGTTCTGTACAAAGTAAGTGGTCAATAAATGCCAATGATTTATTGATTGCCAAGAGTTTAGGGCAGGAGCCTTCTAATACTACGATTACAACAAGTATTGCAATAACTATTAAGACTTCTACAATTACAACCTCGAATTCGACTTCTACTATTACTTTTACGATTCTTATGACTACCGAGACTATTCCCTACATCCCGGAAAGGCCATTCTCAAGTAGTCCATGACAATGGACTCCTCGGGGTGCAGTATTAACCTGGGCTCTCTAGGGACTCACTGGACGGTTCAGTTTCATAAGACGCCAAAGATCAAAATAGCAAGGGTTGTGTTCCTAAGAAACTAAAATTCCTCAATCAATCAATTGCAGTTAGTGAGTGCTTACCGTGCGCAGAGCTCTGTACTAAGTGCTGGGGAGTACAGTTATAGAAGAAGCAGCGTGGCTCAGTGGAAAGAGCACGGGCTTGGGAGTCCGAGGATGTGGGTTCTAATCCATTTGTCTGCTGTGTCACCTTGGGCAAGCCACTTAGTTTCTCTGTGCCTCAGTTACCTCATCTGTAAAATGGGGATTAAGACTGTGAGCCCCACGTGGGACAACCTGATTGCCCTGTATCTACCCCAGAGCTCAGAATAATGCCCGGCACCTAGTAAGCTCTTAACAGGTACTATAATAATTATTATTACTATCAATTGGTTGTCACATTCACTGCTTTCCTGTTCCAGGGTCTCTGAACCTGGGAACCCTACCAAAATGGCGTCCTGTCCACCCCTCAGCCCCCTCCCAGGGTGGGAGAGAAGCTGCCCACATCATCCCCTCAATCCCCTCCCCACTCACACGCTGGAATCCGGGATGGAATGGAGATGTCAGAGGATCTGGGGGGAGGGGAGAGGGGAAGGAGAGCTTTAGCAGATTTAGAATTCCTCAGAAGCTGTCTGACCCATGGCAAATGACAAACTAAATTAGGGAGAGTGCGGGGAGATTAACTCCGGGAAAGCCTCCTCCTTGGATTTCTTTACATTTCGAATGGACAGAGAAATTTATCTCTCCCCTTATTCCGGAGCCTCGAGGCTAAAATATTGACAATTTAATTGGTTTGGGTCAAAGAGAATGCGGGTCTCGGGGTGCCCCCTCGCCTTCCCCTTCTCACTTCTCTCTTTCTTCCCTCCTTTCTCTCCCTTCCCCCCTTTTCCCTGCTTCCAACTTGTCCCCCTTTTCTCTCTCCCCGCTCCCCACCCCCGAGCCGCCTCCTCTCTCTTCGCCTCTCCCCTCCCCATCTGCGGGAGGAGGATTCAGCACCAGGACCAGAGCCTCTGCTCGTCTCCAGCTCCGCGCTCCCCGACCCGCGAGGCCGAATGCCCCCTCCCCACCGAGTCCCGCACTGGGGATCGGGACCCCCGAACCTCCATCCCCCGGACCCCCCGAGGATTATGAAGTCTGTCTTTACTTTTCAGCTCTGGCACCTGGGTTCCCTCCCTCCCAGTAGGCCCTGACAGGGGCTCCGGCCCCATCCCTTCTCTCCACATTAGGACAGCTTGGGGAGGGGGCTGAGACGACCCCAGCGGAGAGGCCTCTTCGTCCTTGGCAGACCGGACAACGGGACGACTTGGAAGGAGGCTCTATAGCCGGTGGGAGGTGGGAAAGAGGACAGAGAATGAGGAGGGGGAGAGGAAGACGACAAGAGGAGGAGGAGGACGGCAGAGAAGAAAAGGGAGCAGGGGCGGCTGTGGGGGAGAAGGGGAGGAAAGGGAAAAGGGAAATCTAGGCTGAGGCGAGGTGGAAAATGCCATATAAGCTTGAATATTACACCATTTGAGTACCGTATATACCGTATATACGCCACAAAGACAGTCTGCTTGTGAGGTACTGAGCGCCTTTACCTGGGGTAGGCCTCAATCAATCTATCAATCATATTAATTAAGTGCTTACTGTTTGTAGAGCATTGCACCAAGCGCTTGGGAGAATACAATATAAAAGACTGGGTAGACACATTCCCCCTTTTAGTACAGATATTCGAGATGAGCCATAGACCACCCCCTCTCCCAGCCCCTTCAGGAATCGTTATAGCACCCAGGAGGAGTGCTATAGGACCATGTGAAGATGGAAGCAGGAAGCAGAAAGACTGAAGGTTAGACATAAGGAAGAATTCATTGACTCTGGAGGGTGGCAAATTCTGGAATGGGAGAAGGAAAGAGAGAGAAAAGTCCTGGATCCTTCTCCCCTGGAGATGCTTAAGTACGGTGGCATTTATTAAGATTTCACTCTATTGTAAACAGTGGGGTAGAACATTACTTAATGGAAAGAGTATGGCCCTGGGAATCAGAAGACCTGTCAGCTCCACCATTTACCTGCCATGTGGCTTGGGGCAAGTAACAACTTCTCTGTGCCTCGGTTCCCTCTTCTACAAAACCTAGGCTAAGCACCCCTTTTTCTCAGCTCCTCCTCCTCTCCTCATCGCCACGACTCACTCCCTTTGCTCTACCCCCACTCCCCATCTGTACTGTAATGTACTGCACTGTAGTCTCGCAAATGTTTAGTACACTGGTCTGCACACAGTAAGCTCTCAATAAATACCATTGATTGATTGATTGATTGAATGATTGATGTTCCCAGATCAACTGCAGTCCATCCTCAGTTTCCAGTTCCCAAGCTTAGGCTTAAGCTCCCCGTTGGGAAGTCCTTCTAACTGATCCATCAATCAATGGTATTGACTGAGCGCTCCCTGGATGCTAAGCACTGTCAGAGTGTCCACCATCTACCCCCATCCGTTTTGCTCCAGCCTCTGCCTCTTCACCTCAATGGTCAGAGGTCTCTAGCATAGAGATGGGGAGCTGGTGCTTATCTGGGCTTGGGTCAGCAGGCTTTCCCACCGCCAGGACTAAAGTCGGGGATGGAGATGAATGGAGGTTCTGTTTAGAGGGTCTGTGCTCGGGTCAGCAGGCACCCCACCTCAGGCCTTAGGTGGGGGATGGAGATTCCACTCAGCGGTTCTGGATTTGGAACAGCAGGCACCCCCCACCCCAAGGCCTGAGGTCAAGGACAGAGATGGACAGAGGCTCTGCTCATCAAGACTACGCTGGTGCAGCAGCTCTGCTTAATCCTCCCGGCCACGCAGGCTCAGTGATTTGCTTTTATTAGAAAATTTAATGAAAAAAAACTATATGAAGCCCTTGCCAGAAAAAAAAAAAGCAGCTAATAAGATTTCACACCAAGTGTGGCGAGAAAAGAAAGGGGGAAAGAAGCCCATTAGGAGTCAGATAATGAGATAAATGGAAGACCGCAGGGAAGATAATTTTTGCAGACTTGCTGGGTGGTTGTAAAAATTTTAATTTGCTGAATTCTCTCTTTTCTCTCAATCTCTCTAACCGTCTCTTCCCCTTCATCTCTCCGACTCTATCTCTGCCTATCTGTTTCTGTCTCACTTTATCTCTTTCTGTCTCTGTATCTTCTCCCTGCTTCTCTAAATGTCATTCTGTTTTTCTCTCCCTCCCTCTCTTTCTCTCTCCCTCTCTCTTTCTCCTTTCTTCCCTCATTTATTTTCCTTTCTTTCCCAGTCTGGGTTCAGGTCCTCCTTCTCTGAATACCTTTCTGACTCTCTCTCTAGCTCTGTCTCTATCTGTCTTTTTCTCTCTCTCCTTCCTTCCCCCATTTCTCTTCCTTTCCTCCCATGTCTGAGTTCAGATCCAGTCTCTCTTTGACTTGACTTTGAGAGGTGAGAACACAGGGAGGCAGGATCCAATTAAAAGCGTGAAAGAAAGGCTAAAGAGCTGCCAGCCAGTCAGGACTGGGAAGAAGGAAGGGGCAGGGAGCCGGGAATATCCAAAATGAGAGGTAAGGAGGGGACAGGAGGGGGCAAACCCCAAATGAGGAAGAATGAGGGACCCCCCCCCGGTGCTCCCACAAACGACTTCTTTGAGTCTCCTGCCAGCCATGTCTGTGTCTCCGCTGCAAAGCCGAGTGCCACTTCTATGGGAGGTCAGACTCGAACAGAAGGGCTGAGGGCACATGGAGGGTACATGGCACCTGTGCCATTCTGCCTGCAGGAGAAGCCAGCTGGCTATCATCCCAGAAAGAGGTCAAAGTTCAGCAATCTCCACCTAACCTTTCCTCTGCCTTTCATTGGACAGGATATGCTAACCCTTCTCACCCCTGTCCGCAGTGCCCTGACCTCTCCTCTTCTAAGGAGCAGGATTCACCCCACCCTATCATCTAGCTCCACTCTCTCTCTCGCAAGTGCCTTTGAAAGTCTAACCACCATCCCTCCCACTCTGGTGGCAACCCCATTCTTCTGGTTCAGTCCCAAAGGGAGATGGATTCTCAAAAGCTGAAGCGGGCAGAATTGCAGCATGGCCTAGTAGATAGAGCCTGGGCCTGGGAGTCAGAAACACCTGGGTTCTAATTCTGGCTCGGCCACCTGACTGCTGTGTCACTTTGGGCAAGTCACTTCACTTCCCTCCCTCTGGGCCATCCCTCTCCCTCCCGCTGGGCTGCCTCCTTTGCCTCAGTTACCTCATCTGTAAAATGGGGATGAAAATTGTGAGCCCCATGTGAGCCTGGACTATGTCCAATCTGATTATCTTGTATCTCCCCCAGCATTTAATATAGTGCCTGGCACATAGTAAGCACTTAACAAGTGCCATGAAAAAGGGGGATTGGCCAGGCCTATGGCAAAGGCACTGAGGACAAGGTGCAGCCAGAGCTGGGAGGGCAGGATGACTGGCTCTGCCTCAGTTTTCCCCTGGGAGTCCTAAAAGGCAAACCCAAGGAGATGAGATTCTATGAGTTCTGTGGAGATAAGGACTTTCACCCTTTCACTGAGCATGGGATTGGGAGTCAGAGGATCTGGGTTCTAATTCTGGCTCTGCCATTTGTTTGCTGTGCAACTTCACTTCTCCGTGTCTCAGTTTCCTTCACTGTAAAATGGGGATTCGATAACTGTTCTCCCTCCTACTTAAACTTTGGGATAGGGACTCTCTCCAATCTAACTTGAATCTACCCTAGCACTTAGAACAGTACTTGACCCACAGCAAGCACTTATTGAATACTATCATTATTATTATATGAGAAGCAAAATATGAACTTTGGGTGTAACTCCAGAGACTGTCAAGATGGGAGGGGCTATGTTCAGGCATGCCTGAAGGCAGAGGGATGGATGAGATGATGTGAAATAGATGACCTTCCATCACTACGAATATGCCTTTTTTTCCTGTTTTCTCTGGTTCCCCAAAGGCTCATCCTTTTTCAGCTTCTCTCATTGCTCACCCAACTCCCAGCCATGCCCCACATCCTACACACACCGGGACTGCATACTTTCTGGCTCTCTCCTCTTCTCTCTCTCTCCCTCCCTCAAGGGTGCAGCTGTCTCCCCAAAAGGATGAACGTGCAGGAACAAAGCCTTCGAGATTCACCTTGCCAGGCTCCCCCTTAACAGCCTCGGGGAGTAGGGTCCTGAGGGGGAACCCTGAGGGTCTTCAGGTCTGTCACCGGGACCTGGAGATACCCCTCCCCTTAACCCCACCCAGCCAGACACCTTTAGGATCCAGGTGACAGTCATCTGGTCAATGCCCAACACTTGGGAGCCTCTTCTAGTCCCCTTTCAACCCAGAGCAGGAGCCCCTGCTCAGTTCACAAGGCTTGACCTGCAGCAGGAGGGATGGACTGATGGAGGAGTGGCACCAGGCTGGCACTAAACTGGTACAGAGCTGGCACTGGGTAAGACACCAGGTTGGGCCTGCCGTGATTACCATTACAGTGGGAGTGTGGGGAGACAAGACTAACCTGGCAGGCTTTCAGGGCCCGAGCATCCTTCAGCCACACCAGCCAGAGTGGCCAATTAGAGTGAGTGACTATGATCAATGCTCTGGCAAAACATTTTCAGTCTCTCCTCCCCTCCCTTTCTCCCTTCCTTTTTCCCTCCCTCCCTGCTTCTCACTATCTCTTCTGCTGGCTCCTCCCTGGGCTCCTGCCTGGGTTTGTGTCCGGGCTTGTGTCCAGGCTCCTGTCCTGGCTCCTATCCTGGTTCCTGCCCTGGCTCTTATCCAAAGCTCAAGCCCTGGCTCCTGCCTTGATCCTACCCAGACTTCAGCAGCCTGGCTTAGTGGAAAGAGCGCTGGCTTGGGAGTCAGTGGAGATGGGTTCTAATCCCAGCTCTGCCACATGTCTGCTCTATGACCTTGGGCAAGCACTTAACTTCTCTGTGCCTCAGTTACCTCATCTGTAAAGTGGGGATTAAGACTGAGAGCTCCATGTGGGACAGGGACTGTGTCCAATCTGATTAGCTTGTATCTACCCCAGTGCTTAGAACAGTTCTTGACACATAGTAAATGCTTACATATACCATCATCATCCTGCCCTGGCTCCTGCCCAGGTTCTTGTCAAAGCTTCTGCTCACACTCCCGCCCTGGCTCCTGCTCTGGCATCTGCCCCGGTGAGGAGCTGTCCATTGCCCAGGGTGGTGCACTGGGCTGCCAGCAGTCGTGGCGGTTGTTTTGGAGGGAAGCAAAGGTGTCCTGGGGCAATTCATTCTGCCGGGCACCAGCTGGAAGCATGAGCTGGCCCAGGTGCCGAGGGCCTAATGGAAATCAGGCAGCGGGCCCACTGGAAAGAGGGAGGGGACTAAATCAGACCCAGGCAATGGGCCAAATTGAAATCGGGCAGAAGACCTGATGGAAACCAGGCAGCAGACCAAATTGAAATTAGGCAGAGGGCCTAAAGGAAATCGGGCGGTGGGTCAATTCTCTGTTCAGTTGCTCCTCTCTACTCCCTTTGGACTTCATTCCCATGGACCTCTGAGCCTCAGGACAGTATTGGCTTTCTCTGAACCTCCAGGCGGGGTGGGGGTGATAAGGGGAGAGGAAGCTACCGACATGCAGGGAGAGTCCTGGGTTGGTTTACTGATTTTGGTCTACAAGCCCCTGCCAAATATGATTCCACAGACCATCTTCTCAGGACACTCGGAGGCCCTTCCCTCCTACCGGGCTGACCCCTGTGCTAGGCTGCCCCCCTTCCTCTGGGCCATCCCCCTCCCTCCTGCCGGGCTGCCCCTTATACTGTGTTGCTCCCATCCCTCCCACTAGGCTATCTCCTTCCTCTTCTGCTGGACTGCCTCTGGCCTGGAACACCTTCCCTCTTCAAATCCTACCAGCAGTTACTATCCCTGTCTTCAAAGCCTTATTGAAGACACATCGGCCCCAGGAGGCCTTCCCTTTCCACTTCTCCCACTCCCTTCTGTGCTGCCCTGACTTGCTCCCTTCGTTCTTCCCCCCTCCCAGCCCCACAGCACTTATGTACATAGCTGTAATTTTTTTTATATTAATGTCTGTCTCCCCCTCACTAAACTGTAAGTTTGTTGTGGGCAGGTACGGGTCTGTACTCTTGCAAGCACTCAATACAGTGCTCTGCACACAGTAAGTGCTCAATAAATATAAATTAATGAATGACTGCCCCCGTTCTTTCCTGCTGAGCTGCCAACCCCCTGGGATGTTCCCCTCTCTCCAACTGGCCCACTGGTCTGCCCCCCTTCCATCCCTCCCCCCCCCAGGCTGCCCCACTTCCCCATCGGTCTGCCTTCCTACCCTCCCTCTGAGCTGTGAGGGTCTTTGGGGACTGGGAACCAGGTGCCAGAGGTTGAAGAATGTGGGGGGCAGCCCTCAGAGCAGAGTCCTGAGGCTGGGAGGGGTCTAAAGAAGGGAAGATCTGGCTCAGGGAGAGAGAAGAGGGAGCCATTATATTAAACTCTGTCTCCCCCTCTAGACAGTAAGCTCATTGTAGAAAGAGAACATGCCTGCCAACACCTAGTTATTGTACTCTCCCAAGCACTTAATACAGTTCGCTGTACATAGTAAACACTTATTACTACTGATGATCATGATGATCATGATGCTGGGATGTGCTCTGGGAGAACACAAACGCCCTCCCAACTCACACACATGAACAGACAAATGCACACACACAAAGAGATTTGTATGCACAGAAACACACACACTCACACATGAAGGGATACACAGACACACACACAAAAGCAGTTGGGCCCTCAGACATGCCCAGGCCCACACCAGCCTGCAGACCCCGGCTCACACATATACAAACACACTGCGATCCCCCTGCCCACCAGAGAAGGCTCTAAATTGGGCAGAAAGAAAAATGTTGACAGTTCTCCGTCTCTCTCGCTGGGGATGAAAAGAGCTTGGGATCTGCGGGAGCTTTATCCGGATCAAACACAGTTTGTGAAATGCCTCAAATGTATTATTCATCTCACCAATGAGATGAATCTTGCCGGCTCCCTCCTCTTCCCACCAAGAAGAGACCTGCAAAATTCCTTTCCTCCCTGGCTCCAGTTCTTTCTCCCTTTTCTGCCTCCAGCCCTTCCACTGCTCCACCCCCAGGCCCTGCAGGCCCAGGCAGGCAAGGTGACCAGCAAGACTAAACAGAGATTGGATTCTGTGTCTTGGATTCACCTTTGAGAGTCACGATTTTTTTTTACTGCATTTGTTAAGAGCTTACTATGTGCCAGGCACTGTACTATGCCCTGGGGGAGTTACAAGATAGGTTGAACACAGTCCGTGTCCCATACGGGGCTCACAGTTTGCATCCCCATTTGATAGAGAAGTTAACTGACTTGCCCAAAATCACACAGCAGACAAATAGCAGAGCTAGGATTAGAACCCGGCTCCTTCTGGCTTCCAGCTCTGTGTTCTATTAGGCCACACTGTTTCTCACTAGGCCAGGCTCTTTCTCCCAGGATTCCCCCAAGCTTAATTTGGTATTCCTGCAGGAGATCTGCCTGATTGATTGGGTTAGGAGAAGATCTGCTCAGAAGCCGGAGGATGGATAAATAGACCCTTGGGTTAGGCTTGAATGATCCACAAGTTGGGAGAGATTTTGAGAGTTCTACCCAGCCATCCTTCTGGCTTGGAGCCCCACAAACTTAGCAAAACCAGGGACTGAGACCTTCCCTCGACTTTGTTAAAGGACCCCAAATGGACAGCTTCTCTATATTTCTGTTCTGGATGGAAAGTTCTTCGTGTCTAACTCAATCCCTCCCACTGCAGCGGCAGGACAGGGCTCTGAGGACATTCGGTGGGACACCCGAACACGCGGGAGAATTTCAAGCAAAGGAACCAGGGCCCACCAGCCCAAGAGAAAAGAGCCAGGACCTAAAAGAAATCTTTGTTCAGGAAACCCGTTTTAGGGGTGGAGCCAGGCTCTGGGCTATCGATGAATCAATCGTATTTATTGAGCACTTACCGTGTGTAGTGTGCATGCAGCACATGGGAGAGTACATTATAACACAGTTGGTAGACACATTCTCTGCCCACAATTCATTCATTTGATCGTACTTATTGAGCGCTTACTGTGTGCAGAGCAACAGCTAAGCGCTTGGGAGAGTACAATACAAAAATAAACAGTCACATTCCTTGTCCACAGTGTGCTTACAGTTTAGTTTAGAGGTGGGTAGTTGGGCCCATAGTTGACAGGAACTAACCGGCAAGGCTATTGTCCCAAGGGTCTGGAAGTGGGGAGACGAAGTTCTTGGATCCCTACCAGGCTCCGTGGGACTGGGGGACTGGCCGAGCCTGCCCACCGAGTGGACCCACCTACCAGCTGAACCCGCCCACTAAGATGCAGTTTTCCTCTTTCCCCAGGCCTCCTCCTCCTTTTCCTCTTCCTCCTCCTCCTCCTCAATTCATCAGGCCCCGTCAGAGCCAGGAAAATAAATAATGATATTTAACATTTCGTAATAACAACAATTAACCAGTAAATAATGTCCTTTAAACTGCAAACGCCAGAGTAAATTAATTCTTCTAATGAGCTGTCAGGCGCGGGGGGAAAAAAAACAATCCCCGTTTCCTTTTGGAGCCGAGCGATGGCTGGCGTGTGAGCAGCCTCACCTCCGGGCCCCGCGATCTCATTAAAGGAAGAGCGGCTAGGAACGTGTTTCATGTCTAATCGGCCTCTCGGGGCTGGGCTCCCTCGCTGTGGCATGCCGTGCACATGTGTGTACACACGTGAGTCCCCTCCGATGAGTCATGTCCCCTCCCTAGAGTGCCCCCGGCCCCCTTCACATTCCTTAGATCACTGGAACGTCATTCATTCATTCAATCATATTTATTGAGCACTTATCTGTGTGCAAAGCACTATACTAAGCACTTGGAACTCCCCTACAGGTGCAGATGGCCAGCTAGGCTGGTGGGGCAGGAGGAGTTGGGGTGGGGGGGGGGTCTCACTCTCCCCCAGCCCCACCTACCCGATGTAGTCCATTTTTTGGAAGGGCAGCTGGGGGTGGGGGCAGAGGGGTAGCAGAATGTGGAAGTTCGAGCCCTTGTTGTGTGACTTCTGGGGGTTAGCTCACCCTCTCTGGGCTGCCGTGGCTCAAAGAACCATTGATTTCCAGTCCTGGTGTGAGGAGAGACGGCGGAGGAAGAGCCAACCTTCAGGAAAGATCATCTGCTCTGCCCCCTCCCGGGGCTCTCAGCCTCTATCAGATAGAGAAAGATGACATCACCTAGTCAGGTGGGCACCTCCCATCCTTCCCCCTACCCCAGCCTCTGCCCAGCGTTCAGACGTGGAAGCAGGGACAGACCTGGACCTCCTGGGAGGGGAGGGGGACTTCTGAGACATGGGGCCACTTGCCTCCCTTTCCTCCAGCCCTCCCATTCTCCCCAGCAGCAGCCACAGACTCCAGGAACGGTCTTGCCTCACCTGGTCAAGGTGTGGGGTGAGCGGCCTCCGTGGCCTTGCTTCCCACCACCCTGGAGGCTGGCAGCTTCCTCACCCCAAAGTCTACCCGACTAGACTAGACTAGGTGACTAGAGGTGCTGCAGAGGCCAGGCATTGGAACATCTGCTGGGTTGGCCGGGCCCCAGGGGGTCATTTTGCCCCTAGAGAGGGCCCCGGGCTCAGCCTCAACTCCAGAGACACATGTCCCCTGGCCCAGAGCTGCCTCATTTTGTAACTCCAGCTTGGGGCCCTCTGTGTGGCCAGAGGCTTTGACCCTTTAGACTCCAGAGCCAGAAGGGCACAGGCCAGAGACAGGGCAGAGGGGGAAGCCCCCCCCGCCATCAGAGCTAGGCAGGGGAGCACCATCTTGTGGAGAATCCAATCAGCGTGCTCTCAGGCCACTGGATGGCTTCAGCCTTCCAAAGGCTTGGGGTATCCTGCCACTCTGGATCCCTTGGGCAACCCCTAACCAGACTATGTTGGCCTCTTTTATTTTTTTTCTGTACTTAAGCACTGTACTAAGCATTGGGATAGATGCAAGTTAATCAGGTTGGACGCAGTCCATGTCCCACATGAGGCTCACAGTCTTTATCCCCATTTTACAGGTGAGGTAATCGAGAAGTGAAGTGACTTATCCAAGGTCACACAACAGACCAGCGGCAGAGTCAGGATTAGAACCTGAGTCCTTCTGACTCTCAGGACCGCGCTTTATCCACTAAGCCAGACTGCTTCTGACCTACCTCACCCTCACTCTCCCACCTCCTGGCAACCAGAATTTGGAGGGGAGCCGACCGCAGGAGGCTCCTGACAGGGCGAGGTGGCTTTGCCCGGAAAGAAGCAGCCTGGCCCCGGGAGGAGCAGCAGTGCTCAAAGGCAGAGGGATGGATGAAATGCGCTCCCCTGCCTTCCATCTCCTCTCCCCACTCTCCCCCAAGCAAGTGTAGGCGCCCTGTGGTCTGACAGGCAGGTGGAGTGGAGGGGGCCGCCTGGGAGAGAGCAGAGCAGGGAAAGCCCAACCGGGTGGTTTTTGCGGAGAACAGCGGAAAATCTGCGCTGAAGCCAGCAAAACCAAGATCCCTGAGTCAGCTCCCTGGGGAGGACAACAGGGGCCCCTGGGGGCTAAATTATGGACCCCTGCCTCACCCAGCTTCTGCCCCTTATCCAGCCCGCCCCCCACCCTCCCCGGGTTGTGGGGACTCTCGCCCCCCCCCCCCCCCGGCTGGTCGGCACGCTGCTCAGCTTTGGGGCGACAACTCAGGCTCCACTCGGGCCGGGGAGGAAGCTGGGCTGCCGGCCTCTCGGAAATTAAACCAGCTCGCTGGGCCCGGAGTCCCTGCCATCTCTCTGAATCAGATTGATTCCGCGGGCTTGTTGTGACGGCAGCGGGGAAATTGATTCGTCTGGATGGCGAGAGGGTTATCTACCGGGCCTGTCTGTCATTGATCCAGAAAACCTTGAAAGTCGGCCCTAAATCCACCAGGGCCAGAGCCCGCCTCAGCCCAATCCCATCCACGCTGCCCACCTCAGCCCAGCCCCAACCATCCCTGCCCAGCCCCATCTAGCCCAGCCCGGGCCAACCCAGCCCCATCCACCCCTTCTCAACCCCGCCCGGCCCAGCCCATGACCACCCAGTCTAGGGAGGATGGGGTTTCAAGGGGTTGCAATGGTAGGCAGTGGGGTTAGACTTCTGAAATTCCTACCCACCGAATAAGATTAGGCAGTGGTGGAACTTGGTCATCAGTCGTATTTATTGAGTGTTTTCTGTGTACAGACTACTGGAACTTGAAGATAAGGGAGCCAGGGGAGGGTCCTTGTCTGGAGACTTGTAAGCGCAGGGAGGGAGTGAGATCTTTGACCCCATTGAGCAGCTGGGGTCAGGGGGAGGCCCAAGATGGCCTCACTAGGCCCCTTTCTGGGTGAAAACCTGCCAGACCGGGAGGCAGTCCCAGACAAGCGAGGCGCAAGTTTGTGTCCCAATCAGTCTATCCATCAGTGCTATTTACTGAGCACTTACTGTGTGCAGAGCACTGTACTGAGCTCTTGAGAGAAGCCAATAGAGTAAAGGATAGTCCCTGCCCTCAAGGATACTTACAGTCTAAAGGAAAAATAATCGTAGGATTTGTTAGCACTTACTATATGTCACACCCCGGGGTGGATACGATGCAGTCAAACACAGTCCCTGACACACATGAAGCTCACAGGCTAAGGGGGAGCACAGGAAGGAGGAAGAAGTATAGGAGAGAGAGCATATTTAGATGTTGGTAGGTCACATAAAATCTAAGAGAAAGCAGGGAAGGTTGGGGCATTTAAGACTGGAGTATCTAATCCTGGCTCCATCATTTGTCTGATGCATGACTTTGAGCAAGTCACTTAACTTCTCTGTGCCTCAGTTACCATATCTGTAAAATGGAGATTTAGACTTTGAGCCCCGTGTGGGACAGGGACTGTGTCCAACCTGATTAGCTTGTATCTACCCCAGCGCTTAGCTCACTGCAAGGTACATGATTAGCACTAAACAGTTACAATCAAAAAAATAAGAGAGAAGTCTGTGGAATGTCACAATAATCAACCTGCTGTTCATCCATGTGCTCTATTGTCAGTGAAGAAACAGGTCACCGTGCAGCAAGACTGTCTGAGGTGAGACCCAAAGAGGGAATTCCAGAAGGCACTGGGGCAAAATGGGGATCTGGAATCTGCAGATTCCAGTTGTTCCAGAGCTAAACAGGCAACACCCAGCCCCGCGAGCTGGAAAGGCGCTGTGTGGCTTTCTGCTAGGCCCCCACCAAGTCCCTGCCCAAGTTCCCTGTCTGGCCGCCCCCTCCCCTGCCCCCAGAGACACATCTGAGGAAGTTATTAACAAGACGTGGGGTGAAGCTAATTGATTTCTTTCTTCCGCCAGTTCCCTCCTGGGCGCAACCCCGTCCTCGCCACTTTTCTGAGCTGGAGATTATGTCATAAATAAAGAGATTTGCTCCCTCTTTCCGTGTGCTTATCTTTAATAAGTTAAGAACTCAATGAGCTTTAGGAGGACTTGAAATAAGCAAAGAAGGGAACAGAAGCAGCAGCAGCTGCTGCCAGAGCTGGACTGGTATCTTCTCTTTGAAGAGCCGACAGTGGATCGGGGGAGGACCTGAAGGCTTGGGATTAATCAATCTATTGATCACTTGGATTTATTGAATGCTTACTGTGTGCAGAGCACTGTACTAAGCATGCGGAAGAGTTGAGAGTCATGTTCCCTGCTCAGAAGAAGCTTACAGTCTAGAGGAGGTGAGAAACATTCATATAAATCAATTAGTTATGGATAGAGACATCAGGGCTGACAGTGAGGTGAATAATGGGTGTAAATCCAAGCTCAAGGGCAATGCAGAAAAGAGTGCGAGAAGAGGCAATGAGAGCTTTGTCAGCTCAGGGTTGCTGTGCTAGAGGGGATAATAACAATGTGGTATTTGTTAAACACTTACTATATGCCAGGCACTTTACAAGCACTGGGGTGGATACAAGCAAATCAGGCTGGACACAGTCCCTGGACCAGGTGGGGCTCCCAGTTTCAATCCCAGAAAAGTGAAATACCTGCCCGAAGTCAAATAGCAGACAAGCGGCAGAGCCGGGATTAGAACCCATGAGCTTCTGACTCCCAGGCCCATGTTCTATCCACTAAGCCATGCAATGACTCTCCATTGGATCCCCCTGCCCCACCAAAAGTGTCGGCCCAGACCACTACTGGGAAGACCACTGTTTGATCCAACCCACTCCTTGGTCTCTGGTGGAGGCAGGAGGTGGTTGAGAAGCCTGTAAGCTTCCCCCTCTAGTCTGTAAATTCCTCTGAGGGGCAGAGATTGTATCTACTTACTCTAGATATTGCACTCTGCTAAGTGCTTAGTACAGTGCTCTGCACACAGTAAGTGCTCAATAAATAACATCCATTGATTCAGACTCCGCCGACCCCTGGCCCACGTCCTACCTCTGGCCTGGAACACCCTCCGTCCTCAAATCCGCCAGACATTTATTCTCCCCTCCCTTCAAAGTCTTACTGAAGGCACATCTCCTCCAAGAGGCCTTCCCAGACTAAACCTCACTTTTCCTCATCTTCCACTCTCTTCTGCATCATCCTGATTTGCTCTCTTTGTTCTCTCCTCTCTCCCCCCACCCCCAGTCCCACGGCATTTATGTATATATCCGTAATTTTATTTATTTATATTGATGTGTGTTAACTTGTATTGATGTCTGTCTCCCCCCAAGGCTGTGAGCTTGTTGGGGGCAGGGATTGTCTGTCTTTATTGCTGTATCGTACTTTCCCAAATGCTTAGTACAGTGCTCTGCACACCATAAGCGCTCAATAAATGCTACTGAATGGACGAACGAACAAACGGTCCTTTGCCAGGTGCTATGAGAACCCACTCTATCACACTCTGGCCCTATCAGTCAGTCAGTCAGTAGTATTTATTGAGCGCTTTCTCTGTCAGGGAATTATGCTAAGGTCTTGGGGGAGTACAATATAACGATACAATATATACCACTGTGGACTGCCAGGGACAGAGAGCCTGGGTGCTGATGGTGCCTGGGCCAGTGCCAGGGAGTCAAGCTTCAAAACCCTGCCCTCCTCCCTCTCTCACCGCCCGCCCCAGGATCAGGTGGTTCCAAGACCGAGCTTTTCTTGCTGTTTCTCTCCCTCTCTGGACCCGAGCTTCTGTTCCTTTAAGGGCTCGTGACCTCACAGTCAGTTGCCAAGGAGACCATTGTGATGTCACAAGCAGAGGACAAAGAGTTCAAGGAGGAGTTGTTGGGAGGGAGAGAGAGGGAAGGGAAAAGAGAGAGACTGTCCTATTTTCATGCAAATGGAGCCCAGGCCGGGGACCGGAGGAGGAAGAGGAAGCAAAGATGAGACCCTGGTAGAAAAGATGAAAGGGACAGAGGGTTACCTTTCCTGGGGAGAGGGAGGAAGGGGGAGGGAGAACACGTGGGACCGTTTCCAGGCTTGTCATCCGTCTAGGAATCATCAGGGCTCAGTCATAGGTCGAATCGAGCAAGCCCGTCAGAAACACAGCCACACCAGAGGAAATGGTTGGTGCTTGCAGTGGGAAAGATTGAGGTTAGACTTCAGAAAAGCTCCCAGACTGGCAGTGCAGGAGGGACTGGGAGAATTTCCTTTTCCTTTCCCCTCCTCGCTCTCCTCCTCCACTCTTGATTCAAAGCAAGCCCCAGGGATCTGGAAGAGAGCGGGGCGTCCACTCCCCGGCCCCCAGAGCCTCTGGGCCCCCGTAGTCCCGCAGGCTCGTCTGGGCATGGGAAGGGGTGGGGTGGGTGGGGCTGCAATGCCCACACCGACCAGGCAACTGATCCCCTTGGGGCAACACCTCGCATGTGGGGCCATGTGGGGCTGGGGGTGGCCAGGCGGAGCCCAACCGCTCCTAAAGCCCAATCTGGGCCCTGAGGAGGGAAACCCTGTTGGAAGAGAGCCTTGTCCGGGATGGTGGGAAGAGAAGGGATTGGTGGGGCATGGGGGGAACAGAATGAGGGCCATCTGTTGGGGGAACGGAACAGAGATTTAAAGGACGTAGTGTATAGAGCATGGGCCTGCCTGTCAGAAGGTCGAGGGTTATAATCCCAGCTCCTCTGCTTGTCTGCTGTATGACCTTGGGTAAGTCACTTCACTTCTCTGAGCCTCAGTTACCTCATCTATAAAATGAGGATTGAGACTGCGAGCCCCACTGGGACAGGGACTGTGTCCAATCTGATTTGCTTGTATCCACCCCAGTGCTTAGTACAGTGCCAGCACACAGGCACTTAACAAACACTTAACAAATACCACAATTGTTCTTCTTATTAGATATCTGCTAAATGGCCACCTGGCCATCCTGGCCATCCTGCTTGAAGGATGGGGTATGAGTGAGAGGAACCCTTGAGGGTCTTTCCCCCCAAGGCTCAGGATTCCTGGAATTCCAGCTGATTCCTGGCTTTCAGACAGAGATTCCCAGTCAAGCGGGTTCCTGCAGCTGCCCACATTCCCAGATCCACCCCTTTACCCCCTCAAAGCCTGTCAATCCAGCCATGGTGCTTGTTGAGCACTTATTGCATGCAGATCACTGTACTAACCGCTTGGGAGGGAAAAGAAATTTGATTAGGTAGAAAAGATCCCTGCCCACTAAGATCTATCAGATAAGAGGGACTATTAGCACCTTGAGTCCAGCCCCCACCCCGTCCCTCCTCTGCTCTCCCTCTCCTCTGTTGTTCAGCCCCCCCACCCCCCTGCCCCGGGCTTCCCTAACAGCCTAAGAAGCTGGCCCAGAGAATGAATCCCTTCTCTGAGGTAACAAAGGGAGACCAGAAGTCTGGGGTCCCTTCTGACCCCTCCCTTCTCTCACGGTAGCACTGGTTCCTGGCCCAAGACCTCACCTCTCTTCCATGCCCTGCCCCCCAGCAATAACCCATGGCCCGGACGTGCAAGGGGGTACAGCCCTGTACACCTGCAGCTACCACCCGCTTGCCAGCGTATGCCTAAATATAGACCCAACACACAGAGGCACCCAGGCACTGAACACCTATGCAACATGCAGTCACTTGTGCACACACACACGTCCGCACACCAGCGTGCCAAGTGTCTTTTCTTGCTTTGTCCCCTCAGCTTTGCCATGCTCTGACCCCAATCTCCACCAGACCGTGCAGCTCCAGGGTAGCCTCAGCCCTCCAGGTGTGGACTGAGCCAATAGCTGGCCGGCCTTCTGGACTTTCTGAGGCAGGGAGCTGCGAGGCTGCCAGAGGAGAACCAGCTGGAGTCCTGGACACGTCTGGCACCCTCACTGCCCCCGCTGTGCCCGTCACCTCATCCAGTACCCCCCCATCTGATAGTGTGAACTCGTCGTGGGCAGGAATGTGTCCGTTTGTTGTTATAGTGTACTCTGCCAAGCGCTTAGTACAGTGCTTTGCACACAGTAAGCGCTCAATAAATACGACTGAATGATTGAACCATTTCTGGGGCACCCCCTGCGCCTCCCAGTCCCTTCAGGAAACCACCAGCAGGGGGCACCCAATGTCACCCACTAACATTAAGACACGGAGGCGCTCCTGCAGCAAGAGGGATTTAGGTTAGGCTGAAAGACCCAGTTGACTGAAAGAAGCCAGGGAATCTCCTCCCCAGAGATCTCTAAGCAACCCTAGCCCCTCCCCTGACCACCCCCTTCCCCCACCACGTCTGTGCTTCCTCCTGTCGCAGCCCAGAAGCTCCCGGGGAAGGTTACTTGCTGTCATGTTTGTTGAGCTGTATTTGCATTTGTCTGTCATTTCTCCTCGTTTGTCTTCAATCAAGCTGGGAAGAGCTCTGCCAATGGAGTGTTTGTTTTATTTTAAACCCCTCCGTGTGTTGTTAAAAAGAGTCTCCTTCATTAGGAGTCAGAGCCTGAGCCCGGGGACCCACCAGCCCCTGAGAAAGTGATTAGAATATCATCTTCAACCCAAGTTCCAGTCTTGTCTTCCCATCCCAGCACCTCCCCTGTTCGGGCCCCAGCTCCACGGCATTAAACATTTATGGAGCTGCGGAGGATCAAAGTCCTGGCTCTTACCTCACCACGGTGGGCGGGCGGGTGGGTAGGCGGGCAGCGAGGCGGGCGGTGGGGTGGGTGGAGGAGTGGCCCAGAAAGCTGGAGTTTGGACTTGGAAGGCAACGCAGACCCAATCCACGCTGATGACCGCGTGGTTTGGCAAGAAGACCTGATCTGTCTTCTGCTCCTTCCCCAGAGGTGACAGACAGGGATCTCTGTCCCCCCCTCATCACCCCAGATCATCCTAGCCTCTCTGCCCCTGCCCCTCCCAACCCCGAGTGCCCCATGACCCTTGACGCTACCCCACCCCTGCCCCCAGCCAGATTGAGCATTAATGCTGGGGATAGACCTGTGGTTATTTGTTTTAAGGTGATTTAATAATAATAATGTTGGTATTTGTTAAGCGCTTACTATGTGCAGAGCACTGTTCAGATGAGATAACTGAGGCACAGAGAAGTTAAGTGACTTACCCACAGTCACACAGCTGCCAAGTGGCAGAGCCGGGATTCGAACCCATGACTTCTGACTCCCAAGACCGGGCTCTTTCCACTGAGCCATGCTGCTTCTGATTTAGAACACAGGCCTGGGAGTCAGAAGGACCTGGGTCTGATCCTGTTTCGACAACTTGTCTGCTGTGTGACTTTGGGCAAGTCACTTCATGTTTCTGTGCCTCATTTACCTCATCTGCAAAATAGGGATTAAAACTGTTAACCCATGTACGACATGGATTGTAGCCAATCTGATTAGCTTGTACCTACCCCAGCACTTAGAACAGTGCTTGACACATAGTAGGTGCTTCAAAAATACCGTTATTATTATTACTATTATTATTGTAGCCTTGGTCTTTGCTGGGTATTTCTGCCCTTCACACTTCTCATCGTCCTTTCTTCCCTTCTTCCCTCCTTCCCTGCTCTGCCCTCTATACCTGGGTGAGAAGGCCAGCTCTGCTACTAGCTTGCTGGATGAACTTAGGCAAGCACTTAATCTCTCTGAGCCTCAGTTTGCACATCAGTAAAATGGGGCTAAGAAAACCTGACAGCCCCATGTGAAACAGGAATTGGCTCTGATCTCATAAGCTTTCTTCTTTTCCAATCCTTAGCACATAGTAAGCGCTTCCCAATATCATAATTATCAGGGGATGCTTAGCAACCAGTCAATCACTGCTCAATCAATCACTGATTGAGTGCTTACTGTGTGCAGAACATTGCACTAAGCGCTTGAGAGTACACTCTAACAGAGTTGGTTGATAAGGTCCCTGCCCACAACGAGTTTACAGTCTAGGAGGAAGCCTACAGTCTATTTACCAGTCTGAGTGGGGAAAGTGCTTTATCATTCCATTTAAAACTATCTTTTTATTCAAGAAATCTCAGGGCCGAAGTGTGCTGGTGCCCTGGGGCTTCTGCACATGCTCAAAACTGAGGGTCAGGATAGAGTGGGATGGAGGTTATGCATGGAGAAGTGGAGATCAAGAAGCCTAAAACTGTGCACTGAGCTGGTGTGTCCTGCGGGTATGGGGAGGTACAGTTCAGCTTCTGACCAGTCCTAGCTTACAGGAGCAGAGAGATAGTGCCCTCCTACCCTCTCTCACCTCCATCGCCCTCCATCGCCTGTACCCCCCAACCTTGGGAAGCTGTGATTCCGTGGAGAGAGGGAGAGAGCTGTTCTGGTAAACAGTCACTCTCCCCTCTTCACGTTTGGAAACCGTGTCACATTTTGAACTGGGATTTTAAAATCGGTCACCAAGCGTGTCTGTAAATGGACACATTCGAAGAAGAGAGTGGCGGGGAGAAAAGCCTGGGATTGGGCTTCCCGGAGAGTTGGAGAGGGTTGGGGGGGTGCGGTCCCATGTGCTGCCCTAGACCCTCATCCCCAGGAATCCATCAGAACCTCCATCTGTTAAGTACTTAATACAGGGCTCCGCACATAATAAGCACTCAATAAATACCATTGATTGATCTATTCGAAGATTCAGTCCCATTGGGATCCTTTCCTTTCAAAAATAACCGTGGTGTTTGTTAAACACTTCCTCTGTCCTCAGCACTGGGGTAGATATAAGATAATCAGGTCAAGCACAGTCCGTGACCCACATGGGGCTCACCACCTAAAAGGGAGGGTGAGTAGGTTTTGAATCTCCATTTTACAGTTGAGGAAACTGAGACACAGAGAAATGACTTGTCCAAGGTCACATTGCAGGTGAGTAGAAGAGCCTGGATTAGAACCCAGATCCTCTGACCTCCAGGCTCATGCTCTTTCCACGAGGCCACGCTGCTTCTGGAGACTCCTCCCTTTGTCTGCCAGATGTCCTCTAGGCATTCTGCTTGTCTTCTCGGCTTCCGTGGGTAGAAGCTGGAACTGGGGTGGTCAACTTCCCCAGGACAGAATTGCACTTGGACAGACTGACTACAAGACCCATCATGCAGTGCAATCTGGGTCATTCAGCCCAAGATGGAGTGTCGCATGCTGGAGCTTGCGGCCTCCTCCTCCAATATTCCCTCGATGCCCTGAATGAGAAGAATTGGGGTAGGGTTGGGTAGCAGGTCGCAGGGAACTCCCTGATACACCTGGCTCCCACCTACCTGGCACGATCAGTTGCCACCCCCTCCCCACCTCCTCACCCCCCACACATAAACACGCCTCCTGCTCCCCGCCCAGACAACAGTCATCCAGACAAATCTGCTCTGGTCGAGCCACCGGAGGAGAAAAAAAACTTAAGAATCTCATCCTGTAGTCCTCCAAACTTACTCCGCTCCTGCAATCTTTTTCAGTCTCTGCCTCTCTCCCTCTCTATTTCTGTTTTCCTGCATCTTTACTTCCTCTCTCCCTTGTGCTCTGTCTCGCTAATCTCAATTTGTCGCTTCTCTCTTTCTCTCCCCCTCTCTCTCACTTTCCCCTTTTCTAAGTGACTGTCCAGAAAATCTGTTCCCAGTGTCTCCCTTGGCTAATTCCACACGCCACCTGCCTGCTGCATGGAATTCTTTATGGCTGCTGAACCAGCTCCCCTGAGCCCCAAGGGGAGGGGATGAGGATGTGGAGAGAGGAATGAAGCTGTGTGGGGTGGGGACACGCACTGGTTCCCAGTTTCTCAAGGGCATTCAGAGCCATGTGTGTGCTTTTTATAGTATCTGTTAAGCGCTTACTATATGCCAGGCACTGAACTTAGTGCTGGAGTAGATACAAGCTAATCAAGTTGGACACAGTCCATGCCCCACTTGGAGTTCACAGTCTTGATGCCCATTTTACAGTGAGGTAACTGAGGTGCAGAGAAGTGAAGTGACTTGCCCAAGGTCATGCAGCAAACGAGTGTGGACCCGGGATAAGAACCCAGAGGTTTCCTGTTTGGGTGTGTATGTGTGTTGTGGTTGGAGGTGAGGGGTGGCCAGGCTCACAGCTGCCCATTCCCAGGACAGAATCAGAGTTAGAAATGTTCTGTCTGCTTCTGCTTCCTCTATGCCAGTCCTCAACCTTCTAACAAATGACACTTGAATCCGGCCATGGAGAAAAGGGAGGACCAGAGCTGCACGACCTTTCAGAGGTGGCCCAAACTGCCCTGCCCTGGCATTTCTTTCATTCCCCATTGGATGAGGTGATGCTGACACTTATGGCTTTGTGGCCTGCGGCCTATTTGTACCTGGGCAGGTGGATAAGAATAATAAAAATTATGGTATTTGTTAAGTGTTTACTACGTGCCTCTGGGATGGATACAATCTAGTCAGGTTGGACACCATCCCTATCCTACGCAGGGCTCACAGTCTCAATCCCCATTTTCCAGATGAAGTAACTGCAGCACAGAGAAGCAAAGTGACTTGCCCAAGGTCACACAGCAGCGAGTGGCAGTCTGACTCCCAGGCACGTGTGCTATCCACGACGCCACGATAGGCCGTTGGGTGCCCCGTCCAGTGGGAATCTGATCTGCCTGTCCTTGGGACCGAGGTCCTGCCTACCCTGCTATCTCTCGGCCTCCATCACGTCATCTTTCCGGTGGGGGTCAGCAGCTCGCAGTTGTCGAGCTGTCGGGAATTCTTTTTCACTTGGCCTCGTGTTGTCCGTCCCCGTGCCTGCCGTCCCACCCGGGGACTCTGGAAGAGCCCCGTATGGGATGGAGAGAATTCTCTTGGACTCAATCCCCCCGGGGAGGGGTAGGGTCTCAGAAGCCAGGGGTGACACGGGTGAAGGGTCCCAAACGGGCGAAGAAATGGAGTCCCACCGGCTCCGTCCGAGGGGTGGAAGAGGCCTTCCAGACGCACCCGGAGCAGGGCTGGGAATCCGGGGTCCCCCCCTCCCAGCCCCCCAGAAACAGCCTCAGCCAGGTCGCCGCGCGTCAAGGACTGCGTGAAGAATGGGTCTCCGCGGTGCCGGCGCCACTGGCTTTTAACTATAATATAAGGATAATTAAGCTTTTCTGTGAGCACAGTTTGCTGCTGCTGCTGCTGCCTGGAGCCTTGGCATTTATTGAGCAAAGTAATAATTTATTGTCCTTTGTACGCTCAAAAGCCATCTTCATTACCACACTGGCACCGAGGGCCTTCACCACCTGTTTCTACCCCTCGTGCCCAGGGTGGTGCCCATCTGCGCCTCCCCTCCTTCCTCCCAAATCCCTCGGACCGAAGGTCAAGGAGGGAGCTGGGAAAGGGGCAGTAAAAGAGCTTCTCTCCCGCGACCTGTTCTACCTTAGCGGATTAGAGCTTCGTCCTCCTCCCAACCTGGATGCCCCCCGTCCCCGGCTGATGGTGAGTGAGGCCGGTGGGGTCGTGGCCAGGGGGGCTGGGAGGGGCTGGATGGGTCTTCCCCGGGATAAGGGAGGGGCTCCCACCCCCTCCCCGGCGGTTGGAAGGGGAGGGAAGGGGGTGGGGAGAGGGGGTGGGGGGCGTCTGCTGCGCCGCTCCTCGAGACATTACGGCGGGGGTTGGCACGGCTGCCCCCCCGCCCATCTTTCCCTCCCCTCCCTCCCTCCCTCCCGGCCGGCGGGCGGGCGATCCCGGGCACCGACGCTAGGCGCTGGCCGCGGTGCTGGACCCGCCGGGCTCTCGGCGGCAGGACCGGCTCCCCGTGCCCGCGGCCGGACCGACTCCCGCCGCCGGACCGACCCCCTCTCCGCCCACCCCCCCCCCCCCCGGTCCCCCCGGGTGCCGACCCCGCCCCGGCCACGGATCCGCCGCCCGCCCTCGGGGCCCGGGGCAAACGGACGGCCGCGGCTGGCACCATGCGCTGCGCGGGCATCGTCCTCCTGCTCCCGCTCCTGGCGCTCCCGGCTCACGGTAAGGGACCCAGGCGTCCGGGCGTCGCCTGTCCTTTTCGTCCCTCCCGGCTCGGTCGATGGCCCCCCCCCCCTCCCCCGGCTCCCCTCCTTTGGGCCCGTTATTGGGCAGGGATGGTGTCTCTTTTTCGCCGAATTGGACATCCCAAGCGCTTAGTACAGTGCTCAGTGCGATGGAATGAATGGGCCGCTCGGGATGAGGAGGAGGATGGATGTGCGTGCCTTTGGAGAGGGGGCAGTGGAAGATCTAAAATGGGGGAAGGGACAGCGGGGCGGGGGCGTCCCGGACCAAAATGAGTCCCATTCTGTGATCTGATGCGATTATTCGGGTGCGATTTATCACGACCCCTTCCCCCTCCCCGCCTCCTCTGTTTTCCCCGGGCGCCCAGGCGGGTGCGGAGCCAGGAGGAAGTGGAGGGGTGTAGGTGGGGGGTCCCAGATGGCGATTTGGGGGCGCAGGTCTCTGGCAGCACCAGTCCTCCCCGGCCCACACCCGGCCCCCCGCCAAACTTCGGCTCCGACTTTCCCATCCCACTCCAGGTCCGCTCCCGTCTACACTGCGGGCGCGGGTTGGGATGGGGGTGGGGGAAGGGGCTCGAGTGGGGTCCTCTGGCTTCCGGTGTCGCCCTCTGGACCCTCTCCCCCCTTCCTATTTTAGCGGGGGGCGAACCTCGGGGCCCCTCCTCCCCCGCCCCTCCCCGGGCTCCCCCGCCGCATCAGATTAGGAGCTGTGCCCCGGCCCCGCCGCCCCCTCCCCTCCCTCTCCGGAGCTGGCATGTGGGGGGCAGGAAGGCCCTGAACCTTTGGACAGCCCGCCTTCGGCTCTTGCCAACAATACCCTCTTCCTCCGCCCCACCCCTTCATACCCGCCTTGACCGGAGACCCTGGGGGCGTTGGGAGGGGAGGGGGTCCGCGGTGGGTCTTCTCCAAATGCATGGAGGGGAAGGAAGGGGGTGAATCCGTTTCCGAGTAAACGGGGAAGGGCCCTGTCCCCACTCACCGGTCTCCTCCGACCCCCCGAGACCGCCGGAGCGGGGGACAGGAGGAGCCGGGGATCTGAGAGTGCGGGGCCCGGCTGCTCCACCGGGGGACAATGTCAGGGCTGGGCCGGGACAGGACCCCTTCTCGGGGGGCAGAGGGGTGTCATCTCGAAGACAAAGGCCACCAAGCGCCCCTTCCCCCGCGGGCTCAGAGAGGTCGGGGCGCCCCGGAGGCGGAGGCGGAGAGAGGGGGCAGGAGACTTCCTCCATCCTCCTTCCCGCGCCTTCCCGCGCCCCCCAGCCTAACCCCGCTGGCCCGGGCCCGGGGGTCGCGGGGGTGATCCCTGTTCTTCGAGGGCGGCCGGTGGAAGTTCCGCCTTTGTTTTACCGGCAGGAGTAGACGGCGGCCAGGGTTGAGAGGTCGGACCCCTGGGTTCTGGCCCCGGTCCTGCACTGTGACCTTGGGCGAGCCGTACCCCATCTCTGGGCCTCCTGGCTAATGGGAAGAGTGACCCTAACCCCCCTCCCCATACACACACACCCTCTCCTCGCCAGCCCCTTCCCCTCCCGATCCGGGCCCCTGTGGGACTAGGGGATCCCGTTGGGGCGACTCGTCGAGCTCTGTCTTTTCGTTCCTTGCAAGCGCCTGGGCCTCGGTATACCACCGGTAGACGCCGGACTCGGGGTGACCGGTGGTTGTCGAGGACCCTCCCCCCATCCCCGGCCTCTCCCTCGGAGCCTCCTCTCTCCCACCCCAAACTGTTCCAGCCTCTCCTCTGTACCTTTTCCTTCTTCCCCTTCCCGCATGCCGGGATCGTCTCGCCCCGCCCGGACCCCCACCCTTTCCGTCCGTCCCGGACCCCGAGCATCTTCGTGCCTGGCGGGAAGGAAGGGACCCCAAGGTCCTCCATCTCTGGGGACTCCCCGCTCCCCGAGGTGCCCAAGCGTTACCTAAAGAATCAGCTCTCTTTGCGCCTCGCTAGACAGAGAGCACTTTCGTGTCTGTGGTTGAGCACGAGTTTGTGCATAAGGGTATGTATGCTTGTGCCTGTATACGGAGCTTTTGAGGTTGTGCAGTGTGGGCTGCGTGTGTCTTTGAGTGTGTAAATGCGTCGGGTCTGTATATGAGCGTGTTTGAGTGCAGTGTCCCTGCCAGTGTGAACACGGTATCTGTTTTTGACTCTGTGTGTTTGGGAGTCTGTGTCTGAGGGCGTGTGCAGTGTGAATGGCCGTTTGAGTGTGTCCAGTGTGAGTAGTGTCCCTGTGACTCCCTGGGGTTTTGAAGGATCATATGCATGATGCGTTTGAGCATCTATGTGTGTGTGTTTGTATGTGTTTGTGTGTGTACTTCTGTGTGTGTGTGCAGGTATGTTAGGCACGAGGCGTGTCCCCGGGCGTCCCTTCGGTGTGCACCGCATATCCGTATTTGCTGTGTATTCGTGTGAACTGCGTGTGTGCGCGTGGCCAGAGCGCTCTGTGTTGACCTGATGTCTGTGTACGGTGGGAATGTGTTTGTGGGCACGGGGCTGGGCCAAGCACTGCGCCCCCCGACCTCGCCGCCGTGACCGGCCCTTCTCTGGGCCCACCTGGCCTCTCGGCCTTTTCGCTCCGCCTTCTCTCTGGCCTCTTCCCCCCTCCCTCGGCCGGCCTGGAGGCCCGGCTTCTCCTCGGGCGGGTGGGCGCTGCCAGCCTAGGGTTGAACCTGTCCGGGCCCCCAAGGAGAGTGGGCACGGGGCTTTCCCACGGGGAGCACCGTCAGACCTTTCAGCTCCACGATGCCCAATTCAAGACTCCAGAGGGCAGAGGTTGGAGGAGCCGTTGGGAGGAGCTCCCAGTGCCGGTTCCCCCCTCCTGGCCTGGGAACCCACGGTTTGCTTTGCCCGTGGTGCGCTTTATCTGCACCCCGGCTCGGAGACAGCCGAGAAAAAGCGGTGTCGGTTCTGAGCTTCACCCCTCACCACCCCCCCACCCCCATCATTAGCCCTTTAAAAAGCAGAGCGGGGTTTGGGTCGTGCCGACTGTTCATTTTTGGTTATTTTATTCGGTTATTTTTGGTTCATTTTTGACTGTTCATTTTTGACTTCGGGGGGCAGAGGCGGGCCTTGGGCTCCCCGCTCCCTGACTCGGCCCCTCCCCCCTCCGGTGTTTCTCCGTCCCGAGGTTACGATGGCCGGGAAGGAGCGGCAGGAGCAGGAGGACGAGGAACAGGACGAGGAGGAGTAGGAGAAGGAGGAGGAGGAGAAGGAGAAGGAGGAAGAGAAGGAGAAGGAAGAGGAGGAAGAGGAGGAGGAGGGGGAGGAGGAGAAAGAGGAGGAGGAGAAGGAGAAGGAGAGGGAGAAGGATGAGGAGGAGGAGGGGAAGGAGAAGAAAGAGGAGAAGGAGGAGAAGGATGAAAGGAGAGGAGGAGGAGGAAGATGTAGAGGAAGAAGAGGGGAGGAGGAGAAAGAGGAGGAGAGGAGGAAGAGAAGGAGGGGGAGGAGGAGGAGAAGGAGGAAAAGGAGGGGGAAGAGGAGGAAGAGGAGGAGGAGAAAAGGGAGGAGGAGGAGAAAAGGGGGGAGGAGGAAGTAGAGGAAGAAGAGGGGGAGGAGGAGAAGGAGGAAGAGGAGGGGGAGGAGGAAGAGGTAGAGGAAGAGGAAGAGGATTTCGGGGAGACTCCGTTTCCCGTCGTCGTCTCGGAAGGCCCCGGCCGTGAAAGGACCAAGGCCCGGGCCGAGGGGTCTCTCCCGGAGGAGACCTGTGCGCTCCGAGAGGCCGGCGGGACCCAGGCCTCCTTCCTCCCCGCAGGCCGGCTCTGGCCCGGGGCAGTCCGCCTCTGAACCCCGATCCGTGCCCGGACACAATCCGCCCTCCATCCTCCATCCGCGCCCCACATGCCATCTTCAGCCGGTAGAGACAACGGCGCGGCCGGTGCGCACTTGGCGGCCGCTCCATCATCTCCACCCCCGGGGCGCAACCCAAGAACCGGCCACAGTTCGCTGCCCAGGCGGAATCGGCGTCCTATACGCCCTCGCCCTTCGATGCTCAACTGCTTTCTGGAGCTCTACCTGGGGGCAGGAGTGGCGGGGGAGGGAGCGCAGCGCTTCGCGCCCCGGGCGCAATCTCCAATCTCCGTGCCTCGGCCGGGCCCGGACCGGGCTCGGGGAGAGGAACGCTCGGCGGGCGGGGCGGCGGCGGCCCCGCCGCCTGCTGTGTCAGTTTAATGATTTTTAATGAGCAATTACCTTTAGTCATTCTCCTAATTTCTGAAAATCAATAAAGTTAATTAAACTCTGCGTGTGTGTATATGAGTCGCTTTGTGAGCGAAAGAAGAAGAGGCAGTGGGGAGCCCGCTGGGGGAGAGGCTCGGCGCTGGGGGATCGGGCGCCTGGGTTGCCGGCCCTCCCTCCTCCCCGGGGGGGAACTTTGCAGGACTCGTTCGCCTCCTGGGCCTCAGTTTCCCATTCTGGGGCGGCTTGGGGAAGCCCGGCCCCAACTCAGATCAGGTGCCAGGGGCGCGGCTAGGCACGGTACCGGTGGTAAACGGGCAGCCCTGGATTTGGCCTCCCACCAAAGGGAAAGAGGGCCGGGGAGGAGACGATGCCACGGGGCGGCTCCAGCTGACCCTCTGTGTCCCTCCCCCTCCCTCTTCCCCCGGAATGGCACAGCGGGGGTTAACCGTTCTCACCCAGGTTGTCACGACACAGAACGGTAATTGCAGGTTCTTGTTAATTCCTTGGTAACTGCACACTCCACCGTTTCCAGAGCGATCCGCCTGCCGGGGCTGGGCAACCTCGCCTTGCGCCCGAGCACCGCAAGCTCAGGCGTGGGGCATCGCGTCCACAAGCCTGGTTGGACCCGTCTGGCCTCGTGACGCAACGACCTGTGCCCACCCTCCAACTTGGCCCTGCCAAAGTGGCTGCTGTCTCTACGCCAGAGACATGCCACCTAGAAGGGAGTTGGCAACAAGAGGAGTTGGCAGAGGGCTCAGTCTGGTTTCTCTTCGAGATTGGGCAGGGAAGACTGGTCGGCACAGTGGCACAGCCTGAGGGCTCGGGAGACTGGGGAGGGATCTGAACTTAGAGCCTGGGGGAAATGCAGAGGAGGAGCCGCGGAGCTCTTTCCTTCCCGCAACTGTGCGTGCAGAGCACTGTACCAAGCGTTTGGGAGAGTACGATATAACAATAGACACATTCCCTGCCCACGACGAGTTTACAATCTAGAAGGGAAGGAGCCAGGGAGGCAACATGGCCTAGTGGCAAGAGCACGGGTTTGGGAGTCAGAGGTCATGGGTTCTAATCCCAATTCCGCCACCTGTCTGCTGTGTGACCTTGAGCAAGGCACTTAACTTCTCTGTGACTCAGTTACCTCATCTGTAAAATTAAGAGCGTGAGCCTCATTGAGACAGGGACTGTCTCCAACCTGATTACCTTGTATCTACTCCAGCGCTTAGAACGGTGCTTGGCACACAGTAACAAATACCGTCGTTAATATTATTATGTGGGACCTAAACTGTGTCCAACCTGATCGGCTCGAATCTACGTCAGAGCTTAGTACAGTGCCTGGCACAGAGTAAGCGTTAAACAAGTACGCCAAAACAGTGTGCCAATGAGACAAAAATCTAATGAGCACGCTGTTTGGGGTGTTCCCCGATGGGGCTGAAGCGGGGCGGCTGTGTCGTCGTCCTGGGCCTTGCCCTGCCAGGGGGCAGGTGAGGTGAGGGGGTTCCGGCCGCCCAAAGCCCCTTCCACCCCCTCAGCTCCAGCGGCTCTCCTGCTCGGGGCTCTCCCTGAGGGCACTCTGCCACCTGCTGACGCTCAGCACCGGCGCCTCCCTCATCTGTGCTTAATGGGGAGAAAGGAGTCGTGTTGGTGGTAATCGACTTAATTAGAAGCCGGGGGCTCCTCCGGCTCTCCCCGAGCCAGGCCTGCGTAATGGTGGGGGAGAGCAGCAGCAGCGGAAAGCCCAGCTTCCCTCCCCCAGGAGCCTCCCCGCTTCCCCCACGCACGGCTCCCCCTTACATCCCCTCTCCGGGCCTCCTGGGACCCCCCGGGCCTGGCACCCAGCCCGGAGGAACTCATGAGGACAGAGTTGGGGTGATAGTGGTGCCCGGAGGGCGGACATCATGCTGCTGGCAGGCCGGTTGAGCTGCTCTCTCCTCTAGAGCCCAGAGACGTTCAATCCCTCGCCCGAAGACCTACAGGCAAGAGCGCGTTGTGGCGGGGAATGCGTCTGTTGTTACGGTGCCCTTTCCCCAGCGCTTAGTGCGGAGCTCCGCACCTAGTAAGCGTTCAGTAAATGTGAATAATGATGGACTGGCTGACTGATAGAAAGGAAAGAGGCTGGAAAAAAAGTCAAGAGCGGGTGGGCTGCGGAGCTGCACCTGCCCCTCTCCGGCTCAGATCGGGCCCGACTCAGCCATCCTGCGGGAAGGAGGAAGGGGCACCTGTCTCTTTGCCCACCGAGGAAGGTAGCGGTGCCCAGTGATAGAGGATCGGTTAGCAGCTTCAGCCCCCTCCTCCCTCATCTCGGAGCTGGTTCTGTCTCTTCTCTTGTCTCCGCCCGTGGCTCCTTGTTTGATTCTGTGCCTGCGGGGTCTCCCCCGGGCTCTGAGGAAGCAGCTTGTAACCCTGGGGGTGGCAGCCAGCACTGGGTGACCTTGGAGGGGACGGTCCCCAGTATCAAAGGCGGCTGGGAGTGAGGCGGCCGGCCGGTGCCAACCCCGGGGCTGGGCTCCTCGGCCGCTCCGGAGGAGGGAGCGGGGCCCAGTTGGGGGAGGCCCAGGCTGGCTGTCCCCCAGGCTGGCTGCCCCCTGCCCATCTCCCCCCGGCTCCCTCGCGGACTCTAGTCTCTCCACCCCCAACCCCAAGACTACCTCCCCTCCAGGATCCATCCGTCTTTCCGCGGGTTCCTTAGGACACTGGCCTCTCGGGCCAGGAGGGGAACGAAGCCCCCTCCCACGTTCTCCCCGCAAAGTGGGTCAAAGCCATCCCTGGGGAATTTGTGAAGCGCATGCCGCGGGCCAAGCACTGTGCTAAGCGCCGAAAGCAGCGTGGATTAGTGGAAAGAGCACGGGTTTGGAAGGCAGAGGACGTGGATTCTAATCCCTGCTCTGCCACCTGTCTGCTGTGTGACCTTGGACAAGTCGCTTAACTTCTCTGGGCCTTAGTTACTTCATCTGTAAAATGGAGATTAAAAGTGTGAGCCCCACATGGGACGGCTTGACTACCCTGTCTCTACCCCAGCGCTTAGAACAGCGCTTGGCACATAGTAAGCGCTTAACAAATACCATCATTATTATTATTATCAGGGGACCCAGCGGCTGTCCCGCAGAGGGCTGACGGTGTAAGGGGCGGCAAATGGGGGGGGGTGTCTGAGCCACAGCTGGGCCCGTCCCTGGGTGCCGAGCCGCGGAAGGAGTCATTAAAGGGGCTCGGACCCCTCCTTTCTCCGCTCCTCCGCCTCTTCTTCCCTCCATCCCTCACTCAATCAACCGTATTTATTGAGCGCTTACTGTGTGCAGAGCCCTGTACTAAGCGCTTGGGAGAGTACAATATAACATTATAACAGACACATTCCCCTCCCTGGGTCCCTTGTCCCTCGGTCCATCCCTTCCTCGGTCCACCGTCCGTCCGTCAGCCAGTCCGTCCTCGGCGGAGGCCCCGGGTAGGGGAAGTGAGCTGGTACCGGCCTTTGCTCGAGCCTCCCCAGTGACCCCGGCACAAGGGAAGGGGATGGCAACCTTGCCGCCCCCCGACCCAGCCACGGGACATTCTTCGGGGCTGAGAGACTCGGGACGGGACTCCGCAGCGTCTGTCCCCCGGGGCCCAACCAGAGAACCCAGCCGGCAGAGACTCTTCCTCCTCCTCCTCCTCCTCTTTTTTCTCTTCCTCCTCTTCTTCCCCCCTCCTTCCCTTCATTTTCCCTCTCCTCTTCATCTTCCCTCTCCTTCTCTTCATCTTCCTCCTCTTTCTCTTCATCTTCCTCCTCTTTCTCTTCTCCTTCTCCTTCTCTTCCTCCTTCTCCTTCTCTTTCCCATTCTCCTCTTTCTCCTTGTCTTCCCCCTCCTTCTCTTCCTCCTCTTCTCCTCCTCCTCTTCTTTTTTTCTCTTCCTCCTCCTCCTCTTTCTCGCCCTCCTCCCCCTCCCCCTCCTTCTCTTTTCCTCCTCCTCACCCTCCTTCTCTTCCTCCTCCTCCTTTCCCTCCTTCTCTCTTCCTCCTCGTCCTCCTCCTCCTCCTTCCCTTCCTTCTCTTTTCCTCCTCCTCCTCCTCAACCTCCTTCTCTTCTTCCTCCTCCTCCTCCTCCTCCTTCTCTTCCTCCTCCTCCCTGCCTCTCCTCTCCCGCCCCCACTCCGCAGCAGGCTTAGCCCCTCTCCTCGCCTTTTCCTCGGCCCAGGACAGGCCGGCAGAGCTGGGAGAAGAGTCCGTCGTCCCTCCCCCTGACTCCCGGGTCCCATCGCCCCCGCCCCAGCCCGGTCCCGGACCCCCGGGTCCCTGGATCCCAAGCCCGCAGGCGCCGATCCGGCTTTCGGCCCCGTGCTGACTCTCCAGCCGAGAGCTTGGGATCGATCCATCGGCCGCCGGCGGTTTGTTGTCGGGCATTGATTGTTGGGATTTCTCCCCGGGCTCCCGAGAAAACAACCTGGTAGTTCACAAACAGAAATAACACCGCACAGCTTGGTCCGCGGCGCCCCTCGCCCTCCCGGAGACTCCCTGACAATCGGGTTGCCGGGAGCGACTGAGGACTGAGTCCAACCAGATTTGCTTGTATCCTCCCAGCGCTTAGTACAGTACCTGGCACATAGCGCTCAACAGATGCCATCATCATCACTTCACTTCTCTGGACCTCAGTTCCCTCATCTGGAAAATGGGGAATGAGGCAGTGAGCCCCACGTAGGATAGGGATTGTGTCCAACCCGATTTGCTTGTGTCCTCCCAGGGCTTAGTACAGTGCCTGACACAAAGTAAGCGCTCAACAAATACTATTATTATTATTATCTGTCCCCCCCGCGGCTGGTCGTCTCCAGCGGACCCGTGGGGGAGAGGAGGGGAGTCCGATGGTAGCCGGGGTGGGAAGGACTGCGGGGAGCGGAGCCCGATCTGGATGTTCTCAGACCCTCAGTGAACCGAATGAAAATGAAATGCAGATAAGGAACTGATGTTGGGGTTCCACTAGTTTAGATATAGTGCTGATCTCTTTTCTCCCGCTCCAGAAAGGCCGCCCAACTCCGGGACAAGGAAGGGGCGGCTGTAGCACCGGGCTACTAGGTGGGCTTCAGCCTGAGGCCTCCAGGTGCCAGGGACCAGAGTGCCAGGACTGCTGCCAGGGCCGCAGCCTCTGCAGTTGAGGCAAAAGTCGGGAGGGAAGGCCGGGAGGGAGGGAGGGAGCCCAGTTCAGCCCAGCGGGGCAGACAACAGACCCTCCTCGAAGATCTCAGGAACCAGCCGAAAAGTCCCATCTCTGAGGGTGGCCAGACCTGGCCAAGGGGCAGAGGGGCCGGGGGCGACCGGGGTGACTTGGGGAAGGGTGAGGTGGAGCAAAGTGAGCAGGGTCTCCCTGGTGGGTGAATTGTCCTGTTCCACCCTGAGCTCCTACCTGCCTTCTCTTCTGTGTCTCCTTTGCATGGTGCGTGTTGTTCATTTAATGTGGCTTAATGGATAGAGCACGGGCGTGGGAGTCAGAAGACCTGAATTCTAATCCCGACTCTGCCACTTGTCTGCTGTGTGGCCTTGGGCAAGTCACTTCACTTCTCTGGGCCTCAGTTACCTCATCTGTAAAATCGGGATTAAGACCATGAGCCCCATGTGGAAAGGGGACTGTGTCAGACCTGATGAACTTGTACCTACTCCAGCGCTTAGAACAGTGGTTGGCCCAAAGTAAGCACTTAACAAGTACCCTAATTATTATTAATTATAATGGTCAGCAGAGAGAATTACCACTAGCCTCTGCTCCCCTCTCCCCAGAACTCCCTCCCCCTAATCACTCTTTCATTGTCCCCTCCACTTTTTTTCCTTCCCGCCCCCAGCTCCTGGGCCAATGCCCACCCCCACACACTGCCAGAGCTGACGCCCAGGATCACAGCAGCTGCCAGACTTCTTGGTGTCCAGTAAGCGTCCTCCATGGGCACTGGTTTTACCCATGGTGGGAGCTGAGGCCAGGGGTCTGCGGGCCCAGTTCCATGGTTGACTTTTAGGGGGGGTCTTCTGAGGAAGGCTCCCAGTGGCCAACGTGACATATAGAATTCAAACCCAGTAACGAGATGAGCTGGCAGTTTGCAATATTAATCAGTGACAAGTGTGCTTCCATGACCCGAACGGAAAGGAACGAGGCAGCAGAAATTCAAAAGACGCTGGGGCAGCAAACTGCTCACTCTCCCTGCAGCTGGTAGCCACCCCTTCCAGGGATTCAGTTGCCCGGGCAGGGCCAAGACACAGAGGGCAGAATGGTACTTGGTGGTGAGGGGGCCTCTGTGTCTGATCAGCAGGCACTAGCTTTCTGGGCAAGGCGAGCTGGTCCATCCAGTGATAAGGTATGCATTTGCCTCAGGGGGCTCTCCAGGGCCAAGGCCCACTCACACCTGAGATCAGCTCTTTGAAGGCAGGGACTGTGTCTACTTACTCTAGCTATTGTACTGTTCCAAGTGGTTAGTACAGTGTTCTGCACATGATAAGAGCTCGATACCATTGATGATGATTTCAGAGTTGGAGTTGGGAAGGAGCCCAGGTGTCCACCCTGGGCACACATGCAGGTCAGATGTCTACCCCTGGGCACACCTGGGCACACAGGGTGTCCTTCCTGATGCCCCCATTTGGGGGGCCAGCTTAGCAGGGGGGCCAGGACCCCGGGGCATTTCCCAACTGGTAGGGGTAAGGGCAGGGGCAGAGACATCTGGCAAGGGAACAGAAGGCGGAGGTGAAGTGGCAGCAGACAGCCTCATTAATCTCCTTCTCCAGGCCTGGTCTTGGTTGTGGCAAGGCGATATTAGATTTTAAATTGGAAAACCGTTGGTGGGTGCCCCAGGCGTGGGTTCCTGCCCTGGCCTGAGCTTTCAGAGCCTCCAGGGTAGGGGGACAAGCTGGGGTGGATTAGAGGAGGCATCTCTGCTCCTCTTTCTGACCCTTCTGCTAGGGGCCACTCTATTGAATTGTTCTCTCCCAAGCAAAGTACAGTGTTCTGCACGCAGTAGGTGCCCAATCATTGATTGATTGGTTAGTATGGGGGAAGGGGAGCAGTGAGTCTAGTCCCTGGCCCCTGCCTGCAGCCACTGTCTCTGGTAGTTGGGCCAGGGTGTTGATCAAGCGGCATTGCCAGAAACCTGAGTCCCTAGACCTCCTGGTTTCTGCAAAAATCTGGCCGGAGAGAATGCTGAGGGAGGGGGAATGGGAGAATCAGGGCTGCAGGGAAGGGATTGAGGGGGCGGGGTGATTCGTGTGTGCATGTGTGGGTGGGTGTGTGGGTTGTCTGGCCACTTGTGTTTAAATCTGAAGACTCTGAACCTATCCCCCTGTAGCCACAATGGTGCTGTCTGTGAGTGCCCTGGGTCACTGGTATGTCTGAGTGTGCAGTGAGTAGGTGTTGGCATGTGCCTGTGTGTCCACTGACAAGTATGTGTTTCCCACTCCTGGACAGATGGGAGTTTGCTTTTAGGGCAGTGCTAGGTAGCTGTCTCCCAGCGGCACCCTG
The DNA here is from genome assembly GCF_004115215.2 of Ornithorhynchus anatinus. Lineage (NCBI taxonomy): Eukaryota > Metazoa > Chordata > Mammalia > Monotremata > Ornithorhynchidae > Ornithorhynchus > Ornithorhynchus anatinus. Next base: position 9,043,146 of record NC_041744.1, read on the forward strand.
GCCTGCCCCGCTCCTCACCTCCTCAGGGGCAGGGATTCTGGAACTTTTGTGGTCAGATTCCTGGACCTCCTGGTGAATAATCAGGGACTGGCACTATTCTGGGGCCATGGGTGAGGCCTGGATATCTTTACCTGCCTGCTGGACATCTGGACTGCTGATGCAGATGGCCCCTGGCCTCTGACCCCAACCCCTTCCCCCAGACATTCATTTGATTGTATTTATTGAGTGTTTACTGTGTGCAGAGCACCGTACTAAGCAATTGGGAGAGTGCAGTACAACAATAAACAGATATATTCCCTGCCCCCAATGAGCTTACAGTCTAGAGAGCTAGTAAGTACACTAGCTTACAGTATAATGTGTCTGCTCCCTACCTGGGCCTTCCAGGGCAGCGGGCCCTGGCAGCTGTGCCCACAAGCCATGTCAAAAACACTTCTCTTACAACTCTGCAGCAGAGAAGTAAACATTCCCCCACCCAAGAGTTCAGTATCCCTGTCCCATGCCAAACTTGCCAGACCTTCAGGATGCTAGGCTGAGAGGTGGTAAGTCAGCGATGAAGCCAGTCTATTTTTATGGTATTTCTTCAATGCTTACTCTGTGCCAGGCACAGCACTAAGCAGTGATGTAGATACAAGTTATTCAGGTTGGGCACAGTCTATGTGCCATATGGGGGTCACAGTCTTAATCCCCATTTTACAGATGAGGTACTTTAGGCACAGAGAAGTGAAGTGACTTGCCCAAAGTCACTCAGAAGACAAATGGCAGAGCTGGGATTAGAACCCAGGTCCTTCTGACTTCAAGGCTCGTGCTTTATCCACTAGGCCACGCTGCTCTAGGAGTGGGTTACCAACTGCCTCTCTATGCCCATTCCCAAAAGTGACCCTTGATCCTGCATTGATCCAGAGTTTATGGACTCTCTCTCTCCTTCCCTCCCTCTCATCTCTGTAGTGAGGGAGAGTTCCCCTGGGCCCAGAGTCCCTGACCTCCTCAGAAGTGATCAGGGGAAGGGCTTGGGCACGAGGCAGGGGTGTCCTCAGTCCCTAGAGGTCATTCTGGGTGGACTCCCAATTCTGGGGTGCCATCAGTCAATCAGTCCATCAATGGCATTTACTGAGCGCTGTCTGTCTTGCCGAACATTGTACTGAATGTTTGGGAGAGTACGATACAACTGAGTCGGTATGGATCCGCCTGTTTCAGAGCCAGAATGCCAGGATGGATCTGGGAAGCTTGGCAAAAGTGATGCGCTCTCCACTGAGAAGGCCCAGAGGTGGAGGTAGCAGTGGGTGGGATTGGCAGCAGACAGAGACTGCAGAGGCCGGGGGTGGGGGGGGGTGAGGGGGAGGGAGGATGCTTGGCCAGAGAGATTGTTCATTTGAGGTCTCTAGACCAGTTTCCCTTGTCTCCCTGTCACTGTTTCCAACCCAGCCTTCACCTCCTCCTCTCTGCCCTCTCCAGGAGTGAGATTCCCAGCTGGGTTCTCATCCCTGTTACCCAACCATACACTGTGCTCTGCCCACTCCACCTCCTCCCCCAGCCCCACCGTCAGCCTCGTCCTCCTCCTCTACCTTCTTCTTCTCCACCACCTCCTCCTATTCCTCCTCCTTCCTCCTCTTTCTCTTCTACCTCCTTAACCACCTCATCTTCCTCCTCCTCTTCCTCCAACTCCTCTCCCTCTTCCTTCCAACTCCTCCTCCTCTGCCTTCTTCTCCTCCTCTACCTTCTCCTTCTCCCCCTCCTGTCCCAGGGGCTGTAGAGCTGGTTTGTCCCGAGCCCGGTCTCCTGACCAGCAGCTCTGATGAGGCAAGGGCCCTGGCTCAGGACGGGATGACTCTGGAGGGGACAGAAGTGGCATGCCCAGATATCCCCAAACTGCCTGAGCCCGAAACTGCCCTGGCACTGTAAGACCTGTCTGTCTGCCCGCCTGCCTGCCTGCCTGCCAGCCAGGAACCCAGGAAGCCCCAGAAAGTAGAGAGTTGGAGAGGAAGGAAGGCAGAAGCTCTCCAGGGAGCCGGCTCTGCCAACTGCCTGGAAATTTGGCATTTTGCCCCCGAATAGGGGCCGTCAAATGGGGCCAAATCGGGACAGGTGGGGGCCCACAACCAGGACCTGTGCTCAGGTTCTCAATGCCAGCTGGGCCAGCTGGGTCTCCCTGAACTTGAGGCCAGGTGAGGAGGTCTGGGGACTGGGTGCCCCTGGCACTTAGATCCAGATCCCAGGTGGAATTCTCCAAGGGGCGACGGGGTCACAGGGTCTTCTGGGGGTGGAGAGCAAAGGGCCTGCTTCACTGGGAACCGGTGCTCCCTTTCCCAGGGATGCCCCCCGCCCTGGGGGTCCTCCTCCAGCCCGTGTCAGCAGGGGGCACGTGGGGTGAATGTGGGTCGGGGGCCAGCTGCAGCACTAATCCCCTATTAAAACTTGAAAGGGACCGGGGTGCCCTCCCGGATAAACTCATTAATTTTTATGGGATAATAAATGGATCCCATTAAAATCTCATTCTCACCACACTGGGCTGTCTTAACCTCTCATCACCCAGGCATACAGAGGAGGGGTGAGGGAAGGTTAGGTGCCAGCTCTACCAGTCTCCCTGCTGCCAGCCACCCCCTTGTTCTTCCCCCAAACCCCGCTTCTTAAAGCGGGTTGGCTGGCATCATCCTACCTCCCCCACCTCCTCCTTATCAGCCTAGTTCCATTTTCCATCTGAGCTGGTGCCAGGAAAGGCAAGCATCTTTGTGCCTTCCTCCCTCCTTCCCTCTCTCCCTCCCTTCCCTCCCCTCCTTCGCTCTCTCCCTTCCTCTCCCCCTCCCTTTTCGAGATGATCTGGATCCCCTAAATTACCCTACGCTCCCAAGAACAAGGATGGCATGAGCAGCTCAGCTGGTGCCAGTCACTCCATCAGTGATATTTATAGAGTGCTTACTATTTGCAGAGTACTGTACTAAGCGCTTGGGAGAGTACAATACAACCGAATAGGTAGACACGATCCCTGCCCACAACATGCTTATAGTCTAACAGGTCATGCCCATCCACACAGAGAAAGAGGAAAGTGGCCGGCAGGGCAAAGAGGGGACCGAAGCAGTCAGACATCGCTCTTGCTAGTCCCTCTGGAGAAGCAGCATGGCCTGGGAGTCAGAAGGACCTGAGTTCTAATCCTGATCTGCCACTTCTCTGCTGTATGACGCTGGGCAAGTCACTTAACTTTTCTGGGCCTCAGTTACCTCATTTGTAAATAAGACTGACGACTGACTGACACGTAATAAGTGCTTATTAGGACTCTGAGTCCCATGAGGGACATGGACTGTGTCCAACCTGATTAGCTTGTTCCTATCCCAGTGGTTCATGCAGTGCCTGGCACATAGTAAGCTCCTAATAAATATCAAAAAAAAAAAAAAAAAAGCCTGGGCTGTGAAGCAAGCGCCACGAATGCTGACCACCCCTTTTTTTCACCCCAGGGTCTTCTCCCTTGTTTGTCCAGTCATCTGCCTTGGTCTCAACTCCTTCCCTGCCCAAAATGGCTGTGGGACAGGCCAAATAGCTAATCAAATCTCTCCTGCTCACCACCGGACCCTCAAAGGGCCTGGCCCAGCACCCTTACGAATTGTGCTTGGGGGGTTGGTCAGAGGCAGAGGGGGGCACGACCCAGCCTAATGGGGGGTCTCTAGCCTCAGCTCTCCCTGAGCCAGGCCGGGGGTCGGCAGAACATCAGACCCTCACAGAGTGCTCGAGGAGAGGCTTGGGAGCGAGGGGGTTAGGGGAACAGGAGGTGCTGAGGATGATGGGGAAAGGGAAGAGAATGAATCCACTGGGGAGGGATCGGGAATGGCTCATTAGCACTGATGAAAGCCTTTTTTTCATTTACTCTAAATACTTTAAACGGGCTCCTTGGTTAGTTATTTGCATAGCTTAAGCACTAATGTGGAGGAAGGGCTGGGGCCCAGGGCTTCGGGGTGAGAGGAGATGAGCCAGGGCTGGGACCAAGGGAGGGCACTTTTTTTTTAAAGGACTTTGTTAGGTGCTTACTAAGTGCCAGACACTGCGTTAAGCGCTGGAGTAGTTGCAAGCTAATCAGTTGGACACAGTCCAAGTCCTACATGAAGCTCATAGTCTTAATCCTCATTTTACAGATGAGGTAACGGAAGCTCAGAGAAGTTAAGTGACTTGCCCAAGGTCACACAGCAGAGAAGTGGCAGGCATGTCTCTCTGCCCAGCCCTCTTTCCACCTCCCTTCCCTGGCATGGTGCTGGGGGTGGGCAAGGGGCAGTCTGGGGTCTTGGCAACGTGGCCTAGCAGAAAGAGCAAGGAGCGCGAGTCAGAAGACCTGGGTTCTAATCCCTGCTCCGCCATTTGTATGACCTTGGGCAAGTCACTTAACTTCTCTGTGCCTCAGTTACATCATCTGTAAAATGGGAATTAAGACTGTGAACCCTGTGTGGGATAGGGACAGTGTCCGACCTGATTATCTTGTATCTACTCCAGCGCTTAGTACAGTGCCTGGCAAAGCACAAGCACTTAACAAATACCACAGTTATTATCCGATCTCATAATCTGATATCTATTCAGGGTTTGGGACTTAGTAAAGGTTTAACATATGCCACAGTTATAATTATAACCGGATGCCTGAAGCTCTGAGTTAGCTGGGGAAATTAGGGGTTAAACCAGGCACCTTATCTTGTACCCTCAGTGTACCCTCATCTCCTCACCATTCTGCCTACGACCATCACCCTACCTAACCCCACAGCTTGGAAAAGAGAAAGCCCAAACTCTCAGCCCCAGCCAGAGCCAGACCGGCCCCCGTGCCCAGGCCAGTGGCTACGGAGCCACAGGGTTGGGTATTGTCGGGAAGCTGGACCAACCCTGGCATCACGAAAGGGCTTTCCCCTCTCCCGAGGAATCATTTGTGTCACACAACCGTGGGTGGTGATGGCACAGGGACCGCAAGGCGGCTGATTGCAGAATCAATTTGCTTGTTTGATCAGTCGTCTCCACCCCATTTCCCAGGACTCAACTCCCCAATAGAGCAATCAGCACAGTGGGCAGGAAGCAGATCACCAGGCTGGCCCCTTTCACCGGCCCCTTCCTTGCCACGGGACGTCTCCCAGTCCCCAAGGCTGACAGGGAGGAGGGAGGAGGGTCCCCTGACCCCGCAGCCCTGGTTTGGGGGAGCAATGAGTCCAGACCAGGCTGAGGGAGAGTAACCTGAGCTGCCGGGCACAGAGAGACACCACAGCAGGGATGCCAACGGGGGTGGGTGGAACATGTTGGCAAAGGCCTGGAATAGTGGAAAAGGCACAGGCCTGGGAGTCAGAAGTCCCAGGTTCAAATCCCAGATCTACCACTGTCCTTCTGTATGACCTTGGGCATACTTCTCTTTGACTGTTTCCTCATCTATAAAGTGGAGACTCAGTACCTGTTCTCTTCTTTTAGATTGTGGACAGGACTAGTGCTTTCCACATGGTAAGCCCTCAATAAATACAATTGATTGAATGAATGACCTGATGACTTTGTATCTTCCCCAATGCCTAGTATAGTTCTTGCTCCCCTCTAGACTGTAAACTCCTTGTATGCAGGGAATGTCTCTGTTTTAATGTTATATTGTACTCTCCCAAGTGCTAAATATAATGTTCTGCCCACAGTAAGTGCTCAATAAATATGATTGACACAGAATAAATGCTTAACAAATGTCACAATTCCTATTATTAAAGGCAGCAGGTGCTTTCCGTGGGGGATGTTTCCAGAGGCAGGTCTTTGCTATCATCTTTCAGTGCCAACCTGCTCCTCCTTGAGGCACCTGCCCCCTCCTTGCCCAATCTGGTGGTCTTGGCCTATGCAAGATGAGGATGGAGGACTGGGTGAGAGTGGCTCAGGGCCCAAACCTGACACTCCCGTTGTGCTTAGGCCTCAGCCCATGTATGCTAAAGCCGAAGTCTGGCTTCTCAGGATCCCAACCTGGCTTTCCGTCCCTCTTAGAAAGTGGTGGCCTCTACCTCAGGAGGACCAGAAAGAGGCCTGGTATATCTGCATCACGCTTCAGTCCTCTCAGAGGTTGGCACATGGTTGGCACATGGTGGAGCCGGATAAGATTGTAGGAACCAGGGCTTGGGAGGGGCAGGAAGCGGAGACCCCAGGCACCCACACATCACACGTGGGAAGCAGCATAATCTAGTGGAAAGATCACGGGCCTGGGAGTCAGGCCTGGATTCTAATCGCAGCTCCGCCACTTGTCTGCTGTATGACCTTGGTCAGGTCACTTCACTTCTCTGTGCCTCAGTTACCTCATCTGTAAAAAGGGGATTAAGACTGTGAGCTCCACGTGGGACAGGGACTGTGTCCAACCTGATTAGCTATATATACCCCAGCACTTACAACAGGGCTTGACACATAGTAAGTGCTTAACAAATACCATCATCATCATCATCACCACACGTCCAGGGAAGCCGGACGACTGCTCATCCAACTGCTTCCCCCTCCCCTCCCCAGCATCCCCAGGCCCTCCCCGCCTCCCACTCCCCAGAGCTCTTATTTGCCTGGCATGTCAGAGCCAAGCTCTCTCCTGAACAGACTGTGGACCATCTGCCGCTTCCTCGTGCCCACCAATCCGCGGGGCGGGTGTGAGCCTGCCGGGGGGGAGGGAGGCCCCACTGCCAGACGGGCTGTGGAATCCATGTCTCCTTGCAGACCCTCTTCTCCCCCCACCCACCCGCCCCCCTCCTCGGTGTCTGCTTCTCCCCCACCCCACCCCCCACCACGTCCTTCTCAACCCTCAGGCGACTGCTCCAGGACATTGAGTAGAGCTGAGGAGTTCACTGCTGCTGGGAGTTGAGCTGTTCCTGGATTCTTTTTCCAACCAGTATAGTGATAGTAGCGGAAGTAATAGCAGTAGTAGTAATAGCAATAATAATAGTAATAATAATAATAACGTTGGTATTCGTTAAGCACTTACTACATACTAAGCACTGTACTAAGCGCTTGGAATATACAGTTCGGCAATGGATAGAGACAATCCCTGTAGTGGGAGCATGGCCTAGTGGAAAGAGCACGGACCTGGGAGGCAGAGAACCCAGTATCTAATCCCCGCTCTGCCATTTGTATGCCGTGCGACCTTGGGCAACCCACTTCACTTTTCTATGCCTCAGCTTCTTCAACTTAAAATGCGGAAACTTGGACTGTGAGCCTCATGTGGGACAGGGACTGTTTCCAACTTGATTGGCTTGTACTTAGTACGGTGCTTAGCTCAAAGTTGGTGCCTAACAAATGTATATCATTAGTAATAATAATAGTAGCAGGAAGAGGAGGAGGGGGAGTATTTATTTCTTATCCACTGGGGGTATTGAACTGTACTAAGCTCTTGGGAAATATAAAAATGACACATTCCCTGCCCACAGGAGCTAATGCTCTAATGGGGCAGAGAGACATGAAAACATTCACAGAATAATCAAAATTAAATTAAAAGTACAATTGAATAAATGTGTGTATATAAAGCTATATAAACCCTGAGGATGGGCTTAAGCAGCACGTGGCTCTGCCATTTTCCTGGAGTGTGATCTTGGGCAAATCACTTCACTTCTCTGAGCCTCATATTTCTCAAGTGCAAAATGGGGCTTCAATACCTATTCTCCTTCTTACTTAGACTGTGAGCCCCTTGTGGGACAGTGACTTTGTCCGACTTGAATTTGGGGTATCTACCCCAGTGCTTGGCACTAATAAGCACTTACCAAATACCTCAATTCTTTTTCTTCTTCTCATTATCAAATCTGCAGGTCTGTCTTTGGAGGCCCCCAACCCCCGAGGTGATCCAGCTGCAGGAGCCTCCAAGCCTGAGGGGGTGCCGACAGCACTGCCCACCGCTCTACCCACCCCAGAGGAGCCGGCGGGCCCCATCCGCTTCGCCACCACGGCCCCCACTCTGAAGCTGCTGAACCACCACCCCCTGCTAGAGGAGTTGCTCCCGGAGACACCGGCCCACCTGGCGGAGCTGAGGCCGGCTCCCTCTTTACGGCAGGGTTCGGTGCCCCTCCTGCCAGGCATCCCCAGCCCATTCGTCCCGAGCCCGCTCACTAGTCTGCCCCACCATGGCGGCCACTCTGTCTTCTCTGACCTCACCCCGACGCCCCCTGGCCCAGCCTCGGGCCCCAGACCCTCCCCTCCCAGGGCGATGGAGGTGGCAGCCTGGACCCCCAGATCTATCTGGTCTGGGCCTACTGTCACCGTGCCCCCTGAGCCAGGGCCTGGGGTGGCAGCGCCCGACTCTATTAAAGTGGTCACTGCCGCCCCCGAAGACCCGCTGCCTGAGGCCAGGCTGGGTGTTTCCGGAGCGCCGGGGACAACGGCCGCCCAAGCCCGGGAGCTCGGGGCGGAGAGCACAGGCTCGGCGACGGCATCTGGTGATGACGAGGACACCACCACCACCACCATCATCACCACCACGGTCATTACCACCGGCCAGCCCCCGGGTAGGCCCCTGCTTGGCCAGCCCATTCTCGGGGGGGATCAAGAGGGGGTAGGTGGGCCTAGGATGGGAGAATGCCCCTCCCCTAGGTGGGAGGGAGGGTTCAGCTGATCATCCCCCCTACCGGGATCAAGTTGCCATCTTCAGGGCCCCAATGCCTAAGGCTCCCATCAAGCAGCCCCGGGGAGGTCTTGGGAACTTCCGCTGTTGAATAGGGATTGTCTCTATATGTTGTCAAAGTGTACTTCCCAAGCGCTTAGTACAGTGCTCTGCACACAGTAAGCGCTCAATAAATACGATTGAATGAATGAATAGTGTTCCAACACCAGCATGCTTTGCTTCTACCCCAGGGCCAGTAGCTCAGCACCTGGCATCTCCAAAAGGATCTAAAAAGCAGAGGGTCTGCCGACATCCCACTCCCCTCCTCTATCTTTCTTGGATCAGTAACCATGCAAAGAGAATGGGCTAGGCTGACCGTCTGATTCTGGTCTCCTTCTGGGTCTCTCCCCACCCCAGCTCCTTGTAGCTGGAATTTCACAGGTCCAGAAGGCCAACTGGACTCCCCAGAGGCATCTGGCTCCACTTTCGACAGCGGCCTTGACTGCTCCTACTACATCTCCGTTTACCCCGGCTATGGGGTGGAGATCAAGGTGAGTTCCCCAGGCCCAAGGGGGTGGGAGATGAGGGAGGTGAAGAAGGAGAGGGAGAGAGGTCATAATCAGGGGAGGGGCTGGCACAATGCCAACCCACTCCAATGGCCTCTGCTGACCGAAAGAGTCAAAACTACAGCAGGAGGAATTGAGGTTAGACAGCAGGAACGACTTCCTAACATGGCGGATTAGACAGAGAAACGGGATCAGTCAGTAGTCTTTATTGATCACTTACTCTGTGCAGAACACTGTGCTGGGAGCTTCAGTAGACATGATCTCTGCCCTCAAGGAGTTTACAATGTAGCGGGGAAAACAGCTGCTAAAATAAATTTGAGGTAGGGGGAAGCCGGAGAGTATAAAGATATTTCCATCAGTGCTGTGGATCTGGAGGGTTGCAGTGCTAGGTACCCATGAGGATAGCTTTCCTGGAGAAACCCTGGGCATTGTTCAGGGTTCCTTGCCCTCCTGCCCAGCCTTGTAGTTGTAGTAATAGCATTCGGAAGAGTACAATGCAACTGGGAGGTGGTAAACATGTTCCCTGACCAACACTGTATTTGCCAAACTCTTACTTTGAGTCAGGCACTGTACTAAATGCTGTAGTAGATACAAGATCAGGTTGGACACAGTTCATGTGCCACGTGGGGCTCACAGTCTTAATCCCCATTTTACCATGAGGAATCTGAGGTGCAGAGAAATTAAGTGACTTGCCTAAGGTCACACAGCTGGAGCCGGGATTAGAAGTGACTAATCCTGGTGGTGATGCAGTGGACTAGGCCCTTGGGAAGTTTGGAATAAGTAGGGACATGATCCCCATCCTCAGGGAGCTTGAGCTGGGGAGACAGACAAGAGCGTGACATGTCTGTGCAGAAAAATTCTGTGTACTCAAGGTGGGGTAGACGAGGAAGCCACCCACTCCTTCTTCTGGCTGTCCTCTTCTCAGCATGCACCCCTCTGCCCCCCATCCCCTCCCGGGACAACCCTTCACATGCCTCCCCAGTGGTGGGACTCTGTGCCCCCTGGAAGGAGTACCCGGCCTCACTAGACTGGCAAGGGAGAGAGAGCTCCAGGTGGGATATAGAGTATGCCGGAGAGGTCAAAGCAGGGGGGCACCTTCAGAGTGGCTTGGGGGCTGAGTAGGGTTGGCCATAAACAGGCAGGAGTGCCACCCCTCCCCACTCCCAGTCCTGGCACTAGGCTCTCGCCCCTTCTGGGCCCGGAGCCCTACACTGTGAAAGTAATTAGTACCGAGGTGGCTTGCCCCACCCCTTCGCCTTGTGAGTGCTCAGCGCCGCTTAATTCATGTAATTAACGTAATTAACGTCAAATTTTTGCCTAATGAGCAGGCCCCGGCTGGTTCCCTCAGAGGTACAGACTTGCTGCAGGTATGGGGGAAAGGACAAAGGGCCGGGGGTAAGGGGGAGACCTTCCCTCCCTGTGCCCAGGTCCTAATCACCTCCCCTCCGTCCTGGAAATAATCCACCAGAGCCGAAGGAAGGAGGCCGGGGACCTTGCTGGGCTAAGGAACAGACAGAGCAGGATTTGCTCTGCGCTCTCTCTGAACCCGGCCCTGGACCACAAACAACCCCTCCTAAAAGACTCACATACTGCTCTATATTTTTGAAACTCGCGTGCTATTCATCGAAATGCAAGAGCCGTTACCAGGCAACTCCACGATTAAAACCTTCCACGTCCCCCAGATTATCATAAATAATGCCAAACGGAGAACCCCGCCCCCCCTCCCTGCCGACCCCCCTCTTGCTGCCACCCCTGGCAGGGAGGGAAGAGGAGGGGGAAAGGGAGGGTGATAGAAGTGAGACTTGCAAGCGGGAGGAAGGTAGCCAGAGGCCGGGGGCAGCGGAAATTAGAGATGAGAGATCCGCTCAGAGGGAATTAGGTCAGTTGGTGGGGGAGGGAGAAAGTGAGGTGGGAGGCGGAGGAGGGGACTGGACTCGGTGGAAGCAGAGGAAGAGGGGGAGGGAGAGGAGAGGTTCCCTCGGCCCTGGCTGGATGTGACCGTTGACCCTGCAGTGGCTAAACTTAAAAGGAATCAAGGATTGGTTGTCCAGTTGTTCCTTACAGCGCTAATCTGAGTGGGGGACCACACTCAGGGCGGGAGTGCTGGGGGGAGTCGGAGGGACAAAGCCGAGATGGCCAAGAGAGAGGAGCTGCAGGTCCTGGGATGCTCCCGCGTTGGTCCCAGCTTGGCAAGGAAGGAAGGAGAAGCTCTGGAAAACAGAGTTCTGATTAGAAAAACGGGTCAGGCAGCGATCAAGCAGAGCCCATCTGACTGGTGTGGAAACCCAGGCCCTGACACCAGGTCGGGGGGCACTGGGAAGCAGCGTGGCCTAGTGAAAGAGCAGAGGCCTGGGAGTCAGAGGACCTGGGTTCTAATCCCAGCTGTGCCACTTGTCTGCTGTGTGATCACAGGCAAGTCACTTAACTTCTCTTGACCTCAGTTACCTCATCTTCTTCTTCAATTGTACTTACTGAGCAGAAGACTGTGCTAAGTGCTTGGGAGAGTACAGTACAACAATAAACAGACACATTCCCTGCCCACAAGAAGTTTACACTCAGGGGATGTGGGACAGACATTAATATAAATAAATTACAGCTATGTACATAAGTATACTGTGGAGCTGGGAGAGGGGATGGTGAGGATACTGTCCAACCTGATTAGCTTGCATCTACTCCAGTGCTTATTATGGTGCCTGGCACATAGAAAACACTGAACAAATAGCAAAAATTAAAAAAAAAAACTATCTGAGAGGGCAGGTCTGGAAGCACTGAGGGAAAGAGGAAGGAGCATGGGGGGGTGGAGGGCACTGAGGGAGAGAGGACTGGAATTGGGAACCCTGGAAGAAAAGAAGCAGGAGCCAAAGAGAGAGGAGGGGAGGACCAGGATGTGAAAGTGTGGTGGTAGAGGAGCCGAGGTGCTGGACCCAGCAGGAGTAGCAGGAGGTGGTGCAGAGGTGTGAGGAGCACTAGAGAAATGTAAAGACCGACTTGCCACAGCCAAAGCAGCTGCTTCCTCTTCCAGCTGTCTGGGCAACCGACTCCAGCTGTTCTCAGCACTCACACCACCACACTCCCAGGGCCCTGGCCCCAATCTGGAGAGGGAACCCACCGTGCTGCCCATCTCCAGGCTGTACAGGATGCTGAAGCCGGACTCCAGGAAGGCCTGGGTTCTTGAAGAGCTAGAGGGCCCCCACCCGGGTGAGCACTGGGGTTGAGGCTGCTGCTGTTAAGTGGCATTGGAGCATAAATGAAGCTCCCTGCGAAACCCCAGCTTGAAGTGGCAGAGCAAATTTACCCACACAGTTTCTGGTAGGCTCAGCCCAGACCCACTCGTTCTCCAAGGGAGAGCCTAGGATCTGGGCCCTCTGCCTCCTCCTCTTCCTTCTCTTCCTCCTCCTCCTCCTCCATGGCTCCTTCCCTTCTCTGTTCCCCCACCCGGGAGCCCTGATCGCAGAGGGAGCAGCCACCATCACCCAGCCCGGCTGAACCTAGGGCTTTGGGCCCCCGGCGTTTCCATGGCAATGGAGAGGCAGCGCCTGTTCCCAGGCTACGGTGGAAGATTTGGTGCTACGAGGAGTTCAGGCCTGAGGCTCAGTGCCCACGGGCCACAAGAACAGATGAGCAGTGCTGCCCACAGACCTAACTGTGTCTTCCCTCTCACCCCTCAGAAGAGCAAGCCGCCACTCCAGCTTTTTCCTGTCAGTGTCACTTTCTTCCTGCCGGGAAACTGGTGGACTTCCCCACTCCCACCCAAGGAAAGTGCCCCAAACCGAGTATCTTTTTGTGAACAATGTGCCCATAGCTCGCTGCCGGAGGATGGCCGAGCCCATCTGGCCTGAGACCTTCCCTGTTGTCATGGAAACCCAAGGCTCCCTCTTAAGGCCCGGTGACTCCCTCGGCCCTTCTTGTCCTGGTTCAGAGCTAAGGCTGAGACAAAAGGCCATCCCAGCCTCTCCCCTTCTCCACTCAGCCACGCCCTACTCCACAGACCTGCCCCTCAGCCCCCTACCAGTGGCCCCCACCAACGGCCCCCGCTGACATTTCAATCTTTCTGCAAAGCCGGGCACAGGAACATTTCTGATGCCTGCAAATTACCTCCAGACTCCATCACACAATCCCTGACAGGCCCGCCTCGCAGACAAGTGGCAAATTAAACACCAGTGCCGGTGACAGGTCCAGGCGGGGGCGGTGGCAGACGAGGGCGGACCAGAGCATAGAGGGCTTCTGACTCTGAAATTGTGGAGCCTGGCCAGGAAGCACAGGAGGGGAGTCGAGCCACTGAGACCCCGAAGCCGGCTGGTACTGGGAGATGACCCCTTGGGTTCAGGTTGGGATCTGCCCCCTCCGGATGGGGGGAGGATCCCCTGGGAGATCCCCAACTCCCCAACACACCTCAGGACCCCAGGGGGACGAGATTGCAGCTGCTGGGACCCTTGGGATATCCCCAGTACAGCGACTCCAGCTGGTGTGGGGCTGCCTCAGCTGCTAGGCCTGAAAAATTCCCAGGGGTGTCTCCTGAGCTTCAGAGAAGAGGCTTCTAGGTCTAATAATAACTGTGGGGTTTGTTAAGCACTTGCTTTGTGCCAAGCACTGTGCTAATTGCTAGGGTCGATACAGTGCAGTCAGATCAGACATGGCCACTGTCCCACTTTGGGCTCACAGTCTAAGGTAGAGGGAGAATAGGTATTGAATTCCCATTTGACAGATGAAGAAACTGAGGCTCAGAGAAGTGAAGTGACTTGCAGGCCAGTGGCAGGGCTGGAATGAGAATACAGGTCTCCTGTCTGCCAGTCCCATGCTCTCTGGGGGGTTGTTTTATGGCATTAGAGGGTGTCTTCTCTCTGCCACTCCCCACTCCTCCAAATATGTGACTTGCCACCAGGCCAGTGCCTGAATGACTTCTCGGTAGCCTGACCCAACCCAAAGCTGCTACCCAATCAATCAATCAATGATATTTATTGAGCACTTACTGTGTGCAGAGCATTGTACTAAGTGCTTGGGAAAGTACAATGCAAAAGTGCTGGGAGATATGATCCCTGACCACAGGTGCTTACAGTCTACTGGGGCAGACAGATATTAAAATAGATTATGATTAGAGGAAAAGAGTGGAGTGTAAGGGTATGTACACAACTGCTTTGTGGCTGGGGTTAATAATATTTTTATTATGCTACTTGTCAAGGGCTTACTATATGCCAAGTACTATACTAAACATTGGGGTAGATACAAAACAATCAGGTCCCACATGGGGCTCAGTCTAAGTTGGAGGGATAACAGGTATTAAATCCCCAGGAGAACAGGTATTGAATCCCCATTTTGCAGATGAGGGAAATGAGGCACAGAGAAGTGACTTGCCCAAGGTCACACAGCAGGTAAGTAACAGATCAGAATTAGAGCCCAGATCCTGTGCTCTTTCCATTAAGCCATGCTGGGTTATTCAGCCAAGTGCATAGCTAGTGCAGATAAGATGGACTGATCTAGATACCCCTTGGCCCCAGGAACAGCTGCCCTCCACCACACCCTGCCAGGGCATCCTCAGGGACTCCCAGCTTCCTTGCTGCTTTCTCCAGCTCCATGCTTTCTCCATGTTGGGTTGTCTGTCCCTAAATTGGAGGGAGTGAGAGCAATGCTGATCTGCTGCCCTCAGCCTTGGGTGCCCAAGTAACCGCAGGCAAACCTCTCCAACTGGCCCAGACCTGGGGGCGAGCTGAAGCCTCCCCTCACCTGGGACTGGAGCAGGCCAGGCAGGGGAAGAGAGTGGGGAAGGGCCCGGCTGAGAAGCGGAGCCAGGCACACTCCCAGAGGGCAGCTGAGCCCCACTCTGCTGATTATGTATTCATGGTGGCGGCGGCGGCGGCGGAGGTGGTGGTGAGAGGAAGGACACTCAGGACGTTGCTGGTGGGGAAACGTAGGCGGCCGAGGGGTGTGCCTGACGAGGCTTCAGCTGGGAGGACAGGCCCACCGTCTGGGCAACCTCTCACCCCTTGGAGAGGAGTTTCAGGGCTGGGGGGTGCTCCAGGCCCCAGCCCCACAGAGTCAGATCCCAGCCTCTCCCCACTTGCTCACCCCCCCGTCAAGAAGACAGAGGCTGGACTAGAGGTCTCAGGGAGAAAGGGAAGCCTGGCCTCCTCTGGCCTGAGAGGTTGGGAGGGGCCCAGGCACCAGAGCGCAGCCCTGAAGGCATATGAGATTCCCCGAGCTGAGAGAGGGCAGGGAGGGAACCATCTGGGCTGTTCAGTCAGGCTAGGAGACGACCATGACTACCACGACACCGGATGACATTTAGCAAACACGATTCACTAAGAATTCCCTCATCCCTGCCCACCCCGCCCCCAGCTGAGGCTTTGTGAGGAGAGAGTTTGGACTCTCTCTCGAAGCCCAGGGATCTCAGGGGAAGGGAGGGGGAGGGAGTACAGAGATCTGGTGGGAGTGAGTATGGGGGAGATGGGGAACTGGGGGAGGGATCTTGAAAGTTGAGATAGGAAATGGAGTCCCCGAGAGGGCTGGGAGAGAGACAAAGAGGAGATGGATATGAAAGATCCAAGAAAGGAGAGAAGAGGGTGGTCTGAATTCAGGAAGAGGAAAGCCAGAAGAAAGGGGAGAAATAGAGAGGGAGAGAGGGGCAGAAGGGCAGAGAGAGAAAGGAGGAAGGAAAGAGAAATGGAGGAAGGGAGAGGGAGAAAGGAAGACTCGAGGCAGGAAGATGAAAGGAGAGAAGGAAAAGGGGAAGAGACAGAAGGAGCAAGGAGAGCGAGAAGAATGGAGGAAGGAAGGGAGAAGGAGGAGGGAGGGAGAGAGAATCTTCAGGAAGCAGCAGGACCTAGTGGAAAGAGCCCAGGATTGGGAGATAGGAAACCTGGGTTCACACGCTGGCTATGAAGCTTGCCTTCTGGGTGACCTTGGGCAAGTCACTTAATTTCTCTGAACCTCATGATCCTCACCTGTAAAATGGGTTTTCAGTTTTGGGGTATTCGCTTTTTCTTTTCCCTCCCACTTGAGCCCCACAAAGGACCAGGGTTTAGTCTACATCTGATCTGATTACCTTGTGTCTACCCTGGTGCTTAGCACAGTGCTTGACTCACAGTAAGTGCTTAATAAACACCACTACGGGACCCGAGAGAGTGGATTATCCTCAAATGATATTTATTAAATCCAAGTGCAGGCACTAGTTCTAGACAGGCACCCTGCGCCGGAAGGAGGGCGAGAAGTTGAGGGAGAAGCATCGTGGCTTAGTGGATAGAGCCTGGGAGTCATAAGGAACTGGGTTCTAATTCTGACGGCTCCACTTGTTTGCTGTATAACCTTGGACAAGTCACTACACTGGGCCTCAGTTATGGTGTTGGTGATTAATGGTGATTAAGACTGTGAGCCCTATGTGGGACTGGGACTATGTCCAACTCGATTATCTTGATGCTACCCTAGCACTTAGAAGAGTGCCTGGCACATAGTAAGCACTTAACAAATACAATTATTATTAGCAGGAGGGAGAGATCTTGTATCTACCCCAGCGCTTAGAACAGTGCCTGGCACATAGTAAGCACTTAACAAATACAATGATTATTATTATTATTAGGAGAGAGAGAGTGTTCTGAAGAGGAGAAGGGGGCGGTTATGGGTTGAAGGTGTCTCTGGGTGGAAGGCAACTGGGTTTCAGGGCTGCTCAACCTGGAGAGACATCTCACCACCCAACTTCATGCCCGCAGGTCCAGAACGTCAGTCTGCAGGCAGGGGAGATGGTAACGGTGGAGGCGGCTGGGGGTCCCGAGCCCCTGCCCCTGGTCAACGAGACCCTGCTGCTGCAGGGCCAGGTGATCCGCAGCCCCACCAACCAGGTGGTCGTGCGGTTCCAGGGTCTCCCGCCTCCTGTCGGCCCTGGATCCTTCCACTTCCGCTACCAAGGTAGGCTCCGGAGAATGGGCCCTGGGTCCTGGGCAGGGAGAGGCCGGGGGGTGGTCGTGGGGGGGTCCCGGGCCAGGGAACACTGGTCAGCAGACAGAACCAGACAAGCCAGCTGATCTGCGGAGGAGATGCCATCATGGTGTGGAGAGAGACAGCCCCAGCCAAGACTGGTCAGCTTTTCCAATCCTTTTGCTTAGCCTGAAACTGGAGTGGGCACAGTGCCTTCCCTATGCCCTCCATCCCTTCTTCTTTATTCGTTCTCTGGGCTGCCCAGGCTGGCCAGGCACACTCCCCTGAGGCCTCCCTGTGGCCTGTTGTGATGATGCCAACTGTCCCTCACCTATGGGCTCTTGGCAAGCCACCAAGTCTCAGGGATGCACACAGGGGTGCCCAGACACATGCAGGTGCCATTGGGATGCCTTACTCTTCTGGCCACCCTGTTAGCTCCTATGCCCCCTCAATGCCAACCTAGTAGGTAAAGGTACAATTTCCTGGCCCATCCAAGCCAGCCGTCACGGGGTTAAATGAGCATGGAGCACGGAGTAGCACTAATAGGGAGATAATTGGTGTGAGCAATTACCAGCTCATTTAACATCCTTCCCACCACCTCTGCATCCCTACCACCCCTGTAAGACATTAAGTCTCTGGGAAGGGGAGGGGCAGTGACACTCTATCAAAGACTCCACCCCTTTGGGACCCTCCCTGGCACCCAAAAGCCCCTCCCCCAGCCGAGCCTCTCTTCACCTCGTGACCTGGGGGGAAGTTAAGGCCCGGAAATTTGAGGCTAGTAGGCCCAAACCCCCTCTAATAGCCCGTCAGTTGTCAGCCCTGGCTTGGCAGGGCTCATTTCATGGAGCACTGACCTTGGTTGTAACCTCTACTTCCCCTGTCTTTTACCCCAAGCATCCGGGGAGGGGAAGGAATAATGGAGATTGGGACCCTCCCCTGTCACTGACCGCCCCGGCTAGGCCCCGGGTAGCCGTTTGATCAGCCATCGGCTTCTTCCATAATGATGGTTATTCCCCTAATTGCAGCCTGCAATTAGCCCAAATCCTGGTGATGGCCGGATGGGGAGTCTCCATTTGACCTGTTTATATCTCCCCATTTTCTGGCCTGCCGCCTGGGGGCCAGTCGGGTCTGGGTGCCAGCCTGGATGGGGAGGAGGAAAAGAAGCCCCCGGGAGGAGTCAGTGGTGGTCGGGCACATGGGGAGAGAGGATATATTTGTCCTGGAGTGCCAGGGAGTCCAATGCCCAAGGAAAAGCGAATACCAGAGGAACTGGGCAGGCTCCCTAGCCCCGGGGAGTTGCCACCTGTTAGCTTAGGAGGGGGCCACTTTACCAGGGACATGGGGACAAATTTCCCACCATATCTTCAGGCCCACTGCAGCACTGCACCCCACAGCCCATGGTGCTCTCCACCAGCACCCTTCAATCAATCAATCCTCCTTTTCCCCCTCCACCCTTCCGGGCTGCTTCAGAAAGAGAAGGGGCACTCTCTGGGCACTACCCTGATGGGAACTAGCCATGGCTCGAGCCACACAAAAAGAAAAATAACAACAGATTGCATGGAGAGGCTCCCCAGCGTGCCGTTACCATGGAAACAGGAAGCAAATTAAACGGGGGCCACGGTTTTACCCATAGCAGAGGCCAGGGGTTGTTTGGGTCAGATCCAGTGGGCCTCTTCCTTCCACCCACCCCTATCCTCCTCAGCCCCCCGACCACAGCGGGCCTCTCTGCTCTCCTCAGAACGGTTGGGGCAGGCACCAGGGGTGATCTGGAAATTTTTTTGCAAGGCTCATTTTTCCCACCACCAACTCCAGTAGTTTTTGACACTCTTGGTTCCCTCGCCCAGAGTCCGGGTGGTGTGGCCTGGCAGTTGGCCAAGAAGCAGCTTGGCCTAGTGGATAGAACATGGACCTAGGAATCAGAAGGTCCTGAGTTCTAATCCCAGCTCGCCTGCTTGTCACTTCACTTTTCTGTGTCTCGGTTACCTCATCTGCAAAATGGGGATTAAGACTGTGACACCCATGGGGGGTAGAAACAAGATAATCGGGTTGGACACAGTTCCTGTCCCACGTGGGACTCACAGTCTTAGTCCCTATTTTAAAGATGAGCTGAATGAGGCCCAGAGAAATAGAGTGACTTGCCCAAGATCACACAGCAGACAAGTAGCAGAACCAGGAGTAGAATTCCATTCCTCTGACTCCTAGGCCTGTGCTCTATCCACTAGGCCACATTGCTTTTTTTCTGAGTTTGCACTGATGCCTGCCTCATTGTGGCCTCCGACCACATCTCTGGGAGGGAGAATGTTGGACGGGCTGAAAATCCAGGGCCAGAGCTATTCGAGCCACTGACCCATGACAGGCCTGAACTGGCCCTGAGCCAAACAGGAAGTGGCAGTGTGGCAAGAGCCTGGGAGTCAAATCCCTGCTCTGCCATTTGTCTGCTATGTGACCTTAGGCAAGCCATTTCACTTATCTGTGCCTCAGTTTTCTCATCTGTAAAATGGGGGTTAGGACTGTGAGCCCCAGGTGGGACAGGCATTTTGTCCAATCAGATTATCTTGTATCTACCCCAGTGCTTAGTACAATGACTGACACATAGTAAGTGCTCAACATATACAATTGTTGATCATTCCAGGGGTGTGGTAGCCCACGGGGGTCAGTAACCTGCCCTTCCTTGCCCTTCCGGCCCTTCCCTTCCCTGCCCTCCCCTGTCTTCTCCTGCAAATGAGTTTAAGGCCACTTTTTTTTCTTCTTCTCAAAGTCAGTGCTGTTGACCTGAACTGGGGACCCCGGTGGGCCAGAGGTCACTCTGTACCTACCTCAGAGCTTATTCATTCATTCAATAGTATTTATTGAGCGCTTACTATGTGCAGAGCACTGTACTAAGCACTTGGAATGAACAAGTCGGCAACAGATAGAGACAGTCCCTGCCGTTTGATGGGTTTACAGTCTAATTGGGGGAGACAGACAGACAAGAACAAGAGCTTAGTACAGGGAGAGGGAGAGAGGAAGAGAGGGAGACCGGGAAAAGCCCTCCACCGCCCCTCACTCACCTACCCTAGACTCACACCCCAATAGAGAAGAAGCGTGGCTTAGTGGAAAGAGCAAGGGCTTGGGAGTCGGAGGTCGTGGGTTCTAATCCCACCTCGGCCACTTGTCTGCTGCGTGACGCTGGGCAAGTGACTTCACTTCTCTGTGTCTCAGTTACCTCATCTGTAAAATGGAGATTAAGACTGGGAGCCCTACGTGGGACAACCTGGTTACCTTATAGCCACCCCAGCGCTTAGGACAGTGCTTGGCACATAGTAAGCGCTTAACAACCATCGTTATTATTAACCCGCATCCAAGGTTGGACTGAGGACCGGGCGCCACCTTCTGGCCAGGCTTGATATGCCGGCTTCATTCTGTGGAGCCCAAACTTCCCTCCCTCAGTCTCCCCCATTACCGATCCATAGTATTTATTAACCATAATAAGAGTTATGGTATTTGTTAAGCGTTTACTATGTTCCAGGCACTGTACTAAGCGCTAGATTTATTGAATGCTTACTGTGTGCAGACCACTAGACCTGTAGCACAGTGACTCCCTTGGCCTAAGGGAATCTCAGTGGGCACAGACCCTTCCTCTCCCAGAGGTGGTGATCTCTAGTCTGCTCTTAAAGAATACTCACACGGGTCACCCATTCCAGCGGCCCACAATAGGAAGTTTATCCTGACATCTAAGAGCAATCCCTCTTGCTGCCCGGCCACCCATTCCTCTGGAAGAGGAGGGCAGCTTCTCTTTATTCAGCACTACAGCGTGCAGGCCCCCGAACTAAGTACTGGGGAAATTTAGACACTCCGACGTGTCCCTGGTCCAGTTGGGGCTCACGGTGGGGGGTGGAGACAGAGGGGAGGGGGAGATAGACACCCAGAGAAAGGATAATGGTGTGAATCTAATATAAAATGGCAACAGAGAATGGTCAGTGGATTGAGCACAGGCCTGGGAGTCAGGAGGAAACTGGGTTCTAGTCTCAGCTCCGCCACTTGTGTGCCAAGTGATTTGGGGCAATTCATTCATGCATTCGTATTTATTGAGCACTTACTGTGTGCAGAGCACTGTACTAAGTGCTTGGGAAAGTACAATGCAACAATAAACAGACACATTCCCTGCCCATCATGTGATGAACAGGTGGAAGAAAAGTAGAGACAAATAGTTCACTTCTTTGGGCTTCAGGTACCTTATCTGTAGAATGGAGATTAAGACTGTGAGCTCCATGTGGAACATGGACTGTGTCCAACCTGATCCGCTTGTATCTACCTCATCTGTAAAATGGTGATTAACTGTGAGCCTCACGTGGGACAACCTGATGACCCTGTATCTACCCCAGCGCTTAGAACAGTGCTCGGCACATAGTAAGCGCTTAACAAATACCAACATTATTATTATTATTACCCCACTGCTTTGCACATAGTAAGCACCCAATAAGTACCATATAAAAAAAAAACACAATTCAGTCAAACAGCAAGAAGGACAACCAAAGAGCAGGATGCCATGCAGTTAATGTCCTCAGGTCCACCCTGCTGCAGGTTGAGGTGTCCTGTCCCAGGACATTTGGGACCTTCCTAGAGTAGCCTTAGTCGTCTAGTGGTTCTGCTAGTCCCCTGAGTCTTCCCCCCTAGTGGGCAAGGCATAGGGGAGGGGAGAGACGGGGGCAGCGTTGGCCTCCACCCCATGATATCATCCCTTCTTGGAGCATCAACATACTCAGAACAGGGGACAGAGTAAACTACCTGTGCCAGGATGATCGGGATTGATCCCAGCCCATGTGGTCCTCCTTCCCTCCTGCCCTCCATCCTTCCCGCCCCCTCCAGCCTACCTCCTAAGGTGCAGCTTCCCCCAACGACCGGCCTACGGGGACATGACCGTGACCAGCCTCCACCCCGGGGGCAGTGCCCGCTTCCATTGCTCCACCGGCTACCAGCTGCAGGGCGCCAAGATCCTCACCTGCCTCAATGCCACCCGGCCCTTCTGGGATGCCCAGGAGCCAGTCTGTGTGGGTGAGTGTTGCTACAGAGGTGGAGGTGGGAGGTAGGGGGAGGGAAGGCGTGGTCACCTGCTCTGGCAACCCTCTTGCCTCTCCTGGGTCTGATGCCCCCCGAGCAACTGGGTCCCTGTTCCGTGAAGCAGGGTTGGCCGCTCTCTGCCAGAGCACAGGATCAGTCACCGAGACAGGGCGTGCAGAACCTTGTTGGGAGTTCAGTTTGGGGACTGACTAGAGAGATGGCTCTATTCAGGTCGTTAGTTAAGCCCAGAGAGGAGCCAGAGACCAAGCAAGCCTGAAAGGATCTGAAGGAGCTTGCAAGGATGTTCTACCACTTGTCTGCTGTGAGACCTTGGGCAAATCGCTTTACTTCTCTTTGCCTTAGTTACCTCATCTGTAAAGTGGGGGTTAAGACTATAAGCCCAATGTGGGACATGGATGGTGTCCAACCTGATTCATTTGCCTCTGTCCCTGTGCTTAGTACAGTGCCTGGCACATAGCACTTAGCAAAAAAAAGTTGACAGACCCCCATCCTCAGGTCCAATCGAGACCCTCGGAGCGACTCGAACTGGAGCGGCACAATGGGACGGCATTTGGGCGGACCCCCATTCGCCCGGTCCTCCTATCCTGAGTCACCACCTAGAGTGGGAACAACACGCACCCGGAGCTGGACGTCCGGGTCAGAGAACCCACCAAGTGCCAGCTCTCAGGGAAAGTCTACTAGGAAAGGCCATTCAGGTACCCAGGCAACTCACAGCAGGGAAGCCTTCTAGATACAGTCATGACAGAGGTGAGCTGAGGAAAAGGAGTAGAATGTTGTTGGTGGGGGGGAGAAACTAACTAACCAATCAAACAATCAATCAGTAGTATTTTTTGAGCGCTGTTTGCAGAGCACAGCACTGGTAGAGCACAGAACAACAGAGTTGATAGACACGTTCCAAGGCCACAACGATCTTACAGTCTACCTTAAGGTCTTATCTCTAGCTCCTACTGTACTAAGTGCTTGAGATCACGCACCAGAGTAGAAGACTCAGTACTTAGACTCAGTACTTACTCTCAAGTAGCTTACAATCCACTGAGGGATAAGGGCAGATGCAGCTAGAACACCAGATATAATCAGTAACAAAATACCTAATGGAATAAATAAAACAGGTTTCACAGAAGTGTTAAGGATGGCTGCTGAGGTGGCCTGATCGGGCTAGTAGTAAGACAGTGATAATATTTATTGAACTCCTACTGAACACAATGTAAGGTGTAATACACACTTAAGATCAAGTTTGAGAAGCAGTGCACAGGCCAGAGAATCAGGAGACCTGGATTCTGATCCCAGTTCTGCCATATGCCTGTTGTAATAATAATAATAATGATGGCATTTGTTAAGTGCTTACTATACATAAAGCACTGTTCTAAGCGCTGGGGAGGATAGAAGGTGATCAGGTTGTCCCACGTGGGGCTCACAGTCCTGTATAAACTTGAGCAGGCCACTGAACTTGGTGACTCAGTTTCCTCAACTGTGAAATGAGGATTCGATACCTATTCCCTCTCCCCCTTAGACTGTGAGCCCTGCGTGGGACAGGGACTGTATCCGATCTGATTATCTTGTATCTACCCCACTGCTTGGCTCGCAATCAGCACCTAACAAATACCACAATTATTAATTTTATGACAGACCAAGTGGAGAGGATTTGTCAGGGAATGACTCTTGTAGGGAAGTAGGAAGAATGATTGAGGAAGAGGTGTGGTGACCGCAGTCAGGGAACGGTCAGTCAGTCAATCGTATTTATTGAGCGCTTATTGTATGCAGAGCACTGTACTAAGTGTTTGGGAGAGTACGGTATAACAGACACCTTCCCTGCCCACAGTGAGCTTATAGTCTAGAGGCGGGGAGGGGGGATGTCCGGCCGGGGAATCCAAGCCTGCACCCACCCCTGCCTCCCAGCTGCCTGCGGAGGGGTGATTCGCAACGCGACCATCGGCCGCATCGTCTCCCCCGGCTACCCGGGCAACTATAGCAACAACCTGACTTGCCACTGGCTGCTGGAGGCCCCCCCGGGCCAGCGGCTCCACCTGCACTTCGAGAAGGTCTCGTTGGCCGAGGACGACGACAGGTGACAGGGCCGGGCGGGTCGGTCTGGTGGGTTCTCCCAGAGGACAGAGAGGGTCTCTCTGCAGGCCCGTGGGGTCCCTCCCTGGGTCTGCAGCCCTTCCGGGAGTCCCCGAGGGGTGACCGGCGGGAGGCCGAGGGAGACCGGGCAGGCGGGAGGGCCCCCAGACCCCCGGGCTCTGCCTGGGACCTCCGCCCCCGACAGGCTCATCATCCGCAACGGGGCCACGGTGGAGGCGCCGCCCGTGTACGACTCGTACGAGGTGGAGTACCTGCCCATCGAGGGTCTGCTCAGCGGCACCCGCCATTTCTTCGTGGAGCTGAGCACGGACGGAGGCGGGGCAGCCGCCGGAGTGGCCCTGCGCTACGAGGGTGAGCTGATCCCCCGGGCCCCCAGCCCCGGCCCGCACCCTGCTGGGTCTCTCTCCGAACCCTTTCCTTGGGTCTCCCCGTCTCGGGCTCTTCCAAACTATCTGCCTATTTCCCGTGCCTTTATCTCAGCATCTCGTCTCAATTACTGTATCTCTTGGCCTCCCTGGCTCTCTCTCCATCTCATCCTTTCTCTATCTCAATCTCCCTCTTGGGATCAGGCTACCTCTCCACCTCAGCTTCTCCCCCTCCCTCCCTCCCTCTCTTTTTATCTTCCCATCTCTCTGGTTCTCTCCGCCTGTCTCTCTCACTCCCTCCGTTTTTCCCCAGCACGGCCCCTCAGGCTGGAGAGGCGAGAGTGGCCCAGGGTTTGAAGCCTGAGTTCGGATCGCTCAGCGGATCCCCAGCTTGGGGGGGACGAGGGACACAGCAGCCCATTGCTTGCCCCTGGGCCCCAGGGGATTTAGAGGGTGGAACTGCCCCCCTCAGCTCCTGCCAGTATTTCTGGGCCTAAAAATCCGGGGTCTGTGGGGCAGGAGGGGGGTAGGGCTTGACGGGCAGCCCGGAGGCAGGGTCCCAGAGGGCGGGCATAGATCCAGGGTCTTGACGCGGAGGGAGAGAGGCAAGTTGGACTGGGGGAGGCCCTAGGAGCCTGGAGGGAGAGCAGGACCAAGACACAGAGTGGGAGGTGGGAGAAATCCCGGGACCCCAGGGGCGGGGCCGGGGAGGGTGCAGGCTGAGCCGGCCCCCGTGGCTTGCAGCCTTCGAGCAGGGCCACTGCTACGAGCCCTTCGTCAAATACGGCAACTTCAGCAGCAGCGCGGCCTCCTACCCCGTGGGCACCACCGTGGAGTTCAGCTGCGATCCCGGCTACACGCTGGAGCAGGGCTCCATCATCATCGAGTGCGTCGATCCCCACGAGCCCCAGTGGAACGAGACGGAGCCGGCCTGCCGAGGTCAGTCTGTCAGTCGATCGCGTTTATCGAGCACTGTACCCAGCGCTTGGGAAAGGACGATAGAACAGTAAGCAGACACATTCCCTGCCCATCACGAGATCGGACAAGCAGCAGGGCTGAGTAGATAGAGCGCGGGCCTGGGAGTCAGAAGATCGTGGGTTCTGTGCTTGGCTCTGCCACTTCTCTGCTGTGTGAGCTTGGGCAAGTCACTTGACTGCTCTGTGCCTCAGTTACCTCATCTGTAAAATGGGGATCGAGACTGTGAGCCCCAAGTGGGACCGGGATGATCCCCGTCAGGGCAAGCTCTGTCAAGGTGCAGAGCCAAGGCGGGGAGTGGATGCCATTCCCAGGTCTGAACCTGGGGCGTGAGCGTGGCCAGCTGAGCACGCGGGAGGTCTCATCTGTGTCGCTGGCCCGCGAGCTGGGGCTTGGCCAGCGGAGCGAGGCCCGGGGCGAGTGCGGCGATCCCCTAGACCTCTCCCTCCCTTCCAGCCGTGTGCAGCGGCGAGATCACGGACTCGGCCGGCGTGGTGCTCTCCCCAAACTGGCCCGAGCCGTACGGGAAGGGGCAGGACTGCATCTGGGGCCTGCACGTGGAGGAGGACAAGCGCATCATGCTGGATATCCGTGTGTGAGTGAGAGGGGGCCCGCGGGGAGGGGGCGGCCCGGACCCGGAGCAGGAGAAGGGTCTGGGGGTGTGGGCAGGGGCTCGGCTCCTGTCCGGCGTTCTCCAACGGAGCAGCCGCTCCACACTTGACCCGTTGAGTATCTCCACTTGGACCTTAGCCTGTTCCTAGACCTCCCTGGCTAGGACTCGGCCCCATGGTGGCCCCGCCACTTGATAGCCCCTTGGTGACTCCGCCCCTCCGTGGGCAGCCTCCTGGGCTGGACACACTTCATTCATTCATTCAATTGTATTTATTGAGCGCTCACTGTGTGCAGAGCACTGTACTACACACTCTTGGTGACCCCACCTCTGGGTTGCCCCCGCCCCTTGGCCAGTCCTGTTCCCTGGTGGCCCCGCCCCTTGACTGGCCCTGTTCCTCCGTGGCCCCGTTACTGTTGAAGTGTCCTCTCCCAAGCGCTTAGTACAGTGATCTGCACACAGTAAAGCGCTCAATACCCGTCATGGGGCAAGGATGGCCTCTATCTGTGGCCGAATTGTACATCCCAAGCGCTTAGTACAGTGCTCTGCACATAGTAAACGCTCAATAAATACTCGAGAAGCAGCTTGGCTCGGTGGAAAGAGCCCGGGTTTGGGAGTCAGAGGTCATGCGTTCAAATCCCGGCTCTGCCGCTTGTAAGCTGGGTGACTGTGGGCAAGTCACTTCCCTTCTCTGGGCCTCAGTGACCTCATCTGGAAAATGGGGATGAAGACTGGGAGCCCCACGTGGGACACCCTGATCACTTTGTATCCCCCCAGCGCTGAGAACAGTGCTTTGCGCATAGTGAGCGCTTAACAAATACCATCATTATTATTACTGAATGAATAACTACGATTGAATGAATGAACTCCCCTGCCCCTTGTCTGCCCCCGCTCCCCGGTAGCCCCGCCCTCTGATTTGGCCCCGCCCCCTGGATTGCTCCCGCCCCCGGATTGGCTCCGCCCGCGGCGGCTCCGCCCCCTGTGGATTTGGCCCTCTCCCATTGGCGGTCTCTCCCCGCGCTAGCCCCGCCCCCTGGTTTGGCTCCTCCCTCTGTGGCCCGCCCCTCTCTGGCTCCGCCCCCTGTGGATTTGGCCCTCCTCCCATTGGCGGCTTCTCTCCCCTCTAGCCCCGCCCCTACATGGCCCCGCCCCCTGTGGAATTGGCGCTCGCCCATTGGCGGCCTCTCTCCCCGCTAGCCCCGCCCCCTGGATTGCCCTCGCCCCCGGATTGGCTCCTCCCTCGGTGGCCCCGCCCCTCCCTAGCTCCGCCCCCTGCGGATTTGGCCCTCTCCCCTTGGCAGCCTCTCTCCCCGATCACCCCGCCCCCTGGATTGCCCTCGCCCCCGGATTGGCTCCTCCCTCTGTGGCCCCGCCCCTCTGTGGCTCCGCCCCCTGTGGAATTGGCGTTCGCCCATTGGCGGCTTCTCTCCCCGCTAGCCCCGCCCCTGAGGCCCCGCCCCCTGTGGAATAGGCGCCTCTCCCCTCTAGCCCCGCCCCCCGGATTGCCCTCGCCCTCGGATTGGCTCCGCCCTCGGCGGCCCCGCCCCCCTGCGGATTTGGCCCCCGCCCATTGGCGGGCCCCCTCCCCTGTAGCCCCGCCTCTTGTCTTGGCTCCGCCTTCTGATTGGCCCCTGCCCCGACGCCCCGCCCCCCCCAGGCTCCGGCTCGGGTCCGGGGACGTGCTGACGTTCTACGACGGCGACGACCTGACGGCGCGCGTGCTGGGCCAGTTCTCCTCCGCCCGCAACCGCTTCAAGCTGTTCACCTCCATGGCTGACGTCACCATCCAGTTCCAATCGGATCCCGGCGCCTCCGGCCTGGCCTATCAGCAGGGTTTCGTCATCCACTTCGCCGGTGACGTCACGCCCCGCCCCCCCCCCCCCGGGGGGAGGGAGGACAAAAGAAAAGCTGCCCTCTCTTAAGCGCTCAATTATAATAATAATAATGTTGGTATTTGTTAAGCGCTTACTAGGTGCCGGGCACTGTTCTAAGCACTGGGGTAGATACAGGGTCATCAGGTCGTCCCACGTGGGGCTCACAGTTAATCCCCATTTTCCAGATGAGGTCACTGAGGCCCAGAGAAGTGAAGTGACTTGCCCACAGTCCCACAGCTGACGAGTAGCAGAGCCGGGAGTCGAACCCATGACCTCTGACTCCCAAGCCCAGGCTCTTTCCACCGAGCCACGCTGCTTCCCACTGCACTAAACGCTTGGGAGAGGGCAAACAACGATATAATAATAATAATGATGGTATTTCTTAAGTGCTCACTATGTGCAAAGCCCTGTGCTAAGCGCCGGGGTGGGATACAAGGCGATCAGGTTGTCCCACGTGAGGCTCACGGTCTTCATCCCCATTTTCCAGATGAGGTCACTGAGGCACAGAGAGGTGAAGTGACTCGCCCAAAGTCACACAGCTGACTAGTGGCGGAGCCGGGATTAGAACCCAGGACCTCTGACTCCCAAGCCCGGGCTCTTGCCACTGAGCCACGCTGCTTCTCAATATAACAGAGATCACCAGGTCTGACCCAGTCCCTGTCCCACATGGGACTCTTAGGCTAAGAACGTGGGAGAACACATGTGAAAGCAAGAGGGATTTAAGTTAGACATCAAGAAGAATTTCCTCAAAGTAGTAGTATTTTTTTTTACGGCTTGTTAATCACTGACTATGTGCCAGGCACTGGACTAAATGTTGGGGTAGATATTTTGTCCTTCTTCTGCGCTGAGCGCTGAACTCAATCCTGGGAAAGAATACGCAGGGAGAATTGTGGGAATTAGATCCTCGGGGGGCTTAGACATTGAAAGGATAATAATGTTGGTATTTGTTAAGCGCTTACTAGGTGCAGAGCACTGTTCTAAGCGCTGGGGTGGATACAGGGTCATCAGGTGGTCCCACGTGAGGCTCACAATCTTAATCCCCATTTTCCAGATGAGGTAACTGAGGCCCAGAGAAGTGAAGTGACTCGCCCACAGTCACCCAGCTGACGAGTGGCAGAGCCGGGCGTCGAACTCATGACCTCTGACTCCGAAGCCCAGGCTCTTTCCACTGAGCCACGCTGCTTCCCCAAGGATGTAGGGAAGGGGTGCTACCTCCTTCCCTGGAATCTCTAAGCCTTGAAGAGACCCTCCCATCCGTTCGGGCTGGATTATGTCATTTGCCTGGAGATGGGAGGAAAGTTGAGGAGGAGAGGAGATGGCAGTGGGTGCGAATGGGAGCCCGGGCACCGGGGCTGAGAAACCGAGACTCGATGTGGCGACCCCGGGAATGCCAAAAGGGGCGGCCGAGGCGGGCGGAGCAGTGGCAGCGGCGGGACGGATATGGGGGAGAAAAATCTGGCAAGAGAGGAGTCGTCGTGGGCATCTTTAGGTCCAGACGGCTCCCGCCGCCCATCCTGACCCTTTCCTCCCTTCCCTGGGCTTCGACCGACCTGTGGTCCCAGAGGTGCCCCGGAACGACACCTGCCCAGAGCTGCCCGAGATCGCCAACGGCTGGAAGAGCCCGTCCCAGCCTGAGCTGGTGCACGGTACCGTCGTCACTTTCCAGTGCTACCCCGGTTTCGAGGTGGCCGGGGCCGGCACCCTCATGTGTCAGTGGGACCTCACCTGGAGTGAGGACCTGCCCACCTGTCAGAGGGGTGAGTGCGACCCGCCCACCTGCCCCTTCTCCCTCACCCCCGGCCTGTCCTGAGGGTTAAACCCTGAGGGACAGGGTGGGTGACATGGAGGGGAGAGGGATGGGAAGTATGGGGGAGATTAGACGTGAGGAGAAGAGGGGAGACCGGAAGGGAGAGGTGGGGGCAGTTGGCGAGGGGAGGGCATAGAGGAAGGACGCGTGGAGGGGTGAAAAGCAACCACGGTGGAGGAGGGAGCGGGTCCGTAGTGGGAGGGGCAGAGCGGACCGGGCGAGGCGGGCAGAGGAGCGCTGCCAAGTACAAGCTCGGGGGAGTTTCCAGTTGAGGATGCGTTCTCCCGGCATCATCTCTGCCGCCTTCTAGGTACGCTCAGTCAGTCGTCAGTCAATCTTATTTCTTGAGAGCTTACCGTGTGCAGAGCGCTGTCCTGAGCACTTGGGAGAGTAGGATAAAACAGACGCATTCCCAGTCCACCATGAGCTTCCAGACCAGAGGGGGAGACGGACAGACCTGTAATAAATTACAGATATTTCCCAGCAGGGGCAGCTGCCGGGGGTCTGGCCTGGGACGAGGGGGCACGATGTGTCCAGGCAGTGCCCTCCCAGAGCCCCGGCCCACTCTGCCCCTCCCCTCCTCAGTGACCTCCTGCCGCGACCCAGGGGACGTGGAGCACAGCCGGCGCCTCGTCTCCAGCAGCAAGTTCTCCGTCGGAGCCACCGTCCAGTACGTCTGCGACAAGGGCTTCGTTCTGTCGGGCAACGCCCTCCTCAGCTGCCACGACCGCCAAGCGGGCAGCCCCAAGTGGAGCGACCGGCCCCCCAGATGCCTCCGTAAGCGTCAGGGCCCACCGGGTGGGGGACGGAGGCGGGGAGAGCGGGGCTTCCCAGAGTACTGACCGGAGGAGGGGGAGCCGGTCCCCCTCGGGGCGGGGTGGCTCACGGGCCTTGGGGCTGGCACATTGCAGCGGAGCCCTTCGCGCCCTGCCACGGCCCCGGAGCCCCCGAGAACGGCGCCCGCAACCCGGAGAAGCGGCTGTATCCAGCGGGTGCCACGCTCCGTTTCTCCTGCGCCCCCGGCTACGTGCTGCGGGGGGAGGTCAGCATCCGCTGCGTGCCCGGGCGCCCTTCCCAGTGGAGCAGCCCCCCGCCCAGCTGTAAACCCAGTGAGTCTGCCCTCACCCTCTCCTTCCTCCTCCCCACAAAACCCAGCTGTTCGGGTCCTTCCCCTCTACCACAGAGTCCAAACATGCAGAAATTGATCCAGCTCACACGGCTGGCACCCCCAACCCCTGCTCCTCTCTCCCCCGGGCCCGGCCCCTCTCCCAGCAACGTCTCTGGCCCCCTCGGGACAAATGGCCAGTTGGACTCTGCTTGTCAGTCATCCAGTCGTATTTATTGAGCGCTTGCTGTGTGTGGAGCACTGTACTATGCGCTTGGGAGAGTACACTGTAACAATAAAGAGACACGTTACCTGCCCACGGCCTCAATTTTGAGCCAGAACCTCTCCAGTCTCACCCCTCCTCAAGACCCCATCTCCCCCAAAATGCCCTTCCCCACAACGTCCCCTGGGCTACAACCCCGCCACGCCGACCCTATGCCCTTCCTCCCGCCTCTCGTTGCAGCCTCCCTGGATCAGTTCTCCAGCAGCCGCAGTCTGGATGGTGAGCACGTGCCCACTCCTTCCCTTTGCCAACCCACTGGCCCTCGCGGAGCTCAGGGGGCACCTGGGGAGATGGGCTGGCTGCGTCCGGTCCCTGGCAGACCATCCGACTCTGGCCGGGCAGCAGTGGGACGGCTAAAATGCCCTCCCTTACCCCCAGGAGCATCCTGCAACTGAACTGGACCTCACAGGCTCAAGGTGGGAGAGGAAGGTTGGCAGAAGGGATGCCAGAGCAGGAATGGTCAACTAGAGGCGTGACCCATCAATCAGTGAGCGCTTACCGTGTGCAGAGCATTGAACTGAGCGCTCTGGGGGGTACAGTAGAGTTGCTGGACACGATTCTGGAACTTACAATCTCGGGGACTCTCCGTGCCCTCTGCCTCCCTAACCCTGCCCCCTGTGCCCTCAGTTGCCAAGGCTCCCGCTGCTGAGAGCCCGCTGGATGCCACCCATTTGGCTGCTGCCATCTTCCTGCCCCTGGTGGCCATGGTGCTTCTCGTGGGTGTCGTTTACCTTTACTTCTCCCGGTGAGTGTGCCCATCTCCCTCCCCCTACCTCAGCATCGCCGGATCCCAGACTCCCCCTCCTTGGGCTCACTTGCCTCTCCCTCCGCCCCCTCCCCAGGCTCCACGGCAAAAGCGCCCTGCGGATGCCCCTGTCTCGTGCCCGCCCCTACGACCACGTCTCGGTGGAGTCGGCGTTTGACAATCCCACCTATGAAACTGGAGTAAGTTCCCAGCCTGCCCTGGCGTTGCCCTCTGCCCGCCCCTGTGGTCCCCCAGAGCGTCCTCCATCCTCTGCCCCCAGGGCTCACTGCCCTCCCGCCCAGGCTGGTGCCAGCGGGTAGGCTGGCAGTGCCTGCTCCGGTCTCCCCTGGAGCGCCCGCCACGTCCCGGGGTGCCTCCTCCGGGCGGAAGGCGGGGCCGGGCCCGGCCGGCCCACGACGAGGTTCCAACTCCCAGCAGTCTCTTTCCTTTGCAGGAAACGAGGGAATATGAGGTTTCCATTTAGGGCGAGGGAGTCGCCCACTCATCCCGGCACCACCGCTGCCTCCGCCACCTCCACCACCTCCACCACCACCACTTGATCTCTGCCTGCTTCCCCCACCCAACCTAGTACATCCTGCCCTGAGAGAGACTCTGGCCGAGCCCTTTCAGGGCAGGCCCCCTGCCTGGTCCCTGCTCGCACTGCCCACCGTACCACGCCCTCCCTGCTGGCACCCCTGCTGCTCCTGTGCCCTTCTCCAGGGGACAGGGAGACCTCTTCCTCCAGGCCACTGGGCTAGGGCACGGGACTCGAGCACTGCGGGCGGGAGGGAGGGAGCCGAGCTGTGGGGGCCTCTGGCACCTCTTCCACCTGCCCATCCCGCCAGCCTTGGGCTCTGTGCCCCCTGGAACCGGGACTAAGAATGTGGCGGGGGGCGGGGGGAGGGAAGAGGCGGGCGTGCTGAGCTCCTAAGATAGTAAGGGGCCCTAGCGGGAAATCCCAGACTATTTCCCGCCAACCCTCAGTCCCCGGAGATTCAGAGACCCCGGCAGGAGTCGGAGGTCGCCCGAGAGAGGGAAGGCAAGAGGCCCCATGTAATGAGACCGGTGTCAACCCAGGCAGGGCCAACAGAGCGTGAGGCTCGCCCTCCCTGCCCCTCTCTAAAGATGTTGCCCTCGCCCAATTCCTGTCTCCCACCCCAGCCCCGCAACCTCAGTTCTAGGGGGGCAAGAGCCAACCCCGAAGGCTTCTGGCCCATCCTTCGGGGCGCCCACTCGCCCTTGGGCCCCCCGGAGAAGTGGCGGCCCAGATCCCCAGGGTCCGCCCCCACGGAGGAAGGGTCGAGCCTGGAGGGGAATTCCAGCCTTGTTCCCCAGCTTTTCTTCCGGGGGACGACCCTTCCCCATTCCAACCGGCCAGGAGTGACCCTCCCCTCCACCGAGGGGTCAGCGCAGCCCCGAGGGATGGGATCCATTCTGGGGTCTCCTCAGGGGAGGGAGGACCGCTCCATTCTGGTCACTCCAGGCCGGGCCTGGAGGGCCGGGCCAGTTCCCTCCCGCCTCCCCTCTCCCTTGGAGGGTCCGGTCTGGGGGCTATTTTTTTCACTCACCGTGTCCGCTCCAATCCCGGACCAGTGACTACCCCCGACTCAGCAGGTAACAGGGCCGGTGTCGAAACCCCCACCCCCGCCACTCCCCTGCCCCGACCTCACCTCTCGGGGGGCCGCGGGGGGGGGGGGGGTGGAAGGAGATGGGCACGTTCCCAGACAGCTTCCAGGCCGTGGGCCCAACGGGACGGAGGTGGGCTTCGGGGGTGGGGGCGGGGACGAGACCTGGGAGCTGGCTACAGGCGACTTTGTAAATGTAAAATGTAAAATAGAGGGTCCCAGCTCCAGTCAGAAACAATCTTTTATTTCCATTGTTTCCTTATTAAAACCGTGTTTTTGACAAAACCAATCCCTGCCTGGGTGGTGTTCGTTTGGGGCGGGGGGTGGCTGAAGCGGGCGCTCCCTCCGCCAGGGCACTTTGGGATCGGCGGGAAGGGGGGGAGTTGGGGTGGCGGCACCAGGTGGACTC
Source organism: Ornithorhynchus anatinus (assembly GCF_004115215.2). Lineage (NCBI taxonomy): Eukaryota > Metazoa > Chordata > Mammalia > Monotremata > Ornithorhynchidae > Ornithorhynchus > Ornithorhynchus anatinus. The sequence goes on from NC_041744.1 coordinate 9,077,097, forward strand.
GGGTCCTTCTGTCACTGCCTCCTTTTCTGCTCCGGGGACCGTGGGCAGTGTCCACCAAACCCGGGGCAGCGGGAGGTCAACCCCCCGGGGCCCAGAGGTCACGACCCATCTTCGCCCCTGCCGCCGCGGGAGAAGGGCGGGAGCTGACTGCGTTTCTCTTCCTCGGATGGCACTGGGCAGATGCCCTGCACCGCCCGCTGGGAGCGACTCCCGGAGGGGTGAGGGGGTGAGCTCCCGGGGGGGCTCCGGCTCGGGATCGAGCAGGACCCGAAGGAGAGGAATTCGGGGGACCCCCCCGCCCCCCGAGGGGACCGAAGGATCAGATTTTGGACGCCAAGGCCTTTCATCCCCGCCTGCAGTGTTCCCTTCGGGGCTCGAGCTCCTAATCCCGGTTCCGCCACTTGTCTGCTGGGTGATCTCGGGCAAGTCACTTCTCTGGACCTCAGTTCCCTCATCTGTAAAATGGGGATTCATTCATTCAGTAGTATCTATTGAGCGCTTACTATGTGCAGAGCACTGGACTAAGCGATTGGAATGGACAATTGGGCAACGGATAGAGACCATCCCTGCCCAGTGACGGGATTAAGACTGGGTCTAACCTGATGAGCTCGTACCCACCCCGGCACTTAGTACACTGCCAGGCACGCAGTAAGCGCTTGATGCCGTTAAAAAAAATCGGTTTTCTCAGCCAGGGGATTACCAATCATATTTCCTGAGTGCTTACTGTGTGCAGAACGCTGTACTGAGCGCTTGGGAGAGTACAGTAAAAGAGCTGGCCGACATATTCCCTGTCCACAAGGAGCGTACGGTCTAGAGGACCTCGCCCTATGCAGGTGGGCACCGGACCCCCCCAAGGGCAGGCCTGGCACCCTACCTCCCCACCCCGCCTTTCCCCAGCCCTGCTGGCAGGACTGCCGGCTAGCTTGTTTCCCTACCACCTGCCAGGGGAACAGCATCTGAGTTCCCTCATTAGTCCGCCTCCTGTTCCCGCTTGCGGCAGCAACTGATGGTGTCGATCAAAACAAAGCAACGATCGCCGGGCACGGTGCCAAGGGCTTCTCTTCCCCCCGGCAGACGCCACAGGGCCGGCACAGAGTCCGGGGCCGGGGTGACCGGGCGACGGCCATCCCGTGGCCCCGGGGAGACGGGAGAGGGGAGCGGGACCCGATTCTCCCAGGGACAACGGCCTCGGGTTACGGGGAGCCCCTGTCCGGCACCCAGACCCTCCCTTGGACCCCACCCCATCCTCCTACTCCCGAGCGATGGCCTTGTGACGCAGCCAGGGGAGTGGTCAAGCATGGAGATTTTGTTTGCTCAACTGCTTGTGGGGGTTCCCGTTCCCTGAGGGACTACGGTAGAGGAAGAAGGAACGGAGAGGGGGTGGTGGCGGTTGGCCAGGGTGAAGCGTCTAAGTCTTCCAGGCTGCAAGCCCGGTGTGGGCAGGGATTGCCTCTCTTGGCTGCTGAACTGTACTTTCCACGTGCTTAATCCAGTGCTCTGCACACAGTAAGCGCTCAATAAATACGCTTGAATGAATGAGGCGGGGAAGGGCCGGGACAGGCCCGTTGGCCCCAGAGCTGCCACGGAGGTCGCCTGTTTGGCACCACGGTTCAGGCAGACTCCACGGTGAAGTTGCCCTGTCTTCTCATGCCACGGGAGGCTGATCGTCATCATCAGAGGTATCGATTGAGTGCTTACTTTGGGCAGAGCACTGTACCAAGCACTTGGGAGAGCACGCTGCAACAGATTTGGTAGATGTGTTCCTCAGATAATAATAACAATAATGTTGGTATTTGTTCAGCGCTTACTATGGGCAGAGCACTGTTCTAAGCGCTGGGGTAGACCCAGGGGAATCAGGTTGTCCCACGTGGGGCTCACAGTCTTCATCCCCATTTTACAGATGAGGCAACTGAGGCACCGAGAAGTGAAGCGACTTGCCCAAAGTCACACAGCTGATAAGTGGCTGAGCCGGGATTTGAACCCATGACCTCTGACTCCAAAGCCCGTGCTCTTTCCACTGAGCCACGCTGCTTCTCTATGTGCCGAGCACTGTTCTAAGCGCTGGGGTACATACAAGGTAATAATAATGTTGGCATTTATTAAGCGCTTACTATGTGCTGAGCACTGTTCTAAGCGCTGGGGTAGGTACAGGGTAATAATAATAATAATAATAATGTTGGTATTTATTAAGCACTTACTATGTGCCAAGCACCGTTCTAAGGACTGGGGGAGATACAAGGTAATAATAATAATGTTGGTATTTGTTAAGCGCTTACTATGTGCCAAGCACTGTTCTAAGCGCTGGGGTACATACAAGGTAATAATAATGTTGGCATTTATTAAGCGCTTACTATGTGCCGAGCACTGTTCTAAGCGCTGGGGTAGGTACAGGGTAATAATAATAATAATAATGTTGGTATTTGTTAAGCGCTTACTATGTGCCAAGCACTGTTCTAAGCGCTGGGGTACATACAAGGTAATAATAATGTTGGCATTTATTAAGCGCTTACTCTGTGCCGAGCACTGTTCTAAGCGCTGGGGGAGATGCAAGGTAATAATAATAATGTTGGTATTTGTTAAGCGCTTACTCTGTGCCGAGCACTGTTCTAAGCGCTGGGGGAGATCCAGGGTCATCAGCTTGTCCCACGGGAGGCTCCCAGTCTTCATCCCCATTTTCCAGATGAGGTCACTGAGGCCCAGAGAAGTGAGGTGACTCGCCCACAGTCACCCAGCTGACAGGTGGCGGAGTCGGGATTCGAACCCACGACCTCGGACTCCTCAGCCCGGCCTTGTTCCACTGAGCCACGCTGCTTCTCTTAAGAAATGCCATAATGATAATGCTAGTAACTCATCCCATAATAGCAATAATAAATACGATTTATTTTCTGCAGAGGCTACGACAACCGCCCGGCGTATCGGACGATAGACCGTTTCCCCGGGCCCCTCCCCCGATATATCGGGATTACAGTTTACGTCGTACGTCGGGTCCCCGCCAGCCAATGGGGTGCGGCTGAGGGGCGCGAGGCAGGCTGGGAGTTGAAGTCCTCGGCGGGCCGCGAGGCAGGCTGGGAGTTGAAGTCCTCTGGAGGCCGCCAGCCAATGGGGAGCGGGGGGGGCCGCCGCGTGGCAGGCTGGGAGTTGAAGTCCTCTGGAGGCCGCCAGCCAAGGAAACGGCTCCGGCCGGAGAGGGGCGTTGACGTGGACCCCCCCCCTCGGAGGCCTCCGCCCGACCGTGGGAAGCGAGTCCCGAATCCCCCCGGCGCGGGAGGAGGGGATTCTCCGGCGAGTCGCGGTGCCCCCATCTCCCCGCGTCAAATCTAAGTATCGGAGGAGGGAGTGGAGTCGGAGCCACGGCGAGCAGCCTCGCCCCAGTCGTTCCTTCCTCCCTTTACCAACATGGCGGCGGGCCGCCCCCGCCGGAGTCACCAATTCTGTCGCTGGAGCGGAGCGTTCCCAGCCAATACAAAGAACGGCCCCACCGCTCCGAACAACACCGCGCCCCGCCCCCCGGCCCGTTCCTCTCATCCAAGCCCGAGGGCACGAGCGCCCCGATCTCTTTACCAATATGGCGAAGGGGGGAGGGCGGCTTTTGTGAGGGGGGGCGGAGTGCGTCTGCGCGGGGAGGCCGGCGCCAACGCGCCTGCGCGGGAGTGGGCTCGCCCTCCTCGGGAGCGTCGGCGTCAGGCGAAGGGGGTCTCCTCGGGCGGCCGCGGTTGCGCGGTGGGGAGGGGGGCCATCGCGCCTGCGCGGGGGCGGGGAGGGGTCGGTTCGCGTGTCGCCAGCGCGGCTGCGCGCTGCGTGGGGGGGGGGGCGCGCGCGGGGGAGGCGCTCAGTGCGGCTGCGCGGGAGCGGGGCCGCCGGCTGTCAATGCGGTTGCGCGCGGCGAGCGGGGAGCCCAGCGCGCCTGCGCGGAGGCTTGCGGGCGCTCGCGGTAAGTTTGCGCCAAGTGCGCGGCAGCGGGGCGCAGGCGGCGAGAGGCGGAGCCCGGGGTCCCCTCCCCCCACCGCGCCCCCCCCCAGGATGGCAGCGCCCGCCCGCCGCCCCCGCCGCCTCTAGGCCCCGCCGCCGCCCGCCCGGGACCGGGGTGGGGGGGGGCGGGGGCTCGGAGCCCCCCCCGGCGAAGGACGAGGCCCGGGGGGGGCGGTAGGACCGGCCGCCCGTCGTCGGCGTCGCCCCCCACCCCCCAGCCCGGGGTGGGGGGGCCCCGGAGCGGCGCGCCCCACCCGGGCGGTGGATGAATGTGGGAGAAAATGGAGACCAAGACGATCGTCTACGACTTGGACACGTCGGGGGGGCTGATGGAGGTAAGGACCGGCCTCTCCCTTTAAAGGGGAGGGTCCTCCCCGGGGTGTGCGTGTGTCGTGGCCTCAACGTTTAGCGGCGGGGCGCCCTCCCCCCCACCCCCCCCTCCGGGAGGGGGGCCCGGCCGGGGAGGGGGGCGGGCGGCGGGACAAAGGCGCAGCCTCCGACGCCCCCGTGTCGGCGGGCTCCCTCCCGCAGCAGATCCAAGCCCTGCTGGCGCCCCCGAAGAGCGAAGAAGGGGAGAAGAGGAGCAGGAGGCCCGAGAAGGAGCCCCGGAGGAGCGGCCGCGCCACCAACCACGACAGCTGCGATAGCTGCAAGGAGGGCGGCGACCTGCTCTGCTGCGACCACTGCCCCGCCGCCTTCCACCTCCAGTGCTGGTAAGGGCACCCCCGGAACGCCACCCCCCCCCCCACCCCCGCGCACCCCTCCACCGCCCCGATAACGGTCGGGGTTCGAGGGCTGCCGGAGGAGGAGGAGGAGGGACGGAGGAAGGGGCGGAGCGCGTCCGTCCGTCGTTGGCGGGGGCGGGGGGGGGGGGCCCCCGAGGCCTCCCGCCCCGCGTCTCAATGTTTACAACATGGCGACCCGCCTTTAAATTATATTTTTTATTCTCAGCGCCATTTTGGCCGCAGCTACGATTGGCAAACGCCGCGCCGGGGGCGGAGGGAGGGGGGTCGTCGGGGACCCCCCCCCCGCCGCAGACCCCCGATGGCCCGCCAGCCCGGCCGCAGGCCTCGAGGAGGGGCCTCCCCTCCCCCCATTGCCCCTTCCCCCCCCCCCCCCCCCGTCCGCCCCCCAGCCTATTTTCCCGTCCCTTTGAAGTGGAGGAGGAGAGGAGGGGCCGGAGGTGGTGGCCGGTGGCTTGGCGGAGGCCCCTCCTCGGCCGGCCCGGAACAATCTGGCCCCGGGCGCTCCCGACTTTTTATCGCCCCCAGAAATCCCAGCCCCGGCCCCCCTCCACCAAACCCCACAGCCCCCCGCGGGTTGGGGGGCGGCCCAGATTGCTAATCTGCGCCGTAGCAGACGCCACCGCCCGAGCCGCCCGCCCGCAGACGAGGCCGACCGTGCCGGAGGACGGACCGCAGGAGGACGCGGAGCAGGCCCGGACCGCCAGACCGGGGACGGGGCGGGAGCCATCTCTACCCTCTCTGGATGTCGTCTCCCCCCTTAGACCCCCCACCCCCACCCCCCCAGTTCTCTCTCTCACCCCCGCCGCCCCGTCCACCATTTCATTCACGTTCCAGATTCGGTCCCCCCAGTGTCTTCTCTGGGAGGGAAGGCGATGGGGTGTGTGCCCGGCATTTAGGCTAATTGCAAGGCTTGGGGCACTTAGGAAACTGATTACTGATCTTGAGGAAATTAAGCCCGCGGTCAGGAACGTATAGGAAAGAATCCTCTTAACTGTTCCCGAGAGAGCTTCGCCCCACGGGGGACAGAGAGAGGGGGGACCCGGCTTCTCCCGGTCCAAGGACGAGAACGGGATGCCCTAAGGAAGCCTCGCTGCGAGCCGTATCATTTTTTAAGGCCTCATTAATGAGAGGGAGGGAGGGCGGGCGCGTGCGTCTCTGTCTCCTTTTTCCAAAGTTGGGGAGGCCGCTAACCCAGGAGTAGTCGGAGGCCTCCTCACTCGGGGACTCGGAGCAATGCTTTGCGCAGAGTTGCTCGGCACATGCTGTTCCAGAACGTTGGGGCCCCCAGGTATTCTCGGGAAACCGCAGGCGAATTCCATTTTCTCCTCTTTCTTCGGCTGGTTACGAGAGGAGTCATTTTAGGACAGGGTTGTCTGCCTCCTGTTGTACAATGTAGGTTAATGTTTTACTTCAGGAGGCAATTTTGTGTTAACTGAGCTGGGTGACTTGGTATATGGAGCACCTAGTCGGGCTGTAGCTAAGCGCGCGCCCCCCCCGTTGTTTTTTTTTTAATTTATCCCCCCCCCCCCCCCCCCGGATTTGTCCATTAAGGCCAGAATTGTTGTTAGGTATGCTGGGCCACATGGAAAAGTATTCCAGAACGACTCGCCATCCTCCCGCGAGCCGGAAAACAGGGGCTCGGAAATGTTTTTTGTGAAATGCGGAGCCCAGAGCTGGTCAAGTTGGAACAGCAAAGTTTTCCCTTGAGTGGCGGCGAGAGCCGGGCCTGTCCGGACCGGGCATTTCATTGAGTGCAAATTCATTTTTCTCTCTCGAATCCATGAATGGGAGGCAGTAATTGGAAACCTGAAGATTCCTGTTTAGTGAATAGGGCTTGTTTTCTCTCTTTAAGTCGACGGGACTGAATGTGTGATTGACATGTGGGGCGTACCTGAGTTGGTATTTAAATTTTTTATTTTTTGAATTTATTTTTAAAGAAAAAAGCCTCACTTTTCTTGTTGATTAGTTAGGGTAGGGCGGCAGCGTTGTTCTGAAGCAGCCTGATGTAGGGAAGCCGCCTACAGGTTTTGGAATAATGCGGATCCGTCTTGGTGTCAGTCAGTGGGATCGGGGACCCCCTGGGTTAAGAATACTGTGGGCGCTGTGGCGAAATACAAAGAAGTGGTAAAACAATGACTTTGCCCTGGTGGAGCTTGCATTGGATGGGTAGAGAAGAAGGAAGCTGGTTTCCCTGAAGAAGTCTTGTATTTTCAGGCAGTTGTATTTATCGAGCGCATACTGTGTGCAGAGGACTGTACTGAGCGCTTGGTAGAGTACAGCGTAACAATATAACAGACGCACCCCCTGCTCACGGTAGACTTATTTGATCACAGTAGCTTCTTCCATCGACTTCATCGATCCCTACACGTACGGCCACTTGAGGCCTGGTGAAGAGAGCCACGGACCTGGGATTCAGAGGACCTGGGGTCTGTTTCCAGCTCTGCCACGAGTCTGCTGTGTGACCTTGGGCAAGTCACTTAACTTTTTCCTTACCACACTTGCCTCACCTGGAAAATGAGGATTAAATCCTCCTCTCTCCTGTATAGCCTGTGAGCCTCATATGGGACAGGAACTGTGTCCAAGCAGACTTGTATCTTCCCAGGTGTTGAGAACAGCGTCTGGCACATAGTAAGTGCTTAACAAGTACCATAATAATAGTCCAGATAGGGGAGAAGACTTAACGTGGCACCATTGCCCGTCCCTCCCTTTCTTTAAAGCTTCGGCTGTGTGTATTTCTTTTGCTGGGGGAGGGAGGGGTGTCATTAAGCAGCGACCCCATCCCAGTCAGCATCTAAATCAGTCTCCCCCAAGCTGCCGTAGCCTTCTCTGCCCTTAGGACCGTGAGCTGAGGCCCCTTAAAATTCTCCAGTCGGTTGGAATTCCCTGTCGCAATTCCTAACTGCCGAGAGAAGCGGGTGAGATGTTCCAGGAAGACTCCAAGTCAGTTTCACCTCTTGTCTCTGCGACAGCTCCACTCTGCAAGGAGGGTTTAGCCCATGAACTAAAATGATGGAATTGTATTTTTACTGAGCACTTAGTGGGTGGAGAGCACTGTACTGAGCGCTTGGGAGAGTATAATAGAGAATCGGTAGATACGTTCCCTGCCACACAGTGAGGTTACGGTTTAGAGAGGGGAGGCAGATGTTAATATAAACGAGTAAATTACGGATCTGTACACAAGTGCCGTGGGGCTGAGGGAGGGGCGAGTAAAAGGTAGGCAGTCCAAAAGGCGGTAGGAGAAGGGTCCAGTCCAGTATAAACTGCAGCCTTTCTTGTTTTCCTTTCTGTGGTAGAGCTGCAGGGCGAATGCAGTGTTTCTGGGTCTGAAATTGGGCCTTCAGGGTGTGTGAACTGACTGACCGTCTGTGACGGCGTCATGGGCAAGGAAATGTCTCTGTTCTTTGTAATATTGTACTCTCCCAGGCGCTTAGTACAGCCCTCTGCGGACAGTACGCGCGCAATAAGTACGATTGATCGACTGACTGACGTCCCTGAAGGCGACGGTGGCCGTGTCCGCGTTTAAAGTAGCTGCCTCATCATTTGTCCTAGTTTAGCTGGGGCATCAATTATTAGAAATGCCGGGGGGGATTCTAGAACCTGCCTTGGACAAGTTGGAGGAAGTGCTTTGGAAATATTTCTGGGAGATGCAGCTCTTTCCAAGTTGAGCATGAATGCTCAATTGAGTAAGCGCTCAATAAATATGATTGTTGGATCGATAGAAGGCTGTGAATCATCATCCATCGGGTCGGCTTCTGCCAAAGGTTATGGTAGCTCTCTCTTTTTTTTTTTGTAAGGGCCTTTGTTAAGTGCTTGCTATGTGCCGGGCACTTTATTAAGCACTGGGGTAGGTGCGAGATCATCAGGTTGATACAGTCCACGTCCCACATGGGGCTCACAGCTTTAATCCCCCTTCAGGTGAGGTAACCTCGGTCGCCCAGCAGACACATGGGAGAGCTGGGATTAGAACCCAGGTCCTCTGACTGCCAGGCCTGCGCTCTCCCCTCTAGGCCACGTGGCTTCTCCATTAGTTAGAAAAGCCTAGAGGGAGAAAGACGAACGACAGAGAGCTCAGCGGCCGCCTCTTTCCGCTGGAAACGGTTCGGCTCCTCTCGGGTCGGGCCGGTCGGCCCTCGGGTGGCGCGGGTCCGGCCGGGCCCCGGGACCCTGAGCGTCCCGTCGAGAAGAGAGTCCACCTTGGCGGACCCCGGCTGCGGTGGCTCCCGTCAGACAGATTTCTGCACCATTTGCCCGCGTGTGTTATATTTGGAATTGTTGGCCGGGTTTCCTCTCTCTGATGTTGGCAGCGGCTTCCAAAATGAGGTTTTCGAAGAATGAGAGTAAAAAAGCCTCGGCTGTGCACAGGCGAAACTGAGCTCTCCTCGAAGTTCTGCATATTTTATTTTCGGCGAGTCACCCAATGGGGATGGTTTGACACGGAGGGTGGAAAATGGCCATCTTTGCGTCGCAAAGGAGTCTGGGGCAGCGGGGCGTTTCTGGGCCCGTCCTTTGGTTGAGCTGGCGGAGGCCGGAGGCGAAGTCGGGGGCCGGGCCGCCTGCGGACGCCCCGTCGAGATCGGTCGATGAGTTGGAATAGGTCCATCTGGCCGTTTGGCCCGCCGGTCTGCGGCTTTCCACCTCTTCGTGGCCCGGGGATGGTCGGGAAGTTTTGCGAGTGAGGTATCCGGACAGGGAGCTGGCTGTTCTCGCAGCCGGGCCCTCGAGGGGGCTTTTTTGCTAGGAATCGGATCCCTGAAGAGGCCCGGGGGGGCTCTCTCCCCCGTCGTCCAACTGTGCGCTGTCGGATTAAGCTTCGCAAGGGTTTTTGAGCGAGAAAAAAGTGTCCCACTCTGACGGCATGGAAGGTTGCCGTGAAAGAAAGCTTTTTCAACTTTTCCGAAGTCGGCTGTCGACCTCCACAAACCTGGTCCGGGACCTATAGAGCTTGGGGGTCAGAAGGAATCCTGACATTTTGAAATAGCCCAGTACGAGTCAGGTCTCCAGTCGACACTGTGGCTCTGGCATTTTTGTGTGCGTGCCGACAAGTCGTGGGAGAGAATTGAGAGGTGTAGAATTCTTTGACGTTTCTGGGCTTCTTCATCGGAGGGCTCAGGATGCTTGAGAACCTGGCGGCCCCCAAAAATGTGCATCCAAGTCCATAATTGTGTACAGGCCTTACAGCTGTCGAATAATTGAACAATTTGAAATTTTGAGGGGAGTAATAATAATGATGATGATGATATTTGTTAAGCGCTGATTATGTGCCAAGCACCGTTCTAAGCACTGGGAGAGATACAGAGTTGTTAGCTTGTCCCGGGTGGGGCTCACAGCCTTAATCCCCATTTTGCAGGTGAGGAAACTGAGGCACAGAGAAGTTAAGTGACGTGCCCCAAGTCGCACAGTTGACGAGGCAGAGCCGGGATTAGAACCCACGACCTCCGACTCCCAAGCCCGGGCTCTTTCCACTAAGCCGTGCTGCTTCTAGTATTACAGTCCTGTAATTTCCCTGAGGGCAGGAAATATCTGGTATCTTGTTATATTGTAGTCTTCTAAGCACTTAGTACAGTGCTCTGCACACAAGCACTCGAATTTGATGGACTGGGCTCAAAATACGTGGTCTCCGTTGGAATGAAGTCCCTGGTCATTCAATCGGCGGTATTAATTGAAAGCTTACTTTCTGCCAGAGCACTGTTCTAAGCGCTTGGGAGAGTATAATCCAATAGAGTTGGTAGGCACGATCCCTGCCCACAGGAGTTTACAGTCTAGAGGTCAGATTTCAGATACCTCCACGAGGGACTGTTGTAGTCCAGTCAGAGATGATATCCGGTACATCGCCTACTCTGAAACAGAAATGACTGGGCCACAGTTCCGAATCGAACGGAGCGATTGATTTTGATTTCCTTGGTGGAAACACCACTGAGATGGAAAAAAATATATATATTGAAAGGAGCAAGGCCACACCACCCAAAGTACTGAGTTTCCTGTTCGGCTCCCTAGTGGGGAGAAACGTTACGGTGGCTTTAAACAATGTGACTTCGCCAAAAAAAGGAAAACTCAATTTTTCCGGCGTGGCTTTGGCTAGTGGCTTCACCCAGGCAGTCCACTGGATGTGGCGTTTCAGCGGGAAGAGTTTCCCCGGGCGCCGGGTCGTCGGTTGGGTTTGAATTCGACCGAAAGGTTATCGAGGGGCCTCTAGATGCCACAAGCTTAGAGGAGGCCTGGGGAGAGAGAGATCAGCCATGACCAACCCCTCCGCCTACATCTGGGCAGCACTGCATTCCTATTCTGCAGAGCTCTGTGTGTGTGTGTGTGTGTGTGTGTGTGTGTGTGTGTGTGTATGTGTCTGTGTACATGTGTGTGTGGCTTGTGGGTGCCACTCTAATTGTGGGAAGACCTTCTTCCCCGAGAGCTCCCAGCCCCCTGGGGCACCCAGTTTAACAGCGGAGGTTTTTAATTGCCACAATTTGATTCATAAAACGGCAGTAGTTAACGGCGCGGGTCGGAGACGGCACGAGCCAACCTGGGAGCCTTTTTTTGAACCCGGGTAAGCGGGAGACAAGGTTGTGCGTGCGCGCGTTCGCGCGCGCTCTCTCTCTCTCTGTCTGGCGAGCGCTCGGGGGTAGGCCAGACACCAGCGAGGCAGGGGAAGAAAGGGGCAGAGAACGTGCAGTTGCTTGCCGGTTTTATGTAGCTCCTCATAAAGAGGAGACGGGCCCGCTTTGATGCCCCAAGAGGATTTTGGTTACCTAGCAATGAAGGTGTGCTGCTACATAACAGACCGCGGAACTGTGGGTGGGTGTGCGCTCCACCCCCACCCCGCCGCCACCCCCTCCCCCGAGCAACAGGCCGGGAGAATTAGAGGAAGTCGAACGTTGCTTCCTTTTGATGGCGGATAACAATTCTAGCTCTCTGTGAGGCCTGAGCCGCTCTCCTCCCCACCCGCCCCTACTCTCGCCCCCTTCTCCGGCAGCTGGGTCTGTGTGTGTGCGTTCGTTCGTGTTCACAGAGAAGCAAGCAGCTGGGGTGGAAGGCGCCCGATGGGGATGTGATGATACTTGCCGAATCGGCGTACCCCATTCTTGTCGCCCAAGTGCTGTGGGGGGTAAGGAGGGTTGAATGGGGACGGAGAGGTGGCGTGGCGTGAGGCAGGCCCCGTGGGAGCCGAGGACCCGTCTGGCCTCCCGCCAGCCTCCAAGCCGGAAGGGAGGAGGATGGGCATTGGATTCCATTAGGTCCGGGACTCGATTTCAGGAAGGCCCTTGGGTGGTGATGGTTTGGTCACTGGGCCCAGGGGCTGCGCCCGCCTCATTTTCTGGCCTCTCCTCGGGGGAGGGACGGGAGACTGTGATTAACCTGATGATCTACTATCTACCTCAGCGCTTTCTGGGGTCCTTGGTGCCTAGTAAGTGCTGACAGATGCCCCAATCATTGTTATCGTTGTTGTTATTATGTGAGATCTTTTCAGTCCGGTGAGGAGGGTCTCTTCTGCCTCCCACCCCCACACTGAGCCCCCCCTTCCTTCCCACCGCCCGCCCCCCACCCCCACCCCCGGGTGGACTGAATTCCCTAATCCCGAAGTCATCCCCTAGTCTCTGTCTGTGGTGAGAAAGTGCTGTCACTGATTGGGATTTAGAAAGGAGTGACTGTGCTTAAATGGGGTCTTTGTGCCTGTGCCGAGAGGAAGGAAGGAAGGAAGGAAGGAAGAAAGGCGGAGGAGCCAATGGAGAGCGACAAAAGGAGAATCGCGCGTTGGCCGTGAGGAAGCGGCAACTCGGCTTCCGAGCCCGTTTCATCATCTTGGCGTCGGACGTGTGTCATTCGCGGTGACACGTTGAATCTTGAGGAAGCACATCCCAAGCATTCCTTCCAGAAACAAAGCCGGCCCGGGCCGGCCCGGCTCCCGCCGGTGCAGGAAGTTACGAAATGGTGCGTAACGGAGCCGGCTCGTCGAAAGGACTGCCGCTTGACTTCGCCCCCCCCCCCCCCCCCCCCCCCCCCCCGCACCCCCCGCCTCCTTCTCCCTTCCGCTGATGTCGCACTTCCCCACTGAGGCACAATCCGGCCCATTTCCTCTTCAGGACGCAGTGTGAAACCTAGTGGTATTACAAATGAGCACAGGAGGGCAAAAAAGATAAACAGCAGTCGGGGAGCAGAGAAGGCGCCTGGGTGAATCTGAGGGGATCCTACCTTTTTGCGAACACAGACGCAGGGCGGTCGGTCCCCGCCGCCTAATTAGGCTCGCTCTCCTTCGCGGCCTTAGCTCCCGTGTTTAATTTCTGCCCTTCCCTGGCTTCTCGACAAAAGGCACCAAAATATCTCCTGGGAAACGCTGCCCGCTGCTGAAGAGGACAAAGGCTAAAGGAACGGCAGGATCGGGGAGGAACCTCCAGACAGGGGCCTGGATTCAGGCTTTCCCACTGTTGGCCAGCAGCGGTGCGGGTCCCCTTTTGAAGTAAGGTCCATTGAGCGGGAGCTGGCTCTCGGTAGGATTTGAATTTCAGTGGTGGCCTCAAGACCCCTCTCTACGTCCTGGACCGGGCGGGGACCGAGCCTGCTCCGAACAGCTGGTGTCAGGGGCCGGGGCCTGGAACTCTGCTCTTGTGTGGGCCCCGCTCTTTAGCCTCAGATTGACCAGAAGGGAGCTCCTAAACTGCACCCAACTTCCACGGGGGCCGGGGGTGTTGATCGGTCATTCGTCCGTTCAGTAAGTAGACTCCGCTGGGCTCCTGCCCCTTCCCTTTCACGGGAGTGGCCTGTGGAGGTGTGGAGCACCGGGGGGGGGCAAGTCATCCTCGTCTCCTCCCAACCCCCACCCCGGCTTATTCTGCAGCTTGTTCCGCTGTCCAGGCGGAGCGAGGCCATTGAGTGCAGGGGGCCAGTCGGCCCATCTTCTACCATCCTCTCCCAAGCATCTTGAACAGTGGTCCTTCCGCCCTCCCCACCCCCCAAAAAGTTTTTTAAGCGCTGAGGTAGATGCAAGTTCATCAGGTTGGACACGGTCCCCAGCCCACATGGACCTCACAGTCTTAATCTCCATTTTACAGCTGAGGAAACTGAGGCACAGAGACGTGAAGTGCCCGGTCACACAGACAAGTGGCAGAACCAGAATTAGAGCTCAGGTCCATAATAATAAGTCTGGTATTTAAGCGCTTACTATGTGCCAGGCACTGTACTAAGGGCTGTGGTGGATCCAAGCAAATAAGCTTGGATACAGACCCTGACCCATGTGGGGTTCATAATCTTAATTCCCATTTTAAAGATGAGGAAACTGAGACACAGAGAAGTTAGGTGACTTGCCCAGGGTCATACAAGCAGACAAGTGGTGGAGACGGTTTCAGAACTACGGTCCTTTTGACTCCCAGGTCCTTCTGAGTTCCAGATCCATGCTCTATCCACCAGGCCACACTGCTTATCACCAAGTAGGCACCCTGTCCTTTCTGCTGATGGATTGATCTCCAGCGAGCTGGGGTTCGATACAGTAGGACTCTTTCTGGCTCTGATGGCATCTAATGGGCTGTCAATGGTTATTATCTATTCTCGGTCCTCAGGATGCGTGAAAATGAAGACTGGAACTCTCCATTAAGTCCATTACATGTTTCCTGAGCCCATAACTTTTCTAGCTCAATAGCTCGTGCTCCGTTAGCGGCTAGGGCCCTTGGAGGAGGAGGAGGAGGAGGAGGAAGAGGAATTTTTCTACTGAAACCGTGGCCTTCCAGTCCGCCTCGTCCTGCCGGCCCCATTTCCTCCGGGCGACCATGTCTGTAGCGCCGTTGGGGATGCCAACAATTGGCTCAAGCGGTCGCCCGCTACACCTGGCCTCGGTTTCCCCCATCTGCAGGCGGCCACTCCGTATGCGGGAAGGGGAGGAGAGCGGCCCGTTGTGGGCAAGTGTCTGCCATGAATGGGTCTTGCGGTCAGGCTTGACAGAGGAATAATTGTTCAAATCCGGAAGTGCCCTTAATTAGTCTTTATCGAGCGCCACTATGTGCAGAGCATTCATTCAAACATATTTACTGAGTGCTTACTGGGTGCAAAGCACTGTACTAAGCGCTTGGGAGGATACAATAGAACAAAAAATGGACACATTGCCTGCCCGTGATGGGCTCACAATCTAGAGGGCTCACATTTAAGGAGGTGACTGAGTGCTGGCATTCGGCACAGCCTTCTAGACTGGAAGCTCTTGGTGGGCAGGGAAGGTGTCTACCAACTGTCTTGTATTCTCCCGATCAATCATCTACTGAGCCCTTACTGTGTGTGCAGAACACTCTTGGGACAGTACACTATCACAGAATTGGTAAGACACATTCCTTGCCCACAATGAGTGTACAGTCTAGAGAGGAATCCCAGGCACTCAGAACAATGCTCTGCACAGAGTAAGAGTTCAGTCAGTACCATAGATCGATTGATCGACTGACCACCCCGGCCCAGATAAGTCGGACCTGGGCACGGAGCAGAAAACGAAACCAGCAGCGGCTGGGTTGGCTCTGTGCCCCAGGGGCCAGTAGGTCCAGATTCCTAACTAGGTCAGCGGGGGTGTGAGGGTGGGAGATTTTCAGGAGCCGGAGGTGGTGCTTATCCCCACCGCTAAACCACGACCCAGAGCAGGTCGAAGGTACGGCGGCAGACACCTTCGGTGGGTGTGAGCCCCAGAGGGTGGAGGTGTCTGAGCAGAAACGAAGGGACCAAAGAGGGGGACTGAAACTTGCCCGGAGAGTACCAGGGCTACTTTCGGTTTGTGGGCAGAGAAGAGAAATTCAAGCACCGACATCTCACTGGAAAAAGCACCGGACACTTTCTTTCATGCTGTTTGCTAAGCGCTTACTCCGCGCCAGGCACTGTTCTCGACGCTGGGATAGAAACAAGCTAATCAGGGCGGACACAGTCCACGTCGCACGTGGGGCTCACCGTCTTAAACCCCATTTTACAGATGGGGTAACTGAGGTGCAGGGAAGTGACGCGACCTACCTAAAGTCACAGCAGACCACTTGCCTGGGCTTCCCCGGCTAGGGTGACAGTGGGTCCACGGGCCTCCATATGAGCTCGCCCTGAGAGTGGGGGGCGATCCCATCCCTGCCCTCGAGCGGAGCGGGGTTTGGCCCATGGCGACCAACGAGAGTCTCTTCTGGAATGCGTGAACGCCGGGGCCTGTGCTGGCTGTCGGAACATTCCTCTCCTCAGAAGTGTTAGGAAAAGGGCCCGCGGCGGGAACGAAGCAGTGGGGAGATCGGGCCTGAGAGGCCGAGTGCCCCAGGCGTCAGTCAGTCGTATTTATTGAGCACTTACCGTGTGCAGTGCACTGTACTAAGCACTTGGGAAAGTACGATACGACGACAGATGCGTAAGTGGCCCTCTGGAGCCTGCGGGGGGGCCGGGGACACTGGGTAGAGAATCGGAAAGTGGGCATGAGGGGCCGTGGCCAGACCCTGGCGACTAATAGAGCTGTTTTCTAGGTTGGCAGAGGCAAGCACCTGGCCACAGCTGTTGATTTTGCATCCTCCCTCCCTCTTTCCTCCCCCTCCTCCCCCGCCGTTGGCTAGCAACCCTGTTCTCCAGGTGTCCTCTGGGGTGGGCAGGGAGGGGGAAGCACCACAAACCAGTGTTGCATAGAAGTCTGTAACTTTGGGCCCCGTCAGGCCGTTTGAAAGGCCCGTGTGCCTCTGGAAATGACGCAACTCGGCGAACCTCTCAATGGGGTGTTTGTAGTGGCCTGGCACGCTCCTCAGTTTCCTTGTTAGCCCTCTGCCCCCGAGGCTGGGCCCGGGGAAGAGCGGGCAGTTAGCGGGACAGCTGTCTTGGCGTCAGTCGCCGAGGTAGAAAGAGGAGACCGTGAGACACCCCCCGCCCCCAGCCCCTCTCCCCGCCCTCCAGCCTCCTGAGCCTTTCGTCTCCCAGCCTGGTCTTGCTCTGTCTCGGCCTAAAACATCGGGTCTCCAGAACTGTTTTAGGGCTGTGACTGGAACTTGGGCTTAGCACCTGTTGCCCAAATTTTAAGGCCCGAATTCCAGCTCCGAGGGCTCCATCATTTCCTGTGGCTCTAGAGACGACCTCCTCCCCCGAAATCCCTCCCGCGTTGTTGGGGAGCGGGCTGGCTTCCGGTCAGGAGGGACCCATCTTTTCTCGTGTGCTGGGCCTCTCTCTCACCCTCTCCATCAAGATGGCCACCAGGAAGCTCAGAAGTGATGGTGGTCCCAACCTGGGGGCCACAGTCAAAGGGCCGGGGGCGCGGGGAGGCCCGGGAAGGCCGGCGTTCCGAGCCGGGGGCTGCCTTCGGCAGCCGGCCTCCCGCAGCGACCCCGGGTGTAACTGTAGGATCTTGTCCAGCGGCGAGCTCGCGATGTCCGGGAGCCGTCAGCTGTGAAATTGAAAATCAAAGCCGCCCCGCGCTATTGTCTGTTGGCCGGAAGCCCTTCCGTACAGAGCATTTTGGGATGGGGAATGCTCGGTTGTGGCGGTTTCAACCTCGGGGATGCTTTCTGGGGAGGGGGTTCCTAGGACGTGGAAAAACGCGGGTCCCGTGGACAGGAGAGATCGGACCGGCTGACACGACATAGCGGGTTTCACCGGGAATGTGCCTTTAAAGGCCTCCCTCGCCCAGCGAGGGCGGTTTTGCTGTCGAGCTCCTCTTCAACATTTGCATTTCCACCTGAAGCTTTTTGTTTAGTACCAGTAGAGCAAGTGCCTTGATTTGGTTTTTTTCTTTCTTTGCTGTCTACTTCCCCTGTGTTCTGGGCAGGGGCAGGGAGCGGTGTGCACCTGCTTCATTTTGGGGCCGTGCTGAAGGGAGATTCCGGCGGGTATCGGATCGCCTTTGTCTTGGGTTCTGAAGGGTCAGTGGCATTCTGCAGGTTGCACATCCATCACCTTCCAGGTGAGAAAAGAATAAAGAAAATAAAATGCAGGGTACTGCTCCATTTTGGCCTGCGTGTCATTCCACGGAAAGGCCTCTGAAATGGAGGGCAGTCTTTCCCTCTCGGTCTGTGGATGGGTGTGTGCGTGCACGAGTGTGGGGGGGTGGGGGGTGAGAGAGGGGAAGAAGGTGGGTTGTCTTGCCTCCCTCCCCACTTCCAAATCCCTACCCTGTGCAGGAAAAAGAGTGTAAGGGATCCCGTCAGGGGCAGCCCTGTCTTGTGGAAATGTTAATGTAGTGCAGCTTCAGCTGCGTTGGAGGGTGGATGGAGTTGAGAGCAGACAGGCCGAGAGCAGCCACGTTGGTATATGACTTGAAATAGATCCTCTTAATTAGAGAGCCCAGAACCCTGACAACTACGAAATCTCCACCTGCAGTGGTGCGCTTAGGCCTCATTAGTGAACGAGAGCGGCATTCGCAATTAAAACCGGCCGGCGAGTTGGGATCAGCTGGCGGGGGGGGGGGGGGGGGGTCGGGTCTTGAACGTATGACGGTGCAGTCATTCTCTTGGCCCCTTCTCCTTTTTTCTTTCTCTCATTTATTAATGACCGACTGTCTCCCTCCGGGAGTAAACCGTCGGTTACGTGGACCTCTTGACACTGGAGACCGGTCAGTCGATCGGCTCGTAGGTTGATTCTAACGGCAGAAGTCTGAATCGCGCCCCGGGGATGTGCTTTTCAGGAAGCGTTTGGTTTCAAAAAAATAAATGTCCCAAACCAGGCGGTTCATCGATTTGTGTCCAAATGCGCTGTTAACGAACACGCTGCAGGACACCGGGCGTCACTGGATCGGCGATCTAAATCAAGAGTTTCGAAGGAGTCCATCCCTCAGTTGTTCTGCCTTCGAGGATTCATCGCCCCCGCCATTACTGACCGGCTCAGAGCCGGCCAGACGTCATGAAGATCGGGAAGTGGCAGCTCAAATAAAAGTGAGCTGGAAAGAAGCTGGAGAGAAGCGGCCTCCAGGCCGGGTCTCTCATGGAGTCGAAGGCTGGGGTTTTTGAAATGGATTGAGATGGAAACTGGCCGGCCGTGATGGTCCAGAGAGAGTCATCTAGATCCCTGTCTGGAAGGAGGAGGGGGATGGAGACATTCTGTCTCTCTCTCTTCCCCCCTTCTCTCCCTCTTTTATCTTTCTTCCTCGCTTTCCCCCCGTCTCTCTCCCTTTCCTCCTCCCCAGCACCCTGCCCACCAGTTGTTTCTGGTTATTTTCTCATCAGACGTCAGTGCGGGCACGTCTCCAAAGGAAAAGTGAGCTCTTCTGCCTGCTAGTGGTCGTAGTCATCCCGAACTAATCAATAATATGTATTGAGCCCCTGCTGTGTACAGAGCACTGTATTAAGCACTTGGGAGACTGCACTATAACAGATCGGAGGACATTTTCTCTGCCCACTATGAGCTGGCAGTCTAGAGGGGGACGTGAGACAGTAATATAAACAAATAAATGAAATTTACGGCTATGTATCCGCACTGAGGGACTGAGGAAGGGGTGAATGAGGTGCAAGGGTGGTGCAGAAGGGAGTGGGAGAAGAGGAAATGAGGGCCTCTTGTGGAAATGTGCGTTGAAAGTGGGGAGAGTTGATCGTCCGTCGGAAGCAAAGGGGAAGGGCATTCCAGGCCAGGGGCGGGACGTGGGCCATAGACGAGATGGAGGTACAGCGAGCCGGCTGGCTTTAGAGGAGTGGTGTGTGCGGCCTGGGTTGTAGAAGGACATCAGGAAGGTAAGATCGGTGGCGGTGAGGTGATTTGAGTGCTTTTAAGCCTAAGGGATGGAATTTGTGTTTGACGGCGAGGGGGAGCTGAGCCAGAGGCCGGGACGTGGGACCCAGAGCGGTTCGGGAGAGGCTGTTTTGCCAGGGTGCCGTCGGGCAGTTCTGTCTGTCCCTCCGCCACAGGTCATGGGTCAGGCAGGGGCTGCTGGAAGTGCCCGGGGCTTCATGGCCAGAAGGGGTGGGGAAGGGAAAGGGAACCAACCGAAGGGTGGCTTGACCCTCGACCCTCTCCTAACTCCCTTTAGGAGTTCACTTCATCCAGTAGTGCTGCTGACCTCTGAGCCATGTCATCTCTTCAGGCCTTAGGAACTTATTTACACCCTTCTTGGCATATGAACGTGTGTGTGTGTGTGTGTGTGTGTGTGTGTGGACGTGTGTGCAATCACGCTATTTTTTTTAATTTTCAACCCTGCCATCATATTTTTCTTCCCCCTGTTAGCATTTAAGTTCCCTGTGGGCAGGGAATGTCACTTCATTAGGCTAATACAGAGAAGCAGTGTGGCCTAGCGGAAGAAGCACAGACCTGGGAGTCAGAGGACCTGGGTTCTAATCCTCATTCCTCCACTTTTCTGCCGGGTGACCCTGGGCAGGTCACTTCTCTGTGTCTGTGACCTTATCTGCAGCTGGGGATTGAGTATCTGTTCTCCCACCTACTTAGACTGTGAGCCCCCTGTGGGAACTAATTGTATTCACCCCAGCGCTTAGTACAGTGCTGGTCACATAGTAAATGCTAAAGAAATATCACAGTTATTATTGTTACTAGACACCGGGTTAAGTGGCTGCTCAGTAAATGCTACTAGTCTTACTCCCTCCTGCCGTTGAACCCAAACTGCTCTGTCGAGAGAAAGTTTTCCAGTCCTTGCGTGAGGAGAAGGTTTTCTTCCCCGGAAGGGTCCCTTTGGGCCCTTGGAAGAGCAGAGCCTGGATATCCCCTCGCGATGGGGCTGGAAATCCACCTGGAAGGGTGACACCCCACCTCGGCACCTAAAATGTCCACGTTTCATCATTTATACGTTCAGTTAATTTATCGTGATTATTCTGTAAAGTCCTTTCTGTCCGTCTCCCCCCAGAGAGCGTCAGCTCCTCTGTGGGCTGGGAATGTGTCACTGGCTTGTTGTGCATTTCCCCAGCACTCGATACAACACCAGTGGAGCGGTGGGAGGTGCTCAGAAAGTCCTATTGTTTCTGCTGAGGGTATTCAAAAGCACTGGCTGTGTGCTACACGCTGGGCTGGACACAAGCTCGTCAGATTGCCCCCCGTCCCTGTCCCACCCGGAGCCGCGAGTCCGAGAGCCAGCTCTAGGAGCCTACTGACTCCAGAGGTGAACTCTTCTCTCTCAAAATGGCTTCCCCGGTGAGCGAGTGTTCTGAAACGCCTGCCCCTCTGACCGCATCAAACGGAGGAAGAAAGGCATTCTCCCTCCCCACCACGCAGCCCTTCGTTCTTGGCGTCGGGAGCCGACACCGTGTTCGCAGCCGGGGCGGTTGCCCGCTTAGGTCAGAAGAGCGGTGGTGCTTCGAGGTCCCCCTTTGTGGCTTCCTTGCTTGGGCTAGGCCTCCCCTCGCCACCCCCACCTTGCTCGGGGGAGGGCATCAGCCTTAGCAGCCGGTGTTAGCGGTGGGATTTTCCCCTAAGAGGCCTGAGCTTGTGAAACCCATTCGATGGTGGCTAACATCAGCCTCTAACTCTTCCTTGTTTTCCTCTGACTGGGAAACCAGTCGGGACCGCTGGGTTTGGTAGGAAGTGCAGAGGACACCTTGCGGGAGCCTGTTTTCTTGGGGGACGGAAAGGGTGCCTCCGGGGTTTTCGACCGTGGCTTTTATTTAATCCGGGCGGCTGAGTAGTACCAGACCCGCCCAGTCAGAGACCCTGAGCACGGGGTCTTTGAAAAGTGACAGCTGTTCGGCCTCCATGGAGCGGGGGTCCGGGGCCCGGCCCCTCCTCGAGGACAGTGGCTAACTGGCTCCTCCTGGGCCTGCTGCCCCAGGGGCAGTTACGGGGAAGACTAACCCGCTGCAGAGAAAACAATGCAGTTGGAAAGCCGCCTGACAATAGAATAGAGCAGAGCGGTAGTGGGAGCGAGGGAAGTGCTCCCATTGTGCTGCGGCTGGCTGGGAAAATGTCCCAACCCTCCTTCCGCGAACTGCTTGCTCTGGATGAGGTGTTCTGCCTTCTCCACAAAGTCCCCTCCTCCTGTCAACATCATTCCCGGGGCTTCGCACTCTGCCTCCCTGTTCCTTTCTGACAAACCAGAGCGGCCTAATGGGTAGGGCGGGGGCCTAGGAGTCGGGGCTGGGTTCCGGTCCCGGCTCCGCCACTCGCCTGCCGTGTCACCTTGGGTGTCGCTTCCTTTCGCCGGGCCTCAGTTACCACCTCTGTAAAATGGGGGTTAAGACCGTAAGCCCTGTGTGGGACGGGGACCCGTTGAACTTGTATCTACCCTAGTGCTTAGTACAGTGCCCGGCACATAGTGGGCACTTAAATACCACCCCCCCCCCAAAAAAAGGTGTGGTACCGCAACTGTGTTCGACCCCATGGAGGCTCTGTGGGGATGACGGGGAAAGAGCTGCTTCGATTTCCAGCTTGCCCTTGGTTGTGCGCGTAGTACAGTGCTCTGCACATAGTAAGTGCTCAATAAATACTATTGAATGAATGAAAAAGTCCATGCCCGCTTCACTGTTTTGGGTGCCGTTCTGCAAGGAAATCTTCCCTGCGCAGGGTCTCCCAGATAAGACAATGGCTGAGCCCCTTAGGCCAGGCCAAGGTCTGCTGGTGAGACAGTTTCTCCATGGCCATTCCCAAGCCCGGACTTTGTCGGGCCTTATTTCATTTCCTCGCCCTGACGGAGACCCTGGGGTCATCTGGCACTTGGCGGTTGAGCCAGGGCGCGGCTGCACGTCCACGCAACCAACTTTAGAAACCTTTCGGAAAAGCAGCGTGGACTAGTGGCTAGAGCATGGATCTGGGAGTCAGAAAGACCTGGGTTCTAGTGCTGGTTCTGCCTCTTGTCTATTGTGGAACCTTGTGCACTTTTCACTTCCTTGGGCCTCAGTTCCGTCGTCTGTAAAATGGGGATTAAGACTGTGAATCCTCTGTGGGACAAGGGCCGTGTCCAATCTGATTAATGTGTATCAACCCCAAATGCATGGTACAGCGCCTGGCACATAGCAAGCACTTAACGAATACCCTAAAAGAAGAGAGAAGATCCCCGGCCCGGAGTCTCCATGGGGCATCGGGGGAGTTAAGCCCGACTTGGCCATCGAGGCCTTGCTGGGAAGGGGCCCCCGGAGCCAGAAGCATCTTGGCTCAGCGTCCTAAACAAAAGGCTGGGCCCCATCTTGACTTCGCCTCTGGCCCTGCCAAATGACTTTTGGCATGACCTTGGCCCCGCCTCCTCCGGGCAGGTTTACATGGAAACAGATTCCCTGGAATGTGCTTGGCCTGCTTCCCTTGTGGTATAGGGGATCTGGATCAGTGATAGTGAGTGAATGAGAAGAAAAGAGTTGTATAAAGAACCGTCAATCACCAGGGGAACAATAATAACATTTACACTGGCAGGAGGGCTTGAAAATAGGTGGCTCAGCCTGCAGGTATGTGCAAATCACCCTCCCAGCTGCCTCACAAACCCTTCGGACTTTAAGCGACTCCCCAGAGGGGCAGGTCCTGGATTCCCCATCCCCTCCTGCAGGGTTGGGGAAAATACCGTGGCCCTGCCCTGTAGAATGGCCAAGGAGGATCCCGCAGGTCACTTTGACCAATGGGTCAGTGTGCCGCCCAGCTGTTTGGCGGTCCTCTGCTTCAGAAATGCGGGTGGTTCCCAGGAATAATAATAATAATTGGGATATTTGATAAACGCTTAGTACATGCCGGGCACTGTACTAAGAACTGGGGTGGATACAAGCAAGTTGTGTTCACCCAGTCCCTGTCTCATGTGGCGCTCACATTCTCAATCCTTATTTTGCACGTGACGGATCTGAGGCCCAGAGAAGTGAAGTGACTTGCCCAAGCCCACACAGCAGGCAAGTGGCAGAGCTGGGATTAGAACCCATGACCTTGTGACCACCAGGCCCGTGCTCCATCTACTACGCCACGCTGCTTCCCCTAGAGGACCCTAAGGGGGTTCGGGGCGTTCTGGGAGGGAAGGGGAAGCAGCCGTGCCCTCCTGAAAGTGTGCTTTGACCCGTCAACCAGTCAGTCGGGTGAACTGGGGGTCAGGTGGGTGGGAACAAGGTGCTCCATTGGACTGGTTGTTGGTGTGGGTTCCTTTGCCCCCAAATCCACCGGGTTTCAGTGGCATCTCTCCCGCTGCGCTGTTGGGAGAAGCCTGGGCCCGACGGCCAGCCAGACCAAACCAGCAACTTCAGGGGCCCAGAAGTAAAAAGGACTTAATCCATCCACAGCCCAGCCCTAAGCAGCTTTGAAAGGGATGTTTGCAGTCATTTCCCAATTAGTTTAATTGGCTCCACGTGCAAATTGTTAGAGTGCAGGTAGGCTGCCAGAGCCCAGAGCTTCAATCCGGGCAACCTGTAAATCTCCTTCCAGCCCAAGCCGAACTGCCTTGGGTCTGGCCACTTCTTTGGGTAAGGTCGGGGGAGTGGGGTATGGGCGTGATCTCGACCACACCAAGGAAGCACTCGGTGTACGGTGACTGTTTCCAGGCGGACACGGGCGATGGATCCATCGGCGGTGTTTATTGAACGCTTCCTGAGCTGAGCGCTTGGGAGAGTCCAGTGCCAACAGCGTTGTTCAACACATTCACTGGCCACAGGGAGAACTAGCGCAGCCTGGAAGTCAGAAGGGCATGGGTTCTAACCCTGGATCCACCGCATATCTGCTCTGTGACCTTGGGCAAGTCACGTTACTTCTCTGTGCCTCAGTTCCCTCATCTGTAGAATGGGAATGAAGACCGTGAACCCTATGTGGAACAGAGACGGTGTCCAACCCAATTATCTTATAAATACTTGTATCTACCCCGGTACTTAGAACAGTACCTGGCACATAGTAACTGCTTAACAAATACCACTATTATCATTATTATCAATAGGGAGCTTACGATCTAGAGTTGACCAGACAGAACACAGAGGGGAGGGGGAGAGCACCCAGCAGCTCTGCCATCCCGACTTGCCTGAGCCTCTCGGTGTTGGTTTTTCCTCTTCCAGCAACCCTCCATTGAGTGAAGAGATGCTGCCTCCCGGGGAGTGGATGTGTCACCGCTGTACCGTTCGCCGGAAGGTAAGGCATTCCGTCGCACCACCGGCCCTTGGGCTTTCCCTGCCTCACTGCCACACTGGGGGGCCCTTCTCTCTGCTGTTCTCCCTCTCCCACAACTCACGCCCTGCCCAAGAAGCCACCCCCCCGCCTCGTGACCCCATTAAGGCCAAAACTGCTTCAGTAGAGGGAGCAGGGGTGTCTGCTTGTAGAGAACTCCCCGGGCCAGGCCCAGAGTCGGTGTAACTACGGCTTGGGAGTCCCATTCTCCTGCCAAACCCTCCCAAGTTGGCACCGATGGGAGTTGGCTTTTCCGGGAGGGCGGACGGTGCAGCCGGAGACAAATCCCGGGAAGCCCGGCCGGGGTCCCCAACCGGCAGCGTCGGAACCCGACCCGGACCCCAGGTGGGCTGATCCCTGTGGAGCACTTTGCATCTAGCGAGGCACCGACCCAGCCTCCCCCTTCATCCGGAATCAAGGTCCCCGCCGGGCCTGTCTTTGACTCCGCTTCCCTCGGTATTCACCATTTGGGAACGGGTTTGGGTGTTCTTCACGTGGAGCAGTCATCCACCAAAGCCTTCCATTGTCAGAGAGAGAAATGGAGAAAAAAAGAGAGAAACGGGTCCTGTCCCTACAGTCCCACCTTGGATCTCGGCCTCTCGGAGGAATTTTTAGCTGGCCCTCATGGGGGCCAGCCGGTCTTTGGTGACATCATTCTGTTTTCCATAGCACTAGAGCATGATGTCATATAGTGAGTGATGACTTCCTTATTTGCAGAAACAGGATGAGGAGATGATTCAGAGAGATTGTGGTCTGTGTGTGTAACACACACACGACTCAAAACCGTCACTCACCCGAAAGGTAAACAGTGCCGTGGATAGGATTTTTTTTTTTTTTCAATGTGTGTGTGCGAGAGTTCCCGTTTCAAAGCCATTCAGGGTCAAGGCGTTTCCCCCTCCTCCCACCCTCACCCCCCAGCCAAGCCACAGTCGCAGCTCAGTTCCTCCCGAGGTCTATAAATCAGCCTGCCTCTCTGGGTCACCTCTTCCAACCGGTGTTTCCTGCCGGTCCTTGGGGGAGCCCAACTGGAGACTTCTGCTAAGCGTGCCTTCCCCAACATGGCAACTGAGTGAGGGTGCAGGGAGGCCTGGACTTTTCCAGGTCGCAGTCCAAGGGAGATGGTCCCCTCCCCGTGGCTGCAGGCTCCTGATGCTTTTACCTGGAGTCTCCAAGGGACCCACCTACGCAAAGGCAGCAGGAGTCTGGCCTTTCCCTCTCTCACGGGGATGTCGTGACAGGGCTAGTGTGAGGTCATGTGAAAGTGCTTTGGGAAATCGAAGCACCCTATCAGTCACGTTATCACGGTGATTGACTGTAAGCTCGTTGTGGGCAGGGAATGTGTGTGATTATTGTTACGTTGTACTCTCGCAAGCTCTAGTACAGTGCCCTGCACACATTAAGCATCGATAAATACGATCAAATTGAATTGAAAATCACTACAGTGATCCAAGCTGTCCCCCTCCCCTGGGATCCTCCGCTCACACAGGTACAGGTTTTCCCCACAGAGAGCCCCGGGCCAGCCTGCTCCAACTCCACCCTGACTGATTCAGGCTGAACCAGACCCTTTCTCCCCCGTGGAGAGGAAAGTGGCAACCTACTGGCCGCCTATTTCCAGCTTCCAGCCGGGCGGCAGAATTGCCAACAGGCCAGTGGTTTTTCTAGTCTCACCCCATCTCCATTGGTTCCCAAGCAGCGGGGCCACCTCTGGGGCGTGAGGCAGTGTGCTATTTTCAGCAGGCTCGGCTCATCGTGTTTCTCCTCTGTGTCTCCTTGCTGGTGTCCCCCTTCCTGCCCCCCCACCCCGATCCTTTGACTAACTGCCCCCCTCCTGGAAGTGGACAGCTGCCCCAGGTCCTGGTTAAATAGTGTGGCCTGGGGGTACGAGGTCACTTGCCTAACAGGAAACCCTGGGTCTCCAGCCTTTGCCAGCAGCTTTCCCTCCTTCCTCACTGGAGGTTTTCTTACAGTCCCTGATTCGGGTACAGCCTGCTTACTCCCGTCATCCCATTCATCGTCACGTGGTTTAATAGGGTGAGGTGCTAGACGCAGTAGAGCTCAGTGACTTGCCCAAGATCTCCGGGCAAGTCACAGGCCAAACTAAACTCAAGCTCTTCTCCCCCCTCCCCCGGCCCGCCTCGAATTCTGGCCCGGTGCCCTGCCCCCAAGATGCCTTGTGGCTCAGAGAAGCATCTGGCATTACAAGTCCAATCCCATGAAGCCCGTTCCACGTTCTCATTCCTTTCCCAGTCCTAGAGGATGTTTCCTTTGTGGCCCTACAGCCCTGAAACAAGGCAGAAATCTTAGATCCCCGGAAGAGAGAGCTGGCACTGGCTGGGCTCTGGGCGGCGATCGCCATTCAGATGATTTTCTGGAGTTCCGCTAACACCTCTCCTGCCTGCTCTGTAATGTCTAGCAGACCCCTCCCCCGAATGGGGATGCCAGCCTCTTGTCTCCTGTCTTCGGTGTGTTCGGTCTCTTGTTCTGATGATTTCGACAGGACCGTGACCCCAAAAGGCACCCTCCCGTCTCTTCATATGTGTCCTGCTGGTTTAGGGCCTTTCTTTTCGAAGAACTGGCTCCCCCTGGATGTCCAGTAGATGGTTTCATTCGAATTCGATCGCTTCTCCTCTCCCTAGGCTGGGAACGTCAGCAACCTGCTCTAATATGGTCCTGGTTGGACTCGGGCGGCGACAGCCCTCCGCTTGGAGGGCTGAGGCTCCGTGGCCCAGGCGAAGGGTTTTCAAAAGTGCCCAGGGCCCTGTGGGGTCTGGGCGGCCGATAGCCCCTCTGCATCTTCGCCCTCGGATCTGGCTCTGTCGTGGCCACCGTCAACGAGGTTCCCGGCCCGTTGGCGGCTGCTTGGGGTTTCCGCAGAGCGGCTGACCCTCCGGGAGTCCGTGTCCCATGGAGGACCCGGGAGGGTCGGTCCGTTGTGGGGGACGGGGACTGGGCCGCCGGTCAAGATTGCGGCGGTGAGCCTGCCCCTTGGTCCGTACAGAAACGGGAGCAGAAGAAGGAGCTGGGCCAGGTCAACGGGCTGGTGGACAAGAGCGGCAAGCGCACCACGTCCCCCAGCAGTGACACGGACTTCTTGGACCGGTCGTCCGGCAAAACGGACCTGAAGGCCATCGCCCAGGCCCGGCTCCTGGAGCGAAGGGCCAGTCGGCCCGGCACGCCCACGTCCAACGCCAGCACGGAGACCCCCACCTCAGAGCAGAATGACGTGGACGAGGACATCATCGACGTGGAGGACGAGACGGCGGGGGCGGCGGCGGAGGGGGACTGTGGCCAGCCCCAGCTGAAGCGGCCCTTCGAGCTGCTGATCGCGGCCGCGATGGAGCGCAACCCGACTCAGTTCCAGCTGCCCAATGAGCTGACTTGCACCACCGCGCTACCAGGTAAGTGGGCATGCCGCCTGTCCCAGGCGGGCGTTTTCGCTCCCAGACGCTCGTCCGCGGGGGTTTGCTGTTTGGCACTAGGAGCTCAGCCCCCTCTTGCCCCTGAGAAGCAAGCTAGCTCAGGTGATGCTTTCTCCTCGGAGCCCGACCCCCGGGACCTCAGGGTGTCCCCGGCACCCTGAGCTCAGTCGGGTTCTGCTCACCTCTCCCTCCCGAGGGGGATGGAGGGAAGCATCGGCGGCCCCGGGGCTCAGCTTTCCATCCCTGCCCCTCTAATTAGGGGGCTTGGGAACCCCCTACCCCCCAACCCAGATCCTGTTTCCAGCTCGCTCAGGGGATAAGCTGCTTGTTTTTTGGCCTGGGCCCCACCCCTTTGTGGTTTTTTTTTTTTACAGGAAAAGGGGCCGGTTTGTTCCAGATGCCGCCTCCGAAGGCATCGAGGAATGACGCCTCATTGGCCTCGGTTTTGGGTGCAGTGGCGCCTCCCAGTAGAACCAGGGCAGCGATGCGATGCCTTGTCCCTTCACCTTTCTCCCTGCGCGTCCCCAGCCCTTTTCTTGAGGCGGTGTGGCTCCTCCCCCAAACCCGTCACCGGATCGAATTTCCTTCTCCCCGAGCAGGGCACTGTTGGCCGGATTTAGAAACCCTCTGGCTGCTGGCCGAATGCATGCCGAATCAGCTGCCCGGGCTCCCGGCCGCCAACCGGCCAGGCAGACCAGGGTGAGGCCCCGGGGGAGAGCACCCTCCCCTCCTTGCAGGAACGATCCTGCTCTGGACGATTTTCCGGAGCTCGGCCGTTTGCCCTTTAAATGCCACCGGCCACTTGACCGTGCACGTTTTTTTAGGCGGCGCCGGTGATATGTGAGCCTCCTCTTCCCCGAGTCAGTCCCTCTAACTGGAAATGGGGGAGATAGGTTGCTTTTGGGGTCCCCACGAGAGGGAGACTGCAAAGAGTGATCTGGATTGTTATTCTTCCTCTTCCTCTGCCCCTCCTCCCTCACAGGTCTGAGGACCACCCCCCCACGCGGGCTTTAGGTCCCTCTAGACTAGACTGTAAGCCCATTGTGGGCAGGGAACTTGTCTATCAATTCTGTTGTACTCTCCCAAGTGCTTAGCGCAGTGTGCTCTGCACCCTTTAAGTGCCCAGTAAACGCCGTCGATTGATTTACGTCCATTCGCTGGCTGGGTTCCAGGCAGGTTTTGCTCCCACTGCTCTGCTCCTATTTCAGTGCCCGAAAATAGGAGCTCAGGTCCCGAGAACCGCTCAGAACTGTCCACGGCTTCTCTTCCAGGTACTAGCAAGAGGAGGAGGAAGGAGGAAACGACGGGGAAAAATGTTAAGAAAACACAGCACGAGTTGGATCACAATGGACTGGTCCCCTTGCCAGTAAAAGTTTGCTTCACCTGCAACAGGTAACTCAGGCCCCTGTTTGCTGGGGGGAAGGGGATTTTTCTCTCCCCTCTTCCGGTGTCGCCCGGCTCCCGTTCCGTAAATTCCTCCGAGCCCATGGAGGAAAGCCCGGGAGGTGGGGGGTGGGGGAGAGGAGGCCAGTGATGCAGCTGCTCCGGAAGGGGATTTGCCAGGGACGGAGGGTATTTCCCGGCCTCATGACTAGGCAGGGCCATTGAAGGAAAGAAGTAGCCACCGTCGCAGCAGATGAAGGAACTCGGAGCAAGCGCCAGGAAGGGCTTCCCGACCCAAAGGAAGATGTGGATTCCTTGTTGGTGGTTGGCTTCCCACCCAGAAGGTTGAGCCTGGAGGAAGGAGGGACAGAAACTTGCTTGGCTCAGTGGTGGCTTAGACTCCTAAATTGTAGAGGCCACAAGCCCAACCCAAATAAAAGGGGTCAGTTGGTTCTGGGACATGTATATCTGGGGAGTGCAGCGTTAGTTAGGACCACCGCCCCCTATTCTGGACGGCGGAGAGGGCAGGGGCGACGCCAGCTGCCTATCAGAAAGCACCCTCAAAATCTTTCTCCCCAAAACCTTAGGAGCAGGACGGTCTAGTACGGGCACACTGACTCGTGCAGCTTCCAAAACCCTCCCTGAGTCCTGGGCTAACGGGCAGACCGGCAAGGAGATTTTCCCAGCACACTGGGGCCCTGGGTGCCTGGGGCCAGGGCGCCCAACCCCAGAACATGTAGCACGCAGAAGGGTGGAAGAGGAATTTCTCATGCCCGTAGTTAGAGACGGGTGGGTGGGGTTTTTCCAGTTGAGATGGTTGGTGTCATCTGGGGAAGCTCAGAGCAAGAGGCTGCACTCTGCTCCTCAACGGCTGCCGAGTGAGCATCGATCATTTTCCCCCCATGCCAGACATTTGGGTCCCACCACGAGGAAGCATCTGTTTTCCAAGGAGAACCGTTTCTCTCGGAACAGGGGATGATTAAGAGCCTGCAGGAGGTCTGCCCGTCGTCCCCCACCTCCCCAGCTTCCCAGATCGTTTCGATATCACCATGCGGGAAGAGAGGGATTGAGGGTGGCCATTAGGGATGACAGTGGCCAAGGGGCCCAAGGCGTTGGGCTTTTATCCTCGTGCGCGGCTTCAGTGGAGGTTGATTTCTTCTTTGCAGGAGTTGCAGGGTGGCCCCTCTTATCCAGTGTGACTATTGCCCCCTCCTGTTCCACATGGACTGCCTTGAACCGCCGCTCACTGCCATGCCCTTGGGCAGATGGATGTGCCCGAACCACATCGAACACGTGGTGGTAAGAGAGGGCACTGTTTGGGTGGTCTTCTGGGGGAGTGGCCCCAGAAAGGGGAGAAGTCAGTGGGGTCGCCTGCTCGGGTCTGCCCAAGGGAAGGGACTTCTAGGTCGACCTGAAGCCCCACCAGGACAGATGGACCGCATACACTCGGGTGGTGAAAATCTGCCCACTCTGCTACAAATGGCTGTCGGAGCCACCGAGACAGACCAGTCATCTCGGGGGCCAGGCCTCAGAGACAGCTGAGCCGACCAAAAACAGTAGAAAAAATTTTAAAAAATCCTCTTCCCATTTCTAAAAGGCAGTCCAAGGAAATGGAACCCCAGAGGAATTTCAGAGGCAGACTTCTGTCACCCCAGGCCGGGGGCAGGTGGGCCACGTGATGGGGTGCTTTGGGGGCCTCTGCCCAATGGAGCTTCTGGCCTGGATCCCTCCTCACTTCTGAGGGAGGCCCGGGGCTCCCTCCAGCCTTAAGAGGCGGGCTGCCCGTCAGCCCGTCTCTGAGAGACATCTTAATGGGGGAGACTCTGAGAGAGTGACAGTGTCAAACAGGGTAGCGTGGCTCCTCCACCCTCGTTGTCCATCAGGTCAGGGAGTCCTCGCGTCCACTGCCCGGGCGCGAGTTGTGGCCGGATGACCAGTCCGCCCTGTCCCCAAGCCTGGCTCTGGCCAGGAGCAGGGGTAGGTGAGCAGAAGCATCTCCAACTCTCCTTTTTAGATATCACTTGTCGTTCATCTAAAGCACCCTGCGGCCTCCTCCCAGAGCGCAGGCCCAAAGTCAGGGCCTGCAAAGCTCGTTTATGGTGGGCCCAAGTAATTCCTTATAAGCCACTCTGGGTTGTGCACCTCTCTTGCTATTGAAGTCTCTCGGAAGCTGTATCAGCCATCATTTATCTCTGGCTTGGAGTAAGCATAGGTAGCCGGGGTGGGCTGTCGGGAAAGTGAAAACATTCCATCAATCAGTGGTCGTTAACGAGCACTTATTCGGTGCAGAGCACTGCACTATGCCTGAGGGGAGCACAGCTTTCCTAAAGTTAGTCCTTGTAATGGCAGTGTGCTCCACCTTTCAGAGGAATTTTCTTTCTCTTCAAGTGTTGAGATTGCTCTTGTCTCTCCGGGGAAAACGAGGGGTTTCTCTTTTCATTGTGGAGATGGAGACTTGGTAGTCCAGAGAGGTCGTGACCTGACCCCGCACCCACAGCCTAGAGCTGGAACCCAGGTCCTTGTACTCGATAGCTCCCCTCTCTGACCTCCTGCCCGTGCTCCGAACCCTAACCCCAGTGCTTTCCTTAGTAAAGGATGTGGGCAATCGCCCCCAAGTGCAAGAGTGGCAGGCCACCCTTTGTCCTCGATGTGGGCATCGGCGGCTCCCACCCGCTCACCCCAGCCCTCCTGACGCCCTCCAATTGGCACAATGATAAGAAAAGTTGCCTGCGCCCAGTTTAGATGGAGGGAGGGCTCTCACTATGTGACGCAGGGGATGTCAAGCCCATCTCTCGGCGTGAAGGCCCACCCTGGCCTCTGGTTCCCATTAATGGGACTTGGAAGCCCATTGGAGTGATGTGTTGGTTCCTGGTTCCCCGAGGGGAACCAAAATGGCTTCTCATCCAGGGGGGTCGCCAGCAGGGGCAGTTGGGAAGAGCCTCCTGGTTCCTGCTCGCTGCCTAAGGGAATTTAGCATTCCTGCCATTCCAACTGATCCTCCTTCTCTCTTCTCTCCCTCCTTCCCCTCCCCTTCTCCCCCCCCCCCCCCCAGATAGGTTAGGTATGTCCTCAGTGGATACAATTGACTTATTGAGACATTGGATAGAAGTTGGCCTCAGGATCAACACCTCAGTAGGATTTATTTATTGAGCACTTTCTGTGTGCAGAGCACTGAACTAAGTCCTTGGGAGAGTATAATACATTTGGCAGACCCAATCTCAGCCCTCGAGGAGGTGGCGGTCAACTAGGGGGCACCGGCTCGAAACGAATTACAGGGAGGGGAAAGGAATCCATTTTTCTCCTCTCTTTCTCTCAAGCAAAGCCCTAAACAAAGGGTCCCGAAGCCACCGTGTATGATGCCCCCTGCCCTAGTCTGGTTGGCTCGCCAGACCAGCCACGTCTTAGTCTGGCATCCCCCTGGGACTGCCTCAGCCTCCTCACGTGCTCACCTGAGTCCCAAATCCCCCCCGGTTCAATTCCCTTGAAGGCACACGGGGGGTCAGAGCAAGTGGCCCCTGTCAGCTCGTAGCCTCTTGGGCCTCTGGGAGTCCGAGGACTTTGCTTCCCCTCCTCACCACCCCAGACAGTGGAAAACACACACGTACACACCGCACACCACAGACCCCCTACCCGGGCTCAAGGATTCCCTGGGTGGAGAGGCACAGGGGCAGCTTCCCATCCATCAGCCAAACGCCATCCACCGCCCCGGGGGAAATAGGCTTAAGTGGCAGCAGGAGGGATTTAAGTTAGACCTAAAGAAGAATTCGGGTGCAACAAGCATGAGGTTCTGGACTAAAGCGGGAAGTAGCGGCTTCTCCCCTGGAGATGGCGGAGGGCGGAGAGTACGTTGGACGGTGCTTGGGGTGCGGCGGGGACGGCCCCGGCAGCCTTCCCATCCGAGGACGGACTGATTGCTTCTTTTCGGGTTATTCTAGTCCGAGGGGAAGACGAAGCAAAGCCAGTTGAGCGGGAACAAAATGCTTTGGAGTCTGAACCAGTCGGTCAGTAAGCAGTATTTATTCAGCGCCTACTGTGGGCAGACCGCTGTTCTAAGCCCTTGGGAGAGTAGACCCGGGCCCCACCCTCATCAAGGAGCTGACGATCTAGCCGGGCAGACAGATGCTAAAATTGCAGGTAGGAAGGAAAAGGACAAGGGAGTCTGTCCAGGGAAGCGGCGTGGCCCAGTGGATAAAACACAGGCCTGGGAGCCAGAGGACATGGGTTCTCCTGTGTGTGGCCTTGGGCAAGTCACTTCACTTCTCTGTGCCTCAGTTTCCTCCACTGCAAAATTGGGAATTAATCCCCTTTCCCCCTCCTACACAGATTGTGAACCCCATGTGCAACAGGGACTCTATCCGGCCCGATTAACTTGTAACCAACCCAGCGCTTAGAGCAGTGCTTAACAAATACCGCCAAAAAAGAAAGTTGGAACTGAAGTATTAAGAATGAGATGTGCTTATAAGTGCCCTGGAAGGTTGCGAACACTCTAAATGCAAGGAAAACAGAGACTGGTACAGGACATGGAGTCTGAACAGAGAAGGACCTGGGTTCGAATGCCGGCTCCACCACTGGTCTGCTCTGTGGTCTTGGGAAAGTCACTTCACTTCTCCGTGCTTCAGTTCCCTCATCTGCAAAATGAGGATTGAGGCAGTGAGCCCCATGTGGAACCTGGATTGAATCCAACCTGATTAGCTATATGTACCTCAGGACTAGTACAATGCCTGACACAGAGTAAGCGCTTAACAAATATCATTTGGGGGGAAAAAAAACAACTCAGCCCAACAGAGTTGTCCATCAGGCTGGCAAAATAGGCAGTTTTCCCCATTCCCATTTCCCAGTGCTGTCTTCTAGCTCTTCCCACTGCTCTTCGGAGTATTCAATGGAGAGCATTCATTGGCCTCTATAGAGCTCTCTGTGCCTGTCCCACTCCCGGGAAAACCCATCTCAAGGAAATGGGGAAAGGGAGGCCCGCTGCCCGGTTTCACGAAGCCTTGCCTGATTATTATTATTTCTCTTTTCCCCCCAGTGGGCCCACACTTATTCCCATAGCTGAGCCAATTCTTTGGTGCCCCAGTTCCCAGTCCAAAACTACCACAGCCCCTCGGGACCCATCTCTCGATCAGTGGAACTTCTTGAGCACTTATCCTTCCTGGAGCACTGCACTAAGCGCTTGGGAGCGTACAGTAGAATGAGTAGACACAGATCCCAGCCCTCAAGGAGCTTACGGTCCAGGTGCATCATACCCCACGTACCAAGGAAGTTGGTGAATTTTAATGCCCCAAGGCAAGAGGTCCAGAAAGTGAAGAAGCTGGCAGGGAGGGGGTGGGTAGACAGGTGGGGGCGGGAGGCGGGTAGGGGTAGGAGAGGGCCGGAGCGGCTAACTAAAGTCCATTGCCGGGGGGGTGTCTGCTCTCCCCAGCTGAACCAGAAAAACATGACCCTGAGCAACCGGTGTCAGGTGTTTGACCGCTTCCAAGACACCATCTCTCAGCACGTGGTCAAGGTGGACTTCCTCAGCCGAATCCATAAGAAGCATCCCCCCAACCGCCGAGTGATTCAGTCCGTCAAGAGAAGAAGCTTGAAGGTAAAGCCGGCTGCCTCGGCAGGTTCTTCCCTACCCCCACCCCGGTTTTCCAGCGAGAAAGAGTCCCCGTCGTTTTCCCCCCTCGCCCTCCCACCCCCATTTTGACTTCTCTCCACCCTCCCACCGTCGCTGGTCCGGTCCCCTGCACGGCACTTGGGGACAAAGGGACACGGGACAGGGTGGGGAAACCGCCAAAAGCTCCCTCCCCAGACTGGAATTCCACACTGAGGGATCCACCCCGGGTTGAAATTCCACACTTGAGGGGCAGAGGGTGTGAGTCAGATCCCCATGGGCCAGCAGAGAGACTCCACTGGGATGCGGGTCTCTCTGAGCGGGTTCCCGGAAGCGTGGTTTTCAAGCTGTTGTTCTCAGATGGGGCCCTCCCTGGGCCCCCCTGCTTCCTGACCTGGGGAGAGGTGGCTGGCCACAACAATTCCAAAACCACCACCGCGGCTTCCCCTGCGCTGCCGGGCACTGGTCAGCAGTTCCCGGATTGGGCCCTTTGGTGGTACCCACATCCTGAAAATGGGCCCAGAGTCTCCTTGCTCCCCGATGGAGGCCGAAGTTTCCAGACGGTAACGGTGTTGCCCTGGGTATCGGTGGTATTCATTGAGCGCTTACTGTGTGCAGGGCACGGTACTAAGCACTAGGGAGAGCACAGTATGACAAAGTTGATAATCACGTCTTCTGCCCAAAATTAACTTACCATCTAGGGTGTATGTCACATAGTATGAAACCCGGCCTGTTCCATATGCTTCTGATGACGCATATATTTGGACTTTCCGGAGATTTGTGTTTTCAGTGGTTAAGCTCCCTCTGGCAGTGGGTCACAAGTTTTTTGTTTTTTTTTTTTAAAGGAAACAGGTAATTATGACTTTCAGGGAGTGGTATGCTTTAGGTGAAAGCGAGTTAACTGGAATCTTGATGGGTGTGAGAGCAGTCCTGCTGGGAGGGAGGAGGGATAGGTAATACTTCACCAGTCCCCTTATTCTGGGATTTGGGGTTTTTTAGAGTGGTGGACAAATGGCCGAGTGGCTGGGCTGGCAGCCTCTTATTACTTTGAGAGGTTTGAGGGTGAGATAAGCTGTGATTTAGAATTTTGGGACTGTGGCTCATCCCTTAAACTGCAGAAATGGACGCCGCAGGGGTGGAAGCCGTTACATTGACACCGGAGGATGCTGGGAGGGACCAGTGGGCTGACCCGAGGGAGTCAACAACCAGGGATTGTCTCTGAATGGGAAGACCATGATTCAGCGAGGCTCAGTGGAAAGAGCCCGGGCTTGGGAGTCAGAGGTCATGGATTCTAATCCCGGCTCCGCCGCTTGCCAGCTGAGTGACTTTGGGCAAGTCCCTTCACTTCTCTGTGCCTCAGTTACCTCATCTGTAAAATGGGGATTAAAACTGTGAGCCCCACATGGGACATCCTGATCAGCTTGTATCCCCCCCAGCACTTAAAACAGTGCTTTGCAAATAGTAAGCCCTTAACAAATATCACCATTATTATTATTCTTCCTTCCCAGGGGCCAGTTTTTTGCAGCACACACAGGTATGCACCAGCTGCCTGGTAGAACAGTTCTTTCCCTCTGGCTTAGACTCCCTCAACACTCCTGTGCCCCCTCCTCCCAACCACATGTACCCCCCCCCCCCAAAATGTGGGGGTCTCTGTCAGGGAAAGAGAGTGCCTCCCTTTGTGATCAGAGTCTTTCTGGATGTGACTTCAGTGTCTTTGCAGACCATTCCACATTCGAATCCCAGACCTGTTGGCCTGGCCCTGTCTCCCTTCAACCTCACCTTGTGGACTGGGCATCTTAAAACAGTTGTGGACTTTCAAGGCCAGAGGCCACCAGTCAGCTGCAGTCCTGAATAGTGGATTGGTTCTGGTAGTGCAGGAGGTGTATGTCAGAGACTGCCGCTCAATAAATCTTAGTATCCCCACTAGGGAGGAAGCGGGGAGGCCCCTTGCTAGGGTATTTTAATTTTTAAAAAGGGAACTAGGAAATAATGTAGACGTTAAGATAAAGCTGAAAGGGGCGGATATATCATTTTTTAAAAAGCCCCAGTAAGGAATTAAATAAAAACCACACAAAACACCCCTGTTTTAGAGCCCTGGGTAAAACTTGGGCCCCTGAATTCTGGGAAGCCTCCATGGCAGGGTCAGGGAGGGTCTTCAAGGGGAAAAGTCATCCTTTTAAATTGTCAAGTTCACCCAAGTAAGGTGAACGGGAGAGACCGAGTCCGTAAAGAGTGGCATGGTTAAAGTGCCAAAAGGAAACTGGGCAGACCGAAACCATGTTTTAAGAACATCTTGCAAGGAACGCCAGATTTCAGAGGACAGGGTTTTTGAATTTATCAAAGGCAGCCAGGACATTTCTAGAAGGCTCTTGACAGTCGAGGGCTTCAGGCGCAATCGGGAGAGGAAAAGTGGCAGAGCTGGGATTAGAACCCAGGTCCTTCTGACTGCTGGGCCCGTGCTCTATCCCTTAGGCCATGTTGCTTAGTGTAAGTGTCTTCCAATTGTTATATTTTTATATTGTACCCTCCCAAACGGTTATTACAGTCCGCTGCACACAGTAAGCACTCAGTAAATATGACTGACCGATTAACTTGTACTCAACCCAGTGCTTGACACACAGTAAGTACTTAACAGATACCGCAAAAATAATATTCTCTCCTTTCCCCCCTCTCTGCCCCCCCAACCCCCATTCCGTTCAGGTTCCGGATGCCATAAAGTCTCAGTACCGGTTTCCGCCCCCCCTCCTCGCCCCTGCGGCCATTAGGGATGGCGAGCTGATTTGCAACGGGATTCCCGAGGAATCACAGAAGCACCTTTTGAAGTCTGAGCACTTAGCGAGCCAGTCAGAGCAGCAAGAGGTGAGTGTCGGGGGCCCAGAGCAGCCGACTGGGAAAAGTGTGGGAGAAGGTTGGCGAGGGCAGACTTCATTGGGCACTTAACTCCCTCCTCCGCTCCCCCTTGTCCCCCCGGTGCACAGATGCGCGCCTCCCGCCCCCCACGAGCTGCCAGGCTACCTGGGGGAGCAGGAGACCAAGCTATCTACTCGTATTAAGGATGCGCTTTTGCCCTGGTGCAACAGTGAAAAACAGTCGTAAAATCCCGATCGACACCCACCCCCAACCCCTACCAGCCCTCGCAGAGCTCGCCACATTTCCCCTAAGAACCCTGTGGGCAGGGAAGGGGCGTCTGCATCCTCGTCGTCTTTCAGTTCCAACACAGCTGGGCCGGTGGCCAGTTGATCGGAGGGCCTTTGGGGCTGGGACTTCTGCGTTGAGGGAGGGAGGCCCGGCAGAAATAATTGCAGCAGCAGGCTAGTAGAACCTTTCCCCCCTCATCCCTGCTTTTCCCACATCACTCCAAGCGCCTTCGGGTCTGCATCTCAGTTCCTTGGTGTTCCCCGGCCCGCGAACCGGGACCGGGGAGCCGGAGCGGCCACCCGCCGCCCACCGGGCCAGTGGCGCTGAAGTCTGAGCGGTGCAGACTCAGGAGCTAGGAGCTCCTGTGAGAGAGAGACATACACACACTCCCGCGTCCCCCGCCACCTCCGACCAGGTCTGGGCTCTGAGTGGGATGAGCGGCCTCTGCCACCTCGCATCTGACCTGCCTTTCTTTCCTCTCTGTTTGCAGTGGCTCTGTAGTGTTGTTGCCCTCCAGTGCAGCATATTGAAACATTTATCTGCTAAGCAGATGCCTTCGCATTGGGACTCTGAACAGACAGAGAAGGCTGATATTAAGCCTGTTCTTGTGGCAGACAGCTCGGTTGCCACCTCTCCGCAGGCAGCTGACAAGGCACCCCCTCCCCCCTCTCTCTACGGCCCACCCTGCCCCCCGGGGGTCCCCGCCCAGAACCCCCCGAGCTGCCCCCCCGCCCAGCCACCCCCACCCCCCGACGACGTCAGCTGGGGCTCCTGTACGGACAGATCCAAGAAAGCGGCGGCGTCCTGCGGGACCGCCAACGGGCCCACGGGCTCGGAGGCGAGAGCCAACGGCCCCCACCCGTACGGCGCGTCCCCGGACCCCGCGGCCCAGCCGACGGACTCGCGGCGCCTCCCCGGCCCCGGGAGCGCCCTCCCGCTCCCCTCCCCCCGGCAGGCCTGGTCCAGGCCCCCGGCGGCCGGGGGCCCGCCCAACCACGCGCTGGGCCTGGTCGTGAAGACGGAGGGCACCGTCGCCTGCGCCCAGAGGAGCGTGGCCCCCGGCCCAGGACTGCCCCCCTCCATTCCCGGTTCCTGTGCCAGCCTCGAGACCACCAGCACTTTGCAAAGGAAAAATGTCCAGACGCAGATAGGACCCCCGCTCTCGGAGCCGCGGCCTCTCGGGTCCCCCCCGAACGCCACCCGGGCGCTCACCCCACCCCAGGCGGCGGGAGATGGCATCTTGGCTGTCGGAGCCAGCCAGCGATTCTGCTCACCAGCGCCTCCCTCAGGTGAGTGGCTCGCCGGGCTGGGGGTAGGGGCGGAGACCGAATCGAAGGGGTTCTTTGGCCACTTAAAGAACTCCCACTTCACCCCCCTCCGTCTCCCGGGCCAGACTCTGGATACAAGCCCCGGCACCCGCCCAGGGACAGTTTGGGGCAGCCTCGGAGGGCTCTGTCCGGGCTGTTGGCGAGGGACGGGGGAGAAGGTGGACCGGCGACCTCCAGGATAACGCAGCTGGGTCTTAGCGGCTCACGGACCTTGCGGGAAAGCCTTGCTTTCGATGTTGGCCGTTGGTCTGTGCCCTTCTTTCCGCGGCCACGCCACGTCCGCCGCGCTC
The DNA here is from genome assembly GCF_004115215.2 of Ornithorhynchus anatinus. Taxonomy (NCBI): domain Eukaryota; kingdom Metazoa; phylum Chordata; class Mammalia; order Monotremata; family Ornithorhynchidae; genus Ornithorhynchus; species Ornithorhynchus anatinus. Next base: position 9,116,910 of record NC_041744.1, read on the forward strand.
CCGTCGGCGAGGAGGGACCCCGGGAGGAGAGGGAGCCTTGCTCCACGCAGTCAAGGGTGTTGAGGGAGAAGGGCGGTTTTGTGGCCCCGCCCGTCTTTAACCAGCCAGACGGGTGGCACTCTTCGGGCCCCGGATGGGCCGCCCGTCCCCCCTCGGTAGTCCACTTGGGGACAGTGTGGTGGTGGTCCCTCCCCTCACCCGCCTGTTCACTCCAGAGCTGCCACCTCAGAGACAACGCCTGGTCAAGGGCCGTGATAGAGTCAGCTGGCGTGCCATGGGGTCCCCCTCCCGATTCGGCTTGGCTTGGGGGAAGGGGCGTGGGATAACCGGGACCACCTCCGGAGGCCCGCCTCTCGACGTCCCGGTCCAGGCCGGCCGCCTCCGGCGAGCTACCCGAGGCCGGATGTCACCCGCTTAGGCCACCGCCCTGCCCCGTTGGTCTGCCGCCAGCCCGGCCTGCCACTTCTCCGTGCTCCGCTTGGACCGGGGTGTTGGGAACGGTGGCAGAGGGAGCAGAGCCTGGTCTCTGGGTGGCCCAAGCGAACCTGAAAGTCACCGTCGTCCTCCTCTCGGTCCACAGATGACAAGGTCAGCCCCGGCACGTTTGCCATAGGAAGCTCTTTAAGCATCCACTCTCTCCCACCCAACTCTACCACTATGGTGGACCTCACCAATTCCCTGAGAGCCTTCGTGGATGGGAACGGAGGTGAGTTGTGTGTATTTGTGTGTGCGTGTACATGTGTACCTTCTGTAGGGATGGGGCACTCCCATCCCATCGTCCTTCACTCTCCCTCCTCTCCCCGCCCACCAGGCCTCCCAAAACAGGTGGCCGGAGAGATTGGCCATGAGGCACGTTGCTTTAGACCCACCGAGTTCACGAATGCCCTTTTCATTTCTGTGCCGTGTGGGTCCCCGATAGGGTAGGACAGACTGGCACATTGAGTTAATGCCACGGCCCGGTTTCGGGGTTTGACCGAACACTTTCATTCAGTCATAGTAAGCACTTATTGGGTGCAGAGCACTGTACTGAGCGCTTGGGAGAGTACAGTTCAACAATAGACACATTCCCCACCAATGATGAGCTTCCAGTCTAGAGGAGGGAAGACATTAATATAAATAAATTACAGATATGTACATAGGTGCTGTTGGGCTGGGAGTTGGGGATGAGCGAAGGGAGAACCTCTCTCCTCCCATCTCTTCTGCCTCCTCCTGCACATCTGCATTCGATTGGGCAGATCTGGTCGAGATAGTAATAATAATAATAATAATGTTGGTATTTGTTAAGCGCTTACTAGGTGCAGAGCACTGTTCTAAGCACCGGGGTAGACACAAGAATCAGGTTGTCCCACGTGGGGCTCACAGTCTTAATCCCCATTTTTACAGATGAGGTAACTGAGGCACAGAGAAGTTAAGTGACTTGCCCACAGTCACACAGCTGACAAGTGGCAGAGCCGGGATTCGAACCCATGACCTCTGACTCCAAAGCCCGTGCTCTTTCCACTGAGCCACGCTGCTTTTAAGATGCTTCTGAGATGAAGGGAGTGGCTGGGGGTGCTGGTGTGGACTCCCTGTTTTTCTCTCATCCCCCCAACTACACCAAGGTTTCTCTCTCACCCTATCAGTCAACTTGGCATCTCAGAGTTTTGTAGCAGAGGACAGAGTTAGTGGCCCAGACTCTGACTGAAATCCACTATAGGAGAGGGGATTCGTTGAGCGCCTATGTGTTGTGGATGTCCTAAGTGTTTGGAAAGCACAGAATAACAAAGCGACGTGTTCTCCACCCATGAGAAGCTGACACTGTAACAGGAGATAAATATCCAAAGCTTTACAGCCAGAGTGGTCAAAGTGAATACATTAGAGCAGGCTTTTAAAGCAGTGCAGCCTAGTGGAAAGAGCACCGTCTTGGGAGTGAGAAGACCTGGGTTCTAATCCCGGCTCAGCCGCTTATCTGCTGAGCACCACTAATCGATGCTACCAGTCCGTTGTGTGTACTGAGAAAGTGGGTAACATCTCCACCCTCACCCCCCAGTCAGTGCGGGGAGTCCCCGGGCAGTCTCCCCACTGTGTCATCAGCCTCATTGCCATCATGGTAATAGTTTTTCGTTTTGAAGCGCTTACTCTGTGCCAAGCCCTGGGCTAGATCCAAGACACCACTCACGCTGCTTCCTGTATTGGCCTTTGGTCCCAAGCAGAGATCGAGATCAATATGCTGGACGAGAAGCTGATCAAGTTTCTGGCCCTGCAGAGGATACATCAGCTCTTCCCTTCCAAAGCACAGGCCCCTGGCGGGAGCGCGGGCACTCATCAGTTGCCTCCCGGGGGGCACCACCCGGAAGGTACGTGTCATGTCCCCTCCACCGTTTCTCCCACCCCTCGCCCGGCCCGCGGAAGCCGGTTCCGTCGGATAGACCGGTGGTGCCGAGGGGCTTCGGAGGATGCCGGCTGCAGGGCCACTCGAGGCTGGGGCCACTGGGCCTTCAGGCTTTAGAGTCCGAGGATGGTCTCCCCACTTTTTTCTCACCGCCTCCCTCTGTCTCCCTGCCCACGGCTCTCCCCTCTCCATCCTGCCGGGGAGGCAGCATTGCCCAGCTGTGGCCAGGCTGCCCAGAACCTACCGCTGTGACAGTTAAGGCTCGAGACCCTAATGGAAAGTCCGTCCCGCCTTTGGGCCGGGGGCCCTGGGGTGCATCAAGCTCTTAGCAGGATTCCCTGTTCAGAGCTCTGTCTTCCCCCACCCAGGGGTCCACTTCCCTAGCGACTTCAAACACTTTCCGACTCCTACAGAAACTCAAATAACCGAGCCGCGGTTGTATCCCATACAAATACACCCAGTGGATTGTGAGCAGGAATTATGTCTACCGACCCTGCTGTATTATATTCAGCCAAGCGTTTAGTAAAATGGGGTTTATGGCTGTGTGGGACAGGGACTGTGTCCAACCTGATTAGCTTGTATCTACCCCAAGGCTTCATACAGTGCTTAGCACGTAGTAAGCACTTAACAAATACCATAAAAAAGGAATCGGGGGTAGGCGGGCTTGCAACTGACAGTTCCAGTGGGACCAATCCCAATAGCCAAAGGTTTGCTGACAGATCATCAGGAGTTGACAGTACTGATGTGTTTGTGTCTTGCAGTGCAAAAGAAGGAGGTGCAGGCCCGGGCGGTGTTTTACCCCCTCACGGGGCTCGGGGGTGCCGTGAACATGTGCTATCGGACCCTCTACATCGGAACAGGTGGGTCTGCGGGCAGCTAGCTAACTCACAGCTTGCATGGGGTCAGAGCTTGAAGCCATTTCCCCCAGAAAGAGCCTTGTGGGGTTGTGGAGAGCCTCCTTCTCCCTCCTCCCTCCTTCTCCCTCCCCTCCCTCCTGTCGTGCCCGGCAAGTCCCTAAAGGGGAGTGAGTGGACAGCTGGCGGAAACTTGGAGCCGGGGTGGGGAGAGAGCTCGAGGCCGGTCCATTGTTGGGGAACTTGAAGAGCAGATGCTCCCCGTTGGTCTGGGGTCAGGGCCGGGGGTAGATTCTACCCAGTGGCCAGAGACCCCCAAGGGAGGTGGTGAGGACTTTGGACAGCCATGGGGCAGCGGCTCCACCCCTTTAGCATCCCCAAGGTGCGCTCGCCTACTCGCCCCCCCCCCCCCCCCCCGATAGGCTCCTCGGGAGTGGCCAACTGAGCCCCAGGCCCCATATTCTGGGGGCCCTCTCCAGCTGCCTCGGAGAGGGGCGCCCAAGGGACGACCTTTGTGACCTCCCTCCCCGTGATTTCCAGCCAGGGTTCTGGGAAACTCACCCCCGTCTACCCCCTTCCCCCTGCTCCCCGCAGGAGCTGACATGGACGTGTGCCTTACAAACTACGGTCACTGTAACTACGTGTCGGGTAAACATGCCTGCATATTTTACGATGAGGTGAGTGGGGTTCCCGGCGTGTGTAGGGCTGCGGGGAGGGCCATGGGTTGCCCCATCCACCGGGACCGGAGCCGGGAGCCAAACCCTGGGTCACTGGGCGGAGGGGGCAGCAGGACGATTCCGTCTGGGGTCGTTCCCATCCTTCCGGGAGTGGGGAGGAGGGAGCCCCAAGAAGGGACAGGTCAGGGCGGGTGCCGCCGGCAGCTGTGACCTCCCCCGCCTGGTAGCTGGCAGCGCAGGTGGGCGCACCGCTGACTTGTCTCTGCGTCCCTCTTTCCCTCACCAGAATACCAAGCATTACGAGCTATTGAACTACAGCGAGCACGGCACCACGGTGGACAACGTTCTGTATTCGTGTGACTTCTCTGAGAAGACCACCCCAACCCCCCCGAGCAGTATTGTTGCCAAAGTCCAGAGCGTCATCAGTGAGTAGGGGTCGGCGGGGGGCAACGGAGGGGAGCGAGGGTGGGCCCCGCCACGAGCCACAGTCGGGCCCCGCGGGCCGCCGCCCCGGAACCGTCCCTGGCTCCCGGGACGTGTCCCCCGTCATTGTCCCCGGGGGTTCCAGGCGGGGCTCAGCTGGTCTCCTTTCCCCACAGAACGGCGCCGGAGCCGGAAGCAGGAGGAGGAAGAGGAGGCGGCGGCGACGGGGGCGGGGGAGACGGCGGCGGTGATGAGCGCCCAGGCGCAGGGGCCGCCCCGGAGACCCTGCAGCTGCAAGGCCAGCAGCTCCAGCCTGATCGGGGGCAGCGGGGCAGGCTGGGAGGGCACCGCCCTGCTCCACCACGGCAGCTACATCAAGGTGGGCTGCCTGCAGTTCGTCTTCAGCATCACCGAGTTCGCGACCAAACAGCCCCGGCCCGGGGACACGGCCCCCGTGCCCGACGCGGGACTGTCCCTCAAGCCCCACCAGGGGCCTGTGCTGCGCTCCAACTCTGTGCCGTAGGCGCCGGTCAGCCCCTCCTCCCCGCCCCGGCCCCCACCCTGTCGCCCGACGCCCCCACCCCTCCCGCCCGTGACTCCCGCAATGCAAAAATGTACAAAACGAACCGAGCCCGGGTTTTTCTATCCCCCCCACCCCGCCAGAAACTGTTCAACCGTGACCTTTGCATGAATGAAGAAAACCTTTTGACTCCTTTTTTAAAGCAAAATTGTTTTCCTCTTCTTTATCTCGAGTCCTGGGGGCATTTGCACATTATCTTTGTACTCGGCATTTCACGGGAGTGCGGTAGATCCGTGGGGTGGGGGGGAGGGGTGGGGAGCGGGAGGGGGGCTTTCCGGACATCTGATGCTTACTCAGAAGAAAAACACAGAAGACCATTTCCCCCACCCTCTATTGCCACACAACACCCCCTCCCACACACACACACACACACACACACACACACACACACACGCCCACCCCCGGCCCCCACCCCATTGTAAAATAATCAGAAACTTGTTCTATTTTGTGCCAGTGACAATAGTTTTATATTAAAAGAAAAAATACAGTTTTCATACAGCAAAATCTATACAATATCATTGTTTTATTTAATATAAAGATCGCTACCCACTCTCCCTTGGTCTCCTGCCCCTCCTCCCCCTCCTCCCCCCCCCCCCAGCCCACCCACCCACCCACCTCCCCCTCTGCTACGGTTGCACTACAGGTAGCTACTGTGTATTATGGACAAATGAGAAATGAATTCTTTTTCCTCTGTCCATCCTATTTTATTTCAAATAAGGAAAAGTGTATTGGATTTGGTGTAAATACATCCAGTGATGACATTTTTTCAATGTTTTTAAAGCTGTGTACAGTGCTACATGTGGTAGGGCGTTCTCTTCAAATTGTCTATTGTAGCAAAAATGTTTTTGTCGTAAATCTGTTTTGTCTCCTTTTTTTTGTTCTCTTGTCACCCCCACCCCCTCCCCCCACCTCACCCCCACGGCTAGTACCAATGTACATAGTAATTGTAATGTTTTAGACTTTACAAAAACTTTCCTGTATTCTGTATATAAAAAACCAAAAATACTTCAGCTCGTGTTTCCTGCCTGTCTGTCTGGGCCTCTTCGATCCTGCTGCCCTCTGGGAGCTTGCCGACCTTCTGACTCGGCTTAGAGCTGGCGGGAGGTGAGAGCCGAGGGCGGGAGGGGGACGGGAGGATGGGGTGAGGGGCTCCAGCGCCAGGTAGCAGGGTAGCCCTGCTGGAAACGGGTGGTGGGGGTTGTCTTGGGCCCTGGGATAGAGCCGGCTGAGGGTGGGGACCGTGCACGGAGACTGTCCGGTTTCTGCCCGGAGTGTGCTCACATCAGTGACGGTCACCCATCCTCTCGGCATCCTTGTCAGGTGGCGGTGGACAGGAATGAGTGCCTTGTACAGATAGGGAAACTGAGGCTGGGAGATGCCAGGAGACCCAACAGAGACCACAGCACAGTTCAGTTGGTCCTGAACTCTGAGACCCCTTGAATGTTCTCCCCCGAATCCCAGCCCCCCTGCACCTTTCCAGGGATTAGATTCTGCTTCCCAACAGTGTTCCTGGTGTTTTGTATGAAACGGTGGGGGTCTGAGGGGTCTCTGAGACCACGGCCGTTCGGGTGGTCCGGCCCCATCCCTCTGAGCCGCAGGGGCCAGAACCGTGGCCTGACTTGTGTTTCGTGACTTGGTCACTGGGTTTTCCGCTTGGCGGCTGGAGCCGGGCAGCTGGCTGCCTCCGTTAGCCCTTTTCCACAGCGGCCCCACCCCAGGGCCAGGAGGCTGAGGCTGAAACGCCACCCCCCCGGGGGCGCCTCTGGTCCGAAGGCCTCGGTGAACGCTGAGCATGCCGGGGTTTCTCGGGTGCAGGTGGGCCCCACGGCTGTGTAGATCAACTCCGCCTGCCCCCTGGGCCTACCCGCTGTCAAAGCCTACGAATAGTTAATATATTAAGAAGAGGCCTTAAGTCCGTCCTCGTCACCTTACTCTCCAGAGCTCCAGCCACAAGGGTGGTTTGCACTTCCTGTCTCTGTCTCCTCTCCAGGAAAGGGTCGTGCCCACGTGCTGAGAGAGGAAGGGGAGGAAAAGAAGCGAAAAGAACCTGGAAGATCCCCACACCTGAGTGAGTGGTCCCAGGTAAAGCGAAGGCTGGCAGGCAGTGTCGTCCACAGCCAGAAACCAAGGGGCCGTGAGGAGAAACAAGGTAGGTGTCTTAGACGTAGACGTGCAGGGGAAAGGGGTATGTGCAGGAGGCGGGAGAGGAAAAGATGTCTGAATAACCCTTCCCTTCCCGGGAACCACCATCCAAGCATGATGGGTTACTGGCTTTGGACTGGGATCCTCTCTAGGATAGGCAGCATAGGGCCTAGCTCTCATTCAGTCGTATTTATTGAGCGCTTACTGTGTGCAGAACACTGTACTAAGCGCTTGGTATGTGCAATTCGGCAACAGAGACCATCCCTGCCCAACAACGGGCTCACAGTCTAAACAGGGGAGACAGACAACAAAACAAGTAGACAGGCGTCAATACCAACAAAATAGAATCATAGATATATATACATTATTCATAAAATAGAGTAATGAATATATACAAATATACACGAGTGCTGTGGGGAGGGGAAGGGGGTAGAGCAGAGGGAGGGAGTCGGGGTGATGGGGAGGGGAGGGGAGTGGAGGGAAAGGGAGGGCTCAGTCTGGGAAGGCCTCCTGGAGGAGGTGAGCTCTCAGAAGGGCTTTGAAGAGGGGAAGAGAGTTTGGCTGATGTGAGGAGGGAGGGCATTCCAGGTCAGCGGGAGGACGGGGGTCCAGGGGTCGACGGCGGGACAGGCAAGAACGAGGAACCGTGAGGAGGTGAGCGGCACAGGAGCGGAGTGTATGGGCTGGGCTGGAGGAGGAGAGAAGGGAGGTGAGGTAGGAGGGGGCAAGAGAGCTTTGAAGCCAAGAGCTTACTGGCTCTTGAGCACAGACTCTGTGCTGACCATTGTGTTAAGTACTAGGGTGAATACCAAATAACTATTCAAACCCCACAAGGATACACAATGTGTAGGTGTGGGAGGACAGACACCCAATAAAGGGAAATAAACTGGACAACCTGTTAGAGGTGGTAAGATAGGTGTACTTACTAAGGGTACAGACGGGTAGATAAACAGTTAAATAGGCCTTGGTTCCAAACTGCTGTCGTTTTTTATGTTTTGTTTTTCACATAGTATTTGTTAAGCACTTACTACATGCCAAGTATTGTACTAAGCTCTGGGGTAGATAGAAGTTAATCAGGTTGGACACAGTCCCTGTCTCACATGGGACTCACAGTCTTAAACCTCATTTTCAAGGATGAGGTCACTGAGGCACAGAGAAGGTAAGTGATTCGCCCAAGGTCACCCAACAGAGAAGGGGCAGAGTCAGGATTTGAATCCAGGTCCTTCTGACTCCCAGGCCTGGACTCTATCCACTACGCCACGCTGCTTCCCCACTCAATAATGAGGGGATTTATGAAGTTCTTACTATCAGCCGAGCTCTGGGGAAGATAGAAGGTCATCAGTCTGCTGCGGTCCTTGTCCCACAAGGAGCTCAAAATCTAAGAAGGGCAGAGCAAGCATTATGTTCCCATTTTACAGATGAGGAAACCGAGGCCCTTAGAAGTTGTGACCTGCCCGAGGTCCCTCAACAGGCAAGTGGCAGAGCTGGGAACTTGAATCCAGGTCTCCTGACCTGCCCCGTCCTGTGCTCTTTCCACCAAACCCCTGCTGCCTGCCTCTCTAGCTTGTCAAAAGGCCCTGGGCTCCCTTGATGATGATGATGGTGGTGGTGGTGGTATTGGTTAAGCGCTTAATATGTGTCAAGCACTTAAATGTGTCAATCACTGTTCTAAGCACTTGAGTGCAGAGGGGTCTGAGCTTCCGTGACAGGAGGTTGAGGGCGGAGCCTGCTTGGTTGACCCTGCAGCAGGATGCTGGTGTCCAGGCAGTTGGCCTTGGGCCAGCTGCAGATAACAATAATAATATTGGTATTTGTTAAGCGCTTACTATGTGCAGAGCACTGTTCTAAGTGCTGGGGTAGATACAGGGTCATCAAGTTGTCCCACATGAGGCTCCCCGATTTCATCCCCATTTTACAGATGAGGGAACTGAGGCATAGAGAAGCAAAGTGACTTGCCCACAGTCACACAGCTGAGAGATCTGGGATTCGAACCCAAGACCTATGGCTCCCAAGCCCGGGCTCTTTTCACTGAGCCACACTGCTAAAGCCTCTTGCCCAAGGGGGCAGCTCAGGTTGCCAAAGAGGTTGTGGCTTTTGCCCAGGATGTTGGATGTCGTAGCAGTTCCTTCCCGGGGTGCCAGGGCTGAGCAAAAACGGCACTCCCCGTGGGCTGCTGGGGCCCCCGCTGGGCGCTGCCCAGCCAGAAATCGCCTTATGACCAGGGGAGCGGTTCTGGTGGGCACCACCGACTCCCACTGTGACCTTCCCTCGTCGCCCCGACTCAGTGCCCTCCGCCGCAACCCATTCTATCCAGGAAAGGGGGACGCCTCTTGCTTTGGTTCTGAGACCACCCCACCTCTACCTGGGGGGCCAGGAGGTGGTCCCTGTGGCCAGCAGAAGGTCTTAATGGAGACCACAGGCCTGAGAGCCTCGAGACCTGGGTTCTGCTCCCAGCTCCACCCCCCGGCCTGATAGGTGACCTTGGGCCGGTCACTTCTCCGGGGAGGGAGCCGGGACCAACTAGAGCTTGTCAGACATGCAGGCGTATATGCCCGGGGGGCGTATGCAGGGAGAAGAGGGAGAGTGGAGCCTAGGAGTGCTCTGCGTGGCTGAAGGGAGAATTGATTTGGCAGAGGCAGTCAGTTGTATTTACTGAGCACTTACTGTATGCAGAGCACTGTACTAAGCGTTTGGGAGCGTACAGTATAACCATACAACAGACATATTCCCTGCCCACAGTGAGCTTACATGCTAGAGGAGGAAGCAGACATTAAATAAATTACAGATACATGCATAAGTGCTGTGGGGCAGGGAGATGAATAAAGGGAGCAAGTCAAGGCAAAGCAGGAGTGGGAGGAGAGGAAAAGAGGAGTGGTATGGCTGACGGGGCAGAAGAGAAGAATCAGGCGAGACACCTGGTGTGGTTTTGCCTAGCCATCCCGGGAGCAGATTTACCAATCTTCTACCCCCAGGCCACTCCAGATGCCCCAGATATGTCATCTCCCTAACAACCCACGTTTTTGCCATCTGTTTGCTGTGTGACCTTGGGCCAGTCTCTTACAGTACAGTGCTCTGCCCATAGTAAGCGCTCAATAAATACTATTGGATGAATGAATGAATTTCTCTCTGCCTCAGTTACCTCATCTGTAAAATGTGGATTGAGACTGTGAGCCCTGTGTGGAACATAGACTGGATCCAACCCGATTAGCTTGTATCTACCCCAGCATGTAGTACAATGCCTGGCACATAGTAAGTGCTTAACAAATACCATTTAAAATGCAAAAAACAAAATCCAGCCGTGTTCCTCAGAGATGGCATCCCCCAGCAGCCTCACCTGCCTCCTTTGATCCCGACGTCTGACTTCCTGTGAGAGCAGAGCAACTAGTTTGGACAAAAGAAGCTTGGGCTGGGGAATGCCGCCTCTCTTAACAGCAAGTGCCAACAAGGTGGCCACTGAGGGCACTCAAGAACACCAGACCCAGAGACGCACGTGATGCCACGCGATACCCAGGGGCAGGCGGCCCAACTGGATTAGGTCATACGTGCCGTGGTGTGGAATGTGCTTAGCTCACAAGGCAGCCCGGCCTCGTGGAAAAAGCACAGGCCCGGGGCTCCAGAGCTGTGGGTTCTAGTGTCGACCCCACCCCTGGCAGTCTGTGGAAACTTGGGTAAATCATTTAACCATTCTGAGCCTCCTGTTCCTCGTCTGTAGAATGGGGATAAGAGAACTGCTCTCCTTCGTTCTTAGACTGTGATCCTACAGTGCTTGGCCCATAGTAAATAACATTATTAACCAAGAGGGTTGGGAGATCACTCACACACACACTCTCTCTTTTTCTTTCTTTCTTTCAGACCCATTGGATTCCCTTCCCAGGGCCCTGCTTATGTGGGTACCGCTTCTGAGCTGCAGAACTCAGCAGTGGCAGCCGAGTGGAGGAAGGGCCGAGCGTTTGGAAAAACATATATATACTGGACAAGGGACAGGTCAACTGAAAAGTAGGCCAGTGTTTAGTGTCGTGTCCAGTGTCGAACTAGATGACTGGCTGCCCTGGCAGCAGTACGGGCTGGTGGTAAAATTCGCTGCTCCTTTGCCTTACCCTCTAAGCAAACTTGCCAGTGGTTGAAACAGTGTGAGCTGAGGTCGGGTGGGGTGGGGAGGGCAGTAGGGGAAGCAGGGAGTGGTTGGATAAAGGATTGGAGAGTGGTTGCCAGGACTGACTGTGGTGGGCGAGGGAGTTATGTGGAAGAGGCTGGGGGAGTCCCATGGGGGGGTCAGGAGGGAGATGGCAGAGGGAGACGAGACGGGGAGCTTTCTCCCCATGCCTTGGGTCACTAGCATGGAAACACGTGGGAGGTAAGGTGGGGAGGCTGGCTGGCTCCCTCACCCCCAAAAGGTTCCCCCTCTATGGAGTAAGCTCAATCAATCAGTGGTGTTAATTGAGAGCTTACTGGGTGCAGAGCACTGTACTGAGCGCTTGGGAGAATACAAGTAGCAGCCATTCCCTGGCCATAAGTTTACAGGCTTGAGCATGAGGGCAGGGGATGTGTCTACCCACTCTTATAATAATAATAATGTTGGTATTTTTTAAGGGCTTACTGTGTGCGCTGTTCTAAGCGCTTGGGAGAGTACAAGTGGCAGCCATTCCCTGTCCACAAATTTACAGGCTAGAGCACGAAGGCGGGGGATGTGTCTACCCACTCTTGTAATAATAATAATAATGTTGGTATTTGTTAACCACTTACTATGTGCACTGTTCTAAGCGCTGGGGTAGATCCAGGGTATTCAGGTTGTCCTACGTGGGACTCCCAGTCTTAATCCCCATTTTCCAGATGAGGACACTGAGGCACCGAGAAGTATAGTGACACAAAGTCACCCATCTGCCGGGTGGCGGAGCGGGGATTAGAACCCATGCCCTCTGACTCCTAAGCCCTTGCTCTTTCCACTGAGCCACGTGTACCCTCCCGAGCGCTTAGCACAGTGCTCGGCGCGCACTCAATAAACACGATCGATTGAATGATTGGTGGCCGGAGGTAATTCTGCTCCCCCTGACCCCCGGCCGGGGCCTGGATGAGCTGGGAAGGGGTCGGGGTGGTGGGGACGGGCGGGGGTCGCGTCGGCCTGTCCGGTTGGAGCTTCTTGGAGGTCGTTGCAGGGTGAGGCCTGGGTCCTCTGGGGACGGGTTGGGGGGCGCATGGGGGTCTCCGTGGGGACGGAGGGGGTGGCGGAGGGCTTCGCGGAGGGTGCGGCCGGCGTGCAGTGGCCGGGGACGGCCTGCGGGGGGCGCTGAGTTCCGAGCCAACGAGGACCGGGGCGGGACAAGGCGGGACAGGCCAGGACAGGCCCGCCCCCGCAGGCCCCGCACAATCCCGCACACCCCGACCTCCTCCTCCTCCTCCTCCTGCACGCCGGGGCCTCCCGCCTCCAACGCCTGCGGCCCGATCTCCTCGGACCGACCAAGTTTGAGCCCCGAGGTTCGCCATAGCGCGGGGGGGAGGAGGAGGAGGCGGAGGAGGAAAAGAAGGAGGAGCTGCTGCTGCTGCTGCTGCGCGGGAATCTGGAGCTGCCGGGCGGGGGTCAGGGGTCAGGGGTGGCGGTGGGGCATGGCTCCCCTGATGCTGCTGGCGACGGGCCTCCTCCTCGGCGCCTACGTCCTCCTCTACTACAATTTCATCCAAGCCGCCAGGTGCACCAGCCCCACCCTCCTCGGCGGCAGGACCGCCCTCGTCACAGGTCAGCCCACCACCCCCCCGGACCCTGCCACCTGCCCCCCACCCCGCTGTCACCCCCCTGGCAGGATTCGGGACCCCGAGACCGGGCACTAGTGCAAGTGTCTTGCAGGAAGCAATGCGGGCATCGGGAAGATGATCGCGCTGGCGCTGGCCCGGAGGGGGGCACGTGTCATCCTGGCCTGTCGCAGCAAGGAGCGGGCCGAGGCCGCCGTGTACGACATCCGCAAGGTGTGCCAAGTCTGCCTGGCACCTGCCCGGGCTCCCCCCGCACCCCACCACCATCTCCTTCAGTTCATTCGCGTTTTTCGAGCGCTTCCTGTGTGCAGAGCACTGTACTAAGCGCCTGGGAGCGTGCAATAAACCGACACACTCCCTGCCCACATCGAGCCCACGGTCTAGAGGGGAAGACGGACATTAATCTCAATAAATAAATTACAGATAGGAGCAGAAGTGGTGTGGGGCCCGGGAGGGGAGATGAATAAAGGGAGCAAGTCAGGGCGATGCGTAAGGGAGGGGGAGGAGAGAAAAGAAAGGCTTAGTCAGGGAAGGCCTCTTGGAGGAGTTGTGCCCTCAATAAGGCTTTGAAGTGGGGGAGAGTATCTGTCTGTTGGATTTGAGGAGGGAAGGCGTTCCAGGCCAGAAGCGGGATGTGGGCGAGAGTTTGGCGGCGAGACAGACGAGATGGAGCCACAGTGAGAAGGGTAGGATTAGAGGAGTGAAGTGTGCGCGCCGCCGGCTTGTAGTAGGAGAGTAGTGAGGTGAGATAGGAGGGGGCTGGGTGATTGAAAAACCGAGGGTAAGGAATTTCTGTTCGATGTGGAGGTGGATGGGCAACTACCGGCGGTGCTCGAGGAGGGGGGATGACCCATCTTGAACGTTTTTGTTCAAAAAATAATCCAGGAAGCAGAGTGAAGTAGGGACTGGAGAGGAGAGAGACAGGAGACTGTGGAGGTCACCAAGGCGGGAAAGGATAGAGGTTTGGATTAACTTGGTAGCAGTTTGGAGGGAGAGGAGAGGGCAGATTTTAGCAATGTTGTGAAGGTGGAACTGACAGGATTTAGCAGTGGATTGACTTTGTGGGTTGATAGAGAGGAGTCAAGGATGTTAATAATCAATATAATTATCATTATTATCATTATGGTATATGTTAAGCACTTACTATGTGCCAGGCACTGTTCAAAGCCCTGGGGTGGATACAAGCAAATCGGGTTGGACACAGTCCCATTGCCCATTTTACAGATGAGGTAACTGGGTACAGAGAAGTGAAGTGATTTGCCCAAGGCCACACAGCAGACAAGTGGCGGTTCTGGGATTAGAATCCATGACCTTCTGACTCTCAGGTCCGTGCTCTAACCTCTAGGCCATCCTTCTGATTATGTGGGTTGAATGAGAGGAGTCACGGGTAACGCCGAGGTTACGGACTGGTGGGACAGGAAGAATAATGGTGCCATCTATAGTGATGGGAAAGTCAGGGGACGGACAGGGTTTGGAAGGGAAGATAAGGAGATCTGTTTTAGACGTGTTAAAGTTGAGGTGACGGGAGGACATCCAAATAGAGATGTCTTGAAGGCAGGAGGAAATGCGGGACTGTAGAGAGGGAGAGAGCTGAGGGCTAGAGATCTAGATTTGGGTATCATCCACATAGGGGTGGTAGTTGAAGCCAGGGGAGTGGGTGTAGATGGAGAATAGAAGGGGACCCCAGAACTGAACCTTGAGGGACACCCACAGTTAGTGGGTGAGAGGCGGAGGAGGGGGCCGCAAAGGAGACTGAGAATGAGCGGCCAGAGAGATAGGAGGAGAACCAGGAGAGGACAGTGTCGGTGAAGCCAAGGTTGAATAACATTTCCAGGAGAAGGGGATGGTCGACAGTGTCAAAGGCAGCTGAGAGGCTGTGGAGGATTAGGAGGGAGTAGAGGCCGTTGGATTTGGCAAGAAGGAGATCATTTGTGACCTTTGAGAGGGTGGTCTCTGTGGAGCGAAGGGGATGTAAGCCTGATTGGAGGGGATCGAGAAGAGAATTGGAGAGGAACTTGAAACAGTGGGTGTAGACAAGGAATTGCTCAAGCAGTTTGCAGAGGAATGAGAGGAGGAAGATGGGGCTGTACCTGGAGGAAGCCATGGGGACAAGGGAAGGTTTTTTTTAGGATAGGGGAGACATGGGAATATTTGAAAGCAGTGGGGAAGAAGCCATTAGAGAATGAACAGTTGAAGATGGCTGTCGGGGAAGGAAAAAGGGAGGAGGCAAGTGTTTTGATAAGGTGCAGAGGAATGGGGTCAGATGCGTAGGTGGAGGGGCGTCGATTTTGAGAGAAAGCGGGAGATCTCCTCTAGAGATAGTACTGGGAAAGATGGGAGAGTTGAAAAAGGGGCAGGAGGGGAGAGGGATTAGGGAGGGGCAGGGGAGACTTTAGGGACATCACATCTAATAGTATCAATTTTCTTAATCAAGTAGGTGGCCAGGTCAAGGGGGCAAGGGAAGGGGGAAGTTGGGGAACGGGGGGTTTGAGGAGGGAGTTAAATGTCTAGAACAACTGGTGAAGGCAATGGGCATGGGTGTCAATAAGGGTAGAGAGATAATTTTGCTGGGCAGAGGAGAGGGCAGAGTTAAAGCACAAAAGGATAAACTTGTAGTGGACCAAGTCGGCCTGAAACCTAGATTTCCGCCAGCAGCGCCCCGTGGCTCATGTGCAAAGTGAAGGCGGCAGACTGTGGAAGTGATTTAGGGCTGTGAATTAGTGGTATGAAATCGACAGAGGGATAGGGGAACAAGTGAATTGAGATCAGTAGAGAGAGTGGTGTTGAGAGAATCAATTTGGTTATCAAGGGAAGGTAGTTTTGGGTACGGAGGTGAAATAAAGCACGATGAGTTGGAAAAATTGCAAGGGGTCAAAAAAATCAGAGGTCTGTCAGAGAACAGATTTACCGGGTGGAGGTTATGGTCCAGTGGAGAGATTTCAGAGTTGGTGACAGTAGAAATAGGGCTGACTGGAAGTGGGGCAGATTGAAAGGTCCTCTTGGGGTCGATGAAGTTGTAGTTGAAATAAAAAGACAGCAACCCATGTTACCCTGAGGAGATGGTTGAAGTTTCCTTGGGTCCTTGAGAGTGAAGAGGCCAGCGTTTAGGAGAAAACAGGGGCTGGACCTCCTCATCCTCCTCTTCCATCCCTGCCCTGCCTCCTCAAGGGTGGAGGGAGGCAACACACCTGGGAGGTAATATGGGGAAAAGTGACCCGGGGGCAACCGCTGGTGGCCGTGCCCCCAGGAGACGGGGAACCAGGAGGTGATCTTCATGAGGCTGGACCTGGCCGACCTGCAGTCAGTGCGCGCCTTTGCCGGGGCCTTTCTCAACTCGGAGCCGCGGCTCGACATCCTCGTCCATAACGCCGGTGAGCCGAGCCCTCCCTCGGGGTCAGGCCCACCGGGCTCGGGGCTCCCAGCCTGCAGCCCAGAACCCTGAGGGCCCAGGGAGGAAGGGGACAGACCCAGGACCCCGAAATTCTGGGGCCCCCGCATGCTTTTGGACCGTGCCCGATGCCCACCACGAGCCCTCAGACCTCGGTCCACTCGCCCACCCCCGCCCTCCCTGTCCCCATTAGGGATCAGCTCCTCAGGAAAATCCAGGGAGAAGTTCAACCTGCTACTCCGGGTGAACCACGTCGGCGCCTTCCTGCTGAGCCAGCTGCTGCTAACGCGCCTGCAGGCCTGCGCCCCAAGCCGGGTGGTGGTGGTGGCCTCGGCCGCCTACCGCCGTGGCCGACTGGACTTTGCCCGCCTGGACCAGCCCGTGGCGGGCTGGAGGCGGGAGCTCCGGGCCTATGCCGACAGCAAGCTGGCCAACGTGCTGTATGTGCGAGAGCTGGCCACCCGCCTCGAGGGGACTGGGGTCACTTGCTACGCTGCCCACCCAGGTGAGGGACCTCATGCCCTGAGACCCCTGACCTTCGACCCCTGCCCCCACCTCCCCTCCAGCCTCCGCTCACTGGGCGGACACACCCCCTCCCCTTCCCGCCCCCCTCGGCCGGAATCCTTGCCCGCGGAGGCCGTCGTCCTGCCGGGCCCTCTCGCGGACCACCGGCCCAGTGGCCTCCAGCGCCTCCCCCTCCCGTCCTCTTCCCGCCCATTTGCCGCCTTCCCACGAGGCTCCTCCCCTGCAGGGCCCGTGAACTCGGAGCTGTACCTCCGCCACGTGCCCGGCTGGTTGCGCCTGCTGCTGATCCCGCTGGCCTGGCTGCTGCTGCGGGACCCCGCGGCGGGCGCCCAGACGCCGGTGCACTGTGCCGTGCAAGAGGGCATCGAGCCACTCAGCGGCCGCTACTTCTCCGACTGCTGCGTGGAGGAGGTTCGGCCCCACGGCCGCGACGACGCTGCCGCCCTTCGCCTGTGGGAGGCCAGTGAGAGGCTGGCGGGGCTGGCGGCCTAAAGGAGTCTAAGGACACTGGACCTGCCACCCTCCCCTTCCAGAGGCCCAAGTGGGGCGGGGGAGGGAGGAGAGGGAAAGGGACCGGGCAGGGAGGAGGGGAAGGGGGAGAGGAAAGGGTAGGGGTGAGGGAAGAGGAGAGGATATGGGAAAGGGAAGAAAGGGGATGGGAGGGGGAAGGGGTATGGGAGAGGGTGGAGGGGGAGACAGGAGGAATGAATGGACGGGAAAGAGAGGAGGGGAAGGGGGAAGAAAGGATAGGGAGGAGGGAAGAGGAGAGAATATGGAAAAGGGAAGAAAGGGGATGGGAGAGGGGGAGATAGGAGGAATGAATGGACAGGGGAAGGGGGGAGGAAAGGAAAGGGAGGAAAGGAGGAGGGAAGAGGAGAGGATATGGGAAAGGGAGGGGGGAGACAGGAGGAATGAATGGACGGGAGAGGGAGGAGGGGGAGGAAGAAGGGGGAGAAGGAATGGGCAAGGGAGAGGGAGGAAAGGGTATGGCAAAGGAGGGGAAGAAACAAAGGGGAAGAGGGTTGGGCAGAGAGGAGGAAAGGATATGCTGGAGGGGAAAGGATGGGGAGTTTGGCTTCTCTAATATGCATTTTATTTATGTCCTCCACTAGGTTGTAAACTCCTTGAGGGCAGGGATTGTGTCTCCTTACACTTGTACTCTCCCAAGTACTGGTACGGTGCTCTGCACATATTAAGCACACAATAAACATTATTGTTGGATCGATTGACTGATGGGAAAAGGATGGATGGAATAGCTAAGGGGAGGGGGGCAGGAAAAGGGAGAGTTGGCAAGGAGAGGGTGAGGCTGGAAGGGTTCATAAGGAAAGGTGTGTGGGGTAGTGAACAGAGCATTCATTCATTCAATCGTATTTATTGAGCGCTTACTGGGTGCAGAGCACTGTACTAAGCACTTGGAATGTACAGTTCGGCTCAGCCCCCTGTCAGCTGGGTGACTTTGGCCAAGTCACTTCACTTCTCGGCGTCTCAGCAGCGTGGCTAAGTGCAAAGAGCCTGGGCTTGGAAGTCAGAGGTCATGGGTTCGAATCCCAGCTCTGCCCCTTGTCAGCTGGGTGACTGTGGGCAAGTCACTTCACTTCTCCGGGCCTCAGTGACCTCATCTGCAAAATGGGGATGAAGACTGGGAGCCTCAGGTGGGACAACCTGATGACCCTGGATCTCCCCCAGCGCTTAGAACAGTGTTCATCACATAGGAAGCACTTAACAAATACCAACATTATTATTATTATTAACAGTGCTCTGCACATAGGAAGCGCTTAACAAATACCAACTTTAAAATGGGGATGGAGACTGTCATACCCATGTGGGACAACCTGATGACTTTGGATCTCCCCCAGCGCCTAGAACAGTGTTCGGCACATAGGAAGCGCTTAACAGATTCCAACATTATTATTATTATTGTTATTAACAGTGCTCTGCACATAGAAAGCGCTTGTCAAATACCAACATTATTATCATTATTAACAGTGCTGTGCACATAGGACTCTGCCCCTTGTCAGCTGTGTGACTGTGGGCAAGTCACTTCACTTCCCTGGGCCTCAGTTCCCTCATCTGTAAAATGGGGCTGAAGACTGTGAGCCTCACGTGGGTCAACCTCATTCCCCTGGATCTCCCCCAGCGCTTAGAACAGTGTTCATCACATAGGAAGCGCTTAACAAATACCAACATTATTATTATTATTAACAGTGCCCGTAGTAAGCGCTTAACAAATACCAACATTATTATTAACAAATGCCCACACTATTATTAGTTGGGTGCTTGGGGGGATGGGGGCAGGACCAGCCACGATTGTGCAGACACGTAGCATCCCCCGGGTGTGTGTGGAGGGGGGGATTTAGGGGAACGTCCCCCCTGCTTGGGGGCGGGTTGGGTGGCTTTAGGGGAGACCAATGGTCCCCTCAGGCCTCTGAGGTAAAGCCACACTCAAGATGGCGTCGGGGGCCGACCGGGGAGTCACTTCCGGCTTCACTTCCGGTGGAGGGGAACCATCGAGCGGGGACCGACGGGATCGGCGGGGCGAGGCCGGCGGGGCCGGAGCTGTCACTCCACCCGCAGCCGCACAGCCGAGCACCATGGGCAACTGCCACACCGTGGGGCCCAACGAGGCGCTGGTGGTGTCAGGTGAGAGGGGGAGGGAGGGAGGAGCAGGCCGCAGCTGGCAGGGGGCACCCGGGCAACCCCAAGGACTGGCATCAAGGGGCCCGCCGAGGCCCTGGGGGCGAAGGCATGGGGACGGGATCCAACCCCCGCCCACCCCAGTCACCCCAAACCCAATCAATCGATGGTATTTATTGAGCGCTTCGGGCAGCATCATCCCCTTCCCGTCACTGGGCCTTCGGTGCCCTCCCTCCTTTCACCCCTACGGGCAGTTGAGCGATGACCCCCCCAGTTGACCCCCCCAGAGCAGGGGGTCCTGGGGAGGGGTCCCCACGAAGCAAGCAGCCTCAGTGGCCTTCCTGTTTTTGGAGGAGCGGAGCCTGCCAGCAGCCAGTTGGGGAAGCTTGGGGAGGAGCCAAAAAGGCTGGATCCGTTGCCCCACTTCCCCTCCCCACCCTAGATCCAGAGCCCTGGCACCCCTGGCACCCTTGGCAACCCCAGCCCCATCTTGGGCAGCGCGGAGCTCATTCCGTTAGCTCCCAGCCGGAGAGGCAACGGGACCAGGGAGGAATCACCCACTGGGCAAGAACCAGCTTGTCGGCCCTTCCCACGCCCAAGTGCCAGCCTCACAAACTTGGCACGGGGCACAAGGCGAACAAGTCAAAAACGAGCCATCAGATCCTTTCTAACAGGCGTCCGCCACTCAGAAACGCCCACCCGCCGGTAAAGGACTTCAGGATTCGGGGGTGGCAGGAGGGTACAAACCCCCAGCCCTTGCACCAGCCCCTTTTCCAGGATGCCTTTGCTCTTCTTCGACTTGCCACCTCATCCTCAGGCCCCTGTGTCTCACTAGGGTGGCCAAAGAGCTTTGGGATTCAAAAGGTGAAGGGATCTTGTAGATAGCTGCTCTGTAACTTATCTAAGGGAAGGTCTCCCCCATTAGACTATAAGCTGCCCGAGGGCAGGGATCATGTCTGTTATATTCTCCCAAGAGCTAAGTACAGTGCTCTGTGCCCGGGAAGCTTTCAGTGGGTACCACTGGTTGATGGATTGGGTGGGCGTTAGCCGCTTTAGCAGATGCGGGCATCGCTGTGGGTACAAAAAAGCTTCGTGGGATTTGGGAGGTGGGTACCTGAGCCACTGGGCCCTGGAGTCGGCCCTTCTCCCTGGCTGGGGTGAGCCACTGGTGGGCAACTCTAAGGACTGGCCCCCCGGCTGAATTTCCAGGGTACGACTGCCCTAAGCAGGAGAGCTTCTTGACTTGGAAAGGTGGCATTAATCCCCAAATAGATCCCTATATCGATTTCCCAGTATTTATGAAGAGAAATCCTCCCCTCTGCCATCCCCTTTCTCCCGCTCCCGGGAGAAACTGACAGCGTGGCTTCGGAGCCCGTGATTCCTGCTCCTCTGGCTTCCCTCTCTTGAGGTTCTCAGGCAACGGACTTGTTTGCTCGGAAAACAGTAGAGCGGCAGAGGAGATATCAGTCAAGGAGGGCTGCCTGACCAGGAAGCCTGGGAAAGAGTTATCCTTAAGGTTCACTTTGTGGTGATTGCTGTGGCATGGGTTAGGTGCCACCTGTCTAGAAGAAAAAAGGTCAAAGAGGTTAAATGTTGATCTGCATGACAGGCATGTTAATCATTTAATGTCAAAGGGCACAGCCCCCTGCTTCTCTCCACCAGGGCCTTCGGTCATCAGTAGTATTTACTGAGTACCTACTTAGCAGTTGGAAATCAGCCAATCAGTGGTATTTATTGAGCGCTTGCTGTATGCAGAGAATGGTACCAAGCACTCAGGAGAGTATGTCGAGTAGGTGGACCTGGTCTCTGCCCTCAAGGAGCTTACGGTCTCACAGGGGATTCAGACGTTAAAATAAATTACGGGTAGGGGAAGCAACAGAGTCTAAGGTTTTATATATATATGTACATATATATATATATATATGTTCTATATATGTGCTATGGGGGTGACTGTGGAGTAAATATCTAAGTGCTTGGGGGTATGGACTCAAGTGGACAAAGAAAGGAGGGAAAATTAGGGTGGATAGAGTATGGGCCCGGAAGTCAAAAGATCCTAGGTTCTAATCCTGATGCTGCCGTTTACCTCCTTTGTGTGACCTTAGGCCAATCACTGAATTTGTTTACCTGCTTTGTGTGACCTTAGGCCAATCACTGAATTTCTTGGTGCCTTTGTTTTCTCATCTGTAAAGTGCGGATTCAGTAACTGTTCTCTCTCCTACTTAGACTGTGAGCAGATACAGGAACTGTATCTGGCCTGATTACCTTGTATCTACCCCAGCTCCTAATACTGTGTTTCATGCATAGTAAAAGCTTAATGAATATTATTATTATTACTACTGTTATTATTAGGTGGGAGAGTACAATAAAATAAAGGTACATGACCCCAGCCTCCAGGGAGTTTACAGTCTGGGTTGGGGTGGAGTGGGGTGACAAACATTTTAAGAAATTACAGATAGTAGAAGACATAAATGCTTTGGGTTTGTTTGTTTTTTATAGTATTTGTTAAGTGTTTAGTACATGCCAGGCACTGTACTAAGCATTGGGTAGATAAAAGTTAATCAGGTTGGACACAGTCCATGTCCCATTTGGGGCTCTCACTCTTAATTCCCATTTTACAGATGAGGTAACTGAGGCCCAGAGAAGTGAAGTGACTTCCCAAAGTCACACAGCAGTCAAGAGGTGGAGCTGGGATTAGAATCCAGGGTCTTCTGACTCCCAGGCCTGTGCTCTATCCACTAGGCTATATTGCAGATGTGTGTAAATTCATGGTGGGCAGGAAACTTGTCTCCCAACTCTGTTATGCTGTACTCTCCCAAGTGCTTAGTACAATGCTCTGCACACATCAAGTCCTCAATAAATACAGTTGTTCGATTGACTGATGGAAGGGCTTGAAGATGGAGAGAACAGTGGTCTGTCGCTTATGGAGAAGGATGGAGTTCTTGGAGGGCAGGAGGGCAGTGATGGAGAGAGGAGAATGAGGCCCAGTGAGTAGGTTGGCTTGTGAGAAACAAAGAGGGAGAGCTGGGGTGTCGTGGCCGAAGAGAGTGGATAAGGAGAAGGGAGGAAGCTGATTGCTTTCAAGCCAGCAGTCAGGAGTTTCTCCTTCATGCGGGTGATCTGGACAACCTGGCGGTTTTCGGGGAGTGGGGAGGAGTGTACAGAATGGTGTTTTAGCAACATGATCCGGACAGCGGAGCGAAGTGTCGACTGGAGGCCGGGAGGTCAGCGAGGAGATGGATGCAGCAGTCAAGCTGGACTTCCACCCTGGTCCCTTGACTTTCAGAATTCCAGGAGTTCCTGTTGGTCTCCTGCGGGTGCCGTGGGCTCCTGCCCAGAGGCCCTGACTGGTCGCCACAGGCTGGTCCCTTCTGCTGGACGCCTTGCTACGCCTTCCCCCTCCCACAGGGCTAAAAGATTCCTAGGGACTCCCAACCAACTCTGCTCTATCGCCCTCTCCCAATCGCTTAGTACAGTGCTCTGCACACAATGAGTGCTCAATAAATTGTATCGATCGATCGACTGATAGATCCCTAGTGCTTCTCCCAGGGGCAGCTGGGGCTCCTAGCCGAGCAGCCCGAGTGGGTCGGGGTCAGACAGATGGACGGACATCCTGCCCCTCCTGTCCCCGACTGCTCGGTGATTCTGCCCACTGGGGCTCGAGTTAATAATAATAATAATAATAATGTTGGTATTTGTTAAGCGCTTACTATGTGCCGAGCACTGTTCTAAGCGCTGGGGTAGACATAGGGGAATCAGGTTGTCCCACGTGGGGCTCACAGTCTTAATCCCCATTTTACAGATGAGGGAACTGAGGCACAGAGAAGTGAAGTGACTTGCCCACAGTCACACAGCCGACAAGTGGCAGAGCTGGGATTCGAACTCATGAGCCCTGACTCCAAAGCCCGTGCTCTTTCCACTGAGCCACGCTGCTTCTCCAGTGCCCAGTTCCCAGTGCCGTCTCCCCGGCTTCCGCTTCGGTACCCTCCGAAGGGCTGGGGCGGGTGAACGGTGACGGCCCAGGGTGAAGGACTGCCCGGCCCCACCCCACCCCGCCTCAGTCGCTCCCATTGCAGGCTCGCCGTCCGGCCCCTGCCTTCTCCCTGTCCCCTTCTACCCCCCCCAGAGCGGCTGCCCAGAGCCACATCTCTGATCTGGCCTGCTGGTTCCTGCCCCCCTCCCACCGGAAGGAATCTGGCCCTGGTTTTTCCCGGGAGATAAGGGTTCTGGGGCCGGCGGGGCGGGGGACGGGGCGGGCCTGTGATGGGAACGGGGGCCAGCCATGTTTGGGGCTGGATTTGGGGGGAGGTAGCGGGGCCTAGTTGAGACAGATAGGGGCCAGCCATGTTTGTGGTGGGTGGGGTGGGGTGGGACATGTTTGGTGAGGGGTGGCAGGGTGAGGGTGGAGTTGGAGTTTAGAGCAGCTGCCAAGAAGGGATGGGAAAGGCTGTGTCAGGGCCCGAGGCTGAGAGCTGGAGGGGGCGAACTCAGGGAGAGGAAGAGGAAGGAAGTGGGAGGGGCCGGGGTGAGGGGAGAACTGCCCTTTCCCCCGCCCTGTCCCTCGGAGAGGGGGAGGCCAGGCAGAGGGGGAGAGGGAGAGCGGAGAGTTTAGATCCCTGGCAGCTTTATCACTTCAACTCTTCTCCTCAACAGGCAGGGCAAAGCTGGGGTGTCCACTGTCAGCTCCTGCTTCTGGCCATTCTTAGCCCTCCCTGGGGGCCCAGACAAGCTCAGAGGACCCCAGGGGCTGATACATAATAATGATAATAATAAAACAGTAATTATGGTAGTAGTTAAGTGCTTACTCTGAGCCAAGAACTGTCCTGAAAGTTGGGGGTAGGTTCTAGACAATCAGGTCAGACACAATCCCTGCCCCTCAAGGGGCTCACAGTCTCTTGAGGAGAGAGAGCAAGTATGCATTCCCCACTTTACAGATGAGGAGACTGAGGCCCAGAGAAGTTAAGAGACTGGACCAACTTAACAGAGCAGGCAAGTGGCAGAGCCGGGATTAGAACCCAGGTCTCCTGACTCCCAGGCCCATGCCCCTTCCACTAGACTACCCATTCCTTGGTGGCAGGTCCTCGGGGCACCCCACCCCCACTTGCCCACCCCCTCCTCACCCAAACCCCTCCAGGTCTCCAGAACTCAATCCTTTCTCGGTTCTGCTTCCTGGCAGCTACGTCATCCCGGGGGTGATGGCTGGGGGAGCAGACCTGAGGTTCTAATCTTGGCTCTGCCACTTGTTTGCCATGTGACCTTGATGATGATGGTATTTAAGCATTTACTATGTGCCAAGCACCTTTCTAAGCGCTGGGTGCGTCGCGTATAAGGTTTAGGTTGTCCCACATGGGGCTCACAGTCTTAATCCCCATTTTACAGATGAGGTAACTGAGGCACAGAGAAGTAAAGTGACTTGCCCAAAGTCACACAGCTGAGAAGCGGCGGAGCCAGGATTAGAACCCATGACCCCTGAGTCCCAAGCCTGGGCTCTTTCCATTGAGCCACGCTGCAACTCACTTAATTTCTCTGTGCCTCAGTTACCTCATCTGTAAAATGGGGATTAAAACTGTGAGATCTCTATGGGATGGGGACTGTGTCCAAAATGATTAGTTCCTATCTACGCCAGGGCTTAGAACAGTGCTTACACATAGTAAGCAGTTAACAAATACCACTATTATTATTATTATTTGGACCCTCTCCTTACCCCAGTGTAGAGAAGCAGCGTGGCTCAGTGGAAAGAGCATGGGCTTTGGAGTCAGAGGTCATGAGTTCGAATCCCAGCTCTGCCACTGTCAGCTGTGTGACTGTGGGCAAGTCACTTAACTTCTCTGGGCCTCAGTTACCTCATCTGTAAAATGGGGATTAAGACTGTGAGCCCCACGTGGGACAACCTGATTCCCGTGTCTACCCCAGCGCTTAGAACAGTGCTCTGCACATAGTAAGCGCTTAACAAATACCAACATCATTATTATTATTATTAAAATGGGTTTAAGGACCTTGGGTCCCGCCTTCACTCCGCCCCTCCCCGTTTGGGGTTTGCCGGGTGGGCGGGCCGGCCGGGGTTCTCACCTCGAGCTCTCCCCCTGCCCCGTCCCCTCGTTCCCTCCACAGGAGGCTGCTGCGGCTCGGACTTCAAGCAGTACGTGTTCGGCGGCTGGGCCTGGGCCTGGTGGTGCCTCTCAGACACGCAGAGGTAGGCGGGCTTCTCCTCGCTCTCTCCCTCGGACCCTGCACGGCAGCAGCTCCCCGCACCCCACCATTCCCCACCCCGCCATCGGCCACGGGTCCGTGGAGCCTCTCTGGTCCCGGCGGGTGGCGAGTCCGGGGCCAGAGAACCAAACAGTGTGGGTCACTGTCCTCTCCGCGGCCCTGCTGCCTGGGCCCTGAGTCAGACAACCTGAGGCGGCGTGGCTATCCCGGCCTCCCCCTCTCGCATGGCTCAGGCCTCCCTGGGCCCACTCGCTCTGGCCCCGAGAACCCGGCTCAGTTCTCCGGCTTTCCCTCTGCCTCCGCCTCCGCACCCCTTCAATCCTCCGGCCTCCTCTGCCCTCATCCGGCTCTGCCTTCAGACTCGGCCTGGCTTCAGAGTGGAAGGAGTTCCCCATCCTGCCTGGCAGAATGCTGGGGTGCAGGGGCAGAATTCTCACAGGAACGTACACTTGCCTCCTGCCTGTCAGAGACACCCTTGCCCCTGGGACAGAGGCTCCCTCGCCCGCCTGTGGATGCTTTGAGCTGTGCGCTTCCGGATCCTCACTCACCTGGGTCGTGGCAGGAGGGGGGATTGTCACCACATTGTAACTGGGCTGGTTTCCTATTAACACCGCCGTCCCCCTCCCTCACCCCCTGCTCCCAATCCCCACTCCGGTCCCGCTCGCTTTCTGTGAACGACTCACCCACCACCGACTGGCAACTGAGCGGCCGTCTGGGATGGAAGAGTTTCACTGTGTACGTGTGCATGTGTGTGTCTCCGCGGGAAGCCGGGGAGGTTCCCAAACAGGGATGTAGGTGGATTCTTTTCTGGGTCAGCGTCCAGAGCTGGCGGGGCCCAGACCACCAGGGTGGCCTTGGAGAAGCCATCGCAAACCAGGGGCGGTGCCCTGCCCCTTCCCTCCTCCTCCTGCTCTCCCTCCCTCCTCTTCCCCGGAGAGTTTTTCCCGCCAGTTTTCATTTTCTATCTCTCTCCTCCCTCCCTGCCCCGCCAGCTCTGCTCAGGACTTATACCATGTGCCAGGAGGGCTGAGGGGTTCCACTCCGCCCCAGAGGACAAGGGGGTTTCTCGTTGGGGATCCACCCACCTCCTGCAAGAAGTCTGGAATTAGATTTAATCTGGGCATCTCTTGCCCTTGGAGGACCTGGAGTCGGCCCTGACCCTCCCCGCACCGCACCACTCCATCTCAATGCCGTTGCCCCGCTGTCGTCCCTTCCCCCTAACTGCAGGCCCGGCGGTGTCTTGGGGGGTGGCTGTCCAAGGGGAATCCGAAATGGTGGCGCATAGGGTTTCTCAAGCCCAAAGGGACTTGCAGAGTCCACCTCATCCTTCCCTCTGCCTCCGGGCTGGGCCTTATCTCCATCCCTGCTTTCAGGGAGCTTCCATCTGCTGGGGCAGTCGAGTCAGCGTCAACTGACAAATGTAGAACCCTGGCAGAGGGAGCCAGGTTCGGGGGTGGGGAGGGGAGTGAGAGGGAGGTCTGAGAAAAAGTAAGCGGCTGCCAGGTCTTGCTCCAAAAAGGATTTTTCAGCCTGGCTTGGGGGTGCCCACCAAGAGCTGGGAAGTCCTCTCTTCTGTCTAAGCGGAATCCTTCCTGTTGATGCCCTTCGCCACAGGGGTCTCGGCTCCTGGTCCCCTTGGCATCGCCACCCCCCTCCCCCGGGCTGAAGACTCCTGGCTCCTCCCCCACCACCCTCCTCTCCTCCCTGGAGAACCCTTTGCCTGCCCTTGGGGCTGAGCTGGATTCCTCGTTGCTAGAGCCGAGAGTGTGGAGCGGGGCGGCCCCGGAGACCCAGCCCTCACCACAGGTTTCTCTCAGACATCCCAGGCCCTGGGCCGGAACTGGGCAGCGTCTGGATGGCAGTCAGAGCAGGAAGTCTGCAAGCCGGGGCAGCCCTCTTGCAGTTTATCCCGGTCGGATGGTCAGGTGGCCGGCCCCTCCTTCTCCGGGCCACCTGGCACAGGCTCGGCCTCATGGAGGCCTCCCAGAAGGGCAGACGGACCCGGTCCGAGCCTGGGATCGGCCCAGGGCAGCGCAGAGCCGGCAGCGGCTCCAGCCAGGCGGGTCCAGGACCCCGAGCCTCCAGTCAGTCCGGGCCTGCGGGTCGTGGGGAGAGAGGGTCAAGTCCAGTCGGGGCCGACCTGTGGCGAATGAGCCCTCGGGCCCCGGCCGACCTGGGTTGGGTCCAGAATCCCTTGTGGTAGCCCTCCAGATAAAGGGGACCGGGTCCCTACATCGGTCACTCCAGATCAAGCCAGAAGAGGCTGGACCTGATTTCCAGAGGCACTACCAGGCCTGGGAGGTGGTTATACTCAAACACATCTGTCCCAAGGGTCACCTACAGACCAGCTCTAACTCGGACTGGCCGCCTACGCCATAGCCTGGATTCGACACCAGATGTCTGGCCAACGTTCACCAGAAGCCTGTGATGTAAGCCCTGCCCTCAAGGAGCTCACATCCACTGGGGAAGACGAGCCAGCATCAGCTGACAAGTATAGAACCCTGGCAGCTGGAAACCCCTAAATTGGGCAGCAGGAGGCCGGGGTTAGGGAGTGGGAGGGGAGAGAGGGAGGTCCGAAAAGAAATTCTGATCCAGGATGACTGTCCAGATTCCGCCCTGTGGACCTGTCTGTAGACGGCCCCCGACAGGCTCCGGCCCGCCCCGCAGAGTGAGAGAATGAAAAACTGGCCCAGGCTTCCTACGTTACCTATTTGTGGATTCTTCTCTTTTCTCTTGAGAAGGATCGAGCCCCACGTCCAAGCGCCCGTGTTTTGAAATGGAGACCCCAGAGCCGTCTGACCCCTTAAATGCTCAGGGCCTTGAGCCTCAGTAACTGGAGTTGGGGTTCCCTCGAGTCTGTGAGCTCGTGGCGGGAAGGGAACGAATCTACCAACTCTGTTACGTCGTACTCTCCCAAGCACTAAACGTTCTGCAGTGCTCTGTGCTCGGTAAGCGTTCAATAAATACCTCTGATTGATTGATTCTATATTCTTTAGTCTCCCAGAGGGCAGAAAAGAGAGGTCGGGGCCCTAGGGAGCAGAGGCGCTTTCCTATATTGGGAATGGGTTCGGTTTGAAGGAGGAGCCGGTTTGTGCCTCTCCACCTTCAGCCCTCCCACCTGTCCCTCCCCAGTACCCAGTGGGCAAAACCTCTCTGGCCCATTCCACCAGACACTCCCAGCGAGCCCAGCAGGACAGCGGGTTTCAGAATCATCAAGGATACTGGGTGAGAGTCACCAGCATCCGCCACCCCGGTCCTTCTGGAGAGCCCCAGCCCCCTGCCCCCGTTCAGGAAGGACTGCTTTGCCGAGCCTTCCTGAGTTGAGTCGGGCACTCGCTACAAAATGGGGGGAAAGTGGGGAGTCCCGCCCCAGGCCCAGCCATCTGTCTCCCTCTGTCCCCCACTCTCCTCTGACATCTTCCCGCTTTGGGCTTCCTGGCGGGCGGGGAGAGCGGCCCCCCCTACCCCCGGCCGTGGAATATCCGTCTGTCTCCGGTAACCGCTGTGTGTTTGCTGTGTCCCCCCCCTCCCCTCACCCCCGCCACCGCTGCTCAGACTGTCTCTGGAGGTCATGACCATCCTCTGTCGCTGTGAGAATATTGAGACTTCGGAGGGGGTCCCGCTATACGTGACAGGGGTCGCACAGGTAATGACCTATAGCCGCTTCCTCCGTCTGCGTCGAACCCTCTCTCTTCCCCCTCCCCCCCGGCCCCTCGGATCCCATTCTGGGCCGCGGCGGCCGCAGCCGGAGAAGGACAATCCCAGGCGGGACCCCTCGGGGCCCGGCCTCCCCCGACCCCGCTCCATTTGGGTAGCTGACGTCAAGGGCCTCGCCTCCCCCATCCCAGCCGGCCACGCGGACCACCGGCGGATGGGACCCGACGCGGAGACTAAAAGGGGGAGGCAGGGGCAGAGGGGTGGCCTGGGGTCTCAGGGACAGGCAGACGGATTGGGGAGCGGCGGCCCTGGTGGTTGGCCCTGAAAGCACGGCACGGACAAGCCCCCGCCTGGTCCTGACTTAACAGTAGTAATAATAATAACTGCGGTATTTGTTAAAGCGCTTACTCTGTGCCAGTCACTGTACTGAGCGCTGGGGTGGATAGAAGCAAATCGGGTTGGGCACCGTCCCTGTTCCACATGGGTCTCACAGTCTTAATCCCCATTTTACAGATGTGGGAGCTGAGCCTCGGAGTAGTGAATTGACCAGCCCAAGGCCACACGGCAGACGAGTGGTGGAGTCGGGATTAGAACCCATGGCCTTCTGACTCCCAGGCCCGGGCTCTATCCACTGCTTCCTGAGTTCCACACATGCCCCGTCACCTTGGGCTGCTCAAAGTCAGCGGTCTGTCCGAATAGAATTAGCCCGATATTTCCCCACAAGGGCAATGATGAGATAATTAGCCCCCCCAACAAGTTAATGCTTAGAAGGTGGGTTGCCCTTGTATTGATTAAAGTGGATCAATCAGTCAGTGGTATTTATCGAGGACTTACCATGTTCAGAGCTCTGTACTGTGTCCTTGAGAGAGTACAATACAACAGAGGTAGCAGACACATTTTCTGCCACAGCTAGCTTACAGTCTAGCGGGGGAGATGGGCATCAATATCATTTATGGGGCTTTCATTCCAGTCATTTAATATTGTCTTCACAACAGCATGAGAAGGATGAGTTAATTCCCAAGGAGACAGACGCTCGAACAAGTGTATGCTCTCTCTGCAGGACACCCTTCAAACAACTATATTCTCTCTCGGTTTGGGGGGAACCAAGGCCCTGGAAGTTAAGTGACTTAAAAAAAAAGAAAAAAAAGGTATTTAAGTAATTAGATGTGCCAGGCACTGAACTAAGCACTGGGGTAGATACAAGTGAATCAATTGAACACAGTCCCTGTCCCACATGGGGCTCACAGTCTTAATCGACATTTTACAGATGAGGGAACTGAGCCACAGAAAAGTGAAGTGACTTGCCCAGGGCCACACAGCAGACAAGCAGCAGAGCCAGGATTAGAACCCAGTCCTTCTGATACCCAGGCCTGGGCTCTATCCACTAGGCCATGCTGCTTCTCTTCACGTAATTAGTAACATTGATTATTTATTGTAACCTTTCAAAAGCCCTACTAGGCAGGGACAATATTGTTATTCCTGTTATACAGATGAAACTGAGACCCAGAGAGGTTAAGTGATTTGACCAAGATCACAAAGCAAGGCAGTGGAAGAGCTGGTGTTGGGACCTGGGGTTTCTGACTTCCAGTTCCATGCTCTTTCCACTAGGCCACACTGCCTCTTCCCTGAGAGCTGGCAGTAGGGCTCTGAATATTAATCCCGTCACACCACTCTGGGCAGAAGAGCCAGAGGTTTAAGTCCTCTAGTTTCTAGAAGCCTCTTGTCTCTTGGCTTGTCTCTTATTATTAATAATAATAATAAATACGGTGGTATTTGTTAAGCATGTGCCAGGCACTTTACTAAGCATTGGGGAGGATACAGGCAAATTGGGTTGGACGCAGACCCTGTTTCGAGTGCGATCACGATCTCAATTCCCACTTTACAGATGAGGTCACTGAGGTACAGAGAAGTGAAGTGACTTGCCCAAGGTCACACAACAGACAGGTGGTAGAGCCGGGATTAGAACTGAAGTCCTTCTGTCTCCCAGACCCATGCTCTATATAATGATAATAATAATAATAATGATAGTATTTGTTAAGCACTTGCTATGTGCCAAGCAGGGTACTAAGAGGTAGATCTCTGGTAACTAGGTTGGATACAGTCCCTGTCCCACACAGGGCTTACAGTCTTGGTAAGAGGAAGAACAGTTACTGAATCCCACTTTACAGTTGAGGAAATAGAGGCAGAGAAGTTAAGTGACTTGCCCAAGGCCGTAAAGCTTGGGAGATTCCCCCAAACTTCACCCCAAATCCTTGACTGCTCAGGAGGGGCCCGAGGGGCTCCAGTTTGGTGCAGAGCAGCTAAGGATCCCAGGATGCAGCCCGAATGAACCCCGCTCCTGGTGCCAGGACACCCCCCCCCCCCCCGCCCCGCCCCAACCAGCCCCAGCTGCCCCAAGGTTCAAAGGACTGGCGGTGGGGTGGTGGCGCCCCCTGGCGGCCCCGGACGTCCCGAGGGCACTCACCTCACCTGTTCATCACGTCCCCGGGGGCCCAGTGAGGGCCGGCCTGTCTGTGCCTGTGCTTTCTCCTCCGTCTACCTCCAGCCCTGGGGCTCCCGGACCCCTGAGCCCGATGGGTCCTGGTTCCCGGCTTCCTCCACTCGGAGTCGCCGTCGCGCACCCCCAGCCTGGCCCCGGCCCCCGACCCCCGGGGTCCAATCTGGCTCTAAACCCCGCTCGGGCCTTGACCCTTGACCCTACCCAACTGGAGCAGGGGGTCCAAGGAGGACGGGCCGGCCCCTCCCATCCGTCACCCCCCAGGGGCCCCTTCCCACGGGACACATGCAACTGTTTTGCGTTTCTTGACAGGATTTCCCTAGAGATAATGACGCTACAGCCCCGGTGTGAGGATGTAGAGACGGCCGAGGGGGTAGCTCTAACTGTGACTGGCGTGGCCCAGGTAGGGTACCTCAGCCCTCCCGGCCCGCGGACAGTGGGTGGGGGGCCCAGGGCGCTCGACCGGAGGAGCTGACGGGCCGAAGGAAGCCGCCCGGCCCGGCCGTGGCCGGGGTCTCCCTCGGCCTCCCCCGTCCCGGCCCCGGCCCCGGCTCGGTCCCACGGTGCCCAGGTGAGCGGCCCCACGCCCTCCGTGTCTCCGGCTTTAACCCTCTCGCTTGCTCACTGCCCCCACCCCTCAGCCCTCAGCCCCGCGTGCCAGCCGGGACTCAGGAAGACTAACCCAACGTGCCTTCTCTCCCCGGGTCCACACAGTCGCAGTGGGCCTCAAGATGGGGGCGGGCCAGGACGACGGAGGCTCGGGGTCCCCGCCCTTCTAACCGCCCGTTTTCCACAGGGGTCAGCGGCCGTGGAGCCCGGAACCGTTTGAGGAGCTGGGGAGAGACCAAGGGAGAGCGGGGTTGCTCGGACCGGGAACCACTCTTTCCCTCCGCCCCTTCCTGCTCTCTCTCTCTCTCTCTTTCTGCATCTGTCCGTGGGCAGTTCCTGCCCGTTTCTGAGTCCCTGCCTCTCCCTGTGAGCCCTGGGCTCTTTCTAGACTGGCCTGTTCTGTGTGGGTCTCTCTCTCTCTCTGTCGCTCTCTCTTGCTCTCTTTCGGCCTTGTCTATCTCTCTGTCTCTGCATCTGTCTCTCTCATGAGCCCATTTTGGGGAAGTGCAGGCCCAGGAGGCCGGTGGTGGGCCCTTGGCAGGAGCCTGAGCAGGGAGGGTAGCTGAGCAGAGGGCAGGTGACCACCTCCCAGACCACAGGGCCCAGCAGGGACGTGGCACAGTGGATGGACAGGCAGCAGAACCGAGGCTCCCGCTGGGACCCCAACTTTGGGCCTTTACCCAGGCAGAAATGGGGAGGAGACCGAGCCCCCCTCCTGGGGGAGGGAGTGAGGGGAAAGGGCAGCTCCCAGGCCACTAGGGCGAGGACAGGAGCGGACCCAGGCAGGAGCTGGCAACTCCAGTGAATTTATTATGCGGAAGCCACTCCTCTGCCTCCTCCTCCTCTTTCTTCTCCTCTTCCTCCTCTTCCTCCTCTTCTTCCTCTCTTGCCAGGAACCGAGGACCAGGAACCGGAGCAGATGGGCAGGGGGGCATCATAGGAGGTGCTGGGAGAGTGGGTCCTCAATGGGCAGGCCCAGGGGGCATTGGGTCGAAGCTGGGCACTGGGTTCCCATCCTGGGACACCCATGGGGCTTCCCCTCCCCGTGCTGCAACAGGGGAGTATGAGGGATGCTCCAGTGCCACCCATGTAGAGACACTGACAGCCACCACCTTCTCTGCCTCTGCTGCACGTCCCCTGCCCCTCCCATGCCCCTCTCCCCACCCCGGCTCGCTGTGGGCCTGCGGACCACCCCGCCCCACCCCACCGCCCTCTCCTGCCTGCAGGTGAAGATCATGACGGAGAAGGAGCTCCTGGCTGTGGCCTGCGAGCAGTTCCTCGGGAAGAACGTCCAGGATGTCAAGAACGTGGTCCTGCAGACGCTGGAAGGGCACCTGCGCTCCATCCTCGGTGAGTGGGGCCTGGGGACCCTTAGCTGCTCCCTTGGTGGTCAGCAGGGGCCGGGGTGGGGGGGGCGGTTGGGGGCGGGGCAGGGAGACGACCGAGGGAAGACTGACCAGATAACAGCCTGGCAGAGAGGAGCCACTCAGGCCGAGGGAGCCCGCAGCCAGTTTAGGCTTCTTTTTTCAGTTTTGGGAAAAAAGGACTACTTGCTCAGAGCCCTTATTCTGCCTTGCTTCACCCCTGGCTCCCAGGTCCAGCCCCTCCACCCCCTTTCCCTTTCCCCTCCCCTCCGCCCACCCTCAATGTTTTTCCAGGCTAGTGGGGAATATTAATAATAATTGGTGTATCACTGTACTAAGTCCTGGAGCAGATGTAAGATCATCTGGTCAGACACAGTCCCTCAAGGGACTCACAGTCTAAATCGGAGGAAGAGGGATTTAATCCCCATTTTACAGATGAGGTAACTGAGCACAGAGAAATTAAGGACCTGGCTCAAGGTCACATAGCAGAGGGGTGGCAGAGGCAGGGACTTGAACCCAGGTCATTCTGACTCCCAGGCTTGAGCTTTCTCTTTTAGGCCACCTGAACTTCTCTCTTCCAAAGAGCCCAAAGCCGTTTCCTCTCTTCTTCCTCCTTTTCCTCGCCTCAGTTTTCCCAGGGGACCAGCAAGGCCCAGAGAGCTGGTCTGGCCTGGCCTGGCCAAGGCCAACACGAGCTCTTTCCCCGAAGCCCACCCAAGTGGGTTTCCCCTCCAGCCCAGAGGGGCTGGGGTTCCCCACCTTATCGCAGAGCCAGCGAGACCCCCACCCTCCCAAGTAGAAGTGACCCCGTTCCCCTCCCATCTGCCTTCCCGCCAGGCACCTTGACCGTGGAGCAGATCTACCAGGACCGGGACCAGTTTGCCAAGCTGGTGAGGGAGGTGGCCGCCCCAGACGTGGGCCGCATGGGCATCGAGATCCTGAGCTTCACCATCAAGGTACCGCGGGTACCGCTGCGGGGAGAGGAGCACACCCCTACACCCAAAACGGCTCCAGCCCCCTGGAACCGGGCTCCTTCGCCTCTCCAACCACACCCTTCACTCTCCCTCCCTGGTGCCCCTCCCCGCCACAGGATGTCTACGATAAGGTGGAATACCTGAGTTCTCTGGGAAAGACACAGACGGCCGTGGTGCAGCGAGACGCCGACATCGGGGTGGCCGAGGCCGAGCGGGACGCGGGCATCAGGGTACGGCGGGCCCATGAGGGCTGCAGGCTCTGGC
Organism: Ornithorhynchus anatinus; assembly: GCF_004115215.2. NCBI lineage: Eukaryota > Metazoa > Chordata > Mammalia > Monotremata > Ornithorhynchidae > Ornithorhynchus > Ornithorhynchus anatinus. The sequence continues at coordinate 9,151,821 of NC_041744.1, forward strand.
TGGCGTCGGGGAAGCGGCCGCTGGGCGAGAGTGTAGGGGTTGGGGGAGGGGGCCTGGAAGAATGTCCACGGCAGCAGGGAGGGGCTCACCGGCCTTCTGACTCCCCCAGGAGGCCGAGTGCAAGAGGGAGATGCTGGACATCAAGTTCCAGGCCGATACCAAGATAGCCGACTCCAAACGAGCCTTTGAGCTGCAGAAGTCGGCCTTCAGCGAGGAGGTGAACATCAAGGTGAGACGGGCCCCCGGGGGGATGGTGGAGAGGGCAGGGGGCACTGCCCGGTGTGGGGGTGGGGGGCCGCAGGAAGCCATGGGAGCGGGGCCAGGGTGCGCCCAGGGGGGCCTCCAGGGGTTGCCCGGTGCCGAGGAGGAGCTCTGGAGAACGGGGAGAAGGGGTGACCAGAGGCCTCGACCCCAGCAGGAAGGGGTAGGGAAGATCCTGGGGTGTTCCCTCTCCCCCGCCAATGGGCACGGAGGGGTGCCCGGCTCACAGCCCCCCGCCACTCCCCCAGACGGCCGAGGCCCAGTTGGCGTACGAGCTGCAGGGGGCCCGGGAGCAGCAGAAGATCCGCCAAGAGGAGATCGAGATCGAGGTGGTGCAGCGGAAGAAGCAGATCGCCGTGGAAGAGCAGGAGATAATCCGCATGGACAAGGAGCTGATTGCCACCGTGAGACAACCCGCCGAGGCCGAGGCCCACCGTATACAGCAGATCGCCGAGGGCGAGAAGTAAGGCCCCGGCCGGGGGTGGGCGGGACAGCGGGAGGGGACGCCACCCTCCCCTCCTCGCTGGTCTCTGGGCTTCGGGGCACAGCCACCTGCCACCCACTCCTGGGGGAGCCTGGGCCCTGGAGGCGGGAAGACCCCCACCCTCCCTCCCGAGGCCAGGGAGCTGGCCGGAAGCGAGGAGATGAGAGAGGCTCCTCAAGGCCCTTCATTTCCCATCCTCAGCCCGGGCAGGTGAGGCTGCCCGTGGACACAGCTGATGCCACAATTCTCTGTGAGTTGAGTTTCTCCGACTCCTAGACCTGTTGTCTCCAGGGGTCCCAGGCTTAGGGGACACCGTCATCTGAGAATTCACCATCTGGGAATTCAGCTCAGGGATGGGGCCCACCCTTTAGACTGTGAACCCCAGATGGGACGGTGTCCAACCTGATTATCTTGGGTCTACCCCCAGTGTTTTGCACAGCATGTGGCAATTAGACATCTTTGACCTTACACCACCGTCACTGTCATTATTATGCGTACGTGGGGGCACCCAAGATGGCGAGGCCTAGGTCAACAGAGAGGCCTTGACACCCAGGAGCGTGCCGAGTATCAAGGGAGGAACAGAGTGGCCTAGAAGCTAGAGCACAGTCGTAGGAGTCAGAAGGACCTGGCTTCTAATCCCAGCTCCACCATTTGTCCACTGTGCGATCTTGGGCAAATCACTTCACTTGTCTGGGCCTCAGTTACCTCATCTGGAAAATGGGGGATTAAGACTGTGAGCCCCATGTGGGACATGGACTGTGTCCAACTTGGTTAACTTTGTATCTAATCCCAGAGTTTAATAAGGTGCCTGGCCCATAGTAAGTGCTTAACAAACATCATAAAGTAAAAAAGGAAGTCAAGCAATTATTGGAGATCTAGAATGCCTGGAAACACAGGTGTTTTCAGCAGTTTTCAATTACCTGCTCCTCACCCATCTCTTCATCCTTGGGAGTTGCCCAGCGGGTCAAAGCCCAAACCTTAGCTCTCCTCTGCCCTCCGATCCAGGCTGCCCCTCTCCTCGCCTCCTCTGTCATTCCCCCCCGAGCTAATGCTGGGGGTTTGGGTTCTGTCAGGGTGAAACAGGTCCTCTTGGCCCAAGCGGAGGCTGAGAAGATCCGCAAGCTGGGGGAAGCGGAGGCTTCTGTGATCGAGGCGATGGGCAAGGCGGAAGCCGAGCGGATGAAGCTGAAGGCGGAGGCATATCAGAAGTACGGAGACGCGGCCAAGATGGCCTTGGTGCTGGAAGCCCTGCCCCAGGTGAGAGGAGGGTCCTCCCCAGCCCAGCCCGGCCCCCCACCGCTTTCTGGGGGGTGGGGAGCAAACGGGCCTTCTTGTGCCTGGGAGGGCCCAGGGAGGGAGGGCGAAGTGGCCAGCAGAAGACGCACCAGCTGGTCCGGGGCCGACTCCGGCTCCATCCTCTGCCCCAGGAAGCCTTTGGATGAGGCTGGGTCTGGAGCCACGGGGCCCCTAAGGTATGCGTCGGGAAGGTCTTCCCAGTTGGCCGGACTGGGAGAGCGCTGGCTGGACCCGGGCCACCCTGCCAGAGGGTGATGGACCGTCCCTCTGGGGGCCGGGGAGAAGAAGGGGAGCCCGCCCAGTGCATCGAGAGGGACCTGATGGCCCCAGAGACCTCGGCAAGGGAAGGGCTGGAGGCAGTTGGAGAGGGGGATGGAACACAGCCAGAGGGGAGCAGGAGGAGGCCGAAGGGATGGAGGGCCAGCCCTGACGATGGGAGTGGGAAGGGAAGCACAGCCTCAAGAGGGTGGCTGGCAGTGGGTGGCCCACCCCCAGTCCTCCCCTTCCCCTGCCCTCCCACACAGATCGCTGCCCAAGTGGCCGCCCCCCTGAACAAAGTAGACGAGATCGTGGTCCTGAGCGGCGACAACAACAAAATGACAACAGAAGTGAACCGCCTGCTGGCAGAGCTCCCCGCCTCCGTGCACGCACTCACCGGAGTGGACCTGACTAAGGTCAGTGTCCGGCGGCCCCGGCCGCCGGCAGGAGATGTGGGGCTAGCCCTCTCCGCCTGGGGATCGAGTAGGGGAGGCATTGCGGCCGTTCCTGGGCGGGATCCCGATGGGGGAGGCGAGTGGAGTGGGCACCCCCTCACCGTGGGCTCTCTCTCATCTCCCGCAGATCCCCCTCATCCAGAAGGCCACAGGGGTACAGGTGTGAGCGCGAGCCGAGGACACCCAACTTCTTCCATCTCCCGCCTCCCCGCCCCGAGGCCCGTCTCTCCGGCCGGGGCGTGGGCAGTCGGATTCGGACTCTGACTTTCTCTCTGGTGCCTTATTTTGTAGGACCAGAAGCTGCATGTCCAATCGGTCTGTGTCTGGTTTTTGCCACCACCCTCTTCTCTCATTCCTTTCCTTCTTTCTCCAGCTCGCTTCCTCGCTCCGTCTGTCTCTCCCTCTCTCCCTGACTGTCTCTGAGCGTCTTTTTTTTCCTTTCTCTGTCCTCCCTCTTTCTCTGTGACTCCTCTTCTCCCCTCTCCTCACGTGACTGCGTCTCTTTCTCTTGTCCTTCTCCCCCCCGCCCCCGTGTCTCTGTCTCTGTCTCTCTCCACCCGCCCGTCTGAGTGCCCATGCCAGCCGGGCAGGGGCACCGAGGGTGCGTGTGCAATCACTGTCCGTGCGCGGAGGGGGCCCCGGGTGCCCCCTGCAATCTTGGTGCCTTGAAGTTCTCCATATCTCCTGCCTCCCGCCGGCCCCTGTACTGCCACCCCGCTCGGGCGGGGGCTAGAAGGTGGGCAGCGGGGTCAGGGGCACCCGGGAATGGGAGTGGGCAGGTCAGGCCCTTCCCCGCCCCCCGTCCCCCTCCCCGTCGTCGTTCGCCACCCCATCGTCGGCCTTTTGCTGAGAACGGGCTGTAAAAATGTGAAGCTGCGGTCCCCGCCTCCCCTCCTCCCCTTAGCTACCACCTCTTTTCCTCCTCACTTCCCTCTCTCCCTGCCGCCTTCCCGCCTCCCCCTGCCAAGCAGTGGGCAGAGGGCCAAGGGCACGGAGCTGAATCCTCTGGAGCCATATGCTCTCCGGGAGCCCGTTCTCTCGCTCTCCCCTGGGAGAGGCCCTGCCTGGCCTCTTCCTCGGTCCTCGACGGCAGGTGGGCAGACCTCTGGTTGTGCCCCGCTGACACCGGCCGATAACCCAATTCTCCGGCAGAGCCGGGGAAGGTGCCCCGAAGTGGCCAGGTGTCCACGGCCCTTGGAGCGTCATCCCGCTGGGAGGCCTGGGTTGTGGAAGAAGGGACCGTGCTTGCTCTTACCCAGCCGTATCTGCCAGGCAGCACCCGCCTTCTCCCGCTCTGCCCTGCCAACCTGGACCTGGATCCCCTAGCCTTGGACTCCCCTTACAGAGGGGAGAGGTGGCACCGGGCTTCTGTTGGCCCCGCAGGGGCGTTGGCAGCTGTCGTCAGGGCCCCATCCTCCATCCTGCTTTTCCTGACTGTCCAACCTCCCTCCCTCCCTCTCCCAAAACGTTACTCTGTGTCCAGATCATGCCTTCCAACCACAGGCCAGCCCTCCAGCCCTCCCCGTTGGGTGGTGCCAAACTATGCCAACGGGCTGGTCCTGTCTGACCTAAGGTAGGTGCACGTGTGCTCTCCACCTCCTTGGCTCCACCAAACCTGGAAACCGGGGGTCCTCATCCCTACCCCCCCGACACACACAATTGTCGCCATGATTCGTCATGCCACTTCACCTGCCCCAGACGCTGCCCAGGGCCCTTGTGGCAGAGACTGGGAAGCTACTGCAGGGTCAGGTGCCACCCGCCCCTAGCCAACTCCCCAGCACCCGGCACCACCCGGTCCTTGCCAATGGGCTTTAAACCTCACTGTCCGGGGGGAGGTTTAGGTCCCGGGGCGGAACCGGGGGGTCATGGGTTCCGTTCCTCATCTCTCCCTCGTGCCCGCTGGGCCCAGAGCCGGGGGCCCCTGAGGAGGAGGATCGCGGGGCCGGGGGGCAGCCCAGCTTCAGAGAGGAGATGGCGAGGGGCTGGAGGAGGTCGGACCCCGGTGTCCTAGCACAGGGAAAGCATCGGCCATCCTAGGCCGGAGGGTGGGGACGCCCCCTCCACTGGGCGGGGCGGGCTCCGTGGGTCCCCTGCCCCTGCACTCTCTGGGGCCACCCTGCCCGCTGCCTGTCCGTGTCACTGTCCTCTGTGCATGTGAGCGCTGCATGTCTGGCCCGGGGCCTGGCCCCTCCTGCCCCCTCGCCCTGCCCCCACCCTCACCCCCCAGTGGAATAAATAAAGAGTCCGTGAATCCGCCGGGCAGCCGCCGTGACTCTTGTGTACTGGGGGCCTCGGCCCTGCCCTGCCCTGCCCTGGCACGGAGGGAGCTCCACCAGGGGGCGAGAGAGCACCGACCTGGTGCCTCCCAGCCTGGGGTCATGGCCCTGAAGGGGCATGAGTTGCCCCCGTGCCCCTGCCCAGTGCCCGCTAGCAGAGCTGCCCATGGTCAGAGCCACCCGGATCTTTGCCTTCCTTGGGCGTCCTGGGGCTTTGGCCGGCCAGTGGGCAGGAGGGAGAAGACCGCCATGTAACTCCCTGGGCAGAGGCAGTGCCAACCCGGAGGCCCTGCAGCAGACCGTAGAGGTCATTGGTCACGGCTTCGCCAGGGCCTCTGCTGGGACTACGGTGGTAACATTCCCTGCCCCCGAGGAGCTGACAGTCACGGCCTCTGTGGGGCGAGGAACCCCGGGGGAAAGGGACAGGGAACAGGAGGCACAGAATGGGGAAATAGAAGTCAGGAGGCCCGGGGAAAGAGGGAAAGGGGCTGGAAAACTAGGTAGGATTAAGGTCTGGTGATTAGAGAGCCAGCGTGGCTCAGTGGAAAGAGCCGGGCTTGGGAGTCAGAGGACGTGGGATCTAATCCCGGCTCCGCCAGTTGTCTGCTGTGTGATCTCAGGCAAGTCACTTCTCTGCGTCTCAGTGACGTCATCTGTAAAATGGGGGTTAAAAGTGTGAGCCCCACGTGGGACAACCTGATTACCCTGTATCCACCCCAGCGCTTAGAACAGTGCTTGGCACATAGTAAGTAGTAAGCACTTAAATTCCACAATTATTATTGTTCTCTGGGCCTCAGTTACCTCATCTGTAAAATGGGGATTCAAAGTGTGAGCCCCACATAGGACAACCTGATAACCTTGTATCTCCCCCAGTGCTTAGAAGAGTGCTTGGCAAGGAGTAAGCGCTCTACGAATGCCATGATTATTATATTATTATTATTAGAGTGTGGTGAGGGAGAGGCAGGAACCAAAGCCCGCGGGGCTGGGGCAAACTTGGCAGCACCAATCATGACGGTCAGGTCAGGAGGGTGGGGAGCCGGGGAGGACAAGTCATTAGTAGTTTCTTTGTTGTTGTTGTTGTTGATGTTGTTTTTTTTTTGAGAGGGTGATTGTGGTATTTGTTGAAGCCTAGGGGTCAGAAGGACCTGGCTTCTAATTCTGGCACTGCTACTTATCTGCTGTGTGACCTTTGGCAAGTCACTTAACTTCTCTGTACCCGTTACCTCGACTTTAAAATGGGGATTAAGACTGTGAGCCCCATGTGGGTCACGGACCGTGTCCAACTTGATTATCTTTTAGATGCCCCAGCACTTTAGTACGGGGCCTGGCACATAGTGCTTATCACTTAAATACATACCTTTAAATTGTATATTATAAACTATTTATATTACTGTCTATCTTACCCTCTAAATTGTACAATCATTATGGGCGGGAATGTGGTAATTCTGTTGCATTGTACTATCCTAAGTGCTTAGTATAGTGTTCTGCACATAGTAAGTGTGCAACAAATACCATAACAAGAATTTGGCGCCTAATATGTGCTAAGCGCTTTACTAAGGAAGCAGCATGGCTCAGTGGAAAGAGCCCTGGCTTGAGAGTCAGAGGTCATGAGTTCAAATCCCGGCTCTGCCACTAGTCAGCTGTGTGACTGTGGGCAAGTCACTTCACTTCTCTGTGCCTCAGTTACCTCATCTGTAAAATGGGGATGAAGACTGTGAGCCTCACGTGGGACAATCTGATTACCCTGTATCTCCTCCAGCGCTTAGAACAGTGCTCTGCACATAGTAAGCACTTAACAAATACCAACATTATTATTATGATTATAATTAGGTTGGACAAAGTCTCCGGCCCACATGAGGCTCACAGACTAAGAAGGAGGAAGACGGGAATTGAATCTGTAGTTTACAGATGAGGAAACCGAGAAGTTCAGTAACTTGCCCAAGGTCACACAGCAGGCAGGTGGCAGAGCCAGGATGAGAACCCAGGGCCTCTGACTCACAGGCTTGTGCTCTTTCCATTAGGCCATGCTGATAATAATATTTGTGGTATTTGCTAAGTGCTTATTTTATGCGAAGCACTTTACTCAACGCTGGGGTGAATCCGGGATAATCAGATCCCACATTGGCTCACAGAGTAAGGAGGAGTAAGTGTGGTAAGTAATTGTGGAAGCAGTGTGATTTAGTGGAAAGAGCCTGGGCTTGGGAGTCAGAGGTCATGTGTTCTAATCCCGACTCCACCACTTGTCAGCTGTGTGACTTTGGACAAGTCACTTAATTTCTCTGTGCCTCAGTTACTTCATCTGTAAAATGGGGATTAAGACTGTGAATCCCACATGGGACAACATGATTACCTTGTATCTACCCCAGCGCTTACAGCAGTGCTTGGCACATAGTAAGCGCTTAACAAATATAATCATTATAATTAGGAGGGAGAACAGGTATTGAATCCTTATTTTGCAACTGAGCACATAGTAAGTGCTTAACAAATGCCAACAGTATTATTATTATAGGTACAGAGAAGCTTAGTGACTTGCCCAAGGTCACAGAGCAGACAAGTGGTGGAGCTGGGATTAGAACCCAGGGGCTCTGACTTCCAGGCCCGTGCTCTTTCCACTAGGCCACGCTGCTTCTCTAGTGGGAGAAAGGAAGGTCCCGCGAGCACCAAGGGGACAAATAAAAGGGGGAAGGGAAGGGGGAGCAGGGGCTGGTGGAGTAGGTGGAGTTAAGGGGGCAGCAAGGGAGAGGAGTTGAGTAAAAGTGGGGAGTGGGAGTGGTGGAGGGGGGGACAAGGATGAGGGCCAGGGCTCGATTTTTGGGTAGGATAGGCCGGACTGCAGCCCTGGGGCCCAGGGGACCCTCTGGCATGTCCCAGCCCAACCTGGCTCTCCTCACTTTCAGCCTGGCCTCAGCCAGCTGCCACTCCGCTCTTTCTAGTATCACCTCCACCTCCTGGCCCTGCTCAAGGTTCAGCTGGCCCTCGGTGTTGTGGGCGAAAGGTAGAAAGAGCCCCTCACCGCAGGCATCCCTCCCTCCTCCCGGGGTCCTCAAGTGCTTTGATGGGCAGAGAAAACCGGGCAGTGAGAAGTGAGGCTTCAGGGCTGCTGATCCCGGCTAAGATGGCACCCGGCCTGTGGTACGGCTGGCTGGGGCCGGATTAGGGGAGCTGGGGGGACTGGCCGCAGCGTCGGTGGTGCCTGGGGAGGCAGGGGTTAACTGGCCAGTGGGCAGGCGGGGCCGGGGAGATGGGTGGGGGGGACACGTCTCTGGGCCTGATAGCCCTGGGAGCCCTTATCTGGGCTAGCAGCACCCAAGGAGCCCGCTTCCCCACCCGCCTGGGTCGTGGAGAGCCGGCATGGCGGGGGACATGGACACTTTATCTTAGAGTCCCCTCCTGGACCCCTGCTGGACCCCGGGCTCCCAGCCCAGCAGCCCCAGGGTGTCCCCCCTGACTCCACCTCTCCGCGACACCCCCCACCCAGCGGGGCTGGGACAGTGCCCAGGCACCAAGCTCTGCTCAGCCAATGCTCCACCTGGAGCTGACCCCATCGCCTGGCCCTTGATGATGACCGGTCCTGGCGGACACACTCCTCCCAGCCCCTACTTGGGCAGGGTCTCTCGGGGGCAAGGGCTGCGGGCCCAGGGCAGTTGGGACTGTGGGGTGAAAGTATGTCGGTACGTGGAGAAACACGAGGGCATACACATGTCGCTGTGGGGTACCTAGTATCGCGTGTGCACGTGTGCATTTGTATTTTGGTGTTTGTGTATGCGATGGTTGGGATGCAGTGACTCCCACAGCTTAGCTGAGGAGAGGCCTGGGTTGAGAGGCAGGAATGTGGACTCAGGTCTGTCCCACCTCGCTGAGGAGGTGTTGGGTTCCAGGAAGGTGGGCTGACGACTTGCTCTCTTTAACCGTGGGATTCCCACTCTCCTCTCTCTCCGGGTGGGAGCACAGTGGCTCCGGAAGGACCCGGTCAGATTCCCCTGCCCACAACCCCCAGCCCCCTCGGGAACTGGAAGCCCAGACAGAACCCAGGGATGGTCAACCCAAGGACAGGGGGTAGGAGGACCCGCAGAGGTGACTTGAGAAGGAAACAGAGGACTAAGGGAGGAAGAGGAGGAATATGAGCCTTGCCCTGGAGGCTGATGAGAAGAAGCCAAACCCCTGGGTAACAACTCCAGGCCTTGCTCCCTACCGGCCCTCTGTAGTCAGTGCCTCTTTGGGCATCCTTGGGAGGGAAGGAGGAAGGCAGGCAGGGTGTCAGGGAGGGAGCGGGGGAGAGGGAGAGAGAGCATGGCAGTGTGCAAGTCTGGGGTATGCTTTGTAGGTGGTTGTGCGTGTATCTGTGTGTGAGTCTGAGTGGATGTTTGCCTGTCTGCATGTCTCTATGAGTGTGTGTGTGTGTGGTTATGTGGCAATTAATGTGTGCCTCTGTGTGTGTGTGTGTGTGTGTGTGGCTGTGCACAGGTCTGAGCACATAAGTGTCGTGGGCACGAGTGTGGCTGTGTCTCTATCTGGGCCTTCCTGTGGGCTCCTGGGTGGCCGCTGCCTCTCCGGGAGTGGTTTCTGTGGGCATGTGGTAGGGGTGGGGGCGGCGGGGGTGGTATCGATTGAGTTCTTGCTTTGGGCTGAGCACTGTACTACTGAGCGCTGGGCTGGATTCAGACACCAGCCCCAGTCCCTGTCCCCACAAAGGGTTCACAGTCTAGGAGAGGGAGAACGGGCCCTGAGGAAAGAGAAATCAATGAACCCCAGAGCCCCAGGCGACAGGAGATGTTTAGGGTACAAGAACCAAGAACACAGGGCAAGATGGGGGAGAGCGGGGCTGGGGACGGAGCACCGCTCTTACCCATAGGGAGTGGTCGGTGGGCAGAGGAGACCCTCCCTCCCTGCACCTTCCAGGATCGGCAGGATCACCCAGATGAGGTAATATCCCACCCGCTGGGGAGGGCCTCCTTACCAGAGGTCTTCCTAAGGAGAAAAGACAAGCTGCGAAGCAGAGGGAACCCGAGGAGGCATGAGGCTCGGAGAAGGTATACCTCCCCCCCGTCATTGCCTGCCCAGAGGCTGGGGGATGGATGAGATGACCTCTCCGGGCCTCTGGCAGCTGGACAAGTGGAATCAGGGTGGGAGTGGGAGCCGGGGCCCTGGGCCTTGCTTGGGCTTGATAAGCCCCAGGAGGGCAGGACGCCCGGACCCCTCTCCGATAACCAGGCCGCCTGCTTATCTGACCCGCAAGTCCAAACCCACCCTTGCTGCTCCTGCCCCCCACGCTCTCCCGGGGCCCCACCCAGTCCTCTCCTCTCCGGCCCCCACCCTTTCAGCTGGATCCCTCGGTCCCACACGCCCAGAGAGGCCTGGGGCCGGGTCCTCAAATTGGGTCAGGTTATGTGGACATGTGTCTGCACGTGTGCGAAGGCACTGACGGGGAGGTTTACCTATGGGGTGAGCCAGGCTGAAAGGCCAATGCAGGGCCCCCTGGCCCATCCCCACTCACCCCACTGATGACCTTTGCTGGACTGATGTGATTGCTGTTTGCAGTGAGTCGCACAGTCACCTCATCATTTTTGAAGTGCTTACTATTTGCCAAAGGCTACGCTAAGCACTGGGGTAGATCCGCTCCAGCCCGTCTTTCCCCGGGGTTCTTTGTCTAAGGCGGGGGACGAGGCAGAGGAAGCAGGTGTGCTCATCTCCTCCATTCCCATCTCCCTCACTGGCTGGTTATCGTCACCCTCATCGGCGGCCTTTGACTTCCCCAGGCCCCACCATCGCAGAGCAGCAGGCCAGGTCTCCGGACCCCACAGCCGGTGGAGAGGACAAGGTCCTCTCGGGAGAGACAAGAAGCTGTGACCTCCCGAACACGATGGGGAAAGTAGTTAAACACAGTGGCACCAACGGTGGTGCCTAAAGTGAGCAGCGAAATAGGCCTTGAAGGGTTTCACATTAGTGAACTAGCGCCACTATCTAGTGGTAGGTACAATACAACCAGATCGGACACGATCTGGGAGACCGGCTAGCGAATCCCTGTTTTGCAGATGAGGAAACTGAGGCACAGAGAGAAGTGAAACGACTTTGCCCAAGATCACCCAGCAGACAAGTGGAGGCAGAATTAGAACCCAGGTCTTCTGATCCTCAGTCCTGTATTCTCTCCACTAGGCCACACTCCCGATCCTCACCCCCCCCCAAAATCTCTGCCCCCTTCTTTCTCACCCCCCATATTTCAAATGAAAAGTTAGGCCTCTCTATTTCAGCCCTCCTGCAGTGGGCAGGGAGCCAGGGTCTCTGTGCCCAAGGTGGGCCAGAAGAAGACAGCGGCTCTGGGATACACGGGCAGCAAAGGGGTCTGTTAGGGCCCTCCCAGAGACCCCTGCCACCCGGCCCTACCACCACACCAGCAATACCTGCACCACTCCACCCGCCTGGCAGAAGCCTGGAAGGCAGGTGGTCAGGGGTGGGCAGCCCTTGGGGGTGAAAGGGCACCAGCTGGACATAGCACGGCAGAGTGGAGAGAGCACAGGCCTGGGAGTGAAAAGGTCAAGGGTTCTAATCCCGGCTCTGTCATTTGTCTGTGTGACCTTGGGCAAGCCACTTGACTTCTCTGTGCCTTAGTTACCTCATCTGCAAAATGGAGATTGAGACTGAGAGCCCCAGGTTGGGACAGGAACTTTGTCCAATCTCATCTGGTTGTATCCACCCTATCGTTTAGAATGGTGGTTCCAACATAGTAAGAGCATAACAAATATCATAATTATTATTATTACAGGTGTACAGCTAGCGGGATGGCTTGGTACCATCTGCTCCAGGAAGGCACTCTCTCACTATAAGCACCCGAGCCACCATCTTGAATACATCTGCTCCTGCCACTTCTCCCCCAGAGCTGACCGCCTGACTATGACTCTCTAGGGGTCTGGGTCCCTCCAACTGTGTCGATGCCCAATGTTGGACACGATCAAATAAATAATCGTGGTATTTAAGTGCTTTCTATGTGTCAAGCACTGTACTAATCACTGGGGTAGACACAAGATAATCAGGTCCCACATGGGGCTCCCAGCCTAAGTAGGAAGGAGAACAGATATTGAATCCCCATTTTGCAGGGACCTGAAGGTACAGAGAAGCCCGGGCTCTTTCCACTAGGCCATGTTGCTTCTCATGATCTACAAGAGAAGCTTAAAGTGCAGAAAGAGGGGACTCAGGAGAGGAAGAAAGGACCTAGTTTGAGCTTGTCCAGAGATGCTCTGCCCCATGGCATGCCGGGGCAGCTCTGACACAGAGCTCCAGTGTCCTGCTGGAACCCCGGGCTGATGTCCAAGGGCCACCTGAAGGTTTCCTAATCCCAGGGACCTCAGGTGGACCAGGGCAGAGGGTGATGCAAAGCAGCTAGTGGGCACCAGGACCCCTGAAGAACCCTGGTCCCTCCAGCCTTCTGCCACACCTCTGGCCAGGTCCTCCCCTCCCTCTGGGCAGCCCTGACTCATCCTTCGGGACCCCCCCCACCACTAACCCGGTGGAAAAGGCCCAAGGGTCTCTCACTTCTGCCCCTGAAATATCTTAGGAAAGAAAGGGGAGGGGAGTCCAGGACTGAGCAGAGAGCCCTGTCCCCGGGAGAAAATCGTGTTGGAAAGGGGTGGAGGGAAGTTGCAGGGGTAGGGGGGGAGACTGGTTCTCAGCCCTCCAGCAGGAAAAGGGTTAAGAGGGCAGGGCCCTCGCAGGCCAGCCGGGAGGCAGCCCAGGGGGGCGTGGCCAGCCGAATTATAAGGGGGCAGGGCTGGAGCTGGGAACCAGAGGGCTTCTGGCTCTCCACAAGCCGAGCTCCACCTGCCACTCAAGGCAGCAGGTAAGTGAGCGGTGGGTGGTACAGCTACCCTGCTTTCTTCTTCTTTCCCCCTCCACTGACCAGGGACTGCCACTGGCTCTGATGAGAGGGCCCCGTCCCCATGCCAGCTGGACATCAGCAAGGCTCCTCTCCCCAGCTGCTTCTTCTAACCTCACCCTAATCCTCTCCCTCTTCTCCTCCAGGTGCACCAAGCCACTCCCCACCCTGATGCAGAGGGCAGAGAGAGAGGAGAGAGGGGAAAGCTCCCGGCCCGTGCCCTCGTCCTACGTCTCCAGGCTTTGCCCGCTCTGAGGCGCCCCCATTGTTGCCCGGGGCCCTGGCGGGGATATCATCGTATACTGTAAGTTTGCTATGAGACACTACAGTATAGATGATGTACTAGCCTGGGTGCCCCAGCCCAGCAGGAGCCCAGCCTTGGCGAGAGAAGCCAACGGGGGACGGATGCCCCGGGAGGGCGGGGAGACACAGACCCGCTCCCCGAAATCCCCTCCGGCCTTGGGCGGACCACCGGACCGGCCGACGGCACCGAGGGTCTGGCGAGGAAACCGTTACCATTACTGAGTTTAGTAATGGTAACGGTTCTCTGGCTGGGCCCACCAGCTGTGCCCAGAAGAGGAGCAAAAGCCGGAGGGGGAAGGGGATGGGTGGGAAAGGGAGGACCCTCGGCCCCCATCCCTCTCCAGGAGAATAAAGGTGAGAGCCAGAATGTGTTTGTTTCCTGTCGCTTTATTACCCTAGAGGGAGGGTAGAGAAGAGAGGTGGCCCTGGGCCTTCTCCCAGCCTTCAGGCTGGAGTTGGCCCTCTCCCCCAGTTGGCTGAGTGCGGGGCCTCTGGGGAGGGCTGGGCTCCTCCTGAGGGTGGGGATAAGAAGCACATAGCTTGAGGGGTCGGAAGGTGCTGTCCCCTCCCACCCCCATACTCTCCCCGCTTCCTGGGGGCCAAGGGCCAAGCTGAGGCTGCTCCCGCCCAGGTCTCAAACCTCAGGGCAGATGCCTCCCCCAAGGCTCAAACCCACGGGGACATCCCATCCACGACAGCTCTCTCCAAGCAGGGACGGGGTTCCAGCTCCCAGTCCAGACCCATCTCAGGGATCGGGGCCTGGGCCGACAGGACCCCCCAGTCTGATTGCCATGGTCACACCAACGGCGCCCAGGCCGGGGGGGAAGTGCCCCGGGGAACCCAGCCTCAGTGCTGGACAGCCAGACCCCGAGTCTGGGTCTGTAGGTAGGTTCCCCTCAGGTCTCTGAGCAGTGGCCGGTGGGAGAACAGAGGGAGCTGGGGGGATAGGGCAGATGGGACCAGCCGGGACGGGTCACTTAAGGAGCGAGACTGAGAGGCGGAGATGCACATCACACAGGAAGATGTCCGTGAGGTCCTCGGTGGCTTCCTGAGCCATCTGGGCTACCAGCTGTCCCTTGTGACCAATGAGGATCTTCTGCAGAGGGGATAGCGGGCTAGCACAGGGCAGGCACTATCCCGAGGAAAGCGGGCCCAGATCCCCGGGGTTCAGGACGGGAGAAGGGCAGAGGCGGGGACAAGAAATTGGGGTGCACGTTGGGGGCTTCTGAGGGAGCAAGAACAGGGACTAGCGTAGCAGCCTACTCAGGCCTCTTCCCCCTGCTCTGGCTTACCACATGAGACTCTTTGGCCACCAGCAGCTTCTGCAGGATGACCAATTCTCCACTTGGTCCCTCTTCCCACAGCTCTGTCTTCTGCAACAAAAATAAGAAAATTAAAAATAACGGTAATAATGGCACTTCTCCAGTGCTTACTCTGTGCTAGGCACTGGAGGAGGTCCAAGACAAGCAGCTCGGCCCCTGGCCCAGCCCCACACGGGGCTCATAGTCTCAAAGTTTTCTCATATCCCAGATGAGGAAGCTGAAGCCTGGAGAAGTGACGTGACTTGACCAAGGATCCACAGGCAAGTGGCCTGAGAAATGGCATGGCCTGGGGGAAAGAGCACCGGTCTGGGGGTCGGAAGACCTGGGTTCTACTCCTGTGTCCGCCACAGATCTGCTGTGGGACCTTGGGAAGTCACTTCACTTCTCTGTGCCTCACCTCATCTGTAAAATGGGGGTTAAGACTGTGAGCCCCACGTGGGACAGTGTCCAACCTGAGTAGGTGGTATCGGCCCCAGGACTTAGTACAGTGCCTGGCACACAGTAAATACTTGCTTAACAAATACTATTAAAAGAAAAAGTGTGGCAGAGTGAATATTAGAAGCCAGGTCCTCTGATTCCCAGGCTTGAGGTCTTTCCACTTGGCTGTGCTGGCTTCCCAACCAGAAAGCACTGACCCTCCTGCAGGGCCTCAGCCCTCTCCTTGTCCCACCCAACCCTCCCAGGTGCCCCCGTGGCCCAGCGCCCACACCTGCTGCACGCCATAGGGCACTTCCTGGGGCAGGTACTCCAGCAGCTTGGCGCGGATGATATTGGCACAGATGTCCTGCGGGGTCTGGCTGGTGAGCACGCTGCTGTGATACTCCCAGGGCCCCGGCCGCGCTTGCCCCAGGAGATAGTCCTGTGGGCGGCACAGGGACAAGTCAGCAGCTGGGGGCTCCCCCGGGCCAATGGCTCCACCACCCGCGGACCCCTCGGGGAGAGGGCAGGGGACTGCTGCTCCCCCCATGGGGGGGTACCAGTCCCTACCTTCAGGGTTGGCACCTCATCCCCGCTCAGCGCCGACAACATGAAGATCTCCTGGAAGTGGGGCCAGCCAGTCTTCGCGGAGTGCCCCGCTGGGACCTCGGGCTCCGGCTCGGGGCTCCCCCGGACCCGCCTGCCGGCCACCGTCTTACCCTTGACCAGGCCCTCGGTGAGGGTGACTGTCAGGTCCAAGAGGATGGACTTCTCCTTCAGCAGGTCCACCTGGGGGGGAAAAGGGGGTGGGCAGGTGGTCCACGGGTACGCAGGAAGCCTGGGAAAGAGGCTGTGAAACAGTTGGGGGGGGGGGGTCCTCCCACCTCCTCCCTCCCCCCTCACCTTGTTGAGGACGAGGACGCTGGGCACCTGGGAGAAGTGGGTGAGGCAGCGGAGCACCTGGGGGCTCAGCTGGGTCCGGGTCCACTTGTCAGAGACGTCCACCAGGACTAGGACTGGGAGGCAGCGGAGAGGGGAACCCCGGAGGCCTCGGTTGCCACTTTTGCCCCTTCGGGCACTCCTGGGTCCGGAGACTCCCACCACGCTTCCCCAGGGGTCCCACACTCCCCCAGGGATCCCTCGTCCAGCCACCCCAAATCTCTGCCAGTGAAAGGCAGCAGCCCCTCCTCACTGCCCACTTGGGTCCGCGCCCGCCACGCTCCTGTGGGGGTCCCCTCTCCCACCCCCAACAACCTCCAACATCCGCCAGCCAGCCCTAGTAGCAGCAGCCCCTTCTGGTCGCCCACCTAGGTCCGCTCCCTCCACGCTCCTCCAGGGGTCATTCAGCAGCGATGGCTCCAGCTGGTGCCTGAGGGGCAGACACGACTCAGGCCCAAGATGCACCTGCAACGGGTGCTCAATAAACACGGCTGAGATGGGGGAGCTTTCTGCCGGCCCCCCGACCCCACCTCCACTCCATACCTCTTCTGCTTAGCAGGACTGATGAAGCCGGGCGTGTCCAGGAGTATCTACGGCCAGAGAAACCCCAAGGCAGGGGACGGTCACTGGAGGGAAAGGCACAGTTTGTGGGAGGGAAGGAGAGGGGCAGTGGTCCTGGACTCTCCCTGCTCTGTCCTTAAGGGATGAGAGCCGCAGGAAACCCCCAGGATGGACCAAGCCTGGGCTTGGCAGAGACGGGATCCCTGGAGCAGGAAGCAAGCCGGCTTCTCCCCCTGGCCCCACCGAGCAACCCCGAGCTGCCTCTCCCCTCTCTGGGCTTTGTCCCCGAGGGAGTCCGGCGGGTGGGAAGGGAGAGAGGGAAAGGCACCTGGATGAGCATATCTCTCTCAGGGGGAGGAGAGGGAGAAGTGTCCCTTGCAGTCCCAAAGCCAAGCCCTCCACCAGCAACCTGGCCCACACTGGTCACCGCCCCTTGCCACGGCCTTTTCTGAGAGGCCGGAGAGATAAGTCTAGGGATTACAGGAGTCAGACCTCTGATTTCCTTAATGGCTGACAGAAGTAGTGGGCACCAGAGACCCTCCCGCTGCCACATCCCTCCCCTCTCCCTGGGGGTCACAAGACCCCACCCGGCCCTGAGATACCCACCACCTGGGTCTCATCCTCTGTGATCACCCCGAGGGCCTGGCAGCGTGTGGTGTGCACCTTCTTGGACACAGGGAAAACCTGGCAAAAATCAGAGCAGCCATGACACAGCCTCCTTTTACACCCCGAACTGGTTGTGCAGCTGGGATGGAGGGAGGGAAAGAAGAAGGGAGAGAGGGAGACGACAGGACTACCTTCCGGCCCAGCAGCTGATTGGCTAATGTCGACTTGCCAGCATTGGGGGCTCCCAGCACAGCTACCCGCAGGATCCGGGGGTTCTCTGGCATGTCAGGGTGATGGACCAGCAGCAGCTCCTGCTCCTCTGCGGAGAGTGATGAAATGTTTCAGAGCTTATGCCCTCCCCACCCTCCTGAGCCCCACTTAACACTAGCACCAAAGAAAGAGGCCGGGGGGAGGAGGGGCATCTAATGGGGGTAGAAGGGGAGAATGGGCCCACCTACTTTAACTTCCAGATCCGCCACTGAGATGTGCTGTGTAAAATATCTACTTCTAGGACATCTAGGACAGGCTACTTAATGTCTCTGGACCTGTCTCCCCCTTTGACAAGGTAAGAATCATCTGGGACCTTCTCTATCCCTCGGGAGTGTAAGTTCCTAGCAGGCGGGCAATGTCACACTTCTCAGTTTGGTCCTTTCCCAAGAGTTTAGTACCACGCAGTGTGCTACCATGACAACATCAGAAGGCGTTTGGCTTTTGAGAAAGCCCCGGAAGACTACTGTCACCACTGAGCACTATATATTGTCCCAGCAAATGAAGTCTTCTGTCAGGCCAACATACGTGTTTGGAGAGCAAGAAGCGCTCCTAGCATTTTCAGAGGCTATTTATTTCTGGAGTGCTTTCTGGGGGCAGAGCACTGTATTAAGTGCTTGGGAGAAGAGAATATAATAAGACATTCCCTGCCAGCAATTAGCTTATAGTCAAGAGACTGTATCCGTGTTTCCTCTCTGCCAAATCAATCCAGGGCATTTACTGAGTACTTATTCTATGTGGAGGACTGTACTAAGAGCTTGGGAGAGTAACTTTTGGCCACGAGACTCTTGAAAGAGTTGTGGTATTTGTCAGGTGTTTACTCTGTACCCCGTGCTTTGCTAAGCGCTGGAGTGGATCATCAGGTGGGGGACAGTCCCTGTCCCGCCTGTAGATACAGGGGAATCAGGTTGTCCCACATGAGGTCTTTATCCCCATTTTCCAGATGAGGTCACTGCTGCCCAGAGAAGTGACTTGCCCAGCGTCACCCAAGGGGCGAGCCGGGATTTGAACCCATGACCTCTGACTGCCAAGCCCGGCCTCTTATGTTGGTATTTCTTAAGCGCTTACTATGTGCTGAGCACTGTTCTAAGAGCTGGGGTAGATACAGGGTAATCAGGTTGTCCCACGTGAGGCTCACAGTTAATCCCCATTTTACAGATGAGGTAACTGAGGCCCAGAGAAGTGAAGTGACTTGCCCACAGTCACACAGCTGACAAGTGGCAGCGCCGGGAATCGAACCCATCACCTCTGACTCCGAAGCCCAGGCTCTTTCCATTGAGCCACACTGCTTCCCTAAATAATAATTTTTTTTTTTTGGTTGGTATTTGTTAAGCGCTTACTATGTGCCGAGCACTGTTCTAAGCGCTGGGGTAGACATAGGGGAATCAGGTTGTCCCACGTGGGGCTCACAGTCTTAATCCCCATTTTACAGATGAGGGAACTAAGGCACAGAGAAGTTAAGTGACTTGCCCACAGTCACACAGCCGACAAGTGGCAGAGCTGGGATTCGAACTCATGAGCCCTGACTCCAAAGCCCGTGCTCTTTCCACTGAGCCACGCTGTAATGTTGGTATTTGTTAAGTGCTTACTATGAGCCGAGCACTGTTCTAAGCGCTGGGCTAGACCCAGGGGAATCGGGTTGTCCCACGTGGGGCTCACAGTCTTAATCTCCATTTTAATAATGTTGGTATTTGTTAAGCGCTTACTATGGGCCGAGCACTGTTCTAAGCGCTGGGGTAGACCCAGGGGAATCGGGTTGTCCCACGTGGGGCTCACAGTCTTCATCCCCATTTTACAGATGAGGGAACTGAGGCACCGAGAAGTGACTTGCCCACAGTCACACAGCTGACAAGTGGCCGAGCCGGGATTTGAACCCATGACCCCTGACTCCAAAGCCCGTGCTCTTTCCACTGAGCCACGCTAGATGAGGTAACTGAGGCAGCGAGAAGTGAAGTGACTTGCCCAAAGTCACACAGCTGACAAGTGGCCGAGCCGGGATTTGAACCCATGACCTTGGACTGCAAAGCCCGTGGTCTTTCCCCCGAGCCACGCTGCTTCTGAGGGTGGGCCAGCTTGAGGACCTGGCCTCCTCCTCCTCCCCCCAGCGCTGGGCGCGGAGTAAGCGCTTAAGAAATGGCAGCCCGAGCCCGCGGTTCCCCTGGGGTACCTGGGCGGAGCCCGACGGCGGGCGGGGCGGGAGGGCGGCGGGGCCCGGCTCCGAGGAGGCGGCTCAGGGCCGAGGGCCTCCCGGGGCGGTGGGCGAGGCGGGCCCCGACGGGAGGCGGGAGGCCGGACGCCGGCCATGCCCGGCCCCGCGGCGCGGCCCTCAGCAACGCCCGCAAGGACCGGCCCGTTGCCGCCCCGGCCATGACCTCGCCCGGCCAACCCGCCGCGCGGGGCAGGCCGGGAAAAGCGGCCCCTTGACCAAAGGCGCAACGAGACGCGCGCATGCGCGGGGGGGGGGGCGGGGGGAGGGCAGAGCGGCCCTGCCCCTCCACCGCAAGAGCATGTCGGGATACCGGGGGAATGAGCCCGCCCCGACAGGCCCCGGAGAGCAGGAGGATTGCATTTCTTAAGCGCTCACTGTGTGCACAGCTCTGTTCTAAGCGCTGGGGGAGATCCAGGGTAATAATAATAGTGTTGGTAGTTGTTAAAAGGCTTACTATGTGCAGAGCACTGTTCTAAGCGCTGGGGGAGATCCTGGGTAATAATAGTGTTGGTAGTTGTTAAGCGGTTACTATGTGCAGAGCACTGTTCTAAGCGCTGGGGGAGATCCAGGGTAATAATAATAAAAATGTTGGGATTTGTTAAAGGCTTACTATGTGCAGAGCACTGTTCTAAGTGCTGGGGGAGATCAGGGGTAATAATAATAGTGTTGGTATTTGTTAAGCGCTTACTTTGTGCAGAGCACTGTTTTAAGCGCTGGGGGAGATCCAGGGTAATAATAATAAAAATGTTGGGATTTGTTAAAAGCTTACCATGTGCAGAGCACTGTTCTAAGCGCTGGGGGAGATTCAGGGTAATAACAGTATTGGTAGTTGTTAAGCGCTTACTATGTGCAGAATACTGTTCTAAGTGCTGGGGAGATCCAGGGTAATAGTAATGATGTTGGTATTTGTTAAGCGCTTACTATGTGCAGAGTACTGTTCTAAGCGCTGGGGGAGATCTGGGGTAATAGTAATGATGTTGGTATTTGTTAAGCCCTGACTTTGTGCAGAGCACTGTTCTAAGCTCTGGGGGAGATCCAGGGTAATAGTAATGATGTTGGTATTTGTTAAGCGCTTACTATGTGCAGAGCACTGTTCTAAGCACTGGGGGAGATCCGGGGTGATAATAAAAATGTTGGTATTTGTTAAAGGTTTACTGTGTGCAGAGCACTGTTCTAAGTGCTGGGGAGATACAGGGTAATCAAAGGCCGGACTTGGGAGTCAGAGGTCATGGGTTCCAAACCCAGCTCTGCCACTTGTCTGCAAGGTGACCCTGGGCGAGTCACTTCACTTCTCTGAGCCTCAGTTACCCCATCTGTAAAACAGGGATGAAGACTGTGAGCCCCACGGGGGACAATCTGATCACCTTGTATCCTCCCAGCACTTAGAGTGCTTGGCACAGAGTAAGTGCTTAACAAATGCCATCATTATTATTAGGAGGAGGAAGAAGAAGAGGAGAAGGAGGCCTGAGGGGAAGGGGAGTGGGCTTTGCTGGGCAGAGCATGGGCCTGGGTTCCAATCCCAGCCCTGCCAATTGCTTGCTGTGTGACCTTGGGGAAGTCATTAGAAGCAGCATGGCTTAGTGGCAAGAGCCCGGGCTTAGGAGTCAGAGGTCGTGGGTTCTAATCCCAGATCCACCACTTGTCAGCTGGGTGACTTTGGGCAAGTCACTTTATTTCTCTCTGCCTCAGTTACCTCATCTGTAAAACAGGGATGAAGACTGTGAGCCCTATGGGGGACAATTGGTATAGCTTGATTATCTTATGTGTATCCCAGCGCTTACTACAGTGTCTGCCACATTGTAAGCCCTTGACAAATACCATTAACCCCCCCCCCCCAAAAAAAAGAACTTAAGTCTCCTGAATTGCAGTCCTGTGCTTATTCACTAGGTCACACTGCTTCTCAGGAAGAGAGGAGGTGGGAGGAATGGGGATACCAAAGGAGATACTGAGGTCAGATCTGTGGACTTGGATTTTCTATGTTGGGAAACCGGTCGCAAAGCAGCCTTTAAGAGATGGGTATGTTCCTGACATTTTCTGACCCAGTGGAGCAGTTGATAGGGAATAGGGCAGCCTCCCCTTCCACACCAATAATAATAGTGTCTGTTAAGTGCTTACTATGTGTCAAGCACTATATTAAGGTTGGACACAGTCCATGTCCCACGTGAGGCTCAAAGTCTTACTCCCCATTTTACAGATGAGGTAACTGAGGCATGGAGAAATGAAATGACTTGGCCAAGACTCACACAGCAGACAAGTGGCGGAGCCATGATTAGGGTCTGACTCCTAGGCCTGTGCTCTAGCCACCAAGTCACATTGCGTCTTGTATTTTTTTTTCCCTGACGGGCACTGGGAGGAAAGGAGCCCAACAAGAGAGCTGACTACTCAAAGGGCAGGACTGATTTAGGGGAGCATTTTAGAGTTGCTGCCTGACCACATTCTAAATCAGTAATTAAATTAAGAATAATGATAATAATCATTAATCTACTCCCATTATCCATGTGTCATCAGATGTTGCAGATTAACTCCACCTGGATCCAGATGAGGTCTGACCTGAGGACTGACTCTATTTATTGCCATTGTTCTTGTCTGTCCGTCTCCCCCGATTAGACTGTAAGCCCGTCAAAGGGCAGGGACTGTCTCTATCTGTTGCTGACTTGTTCATTCCAAGCGCTTAGTACAGTGCTCTGCACATAGTAAGCGCTCAATAAATACTATTGAATGAATGAATGAATACTCCACTGAGCCCCAGCAGCAAGAGTTGTGGGGTACCTCTCCCTCCCAGATGAGGAGGGCCGGCTCTCTCTTCGTTCATTCAATTATATTTATTGAGTGCTTACTGTGTGCAGAGCACTGTACTAAGGGCTTGAGAGAGTACTATATAACAGACACAATCCCTGTTCATAGCTAGCTTAGAGTCTAGAGGGGGAGACAAACATTTGCTTATGAGCTTACAGTCTGGGGACAAACTTACAGTTGATTGATTAATGGATGAGGCAGACAAAACTATTTACAAATAGTGGAAGCAGGAAGGGCAATAAGCATACATCTGGTAATATAAGCATATGCTAGGATAAAATAGATGTATAATTAGGGGAATGAATAGCATATGCACATTAGTGTAGAACACTATGCACTATGTATGTTTACAGGTGTTATTGAAGTTCATGGCATCAATCCCAGGGCACTCTGAGAGAGGTTTCTGCCATGGAAGGAAGTCAAGGGCATAGTGGGAGGGGTCATCCTGGTTGGGGGACACCAGTACACCCTGGGAGTGGCCACTATGGCATGAACCCCAATGTAAGTGCCCCCTCGACTCCTTATGGGCTGGAAACTTATCGGCCAATTCTGTTCATTTATCTTGTTACCGTCCACATGTCCATGTCCTGCTGCTGGCCTGGCCAACTCTATTCATCTATCTCACCACTGTCCACTTGCCCGTGTCCTGCCTGGAACGCTCTCCCTTTTCTTAGCCGACAATTCCTCTCCCCCTCTTCAAAGCCTTATCAGGGGCTCATCCTTCCCTGACTAAGCCCTCATTTCCTCTTTTTCCACTCCCTTTTGAGGTGCCCTGACATACTCCTTTTATTCACCACCACCCTCCCCAAGCCGCACAACACTTATGTATAGAGAAGCAGCATGGCTCATTGGAAAGAGCCCAGGCTTGGGAGTCAATAATAATAATAATGTTGGTATTTGTTAAGCGCTTACTATGTGCTGAGCACTGTTCTAAGCGCTGGGGTAGACACGGGAATCAGGATGTCCCACGTGGGGCTCACAGTCTTAATCCCCATTTTACTGATGAGGTAACTGAGGCACAGAGAAGTTAAGTGACTTGCCCACAGTCACACAGCAAAGTGGCAGAGCTGGGATTTGAACTCATGACCTCTGACTTCAAAGCCCATGCTCTTTCCACTGAGCCACGCTGCTTCTCTTGTCAGAGTCAGAGGTCATGGGCTCTGCCACTTGTCAGCTGGGTGACTGTGGGCAAGTCACTTAACCTCTCTGTGCCTCAGTTACCTCATCTGTAAAATGGGGATGAAGACTGTGAGCCTCATGTGGAACAACCTGATTACCCTGTATCTACCCCAGCGCTTAGAACAGTGCTCTGCACATACTAAGTGCTGACATCATTATTTTTATACAACATTATTTGTGTATGCATACATGTCACCCCCTCTAGAATGTAAGCTCACTGCAGGCAGGGAATGTATCTGTTACACTGTTTTGTTGTGCTCTCCCAAGCTCTTGGTACAATGCCCTGTAAGCATTCAGTAAATACAATTAAGTAGTCGCCAGACTATTTGTTTTGTTGTCTGTCTCCTCGGTTTAGACGGCGAGCCCGTTGTTGGGCAGGGATTGACTCTTGCCGAATTGACCATTCCAAGTGCTTAGCCCAGTGCTCTACACATAGTAATAGCTCAATAAATATGACTGAATGAATGAATTGATTGCTTGTGCCGTGGGACCCGCCGGGGACCCTCCCCACCTGCCCGGCTCCCAGCGGGAGCTGAGGGAGGGAAAAACTCGAAGCCCATGGCGATCTAGGCGGGCCCCGCTCGCCCTGCGCATGCGCGCCCAGCCCGGGCGGCCCTCGGCTCTAGGAGTTGCGCAGGCGCAGAGAAGGGGGGGCGCTCGGCCTTTCTCGGCGGCGGCCCATGCCTCTCGGAGCTGCGCAGGCGCAAGTGGCCGGGGGGCGCTCGGCTTTTCTCGGCGGCGGCTCTCGGGATTGCGCAGGCGCAGGAGGGGCGCCCGGCCTTTCTCGGCGGCGGCCCATGGCTCCCGGAGCCGCGCAGGCGCAAAGTGCCGGGGGGCGCTCGGCTTTTCTCGGCGGCGGCCCTCGGCTCTCGGGGTTGCGCAGGCGCAGGAGCGACACCCGATCTTTCTCAGGACCGGCCCTGGGCTTCCAGAGTTGCGCAGGCGCAGGAGGGGCGCCCGGCCGGTCCCGGCGGCCGCCCTGAGCTTCCAGAGTTGCGCAGGCGCAGGAGGCGCGCCCGGCCAGTCCCGACGGCGGCGGCGGCGGCGGCGGCGGCGACTGCGGGGAGGAGGAGGAGGAGGAGGACGAAGCAGCCATGAGGGCCGGGCCCAGTCACCGACAGTGAGTGGAGAGCCGGGGTGTGCAGGGGGGAGGGGGATGGGGGGATGATGGGCATTTGGGGGGGAGAGCTGCCCTGGCCTCTGGGCCTCTGGTCCTTCTTGGTCCCTGGTCCTTCTTGGTCCCTGCCCCGCTGGGGGGGAGGGGCCGGGCTACCGAGCCAGCAGAGGCTGGGGGGATGGGGCTGTGCAAACCGCTCCCATCCGGGAGGCCTGGGCCGAGCAAACCACGGGGTGGACACCCCGCGGCGACCCTGAGGGCAGACCCTCCTCCAACCCGGGGACACCCAGATGTCGGTGCAACCGTCTTGGCATCAGTAGGACCGGACAGAGAGTGCAAAAAATGAGTGGCGGCCGGGCTGCCCTGGACATGCACGTCCAGTGGGGTCATTTAAAAGGTCCTCCGGGCAGTGGACCCCCTCGGGGCCTTTCCTTTCATCTCTCATTTGGAGCTAAGCCATTGTGAGCCCTCAAAGAAACATGGGAACAGCCGGGCCTGGTGATGCGACCGGCTCCTTTTGGAGCCACTGGGAGAACACCGCCGGGTTATTTATTTTTTTTAAAAAAAGGTAGACAAAGCGGGGATGGGGCGAGAGGGGGGAGCTAAACCAGGTGCAACTGGAGGAAGAAAATGGCTTCCCAGCCAGATCCTCCCTGAGCAAGAGGTGAGCACCCCTTTCATAGGGGCAGAAAGAGATGGAAAGCGCAGGCTTTTGGGGAAGTGGGATTTAACTCCCGAAGGGGTCGATCTAGGGGAGCTTTTGAACGGATCCCCGGAGGTTCACAGATAAGGGAAATTGGGTTCTTTCGGAGAGAGGTGAAGTGAAAAACGAGCTGGCATCCTAAAACCCCGGTTATCTGTAACTTCTCACTCTGGTAAGATGAGCTTTCTCTGTCTTGCCACCCTGAACGTATTCATCGCCCACCAGCAACATGGGGGACAGATGGTGGTTTGCCTAAACTTTTTGATGTAGCTCAACCCTTGGGAAACATTCCCCCCGGCCGATGCTGCTCCTCGTGATTCCCCTATTGGCCATGGGCTAGGAAAAGGCGAATACTCAGTTCCAGGAACGGTGGTCAGTGTGAAGGCACACTTATTTCCTGTGAGAGTGCGGAACTATTCAGAGGGGCTTTGCACGGGGCATACCATATGGAGATGCCTCTTAAATAGTCAGAGACCAATCTGAGTTTGGAAATGTTCTCTTCTGTTTGGATGGGACAGGTTTATATTTGTCAAAGTAAGATGGGTTAAGATGGGTGGGATTTTATTTAGCTGTGAAGGTCATTACCCGGTCTCCTGTTTGCCCTCCCCAATTATTATCATCACTGTTCTTATTATTATTAATAAGCACTGTTCAAAGTGCTGGGATAGATACAAGTTAATCAGGTTGGGCATAATCACCGCCCCACTGCCCCAGATTGATGAATTAGACCTAGGCCGCTTTCTCCCCCAATCAGCAGTTTCTTCAATATGAGGGGAGCAGTTTGATTCTGGGGAGTCGTAGCACTCCAGGGGTTAAGTGAAATGATGTGAAGTTCATTAAGTCCACTTTTATTCAGATAGAATGAATCATTTCCTTTAAAGAGGGCAGCTGATGCCTAGTGGAAAACTTTAGAAAACATTCTATTTAGAAACAATGTCATGATGTCTCTCTCCCACCAACGCCACCCCCCCCATTACTAAAGACATTTGCATGAAAACAGTATCTTTGTGTTTTAAGAGCCTGTCTGATCCTGTAGTTTTTTCCCCCAACTGAAGGGCGAAATCCTTTGTGAGATTTTACAGCAGCTAATTATTCTTGGTAATAATAAATATGGCATACTGGATTTGCTCCGCTTTGCTCACAATCAAAAAATTGGTCCCTAGAACTTTTAACAGGCAGAGGAGGAGACTCTGTTCAGGCAAATGATGATAAACAGAAAAAGTGTGGGAAGAGGGAAGGAGGATGAGGAGGGAAGTTAGATTAGCCCCGGGTGGCCTTAAAAATAAATTTGAAGTTGAAGAAAGATGTTTGAGGATCAAGAGAGGCCCCACTGGGAGAGAATAACCTAAAAACAAAAGCTGAGAACAGAGGGAGAGAAAAAGAGGGAGAGAACGCAGGCGCAGTTGAAGCCGAGAAACAAGGTGGACTGGATTGCAAGAGGAAAAATGCCTGGGGACTCGGGGCAGAAGAATTCAGTTGTACAAAGTAACCGAGAGCAATCTGTCAATCCATCAGTGGTATCTATTGAGCGTTGACTGTGCGGAGCTCTGTTATAAGCGCTTGGGAGAGGACAATCCAGTGAAATTGGTAGGCATGATCCCTGCCCGCAAGAAGCTTCCAGTCTAGAAGACAAGAGCTGAGAGGAGAGCTGGATCAGGAGTAGGTGGGCTTCCAGGGTCATCAGCCTCTTGACCAGAGAGGAGGAAGAGGGGAGGACCAAGTGTGAACTCCAGAGAGGCTGGAGAGGAAGAGTGGAGGTTACATTTGTCCTGATGAGAGAGTGTGAAGTCACACTCCTGTTGGTGAGAAGTAAATGTGAGTTGGTGGACCAGAACAACAGGGGGAATCTTATTAGGAAAATGTTAAATGTCTATTTCTGTACTTTCACTGCCTCGCAGAGAGTCCTCATCCCATCCTGGTCAGAGCTTTGTGACTAGAGGTGATAAGAGATAAAAATGAATTCTGGAAAGGCCCAGTTCTCTTCGCGCAAGGAGGGAAATAGGTTCCAGAAAAACCCAGTAATAGACCAGCTTTCTGAGATGAGATAGTGGGTCACCTTCTCCTGGGAGGGAAAAAAAAATAATTTCGGGCGAGTCTTTCTAGGACAGTTGGGTATGAATTGATTTGCTTTGTGTAGGGTTTTTGAAGTGTAAATACAGCCCCTGTGTGTTTGAGGAAAAAGGAATGTGCAGAGGGCCTGAAGTTACTGGAAGAAGGGTAGCGATGTATTGTTTTTCACATTGGCATTAAACCGGGGTTGTTTGGATGCTGCCCCCACTGTTTGGAGAGCCTTCTGCCGGGAATAAACACCGGTCCTTTCGGAAAGCCAGTTTTTCAGCTTTATTCTTGATGGGGTGATAGATACCGTGAGGGCTCTCCCCCCATTCCACATACCACACAGACTTGTTTTCTTTCCTCTCTGGCACCATTTGCAGGAAATAGCGCAGCAGCCAGGCCGCTGAAGAAGCAGACCCTGGAGTAGAAAGTCCATTGAGCTTTGGCGGGGCAGACCTTCACCTGGATCATTTTTCCCCCACTCTCCTCGTCCTCCGCCCTCACTCTCCCTGCCCATAAAAGTTTGGGTTAATGACAAAAATGGGGCCCATAATTGAAGTTCAGCTCTCTGACCTTTGAAGGGTCCAAACTTAATCTGAGTCCCAGTTAGTTCCGGTAATCGGCTTCCCACCGAAACATGAGAAAAATGCCGAAGCTGTCGTATTTTCTGTGGCTTCAGACACAGATCACTGATTTTTATCAAAAGGTTTGACTTTTTTTTTTGATATTTGTTAAGCTCTTACTGTGGGGCAGGCGCTATACTAAGCGCCGGAGTAGATACAAGATAATCGGGTTGGACACAGTCCCTGTCCCACATGGGGCTCACCATCTTAATCCCCATTTTATAGATGAGGTAACCGAGGCCCAGAGAAGCGAAGTGACTTGCCCAGGGTCACACAGATGAGTGGTGGATCTGGATTAGAACCCAGGTCCTCTGAATCCCAGGCCACACTGCGTCTCTTTCTGAGGGAGTTTGCTTTTGGGTGGCAGGAAATCTCTATTTGAAGGGGAACCTTCGTTATCCAGGTTACCCCCAGAATGGGGATTTGTCCCATTGTCCTCCTTTCCCAAGGTCCCGAAGGGCCTAGTTGAGCGTTGCATATCCCCAGAAGACTCCATGTCTTCTGTGCTAGCTCACGGGATCCCTCAGTTGGGGTCCCTTCCTGGGGTGGGGGGCGGGGACAGGGAAGGACCAGGTTGGGTCACCTTCTGGAGGGAGCAATCGATTGCAACGGGGCGGGGAGAAGCCGATTTGTCCAGTGAATTGGGAGAGAGATGCCTGGACTCCCTCCAAAGTCTGGTTGAACCAGCCACTCTCCCAAGGATCGCTTAATGGACCGAGAGGCTTTGGCAGGCAGGCGGTGGGCTGTGGACGAGGACCTCCCTAAACATTCCTGGAAATGTTGGAAACTGTGCTGCCAGGTGAGTCCAGCCTTCCAGATTGAGTAGAGACCCCATGAGGAAAAATGATGGCAGATTGGGGCACGACCCAGCCTGGCAGTGACAGACTGAATCATCCCCGCCCCACGCCCTGGCATCCCCGGGCTTCCCACCACAGCGAGGGGAGCACTTCCTACCCGTCGCGAGGGACTTCCCCAGCCGCCCCATCCCTGCCGGCGCCAAGAAGGAACAACAGCCCTCCCGCCATCTCTCAACCCCTCTAGATGGGGGACTGTGATTTCTGTACCCCTAAAAACCCCAATCCTCAAAACCCAACTTTTGGTTCCTCCTGGGAAGGTGGGTCCATTGAGTCCATGGCAAACTGGTGATTGAGCGATGGTCTCTGCCATTTAAGTCATCTCCCGGACATGGACTTCGAGTGCCCCGTAAAAATACCAACTTGTTTTGGGATCTTGCAGTTTTCAGAGTACAGTGCTCTGCACACAGTAATCGCTCGACGAGTGAATGGTGTGAATCTGGGTCTGCGGTGTCCAGGGACGATCAGGAGCGAAGGCATATGCAAATCTGTTTTGAACACCCAGCGGTGATGACTTTCAATTCTGTTGGCGGAGAGGGATTGTGGCTGGGGAAGTTTTTCATGGAGCCACGACTCCTGGCGTGGAAATGGCCGGGGTTCTATATTCCGTGGTGACAGGGGGTCAGACGGGGTTGATGGGCTCCTACCGGCTCTAGGAACCGTCGTTACCCGTGTCCGATCCCAACCCACAGCAAACGATACAGTGCTCCATGGCCTTGCAGCAATGCAAAATGTTGAAGCAGTGTGGCCTAATGGATAGATCATGGGCCTGGGAGTCAGAAGGACCCGAGTTCTAATCCTGCCTCTGCCACTTGTCTGTGTGGCCTTGGGTAAGTCACTTCACTTCTCTGTGCCTCAGTTCCCTCATCTGAGAAACGGGGATTAAGACCGTGAGCCCCATGTGGCACAGGGACTGTGTCCAACCTGATTAACTCGTATCCACCCCTGCATTTAGAACACTTAGTAAGCGCTTAACCAATACATTTATTATTATTATTATGTGGAAACATGCCTGGTTGAGTCACATGTTCTTGAGAGGTGCCTGGGTGCTGCCTTATGCCACCATAAGACTTCAACCCTGGGTTTGCATTGGACTCTGAGCTTGGCCAGTCTGCAGCTCCAAATGTATAGTGGGTACAAGGTCCTGCCCTTTGAGGGAGGCCCGAGATAGGAAACCAGCTGCCGGGGCTTCGGGCACTGGGAGCTTGGGGAAGGGTCTGGGAGCTTCCACCCAGAGAAGTTTGGCCGGCAGCGTGGCCACCTGCCGCAGCAGTGGAAAGGGGCACTCTGGTAGAGGGAAAAGTCCAACAATGGCCAAATCAAGGATGCCATTAAGGGAGAGGCTTCCTCTTCAAGGCTCAGGGCTCAAGAAGGTCGCTCGGTGGGGGAGCCTCAGTTCAGCTGGCTGAGAGTGAGGCAGAAAAGGCCAGCGTGGGCCTGCAGTGGGCACACACAAAGATGGTCTTTTGTTGTGGTGTTTTTGCCGGGTACAGCGTCTCTTGCTGTTTTTGTTCCTTTGCCTCTGTCTCATGACCTCCCCAGGCTTCTGCTCGAAAAGAGCCCCTCTGTTCTTGACTGCAGTGCACTGAGCTACTTTCCCTGCTGCAGTTGCTTCTCCCAGCTTTCAGCAGGGGGGTGCCCCATGGCTCCAGGATTTGTCTTCCCCTTCCCTCCCCAGGCTACCCCCGGCCCAGTTTGTTTGCCCAACATCAGCTGCTCGGTATCCACCTAATAGTTAATAATTGTGGCACTTGTTAAGCACTTACTATGTGCCAAGCACTGTACCAAGTGCTGGGGTAGATACTTGATAACCTTGTATCACGAGTCACGGTCCCAGTCCTGCATAGAGCTCACAGTGTTGGTAGGAGGGAGTAGGATTGAATCCACATTTTACAGATGAGGTACCTGTGGTACAGAGAAGTTTTTTTTAATGGTATTTGCTAAGCTCTTACTATGTACCAGGTACCATACTAGACGTGGGGATAGGTACAAAATAAAAAGAATGGACAGACTCCCTGTCTCACATGAGGCTCACAGTCTTAATTCCCCTCTTACAGATGAGGTAATGAGGCACAGTGAAGTGACTTACCCAAGGTCGCACGGCAGACAGGTGGTTGGAACCTAAGTCCCTTTGACTCCCAGGCCTGTGCTGTTTCCACAAGTGACTTGCCCAGGGTCACACAGCAGACAAATGGCAGAGCCGGGATTAGAACTCCTGCCCTCCGAATCCCAGTCCTGGGCTGTCTCCTCTAATAATAATAATAGCAATAATTACGGAGGCTCCTCTTCTCCTGTCACTCATTCTCCTCACATCTCCCTCCCAGTGAAGCTGGGTTGGAGAGCAGGGCATCTGGGATGGGTGACTGACTTTGTTTCCGAAGTTTGCTGTTTGTGGTCCCTGCTTGCCGCTCGATACGGACTGCGGCCTGTAAATGATGCCGATGGCACTTCTTGGGAAGCCAGTTATAGAGTCGGGGCAAGGTCTAAGTTTCACAACAGCTTCATGGGCCCGATGACCTTCATTCTGGTGAGAAACGAGATGCAGAATTGCCACCGCACTTTAACAGTCTATAGACGATCGGATGGCCTTCTTGGTTCAGTCGTCCATTACCTCGTCTGTTGCTGGGCCACCTGCTGCAGTTCCACGTTGCCAGTGAAGGGCCTGGGTTGTGCATAATTACTCCTCTCCCACCCCCGTCAAGGACCCCCAGACCCACCACAAACTTTGGAGCTTTTGGAGGTCCCATGTGCTAACAGGGTTGGGCTCTCATCCCCAGCTCACTCCTGAACCTGGCTTCGTGGGCCACGGGCCTTCACGTTGCTAGGGACGGGGCGAATCCCATCCCTGGGGATCTGGGGTCAGGCTGCTCCAGATAACCTGCTGTGCTCGTACTCTCCCAAGCGCTTAGTACAGTGCCCTTGGCACATTAAGCACTCAGTAAGTCCTCTTGAATGATTGATCCCCATCTCAGCTGCTTTAATCAGCCAGGCCACTTGGGGAGAAGGGTCGAGGTCCGTGGAATGCAATATCCAATCAGTAGCGTCCGAGAAGCAGCGTGGCTTAGTGGATAGAGCATGGGCTGGGAGTCAGAAGGACCTCGGTTCTAATCCCAGGACGGTCACATGACTGCTGTGTCCTAACTTCTCTGGGCCTCAGTTACCGCATCTGTAAAATGGGGTTTAAGAGTGAGAGCCCTGTGTGGGACAGGGACTGTGTCCAACCTGATTAACTTGTATCTACCCCAGCGCTTAGAACAGTGCTTGGCATGTAGTAAGCGTTTAATAAATATTACGATTATTTACATTTCTCATTTGTCTCCACTTAGAACCATTTAACTATTTTGGATGATTAAAGAACTTTTGGAAACTACATCCTTGAGGGGAAAAAAAGGTCATGGCGTAGTAATTTTGTTGGACTGTGGCCCCCTTGGGAATTTTTTTTAACTACTATCCTTTCTCCTCTGTTGCAGTGGATTCTACCAAGTGCTTAGTACAGTGTTTTGCATACAGTAAGCACTTAATAAATGCCATTGATTGATCTTTAGTTTAGCACTGCTCCAGTTGAGTTCCCAAGCTTCTTTTCCCTCTCCCAGCCTGCCTAGGAAAATGGGACAGACTCTCTGGCAGCAGAGGTTGACCGGGTTAAGGCGGAAGATGGCGGGGGTTCAAACGGTGGAGCTGTTCGGGGATTGACCCGGTCGACTGTGAAAGCCTGGGCCAATCACTTCATCTTGTGCTGTGTCAGTTTCCTCATCTGTCATATGAGAAAGGAGAAGAGCTTACCTCAGTGAGTGGTCGTGAGGGATGACTGCTAATAAAAACGATGGTAAATGCTTTAGCAAGAAGAAGTGCTACCTGAATGCTAAATAATGTTTCCTCACTGGGATATGGTGAAAATGAGGGCGATAATGGCCGTGGGAGGGTTTTAGTCCTGTGAGAGAGGTGTGATGTAGATGTGGAGCAATCCACACTTGTAGCCGCCAAATTTGGAGAGAAGAGCTGCTGCCCTGACTTTGGGGAAATAATTTCCGATTGGACACGCCACTTCTGACTGAGCATAAGATTTATCGCGATAGCAGTTGGGCAGAGTTACGGATAATGCCGGAGTCGACCCCGGGCGTCTGAGCAGGGAACAGAATGCCACTTTTTGAAGGCGTGTGATTCTGTTCTCCATTTCTAGGCATACGGACGTGTTTGATTTGTTGTGTCTGTTGAAAGCGCCAAAACTCAAGGCAAGTATTGGAAAAGCGGAGTTACTTATTGGCCACCCCAATCGATCAATCAGTGGTCCTCTCCCAGACTTTCCCATCACTGTAGGCAGCACCTCCATCCTCTCTGTCTGCCAAGTCCGTAACTGGTGCTATCCTCGACTTGTCTCTCTTGCTGAACCCACATATTCAATCTGTCACCAGATCATATCAGTTCAGCCTTCATCACATTGTTAAAATCTGTCCCTCTCCATCCAACTGCTACCACATTATTCCCGGTACATCTCCTCTCTCTCTTTGATTACTGCATCAGCCTCCTTGCTGATCTTCCTTCCTCCCTGTCTCTCCCCACTCAGTCCATACTTCACTCAGCTGCCTGGGTCATTTTCCTTGAAAATATTCAATCCATATTTCCCTACTCAAGAACCTCCCCAGGTTGCCCATCCTCACCAAACAGAAATTCTTTACCATCGACTTTAAAGCACTCAATCACCTCGCCTCCTTTGCCTTACCTTACTACCTTCCTACTGCAGCCCAGCCCCTACACTTTGCTCCTCTATTGCCAACCTACTCACTGTACCTCGATCTCTCTTGTTCATCTGCCACTGACCTCTTGCTGACATCCTGCCTCTGGCATAGAACACGCTCCTTTTTCATATCTGGCAATCACTCTCCCCACCTTTAAAGCCTTATTTAAAGCACATCTACTCCAAGGGGTCTCCCCCGACTAAGCCCTCATTTCCTCGTCTCCAGCTCCCTTCTCTGTCTCCTTTACACCTGAATTTGCATGCTTTATTGACCCCTTCCTCAGCCCCACAGCACTTTTATACATAACCGTAATTTATTTATTCAAATGAATGTTTAACTCCCCCTGTAGACTGCTCATTATGGGCAGGGAAGATGTCTTCCATCTCTGTTATCCTGTACTATCCTTAACTTTTAATGTAATGCTTGCATCTAGTAAGTGCTTAGTAAATATGATTGATTGGAGTTTAGTGAGCACTTACTGTGTGCAGAGCACTGGACTCAGCTCTTGGGAAAGGTCAACGCAACAGAGTCGGTAGACACATTCCCTGTTTACAACGACCTTACAGTCTGTAGAGTCTAAGAATATTTGCATAACTATTGTGGGGCTGGGATGTCTTAGTGCTTAAGAGTAACACAACCTACCAAATGGAAATCGTGAGCTGGGGGAGCTCACGGATGTAAGAGGGACTTTTGAGGGGGGCGGTATATTGACAATTTCAGTATAAACTAGTCTTCTCTGTCCTTTCACTTGAGTTTCCCGACTAAATGCAGGGCTCAATCTCCCGTCCCCCTCCCCCAACAGCAGTTCTGGCGGCTCTTTGAAATCTGAGGCGGTCCAGCTCCGTTCTTCACAACTTCTAAAGTGGCAGCAATGGAGGAAGATCAGAAATGTGGCCATTTTAGATATTTAAAACCAGTTAAGTCAAAAATCAAAGGCCTGCAAGGGTTTCAGTCGGCCAAAGCGCTCAGAACTTTTACCTTGAAGTCGAGCCCGTTCTGAGAGCCCGCGTATTGTTTCAGATAGGGCTCGGCCTGGGACTAGTTTTAGAATTCGGTGAGAGCGATGAGAAGCGGAATAAAAGCAGAGTCAGGGTGGTGTCGGCCAACCTCGCCTTGAGGCCAGTTGTCTCTCTGGAATCGCCTCTCTCTGATTCTTTAAACCTCTGTGGAAGGGGTGTTGGGGATTTTGTTTTTTTCAGTCTTGGTTCAGGGTGAGGAGCGTAGCCGTTTCCACTCCCTCACGCACTATTTCATTCCTGAGATAGATTGTGTCCAGGGAAGAGGTCTTGAGAGACAACCCCCTGCCACCCGCCTCTCCCCCACAATAGCCACCTGAACAAGCTCACATTTGCAGTCCCTGTCAATGTTTTTGCTGATTTCTGGCTCTGAATATAATGATTGGTGGGACGATTGACACCTGAATGAATTTTCATTTTCAGCTACCCTAAAACGGGAGCATCATCACCACCTGTTCTGTGGGAGCAAGGTAGGCCAGGGTGATGCCCCTCATCTGGATTTCGTTTTCAGAGGCTTATCACACATGGGGAGCCTCTTTTGTCCAAAGTTCATGGCCCAGAACGTGGGCTCAGGACTAGACTGTCAGCTCCCTGTGGGCAGGGAGCATGTCTGCTAATTCTGTTGAGTTGTACCCACCTCCCAAGTGCTTAGTACAGTGCTCTGCACATCATAAACGCTCAGTAAATACCATTGATTAGTGCTGCAAGCGATTGGGGGACAAGGACGGGCAGACAGCGTCTTGCCAGGCCACATGAGAGCTATTAACGGTCGTGGTGACCCCAGCACAGGGTTGATGGGATGCCTCCCATCCATCCACAAAATGAGGAGTCGGTACGTGTTTCCCCTCCTGCTTGGACCAGGAACCCCTTGTGGGATGGGGGTTGGGTCCGACTTGTCGGTTTTGATGCACCCCAGTGTTTAGACTCAGAGCTCAATCCATGGGAAGTGCCGGGAAAATGCAATTAATATTTTTTATAACCCAACAGGCCTCCAGCCACCCTTGTCAGCCAGCCATTTGTCAGGATCATGTACCCCCTGTGGAATGCCTGCCTCCCCCCTCCCCCCCTTTTTAGTGGTATCTGTTAAGTGCTTACAACGTGCCGGGCATGTTGTAAGCACTGGGATAGATACAAGGTAATCAGATTGGACACAGTCCATTTCCCAAATAGGGTTCACAGTCTTATTCCCCATTTTACAGATGAGGTAACTGAGGCACAGAGAAATGAAGTGACTTGCCCACGGTCACACAGCAGACAAGTGGCAGAGCCAGGTTTGGAACCCAGGTGTTTCTGACTCCCAAGCCCGTGCTCTGTCCACCAGGCAAATGGCAGGACACTTAGATGATAAAATCTCATTACACTGGAGTACCAATGTCCGGGGAAATCCCCTCTCTTCAAAAAGGAAAATTCAGAGTCACCACCGACCTCTCTTTCTACCCTCCTCCCTTCGGTAGCCATGCCTCCTCCAGCTCTTCAGCCCTTTGGAGGGGCAGGCTGGCTAGGCGAGAGAGCTGAGGCTCCCAGGCCCTCGGACAAGTGAGGCTTCTGTTTTTCCCTCACTTCATCCCACTCCTGACCCTTCCCGTCTGCCCTCTGCCCCTGTTGTATCCCAGAAGTGAACTTGTTTTCTGGGTGATCCTTGCACATTTTGGCTGCTTAGAAGCAGCATGACCTAGTGGACAGAACACAATCCTGGGAGTGTGAAGGATCTGTGTTCTAATCCTGCCACCTGTCTGCTGTGACTGTGGGCAAGTTACTTCACTTCTCTGCCTGTTACCTCATCTGTAGCATAGGGATTAAGACTGAGATTAAGATTATTCATGTGGAATATGAACTGGGTCTAACCTGATTCACTTGTATCTACCCCAAAGTTTAGAACAGTGCTCCAGTGCTTAGAACAGTGCTTGGCACATAGTAAGTGCTTAACAAATACCATCATCATCATTATTATTAATAATAAGCACTAAACAAATACCAATAAAAAATGCTGGTTTACTGCAGTGCCATGACAAGAGGGGCAGATGCTAGATCCTCCTTTCTTCTCCCACCGCTTCATTGCATCTAGTTGCAGAAAAATCCCAGTGAAGTCAAGCACAAATGAAGAAGTGCCCATATCGAGGGAATGCTTTGCTGTGGCCTTCGACCTCTGGCCCAGTCTGCAGTGTGAACACCCCGTGCCGTTTCACCACCCCCTCTCCCCCAACTCTGGGTATCCAGCGTTCCCACTTGATCGTGCTCCTTTTCTTTGTCTTGGATCTTCCCAAGGATGTATACAAAATGCTCTCCCCGTGTCTTGAGTCAAAAGCAAAATGCCATCTGAGAATTCAAGGCTGGCTCTCTGTTGGCTATAATTTGCTTTTCCTGGCTGGAGTTGCTTTCTTTTTATTTTCTGTGTTCTGACAGATTATAGGATTGTGGGGAAACAACGGGCAGGGCTTTTTCAGGAACGGTGCCATTTTATCTGCAAGGAGAAGGCTTGGGCTTTGGCGCCAGAAGAGAATTGGCTGTGTATCTAAAGATGCCAAATAGTCTTGATTCACAGGTTTGCAGTCGCATTTCGTGTGTTTATATGACTGTTCCAGCACTACGGAAACTTTTCCAGGATGTCGGCTTTCACTTTTTTTTTTCTCCCACCGCATTCTCCCATCTCGGGGTGGGAAAGACCTGTCCTTCGAATGCCTTTTGTCATTTCCTTTACAGTTCGACTGCCTCCAGCTGTGGCGAGCCGGGACGCGTTTATGACTAGGTTGCTGTGAACCGCAAAAAATAAGGCCAGCGGAAGGTTCTCTCGCATTGCTGTCTGACCCCGTTGCCATCTGTCCCTCTATCTTCCCCTCAGGCTTATCCGGTGTCAATTTCAATTATTTAGGTATAGGATTATTGGTTTAAGTGCAGGTTGCTTTGTAGGCCGCTCCCAAAACAGGATAGGGAACTTTAGAATTCTACCTAATGTTTCCAGGAACAGGTGTGGCACACAAAGTCGTTTGTCTCTCTGTCCAATAAGCGGTTGTATTTTCACTGATGGCTAGACCCAGACTCAGACTTCTTATACTGGTAAATCTTCTCTGCTAGTAAATACTGTCATTCAGAACCCTTTGGCATCAATTTTCATGCCCTCATGGCAAAACATCATCACCCAAATTGCTCGCTAACTTATTAATGAAGACCCAATCCAGCTGGAGTTATGTTACCCCTCCTTTTTTCAACAGACTAGAATGATTTGCGAACATGGGTTATGCCTCGCCAATTGAATATTTTAGCAAGTCTTCCTACCCAGCTTTTGCATTCCCCCAAAACAGCAGTTAAAAAATGATGAAGCCATGCAGATGAGCTAAATTTCCACCAGTGAGCATGTTGGGATTGAAGGCAGCGCTTTGTCTAATAGAAATTGTAATCACCCATACAATCTACTGCGATAAGTTCTGTACTCTCCCATCTGGTGTCAGAAAGGGAAAATGCAACCGATTCAAAAAAAGAAACGACCTGAACCATTCTTGTAGTGTGTTTTCGGACGGTTTAGCAAAGCACCCTCCATCCATTTGCTTTTTTGTTGTTTTGGGGGGTTGTTTTTTAAAAAAAAAAACAACAAAAAAAAACACCCAACATGTTATTTGAGCCCCAAAGGGCCCTATCCTGGGAGTTGGAGGTGGAAAATGGCTTCGTGGCAGATCTTTATAAACACTGAATGCTGTAATAGGTTATGGTGTACTCTCCCAAGCACTTAGTACAGTGCTCTGCACACAGTAAGCATGCACCAGATACGATCAAAGAACAAATATGCTGGATGAAAACACCTGTCTTGATGTTGGTCACCTGGGCCCCGGGCTAGGTGGCCTAGTCCAGTTTTCCCATTGCAGTTCCCAGAATCTCCATCCCTTTTCCAGAAGCCTGCTAGCTTGGATTCCACTTTTTTGTTTGCTTGTTGATTTGATTTTATTAGTATTTAACTGCTGACAGTGGATCAACCGTTGTTCTAAACTCCAGGGTAGGTACAACTTAGGTCGAATTCAGTCCCTAATAATAATAATTGTGGTATTCAGTAAACGTTTACTAGGCGCCAAGCACTGTACTCAGCTCTGAGGTTGATTCAAGATAATGAGATTGCACATGGGGCTTGCAGTCTAAATAGGAGGGAGAATGAGTATTGAGTCCCCATTTTGTAGTTGAGGAAGCTAAGCCACAGAGAAGCGAAGTGGCTTGCCCCAGGTCTCAGAGACACGTGGTGGAGCCGGGAGCAGAACCCAGGACCGTGCTCTGTCCACTAGGCCATGCTGCTTCTCTTTGCCTCTGCCCCCTTGGCCCCCACATTCAATCTGCCTCCAGGTGCAGGTATTTTGTCCCTCATGGACGCACACATTTCACTCCACCCAATATCTCAGTCTGGGACAAGCCTGAACTCACTGAATCGTATAAACAGCCTCTCTAGTCTTCTCTGCCTTTGGCAGGACTGATGGAGCTTCTTAGTTATGAAGTCTGTCAATCGCACTTTGAGTTGGTGGATACGTTCCCTGCACACGATGAGCAGTCTATACGGGGAGACAGATGTTAACTCAATTATGGCTAGGTACATAAGGGCTGGGGGCAGGTGAATAAAGGGAGCAAATCAGGACCAGGCAGAAGGGAGTGGGAGAAGAGGAAATGAAGCCTCATGGAAGGGAGTAGTTGAAGAGGAAAGGAGGGGTAGTCAGGGAAGGCCTCTTGGAGGAGATGAGCCATCAGTAAGGTTTTGAAGGTGGGGAATTACTGTCAGATATGAAGAGAAGCCGGGGCAGGACGTGGGCGAGAGGTTGGCAGTGAGATAAATTGGAAGTACAGTGAGGTAGACTGGCATTAGAGGAGCGAAGTGTGCGGCTGGGTTGCTGTGGCCCGTTACGTATATTCGGAAGAGGTTTTTGGCCACTTGCTCTCGGTCTCCTGCTGTCATCTGGAGGATGTTGGCTTGTTGGGAGATGACCTCGCGGCCCTTCTGTCTACACCAGGTGGGTTTCCCAGCTAGGCTGAAAAAGTTTCAGGGAGGCAGAGTGGCCTTGTGGAAAGAGCAAGGGATCAGGAGCCAGGGGTTCTGGGTTCTAATTCCAGCACTGCCCCTGGCTGGCTCTGTGACCTGGGATGAGCTGTCTAACCTCTCTGGGCCCCAGTTCACTCACCTGTAAAATGGGATAAGCTGCCTGCTCTGCCTGCCTCTTCTACAGCCAGAAACCGTGTCTGATCTGATTATCTCTGCATCTTTTGTACCTCCCTCAGTGGTTAGCATGCAGTAAACTCTTAGTAAATATACCGTAATTATCATCCTATGACAGGAACACCAGAGTTGGAGCAAAATGATCCTTGTGGCTTGGACAGCTCACTTGAGGCTCGTTAACATCCCTGAACTGCTAATTAGCCTTCCAAACCAGCTGACCCACTCCGTACTTTCTTCTAGGAACTCTCAGTTGTTGGAACTTGGTGCCGAAGAATTGCTAAGAGACGTTGGAGGGAAGGAGGGAAAAACTGTTTCTTTGCCTTAACTTCCTTTTTCTTTTTTTTAAAGAATTTGTTCTCCAATCTGGGGCAGCGTATGACGAAGTAAGATGGATTGCAAGATTTCACATCACTGTCTTGGACTTCTGTTTGTTCCTCAGTACCTAGTACAGTGATGTGTTCATTAAATGCCATTTCATCCATGTATTCACTTACTCCTTTTTCCACACTCTTGCAGTTACCAGCCGTACCTGGGTTTTTTTTTCCTCTACTGTTATTTTTAATCTGTGTCTCTGAGAACTCCTTTGGATTGTGATCTTCTTGAGGTCAGGGAATCTCGTCTTTTTATCTCTGTTTTACTCTCTCAGGCTCTCCAGTCAGTGTTCTGCACCCAGTGGGCAATCAATAAATACAACTGATTGATGTTTCAACCGTTATAACCCTGACTCTTTTACAGTTGAGCCTCTGTCAAAATGAGCAAACCTGAAAGTCTCCCTAAAAAAACCCCTCTCACAGTATCGTTACATCTCAGGTCCAAGCACCCCAAAGTGTTGTAGACACTGGCTGCCTGCCAAGCGCTATACTAAGCGCTTGGGAAAGTACAGTACGAGAGAGTTGATAGACACGATCCCTGCCCTCAAGGCTGCCACAGTCTAGCGGGAGTTATTGGATGGGGAGAGGATCATTGCTTAGTACAGTGCTCTGCACCACAGTAAGTGCTCAATAAATACGATTGAATGATGCATAGAAAAGGGAGTAGGATTCGTGCAGGAGACATCTTGAGAAGCAGCTGGGAAGTAAGAGAAAGGCAGGAGGGGTTAGTAGAGTGGTGAGGAGATGGAGGTAGAAGAGTAGTGGACTGGGGATGAGAAAAGGAAGAGTCGAGTACTAAGTGTAGTGGAGAAGTTGGCAATAGGTTTGAGGGAGGGCAGGTAATGGAGAGGTTAGAAACCTACAGCTAGGATACCATTTGGTTTTGTGAAAGAGGAAGTTTTGGGAAAGGGGGTGTAATCTGGTTGGTATGCCAGAGGATGATTTGTAGAGTGAGATTGTAGGCAGGGAGGGCAGTAAAAAGACTCCTTCAGGAATCCAGTCAGGAGTTGATTTGGGCTTGTGGTTTGTAAGAGGGCAGGGGAGGATTCTGGAAACGTTACTGAGGCAGGACCTGCAGAGGATGGATGGAAGGAAGGGAAGGAAAGAGATCAAAGATGAAGTGCTTTAAGCGCCACTCGGAAGAAGGGGCCATTTAAATTTGAAGTGCTTGTGTGATTTTTTTTATTTTAATAGTGCCTGGGGGACTGAGGTGTGCACGCTAGGCATTTAAAACTTTCCGGAAGCAAAGAGCCTCATAGATAAAAGTGACTATCGAGGTAATAACTTGCCTCCTCCAGTTCCCCATTTTATCTGTTTCTCTCCCGGGAGCCTCTACCACCGTTTGACATACCATCTGAGAAAATAGCCCACCATGACTAAAGTTTCCTTCAAGCAGCATTATGACTTTAAACATGGATATTGATGATTGAAGTGTGGTTACAACTGCCTGTTATGTTGCTGTCTGGCTCTTATGAGAGTTTGTTTTTTTTTTAATTTTAGGTGTTAGTTTTGAGCATAACTTAAGTGCCTAGTACCTAACAGTACTGAAAGCTGCCAAGTGGAGAAGTGGACTTGGGTTTAATCGGATGCTGAGGTCTTGACAAAGAACAGGATTGGAGTGAGGTGTTCCCTTGATTCAGTGTTTCGCATTACACTTTTAGCCACTTCTCTCCCCATGCCTAATGGAATTGCCCCCCCCAAGAAAACCAGGCCAGCCACCTGTATCGGAGAAGGAATCAGCGATACGGGAGGGAGGGGTTCGGGTGAGCAGTAAGAAGAATCTAAAATAGATCTGGAGCCCTTCAGTCACCTCCTTACAGTGCTGAAGGTGGGTGGGCGGGATGGAGGGTTGCAGTAAATTACCCAGGAAATGGGCAGGGGCCCTAGGATACCTTGCCCACCTCCCCAGTGATGGCAGGGCCATGGAGTGTTGGCTTGCTAATTTTCTTGTATTA
Organism: Ornithorhynchus anatinus; assembly: GCF_004115215.2. NCBI lineage: Eukaryota > Metazoa > Chordata > Mammalia > Monotremata > Ornithorhynchidae > Ornithorhynchus > Ornithorhynchus anatinus. The sequence goes on from NC_041744.1 coordinate 9,193,929, forward strand.
ATAATAAAAAAAATTCTGGTATTTAAGCGCTTACTATGTGCCAGGCACTGTACTAAACGCTGGGGTGGATACCCACAAATTGGGTTGGACACAGTCCCTGTCCTACCTAGGGCTCACAGTCTCAATCCCCATTTTGCAGATAACTGAGGCCCAGAGAAATGAAGTGTCTTGCCCAAGGTCACACAACAGATGAAGTGGCAGAGCTGGGATTAGAACCCATGACTTTCTAACCCCCAGGCCTGTGCTCTATCCACTGCAACAGGCTTACACTCTCCCAAGCGCTTAGTACAGTCCTCTGCAGACAGTAAGCACTCAATACCTAGCATTGATGGATTGATTTGTTGAGCACCCAGTCCTCGGGTAGAAAGCTGCCATCCAGAGGCCTCTGGGCTGGTGGGGTGGGTCAGAGGATGGCCGCCCCTGCAGCAGGGAGCCGGATCTCCCAACGGCCCGCAGCGGGAAGGGAAAAGCAGCATTGCATAGTGGCTAGAGCACATGCCTGGGAGACATTCATTCTTTCAGTCATATTTACTGATCGTTTACAGTGTGCAGAGCACTGTACTAAGCGCTTGGAATGTACAATTCGTCAACAGATAGAGACGATCCCTGCCCAACAATGGGCTCACAGTCTAAAAGGGGGAGACAGACAACAAAACAGAACAAGTAGTGAGGCATCAATACCATTGAAATAGATAAATAGAACAAAACAAGTAGGCATTACTACCATTGAAATAGACAAATAGAATCATAGATATAATAATAATGTTGGTATTTGTTAAGCGCTTACTATGTGCCAAGCACTAAGCACTGGGGTAGATACAAGGTAATCAGGTTGTCCCACGTGGGGCTCACAGTTTTCATCCCCATTTTCCAGTTGAGGGAACTGAGGCACCGAGAAATTAAGTGACTTGCCCAAAGTCACCCAACTGACAGGCGGCAGAGCCGGGGTTTGCCCCATGACCTCTGACTCCCAAGCCCAGGCTTTTAATTAATGAATGTTGGTATTTGTTAAGCGCTTACTATGTGCAGAGCACTGTTCTAAGCGCTGGGGTAGATACAGGGGAATCAGGTTGTCCCACGTGGGGCTCCCAGTCTTAATCTCCATTTTACAGATGAGGTAACTGAGGCACCGAGAAGTTAAGTGATTGCCCACAGTCACCCAGCTGACAAGTAGCAGAGCTGGGATTTGAACTCATGACCTCTGACTCCAAAGCCCATGCTCTTTCCACTGAGCCACGCTGCTTCTCACGCTGCTGTTGCCACTAAGCCACGCCTTTGCCCCCCAAAGGCAAAAGAGATACACACATCATTAATAAAATAGAGTAATAAAAACAATACATAGAAATCTACACAAGTGCTTGGGGAGGGGAAGGGGGTAGAGCAGAGGGAGGAAACAGGGGCAATAGGGAGGGGAGGAGGAGCAGAGGGAAAGGGAGGGGGTGCAGTCTGGGAAGGCCTCCTGGAGGAGGTGAGCTCTCAAGTCCCTGAGTCAGAAGGTCACGGGTTCTAGTCCCCGCCACTTTGCTGTGTGGCCTTGGGCAAGTCACTTGACTTCTCAGTGCCTCAGTTCTTTCATCTGGAAAATGGGGATTGAGACTGTGAGCCCCATGTGAGACAGGGACCTGATTGGCTGGTAACAACAATAATATTATATCATAATTATAATATAATATATAACAATATATTTTATATTATATAAGTATAACATGATATATAATATATTATAATAATAATGTTGGTATGCGTTAAGCGCTGACTACGTGCAGAGCACTGTTCTAAGCGCTGGTGTAGACACAGGGGAATCAGGTTGTCCCACGTGAGGCTCCCAGTCTTCATCCCCATTTTCCAGATGAGGTCACTGAGGCCCGGAGAAGTGAAGTGATTTGCCCACAGTCACCCAGCTGACAAGGGGCAGAGCCGGGATTCACCCCAGCGTTTAGAACAGTGTTTGGCACATCGCAGGCGCTTAACAAATGCCCTGAGGAGGAGGATGATTAGTGGTATTCAGGGCGCAGGGTGCGGGGAGGAGGCCGGGGCAGTGCTAACAAAGAGGGGCCGCGTCGTCTGGCCTCCCCGGGCCCCAAGCCGATTGGCCGCGGCGCCCGTCGCTCAGCGGGCGTCCCGGCGCGCCATTGGCTGGCGGCGGCGGCGGCCCCGCCCCGCGGGCTCCCCGGGGAAAGGGGCGGGGCCGGCTTCCGGCGGCGGTGAGGAGCCGAGGGGCGGCCCGGGGGTGGGGGCGGGGGGCGCAGCGCCAGGCGCCCGGACCGACCCCCCCGTCCCACCCCAATCCCAACCGGCGCCGAGGCCGAACGAGCCCCCGCTCCCCCGCGGCGGGCGATGAAGCCCGCGGCCTCCGGCGCTGAGGGGCCAAGCGGATCCCGCCGCCGGGGTGTGAGGTGGGTGCGCGCATGCGCGGCTGGGGCGGGCGGTGGGGGTGCGCGCATGCGCGGTTGGGGCGGCGGCGGGGGGGAATGCGCATGCGCATTCCCCCCCTGCAAAACCGGGGAGCTCATTTAATAGTGTGTATTTGGGCGCTTCTCCCTCGCCACCGTCTCTCAGCTGAAGGCTAAGGAAAAGGCTTAATAATAATAATAATGTTGGTATTTGTTAAGCCCTTACTAGGTGCAGAGCACTGTTCTAAGCGCCGGGGGAGATACAGGGTCATCAGGTGGTCCCACATGAGGCTCCCAGTCTCAGGCATCGTTTTACAGATGAGGTGACTGAGGCCCAGAGAAGTGAAGTGGCTTGCCCACAGTCCCACAGCTGACAAGTGGCAGAGGCGGGATTCGAACCCATGACCTCTGACGCCCAAGCCCGGGCTCTTTCTCCTGAGCCACGGTGTTTCTCTAATAATAATTGTGGTATTTGTTAAGCGCTTACTATGTGCCAAGCACTGTACTAAACGCTTCCCCTTGGGTAAGGCGTCGTGGCTCAGTGGCAAGAGCATGAGCTTTGGAGTCAGAGGTCCTGGGTTCAAATTCCAGCTCGGCCATTTGTCGGCTGTGTGACTTTGGGCAAGTCACTTAACTTCTCGGTGCCTCAGTTACCTCATCTGTAAAATGGGGATTAAGACTGTGAGCCCCACGTGGGACAACCTGATTCCCTTGTGTCTACCCCAGCACTTAAAACAGTCCTCGGCACATAGTAAGTGCTGAACAAATTCCAACATTATTATTATTAATAATTTTAGTATTTGTTAAGCACTTATGTCAGAGCACCATACTAACCGCCGCGAGCCTGTTTTGGGGCAGGGATTGTCTCTACCTGGTGCCGAATTGTACATTCCAAGCGCTTAGTATAGTGCTGCACATTGTAAATGATCAGTATCTACAACTGAATGAATGAAACGATCAGTACCTACAATTGAATGAATGTATGAAAGGCAGTTGGGTTGGACACAGTCCCTGACCCATATAGGGGCTCACAGTCTTAACCCCCACTTTACAGATGAGGTAACTGAGGCACAGAGAATAATAATAATAATGGTGTTTGTTAAGCATTTACTATGTGCCATGCACTGTTCTAAGCACTGGGGGGGTACAAGGTAATCAGATTGTCCTACATGGGGCCCACTGTGCAGATGAGGTCACTGAGGCACAGAGAAGTGAAGTGACTTGCCCGAGGTCACACAGCAGGCAGGTGGCGGACCCAGACAGGATTAGAACCCATGACCTGATTCCCAGGCCTGTGCAGTAGCCACCATGCCAGGCTGCTTCTAACGCAGCAACCTGCCCCCCCCAAAAAAAGAGCAATATCTAAATTGAAAAGTCGAACAGGGCCCTTTCCGGTTTAAATCCAGCCCCCAGTCTGGTTCCGGTGGTTTGGATCCGAATTAGGGGCCCAGGGAGGTGGCCTAGAGAAGGGGATGATCCTGTGGCTGGCTTGGGCAGCCTCGATGGAGATTTCTTTTCCGTCAAAGATAGAGAGGACAAGCTCGGCTCCCTCTTACCAAAACTTAAATCCTCTCCGTTTCCCAGCGCCCGCATAAAATGTCAAATTCACCTGCGTCCAGATTGGTGGTAGGCATGTGAGCCAAGAAGCATTTGATCGCATTTTCATTCAGTCCATTCGTGTCTCCAAACTCATATTCGTGATGCAGGGGAAGCTGTGACTCCTTTGCTATTTCTTTAACGGACCCTAGATTTAAAAAGAGCAGCCAGTGCTCGTGGCAGAAAGAGGTGTCGATCTCATTACAATTTAGGGGCTCTCATATTTGAAGGAAGAATGTGTGACTCTAAACAGAAATCGGGACCCTGTTGCAGGTATTTGAAATTGAGGGAAAAACCTAACTAGATTTTTAGAATTAAAACCCTCCCAGTGTAACCAGATTGTGTGTGTATACATATACTTATATATGTATGTGTGAATATATATACACACATAAAAAATATAATTGTGTGTGTATGCTCATGCAGTGGCTCTGCTGAACGCAAACTTGCAGTGACAGGACATTTCCACCTGAATGTGTGGAACAAGTTTATTATCTTGTGATTAGCCAAGAGCCAGCATGACTCATGTCCAGAACAAAATGCCCAAGGAGTCGAACACCGAGTTTTTGAAGCCCTTTAGTAAATATTAATTAAAGCGATGGAGTTTATTGTGTAAGTCAACGAGAGTTTGCAGAGATGATTGTTAGCAGAAGCCAGTTAGGAAGACAGAATCGTCAAGCAGGGGATGCTTTTCAGCACCAGCCGATGGGAGAATTCTTCTTATTGATTGATTGGATTTGGGGCCAACCTGGAGCCGTTTGGTGTGAAGGCAGATAGGGCTGGTTCTTGGCTGGCAGTCTGTCTGCTTTCCCGCAACATCGCAGGAGGGGATGCTACAAAAGTTTTGCTGCAGTTCAGGGTGTGGAAGCTCCAGACTCATCCGGGGGCTAGGTTCAGCAGTTTAAGAGGCAACATCTGGAAACTGAGTCAGGTGTCATAGGCAGAGTTTTTACCCTGTTGTAGAAGGGGAAAACTCTGCCTTTTTCAAGGATTTTTCAAGAAAGAAATTCAGCACTCCCTCTCTCTGCCCTGTCTCTCTCCTCCCCACCTCCAAAGTGTGAGGGGAATGGGTTTTAAGGTGTGTTGTGCACCTCGACTTCTAATTTAGAAGGAACTGTTTCAGGAAGTCCCTTTAACCTTTGCTGTAAAGTCACCCAGCAATAACTGTGATTGAGATTAAAAAATATGCAAAGTGAAAAAAAAATCAAAACAGCACAGAAAACATAACCCATCAAGGGCCAGAACACCTCCATAACTTTGTCTTGTCCCTGCCCTAATCAATCAATCCCTGGTATTTATTGAGTTCTCACTCTGTGCAGGGCACTGCTCTAAGCGTTTGGGAGAGTACAATATAATAGAATCGGTAGACCCAGTAATGTTCTTCGGGCTCCCACGTTCTCATTTGCTTTCTTGAAGAGGAGGTGGTTGCTGAAATTTGATAAAATTATATATATACTATGTATCCTGTTGGCTCTTGAATGTTTGATTTTTCACTGGTAACAGAATGGGTTAATTTGTGCATAGCGGTGATTTCCCCAAAGAGCCCTCCCCAGAAGCGGGAAGGATTATATTTAGACATAATCACAGGTGTGTCTCTTCTACTTTCCAAGTATCATTTAAGTTGGGTGCATAATAGGAAACCCTCAAATGGCCGGGTCTTGCGGGGAAACAATTATATGAAGTCATGCGGCTTCATCCTATCTCCTCCGTTCAGTGATGCAGACAGGAGGCAGAAGAAGAAGGTTGACTTGTCCCCGCCGACCTAACCGCCTCCCAGGAAGGTGGTCCCGCAAGCAAGCCCGGCCCCAGATCATTAAAAATACAAATTGATCCCTTTGAGGAGGTGAGCAGACAGGAAGGGATCCGCCCCCTCGCCATCCTGTCATTTTCGTCGTCGAGGTTGCAGTTGGTTCAGGTCTTGAAGTTGGGAAAGGAGCCGTGCTCAGAGGTGAGAGAATCCGGAGAGACAAAAGAGGCTTGGGGAAGCCGACCTCCAGGTGAGAGCCCATTGACAGACAATGAGTGCATTCAGATGGTGATTTGCCTCCCGGGAGTTTGGGGCCGTTGGAAGCCCAATTTCCTATTTGCCTTGGGAGACACAAATAGCCCCTTCCTGCCGGGCTTGACGGTGGGGAGGGTGAACCCCCCCAGAGAAGCTGAGAACGGAAGGAAAGAGGAGGGAAGGGAAGCCCTGGGCGCTGTTCTCTGTTGACGGCTGACTCCCATAAAGAGGTGGAATAGACTGCTGGCAGGGGTTTCTGAACTCTGCTTAATGAATGGTTGCTAGGCAAATTGCATCTCAATCAGTTTAATCCTCAAGATGTCATTTACAGGTCTGCTAGGTGGGAGGGCAGGCTTCAGGGCTTGCTGCCGGAAGTTGCTTGGCCCCCACAGTTTGAGAGAGGTAGGTTGGAAGAGAGTGTGTGGGGGGTTGTTGTTAAAGAAATAGTATTTATTAAGCCCTTATTGTGGGCAGAGTACTGTGCTAAGCTCTGGGGGAAAGCACACAGGCGGGCATTAAACAGGCCCTGGCACTTATGGGAATGACTGTATGTGCATGTATGGGGGGTGTTGTACTAATATTTGTTAAGCCCTTACTATGTGTAGAGCACTGTATTAAGCTCTGGGAAAAAACACACAGGTGGGAATTAGTCTCTGGCCCTCATGGGCATCAGTATGTATGTGTTGTTGTTGCCGAGCGGCCAGTGAACTGGGCTGAAATGGTGTCGGGGGTAAGGTGTGTCAGTTTGACTCCCTAACTGGGACATGTTCTTCTGCTTTGGGTGGGTAGCTACCTTCCCCTGGCCCTGGACATGGCCCCAGCTTGTTCTGGACTAGAGCCACCTTAAAGGCTGCACGGTCTAGCTGGAGTAAACGCCCTCGGGACAGGGTAGCCGACTGAAGAAATAAATAACAATTCCCCACCAGGGCTGGGCCTGTATGGCAACCAAAGAGAGAGACTCAAATGAGAGAGTGAAGTACTCATCCCCTGTGTGATACCCGGTCTGGTCGTCTTAGAATCTCTTGGTGAAGTAGTTTATTTAGTACTTTAGTAGTTTTCAAAAAAAACAAAGGCTCGAGTTGGAATTCTCTGTTGCCTCCCTTCCCACACACCCCTCCCACTATCCTCCTTCCTTCTAACTTTTCTACTTGCCCCTAAAATTAACATTGTGTCTGAGGACCGCTTTTTGTTTGGTAAGATCTTAGAATTCTTTGTAATTAGAAGCGTCATTAACTGTAAATGTATATTGCAGTGATGAAAAGGGGCCTGGGGCCCGGCTAGAGGAATATGGGGGTACCTCAGAGGTGCCCCCTCAGGATGAAAACCGAAAATGAGGGTGTAATTATGTTTCACCCCACAGTGAGGTAAGGACTAGAACTTCCAAAGGCTGAAAATTGAATCCAAGATTTCTCCCCCAAAATACAACTACCTCAGATGTTTCCAGAGAGCTCAAAACTCTTCACAGATGGGATCAGTTTTGGACTCCACAGTATCCCTGTGGGACTGCTGTAAAGGCTGTTGATTTTATATTCCCATTGTGTAGTTGGGAAAACTGAGACCCAGAGTGGTGCCAGTAAGTGGCCCAAGGTCACTCGGGAAGTGACTGGCAGATTTAGAACAAGAATCTAACTTTTCTGACTTCCTGCCTCTCCTGAGTCTCTCAGTGTTCCCTAGCTCCAGAGCCAAAGGCAGTGGAAAACCAATCAAACTTCCACCCAAACCTTCTGCAGGCCTTCCTTGGGTTTCTCCGATTGTAGAGGGATTTCCTCACCGTCTTGCCCACAGACCGAAGGTGCCACCCCAGCCCCGTTGAAGGAATAGCAAAGCTTGGCGGAGGACAGAACGGAGATTTTTATTCTCTTTTGTGCTGATGGATCCGGTAGCCGCGAGCCGCCCCTGGGAGCGACAAGATCAGATCGGGGCAGGGGCTGATTTGTGCCTGCTGTTCTTGGAGCCGGACCGGAAAGGGCATGGTGAATTTGCATGCAGAGCTTTGCGGGATAGACGGAACAGTGGGAGGGACTCGTATCCTGAGCCGAGGACAGTGGATCCTGAAAACACGGCTCAGTAAAATGGTTCCGAGGCCCCCGATCCGACCTTCTCCCTTTCCAAACCATTTCCCAGAGCTGCCGGTCCAAGTGGTCCAAGGGAGTGAGCTTCAGCACCTCTCCTGGATCCTGCCTCCTCTTTTGGCTGAGGTCTTAAACAAGGGGATGGCCCAAAGATGAGCAAGTGAAGGTCCAGGGCCCCGATAATCAATCCACCAACTGGAAAACCCACTCCACTATGGATGGGGCTCTGTCTGGAGGCCCTCTGGGGTCCATTTAAGTCTACCCCTGGGTAGGGGTGGGCAGGGACTCACTCCATGGGTAGTTTTCTCCTCAGGACAAAGGAACAGGCTTCAACTCTTTTCTCTTTTCCAGTGTCAGTCTCTCCCAGAATGGAGACAGCCTCCCCACCCAACCCTTACTGTTCTTCAACAGACCGTATTGTCTCTGAACTGAGCCAACTTCTAGAGCCATGTTCTGGGAGCTGTAGAGGCAGGTCCAGTGGTCTCGAAGGCAGGCAGTATTGTGGATGAGGGTCGACTAGGCCAGGTGGGATGGGAGAATCAGAGGGAGAAGTAAGAAGGGCAACCTGCAGCCAAAACCCACCTTTGCATTTCCTTGAGGAAGGAGCATTTCCTATTCCAGAAATTCCAGGAATCCTTACATGCATTTCCTTGAGGAAGGAGAATTTCCAATTCCAGAAGTTCCGGGAACCTTACATCTATTAGGACTTTCTCATTTCTCCTGGGTCATTTTTTCCCCTTTTTTATGTGCCAGGCACTTTATTAAGTGCTGGGATGGATACAAACTAATCAGGTTGGGCACAGTCCCTGTCCCACGAGGCGTTCATGTTCTTAATTCCCATTTTACAGATGAGGGAACTGAGGCCCAGAGGAATGAAGCGACTTGCCCAGGCTCACACAGCAAACAAGTGGCGGAGTCAGGATTAGAACCCAGGTCCTTCTGAACTCCAGGCAAATGCTTCATTGACTGGGCCCCACTGCTTCATGTCTTTGGGTCTCTGAAGAGGAAAGCCTCTGAGTTGTCATGTCTAGGGAAACCAAGGTCCAAACGGAGAAACTCCTCGCCTCAGATTTCACGAGCATGTCAGGGTTACACTTAGAATTCAAGGTTTTCTAGCCCTTCCCAGACTACAGTATATGCAGCCGAGGGGATCTTTTGCAACAATATATAGGTTCTTTGTTTAGAGTGTTGGGTGCTTGAGGGCAGGGAACCTGTCACTACTTTGGGTTGTACTCCCCAAAAGGTTAGTTCAGAGCCTCACAGCAAGCTGGAGCTCAGTAAATACATGCAGTGGGGGAGAGAGTCAGTCACCACCAGGGCTTGGGCTGCAGATCATAAGCAAGGTCAGCGGTTGTCTCAGGGAGAGTCCCGGCCTCCTTTGAAGATGTTGGCATCCCGACTTCTCTCTAAGAAGGCGGTACGATGGGATCTGGGTGGAGGCCAGGGTCTTGGAGCCGAGATGTGTGGGGTGCCCTTCTCTTCCTCCGAGCTGAAGCAAAGGGACGCTATTCTGCATTTGTGTGACATCCCCGTGTGAAATCACAAGTGCACATGGCAAGGCAGGTCCCCCACTTAGGCCCCATCACAGGGCCAGTCATCCAAGACTGGCCCTGAGGACCACCAAACAGGGAGACAACTGAGCCTAGGGAGGAAGCTCCTCCTCCTGAGAGGAGCCCCTTCTCTGCACATAGCAGCCCTCGGGGCTGTTTGCCAGTGACCCTTTCCTAAGAGAGAGCAGAGTGTGACTGAAACAGGGCCGTTCCGTGTATCAGGCATGTCCTCGTCCTCCAAAACCCCGGGTCCAGACGGGCCCAGAGTTGATTGGCGCTTGTCACCCTGACCTCTCTGCAGCTGGCACCTCCTCCCTGCTCTGGAGAAGTAATTAACAGGAGAATATCACACCTGCATCTCTCCAGACAAGAGGAGTCTGACTGGGCCAAGATCAACAGAATAAATTGACTATTGCAACATCGATAAAAGGGGAGGTTTCTCTCTGCCCCCAGCGGCTAATTCTTCACTCTCCACAAAGTGGGCTTGAGGGTCAGCTTCCGTAAATCCCTCTTAAGCTCCAGCTCTGCTTTCTGTCCCTTGGTCCTGGTGGGACCTGGGTAGACCGGAATCGGCAGTTCAAAAAGAAAATCATTGGTCTTCTCTCCGGTACTCCGGAAAATGAAACAAGACAGCCATAATAGCGCCTTCGATTTTGAGGATCCTTTTAGAAAAACTCCAAAGCTTTTTTTTTTTTTTGTCTAGAGCAGAGCTCACAGAGCCTTTGTGAGGTAGAGAGGAGCCTGGAGTGACTTTCAGGGGAGAAAAACTGAAAGATGGAGAGAATAGGTAACTTGCCCAGCATCAAACGGGAAAGCCAGGACTTCTGATCCAGTGCCAGACCCACTAGGAAAATGCATCTGGTTCTCAAAGTCAGGAGCTATGTTTTTACAAAACACCACGTTTGGGGAAAGCTGGCATGGCAGGTAGGCCTCACCTGTGCCTGATGTCCCAACACCATGACAGATTGGTTGCCGAAACGTCCCCCTCCCCACCAAATCCCTCTCAGCTTCCCTAGCCAAAATGCTTCATCCCAACCCACGCGCTGGTAGGACGGAAAAGTTGAGAGAAAGAGGGCAGCCTCGTGGCAGGAGGAACAGGAAGCCCGTTTCCACAGATGGTGGATGGAGACTCTCACTGTTCTGAAATTTGGATGAGACCTGTCTCTTGGCCAGGACCGTGCCGTGCCCTGCCCACCACTGGTGTCCTCTCCTGGCTATGTTCCCTCCAGGGAATCTGAGGTCCAGTCTTGCCGTGGGTGTGCCGTTGACATAGAGCCCTTGACAGCCACTCTCAACTCCTGGAGATCTGGCAAAGACCAGAGCCTGTCTGCACTTAATTGCTCCTGAGCACCAGAGAGAGAAGGCCTTGCATATTTTACCCCTTGGAGGCGAAACATTCCTTAAAATCAATGTTCTGCCTTCTCAAACACCTGAGCAGGAGACCTGACTGAAATATGCTAGCTGGATCATTTCCAGAACAATCTTAGACCTTGCAGAGGTGAGAATCTGCTGTGGCCAACCCCCCCACCAAGTAATTTAAGCCTATTTTGACTTCCCACATCTAATGCCCCCCTGCCCTCTGAAAGCGGAACTTTGACACTGTAAAAGTACATCCATTAATGTGTTAAGGGAGCCTTAAGTAACAGGCAGGCACATAGAATTGCCCAGCATTTTGCTCCCTTCTCCTTTTTCACATTAGCTTCATTTGACAGCAGCCTTGGCTATGCCTTTCTGTACGGTCACGCATCTATTCCTTTCCAAGACTATTGCTCTTAAGAGGTGTACGTGTCTACATTGAAGAGACACGATTTGGCGCTTCGAAACAAGTTGATAAATTGCTTTTCATCAGAGATGCGAGTGTCAGAGAGCTGGCCTCCCAAGAAAGAAACGTTAATTATAGCTCCTGTGGAACTTTTTATCCCATCACCTAGTTACGAGCCGTACCCACCGGGTTGAGCTGAAATGGGGACAGGGAAGGTATCGGACATCCTCAAGAGGAGCTCTTCTACGGTGACGCCTGGAAAGTAGGGCTTAGTGGTTTTCCTGGAGCCAGAGCCGAAGCGGAGACCTGTCAGGCCGTTCACTGGAGACAGCCCTAATGGGGTCCCGTTTGCCACTCTGAATCCTGGAGATAAGACCAATGAAGAAGGGCTGAAGTCTCTGAATGGTGCCGGCCATGTCCCCTTGGGCAAGTCACTGAACTTCTATGCCTCAGTTTCTTCAGCTGCGAAATGGGGGATTCGATACTTGTTCTCCCTCCTACTTAGGCCGTTAGTCCCGTCTACTGCTCCACACTTTCCCGTCCCCCTCTCTCTCGCTCACTTATGTGATTAACTTATATCTACCCAGCGCTTAGAACAGTGTTCAACAAATGCCACAGAAAAGAGGGGGGATAGTGATCGGCTTTCCTCTTCACATCTGCTGAAGTCAGACGAAGGAGAATGGGCTTAAGCTGCCACCTGAGGGATTGGTGGTAAGCTAATCGATCTAATAGTAGTACTGAATGGCTCCTCTGCACAGCACAGTGGACTGGATGCCTAGAAGTAGTAGTAAGAATATGGGCCCGAGAGCCAAAAGACCCAGGTTCTAATCCAGGCTCTGCCACTTGCCTGCTTCGTGAATGTGCGCAAGTCACTTCACTTCTCGATGCCTCCATTTCCTCATCTGGAAAATGAGGACTCAGTATGCCGTCGTCCCTCCCGCTTAGAGCGTGAGCTCCACTCAGGACAGGGACTGCGTCCCATCTGACTGAGCTGCATCTATAACAGTGCTTAACCCATAGTATAGTAAGAGCATAATAAATACCACAGTTACTAGTAGACAGGATCTCTGATCTGTAGGAGCTTGCAGTCCAGCCCGGGAGACTTGTCTGAAATAACCTGAAGGTAAAAGGTAATAAATAATAGAGGATAAAGATATGTAAAGATGAGCTGCCAGGAAGTTGTGAATTCTTAAGGACGCAAGTGCTGTGGAAGTGCTCAAGTGGCAGTTCGCTCATTCATTCAGTTGTATTTATTGAGCACTTACTGTGTGCAGAACACTGTACTAAATGTTTGGAAAGTACAGTTCGGCAATAGAGACACAATCCCAGTTGCAGGGAAATGAGGTAGGAAGATTAGTAGTCAGTTGGGGAAGGTATTTAGAGGAGTTTGTTTTTTGTTTAATGGAATTTTTAAGCACTTACAATGTGTCAAACACTGTTCTAAGCCCTGGGGTAGATACAAGTGAGTTATGTTGAACATAGTCTCTGTCCAGCACGGGGCTCACGGCCTAATTAGGAGGGAGAACAGGAGAACTGAGGCAATGGAGAAATAAAGGGTCTTGCCCAAGAACACCCAGCAAGCTGGGATCAGAACCCATGTCCTCTGACTCCCAGGCCCACATTCTTTCAAGGAGGCAGGTGACCTGTCTGTCAGCTGTGAAAGGGAGGGTGGTCCAGCCATCTGGAAGGGTTCGAGTCAGAGATTGTCAGAGGGTGAGAGTTGAGATGGAGATCGAGTTGGGGTGTGGTGGGAGGAGTGGAGAAGTCAGGGGGAGAGAGCCAATAGATTGCCTTCAGGATGTAAGAATGACCTAATGACAATTGTGGTATTTAAGTACTTACTCTGTGCCAAACACCATACTAAGCACCGGCATAGATGATGCAAGACAGTCAGGCTGGTCACAGTCCATGTCCCACGTGGGGTTCACAGCCTAAGTTGGAAGGAGAATAGAAATCAAATCCCTATTTTTCAGATGAGGAAACTGAGGGGGAACAGAGAAGCTGCGACTTGCCCAAATCACATTGGCGGAACTAGAATTAAAACCCAGGTCCTCTGGCGCCCACTCCTGTGCCCTTTCCATGAGGTCATTCTGCTCCTTAGGGAAGGAACCATCTACCATCCCTCCCTTTGCTTCCTCCTCCCTGCCTTTCCCTACAGGAACTTCGAGTGGACCTCTCGTTCATAAGCTTACTCAAACTCTTTTTGGATCCCTGTTGATGTTTTCAGCCAGCAAAAGTTCCATAGTAACACAGTCCAGATGGTTCCCCCGAACCGTGTGAAGAAGCCTTTCCTTCTGGGTGTGAACTGGCCACCTTCAAGCTTCCCTGGTACACGCTTATCCCGGGGTCGGCAAGTTGATGGAATGATGATTCTGGTTTTGCCCAGTCTCCATCCTTAATGAACTTGAAGCCTTCCCATCATGATCCTCTCTCCCTTAGTCTTTCCAGGCTGAAGCCTCTCCGTCCCCACAATCATCTTAGTTACCCTTTTCTGAACCGTCTCCAGCTTGCCGTCACCCTTTCCAAAATGCAGTGCCCAGCCGTATTCCACTTGGTTGGTCTACACCGATTTTATACCGTGACAAGATCCTGGCTCTCCGATTCCTGTCCCCTGCTTGGCATTGTCCGGCATTTGGTTTTTTGGCCTCTTGCCCGTGTGTGGAACCGGTAATTTAAGAGAGCAGGCATTGATTCCGAGAGAGTTCTGCTGAGGTTTCATCCATCGTCATGTAATTGTAACTTGGATTATCTTTCCGTGGGTGCCTTGTCTTGCCTTTACTCCCATTAAAGGTCATCTCACAGTGGCATATGCGAAACCCTGGGGTTATCAGACCGGACGCAGTCCCTGTCCCGCTCAGGGCTCCCCGTGGTTACAGAGGAGGGAACCAAGAGGCCCAGAGAGGTTGTGTTTTGCCCAAGGTCACACAGCAGGCCCATTTGGAACTGCTCGCTGGGTCTCCCGATTCCCCCGTCCACTGGTCTTTCCACTAGGCCAGGCTGTCCATCAGCAGCCTGTTCCCTCCACTTCACGAGCTCTTCCAGGCGTTTATCCCCAACCTGATGGCATTTCACCCCCTGAAAAACCCTCGTGTCAACTCTAAACTAGTCCCACTACAGATCCTTTGGGGACCCTTTTCCAACCTGAAAAGAGGCCAGATTTCCCTACCTTTTGTTGCCTATATTTTACCCGGGTTTCTGTTCCTGCCCTAACATTCCCGCCGATCCTGGGATTAGTAATGTTTTTAAAGTCTTTGGTGAGTCAGAGGTCTTTTGACAATCCAGAATTGATTGTGCCTACTGGTTCTCCTCTTTCCATGCATGCCTCTTGACTCCTTCAAAAGAATTCCAGATTAGGGAGGCATGATTTCCCTCTTCCCACACTGCCAGTTTGCTCTTCTTCTAAATTCTAAGTGCTCATTGATCTGTGTCTTGATTTTAGATCCTACTGATTCGCCAGGAAGGGAAGCGAAACCACACAAGGCCCGGTTCCCAGGTTCACCTCAGGACCCTTTCTGCCACCTTTATCTGCCATCGCCAACTCTCTGGTACCCTCCGCCAGAATTCTAGGGTGGATGCTAGCCAGTCCCGGGGCTCCATTGGCCTCTCGTTTGCCAGCTTGGGCCCTGGCATTCTGCCGTTTGATTCCATTCCTCTGAACTGTCTGCCCCTAAAGCCGTTTGGGTCAGGGGATCGCTGACATCTTCAGGAAAGGCTAAATAACAGAATTGACCAAACCTCAGAACTATCTCCTTTTCATTCTCAAGGGCACCCCTTGCCTGGAATTGGTCAGGCTAGTTAGAGGGACACTTACCTGGCCACCTGGGTAGCAGGCGAGGAGTCGTTCAGTCTTAACAGTTAAAACAGGCGGAGATCAGAGATGCCTGTTACTGAGCCCCAGATGAAGCAAGAGAAGAAGTGCAGTTTAGTGGGAGGAACACATAGCTGGGAGTCAGAAGGATCTGGGTTCTAATCCCAGCCCCACAACCCGTCTGCTGTGGGACCTTGGGCAAGCTCATCTGTAAAATGGAGATTAAGACTATGAGCCCCATGGGGGACATGGACTGTGTCTAATCTTATTAATTTTACTCTACACTAGCACTTAATACAGAACCTGGCACATAGTATGTACTTAGCAAATACCATTTAAAAAAAAAATTAATGGGGAGGCCCCTGCAGGGTAATAGTTTTGCAGCACAGGTGCCTTCCAGCCCCCTCTTCTGCCTTTAATTCTGCTCTCAGCTTCAACAGGCCTGGTCAGTGTCCTGATGCCCATTCCGTTTGGACCAGGACACCTGAGTGATTTTCAGTGGGGGCCACCGTGGGAGCAGTTTGGGGTCTGTCTCCACTTTTTTTTATGGTATTTAAGCACTTACTATGTACCAGGCACTGAACTAAATGATGGGGTAGATACACATTAATCAGGTTGGACAAGTGGGGCTCATGGTCTTAATCCACATTTTGCACCTGAGGTTACTCATCTCAAAGAGAAGTGAAGTGGTTTGCCCAAGGTCATCAAGCAGACAAGTGGCGGAGCCGGCATTAGAACCCAGGTCCTTCTGAATCCCAGGTCCGTGCTCTATCTACTAGGCCTCGCTGCTGCTTCTTATGAGCAGTTTCATTGGCAGAGTGGAGAAGCGGGAGGTATGGGCTTGCCGCCAGTTTCGGCCTCGTTCGGCTCTCGTTCAATTATGCCTGATTAGCTTTCATTGCCAGTAGCTGCGATAATTACCCTCCGGTCAGGCCTCCGGCCAAGGGATGAACTAGATGGATTTTTAAGAATTAGAGCCACACCATCCAACCAAGTTCCACCCACCCCTAGTCTTTTCGTGGCCTCATTAGAACGAGAGACTGGAAGCTGTGTAAAAATTCATCTCCAAATTGCTTGGAACTAAAACGCCCCATCTTTTCTCTTAAAAGAATCTGCTGGAAATAGCCCGAATGGCTCCTTACCTGTCCAGGTCCTACCTGTGAACTTATGGCTGCTTATGGTGGAAGAATGGGCCCAGGGGGTGGAGCAGAGAAGGAAGAATAGTTGCCAACTCATAGCATGGGTCCTGATTGTGAGAGTCAGGGCGTGACTTGATCTTCTAGTTGTGTTCTAATTCTCTGAGTTAACCCTCTCCAAAAAACGCGGACCTGCAAACACCAGCACCTTGTGATTTCTTGCATTCCTGACAGACAGATGCAAACCCTGCTGGGTCTGTAGAAGAAGGCACAGCAACCTGATAGAGCATGGGACTAGGAGTCAGAAGGACCTGAGTTCTAATTCCTGCTCCACCACTTGTCTGCCCTGTGACCGTGACCAAGTCAGATCACTTCCCTGTGCCTCGGGTACCTCATCTGTGAAATGGGTGGGAATTAAGACTGGGATCCCTATGTGCAACAGACACTGTGTCCAACCTGATTATCTTGTATCTACCCCAGTGCTTAGAAAAGTCCTTGGTACATAGTAAGCACTTAATAAATACCATTAAAAATCCCCCCAAAAAACCCATATCTCTTGTAATTCTTTATACTTTCCCCCACAAGTGCCGATTAGAGAAGTGGATGAACAGATGCTACAAGCAGTGGTCACTGTAGGCCGATGTTGGTTAAGGTGCCGGGAACTCAGCTGGATTCTGATTGGGGCCGGTGCCTGGAAGGCAAAGCTGGAGCCCTACTGGTGATCTGCTCTTTTTCTGGGATGCAAAAGCTCAGCTTGGGAAGCTTCTCAGAGCTCCTCCTGCCTCGCCAGCCTCTCCAAGTCAGTTGGAAGTCAGACAACCAAGGGCATGGCACAAGTTGAAGTATCATCTGTCACGGAAAACTCAGCATTTTGACAGAGTGAGCTGCTGCTGGAGTATGTGTGTATACGTGTGTGAGTGAGAGAGAGAGTGAGAGAGAGAGAGAGAAAAAAGGAAGTCCAGGAAATAGGCTAGTGAGGTCATGGTCTGACTTTGTCTACAGCAAGGAAATTGTGGGAGAAATTGTAGCGAACTCTGGAAGATGACATACAATGGGGTTTTCCCTCAGAGCCAGGTAAAGTTGGAATAGCAAAACTGCTAATAAACCTTGGATGTCGGCCAGGCCACATCAAGATCTGTTGGCAGCATGGAAACGAGAAGCGGGTAGGTGGCAGTCAGCTGGAGGACCTATTCTCATGTGCTCTTTCCAAAAGACGGCCCTCCGCCCCCCAAGTCTGGTGTCTTTCGAGAAGGGTTTTTACAAGAATGCTACTCGGAGGAAGAGTAGCCAGAATGCCGTGGGGATGGAAGGACGGTAAATCAATTAATAATCGATCGGTTATTATTTATTGAGCCCTTACTCTGTGCAGAGCACTGTTTTAAAGAACTTGGGAGAATACAATATGGTTTTCCCTTTTTTAATGGTATTTAAGCACTTACTATGTGCCAGACACTATACTCAGCGCAGGGGTAGATAAAAGATAGGTTGGACACAGTTCATTTCCCAGATGGGCCTCCCCGTCTTAATCCCCATTTTACAGAAGAGGGCATGGAGAAATGAAGTGACTTGGCCAATGTCACACAGCAGACAAGTGGCAGAGCTGAGATTAGAACCCAGCTCCTTTTGACTCCCAGGTTCTCTTTCCATTAGGCTATGCTGCTTCACGGTTAATAGTCCCCGACCTTATCTCCAAGCAGCTTACAATCTGCCCTGGAAAGTCTGACACTAAAATAGGGGAAGCAGCAGTAGGGGTGATGAGAGATTGATCTGGGAAGGCCTCCTGGAGGAGATGGAATTTTAGAAGGGCTTTGAAGATGAGAAAAGTGATTGGTCTGATGTGGAGGGCGAAGGAGTTCTGGACTGGAGGGAGGGCTTGAACAAGAGATCAAAGTGAAGTTGTCAAGGCAATTAAAAAAAAAATTCAACTTCAAAAAGAAATGACGAGTTGATGCAGCAGACAGATACCAGGAGGCTCTTCCAGATGGGAAAACTCCCAGCCAGGGTGCTGAAACAGTAGCAATGAATCACCTGCATTAAGATCAAATGAGAAAGGGAATGAAGGAGGGTAGGTCTCATCTTAAACCCTTCTCTCTCTCCCCTCCTCTGGCCTGCCCATCCTTCACAGGTGACTATCTTTTTACCCCTTCTAATTCAAATCAAAGCCTTTGATAGAGGAATAACTGTGAAACTCGACAGTGGTGAGAGCTGATGACGAGTGAAAGTAGGACAGGCCTCCCCAGAACCGAGTGAAATCTAAGTGAGTGCAGACTTTCATGAGCAGGATAAACCCATGCCCGGGGACAGGCTCCTGACTGACTGGCCGGTCTGCGTCCTATATAAGCCTATTGTGGCGGGGAATGTGACTGTTGTCATATTGTACTCTCCCAAGCACTTAGTACATTGCTCTGCACACAGTAAGTGCTCAATAAAAACAATTATATAAATGAATGAATGAACCCAACTCTTTCTGACTCCCAGCCCGTGCTCTTTCCTCTAGACCACGCTGCTTCTCAGGTTGTGTTCCCACTAGGCTGGTCAGAACTGCCTCACAGTAGATGCTCAATAAATGCCAGTGATGATGGCAAGAGGGGCATTGTCTAGCCCCTAATGAGCCATCTTACTCCTTCCCTATGCCCTTGCCAGCAGGCACCCAGTGCCACCTCCAGCATGAAGCCCAGCAGTGTTGCAGAGGGAGAATTGTAATGGGAGGGGGCTTCCCACTTGCCCTCCGCTGTCCATCCATG
The DNA here is from genome assembly GCF_004115215.2 of Ornithorhynchus anatinus. NCBI lineage: Eukaryota > Metazoa > Chordata > Mammalia > Monotremata > Ornithorhynchidae > Ornithorhynchus > Ornithorhynchus anatinus. The sequence goes on from NC_041744.1 coordinate 9,212,992, forward strand.
CTCCCCCCCCCCCACCTCCCGCCCCAGATTCTCTCTTAGATAAGTCACCCCCTCTGTCGTGGTTTCGCCTCCCGGTTTTCACAGGACTCATTAGCTAAAGACGAGCGCCCAGGGCTGGGAAAATAAAAAGCACTTCATAATTTGCAGCTGCTTTGTTGGGTTCCACTTCAACCTGAATAAGCAATCTGAGAAACTCTGAATCAGCACAAGCTTCTAAAGGAACATGGCAAAGGACAGTGAGAAGTCATCGTTCAGTCTCATAATCGTTCGGTCTCATAGAAGCCCCGTGCTTGCTGGCTGTGCTAAGCGCTGGTGCCGATCCAAGGTCACCAAGTTGGACATAAGTTGTGGACCAAGGTCGGTGCGGTGGATGGTTGGAGCAGGTTTTCTGAGTTCCAGTGCAGACGTGTGTTTTGTTACGGGCTTACTACGTGCTGGGCCGTGTTCTATGCACTGGGGTAGATACAAGCTAATCAGATTGGACACAGTCCCTGTCCCACATGGGGCTCACAGTCTTCATCCCCATTTTACAGATGAGGTCACCGAAGCACAGAGTAATGAAATGACTTGCCCAAGGTCACACAGCAGAAAAATGGCAGAACCAGGGCCTCTGACTCCCAGGCCCATGCTCTTTCCATTAGGCCCCCCTGCTTCTCTGCCACGCTGCTTGGTGTCCTTTGGGAATGGATAATAATAACAATTATTATAATAGTACTTGTTAAGCACTTACTATCTGCCAAACACCGTTGTAAGCATTGGGGTAACTACAGGTTAATTGGTTTGGATACAGTTCCTATCCCACACAGGGCTCACAGTCTAAGAAGGGGAGAGTAGCCCCATAGCACTTGTGTACATATCTGTAATTTATATTTGTCTGTCTCCCCCTATAGACTGGAAGTTTGTTGTCGGCAGGGAATGTGTCTTTTTATTGTTATATTGTACTCTCCCAAGTGGTTAGTACAGTGCTCTGCAAACAGTAAGTGCTCAGTAAATGTGATTGAATCGAATACACAAAATATAAAACTGTCCGAGGTGCCACAGCCTTTCCAGAGGAATGTAGAAAAAGTTGAAAGGCCAGCGAATAGCTGCCTAAAGCTGGGGAAAGCAGAACCACAGGGACCAGGGTTAAAGGAGCCGGGGAGAGTTTGCCTGCTGGAGAGGACCCCAGAGGTGTTGGAGTGACTAGCTGTTTTCAAGGAATGGGGGAACTAAGCTAGGTGGCTCCAAGGGGTATTTTGGCTGAGGCCATATGTGATCTTTCTTGGTGGTGGGGGTGTCTGTTTTTTTTCCTGAAACCAGCCTGCTTCCAATAAAAAGCAAAAGTGGTATTTTAGATCAGCCTTTGGCTTCCAAAAAAAAAAAAGTAGGGGTGGTGGTAATGAGTCTCTTAATTAATGCACTTTCACAATTAGTTGTAATCTTATTTTCTGACAATGTCAACTGCTGGGCCCGTTTTCTAAATTGGAACCATAAATAACACAGGAGCTGATGGGTTAGCTGGGCTCTCCAGGTCACCCCCACACTTGATTTCCTTTTTAATTGAAGTACACAAACAGGCAATTCATGTCAGAGACCAGGGTTTGGTCTTGGGCTTCTCTACCTTGGTTTCCAAAGATGGCCATGCCTGTTATAAGGATGGCAAAAATATGGTGAAGAGATACGCTTTTTGCTCCTAAGAGCAGGCGGCTCGTTTCTAGTGGGAAAAGCCATGATTCTGGGAGTTCTGGGCTTTGGTTCTAGCGAAGTTCTTGACTTGCTATGTGACCTTGGGCAAGTCATTTAACCGTGTTGTGCCAGCTTCCCCATTTGGAAACTGCTCGAGGGCAGTAATCAAGACAACTAAATCTAGTGTACTCTCGCAAGTGCTCAGTATAATGCTGGGCATGGCTTAGTGGAAAGAGCACAGGCTTGGGACTCAGAGGTCTTGGGTTCTAATCCCGGCTCCACCACTTGCCAGCTCTCTGTGACCTTGGACAAGTCACTTTTCTGGGCCTCAGTTACCTCATCAGTAAAATGGGGATTGAGACTGTGACCCCCCCATGTGGGACAACCTGTAAACCCTGTATCTATCCCAGGGCTTAGAACAATGCTTGGCACATAATAAGTGCTTAACAAATGCCATCATTAATGCTCAGGAAATGCCGTTGATTAATGATTCCCCTTCACCGGGATGACGGGCATTAAAACGCCATTGAAATGTAAGGTTCCTAGCCCCTGGGAAGGGCCCAACTGCCCATCGTTTCTGCCTCTCCCTCCTCGGGCAGGTAGCCAACTCCCCACATTAGGTGCCGTGTCTCAGACTCAGCTTACCCACAGAGCACTCAAGAGTGGAGATTTGCCACTGTAAGAATAATAAAATACTGTGGAGAGGGCCCTTGACAGACATAGAAAATGATATGGCCCCTTGGATCCCTCAATCAATCGAGAAGCAGCGTGACCTAGGAGATAGAGCACAAGTTTGGAAGTCAGAAGGACCTGGGTTCTAATCCCAGCTCCACCACTTGTCTCCTGTGTGACCTTGGACATGTCACTTCACTTCTGTGGGCCTCGGTTACCTCATCTGTGAAATGGGGACTAAGACTGTGGGGCCCCATGTGGGACTTGGACCACGTCTGACTTGATTAGTTTGTGTCAGTAGAGTGGCTGGCACCTAGAAAGTGCTTAATAAATACCATAAAAAAGTGGTATTTCTGGAATGCCTACTGTTTGTAGAGCACTGTAGTAAGAGCTTCACTGCCAGTTCTTAAGAGTTGGAGGACAAGTCCCACCCCGTCCATCTCCCTGTCTGGTCTGGCCTGGTGGAACAGGACCACAAGAAATCATCTGGCCCCGGGCTGGTCCCCTCCGTTTCTGCTCCGCCCCAGGGTGACCGGAGGAGTCCCCTCTTCCAGACCAGAGGCCTGGCTTCAAAGCTCCTTTCGGGTAGGGGTAGCCGGTGTGTTAGTTTCTTGAGGCATGTCCCATTGGAATTTAGGTTCTAGGGGAAGCCAGATGGTAATCAAAACGTCTGGATGGTTTTGTGTTTTAAATAAAAGGTCTCGGCCCAGCTGCCTGAACTCCAAAGGAATGCTTTATCCCTCCAGGGCTTCAAACACCCCTTGCAGTCAAGGGCCTGTTTCTTTCCTGCCTTCGTGATTATTGCTTGGCCTGGGACCGGAAAGTGAATGGAGCGAGTCCCCTTCCCCCTCCAACAGACACATATACCCCCACACAAAAACACGCCCCTCCACCCCCACCCCTTGACATATCCTTACCGTGTGCTGAGAAGTCTGAACCAAGCACTTGGGGAAACAGCAGAGCTAGTCCACACAATTCCTGCCCACAGGGACCTTACAGCCTACAGATCCATGAATGGGTGACAGATTGTACGTTCCAAGAGTTTAGTACAGTGGTCTGCACATAGTAAGCGCTCAATAAACACTATTCATTCAATAGTTTTTACTGAGTGCTTACTATGTGCAGAGCACTGTACTAAGTGCTTGGAATGTACAATTCGGCAACAGATAGAGACAATCCCTGCCCAATGACAGGCTTACAGTCTTGAATCTCCAAAAAAAGCAGCCACGGGGCAGAGGCTCAAGAGAACATTCTGGGTAACAGCCCTCTCTCAATGTTGTTGAAGCCCATCTAAAATTCCACCCCTTCCAGAAAGCCTGCCTCAGTAGTCTCAACACCCTAGTCCCCGTAGCCCAACACACACCTGAAGGATTTGTGGCTTTTATTCCTGTTCTCCACATTTACATAAACCTGTATATTTGAATGTGTGTGTTTATTTACACATCCAGTTATTGATTCAGCTAGTACCAGCTAGTTTCTCCTGGTACAATTGTACTGCTTCCTATTGTGAAGCATTGTCCTTCCTCCTGCTGTCACTATTTGTAAATCTTTTTTGTCCATCTTCCACCACTCGTTAGCTTGAAAGCTCCTTTAGAGCAGGGACTTTCCCCAACGCTTCGCTCAGCACTCAGTAGGCGATCGTTACTGAGGGCCACTGCTCATGGAAGGGCAGAGTTGTTTCCAGGTCTTGTGAGCGGAGCGGTTTGCTCTGGTCTTTCCCCGGAGCCCACCACTAGCCCTACCCCTCGCAGAGTTTAGCCCACATGGGGGGATCCTGGGGAATCCAATCTCCCCCACCCCCCTTTCAGCTCCCCTGGCTGGTGGGCAGAGGGGGCCTGGCTAAGCTAAGGGCACCCCTAGGGAAAGGCTTTGTTTTCCAACTCCAAGAGAGCCACTGTCTACATTCCCCGAGGGGAAGTCATTGTGGCATGTACAGGTGTGGGAGGGGGTGCTTTTCTTGCAGACCTATCATTAAGTTAATAGGATCTTAAACTGCAGCCTTCAACTTGTCCTTGCACCTGAGTGACAGAAGTAAACCACCAGTTAATCAGTTGTATTTATTGAGCGCTTACTGTGTGTCGAACTCTGCGCTTGGGAGAGTACAATATAAAAGTATAACAGACACTTTCCCTGCCCACAGTGAGTTTACAGCCTAGAGGGGGAGGAAGAGTCCTTAATGTTCACCATGATCCCTTCCATTTTCACCAAGTTGCCCGCCCCAACTCCCTCGAATAATTGAAACCCCACTGTGCTGTCCATATCCTGAAGCATCTCACCTTCTACATCCTAGGAGAGAGGTTAGGGACAGTCATGGGATCTCTGACTTCGGTGGTTTCCTAGCTCAAGTGGACTATTGTTCTGGTGGCCTCCTTACCCTCAGGGTTTTTTGTTTGTTTTTTAATGGTAATTGTTAAGCGCTTGCTATGGGCCAGACACTGTGCTAAGCTCCGGTGTAGATACAAGGTAGTCAGGTTGAACACAGTGCGTGTCTCACATGGGCTTCACTGTGTTAATCCCCATTTTACAGATGAGGTAAAGGAGGGACAGAGGAAGAGAAGTCACTTGCTAAGGTCATGCGACCGACAAGTGGCGGAGCCGGGATTAGAACCCAGGTCCTTCTGTCTCCCAGGCCCGGGCTCTATCCATTAGGCCATGCCGCTAGTGGTTCTCCTAGCTGCCATCACTCTAGTGCTGCACCCACCCTCAGCTTTTCCGACCCATTTCCTCATTCCTTGGGCCTGGGCAGAGGCTACTTCACCATTGATGGGTGCTTTAACCTGAGGGGCCTGGGGGAAGACCGGGGATCCCCTGGGCAGCTTCGCGATGGGAGAAACGTTCCCTTTCTGAAGCGGAGGTGGCTATCGGAACCTCTCAGTAGGCCCTCCGGCTTCACCCCAGTCCCCTGGTAAAGTGGCTCGGTGCAATGTTCCAATCTGAACCCGGAAAGGCCTCCTTGGGTCATCGCAGGTGGCCGGGCCGTGGGGCTGGGAAGGACTTTTATGATCTGGCAGAGAGGTGCTGTGTGGCATCCGGGCGGGCACCCCCGGTGTCCCAGCCCATCCCAGCAGGCTCCCTTCGGCGCTGCCGCTTACTCTGATGTAGGAGAGATCATGTTTCGGGAACGGAGCCCTGCTGCAAGCCGTCCCGGCTGGGAAGTTTTTGGGGCCACAGGACCTGTGGTCCATAGGTTCCACGTGTGGAGGGAAGCCAGAGTAGGAAAGCGTTGCCCTGTCCCTGCCTGTCACTGTCCCCCACCAGACACGAGCAGAAGGAGGAAGCCTGAGTGCCAAGTTGGTACACTGGGAGGGGCTTGCATTGCTACCGCCCGCTAGCCCCCCGTGGGGGAAGGTGAAGTCACGGTCCCGTTTCTGGGCCTCTTGGCACACCGTGGGGCCAGGGGGCACTGTCACGTGAAGCCCTAGTGACAGTTGGGGACAAACCGTTGTTACAGAGGAAGGCGGCAGAGGGCTCCGTTCGGTAGGCCACGGTCCCGAAGGAGCGGCTTCCCTCCAGAACGGGGAGGCCTCCTCAGCCCAGGACAGGGCTGGAGTGGTCGGGGTCTCCCCCGGGTTTCTGCCCGCGGACCCTGACCTTGTTTTCTCTCACGTTGCAGTGTGAGGAGTGACTACCCCATGTTGTGTTGATGCCAGTCTGCCATGCTAGCCTGTCTGCCAGGGCCAGGTGACCTGTCCTTTCAGCTTCTTTCTCACACGCAGATGAACACTGGACTACAGAAATGTAAGTAGCCTGGCACAGCGGGCGAGGAGTTCAGTCCTTCCTTCCCCCCGTACCCCGTGCCCAGCTGCTTGATGGCACCAGTTGTCTCTGTTCGCCCCTCAAAAAGGTTCTCAATCATCAGTGGCCCAAGGCCAGTCGGCCCCCGGGTCCAGGTGCGGAAGACTGATACTAGGCAAGCAGAGATGTTTGGGTTTGTACTGAGTTGAGTTACTTAACTGAATTCTTCATGTGCTCTTCAAGAGATCGGATGCTCTTTCGCTTGGCCATTGCTGGCCCTGGGGGGCCGAAAGCCAAAGGGCATTTTTTCTGACAGAGATCCCACCTAAGGAAACAGGAGCCCTCTGGAACCCTTTAGGCACAGGAATTCCAGCCCCTTTCCCTGATCTCCTCTTCCCCCTCTTCCCATTTTGGATCCACCTCCACAGGAAACTGACTCTTGACCGGGAATCCCTGGCTCAAAACTTTCTCGAGTACCTTTTCCTCTTGAACTGTCACCGCCTCATCCTCCGACTCATCCACGTTGTTGTGAGCCCCCGGTCCTCTTTGGGTGTGGACCCGCCTGCGATCACGCTGTGATCTCCGAAAGGGGAGCAAAGGGGAGAGGCCTAGAAACTTAATCCATTCCGGGCCAACCAAACCCTCATTTCCCATGAAACCGAAAGCCACTCTCTTTGCACTGGGAGAGGCCAGTTATGAAAGAGCAAATGTCCCACGGGCCTCGAGTCTGCCCCGGAAACAGTTCTCCTCCATCGCCGACGGGCCACAGCCACCGTACCGACGTCAGGCTGGCTCAACGCCGGGGCCACTGGCCTCCGACTCCCACCTTCCCGATGGTGGGTTTCGCATCCCCTGGGGGATAATCCCGGACTCTGGCCTAAGAGGGGCCAGGAAGCGGGCGGCCAGCCAGCTACAGGGAGGGGGGAAGCCAGCCGGCCGGCCGATCCCACGGGTCTTCGTGTGTGTTAGGAACCAAGGCCCGCTGCAGGCCCGCTCCCCTGTCCTGATGGAAGGGTGCAGAAGGGTGATGCCTGTGAGGCAGCTGGTGACCAAAGGGAGGCCGGGTTAGCCCGTGTCCTCGGCCAGCAGAGCAGCCCCCACTGGCACCTGTTGCGGGCGCCCGTCCCACTCCCTCCTGGGGTGAGCTCAGCTGCTTCAACAGACACACAACTGTGTCTCCTTCAAAGACTCCGGTCTCCAGAGAGGTCAGGGAAAGGGGAGCAGGTGATGGGGGAGACCCCATTCTTCCCCCGTAGTAAGCTTTAAGGCCCTGCTCAGGTCAGGAATGGCGGGGTTGGGTGGAGAACCGTCCCCCTCCCCCTAGCCTGGGGGGGCCCTCTCAGCACTAGATGGAGGTCCCGGTGCCGAAGCCCAGAGCAACAAGGCCGGGCCCGCTCTGGCTCCAGGCCAACTAAGGGTGCCCCTCCTGACCTGCGGCTCCTGGAAGGTCAGGCTCTGGGATTCTCCCCGGGGCCGGGACCACGTCACCATCTCCGTCCATCGTCATCCAGAGGGCTGTGGTCGGAGTCCCACACGGGCACCGGAGCCTTCTTTTATTCAAGCGAGGGCGTTCAGAGTCGGGCGGCAGAGAGGCTAACCGGCGGTTAGGGGCGGTTGCCAGGAAGCTCTCTCGGGACTGCTCCTCGGCCTGCTGTGCCAGCCCGGGGATTCATCCTTCACCCCTGAGCTCAGCAGCATTCCCTTCTTCCTAGCCTCCCCCCGCCTCCACCCCCGGCTCTCCCTGCCAGCCCAGGGACTTGGTGGAAGAACATGGAGGGCTCGGATCAGTCAGCAAGGTTGACTAACCTGTCTGTCCTGGGACAGGCTGTCCCGAAGAGTTAGACCCTCCCCCGGTTGGAGGCAGAGGGCTGGCCCAGATGACCTCTCGGGCTTCCTCCCGGCTCCCCGGCTGGTGCCTTCTGCGGCTCCAGCCGCGGCCCCCTCCCCGACGGGTCTGTGTGGCGGGGGAGGAGGGGCCCGGAGGAGGGGCAGTGGGGGGCAGCCGGATCCGGCACTGACGGGCTCCTCTCTCCGCAGGGGACACTACCCAGAAGATGAGAGCTGCTCACTGCCCCACTCCAGCCGAATTGGATGCGTATGCTAAGAAGGTCGCCAACCACCCACTGACTATAAAAATCTTCCCCAACAGCGTCAAAGTCCCCCAGCGGAAACACGTCCGTCGGACGGTGAACGGCCTGGACACGTCGGGCCAGCGGTACAGCCCCTACCCGGCCCAGGCCGGCGCCAAGACCGGCCTGCTCGCCATCGTCAAGGCGCCGGCGAAAGGTGTCGTCAAAGACTTTGACGGGTCCCGCGCCCGCCTGCTCTCGGAGGCCGCCATGAACCCGCCGGCCGCCCCCTACGCCGCACCGAGCACTTTAGCCCACTCCCACGCCCACGCCCAGGCCCAGGCCCAGGCCCTGGCCCGCCAGCAGGCCCTGCAGCACGCACAGACGCTGGCCCACGCGCCCCCGCAGGCACTGCCGCTCCCTCAGGGTATCCCGCCGCCGCCCCCCCAGGGCCTGCCCCCACCCCCTCAAGCCATGGCCCACCCGGGCCTGCAGCACCTGCCGCCCGGCCTGCCCGGGGCCCGGAAGGCGCCGCCGGACGCCGAGGCCCCGCCCAACGTGACCGTGTCTACCTCAACCATCCCGCTGTCGCTGGCGGCCAGCCTGCAGCAGAGCCAGCCCCCGGACCTGAGCAGCATCGTCCACCAGATCCACCAGTTCTGCCAGACGCGGGCGGGCGTCGGCACTACCTCAGTGTGCGAGGGGCAGATCGCCAACCCCAGCCCCATCAGCCGGAACCTGCTCATCAGCGCCAGCACCCGGGTCTCCTCCGCCCACCACGGCCCCCCCGCCCTCCCCGCCGCCGCCGCCCCCCTGCCGCCGCCCCCCTGCGGGGTGGGCGCCGCGGACCACCCCACCCTGGGCCTGCCGCTGGCCGCCCTCGGCCGGGCGCCCGCCGGCTACCCGGCCGACCTGAAGCCCGCAGCCTGGAATCAGCACCAGCTGGCCCACCTGCAGCAGATGTGCGGCGACGCGGGCGGCCCCGCCGGGCTGACGGGCAAGCACGCCGCCGGGCGCGAGGCGGCCGGCTTCCCGGCCAAGCCCGCCGCCTACCCGCCGGAGCTGTGCCAGCTGGGCCAGCCCTTCCACCTGAAGGCCGCCCCCCTGGAGAAGCCGACCCCCTCCCCGCCCGTCAACGGGCTGGCGGGCCCCCTGCCCTACACCAACGGCCACTACTTCCCGCCCCTGTGGAACAACATCCTGCCCACGCCCAACAGCGACAGCTCGGGCTCCCAGGACCTCGCCGGGCCCTTCCACGGCGGCGGCCAGCCCGCGGGCGCGCCCCTCGACTGCTCCGCGCCCTCCCACTACCGCCCGGGCCCCGGCCCCGCCGGCTGCGGCGGTCCCGGCGGCGGGGGCTGCGGCGGCGGGGGAGGGGCCGTGGCCCCCCCGGCCGGCCCCGCCCAGAACGGCCTGATGCAGACCATGGACTACCTGAGCGGCGGGGACTACCAACAGGCCTGCTTCCGCGAACAGAGCCTGGCCCTGCTGAGCAAGGCCCCCCTGGCCCACCGCCCGCCCCAGCCTGCAGACAGTCGCAACATCCACGGCCAGCAGCACCCCGGCTACAGATAAACCGCCGACCCCCGCCCTCCGCCCTCCCCTCTCCCCCTTTCCCCTTCCTTCTTTGCCCGAGGAACACACGCACACACACGCCGCCCGCGCGCCCGCGCACACTCACAATCCTAGGTCTAGTCTTCATTTTATCAAGTAAGCAGGGCATCTGCATCTGTCAGGCTGGGTGTGATCGGTTGTCGCACGGTGCCTCCTGACGGTCTGTTCTGCTGGGGTCTGGCGGTGCCCAGCTGTCCCCTCGCACCCTCTTTTCCCCCCGCTTCTCCGTTCCCCGGCAACGCAGGTCCCTGTTTGTTTCCCGTTTTGCAGCCGGGCCCTCGGTTTCCCATCCGACAGTCTCTGCCCGCCCTCCCACCGTGCCGCTCTCCTCCAGGCCGGATTTCTGTCCTCCCCTTCCCCGGGCCGCGGCTCGCTCTCTGTCACCCCGTCTTTCTGGCTGGGCCGGGAGGGCTCCCCAAGAGAGCTTAGGGTCCCAACAGCCCAGAGGTGCAGGTGGGAGGGGAGCAGAGGCCCAAGGGCTCTGCGTGGAGAGCGGCCCGGCCCAGAAACGGTTGGGAGGGGGCTCGAAGCCCATGGGTTCGGGGTGCAGACCCCGCCACAGGGATCGTCCCCTGGCTCTCCGGGCCGCATCCCCAAAACGAGCGGAAATGCCTTGCCGACAGGTTCACCCTGACCCCTCTCCCCTCCCTCCAGGAGTTTGCTGCTCGATTGGAGAGACCAGTTAAAACACTAACGAACAAAGTGGGTCTGGCTCCCCCTTGTCATGTGGTCTCCCCCCACCCCAGCCCCCTTCCGGACCCTCCTCCCCTAACCCCCCTCCCATCCCAGAGGAGCCTGAATAGATAACGATCACGCTGCTTCGGGGAATCTAAATCCCCCGAAACCAAGTGAACGACATTGGTTCTTTCTATGTACACTGGCTAAGAATATTGCTCTCTACACTGTAAGTTTTAAGTGTAATATTTCTGTATGAATGTAGTGTGGGTTTGAGTAGCATTTGTGTACGAGTGGACCCACAAGCACATGAACCCCACTGGCCGCCTCTTGTCACAGTCCCTCGATGTAAAAAGAGAAACACAAAGCCTTAAGCTCTGCGAACGGTCCTTGAAGAAACGAGCGTGGTTTCAAAATCCGGAGACTGACTGGTGTCCCCCACCGTCCCCCGTTCCCTCCCTCCCCAGTTCCCGAGGGACTTCCTAGTTGGCTTAGAGACATTTTCCGTCAAGGAAAGCCGAGACGGCCGCTTCGGTGTAAGTTTCTTCTCCCTCCTTTTGAGTTGTAGACGCTTGTTGGTTCTGGGCTGTGAACAGATCCCCCTCCTCTCCTTTCGGTTTCCAACCTCAGCCAAGTTTGACGCACCCCCACCCCCCCCACCCCCACCCCAGCCCCCCGTCCCCAAGTCTCCACACACCGTGCGGTACCTCTGAGCCAAAGTCCTTATTTAAGAGATTCGTTTCCTTCCACACGTGCGCCCCGTCCCCCGTCTCCTCCCCCCAACCTCCTCCCTCCCCCACCGGTTGTGTTCTTTAGCGATAAACTTTTTAGCAGCCTGAAGCGATGTGACTAGAGACCGGTTTTTAAATTATGTGTTGGCGTTGTTGCCTTATATTTAAAAAGAGGAAAAAATGCCTGACTGTGTTATGCCAAATGATAGCAACATGAAGTCCTAACTTATTGTTTCCGATCGTACTCCTGCAGCCTGGAAAGCTGGCCCATGAACAGAAGCACTTGAGGCTTGTCATGCAATATCTCCATAGCTCCGTCTGCGTGTCTGTCTGCGTGTCTGTCAGTGTGCCTGCGTGTGACTGACTGACCGACTGGCCGGCCGGCTGTCCGGGGGGCCGGGGGGAGGAGCGGACCTCGCCGACTCTCCCTCTCTGGGGCGGGCGGAGGTCCGCGTGCATGTGTCTGCGTCTCTCCGCCGCCAGCGTTCAACGATCGCAGCGTCTCGCCCCCACTCCCGGCCCTCCGGTCCGTCCAGAGCCAGAAGGGCCCGCCACCAAACCTAAGCGGAGCCCCTCTCCCCAGACTGGAAACTCTCCCCCCGCTCATCTGCCGACACAAAATGTGAAGCCAAGCTGTCTAGCTCTTCCGGCCTCCTCCTTCCTCTCAACCCAGGAGTCTGGGCGGGCCTCTCCCCAGCCCCCCACAGGCCCCTTTACCCTGCCCGCCGGCCATGGCCGAATGGGGCCAGAGTGATGGGGTCTGAGGGTAACGTACTGTGAATCCTTTGCTCCCTGCTCCCCTTCTCCCCGCCCCGCCCTTGGCGGGGGGGCCCGGTGTCTCTCCGGCCCCTCCCATTTATCTCTTCCTCCGGCGGTGACCTCGTGGGCCACCGGCCCCCCCACCCGGCACCCGCGCCGGCCCAGCAATAAGGGTCCAAGTCCCGGCCACTGGGGAGTAGGGGAGGCCGTGGGCGGTCCGAGGAGGAAGGGCGGCAGGGAGCCCATTCCAGCATCCGTTTCCCGCCCCGGGCCGGGGCATCTGGCGGCGAGGTGGATGGCTCGCCTTCTGCGTCCCGTCGGTTTAATGCTGTGAACGTTGACGACTTTGCTTTCTGGTTTGAAACGTGTCCGCTTTATGGCAGAGCCCCTCGGTGGGGGAGGATGGGGCAAAGAAGGGGCGGGGGGGAAGGCCCTCCACCCCTCCCCACGTTCCCAGCCCAGGAGGGGGCTTTCTCCTCTGCGCCTTGTTTCTCCCGCTGGAAACGGGGCTCCCTCACCCGTCCTCCGTTCCCCTGCCCCCGCCGACCCCGGGCACTCCCACGTCGCTCGAGGGATCCCTCTGCCCCCGGGTCAGTTGGCAACGGGACGGGACCGCCCCGGATTTGGTCCGGCCTACGCTTGGCCCCGTGGCTCCCCCCGCCCCATCCGGGCCCTACACTCTTGACCCCAGCCCCCCCCCCCCCGCCCTTCCGTGTGTCTCGGTTGGATTGTTTGGAAAGTCCCCCCGGCGGAAGCCTCTCTGCGTGGGGGGCACCGCGGCCCCTGGCAGTGCCCTGGCAGTGCCCCCGCGGCCGAGGCTGGTTACTGCTGCTGCCTCCGCCGTAGTGGCATCCCAACTCCTACTGGTTATATGAAGCTGCTTCTCATGTGCTACGGGTATAAACTAGGAAAAAACTTTTCTTTTTTTGTCTGCAGGAAAAAAATAAAAAAAAGTAAAGCCAAAAATCTGTCTCACCTCCTCCCCCTGCCTCTTGGCTGTGTGCATGTGTGTGTGTAGCGTGGTGCACGTTGAGGGGCAAGGATTGCAGAGTTGGCGAGGAAGCTGGGGCTGAGCTCCATCACTGCGATTGAAACGGGAAGGCTCTGGGGTAGACTTTGGCCGGGGGGCCGGAGGAGGGGAGCGGAGTGTACCAAAGGAGTTGTGTCTGTTTTGGTTAATGTCTGGAAGCAGTGAGGAACGATGAGTGGGCTGTGGTCCCCCGTGCCCCTTCCCCTTTCCCATCCCCAACCTGCCCTGCGTTTTGTGAGAAGCAGCGTGGCCTAGTGGAAAGTGACCTTGGGCAAAGCACTTAACTTTTCTGTGCCCGTTACCTCATCTGCAGAGTGGGGATTAGATACCCGAGTGGGCGCGGGGGGTTCTGTTTTGTTTTTAATGGTATTTGTTAAGTGCGTGCTATATGGCAGGCCCCGTTGAAGGGCTCGGATAGATACAAACTAATCAGGTTGGACACAGTCTCTATCCCACATGGGGCTCACAGTCATGATCTCTAGGTGACAGATGAGGTTCCTGAAGCACAGAGAACTGACTTGCCCAGGGTCACGTAGCAGGCAAGTGGCAGAGGTGGGATTAGAACCCAGGTCCTTCTGACTCCCAGGCTTGGGCTCTATCCACCGAGTCATGCTGCTTCTGTATGTGTTTCACGTATTTTCCCTCCTGTTTAAACTCTGAGCCCCGATGGTCTTATAGCTACCCCGGTACTTAGTACAGTGCTTGGCACAGAGTAAGCGCTTAATACCACTATTATTATTATTTGTGACCAGCTGGGGCCTGGGCTGCACCTCCCTACCCTCCAGCTGGCACTGCTGGGTCAGAGCCCATGTCCCACGCACCCCGTTTCTGCTCCTTGGGCTAGGCTCAGGAAGCTGGGGAAGCCACGTGGCCTAGTGAAAAGAGCCCTGACCTGGGAGTCAAAAGGTGTGGTTCTAATCCCGGCTCCGCCATGTGTCCGTTGTGTGACCTTGGGCGAGTCACTTCTCTGAGCCTCTATTTTCTCGTCTGTATAATAGGATTAAGACTGCGGGCCTTATGTGGGACAGGGACTGTATCCAACCTATCTCGTATCTACCCCAGTGCGTAGTACAAGTACCCGGCACCTAGTAAGCGCTTAACAAATACCTCAATTGTTATTACTTGGGCTCGGAGGCGAGGACTGGGGGTGAGAATTGGGGGCGCTGGGCCTCCACTCCTCTGCCACCGCCCAGCTGTTATCTCCCACCACCTTCTGGGCCCCCAATTCTTTTTTCCCAGAGATAAACCCCTCCTATCAGCTGTCTCTGTGCCCTCCCGCAACCACACCCGGGACTGCCAGCCCTGGCAGGGCCTACACCAGCTTCGGGAGGCTTGCCCTGTGCGGACGGGGCAGTGGGCCGTGCCCAAGAGGCGTGCCAGCCTCACCAGCCCCGACTGCCTGCCCCTTCCCTGGCCACACGGCCTAGACCCGCAGTGAGCACCACGCTCCGGGGAATGGGGCAGAGTCAATGTCAAAAGGGAACTTGGGCCGCAAAGATGGACTTTGCCCCTCGGACCCGTGCGGGCCCCAGACTGGGAAGGGTCAGAGGAGTGAACTGCTCGCCTGCAGCAACTTGGAGTCCAGCAAGAGAAATTGGGCTGATGCTGCAGCGGGAAGGGTTGAGATGGAGCCAGTTATCTGCACCGGCTGCCTCCACTTCCTCTTCTCCATTTCTTTCCTTGACCGGCTCCATTCTGGCTGCAGCTCCCTCCACCCCAAGATCACCAACGACTTTCTGCCTAACAGTCTCTACTCCATCCTAATCCTCCTCCACCTCTCAGTTGCTCTCAACACTGTCGACCACCCCCTTTTCCTGGAGACATTATCCAACCTCGGCTTCACTGACTCGATCTTCTCCTGGTTCTCCTCTCTCTTTGACTGCTCATTCTCAGTCTCTTTGGCGGGCTTCTCCTTTGCCTCCCACCCCCTAACTGTGGGGGTCCCTCCAGTCCCTTTTATTCTCCATCTACACCCACTGCCTTGGAGAACTCACTCGCTCCCAGGGCTTCAACTACCACCTCTTTGGAGGATGATTTCCAAATCTGCACCCCCAGCCCTGATCACTCTCCCTCTTTGAAGTCTCACATCCCCCCCTGCCTTCAAGACATCTCTCCTTGGGTGTCCCACTGACACCTCAGGCTTAATAAGTCCAAAATAGAACCTGTCATCCTCCCTCCCCAAACCTATCCTCCCTCTAACTTTCCCATCACCGTAGAGAACACCGCTATCCTCCCTGTCTCAAACTCAACTCATCTCTCTCCTTCAACTCACATATTCAATCCCTCACCAGATCCTACCAGTTCTACATCTCTACAGCTCTTCCCCTTCCTCTCCATCCCAACTGCTACCGAGTTGACCCGAGCTCTAATATTCCACCCTATTTCCACAGCCTCCTCATTGACCTCCCTGCCTCTTGTCTCTCTCCTCTCCAGCCCATACTTCACTCTGCTGCCTTGATCGTTTTTCCTAAAAAAAAAAAAGTCTACTCCCCTCTAAAAAAAAAACCTCCAGTGACTGCCTATTCTCTGTCAGATCACATAAACTCATCGTTGGCTTTAAAGCACCCAATTAGCTCACCCCCTCCTACATCAAACACCAACCTATTCATTGTACCCCATCTCACCTTTTTCACCCTCTGCTCCCTTGCCCCCATCCTCCATTCACTTCCCTCAGCCCCCCAGGACCTATGTCCACATCTTTATATTACTGTCCATCCCTCCCTCTTAACTGGATGCTCATTATGGGCAGGGAATGTGTCTACCACCTCTTATTTGGGACTCTCCCAAGTGCTTAGTACAGTGCTCTGCACACAATAAGCGCTGAATACACACCATTGATTGACTGAGCACCAGTCTCCCCACCTTCAAAGCCCTGCTAAAAAGATCTTCCCTGCCTAGGCCCTCATTTCTCCCATTCACCTTCCCTTCTTTGCTGCCTCTTCCTTTACCCCTGAAGAACTTGCTATTCACCCCCCAGCCCCACAGCACTTAAGTACATAATCCTTAACTTTCTCATTCCCTCATTTTAATGTCATTCTCCCTTTCTAGACTGTGAGATACCTCTGGGCCGGGGCAACAGCCGGCAAACTAATAATAATAATAATAATGTTGGTATTTGTTAAGCGCTTACTATGTGCCGAGAACTGTTCTAAGCGCTGGGGTAGACACAGGGGAATCAGGATGTCCCACGTGGGGCTCACAGTCTTAATCCCCATTTTACAGATGAGGTAACTGAGGCACAGAGAAGTTAAGTGACTTGCCCACAGTCACACAGCTGACAAGTGGCAGAGCTGGGATTCAAACTCATGACCTGTGACTCCAAAGCCCGTGCTCTTTCCACTGAGCCACGCTGCTTCTCTACCTCTGCAGTATTGCTCTCTCCCAAATGCCTAATACAGTGTTCGCACCCAGTAGGCACTAGGATTGAGTGTTTCTCTACAGAGTGTGGGACTAGGATGTTGACATGGCCTAGTGGGGAGGGCAAGGGCCTGGGAGTCAGAGGTCATGGGTTGTAATCCCAGCTTTGCCGCTTGTCTACTATGTGACCTTGTGAAGTCATTTTTCTATGCCTGTTACCTCCTCTGAAATGTGGGGATTAAATTTAAATTAATTAAATTAGAGAAGCAACATGGCTCAGTGGAAAGAGCCCGGGGTTAGGAGTCAGAGGTCATGGGTTCGAATCCCAGCTCTGCCACTTGTCGGCTGGGTTTCTGTGGGCAAGTCACTTCACTTCTCTGGGCCTCAGTGACCTCATCTGTAAAATGGGATTAAGACTGAGCCTCAAGTGGGACAACCTGATGACCCTGTATCTACCCCAGGCTTAGAATAACAATAGTAATAATGTTGGTATTTGTTAAGCGCTTACTATGTGCCAAGCACTGTTCTAAGCGCTGGGTAGATACAAGGTCATCAGGTTGTCCCACGTGGGGCTCACAGTCTTCATCCCCATTTTCCAGATGAGGCAACTGAGGCACAGAGAAGTGAAGTGATTTGCCCACAGTCACCCAGCTGATAAGTGGCAGAGCCGAGATTAATAATAATCATCTTGGTATTTGTTAAGCGCTTACTATGTGCAGAGCACTGTTCTAAGTGCTGGGATACATACAGGGTAATCAGGTTGTCCCATGTGAGGCTCATAGTTAATCCCCATTTTACAGATGAGGTAACTGAGGCCCAGAGAAGTTAAGTGACTTGCCCACAGTCACACAGCTGCCAAGTGGCAGAGCCGGGAGTCGAACCCATGACCTCTGACTCTGAAGCCCAGACTCTTGCCACTGAGCCACGCTGCTTCTCTAAACACTTAATTTAATTAATATCGTCGTGGCTCAGTGGAAAGAGCACAAGCTTTGGAGTCAGAGGTCATGGGTTCGAATCCCAGCTCTGCCACTTGTCAGCTGTGTGACTGTGAGCAAGTCACTTCACTTCTCTGTGCCTCAGTTACCTCATCTGTAAAATGGGGATTAAGGCTGTGACCCCCACGTGGGACAACTTGATTCCCCTGGGTCTACCCCAGTGCTTAGAACAGTGCTCTGCACATAGTAAGCGCTTAACAAATACCAACACTATTATTATTATTATATTATTATTATTATTAATCCACCAAAGCTGGAGCGGCCGCATTAACATCAGGAGGGAAGCAGGAGCGGAGCCGTTGTGCGCCCCTCTGGCCACAAGAGGGCGACACCGCCGGCAGGCAGGCATACGCCACCAGCCACCAGGTGGCGCTGCCGCCTCGCCTTAACGCCATAGGCGAGACCACCGCCTCTTCCCGCCCTCCTGCTCCCTCCCTCCCTCCCTCCCTCCATCCTGTTCCTTCTCTCTCTCCCTCCCTCTTTTCCTCTTTCTCTTCCTCTCCCTCCACGGAAATCACAGTAGGAGCAGAGACCAAGCTGGTCTCATCCAAAGAAGGTCCACCCCCCACAGGGCAGGAGGAAGAAGGGGGCAGAAGGCTCCCCCCTCCTCTACTTGGTGACCCCTCCCCTGCAGCCCCCTCCCTCCCCCAAGCACTGTGGCCCACCCCCATCCCTCCTCCCTTCTCCAGGACAGAAGCCCCTCTCTCCCTCCTGCAGGACAGGAGCCAGATGGCAGCCCGGCTGGGGAGGGGCTCGGCTGCGGTCTCCGTCTGGCGGTGTGGTAGGGTGGTGGCATGGGCAGCCCCGGTGGCCCAGGCCACCGCAGGGAGCTAAATTCAGCAGCCCTGGGGCCCGGCTGGTTGCCTCTCCTCCCTTCCCCTCCCCTTCCCTCCCGCTGCCCCTAGCAAGCCAGGCCGAGCACAGGTTAATAAATACAATCCAGCATTTATTACAAACCGGGCCAAGCCCGCTCGCCCGAGCTGCCTGCCGCCGCCCCGACCAATAAATAACCAGAGCGGCCCGGGCGGACGAAGCCGGGCCCGGTCCCCTTCCCCTCTGGCTCTGAGCCTCAGGCCTGGAGCGCAGCCCTGCTACGGTGGCCGGGGGCTGTTGGGGACCGGGCAGGAGCCTGTGGCGGGTAGCGCCCGGGGGTGGGGGTGGGGGGGTGGATTCTGGGAGCCCTGAGAGAGCCGCGGCCCCAGCCCTGGCCCAGGAAAGCACCACGATCAGGCCCCTGAGATGCGGGAATGGCGGGAGCGCCGGGGCATCCCGGCCGGCCCTGAGGTGTCCAAGAGGGGACCCGCCCCACCCTAGTTCGCCCTCGGGCCGGGGCCCCCAAGGCTGTCGGAACCCCGGCTTGGCCCAGGAACCCCTGGCTCCGTCCCCGCCAGGGTGGGCGGTGGCTGGTCCCGAGGTCTCCAGGGCGGGCCGCGGCGGCTCAGGCCAGGATCCTCCGGGGCAGCTCCACGGCGGCGCGGATGAAGACGGCGTCGTCGCGCACGTAGTCGCGCTTGCGGATGTCCTCGTGGGAGATGAACTTGGGGTACCCGAAGCCCAGGGCGGCCCCCGAGCTCCCCGAGCCGCGCCAGGCGCCCGGCTTCTGGAAGTTCTTCCAGTGAGGGTCGGGGTGGAAGGTCTCGGTGACGTGCTGCGGCTTGGACAGGGAGGGGTCGCTCTGGTCGAGCAGCGAGAAGGTGACGCGCAGGGCGAAGGGCCACTCGAGCAGGTTGTCGTAGTCGCCGGGCAGCACGCGGATGTAGAGCGACAGGTGGGTGCCCTCGCCGCTGCCGTTGCCGTTGAGGAAGGCGGACACCTGCAGCCGGTAGCCGTACTTGTGGGTGTAGAAGGGGCGGCTGAGGCACTCGTGGTTGGGCCGGCCCCGGGCCTCCTGCAGCCGCCGCCCGTAGCCGCCGATGCGCCACACCAGGACGCCGTCGCTGCCCG
Organism: Ornithorhynchus anatinus; assembly: GCF_004115215.2. Taxonomy (NCBI): domain Eukaryota; kingdom Metazoa; phylum Chordata; class Mammalia; order Monotremata; family Ornithorhynchidae; genus Ornithorhynchus; species Ornithorhynchus anatinus. The sequence continues at coordinate 9,232,238 of NC_041744.1, forward strand.
CCGCCAGCTCCTCCACGTCCCGGCGCAGCTCCTGCAGCTCCTGCCGCTGCCGGCTCACCAACGCCCACGTCAGCCCCAGGTGCAGCTTCACGCTGTCCTCCAAGTGCCGGGACATGGCCAGCTTCGGGCACTGCCGGGGGGGCGGGAGGGGAGACCGGTGAGATCGGGTGGTCGGAGCAGGGGGATGGGAGGTGGTCAAGGGATGGGGTGGTCAGGACAGGAGAGGGGAGGAGGTGGGGGGTCGAGGGCAGGGGAGGAGTGAGTGCTCACGGGCAGGATGAAGGGGCATGGGCAGGAGAGGGGAAGAGTGGGGTGGTAACGGGCAGGGGAGGGGTGGGATGGGGTAGTCAGGAGCTGGGGGGCCAGGGGGCAGAGTGGCGGTGGGCAGGACAGCAGCATCAGAGAAACCAGGGTGGCGGCAGGGGGGGATGGCCGTCCGGAGCGAGGCACTCTTCCCCGTCCCGGTGTGCCCAGGACAGGGAGGGTCGAGGGTCGCTGAGGCGGTGGGAGCCGTGGGGTTGCTCACCCGGTGTTTGCAGCCGGCGTCCTTGAAGGGGCACAGCACCGGGGCCGTGTTACAGTTTTCCTTCAGGTGTCCGGGCAGGTCCTCGCGAGCGACGGCGCCGGTTCCGCATTGGTTGGGGCAGGGCAGAGGGAAGCGTGGGCACTGGTACTGGTGGTTCTGAGAAAGTAGAGGGAAGTGTGGGAGCTGGAATCGGTGTTTCTTGGGAGGTTGGGGGGGAGAAGCGTGGGCACCGGTAGCTGTGGGGGTGGCGGGGGGAAGTGTGGGTACCGGTACCGGTGGCTCTGGGAAGGCAGAGGGAAGTGTGGGCGTTGGTATTGGGGGTTCTGAGAAAGTAGAGGGAAGTGTGGGAGTTGGAATCGGTGTTTCTTGGGAGGTTGGGGGGGAGAAGCGTGGGCACCGGTAGCTGTGGGGGTGGCGGGGGGAAGTGTGGGTACCGGTACCGGTGGCTCTGGGAAGGCAGAGGGAAGTGTGGGCGTTGGTATTGGGGGTTCTGGGGGAAGGGAATATCGGGTGATGCCCCGTAGACACACCTCAGCAGCCCCCTCTCCCGCTTCGAGGGCCGACGGGGGCAGCCCCCCCAGGCCCCTCACCTGGATGGTGTCAAAGACGAACTCCTTGGTGCAGTAGGGGCAGGGCTGGGTGCGTTTGGGGCACTCGGCATTGGCGTGCTGGGCCAGCAGCCGCCGCATCATGCGGGCGCCGCACTTGTTCTCACAGTACACGCTCTCCTGCGGGCACAAGCCCTCGTGGCCCTGCGGGGAGAGGCCGGCGATGACCCCACAGGGCCGGGGCCGCCCTCCGGCCCCACACGTGCCCCCCGGGAGCCCCCGGCGCCCCCTGCGAGTCCCCCGTGCCCTCCACGGGTTCCCCGGGAGCCTCCCGCACCTCGTAGGCCTCGCCGCTGAAGTCGCTGCCGCAGAACTGGCACTTGAGGCGGCGCTTGGCACAGAGCTGCTGCAGGTGGGCAGGCAGGTCGCGGCGGCTCAGCTTGGCGCTGCAGCGGTTGGGGCAGGAAACCACGTTGTAGCCGCAGGCGCTCAGGTGGCTCTGGGGGGCGGCGGGGCCGAGTCAGGGCGCGGGGGTCCCCCCCGACCGCTGGAGCGGGAGGCGGGGCCGGGGGGACCCGGTTCCCACCTCCCTCCATCCCAAGCCACCCCGAGGGGCCCCGGCGGCCCCGGGCCTTCCCCAAGGCCCCTGAACCCCACCCATTCAGGAGTCCCCGACTTGGAGGGCTTCCCCTTCCAGTTGCCAGCTCTCCCCGGCCTGTGCCCTCACCCCGCGCCCCCACCCCGTGCCCCCAGCCCGCGCCCACCCTCACCTGCAGGTGACGCAGGGCCCCGTTCCAGCGACAGCCCTCCTCGCTGTGGATGCAGCGGATGGGCAAGCCCAGCACCTGCACCTCCAGCTCAGGGTCCGGATAGATCTGGGGGAGGGGCCGGGGGAGACCGGGGAGTCAGCTGGGCCGGGGAGGGGGATCAGCCGGCTTCTCCTCAGGCTCCCCGCCGAACCCCTCCCCCCAACTACCACCCACCCTCAGCTCCCTCTCTTCCCACCCCGTCCGGGTGGACATCGAGGTGACCGCCTCCGGGCCTCGTGCCGCCCTCCCCCCTCGCCCCCTCCCCCAGCTACAACCTCTTCCTGGCAAGCGGCTCCCCCCCAACCCCCCACCCGCCCCGGGAGAGCCGAGGGACCCTGGCTCCCTGCCTCCGGGTTGGCCTGCTGCCCGGCGGGGGACCCGGGGAGAGAGGAAGGGTGCAGGGGGGCAGCTTCCTGTGGGCACAGAGCAGCTCTGTGAACCCCGGGCTCTGCACAGGCCCAGCTTTGTGCCCACGAGCCGCCCCCCACCCAGGGACGCCAGCTTGCCCGGGCTCGGCCGCCTGGAGGGGACAGACGTCCTTTGTGGCTGGCAAACAGAGCCCCCGAGTCCGCCGTTGACATTGGCCCGGGGCCCAAGCTGAACGCTTCCCCCTCCCCAAATCCACGAAGAACAGGCGGGTGCTTGAGGGGACGGGGGGCAAGCGGTGTGGGATCGGGGCCTCCGGGAAGGGCACCGAGCCAACCGGAGAGCCTCCTCCTACCCCTCCACCGGGCACCTCGCGCCCTCCTGCCCCGCCCCTCCCCCAGGGCCTCACCTTGGCATAATCCAAGGGCAGTTGGTCTTCTGGGCACTGGAAGACACCTTCACTGCAAGAGAGAAAGGAGAGGTGAGGGGCCGGGCAGGGGATGGACGGAAGGTGGCCCAGCCCATAGTCCCTCCTTCCCTCCCCAAGGGCCCCCAGGCCCTCCGCAGGGCGCCCCTCCTCCACACACGTACATTTGGTTGTACACACCCCGTCCCTCCCTCCCTCCCCCAGTGCCCTGACCCCGTGGCAGGCCTGCTGCTTCCAACACACGGGTGCATAGGCACACACATCGCCTCCTCTCTTCCCCGCCCAGCTTCTCCTATCACAGAGATCACACAGGGTGGGGCTGCTGGGGTTGAGCACCCCCTTCCCCCCTTCCACCCCTTCCCCAGCCCCCCATGCCTGGCTCGCCAGACTGGTCTGACCCGTTTGGAGCTGACAGGCGACAGGCAGAGACACACAGAGAGCCAGCGAGACAGACAAAAGGCCCCAGGAGTCAGACGGGCTTTGGGCTAAGTGGATCAGGGTCAGGTCACGGGGGCCATCTGGGCTTTAGCCCTCCTGAGGGCCGAGGGGGGACCGGCCCAGATGAGGGGACCGGGCAGGGGGGACCAGGCAGGGAGGTTGGAGGGCTTCTCTGCTGCGGCCCCTGGAGCCGGGAGGGACAGGGACCCCCTGCCTCGGGCTGGGAGGGCGTGGCAGGGGAGGAGAGGGGGCGTTCAACTGGCCCAGCCCTGGCATCTGGCAAACAGGTGGCTCCTGCCAGCTCCTCCCCACCTCCACCGGGACAGCAGCTGGTCGGGGGCAAGAGCCGAGGCTCCTCTCTACCCCCACTGGCCTCGCCTCTCCCGGGGCCTCCAGCTCCGTGTGGGGCCCGGCCCGGACCGCGGGGCCGCTTCCATAACCCTCGGGCACCCAAAGTTCCCACCTCGGGGAGCCCGGCTCTGGAACCCGGCCCTGCTGGCCGGCCGCAAGAGGAGACGGGAGACAAGATCACAGGCGCAAGAAGAACTGTGTCCGTATCTGTCATTTGCTTATTTATATTAATGTCCGTCTCCCCCTCTAGACTGGAAGCTCATTGTGGGCAGGGAACGTGTCAGTTTATCATCATATCGTCCTCTCCCAAGCACTTTGTCCAGTGCTCTGCCCACTGTAGTGGCTCAATAAATACGATTGACTGACTGACGACTGGCCACTGGCCACAATGCCCCGGGGCTGGGCAGCAGAGGCTTCCGGCCCCATTCGAAAAGGGCCCTGCAGGGAGCAGTGCCAGCCGGGTACCACCCAGCGCTCTGCCGCCTCCTTGCCCACAGATGCCCCTCCTCCTCTCTGGGCACCGGCTGCCCAGGGAAGGCAGGATCTGTTTTGCCACACCCTGGCCTTGATTTCCTCTGGACCTTCCTCCCGGATGCTAAGGTGACCACGCATCCCGAGCCTGGGCCCGCTCGTGCCGGCCGGAGTCACACGAGCAGGGGCACGTTCCCTCCGGTCACGTGGGGCTCTCGCTTGGGGAGGACGGCAGGGGTGGGCAAGGCTGAGACCCCCGACTCTCCCCTCACCGCCACTGGGGACTCTGAGTGGCAGCTGGGCTAGCTGGTGTCCACTCTTCCTGCCCCTTGCCCGCTGCCAGGCCCCAGGCGCGTCTGACAACCCCGCTGGGAAGCAGGGGGAGAGAGTGGGACCATTCTCCCCTCTGCCGCTCCGAGGCCATGGGCACGGGGGGCACAGAAGGCAGAGGTGGCTGTGGGCCCAGGGAACTTGGGGCACTCCGCGCTGGTCGGGTAGAAGCGGTCATCTTTGGCCGCCTTTCCTCTAAGCACCCCATCCTGTGGGCAGGGATCACGGGGGGCTGAGAGGCTGAGGGTGGTCGTGGGCCAGGGCCAGAGTGCGGCCACTGGGAAGGGGCAGCAGGAGGGAGCTGGGACGGGAAAGGGGGATTTCCGGGAGACTGGAGGAGGCCCCGGGAGGGGTGGGGAGGGAAGGGGGAAGGGAGGGAGGAGAAAGGGCGCATGCGCTGGGCTCTCACCCTCTCCCCTCCCCCACCCGCCCCCCAAGGCCGACTCCAGTTGGAGGGGGAGGGGCGAGCCGAGCAGGCAGACCGAGAGGCCCCAGCTTCGGCCTAGTGGGCGGAAAGCCAGGGTGGACAGAGAGAATCCCCTCTCCCCCTCCTTATCCTCCTACAACCAGTGGGGCTGGAGGCAGACGACCCTGGGGGTCAGCGAGACACAATAAATTGTGTGGGCAAGTGTGTAAGGAAGTATGGGTGTTGAGGATGGCAGTGCCATGTCTGTGTCGATGGGTACGTGGTGGAGGTAGGTTGTATAGAGGCATTCATGTGCGTGTGTGTGGTTGTGTGTGGGTGGGTGGAGGGGGTGGTGCGATGGTGAACGAGTTTGTAAACTCAAATGTGGGCAGGGAATATATCCGTTAGGTTATACTCTCCCAAGCGCTTAATACAGTGTTCTGCTCTGCTTAGTAAGCGCTCGATAAATATGATTGAGTGAGTGGGGTGGCACTGGTGCATGTGTACTGTGGTGGATAGGTGCCTGCGTGCGCAACGTGCGTGGCCATGTGGACGTGAGGGGGAGGGACGGAAGAGAGCAGGAGCCGACTGGCCAGCACATTTGCTGGACTTGCCCTGAGCCCGGCCAGCTGGAGGAGAAAGCGAAGGAGGAGGAGACAGATACAGGACTAGTGCTCCGACCCGTAAATCCTTCCTCCGCTGGAGCCCAGGACAACGATAATCATGATCATAATAATTATGGTATCTGCTATGCGCTTACTTTGGGCCAGGCACTGTCCTGAGCGCTGGGGTGGTCACAGGCAAATCGGATGGGACGCGGCCCGTCCCATGAGGAGCTCACGCTCTCAATCCCCATTTTACCGATGAAATAATGAAGGCTCACAGAAGTGAAGTGACTCGCCTAAGGTCACACAGTAGACAAGTGGCACTTAGATCTGTGACCTCTGGCCATTGGCTACTCGCCCCACCCTCAACCCTACAGCACTTAAGTACGTATCTTTAAATTGTATATTATAAATTATTTATATCCGAGTCTGAATCCCCCCCAGACCGTAAGCTCGTTGTGGGCAGGGAATGTGGCTGCCATGCTGCTGTATTGTACTCTCCCAAGAGCTCAGGACAGTGTTCTGCACACAGTAAGTGTTCAATAAATATCACTGACGATAATGGTGATGTGGCGGAGCTGGGATTAGAATCCAGGCCCTCTGACTCTCAGGCCCAGGCTCATTTCCACTAGGTCACGCTGCTTCTGACCAGAGAGCCCAAGGGAGCCGGGTGGGAGTCGGGTGGGAGTCCGGTGGGCCCGGTTGGGGTCAGAGACCGTTTGCTATACAGGGTTCGACCTGAGAAGCGGCACGGTGTAGTGAAGAGAGCACAAGCCTGGGAGCCGGAAGGCCATGGGTTCTAATTCCACTCCACCACTTGTCTGCTGCGTGCCCTTGGGCATGTCAGCCGTGTGACTGTGGGCAAGTCACTTCACTTCTCTGTGCCTCAGTTACCTCATCCGTAAAATGGGGGTTAAGACTGTGAGCCCCACGTGGGACAACCTGATTCCCCTGGGTCTACCCCAGCGCTTAGAACAGTGCTCTGCACATAGTGAGCGCTTAACAAATACCAACATTATTATTATTATTAAGTCACTTTACATCTCTGTGCGTCAGATCTCTCATCTGTAAAATGTGGGTTGATACTGTGTGTCCCATGTGGGACGGGGACTGTCTCTCACCCAATTTGCTTGTTTCCACCCCAGTGACTGGCATATAGTAAGCGCTAACAAAAAAAAAAATCAAACAAAAAAAAAGCTCCACGCTCCCACCCTCCAGGTTGGGAGACAGACAGGAAGGAGGTGGTAGAAGGGGGTCACTAGCAGGGGGTCACTAGGAGGGGTCGGCGTGAACTCTCTCAGGCCCTTTGAGTTTGACTAAGGTCTGTCTCCCCTTCTAGGCCGTTCATCAACTCACAGTGGGCAGAGGACCACGGGGGTCTACAACTCTGCTACATTGTACTCTCCCCAGGGTTTAGCACAATGCCCTGCACATATCACAAGCGCTCGATAAGTAGCATCGATGATAACGAAGACCCTCCCAATTCCTTCAAGAGACAAAGGGGTGGTGGAGGGGGCTTGGGAAGAGAGGCGCGGGCCCCGGCAGGATGATTTCATCCCGCGCCGGGACCCAGGGGTGCACAGTGTCTAACTCCACTGGGAGGGCGCACAGCGTCAGGGCCGTGGACACGCGCTGTCCTGGCCGTGGACACGCAGCGTGCGCAGGTCTGTGTCTGTGAGTTTGCAAATGGGTCCCGGTCTGGATGCCCCCTCCCTGAGTAAATCTATCTCAGCCCTTCCCCAGGAGCGGCGGCAGCTGCCATGTGGAGGCAGGGGTGGGCAGGGGGGTGGGCAGAGGGTGGACAGGAAGGCCTCTCCCCTCCTCCCTCCCCGCAGTGAGCAGGGGTCGTGTACTCGTGGGGCCTCGGGTGTTGTGGAGGGTCCTGGGGGTCCGGAGGTGGTCAGCGGGGCACGGGGGGACACGGGGGGTACACGCCGAGCTGGCGGGCAGCATCCCCTTCATTCTATTTGTTGTAATTAAGTTGTCTTATTTTGTCCGTCTGTCTCCCCCCCATTAGACTGTAAGCCCGCTGTTGGGCAGGGATGGTCTCTCTCTGTTGCCGAATTGTCCATTCCAAGCGCTTAGTCCAGTGCTCTGCACAGAGTAAGCGCTCCATAAACACTATTGAATGAATGACTGAATGGGAGGGGCCTCCCCCACTCCCCGCCAGGAAAGTTTGGGGACTTTGACGGCGGGCCGGGTGTCCGGCCTCCTAGCCAGAGGGAGGGGAGCGGGACAGGGGCCCCCCGGGACCCCCGGTTGCCCCTGGGGGGTGGTCCTTGACGTCACGGGCCCCGTGACGTCAGAGCGGGTGGGCCGTGAGGTCAGTGGGGCGATGGGGGGGGCGGGGCGGGGCGGGGTTTCCTGGGCTCGGCGGCAGACAAAGGGCAGGGAGCCGGCCGACCCCCCGTGCCAGCCTGCCGTGCCCGGCCGCCCCTGCCCTCCTCCTCCCCTTCCTCCTCCTCCTCCTGGGGTGCGGGTCTGGTCCCGGCGGAGGTCCGGCCTTTGTTTGCAGGGGGCACCCCACGCTGCCCACCGCCCCACACTGCCCACCCCGCCCCGGGCCCGCGGCTCCCTGGCTCCAACGGGGCCGCACCTCGCCCCCCGGGGCCCCTCGGGCCTCCCGGGCCGGTCCTGGGGACCCCCCGGGACCCCCCACCCGGTCCCCACGGTCTCACCTGAGGAACTCCTGCAGGCAGGTGTCGCAGAAGCGGTGTCCGCAGGTGGACACCTGCACCGGCTCCCGCATGGGCTTCCCGCACAGCGGGCACAGCAGCCGCCGCTTGGGCTTCTCCAGGAACTTGTAGTCGAAGCCGGGCATGGCGGGGGGTCCCGGGGGGTCCCGGGGGGTCCCGGGGGTCCGGGCCGGCCCGCACGCCCAGGCTCCCCGGAGACCAGACTGGCCCAGGCCCAGGCCCGGGCGGAGGGAGGCCGAGCCCGAGGAGGAGGAGGAGGAGGAGGAGGAGGAGGCGGCCACCGCTCAGGGTCCACGAGCCCGCCCCTCCCCAGGAGGAGGAGGAGGAGGAGGAAGGAGGAGGGAGGGCAGCCAGGAGGGGGAGGGGTGGCCCTGGGCGGTCCTAGCGCCGAAGGACCGACCGGGAGGGAGGGAGGGTCTTCTCTCCCCTCTAACCCCATTCTCCTCCCCCCCCTCCAGCTTCCATCACCTCCAACACCCCCTTTCCCTCCCCCCGCCATCCAAGACCCCCCACTCCCCTCGCCAGCCCACCCCCTCTGCCTTCTCAAGCAACAATAGCCCTTCCGAGTGATGGGGCTTTTCAATTCGGCGCTCACCACTCGGTCCCTCCTATTTACTGAGCGTTTACTGCCTGCGGCCCACAGAGGGAAGGCCTTGGGAGAGGAGAGGAGAGGGGGGAAAGGCGCCTTCCCGGCCCACGACGGGCTTCCAGGCTGCGGGGGGAGCCTAGAGGTAGCCGCCACTGGGGTAGATACGAGACGGTGGGGTGGGACGAAGCCCCCGATCCACATGGGGCTCACGGTCCAAGGGGGAGCGAGAACGGCCGTATTACACAGGAGGAAACTGAGGCACGGGGAAGTTCAGTGATGCGCTCCCAAGTCCCGCAGCGGGCGGGTGGCGGAGCTGGGATTGCAACCAGGCCTCCCTGTTCCCAGCTTGGGGCTCTTCCCACCGAGCTTCCTTGCCTCTCTTCCACAGCGACCACCCCAGCTCACCCACCCCTAGATGGTGGCACCCCTGGCCCTCCACCTGCCCCTTCCCAGGCGCTCTGCGGGCATTCCCTGGGCCCAGGCCGGGCTCTCGGGACCTTGCCACGCTCTTGGGCCGAAAGCAGGCCTTCTTATTTACCCCACATTCTGCCCTCAAGACCCTCAAGGGAGTCAGGCAGGAGAGACCGTTGCTCCACCACCCCTCTCCATATACACATGCCAGGACTCCCTGAGGGATTGGGTTGACCCAGCCGACTGGCAGAGGCGGGAGGCATGAGGGTGAGAGGTCCCGAGTGAGCAGGAGAATTCCTCCATTGAACACCCTCACTGCCCCCGAGGTGAGGAGCCAGGACTAAACGTGCTGGTCTACCAACCCACCGGTACGATGCTGTCTCTGGGCCAGCAAGGACCCAGCCAGGTGCCTACCCTGGGCCCGGTGAACCCCATGGGCCTGGCCCCGTGGCAGACACCATGTCAGCGGGTGCCCGAGGGACCCGGCTTCTCGGAGCTGGCCCGGGGCGAGCTGCGATGGGGAAGAGGCAGCGGGTGGGGCAGGGCACGGTGCCAGGGGAGTGCTCAGCTCCGGGGCCCCTGGCTGCACCCACATTCCTCCGGGGCTGCCTGGCAACCAGGGCCCAAGGGCATCTGTGGCCACGGGCCTGTGCCCTTTTCCCCCTTCTCCTTCCCCCTCCCCTCCAAACACCCAACCTGGACAGATGATACCATGGCACCCGCTGCCGCAGACCTTGCTGGGCCTGACTCTGCCCCCTCACCAAGTCCGGACCCCCCGGCTCTGGCGAACTCCACCCAGGGAGAGAGGAGGTGGAAGAGGCTCGTCTGTCTTGCAGGGTGATCCCACACCTGTCTCCACTTCCTGGGGGGAAGGGAGGCCCTGAGGCAGCAACAGCAATAATAGTAAAGGTATTTATTAAGCGCTTACTTTGCGAGGTCACTACTAAGCACCGAGAAAGAATACCCGCGTGGAAATCAGACACTGGCCCTGGCCTGGGTCTCTTGGGGCGGGGGGGGTCACAATCTAAGAATGTAAGCGGCGAGAGGAGGCTGACACACAGGGCGAGATGAAACAATAAAACTGGGGAGAGGAGAGGACAAACACAAAAAGCAACAGGCCACGGTCGCTCTAGACACCCGAGTTCAGAGTCCAGCAGTCACAGCTGCAACCGCAGCGACCGTTACAGCAATCGCCTCAGCCTTCTGCCCTGCTCAGCTGTGCCCGCCTGTCCAGGAAGGGCGAGCGCTGCCCAGCTCGTTTGAGGTGCCATTCCCGGGGTCCCCCCTTTCCCTGGCCCTCCGCCTTGAGCCAGACTGGTGCAAGGTCGGAGGGTCTGACTGTGGGGTGCGGGAAGGGGGGGTAGAGAAGAGACAGAGAGGGTGACAGAGGGCAAGAGAGAGTGGGGAGGGAAGGGGCGGGAGAGGTCAGTCCAGTTCTGGGGTGGTCTCTGCTCAGCTGGCTCCCTCCTCCCCGGGCTCTGGGAGGGCTCCTGGAGAGCACAGGAAGGAGGAAGAGACAGACCCCTCCCCGACTGGACGAACCCCTGCTCCCTGGCCTCTCTGCTCCCACTCCGCCCTCTAGACTGTACCGTCATTGTGGAAAGGGAATGTGTCTGTTTATTGTTATATTGTACTCTCCCAAGGACTTAGTACAGTGCTCTGCACACAGTAAGCGCTCAATAAAGGCGATCAACAATGACAGAATGAAAGAATACTTCTGCCCCAGTTGTCCCCCGTCCCCTCCTGAGCTGGGGATGGGGACGGGGGGCATCTCTGACCACCGTGCTACCCGGGAGGCTTGAGAGCCAGGCAGGGATGGGGCTGAGGCCCTGGTGGACGGGCCTGCCTGGCCTTCTCTGGGCCAGACAACTTCCCCGTCCTATTCAGCCTGCCTCACCCAGAATGGCGGTGCCCGCCCGCCACCTCTGAGGGGGACTTGGGACTGGAGCTGTGACCGGGGGTGGGCGAGGGTGATGGGCCCAGGGGGCTGGGTTGCGTGTCCCCAGGCAGCTCGAGGCACTCGCCTCCCCCATCCCAGAGTGGGGAGTCCCTCCCCCGCCACTTCCTGCCGTGGCCTTGCAGGTGGCTGGGAGCTTCTGAGATCGCTGTCTCTTTCACCCAAGACACAGCTGCCTCGGGCCAGGCGGGGGTGGCTGGGCCGCCAGCCTGGCGTAGCGGGTTTGGCCCGGGCACGAGCCAGGAAGGAGCACCGGGAGGGAAAAGGAGCCGGGGGGAGGGGGGAGTGCCAGGCTCCCGTGGGCAGGGGAGTGAGGGGATGAGTAACGAGGAAGGGAGAAGGGCCAGAGTTGAGGGGGAGCTGGGGGGGATGCACAGGGCAGCTGGGCCCTCCCTGTGCCAAGACTGTGCCCGAAGAGTGCCAGGAGCCCAGGATGCAGCCCAGCCCAGCCCCTGAGCCTTCTATTCTGGGCCCACGGCTGCCCTCCCCGGTGCCCCGGGATATGGTTGTACCCCAAGAGGGGGTTGGTCTGGAGGAGGCTGGAGCCTACCCCGCATCAGGCCCCGAGGGGGCCCGGAAGCAGACAGTAGGAAACGAGGGGCAGGGTGAGTCAGTCGAAGCTGCGGGGGGTGCTTGGTGGCGCTCCTCAGGGCGGGGCGGGCTCCTCCGTGGCAGCTGAAAAGAGCATAGAGCCTGGCTGAGCCCCAGACCCGGACTCTCTACCCCGGGGCGCCCAGGGCACCTAGGGCAGTGGAGAGGGGCTGGTATGGCAGGGGTCCAGGGCTTCCCTCCCTGCCACCCACTGCCGCTCTACTCGAGGCCCACCCCCACCTGCCAGCTTCCCGACCTTCAAAAGGGAGGCCCCGGGCCAGACAAGTCGCGGCTTCTGCTGCCGCTTCCGAACTCATCTGAGCTTCGGGGCGGTGGGGAGGGGGGCGTGAGGTGGGCGGAGCCGGGGCTCCGTCCGTGGGCTCGGGGCTGGCCGCAGTGGGGCATGGGGGAGCTCGAGCCGGGGCAGGGGGCTGGGGAGCTCTGCCCCTCGGCCAGCAGGGCCCACTCCCCCCACCCAGGGAGCTCTGGCCAAGCTGACCCGGACGACGGCCAGAGGGATCCTGGACCTGAGGTTAGGGGTTGGCGGGGGGGCACTCACGCCGGGTGGCCAGCAGGGTGTTTCCGTGGCAACAAGATACAGAGGTGACCACGTAAGGGTGGGGCTCATCCAGCTGCACCGGCCTGGGAACTCCGCTGTCCTCGTCCTTCCGGCCCAGTCGGCCCCGGGCCCCCTTGCCCCACGTGTACACCTCGCCGTCTGCCGGGACACGGGGCGTAAGCTGGCGGTGGCGGCCGACGCCCCCAGGAGGGCGGGGGGGCACCTGAGGGGCCTTCCCCCACCGTGGTCCCGCTCTCACCTGCGCCGATGGCCACCGTGAAGGCATCCCCGCAGGCCACCATTGTCACCCGGATGCCCTGCAGCCCCCCGACCAGGCAGGGTGCCCGACTGCCATGGCGGGCCCCAGAGCCCAGCTGCCCGTGTTGGTTGCTGCCAAAAGTGTAGCACTGGCCAGAGGCTGGAGGGGCGGAGATGGAGAGGGGAGAGACAAGGAGGGATTGTCGGAGGGTTGGAGAGGCAGATCGGGAATCTACTTCCCCTCCCGGGCCCGGGGCCCTCCGGCTCACCTGTGACAGCGGCGGAGTGGGCCGTGCCCACGTCGGCGCTCACCAGGGGTGCTAGGTTCAGGGGAGCAGAGCGAAGGGGTGTGAAGCTCAGAGCTTCCTCTACCTGGTCGTGGGGAGCGGGCTCTTCCCCGGGGGCCAGCCAGTCCAGGCCCAGCTTGTTATACCTGCAGGGAAGAGTAGCACCGAAGCATCTGGGCGCGAGGAGGAAGCAGAGTGGACGGGACCGGGGAGCACCAGGAGGCAGGTACTCCGGACCCCCCGACCCGAGAGATGACAGTCACCCTAGGCTGCCGGACCAGCGGGAGGCTCCCCGGCCCTCTGGTGCCCGGGTCCGCCCGCCGGCTTCTCTCACCTATTGCTCCCGCACGCCAGGGCCTGGCCGGGGACCGTGAGGATCATGGAAGAGTCGATGCCACACAGGACCCGCTGGGCCTCCAGCTCGGGGGGCACGGGTACCGGCTGGGGGCAGCTGTGGGATTCCCGGGTGCCCAGACCTAAGCGTCCTGGGTCGGGGAGGAGGGAAGGTTGAGGGCCTGGCCGCGGGGAATTGAGGAGGGAAGAGGAGGAGCGGGATGCAGGGGAGGATGGGGCAAGTCCAAGGGGGTGGGGAGGGAGGAGAAAGGAGGCGGGGGAAGAAGCAGGGGGGCGGGGAGGATGGGGAGGGGAGTCTCACCGCTGTCGCCTCGGCCCCAGGCAAACACCTCTCGCTCTGCGGACAGGGCCAACACATGAGACGCCCCGCAGGCCACCTGCACCATCTCGTAGCCCAGCAGGGCCTCCACGATCTTGGGCTGCGGAAACGGGGACCCGAGGCAGACTCCCTTGGGAGAGGCCCTCTTTCCCCACTCCGGGAAGGTCCCACCGGGACCGGGAAATCCCCCAACGAGCACCGGGGCCTTTCAACCACCCCCCATCCCCAACTGCCCCGTGGGGCCCCAGCGGCAGCGGCCCTGAGCTTCCCCTTTGCAGCAGGAGGCAGGTGCCATCTAGCAGGGGCTGGGATTTCCCCACAGCCCCCGTCCTGCCCTCCCTCCCACAACCCACGGGCAGGTGGCACGCCCCCGTTCTGAGGCCGCCCCCCGAACCCACGCCCGGCCCCCGGGGTTGCACCTGGCCGACATCTGTGAAGCTGCCGTGGCCCAGGGAGCCGCTGCTGCCGCTGCCAAACGTCATGATGATACCCCGGTCTGCGGCGGAGACAGGACGGGGAAACCGACAGGGTCACTGCGGCTGCCCACCCCTTGATACCCGGCGGGGGTCAGGCTCAGGCCAAAGGGGAAGTGGACGGGGATGGGCATGCTGAGGGCCAGGGGCCAAGGAGAGTGGGCAGCTGCCCCTCCGCCGCCCGGGCAAGGAGAAACATGCAGCTGTGCCACGTGTGACAGAGCCGTGCGGTGGCTGGGCTGGACGCCCTCCCCGGCCCCCCGCCCCCCCATCTTCGCCCCCTTGCTCCGCACCCGAGAGACAGGCCGCAAACAGGTCCCCGCAGGCCACGTGCTTGATGGTGACACCCGACTGGCCCTCCAGGAAGCGGGAGACGAACTGCGGCTGCAGCGGCTCCAGAGCCCCGGGCAGCGCGGGGCCCCCGCCGGACCCCACGGGGGCAGCCTAGGGCGGACACGGCCCCCTCAGCCCGGACAACCCGAAGCCCACCGCCCACAGGCCACGGAGGGCAACACGTGCACATCCCCCCGCATCTTCTGACCGTCCACCCGGCACTGCACCCCCCCGCAGACCACCGGCACCTCTCCGGGCCCCTCACCCACCTCCCAAATGATGAGGCGTCCCGACTTGGTGACCCCGGCTCTCTGGGTGCGCCCGGCCGCCACCTGTCCCACCTCGGTGTGGAGCATGGGGAGACGCAGGGGGGTGCTGAGCCCCCCGCCCCAGGTATACACGGAGCACAGCGGGGGAGGGACGGTCGGCCTGGCCGGCCCCCCGGGGGCACCTAGGAGGAGAACACGGGCAGCGCCCTGAGCCCCGGGGCCCACACCGGGCCGCACTGGTGGGACTGGGACCCAAGGGCTCGAAGAGGGGCCACGCGCCATCCTGGGGAACCGCAGCGGGGTTGGGAGAGGAGGACGAGCGGATCGGCCCTGGGCCCCGGCCTCCCTCACCCACTCAGGGTGAAGACTTACCCCAGGTCCTGGCACTGCCCACTCTGCTGCCCCCTCGGCCATGGGCCACTGGGGGCACCGTGGCCAGGGGCTTCTCTGCCCTGTTGGGAAACGGGCAGGCGTCAGCGGCAGACTCCACCTCTTGGCCCTCCGGCCCCGGAGTCTGCCCCTGCCCACCTCCAAGCCCCCTCCCGAGCCCGGAATGGCCCCAGCAGCTCCTTCCGTTCCTCTGCCGCGCCCCTGCCACCCGGACCCAGGTTGTCTGTGTGCTCAAGTACGCAAGGTGTGTGCTACCTTCAAAGGGGGCTGGCAACTCCCCAAGAGCTGGGGAGGGGTCCTCCTGGCCATGAGGCCCCAGAGTCTGCCCGGTCCGACCCCCGGCCCCCCCGCCCACCGGCCCCCTCACCTCCGCATCTTGACGCTGCCCACGTCGGTATAGAGATTGAGCAGGGTGCGGATGCAGAGGGGCTGGGCCATGATCTCGCTGAGCTGGGGCCGCTGCGAAGGGTCCAGGCGGAGCAGGCTGAGCACCAGCTGCCGCAGCTCCACGCTATAGCGGTCCGACACGGGCGCGAAGGTGCCGCTCATGATCTTCAGCACGAGGGCCGGCAGGTTCTGCGGGGCGCGGGCGGGGAGGCGTCAGGGGGTGTCCCCGTGCCGACGTACCTCCCGGGCCCACCGTCCCGCCCCGGCTCACCGCCGCCTCGAAGGCCCTCTTGAGGCTGGCCAGCTCGTAGAGGACACAGCCCAGGGCCCAGATGTCACTCTTCTGGTTGTAGGGTTTGCCCTCGCACAGCTCGGGGGAGATGTAGCACGGGGTGCCGACCACCTGGCGGCCAGAAAGGCGACAGAGCGGGCCGTCGCAGGGGGCTGTGGGGAGAGGGTCCACCTCCTCGTCCCCGGCCCCCAGGGTAGGGTTGGGAGGGTGGACGGGGAAGCCCTGAGCCAGGCCCTAGAAGGTCAGGATGGGTGGTCCAGCACCTCAAGGCCCCAGAGCCGCCTCGATTGCCCTCAGACCACGGGCATCTGAGAGGCAGGGAGGTTCCGGTCCTCCCAGCGGCCAAAGGGGATGATCGAGGGGCCCTGGGTCTGCCTGTAATCCTGGGGTGGCTGCCACAGAGGGGCCCCTCCCCCAGCAAGCATTCCCGAAACCCCCTTGTTCTCTGGCTGTCGAGAGAGAGATGGTCGGCCGCCAGGTCCCCGTAGGAACCGCAGCCCGGGCCTGCCCACCTAAGGGGACCGGGGGGAGCACTCTCCCACCCTCACCAAAACCACCCTGAACCCCACATGCCGTGTAGGCCTTGCTCTTGCTGCTGAGGATCTTGGAGATGCCAAAGTCGCCGATCTTGACGATCATGCGGTGCTTGTCGAGGAGGATGTTCTGGGTCTTGAGGTCCCGGTGGAGGATGAGGTGGGTGTGGACGTGGTGCAGGGCCAGGAGGATCTGCACAAAGAAGTGCAGGATGGTGTCCTCGTCCAGGAGCGAGTTGCAGCGCTTCTGGATGTACTCGGCCAGCGTGCCGCCTGCAAGCGATCGGACCGGCTGAGCACCGAGGGGATGGGAAGAGGCGGCCCTCGAGGAGCTCACGGCCTGACGCGGTAACCCGCCGATATCAGTCTGAGATATGCCGGCAGAGCAGGTAGGAGAAACCGCAGGGGGAGGTGAAAATAACAATAATAATAATAAATACGGTATTTATTAAACACTAAGTGCCAGGCACTGTACTAAACACTGGAGTGGATACAAGCAAATTGGGTTGGACACAGTCCCTGTCCCACATGGGCTCACACTCTTAATCCCCATTTTGCAGATGGGGGAATTGAGGCCCAGCGAAGTGACTTGCCCAACGTCACACAGCAGACACGTGGCAGAGCCGGGGATTAGAACCCGTGACCTTCTGACTCCCAGGCCCGTGCTCTATCCACTAGGCCACGCTGCTTCTCCAGTCAATCAGGGAGGGTTTCCTGGAGAAGGTGGGGTTTCCATGAGGGCTTCCAAGATGGAAAGGGAGGGGGTGGTCTGCTGAATTTGAGTGGGGAGGGAGTTCTGGGCAAGGGGAAAGGCACGAGCAATGGGGTTGGAGTTGGGACGGTTGAGAGTGAAATGCTGTAAGATTACCTTGAGAGACTGAAGGGAAAGAGTTGGGGTGAAGCGGGTGACAGACAAGCTGTAAAAGGAGAGAGAGAGAGCTCTGAAGCCAAGGATCGGGCACCTTTGTATGATACAGAGGGAAACGAAAGGGTTTTAAAGGTCAGAGCAGGCTGCAATACCTTCTGAACATTTTGGGAAGATAACTGCTCCCTGTGGGCGGGGACCGTGTCTACCAACGCTATTGTACTCATCTCTACCAAGCGCTTAGTACAGTGCTCCCCACGCACACAATACAATCGACTGATTGACTGATAATCCCAGCAGTAGATTGTAGGAGAGGGAAGAGGCAGAAAGGCCGGGAGGAGGCCGATGCAGCAAGGAGACAAGAACTTGGCCGGGAGGGGGAAGGGGCCAAGGTGGGAAATGCTGTGGAGAAAATCTGGCGGGAGCTAGACAGTCCAAACGTGGGAGGTAAAGAGGGAAGAGCCAGGGACTACAGCCCCAAAGGCAGGATTCATCCCTCTCCGTTTGTTTGATCATACTGCTTAAGCCACTTCTATGTGTCAAACACTGTTCTAAGCGCTCGGGTAGGTGTAACCAATTAGGTCAGACACAGTCCCCGTCTCACGTGGGGGCTCACGGTCTTAAGCGGGAGGAAGAACAGGTATTGAATCCCCATTTTACAGTTGAGGAAACTGAGGCACAGAGAAATTAAGTGACTTGTCCAAGGTCACACAGCTAGCAACTGGCAGAGCTGGGATTAGAACCCAGATCCTCTGACTCTCAGGCCCATGCTCTTTCCACTAGGCCATGCAGCCTACGGCCTCCTCTGCCCCTGGTCATGTGCCACAAGGGAGAAGGGCAAAGTGATCCTGGAGCGGGGGAAAGGGGAAGGCTGACATCTTTGGGAGACGGCATGGGGTCTCGGGCTCGGTGAGGGCCGGGCTGGTGGCTTAGCAGAGATGCCCGGTAAAGGGGCTCAACCCAGTGGATAGAGCATGGGCCGGGAAGACAGAAGGGCCTGGGTTCCAGCCCTGGCTCCTCCACTTGTCTTCTGAGTGACCTTGAGCAAGTCACTTCACTTCCCCGTGCCTCGGTGACCTCATCCGTAAAACGGCAATGAAGCCCGCGAGCCCCATGCGGGACGGGGACTGCGTCTGAGCCGATTAGCTCGCATCTACCCCGGCGCTTAGGGCAGTGCTTGACGCCCGGTAACCGCTGAACAAACACCATCACTCTTCAGCCCGGACACGGCAGGCAGGGGGCCGGGTGGGCGCGGGGAGGGCGCCCACCTGGCGCGTACTCCATGGCGATCATGAGGGCCTTGTCCTCCAGGAAGTTCTCGTAGTACTCGATGACGTTGGGGTGGTTGAGCAGCTTCAGGACCTGGCACTCGTTCTGGGCCGCCAGCCTCTCATCCTTGCTCATCTGCTCCACCGGGATCTGCTTGATGATCACCGGCTTCTGGTCCGCCTTGCGCAGGCACAGGTGAACGATCCTGAGGGGAAGAGGGCGATGAGGAGCGGCGTGGCTTAGCGATAAGAGCCCGGGCTTGGGAGTCAGAGGTCCTGGGTTCTAATCCCGGCTCCGCCATCTGTCAGCAAGTCACTTCACTGGGCCTCAGCTCCCTCCTCTGTCAGGTGGGGATTAAGACTGGGAGCCTCATGTGGGGCAACCTGATCACCTTGTATCCTCCCCAGCGCTTAGAACAGGGCTTGGTACATAGTAAGCGCTTAAATGCCATCATTATTATTATTGCACTTCCCCCAGCCCTTAGAACAGTGCTTGGTACATAGTAAGTGCTTAAAAAATACCAGCATTATTATTATTGTATTTCCCCCAGTGCTTAGAATAGTGCTTGGTACATAGTAAGCGCTTAAATATCATTATTATTATTGCACTTCCCCCAACGCTTAGAACAGTGCTTGGTACATAGTAAGCGCTTAAAAAAT
Source organism: Ornithorhynchus anatinus (assembly GCF_004115215.2). NCBI lineage: Eukaryota > Metazoa > Chordata > Mammalia > Monotremata > Ornithorhynchidae > Ornithorhynchus > Ornithorhynchus anatinus. Next base: position 9,251,006 of record NC_041744.1, read on the forward strand.
GCCATCGTTATTATTGTATTTCCCCCAGCGCTTAGAATAGTGCTTGGTACGTAGTAAGCGCTTAAATACCATCATTATTATTATTGCACTTCCCCTAGCGCTTAGAATAGTGCTTGGTACATAGTAAGCGCTTAAAAAATGCCATTGTTATTATTATTGTATTTTCCCCCAGTGCTTAGAACAGTGCTTGGCACACAGTAAGCGCCTAACAAAGGCCATAATTATGAGTGCATTTCCTCCCGCGCTTAGAACAGTGCTTGGCACATAGTAAGCGCCTAACAAAGACCATAATGATGAGTGTATCTCCTCCAGGGCTTAGAACAGTGCTTGGCACATAGTAAGCGCCTAACAAAGGCCATAATGATGAGTGTATCTCCCTCAGCGCTTAGAACAGTGCTTGGCACATAGTAAGCGCCTAACAAAGGCCATAATTATGAGTGCATTTCCTCCCGTGCTTAGAACAGTGCTTGGCACATAGTAAGCGCCTAACAAAGGCCATAATGATGAGTGTATCTCCTCCAGGGCTTAGAACAGTGCTTGGCACATAGTAAGCGCCTAACAAAGGCCATAATGATGAGTGTATCTCCCCCAGCGCTTAGACCAGTGCTTGGCACATAGTAAGCGCTTAACAAAGGCCATAATGATGAGTGTATCTCCTCCAGCGTTTAGAACAGTCCTTGGCACATAGTAAGCGCCTAACAAAGGCCATAATGATGAGTGTATCTCCCCCAGCGCTTAGAAGAGCGCTTGGCACTGAGGAAGCGCTGAAGAAACCCCAGCGACATGATTATTAACGTCGGAGCGGCCCGCCAGGGCCACGCGACGCCTGGCGCCTGGGACGGCGCGCGCCGGGCGCCGCGCACGCGCCGGGGGGGCGGGGCCGGGGAGGACGGACTCCGGGGGGAAGGGGCGGGGGCCGAAGCGCACGCATGCGCACACACGAGCGCGCCAGGAGGCCGGAAGGAGGGGCGGGACTTCCGCCAGCTGGCGTGAGGAGACCGTTATGGGGGGGGGGGGGAAAGCAGCCACCCCGGCGGCGCTTCCAGGTCGGAGAAAGGCGCCGAGAGCGTCCCCACCCCCCGCCGGCGGCCTTCCCGGACTCGAACTCTGCTCACCCGAAGGCGCCTCGCCCCACCACACGGATCCGCTCGTACTTCTCCATGACGCCGCCACGGGCCGCCCCGCCCTGGCCCGCGCATGCGCAGAGCCTCCCCAAGCGGCCCCGCCCCCTTCCATGACGTCCCCCCTTCCTTCTTTCATTCATTCAATCCACTCCTCAGCATCATAATAACCGTATTTGTTCATTCATTCAATCCCGTCATCATCATCATAATGACTATATTTGTTCATTTATTCATTCATTCAATCCAGTCCTCATCATCATGATGACTGTATTTGTTCATTCAATCCAGTCATCATCATGACCGTATTTGTTCATTCATTCATCCGATCCAGTCATCATCATCATCATCATGACCGTATTTATTCATTCATTCCTTCGATCCAGTCATCATCATCATGACCGTATTTGTTCATTCATTCATTCGATCCAGTCATCATCATCATCATCATGACTGTATTTGTTCATTCATTCATCCGATTCAGTCATCATCATCATGACTGTATTTGTTCATTCATTCATCCAATTCAGTCATCATCATGATGACCGTATTTGTTCATTCATTCATTCAAGCCAGTCAACATCATAATGATGGTATTTGTTCACTCCATTCATTCATTCAATCCATATTTATTGAGTGCTTTCTGTATGCAGAGCACTGCACTAAACACTTGGAAAACAACAGAGACAATCCCTAATAGTAATAATGGTGGTATCTGTGAAGCGCTTACTATATGCCAAGCACTGTTCTAATAATAATAATAATAATGTTGGTATTTGTTAAGTGCTTACTATATGCAGAGCACTGTTCTAAGCACTGGGGGAGATAGAGGGTAATCAGGTTGTCCCAAGTGAGGCTCACGGTCTTAATCCCCGTTGTACAGATGAGGTAACTGAGGCACAGAGAAGTAAAGTGACTTGCCCACAGTCACCCCACTGACAAGTGGCAGAGCTGGGATTCAAACCCATGACCTCTGACTCCCAAGCCCGTGCTCTTTCCACTGAGCTATGCTGCTTCTAAGCGTGCGGGGAGCCGGGGGGGAATACAAGGTGATCAGGTTGTCCCACGTGGGGCTCACAGTCTTCATCCCCATTTTACAGATGAGGGAACTGAGGCCCAGAGAAGTGAAGTGACTTGCCCAAAGTCATCCAGCTGACAAGCGGCGGAGCTGGGATTAGAACCCAAGACCTCTGACTCCCAAGCCCAGGCTCTTTCCACTGAGCCATGCTTGCTCCCTACCTTCCACCAATGACCCGTCATAATAATAATGACGGTGTTTGTTCATTCATTCAATCCATATTTATTGAGTGCTTACTGTGTGCTCTGCACTTAGAAAAGTGCTCAGTAAATGCTAAAACAGAGACAATCCCTACTCTTCACCACCGACCCCTGTCATAATAATAATAATGATGGTATTTGTACATTCATTCACTCATTCAATCCGTACTTATTGAGCACTGTGTGCAGAGCACTATACTAAATGTTTGGAAAGCAACAGAGACAATCCCTACCCTCCACCACCGACCTCTGTCATAATAATAATAATAATGACGATATTTGTTCATTCATTCAATCTGTATTTATTGAGCGCTTACTGTGTGCAGAGCACTGTCCTAAGCACTTGGAAAGCAACAGAGACAATCCCTACCCTCCACCACCGACCCCTGTCATAATAATAATAATAATGACGATATTTGTTCATTCAATCTGTATTTATTGAGCGCTTACTATATGCAGAGCACTGTACTAAGTGCTTGGAAAGCAATAGAGACAATCCCTACTCTCCACCACCGACCCCTGTCATAATAATAATAATGATGGTATTTGTTCATTCATTCACTCATTCAATCCGTATTTATTGAGCACTTTCTGTGAGCAGAGTACTGTACTAAGCGCTTGGAAAGTAGCAAATAGAGACAATCCATACTCTCCACCACGGACCAGGTTGGAATCCAGTTACATGGAGGTCCTCCAGAGTAATTCCTTCTGCTTCCATTACTTTCACAGTCCCCTCTACGGTCCCCGGGCTCTCTCTCAGCCCCCTGCCCACCCCCCAGTCTCCCTCACTTTTCTCTGACTTAGCCACCGCTCTTCCAAAACTCCACTGCACCTTGAGAGTCCCCGGCCCACTCCCTCGACCTCCTGGATTTTGCAGTCCTCTGGCCAACCTCCTCCATGTCTTTTGGATAAGCTGTCAAAAGAATACAGGGACAGCCCTAATAGACTCTACTGACCACCTGTGACGGCAATGCCCTGTACTAAGCACTCGGGAAAGTACAACAGACACACAAGGCATGAGTTTGCAGTAGCAGGGGATATAGAGGTTTTTGATCGGGGCTGCAGAGCGTGGGTGGCTGAGCTTAGGATCCACCGATGATCCGTTCCTGGGGTCGGTGTTGGGGAGCTGTCCGTCAAGTGGTCCGAAGGGAGTGGACCGGCTTCCCTGTCTCTCGGAGCTGCTCCCCTCAGCCAGGATTGGGGAGTGGATCAGCTCAAAGTAGGTCCTGGCTCTAGTATGTCGGTCCAGACTCCGTAATTGCAAGCAACTGTAATAATTCCAGCAATAAATCCTGACAAGGAACTCTCCCAAGCACTTAGCACAGTGCCCTGCACACGATAAGCGCTCAATAAATACGATGAATTGAATTGATGGACTGAACGACCATCACCGCTCTGGTGCTGGGTTTTTTGGAAGTGGGTAGGGGAGGGGAGGAAGACTAACCCCCAACCAGAGCCTTCTGAACAGTGCCGGTGCTGTGAATTCTTTTGTCTGCTCTTCTTAATAACTGTGGTATTAATGAAATGCTTATAGGGTGTGAAGCACTGTACTATGCACTAGGGATAGATAGAGGATAATCAGGTCCCACATGCGGCTCACACTCTAACTAGGAGGGAGCACATGTACTGAATCCCTCTTTTGTAGATGAAGGAACTGAGGCAGAGAGAAGTTAAGTGACTTGGCCAAGATCATGTAACCGACAAGTGGAGGAGCTGGAATTAGCACCCAGGTCTTCTGACTCCCAGGCCTGCTCTCTTCCCGCTAGGCTGCTTTTGCTTCTCATACTAATGATGAGGAATAGAGGCTTTTCCCCGCTCTTCCCCTCTCATCCTTGTTCCCAGCCTTGTCCCCTTGCCTAAAAGGTTCACCCAAGTGTTTAGTACAGTGCTCTGCACTCAGTAAGCACTTAATAAACAGGATGGATTGATTGATTGACCCTGTGTGCTTGCATAAACAGTCTTAGCTTAATGGAAAGAGCCCGGGTTTGGGAGTCAGAGGTCTTGGGTTCTAATCCCAGCTCCGCCACTTGTCAGCTGTGTGTCTTTGGGCAAGTTAATTCATTTCTCTGGGCCTCAGTTCCCTCATCAGTAAAATGGGGATTAAGACTGTGAGCACCCCCGTAGGACAACCTTGTATCTACCTCATATCTACCCCAGGGTTTAGGACGGTGGTCGGCACATAGTAAGTACTTAAGAAATGCCACCATTATTTCTTTTGGGGTCATCTAACACTGATTTTTAGTCCTTGTGAAAAATTAAGAGGAGGGCAGCGGGTTAGAGGGGCCTCCTCACCCCCCCATTCACATGCTCACTTAGCTCATGCTCTTCCCTGGAAACCAGTAACCAGTTGGCTACCCCAGCAGGCTAGGCGGGGAGCCAAGCCGGGTTAATATGTAACCCTAGTTCTCGCCCAAGTTGGTTGAGGGTGACTGTGTGACAGGGCAAACAGGGGCTGGGTTTGGGGCAGGTCAGAGGGAGTGGTGCTGCCTAGCGAAAGCTGGCACCCAGGACACGGGGTCAATTTAGACTCCTCCTGGACCTTGGTCTGGGGAAAGGGACGGCCTAAGGGTCGGAGGTCGTTCACAAGAAATAAGGTCCCACAATGGGGACGGGAAGACGGAGGGGTCTCTTGCCTTCTCCTGGAATAGGGGTGGGGCTGGGACAACATAATGGAAGCGCTGGAAATATCTGGGGAACACCAACAGGGAGGAACATTCCAGGATGGGCTGTGACCCCCGCTAGGGGAGCAGAGAAGCAGTGTGGCTTAGTGGAAAGAACCCGGACTTGGGAGTCAGAGGTCGTGGGCTCTAATCCCGGCTCCACCATTTGTCAGCTGGGTGACCTTCGGCGAGTCGCTTCACTTCTCTGGGCCTCAGTTACCTCATCTGTAAAATGGGGATGAAGACCGTGAGCCCCACGGGGGACAACCTGATGACCTTCTATCTATCCCCAGCGCTTAGAACAGTGCTTGGTCCATAGCAAGCGCTGAACAAATACCGTGATTATTATTGTCTGCTGTGTGACCTTGGGCAGGTCATTTTTCTTCTCCTGCGTCTCAGTTGCCTCGTCTGTAAAATGGGGATTGTGCCTGCGACTGCGTCCAACTCCGATTTGCTCATATCCTCCCCGGCGCTTAGTAGAGTGCCTGGCACATGGTAAGTGCTTAACGAATACCATCAGCAACATCAGCATCATCAGGTCCCGGCCCTCCTCTGTCAACCAAAGCAGGAAATGGTGTGCCCAAGTTCCCCTACCCCTGCTCTCACCCCCTCCACCCAGCCCCTCACTCCCAGGGGCCTCGAGGCCCTGGCCGGGCCCTTCGAGGCACTACCGGGTGGCTCAGTGGCAAGAGCCGGGCTTGGGAGTCAGAAGTCACGGGTTCGAATCTCGGATCTGCCACTTAGCCGGGTGACTGTGGGCAAGTCACTTCACTTCTCTGTGCCTCAGTTCCCTCATCTGTAAAACGGGGATTCACTTCACTTCTCTGTGCCTCAGTTCCCTCATCTGTAAAACGGGGATTAACTGTGAGCCTCCCGTGGGACAACCTGATGACCCTGTATCTCCCCCAGCGCTTAGAACAGTGCTCTACACCTGGTAAGCGCTTAACAAATACCAACATTATTATTATTCCAGGGAAAGAGTTCATCTTCTCCCTCTCCCTCCAGCGCTTAGAACAGTGCTCTGCACCTAGTAAGCGCTTTACAAATGCCAACATTATTATTATTCCAGGGAAAGAGTTCATCTTCTCCCTCTCCCTCAAGAGCTTAGAACAGGGTTTGGCACGTAGTGAGCGCTTAACAAATACCATTAATAATAATAATAATTATTATTAGCCCTCGATGAGGGGTCCCAAAGGAGGGAAAGTGGGGAACAAAAGCAGGCGGCCCCCGCGGATCTGCACTGCCACCTTGTGGTCTAAACCAGCACCAGCAGCCCTCCTCGACGCCCTTGGTGGCCCCCCAAAAACGGGTTTGGGGGCGGTGGGCGCGGGGAAGGGGGGGACACAAACCATTATCCACACCCCCAACCCTTCGGCTGCGAACCCCGGCCTCGCCCCTTGCCTGCCAGGTGCACTTGGAGCAAGTCATCACCTCACTTCTCCGGGCTTCAGGGTCCTCGTCTATAAAATGAGAGGGAAGGACTTGTTCTCCCCCCTTAGACTGTGACCCCCCCCCGGGAAGGGCAGGGACTGCACCGTGGCTCAGTGGAAAGAGTCAGAAGTCATGGGTTCGAATCCCGGCTCTGCCACTTGTCAGCTAGGTGACTGTGGGCAAGTCACTTCACTTCTCTGGGCCTCAGTAACCTCATCTGGAAAATGGGGATGAAGACTGGGAGTCCCACGTGGGACAACCTGTAATCACCCTGTATCTTCCCCAGCGCTTAGAACAGTGCTCTGCACATAGGAAGCGCTTAACAAATACCAACATTATTATTATTATTATCTCGTCTGATTACATGGCATCTTCCCCAGCGCTCAGTACAGGGCTTGGCATTTAGTGAATGACAAAGAGATACCCCACATTTTCACTGTACCTCGATCTCATCTTTCTGCTGACCTCTTCCCCCCATTCTTCCTCTGGCTTGGAACACCTTCAATGTCCTTCGATCCACCACCTTGAAAGCCCACATTTTCTCCAAGAAACCTTTCTCCGAGAACCTCTCCCTCCCTCTAGACTGTTAACTCGTTGGGGCCGGGGAACGTGCCCGTTATACTGTACTCTCCCTGGCGCCCAGTACAGTGCTCCGCACGCAATAAGTGCTCAATAAACACGATTTAATGGTTCCGTGTCACTCCACACCCTTGGGTCGGTTCCCATTAAGCACTTGATATTCGCCCCTCCCTCCGCCCCACAGCATTTATGTACATATACACCTACAATTTATTTTAATGTGTCTCCCTCTCTAGTCTGTAAACTTGTGGGCAGGGATTGTCTCTACTTACCATTTTGTGTCGTGCCCTCCTTAGTACTTACAGTATTCTTCACACAGTGAATGGTCAATAAATTCCATTGATGACAATAATAATAATGGCATTTTGTTAAGCCCTTACTATGTGCCAAGCACCGTTCTAAGCGCTGGGGTAGATAGAAGGTCATCAGGTGGTCCCACGTGGGGCTCATGGTCTTCATCCCCATTTTACAGATGAGATAACTGAAGCACAGAGAAGTGAAGCGTCTTGCCCAAAGTCACAAAGCCGGCCAGTGGCGGGGCCGGGATGAGAACCCACAACCTCCGACTCCCAAGCCATTAAGCTCGGAACTCCCTCACCCTTCAATATCCTTCGATCCACCACCTTGAAAGCCCACATTTTCTCCAAGAAGCTCTTCCACTGGGAAGCAGCCTGGCTCAGTGGCAAGAGCCCGGGTTTGGGAGTAGGAAGGCCGTGGGTTCTAATCCCGGCTCCCCACTTCTCAGCTGAGTGACTTTGGGCAAGTCGCTTCACTTCTCGGTGCCTCAGTTACCTCAACTATCAAACGGGGGTTAAGACTGGGAGCCCCACGTGGGACAACCTGATGACCTTGTATCTCCCCCAGTGCTTAGAACAGCGCTTGGCACATAGTAAGCACTTAAGAAATACTCTCATTGCTATTATTATTATTATGAAGGGCTTGAATATCATCCCCAGGCCTGTCCCTTTTCCCCTGCCCTAGGTGGGCTGCGGAAGGTAGGGCGACCTGGCTGGGGGAGGGGGCTTAGGGGGAGAGTAGTGTGTGTGGCGGGAGGGGGCGGGGGGGATATGTGGGACCCCAGAGACCCCACGTGGGGCAGGGATCCCTTTAAGAGGCCGGGATCCAGGTTCCATGGCAGTTGGCTGGACACAGGCATGAGAAGAGGCTGATGCGGTCAGTGGGGAAGTGGTCAAGGTGGGGGGGGTGGCCCCTGGAAAGCAGAGAAGCAGCGTGGCTCAGTGGAAAGAGCACGGGCTTTGGAGTCAGGGCTCATGAGTTCGAATCCCAGCTCTGCCACTTGTCGGCTGTGTGACTGTGGGCAAGTCACTTCACTTCTCTGTGCCTCAGTTCCCTCATCTGTAAAATGGGGATTAAGACTGTGAGCCCCACGTGGGACAACCTGATTCCCCCGTGTCTACCCCAGCGCTTAGAACAGTGCTCGGCACATAGTAAGTGCTTAACAATATACCAACCCAGGAAAGGGCCCGGGGGGCACAATGCTTAGAGCTGGAGTGGGGAGAGGCTTGGCCCCCTCCCAATATCCCAGCTCTGCCACTTGCCAGCTGTGCGACTGTGGGCAAGTCACTTCACCGTGCCTCAGTTCCCTCATCTGTAAAATGGGGATGAATCCCAGCTCGGCCACTTGTCAGCTGTGTGACTGTGGGCAAGTCACTTCACTTCACCGTGCCTCAGTTCCCTCATCTGTAAAATGGGGATGAAGACTGTGAGCCCCACGTGGGACAACCGGATTCCCCTCCGTCTCCCCCAGCGCTTAGAACAGCGCTCGGCACATAGTAAGGGCTTAACCAATACCAAGATTATTATCATTAACAAGGCCCTCCCACCTCCCCCGCTCCCTCCGGGGGGGCGGGCAGAGAGTGGGAGCTGGAAGCCCCGGGTCCAGGATGAGCGGGAGGGCGAGGGGAGGGGGTGTCCGGGGGCGGGCAGCGGGGAGTGACCCCCCCCCCGCCCACCCCCACTTCAGCCGGGCCCGCCCGGGCACCGAAGGGGAGCGGAGGAGAGGGGCGCTTGGCAGGGCATTTTGCGGGGCACCAGCAAGGCCCATCGCCTTGGCACAGGGAGGGCGAGGCCCGCGGGGCTCCAAGAAACTCAGCAGGAGGAGGAAGAAAAGTTTTGTGTGTGCGTTGGGGGGGGGGGGGCGGGGAAACGAGTCGGGCTTGGAAGGGCGGGGCCGGGGCGGGGGGCAGAGCCAGGGGAGGAGCGGAGGCCCGACGCCTCCCTCCCCTCCCCTCCCCTCCCCTCCCCTCCGCGGCCCGGGGACGCTGGAGGAGCGGCGGGAGGAGCAGGGCGCCGGTGGCCCGGGGGTCCGTGTGCCCGGTGCCCCCCGGCATGGAGGCGGCGCGGCCCCCCGACCTCTGGCTGCCGCTGCTGCTGCTGCTGAGCACCACGCTGGGCTTTCGGGGGCTGCAGCGCCTGCTGCGCCGCCTGCCCCTGCCCCGCCACGTGCGGCCGGACCCCCTGCGCACCTGGCGCTGGCACAACCTCCTCGTCTCCTTAGCCCACTCCGTCGTCTCGGGCGTCTGGTCGCTGCTGTGGTGAGTGACGGGGCCCGGGGGTCCGGGGGGGGTCCGGCCGGGGTGGGGGGAGGCCCGGGGGGGGGGGCAGGCCCGGGCCCCGCCGGCCTCATCCGACCCCCCCCCCTCCCGTCCCACGGGAGCTCACCTGGGGGCCGGGGCGGCCAATCAGCGCCCGGGGGCGGGGCCTCCCTCAGGTGACCCCCCCCTTCCCTCCCCCCCCCCCCCCCCGCACAGCGTGTGGCAGACGCCGCAGATGCTGGTGGACATCGAGACGGCCTCGTCGCCCTCGGGCTACCTGCTGGTCTGCTTCTCCGCAGGTAAATAAAATCAAGTTGGTATTTGTTCTGCGCTATGTGCAGAGCGCTGTTCTCAGCGCTGGGGGAGATCCAGGGTCATCAGGTGGCCCCCCGTGAGGCTCATAGTCCCCATTTCACAGGTGAGGTCCCTGAGGCCCAGAGAAGTGAAGTGACTTGCCCACGGTCGCACGGCTGACAAGGGGCAGAGCGGGGATTCGAACCCATGGCCTGTGACTCCCAAGTCCGGGCTCTTTCCGCTGAGCCACGGCGCCCCCTCCTGACACCCGGGGCCCACAGGGGGCGGGATGGGACAGAAGGGCAAAGGGCGGGGGTCTCACCCTGCCCGTCATGTCATCCCGCCCCGGCCCTTTCCTAGGCTACTTCATTCATGACACGATGGACATCCTGGTGAGCCGACAGGCCAGGGCCTCCTGGGAATACCTGCTGCACCACATCATGGTGAGTGAGGGGCCTTCGGCCACACGGCCGACCCTACTTATCCGACGTCTGGGAATGGGTACGGTCGCCCTCGTGGGGCTTATATTCCAGCAGAGAGCTGTGTGATGATAACGATGGTTGTTAAGCGCTTCCTATGCGTCAAGCACTGGTCTAAGCGCTGGGAGGATACGAGGTCGTCGGCTTGTCCCACGTGGGGCTCACGTTCTTAACGCCCATTTGACGGTAACTGAGGCACAGAGAAGTGAAGCGACTGGCCCAAAGTCCCACAGCTGACAAGTGAGGGAGCCGGGGTTTGAATCTGTTGCCAAATTGTCCATTCCAAGTGCTTAGTACAGTGCCCTGCACATAGTAAGCACTCAATAAATACTATTGAATGAATGAATTTGAACCTCTGACCTCCGACTCCCCAGCCCATGCTCTTTCCACTGAACCACGCTGCCTAAGCCACGAGAGGGTGGGAGGTGGTGACTGGTCATGCCCAGGACCCCCATACTCTCCCGCCTCCGCCTTTGACGCCTCCCCCCTCGCTCCCTAAACCCCAACCTCGGTTTACCCACCCTTCCCCTCTCCTCACCGCCAGGCCATGGGCGCCTTCTTCTCTGGCATCTTCAAGTGCCGTTTTGTGGCGGGAGGGGTGCTGACCCTATGGGTGGAGGTGAGCAACATCTTCCTGACCCTGCGCATGATGATGAAGATCAACAACGCCCAAGGCCTCGTCCTCTACCGCATCAACAAGTACGTCAACCTGGTGATGTACTTCCTGTTCCGCCTGGCGCCCCAGGCCCACCTCACCCGGTTCTTCCTGCGCTACGCGGCCGAGCGGACGCTGGGCACCTTCCTCATGGTCATCCTGCTGCTGCTGGACCTCATGATCCTCACCTACTTCTCCCGCCTGCTCCGCTCGGACTTCTGCCCCCGGTGGGGACGGGGCCAGCCGGGCAAGGAGGACGATAAGTTCCTGACGGACTGAGCGGGACGAGCGGCGACGGCGTGGGTACGTGGGGCCGGTTCCGGGACGCGGGCCGGAGCACGGGGGAGACCCCGATGTCGGAAGGGAGGGGCCGCCGCCCCTCTCTCGGCGAAGACCCCACGCCCGTCGAGGCGGTGGCAAGGCCAAGAGGGTGTCAGGGTGACCTCTTCGGGGCGAGCGAGCTCCTTATTGAAGTCGACTCAAACCCGCGCCGGGGCCTCGTGTGCTTCTGTTGGGAGGTGGGGGGAGGGCACCCACCCGGGTGGGCAAACCAGTCTAACAGGAGGGGTGAGGGTGGAGGCAGGGGCCGGGCTGCCGGCCCGCACCAACCTTTAAGGCCACCGGCCCCAGCCAAGGAGGTTTGGGGCTGTTTTCCAGCCAGACCAGCTTAGCCATAGCCCATCTGGCCCACGCCTTCGTCGTCTCACCCCTGTGGCACCGAGGTTTCAGAGACGGTGCTGACTCACACCTGGCCTGCCTCTGTTAGGGGAGGTCGAGGCGCCGCCCTGGCTTGTTCCAGCTCTGCCCCCTCCCCACCCCAAGCGATACTCGGGCCGGTTAAAGCTGGCTCGGGGCTTTGTCGGAAATGGACCCCGCGGGGTTGCGGCGTATGCGCTTCAACCTTCGTCGTTGCCCTGCCGGGGGACAGACCTCCTTTCTTCCACTTCCTATCCGGGGCCGAGCAGGAGGCGGTCCAGCTCACGGACTTGGGCCAGCCGACTTTACGGCCGTGATAGTAGCCATTCCTCCCCCGGCTGGGTGGTCCCCCGTTTCCAGAGCAGGGCCAGCGGGTGTGGGCAGACTAAAGCCAAATAAAAAACTCTGTGTGTATGTGTGGTTCACTGTGCCTCTCTTCTAGGAATAAAAAGGCAGCACAACAGCAAGGGCCTGGATTCCAATCCTGCTCTGCCCCGGAGCAAGTTCCCTCCTTTGCAACATGTGGGTTCAATTCCTGTTCTCCCTATTTAAGACTATGTGCCCCACGTGAGGCATGGTAATCTTGTATCTACCCCGATGCTCAGAACAGTGTCTGGCACAGGGTACGTGCCGGATGGGTCCGATCCCCCGCTCGACACAAGAGCCGTAGTAAGTCAGATAGTTTATTACGCTCTGTACAGGCCTGGCAGTGATGGTTTAGATGATCCCAATCTAAAAGGGGGGGAAGAAAAAGCAGCGTTAGAGGGAGTAAAAGTCTCTACCTCCCTTCTAACCCCTAAACCCAGACTGGCATGTGAGTAGCCTCTCACGAGCAAGTCGTATCTGGCTCTTCATTTGGTCTAAAACCCTTGGCAGCGAGGGAGGTATTATTTAGGTCTAGCCCATCACTGCCTGGGGTGGGGGACTTCACCACATACCCAGGGCCTTTTGCCAAGCAGTGGGTGGGGCACCCCCATCCCAATTTGGTGGTCCCCTCCAGCGTTACCCCATTACACCATCCCCACCCCTTGCCGGCAGCAATTGCGTGTGTCACATGGGATGAATTGTTTGGCTCTTTGCAAAACTGCTCGGAAGCCAGGTTGCCAATCGGCAGTGTAGGCGAGGTCCGATGCTGCAGGCCCGGGCCGCTCCAGAGAGTAGGCAGGAGTGGTGGTCTGTGTGTGTGAGGGGGCGGGCGGAACTACCTAGTTGGCCTAGCATTCACCCTGAAAGCCCTGGATCGCGGATGCATCACGTGGTCAAGCTTCATCACCAAGGTTCAGGCTTTGGTCACTACGGTTCATCATTTGCATCCGGAATCCAGGTTGTCCCCTCCCTGAATACCAGTTCCCCCCGCCAAAAGCCCCATCCCCCGAAGGACCGATGGGGAGAAGGGAGAAAGAGTCCTCACCTTGTTGGCAACATCCAAGGCGTCATAGTCAGGGGCCAACCGCACATAGGCTTTCTTCTCACCATCAGGCCTAGGCCAAGCACAGGGTGTTACTGAAACAACACAGGCCGGTTTGCCCGTCCTCCTCCCCACCCCTACCCTTCCCCTCCTATAACAAAGATCGACGTGCATCAGCGGTTCCTTTGTTAACATCACTTTTGTCAGCAAAAAAACTTTTCCATCATCTGCACGGCAATGGGGGCGGAACAAGGAGAGAAACAGGGCCCTAAGCCCCAGGAAGTGTTTTCCAGCTGGTTCGGTGTCACCAGTGGCTTTCCTGACCTAGGCCGGGGAGGCAACCCCCGTGCAGAGACAGAGTCCCCACAGGGGACAGGACTGTCTCTGATCCAATTATCTTGTATCCTCCTTGGTGCTCAGGAGGGTTCGGCATACTGTAAGCACTTAATAAACACCATCTTTATTATTAGACCCTTCCTGACCCTGACGCTTCATCTTTGAGACTCAAGATGAGTGAGATACGCATCCCTGCTTTGGGAGGTGGTGGGGAAGAGTGGAGGGACTGGGTTTGGATCTGGCATTTCACTCCCATGGTTTCGTATCTGCCATTTTTATACCTTTCAAGACTCGGGCGTCTATGCGGCACCATTAGGTTCTTTAGACCCCGACTCCCTCACTTTGCAGAAGCCCCTAGTTTGATGGGGGGGCGGTGCAAAATGCCCAGGAGTTTATTTGGCCACTCTGGAAGCGTCCCACACATTCCTCCTCCTCCTCAGGAAAGTTGTCTGGGGTTCTCCCTCCCTCAGTGAACCAGCCAGCTCCGCTCACCGGATCAAAGTGTTAACTTTGGCCACATCAATGTCATACAGCTTCTTCACCGCCTGCTTGATCTGGTGCTTGTTAGCCTTGACGTCCACGATGAACACCAGTGTGTTGTTGTCCTCGATCTTCTTCATGGCCGACTCGGTGGTCAGGGGGAACTTGATGATGGCATAGTGGTCGAGCCTGCGGCAGGGGGATGGGCACAGGGATTAGTGGGGCCGGGCAAAGGCACATCGCTGCTTTTGGAGCCCCTGGGGAGGGAAAGAGTTGGGGCAGGGTGCATCAGCCAGTGAGGTTGCAATCATTTACTCAGGCTTTGGTCGCTGTGATGTCATCATCTGCACCCTGAGGATTCGGGGGAGGCCGATACTAAGTGGGAAGAGTGGACATTAGGACTCTTTCCTCTCTAATACCCTGGTTTTCTTTGCACTCGCCCAAGCGTTTTGTCCTCAACCCCTCTGTGACATTAACGGGAGTTAACCAGCTCTTAGTAAACCACAGACTAGCACACAAAGTGGCAGGGTGAATATGGGAAGCCAGGTCTCAAGACCAAGCTCAAAGCTGTCTAGCTACACAGACTAAAAAGGCCAAGGAAAATCCGCCCTGGGTCCACGCGGGTCCTGCCCGCAACACGGACGTTAGCTGAGTGATTGGTAACTAGGGCTGGAGAGCTGACACATCTCTAGATGCGATCATGTCCACCATTCATGTCAAATTCTAAATTACTCTGCAGCACTCAGAGCACACCACACGGTCCCTCGGTTGGATGGTGAGAGCCGCCACCACCCTCCACTTCCTGTTTGGATGCATCCCTGAGGCAAAGTGGTTGCTACCGGCAAACCTGGGCACTTGTGGGTGAAGCCCTCTCTTTGTTCCAACATTTTCCCCCATCTCATTCCTTTTCAAGAGGTAGGATTCGACGGTTGGGACCGATAAGGAAAATTTCAACCCTCTCTAGGCCTTGATTTTTGATTACTCACGATCCTAGGGACCCAGAAGAAGGTCGAGCACTGAAATCCAGGTGATAATCTAACCATCTGGATAACTTCCAACTGGATCGGGAGCTGCTGGATACCTGAGTAGCCTACAATTATTGTCCTCTCCCTCCGGGTGAGAAGTCCGATCGCCAGCTGTCACTTTAGGTAGCCAGACAGAAAACTTGTTCTATTAGAGTCCGGCCCCTGGTCTTGGGCAGGAAACACCACCTACTCTTCCCTTCCTCAGAGCTCCTCAGGGAAGGGGTAGAACCCTCTTTCTCAGCAACAAGCAGCTCAGCCCCCCAAAGGTAGCCCTGATCTACCTTTATTCACCCCACACTCCCACCAGCCCGACAGCTTTGTACACGTCTGTAATTTATATTAATGTCTGACTCCCCCTCTAGACTGTAAGCTCATTGTGGGCAAGGAACGTTGTCTACTGTCATATTGTACTCCTCCCAGGCACAGTGTTCTGCCTACAGTAAGCGCTCAATAAATACACCTGACTGATCTGCCCTAACTAGCTCTCACTCCGAGCTCCTCTCCGCCCCCCGATGAATACTGACGCCTGTCTACTTGTTTTGTTGTCTTCCTCCCCCTTCTAGACTGTGAGCCCGTCACTGGGTTGGGATTGTCTATACCTGTGGCCGACTTGTACTTTCTAAGCGCTAAGTAGAGTGCTCTGCACACAGTAAGCGCCCAATAAATAGGACTGAATGACGCACGAGAGGGCCATCGTACTTGTTTCTCCGGGGCGCACTCTTTCGAGGGTACTTGGGTTGCCTCCGCAGCCGCAGGGTCTTGGGCCGTCGGAAAGTGGGGGAGGTCCTGATCTTCTTCTTCTTGTGGCTGTGGACGCCTTTCAGCACGGCCTTCTTGGCCTTCAAGGCCTTCGCCTTGGCCTCTGTCTTGGGCGGGGGGGCGACTGGTGGGGGCAAGAAGGGAAGAATGAGGGCCCGCGTCTGCAAGGGCGAGGATGCCGACCCCGGGTACCACGTGGCCGGTGCATCAGTGGTTCCTTTGACAACATCACTGTTCTCAGCCAGGAAAGTTTTCCATCATTGACACGGGCCGGGGCTGGGTCAACGACCCCTCAGGAGGGCTTAAGCCAGAGCCCCCTTTTCCCTCTCCTCCCCTTCCACCCTCTGCTCTTCCCCCTTCCCCTCCGCACTGCGCTCATTTGTATATATTATTTATTACCCTATTCATTTTGTTAATAAGGTGTACATCCCCCTTGATTCTATTTATCTCGATGATGTTGTCTTGCTTTTGTTTTGTTCTGTTTTCCTTTGCTGTCCATCTCCCCCGTTGAGACCCCAAGCCCGTCATTGGGCGGGGATGGCCTCTCTCTGTTGCCCAATTGTGCATCCCAAACGTTCAGTCCAATGCTCTGCACATAGTAAGCGCTCAATAAATAGTACCAAATGAATTAAGCCCTGTCCTCGGGGCCGGGAAGGAAGGCCAGGAGGTCCGGCCCCACCGAGGACCACAACGCTGGGCAGAAGGCGTTGCCTTGGTGGGCATCAGGGGCGTCTGGATAATAATGTTGGTATTTGTTAAGCGCTTACTATGTACAGAGCACTGTTCTAAGCGCTGGGGTAGATACAGGGTAATCGGGTTGTCCTACGTGAGGCTCACAGTCTTCATCCCCATTTTACAGATGAGGAAACTAAGGCACAGAGAAGTTAAGTGACTTGCCCAGTCACACAGCTGACAAGTGACAGAGCCGGGATTCGAACTCATGACCTCTGACTTCCAAGCCCGAACTCTTTCCACTGAGCCACGCCAATTCCCTTTTTTGTCCGCCCGTCTCCCCCCATTAGACGGTGAGCCCGTCGTGGGGCAACCTGATTCCCCTGTGTCTACCCCAGCGCTTAGAACAGTGCTCTGCACATAGTAAGCGCTTAACAAATACCAACATTATTATTATTATTATCAGAGGGCTTGGGCCCTGGTAAGGGCTTAGCGAAGGGCGTCGTTTGCAGCGTGGCTCATGGAAAGAGCCCGGGCTTTGGCGTCAGAGGTCATGAGTTCGAATCCCAGCTCCGCCACTTGTCAGCCGGGTGACTGTGGGCGAGTCACTTCTCGATGCCTCAGTGACTTCATCTGCAAAACGGGGATGAGGACTGGGAGCCCCACGTGGGCCCACCTGATTCCCCTGGGTCTCCCCCAGCGCTTAGAACAGTGCTCTGCACAGAGGAAGCGCTTAACAAATACCAACATTATTATTAATTATTATTATTATCAGCAGAGGGCTGGGGCCTGGTAAGGGCTTAGGGAAGGGCGTCGTTAGCATCGCCTTGGGGGGGGGGGGGGGGGCAGGCCGGTCCCCACGAGGCGGCCATGCGGCTCCCACCGATGGTCCCCCCGGGCGCCCCTGCGCCTTCTCCCCACCCTCCTCCTCTTTCTCCTCCTCCTCCTCCTCCTCCTCCTCCACACCGGCAACGCCCCGGCCGCTCACCCACCTGGCTTCTTCGGCTTGGGAGCCATCTTCGCCAAAGGACCGGCCCCGCGCCGCCACCCAGGCTTATAGGCCCCGGCCACCTATCGCGAGACTTGTCCGGGGCGGGCCGGGACGACGGACGGAGCATGCGCGGGAACGGAGGCTCACGGGAACTGTAGTCTTTCCCCGCGGCCACCTGGTGCAGCGCGGGGCCTGCCGGGATTGTTTCCCGCCCAGAGGACGGCGGACGGAGGGGGCGCGGGAATAGAGGCTCACGGGAGTTGTAGTCTTTTCCCGCAGCCACGTGGTCGGGCGGCCGGGCTTCGGCCGCCTGGAGGAGGAACCGCGTGGCCTGGTTGAAAATAAAAAAGATACTTGTTAAGCGCTTACTATGCATTCATTCGGTAGTATTTATTGAGCGCTTACTAGGTGCAGAGCACTGGACTAAGCGCTTGGTCTGTCCGTCTCCCCCGATTAGACCGTAAGCCCGTCAAACGGCAGGGACTGTCTCTATCTGTTGCCGACTTGTTCATTCCAAGCGCTTAGTCCAGTGCTCTGCACCTAGTAAGCGCTCAATAAATACTATTGAATGAATGAATGGACGATTTGGCAACAGCTAGAGACAGTCCCTGCCCCACGACGACTTGTTCATTCCAAGCGCTTAGTCCAGTGCTCTGCACCTAGTAAGCGCTCAATAAATACTATTGAATGAATGAATGGACGATTTGGCAACAGCTAGAGACAGTCCCTGCCCCACGACGACTTGTTCATTCCAAGCGCTTAGTCCAGTGCTCTGCACCTAGTAAGCGCTCAATAAATACTATTGAATGAATGAATGACGCGCTCACAGTCTAAACATAATAATAATAATAATGTTGGTATTTGTTAAGCGCTTACTAGGTGCAGAGTACTGTTCTAAGCGCTGGGGGAGATACAGGGTCATCCTGTTGTCCCACGTGAGGCTCACAGTTAATCCCCATTTGACAGATGAGGTCACTGAGGCACGGAGAAGTGAAGGGACTTGCCCACAGTCACACAGCTGACAAGTGGCAGAGTGGGATTCGAACTCATGACCTCTGACTCTCAAGCCCGTGCTCTTTCCACTGAGCCACGCCACTTCTTGGGGAAACACCATGTGCTATGTCCGAAGCACTGTTCTAAGTGCTGGGGGGGGATACAAGGTGACCAGGTTGTCCCACGTGGGGCTCACAGCCTTCATCCCCATTTGACAGATGAGGTCACTGAGGCCCAGAGAAGTGAAGTGACTTGCCCAAAGTCACACAGCCGACAAGTTGGGGGCGCTGGGATGAGAACCCATGACCTCTGACCTCCAAACCCAGGCTCTTTCCACTGAGCCATGCTGTTTCTCTAAAGAGTCCGGGCTTCGGAGTCAGAGGTCATGGGTTCTAATCACACCTCCGCCACTTGTCTGCTGTGTGACCTTGGGCAAGACACTTCACTTCTCTGGGCCCCACTGACCTCATCTGTAAAATGGGGATTAAAATTGTGAGCCCCACATGGGACAACCTGATTACCCTGGATCTATCCCAATGCTTAGAACAATGCTTGGCACATAGTAAGTGCTTAACAAATACCATTATAATGATAATAATTCTCAATTCGGACTTGATGCTCAGTTGCTTTGGACCTCATTATTCCTTCCTCTCCAGGGTTCCTAGAAGGGAACGCATGGAAAATAGGGGATACGCAACTAAGACAGAGGCAGCTGTGATGCAAATATAAAAATGATAATAGTAATTGTTGTATTTGTTAAGCGCTTACTTTGTGTCAGGCACTGTATTATAATGGTGGTATTTTAAAAATAAGAATGATGTTATTTGTTAAGGGCTTACTATGTGCCAAGCACTGTGCTAAGCTCTGGGGTAGATACACGGTAATCACGTTGTCCCACGTTAGGCTCCCAGTCTTAATCCCCATTTTACAGATGAACTAACTGAGGCATAGAGAAGTGAAGTGACTTACCCAAAGTCACACAGCTGGCAAGTGTCAGAGTCAGGATTATTCATTCAATAGTATTTATTGAGCGCTTACTATGTGCAGAGCACTGTACTAAGCGCTTGGAATGAACAAGTCGGCAACAGATAGAGACGGCCCCTGCCCTTTGATGGGTTTACAGTCTAATTGGGGGAGACAGACAGACAAGAACAATGGCAATAAATAGAGTTGAGGGGAAGAACATCTCATAAGAACAATGGCAACTAAATAGAATCAAGACGATGTACATTTCATTAACAAAATAAATAGGGTAATGAAAATATATACAGTTGAGCAGACGAGTACAGTGCCGAGGGGATGGGAAGGGAGAGGGGGAGGAGCAGAGGGAGATGGGGGGAAAAGAGGGTTAAGCTGCGGAGAGGTGAAAGGGGGTTGTTGAGGGAGTAGAGGGAGAAGGGGAGCTCAGTCTGGGAAGGCCTCTTGGAGGAGGTGAGTTTTAAGTAGGGTTTTGAAGAGGGGAAGAGAATCAGTTTGGCAGAGGTGAGGAGGGAGGTCGTTCCGGGACCGCGGGAGGACGTGGCCCCGGGCGTCGACGGCGGGATAGGCGAGACCGAGGGACGGTGAGGAGGTGCGCGGCGGAGGAGCGGAGCGTGCGGGGTGGGCGGTAGAAAGAGAGAAGAGGTAGGAAGGGGCAAGGGGATGTAGAGCCTCGAAGCCTTGAGTGAGGAGTTTATGTTTGGAGCGGAGGTTGATAGGCAACCACTGGAGGTGTTTAAGAAGGTCAGTGACATGCCCAGAGCATTTCTGCAGGAAGATGAGCCGGGAGGCGGAGTGAAGAATAGACTGGAGCGGGGCGAGAGAGGAGAAAGGGAGATCAGAGAGAAGAGAGATTTCTGCTTTTAACCCCTGAAGAACATGATGCACAACTGACTACCTTCCCACGGAGTGTGGCCAATTTTTGAAATGGGCATCTTGGCAACTAATGAAACCTAAATGAATGTTCAGAATAACATTTTATAAAGTGCTATTCAAAATATTAAAGATACAAGTATGTAAACATAGGATGCACATATATTCTGGCACGACGCCAACCACATTCTACGGCGATAAGTCTCAAAACAAGTCCCCAAGAGCTGGCTATTCTTATTTTACAAAATAGAGGGAAATGCATCGACTTGTCTCGACACCAGGGAGAAAACCAACGGGAACTAAGCTCTTTCTAAATCGTGATCAGGTACCAAATACATAAAACTCACCAAGAGCTCAGAAGTACGGAACAGCGCTGACGGTTCCCTCTCGACATGCCTTTAGCTACACAGGAACAAGTGACTTGGGGAGTAAACTTTTTAAAAACAAGTATTACAATTTCTTACCCTTCCACCTGGGCCAGTTTGTTGTCCATGATGTAAGCCAGAGGTGCTGCAAGTTTTTTCTTAATATGGCCCACTTGGTTTCCATTCACATTGTTTACCTTCACTGCATTCTTATCGTATGGATTATTGGGCTCTCTCTGAAGTGCGACCATTTCATTATTGTTAACCACCCAGGATTAGAACCCACGACCTCAGACTCCCAAGCCCCTGCTCTTTCCACTAAGCCACGCTGCTTCTCGTGGCTCACTATGTGTCAAACCCTGTGGTAGATCCATTCAGATAATATAGTCCCTGCATGAGATCAAAGTCTAAGTAAAGGGTAGAACAGGTATTTAATCCCCAATTTACAGATGAGGAAACAAAGGTGCAGAGAACTTGCCCAAGGTCACACAGCCAGCTAGTGGCAGAGTAGGGATTCGAATCCAGGACCTATGAAGTCCATGCTCTTTCCACTAAGCCACACTGTTCCTATACTTTTCTATCCTTAAATTGCAGCCTTAGTCCCTGCTCTCATCCCCATCCCCACTCTTCCCTGGAAGTTTCTAGGAATAGCATGAAAACATAAGGGTTAGCATCTTGGGGTAATATGTTGGGTTGCCCACTCATGCATTTATGTTATTATAGGTTTACTACTTCTGGTGTGTTATTGAAGGGCTTTTTGTGTTAGAGCTCTGTGCCTTAGAATTGTTTCCAAGAATCCTATGATTAGCTGACACCAGTAAAAGGAGAGGTTCATTTTCCCCCCTCACTTTCTTCTTTTCTCTCCCTCCCTCTCCTTCCTCGCTCCTTTCCTCCCATCCTCCCTCCTTTTCCTCATTCTTCTTTCCTCCCTCCCAGTCTCCCTCCCTTCCTTCCACCACAGAATTTACTGAGCTCCACTGCATACTTGGCACTTGGGAGAGTACAAAAACATAAGTAAAAATTATGATCCCTGCCCTTGAGAAATTTGCAGTCTCGTGGGTGGGGGAGCAGGCAGACTTAAGTGTGAACGTACAGTGGAAGTAGGATAAAAAATTATAGATATAACTGGTCTACATGGAAAAACGAATGATTATTCAAACATCAACATATACATAAATGCTGCCACAACATCTACCCACCACGTAAGGGCTAAGGGCAGCATTTGGGATGACAAATGGTAGCTGAAATCAATCAAACGTATTGATTAACTGTTTACTGTGGACAGAGTACTGTTCTAAACACTTGGGAAAGTACAATACAACAAAGTTGGTAGATGTCACCCTTGCCCAAAAGGTGCTTTCGGTCTCAAGGGAGAGACAAACATTAAAATAAATTTGAGTTAGGGGAATAGTAGTAATAATAATGTTGGTATTTGTTAAGCGCTTACTATGTGCCGAGCACTGTTCTAAGCACTGGGGTAGACACAGGGGAAGCAGGTTGTCCCACGTGGGGCTCACAGTCTTAATCCCCATTTTACAGATGAGGGAACTGAGGCACAGAGAAGTGAAGTGACTTGCCCACAGTCACACAGCTGACAAGTGGCAGAGCTGGGATTCGAACTCACGAGCCCTGACTCCACAGCCTGTGCTCTTTCCACTGCGCCACGCTGCTTCTCAAGCAGTGTATAAGAGAGATCTAACTTGCTCTTCCGAGAGAATGGAAAGATGGATGAGAAAACCAACTGATGCATTCAAAAGTAGATGAGGCAGACGGATAGAAACATAAATGCAACAGGTGGTTGGTAACGCCAAAGTCCTCAGGTGGCTGATAGGACTTGGTGAGAAAGAAATGAAACAAGGAATGCCTCCCGGAGGAGGTGGGTTCTCGGGAATCGAGTTGTGGAAGAGGCATCCCCACGCCGCCGCTGCCTCGTCCCCCCACCAAGCAAGGGGAAGGTGGAGATGGAAGCGGCTGTCCCTGTCCAGGGTTGTTACCCCTTGGCCTCTCTGTGCTCGGGGACCCAGGGTTTCTGGATGAAGCCACTCTAGCCCCTGCACCTCCGTAATAATTATGGTACTTGCTAAGCGCTTACTCTGTGCCAGGCACTGTTCTAAGCGCTGGGGTAGATACAAGTTATTCTACTCTGTCCCACGTGGGGCTCACAGTTTGAATCCCCATTTTCCAGATGAGGTAACTGAGGCCCGGAGAAGTGAAGCGACTTGCCCAAGGTCACACAGCAGACAGGTGGCAGAGGCGGGATTAGAAGCCGGGTCCTTCGGACACCCAGGCCCGGGCTGTAGCCACTAGGCCACGCTGCTTCTCTGTTGTCCTTGTTGGCCCCTTGGGGTCTGCGGACAGCGGGCGTGGAGGAGCGTGGGCATCTGGGCATCATCGCCGGGCACTGCCCCGACCTCCCCCCGCTCCTGCCACTCTTCCTTCTCCATCTGCCCACGCAGGTCAGCCCACGATTCTGCCTCAGTTCCTCGGGCCCAGTGCCCCGGCCCGGGGGCGGAGGGCTCTGAGTCCCTCCGGAGAAGGAGTCGCCGCCTCCTGGGCTCCGGGCGTCCCCCTCCTCCTCTTCCTGGCCTTCCTCCTCTTTCTCCTGGTCCTCCTCCTCCTGGTCCTCCTCCTCATTCTCCTCCTCTGCTCCTTCTCCTCGTCCTGCTCCTCCTCCTCTTCCTTCTGCTCCTCCCGGTCCTCCTCCCGCTCCTCCTCTGCTCCTTCTCCTGCTCCTCCTCCTTCTGCACCTCCTGGTCCTCCTCCCGCTCCTCCTCTACTCCTCCTGGTCCTCCTCCCGCTCCTCCTCCTCTGCTCCTTCTCCTTCTCCTCTTCCTTCTGCTCCTCCTGGACCTCCTCCCACTCCTCCTGGTCCTCCTCCCACTCCTCCTGGACCTCCTCCCACTCCTCCTCTGCTCCTTCTCCTGCTCCTCCTCCTCTTTCTGCTCCTCCTGATCCTCCTCCCGCTCCTCCTCCCCTGCCCCTCCTCCTTCTGCACCTCTTGGTCCCCCTCCCGCTTCTCCTCCCGCTCCTCCTCTGCTCCTTCTCCTGCTCCTCTTCTTTCTGCTCCTCCCGCTTCTCCTCCCGCTCCTCCTCTGCTCCTTCTCCTGGTCCTCCTCCTCTTCTTTCTGCTCCTCCTGATCCTCCTCCCGCTCCTCCTCCTGCTCCTCCTCCTTCTGCACCTCCTGGTCCTCCTCCCGCTCCTCCTCTGCTCCTTCTCTGCCCCTCCTCTGCTCCTTCTCCTGCTCCTCTTCCTCCTCCTGATCCTCCTCCCGCTCCTCCTAAGCTCCTTCTCCTGCTCCTCCTCCTTCTGCTCCTCCCGCTCCTCCTCTGCTCCTCCTCCTGTTCCTCCTCCCGATCCTCCTCGCGGTCCTCCTCCTGCTCCTCCTCCCAGTCCCCCTCCTCCCGATCCTCTTCCCGCTCCTCCTCCTCCTGATCCTCCCGCTCCGGCTCCACCTCCCGGTCCCGGTCCTCCTCCTGGTCCTCGTCCAGCCTCCTTCCCGCTCCCCGTGCCCCTCGCCCCTCTCGGACGGAGGGAGGGAGGGACGGACAGACGGACGGTCATCCGCGTCAGCAGCGCCCCCGGCCCCCTGCCCGCCCCCTGCCCGGCCCCCTGCCCGGCCCCCGGGCCTCCTCGGTAAGGGGCACACGTGGGCGGAGAAGTTGGGGGGCGGATGGGGCAGGCCCGGAGGGGGGCTGGGCGGGTCCTGGGCATCACCGGGAAAGTTGGCAGCAGGGGGCTGGCAGCTGGGGTCTCCCCCTGGAAGGCGATGGGAGTAGAGGGGGGCGAAGTGGGGTCCGGAGAGGGGCCTTGGTGGGACCCCTGGGACTGGATGCGGGGAAGGGGGGCTGCTGGGCGGGTGGCACCTCCCGGGCCACTGGGTTGGGGGCGGGGGGCTCCCCTGGTCCCGGCCGAGGGGAGGAGGCGGGACTGGACGAGAGGCGAGGGGAGGAGGGGGCTCAGGGCTCTGGAATTTCCGGGGATCGGATTACAGCGGGGCCCGGGGAGGAAAGCAACAGGGAGGAAAAGAGACACCCAAAGAGAGAGAGACACAGAGACCTCTCCTCCCGCCCCCTTCCCACTCCCCCTCTGTGCTCCACCCGCAGCTGGGCCTTGGCAACGGGGGAGGTCCCTCCTTCCCAGCCCCGTCCCTCCTATTTTAGGGTCTCCCCTAGACCCCTTTAATAATAATGATGATGATGGCATTTCTTAAGCGCTTACTATGTGCCAAGCACTGTTCTGAGCACCGGGGTGGATACAAGGTAGTCGGGTTGTCCCACAGGGGGCTCATGGTCTTCATCCCCCTTTTACAGACGAAGGAACTGAGGCCCAGAGAAGTGAAGTGACTTGTGAAGGTCACACAAGCTGAAAAGTGGAGGAGTCGGCATTAGAACCCACAACCTCTGACTCCCAAGCCCGGGCTCTTGCCATGCTGCTTCTCACGCTGCTGTTTTTGCAGTGTCTCCCCTAGTCTCTGAACTATAGTAGGGTTGCTTCTACTCTTTGGGCTCTTGTAGGGTGGCCCCCAGACTCTAGGTTTCGGTAGGGTCTCCCAGGATCCCTGTGGTTTTATAAGGTCTCCCTGAGTCCCCGAGTTATTGTAGAGCCTCCCCAAGGTCCTCGGTTACTTTGCCAGGGCGGATCTCTCATCTGGGCAGCCGGATCGTGAGGGCACAGAGCTGAGCGGCTGTCAAGTCCGTGGCCCCCAACGTCCCCCCAGCACCTCCAGCCTCAGGGAGGATGAACATCCTGGCACCGGTGCGGAGGGACCGCGTCCTGGCGGGGCTGCCCCAGGTAGGGGCAGCTCTGGGGCTCCGATCGGATGGGGTGGGATGGGATGGGGAGTCCCTTATCGGAGGGTCATTGGGAGACGAGGTGTGGGGTGGAGGTTGGGGGGGAGGGGAGGGTTGTCCCGTTGGGTGATGTGGCACAGTCAGCCTCTGAGAGGGGTGGAGAGGGAAGGGCTGGGAAATTTTGGTTGGGGCAAAGGCGCTCCCCCTTACCTAAAGAAAAGGCTTCCAGTCCAGTGGCTGGGATGCTTGTGGGTGGTCGGGCCGGGCCCCAAGCCCAGGGGCAGGGGGTGGGGAGGGGGTGGCCAAACGGGCCGGGCCCTGCCCCTCTTCCTCCCTTCCTCCCTCCTTCCCTCCTTCCCGCTCCTCTCACCCGCTGCAGTGCTTGCGGCAGGAGGCCGCCCTGCACACCCATGGAGACTTCCACCCTCGCGTCAGCAATGCCTGCCAGGAGCAGAGAACGGGCACCGTGGGGTGAGCGTGGGCCGGGGGGCCGAGGGGGCCGCAGGCCCCTCCCCAGATACTCCCGGAGCCCAAGTCGGGGCTCAGGGTGAAGAAGCCGTCTGCCTCTGGCACACACAGGGTCAGCAGAGAGACAGCACCCCCCTCTCCACTGGAACGGAGAGTCAAACCCTTGCAGACAGACCCACTGCACCTCTTCTCCCCAACCCCTGCCCATTCAGAAATTTACACAGGTCCCCGTGTACTCTCCTGTTCACAGGCTCTCAGACACGAACCGTGTCCAGTCCGATTTGCTTGTATCCACCCTAATGCTTAGTACAGTACCTAGCACACAGTAAGAGCAGAACAAATACCACAATTATTATTAAATGCAGACCCACAAATATACTCAGACACACACACACACACACACACACACACACACACACACAGAGTCATACAGCCCTCCCCACTAGAATAGCTTTCCCTGACTCTTTTTTTCCGGGGGGTGTGTGTGTGTGTATTTGTGTGTGGTCTGATGATGGTGTGGTGGATGAGGCCGGGCCTGTCTCCCCCTCCTGAGCCATGTTGAACGAGCTGCAGGCTGCCCGGGCCTGAGCCCTGGAATGAGCCTGGGGAGACATCTGCACCTGGGTGGCTTCCACGGTGTCTGACCTCGGGCACGGGTGGGGGTGCGGGGCTTCCAGAGCTGGCACCGGGCCCCGGACCGGGTGGAGAAACTGAGGTCCGAGCTCTGGGGAACGGAGGGGCAGGAGGAGGAGGGCCTGGGAGGCAGAGCCGTCGGGAAGAACAAGCTAGAGTCTCCGCTCCATCCTCCTTCAGCAGGTTTAAGATCTCCAAAGTCATTGTGGTGGGGGACCTGTCTGTGGGGAAGACCTGCCTGATAAACAGGTACAGCAGCGGGCGGGAGGGCAGTCGACGCGCACGGGCGCCAAGGGGAATCGGCTGTTCCGTGAGGTGGTGGGGCGGGGGTAGATCCTGGCCCCGGAAGAAGGGACGGGGGACAGGGGTGGGGGTAGGAGGAAGGATGGGGCCAGGGCTGAGGGGAGAAGGAGGAATGAGGCCAGAGCTGGAGGTCAGGAGCGGGGATGGATGGAGGGGGCCAGGACTGGAAGTAGGGCTTCCGGAAGAGCTGAGTCTCTCTCGCCCCCACCACAGGTTCTGCAAGGACACCTTTGACAAGAATTACAAGGCCACCATCGGGGTGGACTTTGAAATGGAGAGATTTGAGGTGTTGGGCGTCCCTTTCAGCCTGCAGCTGTGAGTGCCTTTGGGACCCCCATCCCGAGGCTCCCCAACCCCTGGGCCCCAGTTCCCCCCCCTCCGCCCACTGTCCCAATTCTCCCAGGCCCCTTCCTGTTCCTCCCCCTCCACAGCCCTTCACGCCCATCCTGTGTCCCCAACCCTCAAACTCAAACACTTCCTTCCCTCCCCCCCAGCTCTAAGGCTCTGAGCCTGTATCCCCTGCTGCCCCCATCCTCAGTCTCTGCTCATGCTGCTCTCCTACCCCCTCAACTCTGTCTCCTCCAGCTGGGACACTGCAGGACAGGAGCGCTTCAAGTGCATTGCGTCCACCTACTACCGCGGGGCCCAAGGTGAGGGCTGCCCTGGAGGGGCAGGGGTGGGGCTCAGGGTGTCCCCCCCCACCACCAACAGTGGCTGGGGCAAGGGCAGGGGGCTCATTAAGGAGTACCTCGGCACCTCCCAGTCACCCCTCCAATTTGCCGTCCCCAGCCATCGTCATTGTGTTTGATGTGAACAACGTTGCCTCCCTGGAACACACCAAGTATGAACCGGGCTGGGGGCAAGGGGGAGTGGGGAGAGGGGAAGGGGCAGGGGAGAAAAAGGGGGTAGTGGAGTGGTGAGAGAACAGAGAGGGGGCCGGGAGGAGCAAGAAGGGGTTGGTGGGAGAGGGCAGGAAGATGTCTCTGGAGGTAAGGACGGAGGGGATGGAGAGAAGCAGCCTGGCATAGTGGATGGAGCATGGGCCCGGGAGTCAGAAGATCATGGGTTTTAATCTCGCCTCTGCCGCTTGTCTGCTGTGGGCCTTTAGGCAAATCACTTCACTTCTCTGGGCCTCAGTGACCTCATCTGTTAAATAGGGATTGAGACTGTGAGCCCCACATGGGACAGAGACTGTGTCCAACCCGATTTGCTTGTATACATCCCAGCGCTTAGTACAGTGGCTGGCACGTAGTAAGTGCTCAACAAATACCACAGTTATTGTTATTGGAACGACGCAGACGGGAGGCAGGAGCGGAGGGATTGGCAGAGGGTGGGGGCTTTCAGATGGGAAGGGGGTCCCCGTTCTCAGGAGGTGCTCACGGTCTTCTGTCCGCTCCAGGCAATGGCTGGCCGATGCGCTGAAGGAGAACGATTCCTCCAACGTGCTGCTTTTCCTCGTGGGCTCCAAGAAGGACCTGAGTGTGAGTGGGGGGCGAGGAGGAGGGTGGGACAGGAGGGGACCACCGAAGGCCGTCCTAGCCCCTTCCCCAACCTGTCCTCACCGTCATCCCCCAGACACCGGCTCAGTATGGGCTCGTCGAGAAGGATGCTCTCCGCGTGGCCCGGGAGATGAAAGCAGAATACTGGGCTGTCTCCTCTCTCTCTGGTGAGTCTCACCCGCAAGCCCCAGAGCCAAGTCTTCCAGCACCCAGGTCCCCACCACCGTTCTGGCATCCATTCCCTCCTCCCTCAGCCCCTTCTCGTGTGCCCACTGGGCACAGCCCCAGGGCCCAGGCTTCCTGATCGGCCTGTGGCCCCCAACCCCGGTACCCGCCTCACTGAGTGCCCGCTCTCTGTGCCAGGGGAGAACGTGCGCGAGTTTTTCTTCCGCGTGGCGGCCCTGACCTTTGAGGCCAACGTCCTGGCGGAGCTGGAGAGGAGCAGTGCCCGGCGCATCGGGGAGGTCATCCGTGAGTGCCCGGAGGGTGCAGCAGTGCGGTGGGGAAGGGACGGGCGGGGGGAGATGGGGATGAGGAAGGTCCGACCCATCCTCTGAGACCCTGCCCTCGGCCTCCCCACCACCACTCCTCTCCAGGAATCAACAGCAATGACAGGGATCTGTATCAGACGACCGGCAAGAAGAAAGTCAAGTGTTGCCAGTGAACAACAGCAGGTTCCCAGGATTCCCTCAGGGCCCGGACCAAGCCCGGGTGGAGTTCTGCCATGGCCTCGGCCCTGCCCCCACTAACCACCCTCAAGCCTCCAGAGCCTGGTTGGACTTGGGTCAGCACAAAGCCATCCCGACCAGGTCGGGGAAGAATCTGGGTGGACTCTCAGGCCCCTGCATTTCCCCACTTGGAATTGAAATGAGCCGGGCCCAGTTGGGAAAACTTGGAACGACCCTATTGGGGGTGGGCGCTCTGGAGCCTGGCAGCTGACCCAAGGGCTTCGGGGTCCTCAAGACAACTTTGTGTATCCAACACCCCCAGAGGTGAACTCCGCTCAGTTCCGGCGTGGCCCCCAATCGCTTCCAGTTTGACTGTGCCCCGGTTGCCTCACCAACTCACGGTTGGCATGGGCTGGCATGAGCAGCATCCAGTGCCAGACTGGACTGGGCAGAGGCGGCTTTCCTAGCAAGCCCAGAGCTCTAAGGCCGGAGCCAGGGTGCCTGCCCCAGGCTGGACGGACCAATATTTGCACTGTACTTTTTTGCAGACCAAAGAGCTGACCCTTCTGCCAGGGGAAGGCACCTGCTGGGCATTGACACTGCCATGGCATCAATCCTCCTTCTCTGCCCCCACGCCCCCCCCAGGGTACAGCTCAGCAGGCCAAACTGTGGTGCTGGAGGGATCGCTGAGCATGACTGAATCCCCAGGAACTGCCCCAGACACCACCCTCCCCCTGCCCCTCTCTCATGAAATAAAATCGCGTTTGTATTTGGCATGCGGGAGCTGGAGACCTTTTTTGGAATGGGAAGAACCACCTGGGGGAAGGTATTCACCACCAAGAGCGCAGCTGCTCTGGGCCCACGAGATGCTGGTATTGAGTAGCCAGTGGTACCCAGGCAGAGAGGGGGAATTAGGGGAGATCATCTACCTCAGCCGTGAGGGGTGTGGGGAAAGCAAGTGGGGATCTAGGCACAGAGTGGGCACCCTTACATGGCCGCTAATCTGTCATTCAGACTCTTTGCTTGATAGCTTCCTGTGTGTGTATCGGGTTTCCTCGTCCAGCCTGCTCCCTAGGGCTCCCACACCGAGTCACCCACATCCCTGACAGAGATCTGGGGAATCACTTATGCGTCTTCCCACCTTCCATTGGCTTTTTCTCTCCTCCTTTCTTCTCCCTCTTCTCCTATTCTTTCTCTTGCGCCTCCTCCACCACCACCATCTCCTCCTCCAAAGGAGGAGTGGCAGGACATCCTGGCTCACCTGGAGTTAGAGGTGTTGGGTGCTGCCCGATCCCAGATCGGGACCTAGCTGTGGGGAGGCAAGGATCCTGTCCGTGAGAGGACAGTAGCATCAGACTCCCCTCCTGCCTGCCTCCTGCCCACTTCCTGCTCAGTCAGTTCAGGCTAGAGCGCTGCCAACCTGTGGCCAAGAGAAGTAGCCGGGCCCAGCTGGGGACTGGTGAGAGCTGGCAGGGTCCTTAGGCTATGAAGGATTTTGCTGCCTGGAGGAGGAGGAGGAGGAACTGAATCGAATGGGGTTGCAGCAACTAGATTAGAGGTTACACATAATAACTGTGGTATTAGTTGAGAGCTTACTGTGTGCCAGGCACAGTACTAAGCGATGGGGTGGATCCAAGCGAATCAGGTTGGCCACAGTCCCTGTCCCATGTGGGGCTCCCAGTCTCCATCCCCATTTTAGAGATGAGGTAGCTGAGGCACAGTGAAGTGACTTGACTTGCCCAAGGTAAGCAGCAGAGCCAGGATTAGAACCCACGAGGAAGGACTTCCTGACTGGGGTGATGCCGGATGGAGAAGGGGAGGGGAGGAAGGGTGGATGCAGGGGCAGAATGGGCAGTTGAGCAAGTAGGGTCTATGTGGGTGTGTGTTTGTGTACTGGGGGTGCCCAAGAGGCTCTGGTCCATTTGTCTGACCAGGTCAGCCCTGCCCAAACCCTCATGGCCCAGCCTCAGTGCCAAGAGCCAGCAGATGAGGGAAAATCAACAATTTATTGCCACCGTCTCCCCTGCCTGGGGCTCAGCCTTGCTCTCAAGGCTGGGAGCTTGGGACGGAGAATGGGGTTGAGTAGAGGTCCCTCCCAGGGTCATGGGGGAGGGTGAGTTTGGGGGCTGTGAAAGGAGTAAAGCGCCTCTTTTTATGGTATTTAAGTGCTTACTATGTGCCAGGCACTGTACTAAGTACTGGGGGTAGATTCAAGCTTATCAAGTTGGACCAAGTCCCTGTCCCTCATGGGGCTCCCAATCAACCTGTATTTTACAGACGAGGTAACTGAGGCACAGAGAAGTGAAGTGCTTTCCCAAGGTGACATGGCAGACAAGTGGAAGAGCCAGGATTAGAACCCAGGTCCTTCTGTCTCTCCGGCCCGGGCTCTATCCCCTAGGCCGTGCTGCTCGGGGGCCGGGCGAGGGGTCCCCCAGAATCATAAGAGGGTGGAAACCCATGGATGGGAAGTCTGGGCCAAAGGGTCAGGGCAGAGAGGGGTGTGGATGGGCCCAATGGCTGGGAAAAGAGCTTTGGTTGGGATAGGATCAGCCTGCTGATAGACAGGGTCCTATCCAGACAAGCACAATTTTGGGAAAAATGTTACCTAGTTCCCCCATAGCATTCTGTCCAAATTTCCCATTTGCAAATGCATGCTCTAGAACGGGATCCGGACTTGCAGGTCTTTGGGTGAGTGCTCCCTTCTTTTGAGTCATTTTCAATCAATTGGGATTTAATTCTGCTTCCCCTCTGGAGTAGGAGATGTCACAGATTCCTTAATAACTGTGGTATTGATTAAGTACTTACTGTGTGCCACGCTCTGGGGCAGATGCACTGCAATTGGTCCGGACACCAACTCTGTCTCACACGGGGCTCTCAACCTAAGTGGGAGGAAGAATTAGGATCAAATCCCCATTTTACAGAAGAGGAAACTGAAGCCCAGAGAAATTAAGTGACTTACCCAAGGTCACACAAGCAGGCAGGGGGCAGAGTTGGGACTGGGACCCAGATGTCCTGACTTCCAGGTCTTTCTCCACTAGATCACGTTGCTTCCCCAAAATCTCATCCTGCTTTGGAGAAGCAGGGTGGCGAAATGGATAGAGCGTGGGCCTGGGAGTCAGAAGGTCATAGGTTCTAATCCTGACTCCACCATATGTCTGCTGTGTGACCTTGGGCAAGTCACTTTACTTCTCTGGGCCTCAGTGACCTCATCTGGAAAATGGGAATTGAGACTGTGACCCCCACTGTGGGACAGGGACTCTCTCCAACCCAATTTGCTTGTAGCCAGTACAGTTCTTGGCACAAAGTAAGTGCTTAACAAATACCACAATAATAATAATTCTAATCCTGGCTTTGCCGCTTGTCCGCTGTGTGCCCTTGGGCAAGTCATTTAACTTCTCTGTGCCTCAGTTACCTCATTGGTAAAATGGGGATTAAGACCGTGAACCCTATGTGGGACATGGACTGGCTTTAACCTGATTAACATTCACACCGCTTCACACACGGCTCATCTTCCTGCAGAAACGATCTGGGCATGTCACTCCCCTTCTTAAACAACTCCAGTGGTTGCCTATCAACCTCTGCTCCAAACAAAAACTCCTCACTCTAGGCTTCAAGGCTCTCCATCACCTTGCCCCTTCCTACCTCTCCTCCCTTCTCTCTTTCTACCACCCACCCCGCACGCTCCGCTCCTCTGCCGCCCACCTCCTCGCCGTCCCTCGGTCTCGCCTATCCCGCCGTCGACCCCTGGGTCACGTCCTCCCGCGGTCCTGGAACGCCCTCCCTCCTCACCTCCGCCAAACTGATTCTCTTTCCCTCTTCAAAACCCTACTTAAAACTCACCTCCTCCAAGAGGCCTTCCCAGACTGAGCTCCTCTTCTCCCTCTACTCCCTCTGCCACCCCCCTTTTACCTCTCTGCAGCTAAACCCTCTTTTTCCCCTTTCCCTCTGCTCCTCCACCTCTCCCTTCCCATCCCCACAGCACTGTACTCGTCCGCTCAACTGTATATATTTTCATTACCCTATTTATTTTGTTAATGAATTGTACATCGCCTTGATTCTATTTAGTTGCCATTGTTTTTACGAGATGTTCTTCCCCTCGACTCTATTTATTGCCATCGTTCTTGTCTGTCCGTCTCCCCCGATTAGACTGTAAGCCCGTCAAACGGCAGGGACTGTCTCTATCTGTTGCCGACTTGTTCATCCCAAGTGCTTAGTACAGTGCTCTGCACATAGTAAGCGCTCAATAAATACTATTGAAAGAGTTGAATGAATGAACCGCTTAGTAGAGTGCCTGGCACACAGTAAGCGCTTAACAAATACCATAAAAAGAAAAATCCTCAATCCAGTGTCCAGCCACCCTCCCTTTGGGGAAGTCTAATCTTTCTTCTCTTCCTACTGCTGCTGCTGAAGCCCGATCCCTCTAGACCGGTCTTCCGAAGAGATGGAGCGTGGCCGACAGCTAGTGTTTCCGATCCTAAGTTAAGGGGCAGGGTGGTTGTCTGGCCCTTAGCTGCCAGGTCCCGAATCCCTAGGATCCCAGTCCCCAGTGCTCTGAGGACGCGAGCCAGGAGCAGCCGCTGGCTCCTACCCCAACGGGCTAATCTCCTGGGCCCAGCCTGCCCCAGCCCAGACCCCCTCCTGGGGACTCCTTCTCTCTGTAAAACCCTTCTCAACAAAGGGAACAAAGAGCCATTGAGGGAGCAGAGGCAGACAAGGTCGGTTTTCTACTCAAACTCCTTCCATCAAGATCTCCATCCCCGAAATTCTCATGCCCTGACACCTCTGGTTTGACCCCTTCCCCCGACCCCCCCGCCGATCCCCTGCCGATGTTTCTCAAACCAGGGTCTTGCCTGTTGCTAAAGCCCTATTCCCTCCTTCCGCCCTAGGGAGGAACACTGCTTGTGGTCTTCCTTTTGTCTCGCCTCAACCCCTTCTGCTGCAGTTTCCGCTCATTTCCTCTTGTTTCTGCCTCGGTGCGGGAGAGGAGAAGGCCCCCCTCCTGGATATAATAGTCTCTCTAGACTGTAAACTGGCTGTGGGCAGGGAATATTTCTACCAACTGCGTTATATTGTTATAGTGTACTCTTCCAAGCGCTTAGTATAGTGCTGTGCACACAGTAAGTGCTCAATAAATATGATTGATAGATTCTCAGGGACTGAAAGACCTTTCCTCTAGACCCTCATCACCCCCATCACATCTCCACTCTCCAGGCTGAACGATCCCACATCCCTTTCACGTAAGGCCCTGCTCTCAGCTGGGCTTTTTGGGGAGTGCTGATCCAGGTGGGCTTCCTGGAGGAGGTAGCCCGGATCTGTGTTTTCATCAGCAAGTTCGGTGAGCGGCTGCTGGTCTTGGGCTCTGGGCCTGTCTTTCTCAGGAAGGGCTACTTTCCTTACACTGGGAAAGATCTGCACACAGTAGGCGCTCGATAAATACAGCTGGATGAATGAATTAATTAATCCGATCTTGAGGTAGGGCCTGTGCTAGGTGGAGTGGGACAGGAGCTGATGGAGAGAGAGCCCCTTCGTCAATACTATAACGATCGATTAAGCCCTGACAGTAAGCTTGGCACTGTGTTAAGCGGAAGGGTAGATGCAAGATCATCCTTGCCACGCTGGACTTTGACTGTGCCCCTTTCCTCCCTGAGGTCACACCAGGGAGGCGGGTGGAAGAAGGAAGGTGGGGAGGAGAGGAAGGGGGAGGATCACTACCCCTAGCAAGGGGTACTTTGAAGAGTGGGGAGGAAACCGGGGCTGCCCCTGAAGCCAGATTGAGAGACAGGCCACCTGGAGCCCAGTGTTGAAATCTGCCATTCGCCCTCTGACCTAGTGGGACTTGGCCCAGATCTCC
This sequence comes from Ornithorhynchus anatinus, assembly GCF_004115215.2. Lineage (NCBI taxonomy): Eukaryota > Metazoa > Chordata > Mammalia > Monotremata > Ornithorhynchidae > Ornithorhynchus > Ornithorhynchus anatinus. The sequence continues at coordinate 9,285,847 of NC_041744.1, forward strand.
TTCTGGGATCTTGGGCCCCAGGGATCACCTGTATCCCCCAGGGGAGAAAGGGGGTCCCAAGGTGAGTGTAGAAGAGGTCCTCAAAGGATTAAAGTCAAGGCTTACCTTCCCACTCCCTCCTGGGCAGTGGGCCCACCTTTCTGCTTCACCCCACTGCAATTCTGAGCTGATGCTCAAGGAAGCCAGCCCCGTAGGGCCCCGGGGCCCACCTGCTGATGCCCTTCACCCAGAGCCAACTCTTGCTGGTTCCATCACTGCCCAGAGGCCGCTCCTGGCTGGGTAGCCCTTGGCAGATGACCCAAGTCCAGCCCCCTACGAGAGGGGCCCGTGCTCCTCATCAGGACTAGCCTGGCTGGCTTGACCCCCATGGCGAGAAGGCGGGAGCTACCTGAGAACCCTGGCCTGGAAGAGGTGCGCCGCTGCCCGGCAGAGGGGTACAAAGAAGTGGGGGTGGGGGACGGGCAGAGGGTAGGGGGAGCAGTGAAGGAGCGGGAAGCCAACCCGGACCAGGCCAAGGCTGTGGATCCTAAATCCTTAAGGCTCCTTCATGCAACTTTGATCAATACGGCTCTCCGCAGAACTCTTTCCTGTCAATTCCCTCCACTAATAGTGTGAACCGGGTCTTTCCTCAATCGGGAGTCAAACAAAGAGGCTTCTCCAAGTGCGGGGGTGGCAGGGGGCGGGAGGGCCAGGGGGAGAGACAGAGAGAAAGAGAGAGCTGGGGGCTGGGCCTCTAACTCTGGGCCTGCCCCCAATGATGTGCTCAAGTGGGACCACCTTCTCAATGCCTCCCAGGTCCCACCGGCTGGACCACATCACCCCACTGCAGGCTGCCATGGTGACCAGCCTGGAGCCCGCCCCCTGGCAACTTCTCCTGGGGCGGGAGAGGGGCTGGAAGTAACTTATGGTCAGGATGGAGGGGGAGAGCTGGGAGAGAGGAGGGCACTTTTAACCTTTTCCTGTCTCCCATTTTCCCCCACTAGATGAAAACAGTTCTCCAGGAGTGTTTCCGGTAGTGTTGGGGGGGAGAGAGGATGGGGGTCCTGATCTCCAAGCTTAAAGCTGGAAGCTCTGGATGGGGTTGGCCCAGCCTTGCTACTCAGCACACCTGACCCGCAGCTCTGGAATGTCCAAACGGGTGCAAGGAGAGACTGGTCAGGAGGGCTCATGTAGCCTCCCAGAACCAGTGTGACCTATTGGATAGACACTGGCCTGGAAGTCAGCAGGACTTGGGTTCTAAACCTGGCTCCACCACTTAATAATGTTGACATTTGTTAAGTGCTTACTATGTGCAGAGCACTGTTCTAAGCGCTGGGGGAGATACAGGGTCCTCAGGTTGTCCCACATGAGGCTCACAGTCTTAATCCCCATGTTATAGATGAGGTAACTAAGGCACAGAGAAGTTAAGTGACTGGCCCAGAGTCACACAGCTGACAAGTGGCAAAGAAGGAGGAAGAAAAGGGGAGAGGAGGTGGGGAGGGAGAGAGGGTTGTGGGTCCGGGGGCAGGGCCCCTCCCCGGGGGGATCAGGCTATCGGCAGCAGCCGTATAAGGCGGTGTGGGGGCTCAGCGATGCCGGAGGCTGGAGCCGGCCAGGGCATGGAGTCCCGGGGCCCCCGGGGGCCGGGGTCGCCACTGGCTGGGGTGACGGCGGTGGCAGTGGGAGGTGGGCCGGGGATCCCAGGGGCAGCGGGGGGGGCATCGTCCCCCACACGAGGAGGGGCTTTACCTACCCGGGCACACTGTGGTGCGGGGCCGGCGACAACGCCGAGAGCTACGAGCAGCTGGGTTAGGCGGGCGGGGGGAAACGGGCATCAAGGACTCGGGGAGCCTAGACACCGAAGAACGGAGGCACAGGCCATACGGGCCAAGAGCAGGAGAGCTGCGGGGCACCAAGGAGTAGTCGATGAGAGAGTCGATAGAGGGAGCGCAGCAGGGAGGGCGGCTGTTTGTGGGGAAGGAAGAGGAAGAGTTCCTGGGGAGGGGGTTCAGATATTTGGGAGGTCCCGGGGTCAGTAGAGGGGGTGCCTCTGCCGGGATGGTGTCCGACCGGTCCTCTCTGCCTCCAGGAGAGTTGAGGGAGACTGCCGGGTGCTGCCGGGACCACGATCAGTGCCAGCACGTGATCCGCCCCTTCGCCGCGGGCTACGGCCATCCCGACTTGCGCCGGCACACCATGAGCCACTGCGACTGCGACAGTCGGTGAGCGCCCACTGGGGAGGAGCCCCGGGGGCCTACCGGGACCAGTCCCGTCCCCCATCCGTCCACAGGGCCGCTGCTCATCAGACCCCATCCCATCCCAGGGCGGAGGGCCGGGGTGGTCTTAGCCACAGTGGCGGCCCCTCTATCTCCTGGCTCGGTCCTCGGGCCGACAGGCGGGGGACATTTAGGGGAGCAGGAGGGTCAGTGCTGAGAGAAGGCGTCTCCCTGGGCCGCAGGCTCAAGGTGTGTCCGGGGCAGGTGAACGACACGTCGGCCGGGTCTTCTTCAACATCATCCGCATGCCCTGCTTTGAGTTCCGCCTGGAGGAGCAGTGTCCGAGGTTACTGGTGTGGCTGGCGAGTCCCGGGGTGAGCGGGCAGCCTGGGCCCAGGTCGGGGAGGGCGTCATCGCAACGCACCGACGCACGTGGAACCTCTCCTCAGGTACGAGACCTACGGCCCCGTGCCCGTGGCTCTGCCCTGCCCGTCTGGCGGCGCCCCTCTCCACCCGGGCAGGACCGTCGTCCCTGCTCCGGCCCCCGTGCCTGCCCTCCCGACTCCGACTGGGGTTTCCCGCCCCGAGCCGGGAACAGACAGTGCTACGGGAATGAAAAAGAAAGGGAAGGAGAAAAAGCAAAAGAGAAAAAAAGGGAGAGACTTGAAGATGACGACAGGGGCACCCCAAGTCTAGAAAGGGCACAGACTCTTGGTTTGGGGGTTGGGAGTTGCTCCGGTCCTCCCCGAACCGTCAAGGGGCCAAGGGGAAGGTCGAAGGCTGGAGCTCACCCCGGAGAAGGCCCTAGACTTGGGCGAGAAAGAAGTTGTCCTTAATGGCATCTTGCAGAACAAACTGGCCCCGGAGGAGTCAGCCCCAGGCATGGCGCCAATGCCGAGTCCCAGGGCAGACGAGGCGCCAGGGCGCCGGCTGGAGAGGAAGCCAAAGGCATGGCGGGGCAGGAGAGGGCAGAAGAAAGCGCCCCCATCCTCCGGTCCCAGACTGACATGAGGCGGGGGGGCGGGAGAGGCAGGATCCTCCTGCCTCGGCCTGCAAGAAACCAGATTCTGCCCTCAGCTGCCCTGCCATGGTCTTTTCTCCCCTCCGCTCTTGCATGCCCCCCTAAAAGCCTGGCACCTGGCATAGGCAAAATTTGGGGGCATACAAGTGTAATCCCACGGCCCACCCGTCAGCTACAGCTGACAGCTGACAGCGGTGTTGTTTCCGGTGGAGGCCCCTGGGCCGGGGCCAGCTGAGAGGGCAGAAGTAGCTTGGCAGGACACTGAGGGAAAGCGGGGGCTGGCATCAGCCAGGAGTTTAAGATCTTGCTTAGCAGGACAGACGTGGAAGGCGGAGGAGATGGTGATCTCGGGGAGGCCCGAGCCCACTTCTGGCACTTCAGTTCCTCAAGCAGGGCACTCCAGATCTGGAGAATGCTACTGGGTTGTGGGGGGCATAGCCCCACTTACCGTTTCAATGCCCACTACCCATAGGGTGGACACTTTCCACCTGCCTGACGTGCGAAGGGAGCTTGGGAGGTGCAGAGAGGGACCAGTTTGTCAGGTGCCCTGTCCAGGAAGGTGGACTTGGAGTCAGGGAGAGGGGGATTGGGGGCGACAGCTACCATACAATAATCACCCCAGCAATAAAAGAGCCAATTCCTCCCCTACTTTGCTACGGCCAGTGTCTCTTTGCTGTGGGGACAGGAAAGCTACGATCGGAAGCCAGCGGTGGAGGGGGAGGGGAAGGGAGATGGCAGAGAAACCAAGCTGGACTCATGCCCCGTCCTCCTCGGTGGAAATTGGGGCAGGCAGCTCCCCCGAGACCAGCCCAAATGTAGCCAGTCGGGCCCTCGGAGGGCTACCAGACGCCACAGCTTGGACCCCAGGAACAAGTCTCAGCCTCGAGGCAGCCTGGGAAATGGATCCGCTAAGCAGAATACCGGCTCTGACGGGCTCAGGCCTGCCCTTCATCTGTGAATAGTATGCAGAGCAGTGGAATTACAATTAGAGTACTCGTTAATCACTATGTGCCAAGCACTGTGGTGGATACAAGTTAATCAGGTTGGATACAGTCCCTTGTGCCACCTGGGGATCATACTCACCCCCGGGGTGAGGGATCCAGCAAGGAGGCAGAAGCCCCGGAAGGAGCTCCCTAGAGATAAGGAGAATAACCGGATCTGGGGGTGGTGAGAGGGCAGAGAGTAAGGGATGAGAAGACTGGGATTGATTTATGCTTTGACCACCCCTCCTCTCACTCAACCCCGCAATGGGAGGGAAGGACCCTTTGGCAGCATGTGTGTGTGAGAGAGAGAGCGTGCGCACAGACGGAGGGCCAACTATTCCCAGGCCCTCATAGAGCTGTGTGACACGGCCCTTGTGAGAAAGCGGTCAACGGGCCAGGCGGGCGGCCCATTGAACGCTGCCCGGAACAGAGGACGGGGGTGGGGGCGGGCACAGCTCTGGGGTCTCACGTCGTTATGTCCACCGGGGCCATCAGGGGGATGCTGGGAATGGGGACGGAGGGGGCGGAAGAGGGAAATGACTTCCAAAGCAATGCCAAGTCTTTTCCAGGGCTCAACACAAGAGAAACCGGGGAGGAAGAGGTGGGAGGGAAAGAGGGGAGGAAGGGGGAATCTTGGGGGTCTGAAAAGGGGTAGGAAGGACCATGGGGGACCTACCCCAGTTTAAATCAGCTTAACTGGAAAGTGCAGGGTGGGGCCAGGGGGTGAGGTTGTTGTGGGAGGTGGGTGGGTTGAGGGGAGCACAGTGGCACCCAAGGGAGCTGCAGAGCTCCTCGCTTGCTGACGGCAAGGGACAGGAAACTGCAGAATTGGCCCCCCCCCCACCCCCAGGTGTGTGTGTGTGTGTCTAACAGATGGATTGGAAGGAGAGAGGGGGAGAGGGAGACAGGGAGGACACACATGTGAGCAGAGTGCAGCACCAAGTGAGACAAGGCCCCTCTGCCTCTGCACCAGGGCGCACGGCCCAATGAGATTCAGCTCCCTTGTCCCACCAGGCTAGTCCAGGCTGCCCTTGGCCCTGTGAGTGAGGCAGGCAGGGTTTATCAAGAGGGTGCCCCTGCCACCATCCCATTCTCTGGGGGCCTCTGAAACCAGTTGGCTCTATGGGTCTGGCCCTCGAAGGGGGGAGAGTCAACCGAGGAGCCGCCGGTCATTGCTGGCACACATGCGGGGGGACGACTTGGAGCCTTGGTGTGAGCTCTGTACAAATACTGTTTATTCACACGACAGAGCACGAGCAGCCGAGCCGCTGAGGAAAGGGGGTGGGCCAGGCGGCGCGGACAGATGGAGAGAGGAAAGTTGGGGGGGGGGGAGGGAGGGGCCCGCACTGCCCCACTATTCCCACCACCGGCGGCGATTCCCGGGGCCCGCTGTTGCTGCCGGCCCCGGTCCCCATCGTGGTGGTCTGGCCGATTGCCCTTTTTTTTCCTTTTAAACCTCTCCAAACTGAATAAATAGCATCCCAGGTGGAGCGGGTGGGGACGTCCGGGCCCCTGGCCGGTGGAGCTTGTGGACTCCTAGGAAGGGCAACGTGGAACCTGAGCCCATCAGGAGGCTCGAGGAGGGTGGGGCGGGGGTGGCGGGCGGCCGCAGCCCGGGAGACGCCCGGAAAGTGACCATTCCACCCGTCCCTCGGTCGCCTCCCCCGATCCCAGGCTACAGGGCTGGGTGGCGGAGGCGGGACCGCGGACGGCAAGTTCGGGTTCGTGGGCCGGCCGGCCACGACTCCCCCGTCCGTGCGAGGAGCCCCGGAGAACCGTCTCTTCTCGCCACCTTCCAACCCGAAGGCAGGGTCGGGCCGGGCCAGGCCAGGTCCGGCCGTGGTGCCGGGGAGGTAACCAGAGTCCCGGGCGCGGGCTGTCTATCGGTCCATCTCATCGAGGAGCGGCGTGGCGTCGCCGGCCGTGGACATGGGGGTGCTCTCGATCATGGGGCTGGGAGAGGGCCGGGGGGTCAGCCGCTGCTTCTGTTTCCGCCGCTCCGCTTCTTTTTCTTGCAACCACTGTTCGGCCATCTTCCCCCAGTCGATACCCGTGTGGCTGCTGGACCTGGCATGGGCGAAGGCGAGAGAGACCGGGTCAGGGTGACCCTGGCTTCAGAGGGACAGCGCGGGGCTGGGGCGGCCCACCCGGCCGGCCAACACCCCCGCCCGGACGGGACCTCCCACCCACGATAGGCTGCTCTAGCTCGCTGGGCGAGTAGCCACTATCTGGAAAGGCAAGTCCCAGGCTCCACCAAGTACGCTGGAGTGGCAGAGGACACCCCCAGCATAGACCTACTGTTATCATCTCACTTTCAGCCCCAAAGGAGCAGCCCTCCAGACTCCTCCACGGCCAGGGCCAACCTTGCCTCCGCCCCGGGATACTCACTTTGGCTGCTGCCGTTGCCTGGAGCTGGAGGAAGCCTGGGGCTGGGGCTGCGACTGGGTGGACTGGGGCGTGGTGTTGGCCTGGAGCTGGTGGTACTGCGGCGTGGTGATGGGCTGGCTGGGCGTCGTGAAGGAGTAGCTGGGCGTCATCAGCGGGGTGGCCACGGGTTGCTGGGCTGGCGTCGTGAACACCTGTTGTGGGCAAGGGAGCCGTTGAGAAGAGCCAGCGGGCATGAGCCCCCGGGCCTTGGCCGGATTCGGGCACAGAGGCGCTGTCAAGTTTATTTCTCTATGTGTTGTGGAGACCGTAGCCCTGGGGTCGAGGGGGGAACCTGGGCACGCTGTGGGCCCTGAAGATTTGGGTGGGGGGCAGGGGGGTCACACACGCAGGGGGTGCGACACCCCCAGTCGACAAGTCGCCCAGACTTGCTCCCTTGGTTCTTCCTGCCTCTTAGTCCCACTGCACTTATGTACATATTTGTCATATATTTATTTGTAGCGATGAATGCTTCCCTCACTTTAGACTGTAAGCTTGTTGTGGACAGGGACCGTGTCTGTTGATTGTTGTACTGTACGTTCCCAAGTGCTTCGTACAGTGCTCGGCACACAGTAAGCACTCAGTAAATACAACTGAACGAATGAAGTCACTGCTTGCGTGACTAGACCCGTATAGGGGACCCAACTCGCCAAAGGGCCTAAACCTGAGGGCACCGCATTCCCACTTTTTGGCCTTCCAGGACCACTTTTCAGCAGGGGCCCAACTGGGTTCAGAGGGACTGCCCGGCAGGAGTGACCTGAGTAGCCTCTCCCGTCCCTCCAAAACCCGGAGCCACCCCTCCCTTCCCTGCCCGCCACTCACGTGGTAAGCGCTGCTGCCTCCTCCGCTGCCCCCATATCCGTACTGGCTGGAGGCCCATTGGGCTGGGGTGGCGTTGGGGTTCTGCCCTTGGCCTGTCACGGCAGCGATGGCACTGAACATCTGGGAAGTCATGTTCTGGGGGAGGGCGTTCACCGCCCGGGTCAGATCTGCGAGAGAGACCGGGTCGGGGGACGGGGACAGTGAGCCGGGGGTCGCTCGCCCGGACTCCTTCGCCCTGGCCCGTGCGGCTGGCAGCCGGGTCCGGCGCTCCCAGGGGGGATACTTACCCGCAAGGTTGATGTTGGCGGGGGTGGCGTTGATGGAGGCGGGGGTGCGGGTCCGGCTGCTGCTGCTGGGGGTGATGCCTGCAGAAAGGGGAGGGGGCCGGTGAGCTCACACCTGCGCTGGGCTCGCCAAGTCCCAGCCTGAGGCGAGGAGGCAGCCAAGGATGGGGTGGGGCTGGCCCGGGGGACTGATGCCCCATAGCAAGAACGGCAGGCGTGGGGAGGGTGGGGACGGAGGGGTCCGGGGAGGCTTCACGGCCACAGTCACCTGGCACGGGGTCCTGGTAATGGTCCTTGAACCACCTGAAGAGTCCGTTCACGGTCGGGAAGACTTGGCCGCGGTAGCGGAATCCCTCAGGGGTCACAGTCACGTACTCAATTCTACAAGCGGGAGGGAGGCAGCCTCGCATCAATCACCTTGGGCCGGGGCTGGTTTCCCCATCCCCCGGGAATCACCGAGGGCCGGGGCCCGACGAGCAACGCTAGCTACCCAGCCTGGGCGGACCGCCTGGTGCGGCTCTCTGGGAACACGGGCACGCAAATGCTGGTCGGTGCCCGATGACTGGGGACCACAGGTGGCCCGGCAGTGGCCTCACCCGCCTTCCCCACCAAGCTGGGAGGGAGATGAACGCTCTTGGCTTCGGTGCCAGGGAAGATAACTTGCTAGAATTCTGCAAATTCCCTTCAAACTGAGTGGGATCCCCTTTGAGTGAGAACACACGGCAGGGAGAAGAACTCAGAAACTCCCTGTCTGCTGGGGCCACCTGGTTTTCTGGGAGCCTCCCGCTCCCGCCAACGTCCCCGACTGCCCTCTCCCTGAAGGCTTTTGCCTACCTGGGTTTGCCTCGGGGCTGGTAGCCTAGCAGAAACTTGCCGGGCAGCTCCTTGCAGGCACAGATGAAGTAGGGGATGAAAGTTGGCTTCTCCTTCTTGGTTTTGATAAGCAGCTCCTCGAGTTTCTGGGGCCGGGAAGGAAAGGGCAAGAGGTATGGTGGCCGTCTGGGCTGAGGTCCCTTTTGCCCTGGGGCTGTCCGAGGATGCTCATTTCCCTACTCCCAGTGGCTGGGACAGTTTGGGGCCAGGCCAGGGTGGACGTGGGGGTTGGGCTCCAACTCTAGGGGTACTGATCTGTACCTCTGAGGCTACCTCAGAACCAAGTTGGCCTCCCAAGAGCCTCTGGGCCAGGGGGGCAGGGAAGTGGGCCGGTCAGCCCCTTCGCGTTCCGCTCACCTTGCGGTCGCCGCCGCTGCACTCCTGGTAATACTTGTGGTTCAGCAGGTCCCGGGCAAAGGACGCCATCGGCTGGACGTAGCGGGCGACGATCTCATCCAAGTCCTCAAATTCCTGGAGGGAGAAACGGGAGACTCCGCGTCGGTCAATCCAATTTACTGAGCGCTCGCTGGGTCCAGAGCACTGAACGAAGCCCTTGGGAAAGTACAATATAATAATGGAGACACAATTCCCAGTCCATGAGCTGACGGTCAAGAGGACTGTCAGCTGGGAAAGGGGAGGGGAAGCCAGAAATCAGGCAGGGAACCATTGGTGGGGGAGATGGCAGGGCAGCAGGACGACTGACAGCCCGGAATTGGGGCGGGAGAGAGCACCATGTGGGTGTTTACCCCGCCCAACTCTACCGAGGACTCAACACAAATTTTCACGCTTGATTAGTTTCCCACCCCTCCAGTCAAGACCCCCATCCTGCAACACTGACCCAACCACAGTAGACTAGAGGCTCCTCATACTATGTCTACCAACATTTTCAAATGATTAGTAGAGAGGTGTGCGTAAAGGAAGCACTTTGGAAATATCACTAATGAGCCCCATTCTGGTTTTCTGGAGAATCATCAATCAATCATATTTACTAAGCGCTTAGTGTGTGCAGAGCACTGTACTAAATCCCTCACTCAGAGCTACAAGTGGCAGCGGGGAGAGGGGAGGGCTCCTGGCCACAGGGCAGAACTGGGGAGGGGTGGGTCGGGGGGTTGGGAAGGGGTTCAGGCCCAAACCTCACCTCACTGTTGATCCACAAAGTGGCCCCCAAACTGAAGGCGTTCTCTTTACCCTCCTCCCGCACATCTACGTGCTGGTAGATGCCGTCGTTGACCTTCCAAGTGACAGTGAGGTGATTCTCGCCCTTGCTGCTGGGCCGGATGACCACGTCACCCTGATCCATCGTCTCCATCATCTTCTCCGCTTGTTTGAAGTTGATGTTGTGGAAGGACGGGTGAGCGATCACTCGCTTGATGTACGCTGTGGAGGGGAGGGGTGGTCAGGGTCGAGGAAGTCAGCAGGGCCAGGGGCGACGGGCAGTCACGGCACACTGAGATGCCACTTTTGGGGCACGAACCAGGGAAAACGGGTTGACGTCTCTGGGCCGCAACAGCTCCTCCCGGGACGTGTACCATGGGCATCACGAGCCAGGAGGGAGAACTGGGGTCTTCTGACCGTTCCCGAGCCCCACGGTAAGAGAGGGAGGCACTCGTGGCTATCGTATGCTTGCCGCCGGCCTCCCCAGAGGTGCCACGCGGGCCAAGACTCACTAGTACGCTGCTGCTTCCTCTTCAGGTCCTCCTCTAGCTTGTGGTCGGCTGCCTCGGCGTCAAAGTCGTAGTAAGTGTCCTTGGGCAGCTTCCACTCGTTGTTCTTGTCCATGAGGTCCGAGGTGCGGCATGTCAGGTCGGCGCTGAACTTCTCGATGTCGATCTTCATGATGCGGCAGTGAACGGTCATCCCCACCTGGATTGGGGGGAAGAGGGCACGGAGGAGGGCAGGTCAGCACCCACCAGGCCCCTGCAGGCCCACTCCTTTGCCCTCATGGGGGGGGCGGTCATCCTGCTGGGGGCTGGGAAAAATGTCTTGGTTCCATCTAGAATGCCAATTCTCAGGAGAAGCGGGAATTGGGCCAGGTAGCAATTTTGACCCTGTGAGGCAGCTTTCTGCCAAGTGTCTGAAGGGAAGGAGGGGGAGAGAGAAAGTGTGAGAGAGAGAGACAGACAGTGTGTGCGTTTGTGTCAGGCAGTTCAGGGAATGGAGAGAGAGAGCCGGAAGGGGACAGGCAGGAGTCATCCGCCAAGAGGCTCTGTGAATGAGAGAAGGCAGCCCACAAAAGAGCCAGCAGGTCTCATTAGGATGCCTCGCCTGGCTGGCTCCTTTCAGCTGGCGGGAAACCCTGCCCTGGGGGGGGTCCCCCTGGCCAGCACAGGCTGTTCCCATCGTGGAGAGCGGGGCCACTGGGCACAGACCCAGGTCAGGCAGCAAGGCCGGGGAGGCACCGACTTTCCGGCCGGGTGGGAAACGTCAGATCGCACTGCCCCGGGTGGAGGCCTCGGGCTCAAACTGGGGGCAAACAATCCCTTCGGCTGGAAGGCAGCTGCCGGACTTTGGCGGCCAGGGGAGGGCTGCCCTCCGCTTGGGGGAGAGCTGGGGAGAAGCGGGGGGGGAAGGGGAGAGGGGGCTCGGTCCTTCTGCCCACCAATGGCCAAGCTGCGGGGTCTCCTGCCCCTCTCACCTTCACCCGCTCCTCGGGCCGCTTCACCACTTTGTCACTAAGGAACTTGGTGGGGATGAAGCCGGTGACGCCGTTGTCCAACCGGGTCTTAACGCCGATGGCCTGGCCGGGGCACGAGCCGCTGTCGAAGTGGTTCCAGACCTGAGGGACAGAGTGGGTAGTAGGAAGGGGAGGTTTCTGTCAGAGCTCGCTCTCGGGGGGCGGGGGGAGAGCAAAAATGGGAAGAACGTGTGGGCCTAGGAATCAGGAGACACCCCAAAGCCTGCAGCTTGACTTCGGGGTGCCGGGATCCAGCCACGACCGCTCTTGTTGGCCATCTGCCCCATCGCCTAATTATCGTCTCTGGCCAACAGCCCAGGGCAAGTCTCAACTGCTACTTCTAACGGCTATCAGGCTTGAAGGCAATTACGATAATAATAACTGTGGTATTTGTTAGGCACGTACTATGTGCCAGCCACTGTACTACGCACTGGGGTGGAAGCAAGCAAAGCGGGCTGGACAGAGTTCCTGTCCCACATGGGGGACCCAGTCTCAATCCCCATTTTACAGATGAGGTAACTGATGCACATGGGAGTCAAGTGACTTGCCTAAGGTCACACAGCAGACAAGCAGCAGAGCCGAGATTAGAACCCATGAGATCCAGGGCTGTGGTCTACCTGCTACGCCAAGCTGCTTCCTCAGCCTTCTCACTTGCTGCCCTCTCCAAGTGAAAGGACTCCAGGGCTGCTGGATGACAATAAGCTTCCACACGCCCGGCCCCGGTCGATTAGTCTCTACTCATTTTAAGCTTACTGTGGGTAGGGAATGTGTCTGTTTAGTTCTAGTGTACTCTCCCAAGCGCTTAGTACAGTGCTCCCTCCGCACCCACAGACTGGGCTTCTTAGTGGTGGAGGTAAAACTGGGGCTTGGGCCGGGCGGGCACGACAGCCCACTGGGTCAGGCTCCCCACTTGCTCGAGTGCTTAAAATCTGCCACGGACCTCGCTCAGTTCCGGGAAGTTGTCCTGCTGACAGAAGGGGCACTGCCACAGGCCCGTCTCGTCGTTGCGGATCGCCTGGTCGTAGCTCTCGCCTTGGGGCCGCCGGTGAGCGATGCCCGTCACGTTGCAGATGATCAGCTTTCCTGGAGGAGAAGGCGTGGGGGTGAGGCACCGAACGAGGGCCGGCCATTACCTCCTTGAGTGCCTCCTTTTCCGGTACATTACCTCTACACCCCCGGGGGGCTTAATTAATTCCATCGATACCATCTCTGAACAGAATTCCATTTTCACAAGACCGGTCTGCGTCTTAAATCTGGGTCCCCCGAGTCCCAGGGCTGCATCCACACTGGGAAGCCAACTCCAAGTCCGCTTTATAGCGCTCTCTCTCCCTCTCCCCGCCACGTTACACGCCCGAGCGAGCTCAGGAGAATGGACGTCTCCCAAGGTGTCGCAGGGCAGCCTGCCAGTGGGACGCCCCTCCTCAGGTCTCCCCGCCCCGGCCAAGGCCTACCGATGTAGAAGGTTTCTGGAGTCTCTTTGGTCAGCATGTTGAAGACCTCCTCGGTGTTGGGAGAGCGATAGGCCGTCCGCAGGTCCTTGTACCGACAGCTCAGCTCGGCCCGGATGTCATACAGGGTGATGTGCTTGTCGCCATAGCCCTGTTAGGGGAGACCCCGCCTGTTCAGGGCCTTGCGAGCTGCCGCTGGCCGAGGGCGAGAGGCAGGCCAGGCTGAGCGCCAAGGAAGAGGGATTTTCTCTGCAGACAATTCCCTCCCTCAGAGACTGGCTGTCCCAGTTGGGGATTATCCTGGTCATCTGGTCACCGCAACGTTCATATTCTCCTACCCCTTCTCTTCCCCCCTCCTGTGGCCTACTGGGCATTTAATAACCCGTTAAGGGGTTTGCCAGGGGATGGCTGCGGGAGGTGGTTTTCTTTTTTTACTACGTGCCAGAGACTGAACTGAGCGCTGGGGTAGACACAAACTAAGCAGGCTGCGCACGGTCCACATCCCACACGGGGCTCACAGTCTTAACCCCCTTTTTACAGATGAGGTAACTGAGGCAATGGAGAAGGGAAGTGACTTGCTCAAGGTCACATAGCAGACAAGTCCTGACTCCCACCACTGTGCTCTATTCCTAAGGTCACACTGCTTACCTGCTGTGTGAGGGGTTAAACTCAAGCCAGTGGAAAGCCAATTACTCTGGGCCAGTTAGACAAACTGCTCAGGCCAAGCGAAATGTCAAAATTACTGACCGGTCTGGGCTTGAAAGTCGGACTGAAAAAGCCAAATCAAATTGTGTGCTCCCAAATTTTTGAGTATCATAATCACCCAAGGCTCTCACTTGTTCTGTGGGCCTCTTACTATTTAGTCATAACTGTGGTCCAAGGTTTGGGTGGGAAGGAGTTCGAAACATGGTTAAAATGAAGTTGTGCCTCTGTGGTTGAACTCTCAGTTCATTTTTTTCTTCTTTTATGGTATTTAAGTGCTTACTATGCATCAAGCACTGTTCAAAGTGCTGGTATTGACACAAATCAGTTAGGTCACACATTTCCACATGGAGCTCACAGTCTAAGTAGGAGGGAGAATGGGAAACAGACACAAAAAAGTGAAATGCCGTGCCCAGAGTTACGAGGCAGGAAGTGGTGGAGCCAGGATTGGAACCCAGGTCTTCTGTCTCTCAGGTCTGTGCTCTTTCTGCTAGGCCAGGCTGTTTCCTTGATTCTTTGGGGACTCATAGACTAGAACATCTTCTCTTCCTCCAGTGGCTTGAGAACTGACTGAATTTTCCTCCTGGCGGTCTTGGAGGCTAGGTGGGTTGTAATCAGTCTATCCATCAATGGTTTTTAGTGAGCGCTTACTGTGTGCAGAGCACCGTCCTAAGCATTTGGGGGAATATAGTAGAGTCGGCAGAGTCGATCCTTGCCCACAAGGCGTTTTCAGTCTAGAAGGGAAGTTTTCTTATTTGCAAGACATATTAACCCGCACGCTGGCGGGATATACCCGGGCTGCCCGCCTGGGGCATGCCCTACGTGGGGTTCTTGGCACCCACCTGCCTCTCCAGCTCTTCCGCAAAAGCATCAAGGTCGAGGTCCTTCAGCCGCTCGGGGTTCTCGAGGATCTCCTCCAAGGCCCCTGCTGGGTTGGCGTCTTCGGCCGACTCGTCGTACTCCAGGGCGTCCACCGCCATCTTCCGGGCCCATTCGTAAGTCTCGGGGTGGACCCGGGAGCCGTCCAACACCTCGATGTAGGAGTCAGTGCTGAGGAGGGCGGAGAGTGGTATGCATTAGGAGGATGGGAGGATTCTTTACTGCTTCTCAAGCCTATTGAGAGCTCTTTTACGAAGACTTTCTGGACTGGGGCAATCTGGTTCATCTACCCCATGGGTGTGGATTCAGTACCTTATGGGCATCACTGGATCTGCTTTATCAACGCCAGAGGATCACCTCCCTCGACTCCCTACTTAATACCCTACTTAAAACTCACCTCCTCCAAGAGGCCTTCCCAGACTGAGCTTCTCTTCTCCCTCTACCACCCCCCCTTCACCTCTCCGCAGCTAAACCCTCTTTTTCCCCTTTCCCTCTGCTCCTCCCCCTCTCCCTTCCCATCCCCTCAGCACTGTACTCGTCCGCTCAACTGTATATATTTTCATTACCCTATTTATTTTGTTAATGAAATGTACATCGCCTTGATTCTATTTAGTCGCCATTGTTTTCACGAGATGTTCTTCCCCTTGACTCTATTTATTGCCATTGTTCTCGTCTGTCCGTCTCCCCCGATTAGACTGTAAGCCCGTCAAACGGCAGGGACTGTCTCTATCTGTTGCCGACTTGTTCATTCCAAGCGCTTAGTACAGTGCTCTGCACATAGTAAGTGCTCAATAAATACTATTGAATGAATGAATGACTCCCGTTCTCAGCTCCCCAAGGCCAAGGACCGGGCCTTTCCCTTTTCCTGTCAACTTCCCTGCCTCAGAGTGCCTAGTTAGAGAACCTGACCATGTCAACCCACAAGCTAATGTAATGGAGGAAATGACTCGTCCCTTTTCTTGCTTCGTCTGCGATCTGCAGTGGGTTAGGGTGGACCAACTCCCGCCGCCCGGGAGAACCCGAGCCAGCCCGGAAATGGAAGCTCGAGGATTAGGACTGCCTGTGGCCACAAGCCAGTTGGCTACCTAAAGCTCCCCACCCAGGCGATGGGTCCCAGGATGCGATGCTCCACCTTGGAGAGCGTGGGATCCCACCCTGGGGAACAGAGCCTGGAGAGGCCTTGTGGGTGTGGGGAACAATAAAGGGAGAAGCCACGGAGAACCTGAGGGTAAATCCAGTGTTGGTTAGCTCTTTGGTTCCTACCCACTGAAACTGCCAGGAACTTGTCTGAGCCAGGACGATTCACAGAGGGGACCTTTTACATTTAACCCCTTTTGCAAGACAAGTGATATTTCTTGCCTAAACAGCTCTGTGCCTAGCCCCGTCTACCAAGAGCCAGCTGCTACTACAAAGGAGGGCCACCGCTATCTCTGAGGGAGGGAGGAGCTTACGGGAATTCTCGAGTCACCCACCCCTCTCAACTCCGAGGCCCCCGACCGCCGGATACCCACCTGTCACCCAGGGAAGCCGTGTCAATCTTAATGAAACCGGCGCAGTTGATGAAGACCTTGGGGCCCATGTGACACATGGTGACCAGCTGGGTCCGGTTCTCGAGCCGCGTGTTGTTCTGCTTGAGGATCTGGAGGGAGAAGGGGCCTGGGGTCAGCCAGCACCAAGGTGGGCTGGGGTTTGGGGGGTGGTCTCAGAAAATCTCGGCTGACAGCAAGCACAAGAGCGTACTCAGGAGAGGGAGGGTGGCAAAGCCATCTGAACCAGGGTGGCAGTAGGCAGCACCTGGGCTGCTGGCCAGAATGTTTTCGGATCCATTGGGAGAGTCCTATTTTCAGCCAGTCAGTCAACTGGGTGATTGTTGTGTGCAGAGCCCTGTATTAAACACTTGGGAAAGCACAATATAACAGTAGACAGACACATTTCCTGCCCACGACAAGCTTACAATCTAGAGGGGGAAACAGACGTTAATATCAATAAATAAAATTACAGATATGGACCTAAGTCCTGTGGACCTGGGAGTGGGGATGAATAAAAAGAGCAAGTCAGGAAGGGAGTGGGTGAGGAGGAAAGGAGGGCTTAGTTAGGGAAGGCCTCTTAGAGGAGATGAGCCTTCAATAAGACTTTGAAAATGGGGAGAATAACTGCCTGTCCGTTATGAAGAGGGAGGGCGTTCCAGGCCAGAGGCAGTAGGTGGAGGAGAGGTCAGCGATGAGACCGAGGTACAGTGAGATGGTTGGCATTAGAGTGGTGAAGTTTGAGGGCTGCCTTACCTTGAGCAAGTGGGTCCCTTTACGAGGCCCCAGGCCACAGACGTACTGGATCAGGGCCTGGCTGTAGGGGTGGGCGATGGCGCGGTTGACGTCCACACCGACCTCATTGACCCGGTTGATGAATTCGCAGTACAGGGCGTTAAGAAGCTCCTCCTTCACTACGTGTTCCTGCCGGACCCCGAGGCCCTGGGTCAGAGGTCTGCACCACCAGCCACGTCCCTCCCCAGGCCCTCGTGCCTCCCACCCCTCCGCAACCGGCCGGCCTCGCTCCGCTACCTGCAAGGGGTGGAACTTGAGACACAGGATGTCCTCGTCGGAGCTGCACACCTGGGCGAATTCAATCAGGGGGTCCTGAATCCGGCGGGCCAGGGAGACTGCCTGGCGCAGCACGGGAGGGTAATCCCGGAACTCGGCCTGGGAGGGACAAACCTCCTGGTCAACTGAAGCACCAGATGTGGGACTGCCCCGCCCCGCCAAGGGAAGGCCGCGCTGCCTTAAGATTCCTCCCGGGTTCTGCTTTCTCTTCCTCCTGGCATTCCAACTGTTCTCTGGGAGCACATGGCATTTGGTTTGATAAGCATTTACTATGTGCCAGGCCCTGTACTAAGCAATGGGCTAGACACAAGCTATTCAGGTGGGACAGAGTCCCTAACTCACACTGGGCTCAAGGGGGTGCAGGTAGGTCAGGGGGTGGGAAGGGGGACACTCTCTCAGGCCACGAGCCTACTCGCCCTTGGACAATTTCTTCAATGCAGCTGTCTGCTTGGGGCACGGTGACACAGGCCAGGTCAGGCCAGAAGCCGGGTACGGGGAAGGGGGTGGGGCTACCTCCGACTTCTTGCTGTTCATGTACAGGATGGCCAGCTCGTTGTCCACCATCTCCACTCCGATGGACGACAGCTGCTGGCCCTGGTCCAGCTCGTGCACAATCCGCTTCACGTCCTCGATCATCATCTGGGCATCCCTGGGGGCACAGAGGGGCCGGGGGGTGACCGACTTCCTCCCTCCCCACCCTCCCAAAACGAAGCACCCTTGAGTCCAGTTCCCAAAGAGGGCCAAGTCCTCTCTGGGATCCACATCCTGCTGATCCCCCATACAAAGAGCGTCCTCCCACTGTGGGCCTCTGCAGGGTGCAGATGGGGGTGCCCGGAAGGAAGTAGTGAGGATGCAAAAGGCGGTCCCGGACACCTCCTCGTCTCTACCTGTTCTCCCCGGCAATTGTCACCACGTGAGGCTTCTTGTTCAGAAGGAATTTCCTCAGAGTTTCGATGTCCTGGGCCTGAGGGAAGAAGAGAAGGTCAGGGCTGAAGGGTCCCCGTTCCCAGGCAGCGATTCCCTCGGGCCTCCCACAGGGAAGCCTCCGGCCCTTTTTGTCCTGGGGGAAGTGGCGGATCCTGACCAGGGAGGCTGAGCTGGGAATAGTCCTGACGGCGGGCTCCACACGGGGTGATATCGGGGCACTTTCACCCCACCAAAACCGCTCCTCCTGCTAGGGTCTGAAGTCACACCAATCTCAGCCCTGAGTCAGAGAGAGTGGCCCTTCGGGTCCCACTGCTCCAATGCCTCATCTCTTCAGGAACGCAACCTTCCGCGCTACCACCTAAATGACTTCCCTTTCCCTCCTCCGCTGCCCATCTGACCAATTCCTCACCCCTCTACCCCCACTGCCCAGCAACCCTCCCTCGCTCACCTTCTTTTCCCGCTCCTCCTCCCTCCATGCTGTCCTGCGCTTGGTGAAGTAGGGCAGGCGCAGGAAGTCAGTCTCCGTCACCTCCCCCTCGCCATTGACCAGGGCACAGAACACGGGGTGATCCCTGCCAGACAGAAGGGAGCCGAAGCGAGTGAGGTCGTGCGGGTCAGGAGGGCAGCCCGGGTCCCCCCCGAGGGGCCCGGCGGAAGGGAGGGAGCCAGGAATTCCGGTCTGAAGGTGGAGCCCTCAGGTCCCGGTGTACCGAGTGGGGAGGGAGGGAGGAGGAGGGAGTACCTGGCCGAAGAGAAGGCGATGCCCAGCACCCGGATGCCCTTCCCCTGGTTCTCTTCCAGAAAGTCGTCATCTTCCTCCACCTGCTGATCGGGCCTGTAAGGAGCCACCTTCAGCCAGTTGTACAGCTTGCGGCTGCACGCCTGTGGAAGGAGAAGGGGTACGACCGTCAGACGTGGGGCACAGTTATCATGCTCCTCTGGGCATCAGACAGGGAGCTGGAGAAAGCGGGGCTGAGCTCCACACAGCAAGAGAGAGAGAGAGGAAGGGAAAGCAAGAGAGAGTGTGTTTGTGTGTGGGTGTCTCTCTCTCTCTCTCTCGCTGTTGACCTCTTGCCCACATCCTGCCTCTGGCCTGGAACGCCCTCCCTCCTTAGATCCCACAGGAAATCACTCTCCCCACCTTCAAAGCCTCACTGAAGGCACATCTCCTCCAAGAAGCCTTCCTTCGACTAATTTCCCTCATTTTCTTTTCTCCCAGTCCCTTCTGCACCACCGTCTTGCTCCCTTTATTCATTCAATCGTATTTACTGAGCGCCTACTGTGTGCAGAACGCTGTACTAAGCGCTTGCACTACACCACGCCCCCTCCACAGCCCCAAAGCACTTACGCACACATTCGTGGTTTATTTATATTAATGCCTCTCTCCCCTTTCTAGACTTTAAGCTCTTTGTGGGCAAGGAACGGGGTCTGTTAGAGTGAAGAGTTGTACTCTCCCAAGCACTCGATAAATTCAATTGATCGACTAACCGATTGCGTATGCGTGCGCGCGGTTTGGTCAGGACTGTCAGCTGCTCGACGGCCTGCCCAGACCCATGCTCCTGCTCGTCTGGAGCCGGGTGTGCCGCCCAGGCGATGACGCTGCACCGGCCTGACTCCCATCCTGGGAATCCAGGGGGTTCTGCGGGGCTCCTTACCTTGATGACGTACTCTTTGGCCTCCATGAGCAGCTTGTTCTTCAGCTCCTTGGCCATCTGCACGTAGAGGAACTGCTGCAGGGCCCGCTCGATCGCCATGGTGCGCTGGCGGTTCCATTCCTGCACCTGGTGACTGAACTCATCCCGGTAATAGAACTGCTTGATCTCCTCGAAGTACGTCTGGTCGCTGCCGTACCTGGAGGGGCGACAGCGGGAGGACGAGGGGCCGGGGGGGGTGAGCGGGTCTGCCGGGGGCACCGGGGGCCCAGCTGCCCTCTGCCCGCTCCCCGGCCTCACCCTTCCACTCCCTTCATGTCGATGCTGATGTCGATGGTGAGCAGCCCCTCGTCCTCGGCCAGGCAGGTCTTCAAGAACTGGTCGTCGCGCAGCTCCTTCACGGGCTTGTTTTTTAGGTACTTGAAGGAGTAGGCGTAGTGGGCCTCGTCCACATCCTACACCCCAAGGAGGAGGCCGTTAGCTGGGGGACCTCAGAGATTCCCGCCACCCCCCAGCCCGGCCCCGAGGCTTCCTTTCCCATGTTTCCGGGGCCATGCGGCTTTGGGACGGAGTGGTGAGCGGAAGTTTCGTGTTGAGCCCCAAGGGGTGGTGTGCACCGGGCCTGCTCCCCGCTCACCTTCTTGCCCTTTTTGGTGGGAGCGATGTTGACCTTGGCCCTCTCCTGGAAAGTCTGCCTCAGCACCTGCCGGACGAGCGGCTCCCGGGCGATCTGGAGGGCCACCATGTAGCGGGCGCCCTCCAGCACAGCCTCCGGGGTGGGAAACTGGCTGTGGGCAGAGTGGTGAAGAGAAGGCTTGAGCCCCGGCGCCCGGGTCACAGCTCCCCGGGCACTGAGGGACGCTACCCCCGCCCGCCCCCGCCCCACAGGCTCACCTCCCGCCCCCGCCCCACAGGCTCACCTGCACACATAGTCTTTGGCCAGCTCCAGGGGCTCGGCGGGAAACTGCTCCGTCTCGTGCCGCTGGTAGCTGTCGCGGAGGTTTTCCCCGAACTGTTCGGGGGTGAGCCCAAACTTCTTGGCCAGGCCATCTGGGACAGAAGGACAAGTGAGGGGCCGAGCGACACGGCCCCCAAAATCCACCCAAGCTCCCCTCCCAGTGGCCGACCCCTCCAGTGATCTCAGCCCAAGCGGGGAAGCAGGGCACACCACCCCGAAGCTGTGCCAACCGGAAAGAGTCTCTCCTGGGTCTGTGCGTGTGGGGGGGGGGGTCTTACCTAGACCGGCACCCTGACAGATGGTATACATGTCCCGGCGGGAGGCCTGCTTCAGCTCCGGGCCCTTCTGCTCTTCGTCTTCCACCTCCTCACCTTCCCCTGTGGCAGCGGGACGCTTGGTGAAGCGACCTTCCTTCCCTCCCCGCCGGGGTGGGCCCCGACCTCCCCCACTTTATCTGGGCCACTCGGCGGCCCGAGGTCCCCAAAGGGCCTCACCTTCCTCCTCGTCACCTTCCTCCCGAATGCGCTTCAGCTTCTTGCGGCTGGCCTTGGACGCGTTCTGCATCTTGGGGATGTCGCGCCCGTAGTAGAGCAGGAAGTGGTTGTAGACGTCTTTCAGCTCATCCATGGACTGCACGTCCTTCAGCCTGGGTGGTGGGGAGACAGACAATCGGGGGCGTGTATGAGGAGTGTGTGTGGGGTGGCTATCACCATGGTGGGAAGGGGACGGCGACACCAGAGGGGAAGGATCCTGCCTGACGAACCACCTAAGGTGGCCGGGCCCCGCAGGATTCCCGAAACAGCACACCTTCCTCGGATCCCTCTTCTCCGTAGGGCCCCAGGTGACGGGAGGGGGCAGGCTCAGACCCCAGTTGCTGGACAAAGAGTGGTAGTGCTTGGTACCTTTCCATGTCTGTGGTATCCAGAGCCCGGATGCCATCAGCCAGGGGCTTGTCAGGGTCGGCAGAGATCTGCTCGTACTGGTAGGCCTGCATCTTCTCGAACAGCCGGGTCAGGTTCTGCTTGCGGATCTTCAGCTGGGTCCACTGGGAAGGGCAGAGAGGGGAGTCAGAGGTCACATTCCACCAGGGCACCCTGGGGACGGACATCTCGTCTGGCTGCCCGTCATCCGAGCCGGCCCATGGAAAGCAGGGTGGGTTCACCCCCGGCTCAGCAGAATCCAGTCGGCCCAGAGGACGGAGCGGGGCCAACCTGTGTACTTCCCCGGGGCTGACGTGCTCAGCTCCGCAGGGTTAGAAAGCAGCAGCATCGGGCCCGTGGTGGGGGACGGGGGGAAAGGAGAAGGGATGGACGGGACGAAACTCTTCTCACCTTCTCATCCCACTGCCACACCCGCCACAGGTCATTGATATGCAGCTCTGGCTCCACATATTCCTTCCTGTAGAAAGCGATGAAGGGCACCTGGCGAGGCAAAGGCAATCCTGCTTTCACCCCATCCTCATGAAAGGGGAGGGAAAGGGAGGCTCCCTCGGACGGTGGAGGGGGTGACAGTGCGGGGGAAGAGGCAGGAATCCCTAGAAGATGGAAATGCTCAGCATGGGGTGAAGTCCTCCGCTTCAACAGGTGGGGAAACCGAGGCCTGACCCGGACCGGGTTAGAACCCGGAGCTCCGATGGCTCGGCCTTCGTGGCTTCTGCCCCGGCTTAGTCCCCTAGGCTCATGCAGGGGCAGCAGGAGTCCCCAGTGGTCCCAGGAGCTGAACTTCAGTGGGGGTCCCCGTTGTTTCGGCTCCGCTGGGCGCATGGCAGAGACGGGCCCTTTCCAGATCCACGTCACCCATCACCCATAAGCAATACCGACCACGAATGAGCACGCTCACACAACTGGCAAAGCCCGGGTAGCTGGGAATAGTCCGGGATGACCCAGAGGCTTGTTCCACATAGTGCTTGGAGAGAGTGAATGGAGCCCGGGGCTGAGGACAACCGCCAATCCCTTCCGACAGTCTGGGAGAGGAGGAGGAGGAGGAGGAAGAGGAGGAGGAGCCCGAGTCTAGCAGTGTTACCTCGAAGTGCTGATTGCGCATGAAGTTTAGGGCTTCCTTGATCTTCTGGATGGTGCTGGGGCCCTTGCGACTGAAGCTGCTGGTTGGCTGCCCGTGGTCCAGGTAATCCGAGCTCTCCTGAAGGGCGGGGGAAGAGAAACACCATCAACAATGACTCAACCCCGCCCAGTGCCTGGAACTGTAGGGCTCAAATCCAGAGAATCTCAAATCCAGAGAACTCTGCAGAATCTGCTTCATCCAGACCACCACCCGGCACATAGCGATGGACACTTAATGCTGTCTGATGATGCCGACCAGGGGCCCAGTGCCGCCTGTCCGTGAAGAGAAGATGGGTGACTAAATGGCCAGGTCTAGGTCAAGGGATGGGGTCGGGCCGCCGGGCAGCACCGTCCGGGCGGGGGGAAGAAGGCCGTGTCCTGCCCAGGCCCCGGGACGCGAGCATTGACACGGAGCCATGGCTCACGTAGGATTCCCTCACCGCCCCTGGAAGTTGTTCTGTACGGAGTACAGGGACCGGGGACAGAAAACCCAAGCCGGGGCTGGCCCAGGGCCTGGACTTTCAAACTGCCCGGGGCTCTAGTTGGGGAAGGCAGCTGGGCACCTGCAGAGAGATGGTCGGTGTGGCAAAGGCGTTTCTGTAGATCCAGTCGGCTTCTTCTTCTAGCTCGTCGTCCTCGGCCGACTTGACGGGGATGGAGCGCAGCTGGGGGAGAATCAGACAACGGTGTGAGCGGTGGCCCCGTTCCGTGGGCCGGAGAAATGCCGGGTGGGCCCCGTGGAGGAAGCAACCTAGCAGCTGAGGAAGAGGAATGGGGCCCAGAGCCCGCAGCCTGGGGTCTGAAGAGCAGCCTCACAGCTAGCACCTCTCAAGTCATGGAGAAGAAACGTTCCAGCGGGGAGACTGGGGTCACCTCTTGGGCTCCACAAACAGGGTGGGTCGAACCGCCAACACCCTCATTCATTCAATCGTATTTATCAAGTGCTGTGTGCAGAGCACTGTACTAAGCGCTTGGAAGAGACTCATTCCCTGCCCACAAGGAGCTTACCGTCTAGAGGCCCCGAGTGCCTGCAGTGGGGCTTGGGGTGAGGCAGACCGTGCCTCAGAACGCAAGATGGCCGCCTCCCTTTTCAATCCACCCCAGACTCCATCCACAACTCAGCCCCCAGGGTCCGGGCTGTGGCCCCTCTTCCTCACCTGGAACCTCTCGGGCATGTCCGTGACGCGGATCTCGTTGTCCTGGTCCGTCAGGTGGCTGCTTTCCAGCTCGCTGGGCTCGTACATCTCAAAGATGCTGCGGCGGCTCACGCGCTTCTTGGCCGTCTTCTTGGGCCGCACCCGGATCTCGCCCTCGGCCTCGTCGTCCTCATACTCGTACTCCTCCTCCAGCTCCTCGTCGTACTCGTTGTACTTCTCGAACTCATCGTAGTCAAAGTCCACCCCGAAGATCTCCTGGGCCTCCTGCAGCGCTCTGTCAGGTGGAAGACCACCGGCTCCGGTCACGAGGGAGGCCCCTCGGCGGGGCCTGGAAATCCCAGGGAGCCGGGCGAGGGGGGGTGTCCCCTGCTGCCAGCAAGCTCCTGGGTCACCTCCAACGGGATGGGGGAAAGAATAAAAATCTCAGACCCGAGTTCCAGATGAACATCTGCTAACCGGAAGGGAATCAGCAGCCCGAAGACCTGTTCTGCCCACCACATCCGAGAGCACCGTGGCCTGGAGTCTCAGGGCCCCTTGCCTTGGCTAAAGGATGCAGCCTCAAGCAAGGCCCTGCCCAGCTCAAAGTGAACATCTCCAGGCACAAGACCACCTGCCTCCTCCACTCCCCACCCCCAGCCTTTTGCCCAAGAGTTTGGGAGGGATCCCCAAAAGCAGCAGAGCCCCCCATCCCGAGCCACCCAAGATAAGCCACCCTCCCGGACCCCAACGTGACTCACGCATCTGTGTAGCCGGGAAGCTTCTTGCGCCACTTGGGCTTCTTCAGAGGCTGCCCGTCGTCATCCACGATGAAGTCATCAATGTCTGGGCCAAGAAAAAACGGTTGGTTCTCAGAGCTGGGTGAGGCCCCATCGGGGCAAGAGAGGCCCCTCCGAGCTCCAGTAACAACCTCGCCCTGGCCCGCGTCCACACTTCACACCACCTTCTCTTCTCGACTACATACCAGACTCTTCATCTTCCTCCTCTTCCTCTTCTTCCGCGGGAGCTATGGGGGCCTCCGTGGCCTCCTGCCCCTCCTCTCCTTCGCCATCTTGGAAGATCTCCTCGGCAATGGCCTCTTTCTCGTGCTCCTCTTTCCCGTAATCCTCCTCCTCGTCATCCTCATCGTCGGACATTTTCCGCACCCGCCGGAATTTTTGCTGGGAGAGACAGAGCCCGCCTGGTCAGGATGCCTGGAATGAGGATTTCTCTCCCCCAGCCCTGATCCTGTCTCCTTCCCTCCCCCCTATCCCACCTCCATTCGCTTGTTGATGGAGCCAGGAAAACTGAGGCTCTGTTGTCCTGTCCTCCCAAGCCCTGCTGAGGATCCCACCGGGATAAGTCAGACCCCTCCTCCTGCTCTCACCAAATCACCCCGGGCCTTGTCTGGCTCAGGATGTGCCTTGCTGGGAGGCCAGGCATAAAACTCTACAGGCAAGAAGCCCGGGCCCCTTACCCTCCACAGCTGGCTCCACGAGACCCAGTGGGCAAGGAAGAGAGAGATGATTAACCAGTCTAGCACCCTTTCCACGGCCCAACGGATAGAGCCCGGGCCTGGGAATCAGAAGGACCTTGGTTCTAAGTCCAGAAGCTTGAGAAGCAGCATGGCGCAGTGGAAAGAGCACGGGCTTTGGAGTTAGGGCTCATGAGTTTGAATCCCAGCTCTGCCACTTGTCAGCTGTGTGACTGTGGGCAAGTCACTTCACTTCTCTGTGCCTCAGTTCCCTCATCTGTAAAATGGGGATTAAGACTGTGAGCCCCACGTGGGACAACCTGATTCCCCTGTGTTTACTCCAGCGCTTAGAACAGTGCTCTGCACATAGTAAGCGCATAACAAATACCAACATTATTATTATTATTCTAATCCTGGCTCTGCCACTTGTCCGCAGCGTGACCTTAGGCAAGTCACTTCACCTCTCTGGGCCTCAGTTACCTCAGCTGTAAAATGGGAATTCAGACCCTGAATGTCCTGTGGGACGTGAATTGGGTCCAACCTGATTAACCTGCATCTACCCCAGTGCTCAACAAACATCTTAATAAATAAATAAATAAATAAAAAGCCTTCACTCACTCGTTTGACTTTGACGCCCAAGTTCTCTTCAATAAGGTCAAAGTCGTCATCTTCCAAGCGGTCATCGAAAGCTGCTGAAAGAGAATAACTTGGCGTTAACCCTTGGGCCGGAGACAACTCTGTCCCCAGAAGTGCCTGTCTATAACCCTGCCCGCCCCCAACCCGCGACTCGGCACTCACTGCGCTTCCGCTTTTTGTGGCCCACTTCGTCTTCAGAGTCGCCCGAGTCGCTGGCCTCGTCCTCTTCCTCCTCCTCCTCATCGTCATCATCGTTAATGAAGCCCTTCAGGTTGCCCTGCTCGTCTTGATCATCCAGGTTCTCCTCCTCCTCCTCTTCATCTGGAAGAGACGGGTTAAGGGTTCAGCCCAGGGGAAAGGGGCCCGCAGCCGGCCCAGGCCTCCCAGCGGAAGTCAAGTCTCGGAGGTGGGACACCTACACGTACATACGCTTTTGGTTCAGAATACAAAAGGGTTGGAAATATGGAGGGGAGAGCCTTTAAGAGGGGCAGAAAGAATCCCCTAGAACAGGAATTAGCCAGCAATTCCTTCCTGGTGCACCACCCCCACTTCTTCAAAACCATCTCAAGCTCCAGGCAATCCCCCTGCCTGGGCACCCTCAATAGCCTGTTTACTCGCTCTCCTCTACCTTAAGTTGACCGCCCTCTCAGGGGTCCCCATCTCCCGACTCTCCTCTGACACTCTCAGGTGCCCTGCTTAAATCAACCGCGACGATTCTGCCAGGCGAGCCCGAAGCCTGATGGTTTCCTGGGAGAGCGGTCCTGGAGAGATACTCATCACCAAGACACGAGCTTCCATGTCTTTCGGCAGAGAGATCACCGCTACGTCTCCCAAACTCTTCCTGGGCTTGAGAAGCCAGAGCCTCACTGGGCCATCTGTCCACTGCCTAGAGCCAGGAAGTGAGACTAGGGATGGAGGGTAGGGGAGCTGGTGATGTCTCCTCACCATCCTCTTCCTCCACAAACTTCTTGGTGACGCGAGGTACCACCTCTCCCTCATCGTTGTACTCCTCCTCCGACTCCTCAGCCTCGCTCTCCACGAAGTCGGACATGGCTGCAGCGGTTCACGTCCTGCTCCTTTTTTGAGAAGGCCTGGGGAAAGAAAGAAGCACGGAAGTCAAAGGCCAGCTCGCTTGACGCTCCCGACTCTGACCCCTTGATCCCTCAGTTCCCACACCCTCTGAATCTGCCAGAATCCCGCTCTCTGCACCTTCAGAATCCTCCAAGTATTCCACCACCTTCAGGTCCCTGATTCATTCCCAAGTCACACCAACCCGACAGCCTCCCTTAGCCCTTGGGTATAATCAACTGTTCATTCATTTATTCGGTGACCTCCTCCAGGCACGCTCGGGCTACAAACTGCTGCATCCTTACTCTTCTCTCCTATGGGTAAGAGATGCCTCTCCCATTAGATTGTAAACCTCCTGAAGGCATCTGCTTCTGGAAGACACTTGCAAGTGCGGAGTACATTGCTCTGCCCATAGCGGGCACTCAGCACACATCACGACTGACAGAGATGGCGACCATCAACCTTTCCCAGGGGGTGTCATTGGGAGGTTTGAAGCAAATAAGAGTAATTAGTAATAATAATGGTGGTATTTGTTAAGTGCTTACTACGTGCCAGATACTGTTCTTGCACCTGGACCTTCCTCGAACTGAAACTAGTCAGGGCGCAGGCAGTGGGAGGAGAAGACATCCATCCACTCCACCTGGGCTGAGTCAGAGCAGCCGAAAGGTCACCGAAGGGCCTGCCGGGTCCACTACAAAGCCCTTCCTCTCTACTGCCGGCCAACACCGGTAATAATAACTATTTGTTAAGCTCTTACTATGAGCCAGGCCCTGTGCTAACCGCCGGGGTGGATACCAGCAAATTGGGTTGAACACAGTCCCTGTCCCACCTGGGGCTCACAGTCTCAATCCCCATTTTACAGGTGAGGTAACTGAGGCCCGGAGAAGTGCAGTGACTTCCCCAAGGTCACACAGCAGAAAAGTGGCAGAGCCAGGGGTAGGTAGAACCCAGTACATACATCCTTGGGAGTTGGAGGAGAGGGAGAGATGATTCCCCTGTGTTTCCCCCCCATTCCGGAATACTGATTTTACCTGCAGGCGGTGTAGCCTGGGTGGGGGAGACAACGCTTGTTTCTTCCCTACAAGGCTGGGTCTAGATCCCAGAAATCCGGCACAATTCCGGGCAGCTGCTGCTGCTGCTTGTGGTGGGCTTCCATAACATCAGGGTGAGACATTGCGTGCTCTGGTTGGGGCCAAACCCCATCCCACTGAAGGGGGAACAGGGCGGTCCCGGGAAGCAAACCAGCAAATGACTCTCTCCTTCCCTTCCACGGTTAAGAACTTTCTGAAAACCGCCCCTCACGGCAAACACCGCAACGGCCTCACGCTCCCCACCCTCCCCGTCAACCAGGAAGCACGGGACGGGGGTGGGCCTTTCCTACGCTAAGCCGGCAGAAGGCTACGAAGGTTGAAGGAAAATGAGACACAGAAGGCTTACCCTGCTTGCTGCTGGGTTTTAGGTCTGGCACTGGAGGAATATCAGTGTCAAGGTAATCTCTAGGGGCTGGGGGGGCTTGTCCAAGACCCCCGAGAGGAAATCCCCGGCCCTCCCTCTTCTTCTCTTCCCGCATCCCTCTGTTCAGCCTGATCATCGGAGGACGTGACACCCCCCCCACCCTCCGGCTGCCTGAGGGAGTGGGGTGGGGATGCCTCCGGTCCAGAGCTAGGGCCGGCCAGCCCCTTGGAGGTTAGCCAGGATCGGGTCGGTCACCCCACCCCGCTGCCGCTGGGAGAGGAGAGAGGTGTGATGCGGACCTCGATGCTGCATCATCTCTGCAGATTTAGGGGCGGGGGCAGGGAGGAGGGGAGGAGGGGGACACGACACCTTCCACCTCCGCACTCCGGAGTCTCCGAAGCGAACCCCCGCCCAGGATACGGGCGGACACTAGGCAGTACGATCGAAGGAACTGCAGAGGTGGACGGGACAGAAGGGTTTGTTTTGGGGGGGGGGCGGGGGGGTTGTGAGCAGCCGCTGAGCTGCTATAAAGACGCTGCCTCGGAAGGGAACAGGCTGGCGGTTACCATGACATTCCCTCCGGAGGCCGGAAAAAGAATGTGGCTGAGAGTGGCTTGCTGCAGGGGAGGGTCTACAGCAGTGGCTGAGGAGGGCGAGGAGGGAATTCCAAAGGAAACGGGAAGGAGAGAGGGAGGTTGGGTGGGGCGGGGAGCCAGGAGGGGGAGAGGAGAGAGGAATCCAACTCCCCCATTCCCTCTTAGGAGACTACGGAACCTCCAGTTTGAAACCGTTTCCAAACCAGGAGCTGCCATAGGGTGGCAAAGTCTCCAGGGAAGTACACAGGTTTTCAAACCCGCCGCTACGGCTCCGAGAGGAGGCCAGCCCAGCGAGGCCCTAATCAATCAATCTCTCCTATTTAGGGACCTGGAGAGTCACAGGTCGGTTCTCAATTTGTTGTGCTAAGTGGGGAGGCAAAAAGCAACAACCCCAAAATCTAATTAGCTTCCCCGCCCCCTTATATCTTTGATAGGTGGTAACAAGGAGCAAAATGGGTGGACAGAGAATCTTTTTACCAAACCTGTTGTGCGGTTCTCTCTGAGGTGATTAGTAGAGTGCTTTACACCCAGTTAAAAGCTCAATAAATACCCCTGGTTGACTGGCCCCCCCCCCATTTTCTGTCTTTCTCCTGTCTCCAGGAGAGAATTTAACAAGCAGTGAAATGGCCCAAGGGAAGTTAGCAGAGGGGAAGGAAGGGGCCGGGACCAGGGGTGGCCGGAAAATACATAAACCCAATCGATCCATGGTATTTATTAAGTGCTTACTACTGTGTGCACAACGCTGAGTTTAGTGCTTGGGAAAACACAATACAATGGAGTTGATAAATAATAACAACACTGACGGTATCTATTAAGCGCTTACTACGTGACAAGTGCTGTTCTAAGGCCTGGGCCAGATACAAGCTAACCAGGTTGGACACAGTCCCTGCCCCACATGGGGCTCACAGTCTCAACCCCCATTTTACAGATGAGGTAACCGAGGCTCAGAGAAGAGAAGTGACTTGCCCAAGGTCTCAGAGCAGACAAGGATTAGCACCCAGGCCCTCTGATTGCCAAGCCTGGGGTCCTTCCACCAGGCCCGTCAGTCAGGGGTGTTTACTGAGCTCTTACTGTGTGCAACACACTCTACTGGCTCTTGAGAAAGAATGGGTAGACATGCCCCCTACCCGCAATGAGCTCACATTCTACGGGGGAGGTGGTCATGAAAATAAATAACAGAGGGAAAACCGTATCAGGATCTGGATACGAAATCGGCGGGGCAGGGGTGGAATGCGGGAACGGAATGAGAAAGAAGGCCACCCTCCCTGGGAGGCTGCACCCTGGGCAAAGCGCCCAAGACCACTCAGCCACCAAACAGCAGGGTTGTGTGCGTCGATATGGGATGTCGCTATTTAATTCTAAAAATAATTAAACGCTAAGCACACCATCAGTTCACACGCTGATCCCTGTTCCACACGGGGCTCGCAATCACAAACTGAAGCAATGTGGCCTAGCGGAAAGCGCACGGGCCCGATCCCAGCTCCACCCCACCACGCGGCTGCTGTGTGACCTTCGACGAGTCACTTCACTTCTCTGGGCCTCAGTTACCCCAACCGTAAAATGGGGATTCCAACTGTGACCAGGTGAGACAGGGACTCTATCTGACTCCCGATTACCTTGGATCGACCCCCGGGCTTAGGACAGTGCTTGACACATAGTAAGTTCTTAACAAACACCACAGTTGCTATTATTATCATTACTATTATTAATCAGGCTGCCCGCAGAGAGGAGTGACCAACGAGACTGAGTTGGGAAGGGTTTCAGAGACCTGTAAATGTGCACTTTGTCACTCCTGGAGGAAGGCAGACCAAGAGGAGACAGAGCAACTGGATGGCTCTGGAAGGACAGAAGCAGGGGCAGGACAGGAGTCTCCTTCAGTGCCCAATCTGAGACTCTGAAGTTACTTGTCCTGGGCCCTGGGGCCCAGTCACTTATTAGCATCTGAGCTGTTTATCAGCACGTGAGAAATTCCTGCTGACAAAGCAGGTGTTCAACCTTTCCTGTTTAAGGGAAGGAGGAGTTAATACTCCTTGGGCTTCTCTCCTTAGGCCTCCCGCCTACCTGACAGATTGAATTTTAAATGTAAAAGGACCCGGATCTCTCTACGTGGGCCTTCTCCAGACCTAACGCCCCATGCCCCTTGACCAAAATGAAGATGTTCAGAAGCAGCAGACCCCCAACCTCTCATCTCCTCTTTAATTTGCTCTCTGGCATTCGTCCAGCGCTATGTGTGTTGGGGTAGATACAAGGTAATCAGGTTAGACACAGTCCCTGTCCCACATGGAGCTCACAGTCATAACCCCCATTTTACAGATGAGGTAACTGGGGCACAGGGAAGTGAAGTTCATTGAATCATATTTACGGAGCGCTTACTGTGTGCAGAGTACTGTACTAAGCGCTTGGGAAAGTACAATACAGCAATAAATAGAGACTAAGGTCGTGCATTAGATAAGCGGTGGCCACGTCCTCTGTTTCCCAGGCCCAAACCCATGCTCTTGCCCCATCCCACGATACTTCCCTGTGAGCTTATACTGGTAATACAGTGTACTCTCTCAAGCACTTAGTAGAGTGCTCTACACACTAGAGAAGCAGCGTGGCTTAGTGGAAAGAGCACGGGCTTGGAAGTCAGAGGTCATGGGTTCTAATCCCAGTTCCGCCACTCAACAGCTGTGTGTGACTCTGGGCAAGTCACTTCTCTGTGACTCAGTTACCCCAACTGTCAAATGGGGATTGAGACCGCGAGCCCCACGTGGAACAACCTGATTACCTTGTCTCTGCCCCAGCGCTTAGAACAGTGCTGGGCACATAGTAAGTGCTTAACAATTATTATTACAAACTGTAAGCACTCAATAAATACGACCAGTTGAGCCCAGCTTCTTCCTTCCAGAGAAGCAGCGTGGCTCAGTGGAAAGAGCACGGGCTTTGGAGTCAGGGCTCATGAGTTCGAATCCCAGCTCTGCCACTTGTCGGCTGTGTGACTGTGGGCAAGTCACTTAACTTCTCTGTGCCTCAGTTCCCTCATCTGTAAAATGGGGATTCTTAAGACTGTGAGCCCCACGTGGGACAACCTGATTCCCCTATGTCTACCCCAGCGCTTAGAACAGTGCTCGGCACATAGTAAGCGCTTAACAAATACCAACATTATTATTATTATCCTTTCAAGACAGAGGTCTTCTAGGAGAAACATGGCTGCAGTAGGTCAACTCTTGATAGCCATCCCTCCCTCTACCCCAACACTTACATACATTTACATCTTTAAACTCTGTCGCTCTCTCCTATTGGTAATTTATTAGTATCTCTCTCCCCAGCTAAACTGGAAGTTCCTTGAGGGGAGAGATTAATGCTACATATTCTCCCTCGAGAATGTAAACTCGCTGTGGGCAGGGAATGTGTCCACCGAGCATTACGTTGTGCTCTCCAAAGCGCTGAGTACAGAGATCACTGGCTGATGCAGCCCACTCTTCTTCGACACCTTTCAGAGCTCACGATGCCCGGCCAGTCAGTCAACTGTATTTATTGAGTGTTTACTGTGTGCAGAGCCCTGTGTTAAGCGCTTGGGAGAGTCCAATCTAACAATTTAACAATTTCCCTGCCCACAACGAGCTCTAAACGGGGCCTCTCCCTGGCTATCCCACCACTGGCCAAGAATAGTGGCTGGCAAGAAGACGGGAGGTCCGGTTGGCAGAGACCAGAGAAAAAGGCCAGCCCGGCTTGTTCTCTGGGCAAAGGGGCGAATTTTGGGGAGGGAACGGTTAGAAGGAATGGCAGAGATGGAATTTCCCCATCAAGGCAGCCCCGGGGACGGGTGCCCAAGCTGCCAAGGGGCCTCTGGCCTTCAGGGGCAGGGCTGGATGTGGGGTGTGGGGGGCAGGAATGGATGGTGGTATTTGTTAAGCGCTTACTATGTGCACAGCACTGTTCTAAGTGCCGGGGTAGATACAGGGTCATCAGGTTGTCCCACGTGGGGCTCACACTTTTAATCCTCATTTTACAGATGAGGATGTAGGGTGCGGGGGGCAGAGCTGGATGTGGAGGGCAGGGTTGGATGTGGGGTGCAGGCCTGGATGTCGGGGATAGGGTTGGGTGTGGGGGGCAGGGCTGGATGTGGGGTGCGGGGTGCAGGCCTGGATGCGAGGGATAGGGCTGGATGTGGGGTGCAGGGGGCAGGCTGGATGTGGGGCGTGAGGTGCAGGCCTGGATGCGGGGGATAGGGCTGGATGTGGGGTGCTGGGGACGGGGGGAGGGTCCTGGGGTGCGGGGGGCAGGGTTGGATGCGGGGGGCAGGGCTGGATGTGGGGTGCGGGGGGCAGGACTGGGTGCGGGGTGCGGGGTCAGGGCTGGAACGGGGCAACACGCCTGGAGGTCAAAGGCGAAGCAGTGTGGCCTAGTGGACAGAGCACAAGCCTGGGAGTCAGAAAGACCCGGGTTCCAACCCCTGCTCTGTCTGCTGCGTGACCTTGGGCGAGTCACTTCGCTTCTCCGCGCCTCAGTTGCCTTTTCCGTAAAAGGGGGATGGGGACGGTCAGTCCCAGGCGGGGGTGTGGGGGGCGGAGGGGGGATCGGTGCCCAACCCCATTTGCCTCTTTCTGCCCCAGCGCTTAGTACAGGCCCTGGCACGTTGTAGGCGCTCAGCAAGCGGCGCAGTTGTTGTTATTGCTAGGAGGAGGACATTGGGGGAGATCGCAGGCGCTGGGGGGGACGCCTGGGGGGTCCCCGACGGGGAAGGGCCCGTAGTAAGCGCCCCCCCCCCCCCCCGGTTAGGCCGCCCCGGGCTTAGCCTCCCCCTCCCGCCCCGCCGCACGATTCGAACCGGGAGCTCGCTCACCCAAACCGCCGGCCGGGGGTGGGGATCCGCCCGCCGCCCCCCCGGGACGCGCCGCTCGCTCCGAGGAAAATGGAGGCGACGACGACGGGCGGCGCAGGACCAGACGAGGTGCGAAGGGAGGAGGGAGGATGGGCGAGGACGGGGCGGGGGGGGGGGGCGGCACGCAGGCCACGGCGGCGGCGTCTGACGTCACTTCCGGGGCGCCGCCACGGGGCCACTCCAGCCCCACCCCGGGCCCAAATCGTGCCCCCGGCTGAGCCCCACACCGGCGCCGGGCCCGCTGGCTCCGCGGCGGCCGCCTCCTCCGGGCCGCCCCAAAGCAGCGCCCTAGGGCCGGCTCCTCGTCGTCGTCGTCGTCCGGCGGCTGGCGCCCGGAGGACCATAGAGTGTCCGCCGCCTCCTTCCCCTCTAGCCGCCTCGTCTCGGTGGTGGCGGGCGGCGCTTCCGGTTCTTCCTCCCCCGCCCTGCGCCGAGATGGGGCGGCCGGGCCGGTCCTGCCCCGCGGCGGCCTCGTCGTCGTTGTCGTCGTCGCCGCCGCCGCTGCTGCTGCTCGTCGGGGGCCTCCTGGGCCTGGCCGGCGCCACCCAGCTGCCCGTCGTCACCTGCGGCTCCGTCGTCAAGCTGCTCAACCCGCGCCACAACGTCCGGCTGCACTCCCACGACGTGCGCTACGGCTCTGGTAAGGAGAAGAGGAACCGGACGATCGATGAGAATAACGTCGGGGTTGGCGAAGCCCTCACCGTGGGGCTCGGTGGGAAGAGCACGGGCTTTGGAGTCAGGGCTCATGAGTTCGAATCCCAGCTGTGCCACTTGTCGGCTGTGTGACTGTGGGCAAGTCACTTAACTTCTCTGTGCCTCAGTTCCCTCATCTGTAAAATGGGGATGAAAACTGTGAGCCCCACGTGGGACAACCTGATTCCCCTATGTCTACCCCAGCGCTTAGAACAGTGCTCGGCACATAGTAAGCGCTTAACAAATACCAACATTATTATTATTATTATTAAGAGCCCGGGCTTGGGAGTCAGAGGTCATGGGTTCGAATCCCGGCCCCTGCCACTTTTCATTCATTCATTCAATAGTATTTATTGAGCGCTTACTAGGTGCAGAGCACTGGACTCAGCGCTTGGGATGAACAAGTCGGCAACAGATAGAGACGGTCCCTGCCGTTGGACGGGCTTACGGTCTAATCGGGGGAGACGGACAGACGAGAACAATGGCGATAAATAGAGTCGAGGGGAAGAACATCTCGTAAAAACAATGGCAACTCAATAGAATCGAGGCGATGTACGATTCATTAACAAAATAAATAGGGTAATGGAAATATATATAGTTGAGCGGACGAGTACAGTGCTGTGGGGATGGGAAGGGAGAGGGGGAGGAGCAGAGGGAAAAGGGGAAAAAGAGGGTTTAGCTGCGGAGAGGTGAAGGGGGGGGTGGCAGAGGGAGAAGAGGAGCTCAATCTGGGAAGGCCTCTTGGAGGAGGTGAGTTTTAAGTAGGGTGCGGGCCAGTCGCTTCACTTCTCTGGGCCTCAGTGACCTCGGCTGGAAAATGGGGATGAACTGGGAGCCTCACGTGGGACAACCCGATGACCCTGGATCTCCCCCAGCGCTTAGAACAGTGCCCGCACGTAGTAAGCGCTTAACAAATAACAACATTATTATTATTATTCTAAGCACTGGGGTGGACACAGGGCCATCAGGCCGTCCCACCTAGGGCTCCCAGTCTTCATCCCCATTTTACAGACGAGGTCGCGGAGGCCCGGAGAAGAGAAGGGACTTGGCCAAAGCCACAGAGCGGACAAGTGTCATGGGTTCGAATTCCGGCTCTGCCACTTGGCAGCTGGGTGACTGTGGGCAAGACACATCACTTCTCTGGGCCTCAGTGACCTCAGCTGGAATGAGCCTCATGTGGGACAGCCTGATTACTCCGTGACTACCCCAGCGCTTAGCACAGTGCTCTGCACATGGTAAGCACTTAACAAATACCAACATTATTGCTATTAGAACCCACGACCTCAGACTCCCAAGCCCGGGCTCTTGCCACTGAGCCGCGCTGCTTCTCTTAGCAGCTATGGTTAGTATTCACTCATTCAGTAGTATTTATTGAGCGCTTACTATGTGCAGAGCACTGGACTAAGCGCTTGGAATGGACAATTCAGCAACAGAGAGAGACAATCTCTGCCCAGTGACGGGCTCACAGTCTGCACACAGTAAGAGCTTAACAAATACCAACATTATTGCTATTAGAACCCACGACCTCAGACTCCCAAGCCCGGGCTCTTGCCACTGAGCCGCGCTGCTTCTCTTAGCAGCTATGGTTAGTATTCACTCATTCAGTAGTATTTATTGAGCGCTTACTATGTGCAGAGCACTGGACTAAGCGCTTGGAATGGACAATTCAGCAACAGAGAGAGACAATCTCTGCCCAGTGACGGGCTCACAGTCTGCACACAGTAAGAGCTTAACAAATACCAACATTATTGCTATTATTATTAATTAGGGGAGACAGACGAACAAAAACAAGACAAGCCATAACCTACTGACGCTCAGACCCGGGCTCTGTCCACTACACTATTCTGCTTCTAGACTGTGAGCTCGTTTCGGGCAGGGAAAGTGTCTGTTTATTGTGATTTTCCCAAGCTTTTAGTACAGTTCTTTGCACGTGGTAAGCGTTCAATAAACACAACTGAATGAATAGGGAATGTGAACAAGAGGGAGTGTTTTCTCCCAAGCACTTAGTCCAGGGCTCTTCACATAATGCTCAATAAATACCGTTGACTGAGTGTGTTGCTTTTCCACTCTTTCTTCACCCCACCCTCAGCACTTTTTGTTGGAATTTAAGCGCTTATTAATTCCTAAGCACTTTACTAGGAGCTAGGATGGATACAAGATAATCAGGTTGGATGTAGTCCAATGTCCCACGTGGGGGTTCCCAGTCTTAATCCCCGGGAAGCAGTCGGATATGATGAATTGATCCCGAAAGCGATGTGGGGCTGAAGGTGGGGTGAATATCCAAATCTTCAAAGGGTAGGTAAGGCAGAAGGGAGAGGGGAACTGAAAGCTTAGTTGGGGAAGACTTCTTGGAGGAGAGGTGATTTATTTTTTAAGCGTTTACTATGGGTCAAAGACTGTTATAAACCCTGAGGTAGAAACAAGT
Source organism: Ornithorhynchus anatinus (assembly GCF_004115215.2). Taxonomy (NCBI): domain Eukaryota; kingdom Metazoa; phylum Chordata; class Mammalia; order Monotremata; family Ornithorhynchidae; genus Ornithorhynchus; species Ornithorhynchus anatinus. The sequence goes on from NC_041744.1 coordinate 9,322,690, forward strand.
TAATCTGGCCAGACTCAGTCCCACATGGGGCTCAGAGTCAAAGTAGGAGGGAGACCGGATATTAAATCCCCATTTTGCAGTTGAGAGGTTTGCAGAGAAGTTAAGCGACATGCTCAGGGTCACATAGCAGGCAAGTGGCAGAGTTGGGATTAGAACCCAGGTCCTTTGGCTCCCAGGCCTGTGCGTTATCCACCACGCCACGCCGCTCTGAAGGTGGGGAGAGCGGGGGTCTCATTGAGAAGGGAATTCCAGGCCTGAGGGAGGGCAGGGGATTGGCGACGAGATTGAGCTACAGTGAGTCGAAAGACCTGGGTTCTAATCCTAGCCCTGCCGCTTGTCTGGTTGGGGCCTTTGGCAAGTCACTTATCTTCTCTTTGCCTCAGTTTCCTCATCTGTAAAATGGAGATTAAATTCCCATCTTCCCTCTCCCTTAGACTGTGAGCCCCCTGTGGGACAGGTGCTGGGTACAATTACCTTAATATCTACCCCACCACTTAGCACGACGCTTGGCGTATAATAAGTGCTTACAAATACCACCCTTATTTTTATTAGGAGGGGTGGCTGGAGGAGGAGAGACTGTAGGAAAAGGACTCTGTCTTTCAGCGACTCTTGGAGCCGGCTTCTGTCAGTTGGGAGGTGTCAGGGCAGGGGGTGCAGTTCTGCCTCAGTAGCCCTGGCGGGAGGGTCGACGGGCCTGACACCAAGTTCTTTTGCGTCTTGACTTCAGGCAGTGGCCAGCAGTCGGTGACGGGGGTCTCAGCCGTGGACGACAGCAACAGTTACTGGCGGGTTCGGGGAAAGACCTCCACCGTGTGCGAGAGGGGGACCCCCGTCAAATGCGGCCAGGTCATCCGGCTCACCCACGTTAACACCGGCCGCAACCTCCACAGCCACCACTTCACCTCCCCTCTGTCCGGTAACCAGGTGAGGTGAGAGCTCTGTGCAGAATTCAGCCAGATTCCTTTCTCTCTGATCACCTCTACAACCCAACCCACCCAGTACGCTCCTCTACCGCCCACTTACTGCCTCACTGTGCCCCGATCTCGCCGCCGACCCCTTTCCCACGGCCTCCCCCTAGCCTGGAATTCCCTCCCCATCCATAGACGCCAGCCCGCCACTCTCTCCACCTTCAAAAAATTATTAAGGGCACATCTCCTCCAAAAGGCCTTCCCCGATTAAGCCCTCTTCCCCCCAGTTCACTCTCCCCTCTGCGTCGTCTTGACCCTCGGATCCGTGACCTTTGAACATCTGATATTCGCCCCACCCCCAAAGCCTTTAATCCCTTTAAATTATTTATTATTTAGTCATATCAATGTGTATCTCCCCTCCTAGACGGTAAGCTCGTTATGGGCGGGGAATGCATATGCTAATTCCGTTGTCCTGTACTCTCGCATGTGCTTAGTATGGTGCTTTGTACATAGTAAGCGCTCAGTAAAGACCATTGATCTGGCTCATTGCAAGGCAGAGGCTATGTTGATTCTCTTTTCAACAGGAAGGGAGGCGCGAAGGAAAACGGAAGAGGTTGGGAGATTGGGGAGCATGCAGTGTGAGAGGGTGGAGAGGAGAGGGAATGGGTGGTTTGGAGGAAAAACATACAAAGGCCTCTCCGAGGGCCAGTGAATTATGAGAACAAACTAAACCCAGATAGAAATCTAGTCATCGACCTTGTCGTTCTAAACTCTGGACTCTCAAAGAGCAGGAGCCATTTCTTTGTAGTCTTTCTATGCTCCCTAGCATAGTACTGGTGGCAAGGGAAGATGAAGCCATTCCTCACATATGCTAAATCCCGTCTCTCCCCCTTCAATCTTTTTTGCGGGGCAGTTTCTATTTTTGTGCTTTTAATAACTTTATAGTGTTTCTGCGGTTGGTCTTAAAAAGAGCACTCTGAACTTGACGTTTTTTGGCAGTGTCTTTAGAGCGTCCCTTGTTCAGTTTCCCTGCTCGGCCATTTCTTTGCCCTCCCCGTAAAGAGCCTCCAGCTAAAGCCATTTTCCTTCTCCCCCCTGCTCCCTTCCCGGCTGGATGTTGCAGGAGGTGAGCGCCTTTGGGGAAGAGGGTGAAGGGGACTACTTGGACGACTGGACGGTCTTATGCAGCGGCTCCCACTGGGTGCGAGACGGCGAGGTGCGCTTCAAGCATTCTTCCACCGAAGTCTTACTGTCCGTCACCGGAGAGCAGTACGGCCGACCCATCAGTGGCCAGAAAGAGGTGCACGGCATGACCCAGCCCAGCCAGAACAACTACTGGAAAGCCATGGAGGGCATCTTCATGAAGCCCGGTGAGCTGCTGAGGACTGGAGTCCATCACGCCGAACTGTGACGGCTCTTGAGCCGTCGGGCTCCCTTCCCTTCACCGCACAGTGTTTCGCTCCCTTCCCCCTGGTTTTTGGACTCTTCGCCTGCGGGCTCTCCCCACGGCAGCCCCCCACCTTCCGGCTCCCCATTCTAGCCTCCCCACGAAGAGGGGAAGGTAGAGTCAGCCTCTGGGATCCCACTACCGGGGCCTTAATCGGTTGTATTTATTTGAACGCTTACTGTGTGCAGGGCACTGCACTAAGCATTTGGGCGAGGCCTTGAGAACATCTGCACCTACCTCATTGGACTTTATCTCGTAAAGGTCTTCGTTAGAGGAGGAATGAACTCTCTCTTCAGCCCAAAGGGTGTCATCTGGGGAAAAAGAAGGGAGGCACCTGAGGAACTGGAAGGGGGCCATTCTAGTTGGGGTTTTCACTTCACTTGGGAGCTGCCCTTGGTGGTTCACTTGCGGGGGTCTTGCTCCAGAGCACTGATTATCTGCTCTCTGTGTCCTCCTGGGAGCAGTTTTTGGCTTACGGCAATAAAATAATTTGATTATCCTCAGTCGTTTTGTCGCTTTTCTGCTATTGGACTTCTTTGTCTTATCTTGTATCTATACCAGTGAACTTCATAAATACCCGTATAATAATGGGACTCAAGATTTGCGGGGAGGTGTTCAGCGGTTGACTCGACCGGGATGCAGAAGAAGGCTTTTGAGCCTCACCCCTCTCCCCTTCACCTGGCATCGGAGTACCAATCAACCTGATTGAAGTATAATCGATGAAAGACCTCTTATGGGTCTGGTAAAGTGACCACCTGGGAGGTCTGGGAAATTGGGATGGGGGAGGGAAAAGCCAAGTGGTCAGAGATTGCCCCCCGGTCTAAACCGGTGCCATTTTTCCCGGAGGGGGAGAACAGACTTCTCTACCAAAAGCAAAGAAAGGGTCAACCTTCTGTCCTCAGCTCATTCATTCAATTGTATTTATTGAGCGCTTACTATGTGCAGAGCACTGTACTAAGTGCTTGGAATGTACAGTTTGGCAACAGATAGAATTGAGCTCACCTCACCTCACACTTCTTGAGCCTGCCAAGTCCAGGATTTGGGGATCGGGGACAACAGTGCTATCACCTGCTGATGTTCTAGAGGACAGCATGGATGCTTTAGCCTTAAGTGGCTTTCATTTTTCTTTTTTAAATGATATTTGTTAAGCACTTACTATGTGCCAGGCACTATAGTAGGCCCTGAAGTAAAGACAAGCTAATTGCGATGGACACAGTCCCTGTCCCACATGAGGCTCACAGTCTTAATCCTCATTTTACAGAAGAGGAAACTGAAGCAAAGGGAAGTTAAGTGACTTAGTCAAGATCACACAGCAGACAAATGGCGGAGCTGGGATTAGAACCCAGGTCCTTCTGTGCTCTATCCACTAGGCCATGCTGCTTCTGTTCTATATTTTTCTTTTGTGGTTAACATCTGTGAAGTGGTTTGGAACATGGCTCTGTTTCAGAGTTAGAAGAAAGGTGGCATGGTGGGAGTAAAGGAATTTATGCTCCTCAGATCCTCTTTGCCACATTTTCTCTTCTGGTCCCAAGACCCTGTCAATCCAACACTGTTTTGAAGCTGCAGCCCCTCTCATCCAGACCTAGGGATGGTTAGAGAGGGAAAGGCTTTTGGAATGATGTCAGTCTGGAGAAGAAGTTAAAAGCAGTAGCGCTCTGAGCAGTCAGGGTGGTGTGGGAGATGGAAACCCAAGAGCTTGTCTGAAAATGGGCCTTAGGGAGGGGAACAAGAAGAGATGAAGAAAACTTGAGGCAAAGGAGCCTGAAAATTAAGAGCACCATCAAAGAAGAGAGTAGGGGTAATTGCTGAGGGAGGTAATTTTACTACCAGGATTTGGGGAAAGGCATAAATTAAAGGAGTAGAGATTGAACTCTTGAAGAATGATTTTCAGGAGGATTCACGGAAAGCAAAGTGACAGGAAGTAAATATTGTAGATTATCAGTCATTCAGGTCGAAAGTAGGAGGGGTTAGAGTGTGAATTGAGATGACATAGACCAGACAGGGACAGAAAAAGGGGAGGGTTGGGGTGGATGGTCTGGTTATCCTAAAGGGGAAACAAAGCAGTAAGAAGAAAATATCTGGCTGGAGTGGAGAGAAAAAAAGTGGAGTGGGCATCCCATAAATACTATTATTGATGATGGAGAAGCAGTTTTGGGGCAGATAAACTGAGGAAAATTGAAACCAAGAAGCTGCAATATTGTAGGGCTCTGAGGGGGAGATGGCAAAGGGAGAAGAGGAAGGGGCATCTAATTGAGGATCACCTTCAGGAGGGGTGAGAAGTGAAAGGGAATAGCCTTTAAGTGGAAAAACAGCAGAAAATATCCTGAAATTCAAAATCTCCCTTGAACTTGGAAGGAAAAAGACCACAAGCTCGTTGTGAGCGGGGGATGTCCGCTCTGTTGTACTCTCTCATGAACTCAGTACAGTGCTCTGCATACAGTGAGCACTCGGTAAATACAACCGATTGAAATGTGCTTGAAAAAGGATGGGCACTCGCCTTTTCTTCATTTTTGCCTCTGACTCGTTGGGGCTTGAGCCCGGTGAAGGAGTATAGGGGTGATATCACTTGCCACTCCCTGAGAATGAGATAAGAGCTTGTCATTTCCTGTTCCCTTTATCCTGAGAAACAGAGCAAAGAAGGAACCCCTCCAGGAGCAGACCAGAAAATGTTTAACCCTATTCTCAGCCTTACTCCTCATATTCTGGTCTAAGTAGCCCAAGCACTTCGGAGGGGCCTGAGCGGTGTCAAAGAGCAGCAGTGTGGCTCAGTGGAAAGAGCCCGGGCTTGGGAGTCTGAGGTCATGGGTTCGAATCCCAGCTCTATCAGCTGTGTGACTGTGGGCAAGTCACTTCACTTCTCTGTGCCTCAGTTACCTCATCTGTAAAATGGGGATTAACTGTGAGCCTCATGTGGGACAACCTGATTACCTGTATCTACCCCAGTGCTTAGAACAGTGCTCTGCCCATAGTAAGCGCTTAACAAATAACATTATTATTAAAATGGGGATTAACTGTGAGCCTCATGTGGGACAACCTGATTCCCCCGTGTCTATCCCAGCGCTTAGAACAGTGCTCTGCACATAGTAAGAGCTTAACAAATACCAACATTATTATTATTATATTCTGGTCTAACTAGACCAGGCACTGAGGAGGGGCCTGAGGAGTGCTGAAGAAGAGTAGCTTGGCTCAGTGGAAAGAGCCCGAGCTTGGGAGTCAGAGGTCATGGGTTCGAATCCTGGCTCCGTCAGCTGTGTGACTGTGGGCAAGTCACTTCACTTCTCTGAGTTACTTCCTCTGTAAAATGGGGATGAAGACGGGGAGCCCCACGTGGGACAACCTGATGACCTTGTATCTCCCCCGGCGCTTAGAACAGTGCTTGCCACATAGCGCTTAACAAATACCAACATTATTGTTATTTTGGGGCTGAGGAGGAAGAGGGCTGAAGGGGAGGCGGGAGGCTGAGGAGGAAGAGATGAGGTTGAGGGCTGAGGAGGAAGAGGGCTGAGGAGGAGGAGGGCTGAGGGGGAAGATGGGGATTGAAAGGAAGGAGGAGGAGGAGGGCTGAGGAGGAGAAAAGGGCTGAGGGGGAGGAGGAGGAGGAGGGCTCGGGAGGGCTGAGGGGGAGGATGGGGGTTGAATGGAAAGAGGAGGAGGAGGGCTGAGGGGGAGGAGGAGGGGGAAGACTGAGGAGGAGGAGGGCTGAGGGGAAGGAGGAGAGAGGAAGGAGGAGGAGGACTGAGGGGGAGGATGGAAGTTGAGAGGGAGGAGGGCTGAGGGGAAGGAGGAGGAGGGCTGAAGAGGAGGAGGAGATGAGGCTGAGGGGAAGGAGGAGGGGAGGAAGGCGGAGGAGGAGGGAGGAGGGGGAAGGATGGAAGTTGAGAGGGAGGAGGGCTGAGGCGAAGGAGGAAGAGGCGGGCTGAAGGGGAGGAGGAAGAGGAGGGCTGAGCAGGACGAGATGAGGCTGAGCGGGAGGAGGAGGAGGAGAGATGAGGTTGAGAGGGAGGAGGGAGAGGAGGGGGAGCGAGCAGAAGCGTCTGACTCGGCGCAAGCGACTGTTGGGGGCGGGGTCTGGGCGGCGCGCGCGCGCACGTCCGCCAGGGCGGCTGTTGGGCCCCTGCCCCGGCCCCTGCCCCGGCCCCTGCCCCGCTCCCGGCCCGGCCCCGGCCCCGGCCCCTGCCCCGGCCTCTGGAGGCGGCACCGAGCCGGCGGGGGCCCGGGCCCGGGCCCGGGCCGGGGGGGGCGGCGCCGCCGCCGCCATGCCGCTGCTCTTGGCCGCCCTCCTGGCCCTCTTGCTGGCCGCCCTGGGCGCCCTCTTCCTGGGCCGGTGAGAGGACGGACGCCCGCCCGACCGCCCGCCCGACCACCCGCCCGGGGCGCGCGCACGCGGGGGCGGGGGGAGGGGCTGACGGCGCGCGCGGGGGGGGGGGGGCGGGGGCGCGCGAGGCGAGGGGGAGGGCCTGAGGAGGGGGCGCGCGCCCGAAGAGGGGAGGTTGGGGACACGTGGCCCCAGCCCCCCCATCCCATTATTTTTTTTAATAAGGTGCCCATCCCTTCATTGTATTTATCGTCCCGATGGTGTCTTGTTTTGTCCCTCCGTCCCCCCGTTAGACCCCGAGCCCCGTCGTGGGGCAAGGGCTGGTCTCTGTGGCCCGATTCCCAGCGCCTTAGTACGGTGCCCTGCACGATAGACGGGCGCTCAACTGATGCTCTTGAATGAATGAATCCCTCCCCCCGACCTCGGGGCGTCTGGGGCTAATGCCCCCCACTGCCTCCCTGGCCCGGGGCGGGTGGCTTGGGCCCGGGCCAAGCCTGGCATCGAGGCCCCCGGTTTGGGCCCGGGCACCCTGCGTCTCCCCCCGGGGTCGGGGCACCGAGCGGGCCGGTGGAGCCCGACGGGGTGCTCTCCGACTTCCAGAGTGGCGGATTGCCCTCTCCCGGAGGTCATCCTCGTGACAGAGTGGTTTGGGTGTCGATTTCCCTTCTGGGTGACCCCGAGGCGAGGTCCGGAGGGGCACGGGGAGCCCTAAACCGGCCGCCGCCCTGCACCCCCGGGCACAGGAGTTGAGGCCGGACACCGAGGGGAGAGCGGGGTGAAGGGTCCCGGCCCGGAGGAGTGGGGTGAGGGTTGTCCTCGAGGGCGCTCAGCCCCGGACCCCCGGCCCACTCTCCCGTGCCCTTTGGAGGGACTGCGGAAGCTCAGCGGGCTGTCCCGGCAGGTGGCTGGTGGTCCGGTTAGCTACCGGGTGGTGCCAGCGGAAGCTGCAGGCGGACCTGAAGATCGGCTCCTTCGGCTTTTTCTGGATCCAGAATGTCAGCCTCAAGTTCCAGCGACACCGGCAGACGGTGGTGGGTCCTTAGGGTGGCCCCGTCCCACCCCCGCCCTCCGGGCACCCTCGCCGGTTGGATCCTCCTCTGATCCCCCGGGCCATTCCGTAGCCCTGGCCTAGGGGAAGTTCTCCTTATTGCTGAACCGATACTTTCCAAGCGCTCTGCACACAGTAAACGCTCGGTCCAGTACGATCGAAATGAACAATGAGTGAATTTCCCACTCTCCCTATCTCCCGCCCCCGGAGTGCCCGCCTGACCCTGTCGCGCACCTGCATATGTGCCTCCCCCGCCAGGGTCACTTCACAAAGGCCCCTCTTGTGCCCTTCTAGGAAGGTCGACAGCGTGTGGATTTCCAGCAAGCTCTTGAGCCATGAGTTGCCGTGAGTACCTCACTCCCCACCCCTTTGTTTCTTGCGTGAGAGGTTCTGGCGCGGGAGGGTGTGAAGCAGATTCTCTCCACTCATTGCTTCTCTCCCGTCTTGCGCTAGGCGTTAGATTGGCCTACAAGGCATGCCCTGGGTAAGGCAGAAGAGGTGGCGGCCGTCGGCCGACCGACTCACTGGGCTCACCCTTGCCCCCGAGGGGTGAAGAGGGCGGGGGGTGGGTCATCCTCCTGGATAGGGGAGCGGGGCCAGTGACCGCTCTCTCCTCTGGGAGCAAGGCACTATGTGCATGTGCTTTGGAGAAGTGCGAATCCGAACCGACCTGCAGAAATGTACCCGGCGTGTCCGCCCCTTCGCCGGGGCAGCGGCGGGGTTCCCAGGGAACCTACCCCTCAGCCCGTCCTGCCTGAGAGATCCGTCTGTCAGAGTGTAGGATACCCCATGTCTGTATCGCCTTACCGTTTCCCCTTCTCAGCATGAAACAACCCCCCCGTCCCGCCGATGGTTTCCCGTTGCCACTGTGCCCCCCCTAGCGCTAAGGTGAGGGGTGCCTGGCACTCCCTAACCTCTCCTACCCAGATCCAAAAAGGAGAAATGGAATGTGTACTGCCATTCGGCAGGCCAGCTCATATTAGCTCCTCCCTCCACTGTTCATCCATACCACGTGGACTCTGTCAAGCGTCCATGAGTCCGTTCAACGTGGCCACTTCAGAGTCCCTGTGGCACCATCCAAATCAGGCCGGAGCCGCTTCTGCTAGATAGCGATGGGTAAGAGGTGAGTTAGCTTAGAGGCGGGGGTGGTAGGTGTGGGTCCCCGTTAGAATGCGGGTCCCGAGACCACCTCCAGCCTGTCCGGCAGAGAGTCCCCAAATCCTCTGCTCTGAGGAGGGACGGGAGGGCTTGAGTTCAGTGTCGTGTACCTGGCTATCCAATTATACTATAAACTGATATTACTTGCATTAAATAACAAATAAAATCCCCACCCCCCCGCATTGTTCAAACTCGCCGTGGGCAGGGAACGGGTCCTACCGACTCTGCTGTAATGTTGTCTCCCAAGCAAGCGCTTAGTACAGAGCTGGGCACGAAGTAAGCGCATCGATAAATACTGTTGATGACGATACGTCAGACCCAGGTGCGGGGGCCCGGTCCCAGCAGGGGGGATCTGGGGTCACTGAGCGACGGGGGGGCTCCTTGCTCCAAGTCATTCTCCTCTGCCTCTCTGGAAAGCGGAGCTGGGCCAGAAGGGTTGGGGGACGGGGGGCGGGGGAGAGCAAGTGCTCTGACCCCCCGCCCCTCCTCAGGCTGGACTGCGAGGTGAGCCTGAGCACAGGTCAACAGCAAAGTGCTGAAGAGCGGCCAGTCGGTAAGTGGTCGGTCTCCTCCCTGGTGGGCCGTGAGGGCTCTGCGCGTGGCGGGCCGTCCGGCCTTCGGGTCCTTCTGGGGCTCGGACTGGGGCGGCACCCTGTGCCAGCTCTCCAGGACCCGGGCGCTGCTCCTCCTCAACCCCTTCAAATGAATTTCCTAATAGTCCCACCAAGGTTTGGTTTACTGTCTCGGGATGCCGTGCCGACGGGCTTCGGGGGGAGGCCTGGGTGTTGCCCTTCCTCCTCCTCCGCTGCTCCCACGCCCTGGTCACCGCTCTGTCTGGCAGGAGAGACACCTGCCTGGCAGAGCTCTCGCTGGCCCTGGACCTCTGTGTGGAAGTGGGCTTCAGCAACCGACGGTTGAAAGCCATTACTCTGGGTGTAGTGGGCACTCCATGCCGAACTGCAACGAAGGCCCTTCATAGCCAGCTGTTGCGCCAACAGCTGGCCCTGGCCGCCTCACCAAGAGCCGAGATAAGGTTCCCTTCTAGAAAATGAGGTTGACACCGCCGTATCCCGGTTTTTCCTAACCTTGCCACTTCCCCACAACCCCACGACAGACTGCGTCAGTCAGTGGTATTTATTGAGTGTTTACTGTGTGCAGAGCCACTTGTACTAAGTGGGAGTGTACAATGAATGTAAGTTTCACGTGGGCACGGACGGGAACGTCACTACCAGCTCCGTTATGTCGTTCATTTCGGTCAGTTGTATTTGTTGATCGCTCACTGTATGCCAGAACGCCGTACTAGCTCTTGGGACCGTACAGTACGACGCATCAACGGGTGACCTTCGTGCCCACAACGAGCTCGTGTTGTACTCTCCCGAGTGCCTCAGTACATTATTCTGCACACCGTAAGCGCTCGGTAAGTACGGGTTGATGGACATGCCGATAGCGTTGGTGGATACGATCTCGCCCTCAAGGAGCTGTCCAGATGTAGGAGGAATTTACCAGGCTAGGAGAACTCAGCCGCCCTCCCCGTTTGTCCATAATAAGTTAGCGGGGTGTTTTGGGGAGCGGGGTAGAACACGGAAGGACCGGGGTGGCTGGGAGTGTGCCCACGGCAGGAGGGCTCTTCAGCCATCGCTTTTCTGTTCCAGCGGGTGGCCGAGGACCTGGCCCGAACCAACTCTGCCCGGCCTGGACCTCCTGACTCAGCTCCCGGGGGCGGGTGAAGGTGGAGATGGAGAAACACGAGCGTGGTGACTGTCCATTGAACAGCCAGAAAAGGTGAGGGGGCCGGTTTCACGGGGGCCTCTCTGGTTGCCGAGCTGAGTGCCAAGCAGCTGGGGAATGCAGCTAGCGTATGTACGGCCCTGTAATTATACATTATATGCTATTTAATATTAACGTCCGTCTCCCCCTCTAGACTGCAAGATCGTTGTGGGCGGGGAGCGTATCTACCAGCTGTGTTGTACTATACCCGCCCCGAGCGCTTAGTAAGGAGTTGTCCGCACCCACTAACGGGCTCAATAAATACCATGGATTAGCCAAGATCAGGCCTCCACCGCTCGGCTGCCAAGCAGGAGCGGTTGCCGACATTCCTCTGAGCCCAGCTCTGTCTCTGGCTCAGGCACCTCAACTGGACCCTGAAGCTGCTGCCAGTTTGTGTTTCCAGCGGGACGAGGAGCAGCTGCCCTCCGCAGCCTTTCACCCCGAACACCGACATGGCGCAGATGAGCACTGAGCTGCTACTTGGCAAGGTCGGGGGGCCCCAGGGAGAGCCCGAGGCGCGGGCCTGGCTGGGGAGCGGAGCCTGTCGCTCGTCGGGGAAGCAGCTAAGAGGAAGAACCTCTATTCTCCACCCCGAGGGGAAGCCTGCCGTGGAGTCGGTGGGAGGATTTTTAGCCTTTTGGCCTAAACTGCCCTCGCCCTAGCTCCTCACCCTGTTCTTTTTCTCCAACCGGTCGCCGCCGTCTCCCTCAGAGGGACTCTGCTGTCTCAGAGGCCGTCAGCGCATCGTCTGCCTCAGCTCCCGAAGGCCAGTGTGCAGGTGAGTTCATTCAATCGTGCTTTCTAAGCTCTTACCGTGTGCCGAAGCACAGTAACTTAGCGCTTAGTAGTTCCGGTCCAGACCCCCTAATCGCCTCCATCCTCTGCCCCATTCCCCTTCCCTCCTCCAGGTGACCACCATTGACCTCTCGGCTGCTGTGGTTCTCAATACCTGCATCATCCACTACCGGCACCAGGAGTTCTCCCACTGGCTGAACATGCTGGCGCTGGAGAGCCAGCGGCCAGGCCCACCTTCCCCTCGCCGGTCCCGGGCCGGGGCCAGGTGGGACCGTCAGAGTTTTATGGTTTCTAGACCCTTTGTCCGCTATCCTTAACACCTCCTTGAGGATCCCCAGCAAAACGTAGCCTCTGGGGGCGGCGAAGGCTGGGGACGGGCGTCTCGGGACGTAGGAGTCGATCCCGTAGAATATGAGTTATTCTTCTCTCTCTGCAGGAACTTCCCCCAGATCCTGGCTCCCATCATCCTCAGCACCTCCATCTCCAACGTCAACATATCTGTGCAGCTTGGGGACACGCCACCCTTTGCCTTAGGTTTCAATTCCATCTCCCTGGGTAAGACCCTGAAGAGGGAAGGAGTGGGAACATCAGCTCTCTCCCACATTTCAAGTTGGCCCTGCTTGGAGAGCAGAGGATGGAATGAAGGAAGTCGAAGCCCCACTGGTCGAGACCCCCAGCTTCCCTCTTTCATTCACTGGATCGTATTTTCCTGAGCGTTTACCGGGTGCAGAACACTGTACTGAGTGCTTGGAGAGTACAGTATAACAATAAGCAGACAACATTCCACTGCCACAGCGAGCTTACAGTCTAGAGGGCGGAGCAGACGTTAATAAAATACATTATAGATATGGGCATAAGGGCTGTGGGCAGGGGGAGGGCAGTGAATAAGGAGAGCAAGTCAGGGCGACGCAGAAGGGAGTGGGAGAAAGAGGAAAGAAGGCTTAATCAGGGAAGGCCTCTTGGAGGAGATGTGCCTCCAATAAGGCTTTTGAGGGCGGGAAGAGTCACTGTTGGATTTAAGGAGGGACGGCGTCCTAGACCAGAATCAGGATGTGGGCGAGGGGTCGGGGGTGAGATAGATGAGATCGAGGAACAGTGAGAAGGTTGGCGTTAGAGGAGCGAAGTGTGCGGGCTGGGTTGTAGTAGATTAGCCAGTTGAGGTAGGAAGGGGCAAGGGGATGGAGTGCTTTGAAGCCAACGGTGAGGAGTGTTCGTTTGATGCCGAGGTGGAGGGGCAACCACTGGAGCTCCTTGAGGAGTGGGGTGATGTGTCCTGAGGTTCTGGTTGAAAAATTATCCCTCTTCCTCTGCTCTTCAGATTACCAGCATCTGCGGCCCCAGAGCATCCATCAGCGGGGCGTGCTGGCCGTGGATTCATCTGTGCTGGCGTTGTGGGCAATGACTCACAACATCCAGCGGGCACCGCACCCCCCCCAACATGCACGTCTGGGGCGAGGCCCTCATCCTGGACTCCTTCACCCTGCAGGTAGGCGAGAGGACCCCACTCGGAACTGGCCTTGTGGGAACGGGCCCCCAGCCCCATTAGGGGCTTGGGCGGTGGCGCGGCCCCGGAGTTGCCCGGCCCCGGAGTTGCCCGGGGCTGCGCGGGGGGGTGTTTGACGGTTATCCCACCGAGCTAAGGAAAACGCCAGGCCGACTTGGACTGGGTAGGAAGACTGCCCAAGCACAATAGTCCCCTCTCAGAATGGGCGCCTGCCCTGCTCGGATCCGCTCCGTTTGGACCTGTGCCCGAGTCCAACCTGATTATCTTGGCTCTATCCCAGCACTTAGAACAGTCCTTGCACGTAGTAAGCGCCTCACAAAGAACGTAATTATTACTGAGCACTTTCTGTGACCAGAGCGCTGAACTAAACACTTGGGCGTAGCCTAATGGAAAGAGCCTGGGAGTCTGAAGAAGTGGGTTTTAATCCCGGTTCTGTCACTTGTCTGCCATGTGACCTTGGGTTAGTCACTTCTCTGGGTCTCAGTTACCTCTTCGGTAAAATGGAGGTTAAGATTGCGAGCCCCTCGAGGGACAGGGACTGTGTCCCACTCAATTATCTTGCGTCTACCTCAGAGCTTAGGATGCCGCTTGGCACAGAGTAGGCGCTTAACGAATGCCACAGTTATTAACAAATCGAACAATCAGACGTATTGAGCGCTTACTGTGTGCAAAGCACTGTACTGAATACGTAGGAGAGTACAGTGTAACAGCATTGCTGCTCACAACAAAGTTCACAGCCTAGAGAGGGAGAAGGACACCAATATAAATAAATAGATAAATCAATTAGAGATATAGTCAGATATAAAACAAATGCCCCAATTGTTTGTCTCGACCGGCGGGCCTCGTTGGCGGAACGGTGGATGCGCGACAGAGCCTGAGAGATTTGCAATGGGGTCCTCTCCTTCCTCCCTCCCCAGGGCAGCTACAACCAACCCCTGGGTTTGTCCAGCACCCAGTCGGACACCCTCTTCCTGGACTGCACCATCCGCGGGCTGCAGGTGGAGGCCTCGGACACTTGCGCCGAGTGCCTGTCCCGCATCTTGTCGGTCATGGGCCCGCAGCCCGGGGAGCCGCCTCTCCCGACGGGACCCTCGCCTGGGGAAGGCCAGGCCCTGCTCTGGAAGGTGGACCTGAAGGTGGAGGACGTGAATCTCTTCACCCTCTCGAGCCTGGTGGGTAAGTGGGCGTCGGGGGCCCTGCTGGGGGCGTGACGTGAGTCGGGGAGCTGGGGACGGCTTCCCGCGTCCTCCCTTAGGCTGCGTAAGTGTAGCTCTCCCTTCCTCAGCTGGCCGGCTCCACGTCAGCTGCCAGAGGTGGGATTGGAAATCGTGCCCGGGAGCGGCCATTTTGTATGGGTCGAGCACTTGTCAGGCCTTAGCCACCGGAGAGCCCGGCCCCACCCTGCAGGGGCAAAGGGGGGCTGACATCTTTCTCTTTTTCATTATTTAGTGGTTTCCCAGGATGGTTTTGCTTGGGAACAAGCTCGTGAGGCAGAGTTTGCAAGAGGGAAGAGAGATAGGTGGATCAGGAAGTGCAAGACCAGCCCGGGCGTCGGGGGAGGAGCTGAGGATCAGGGTTGGGGAAATGAGGGCAAGGACCACGGCTTCCGCCCGGGCTAAGAGGTGATATGGGCCACCAGGTGCCTCGGAGGTGAGACTTGACACGCTGACGGTCCTGGGCAGTGCCGAGAGCTCCACCGTGGGCATCCAGGGCCTGGTGCTGGCCCTGGTGAAGTCAATCACCGAGAAGATGCAGCCCTGTTGCAAGGCTCCTGACATCCCGACCCCGGTGCTCAGCCTCTCCATGCTCTCCGTCACCTACCACAGCAGCATCCGCTCTCTGGAGGTGAGGACCGGGGTCGGGGGAGTGGGAGGCCGGGAGAGATCTCTCCCAGGAGGCGGCCAGGTCTCTTCAGCCGGGCAGAAGCGGGCGAGGAGAGCCGCCGCCCCCAGGCCCTCGGGTCTGGCTGGCGGGGTGGGGAAGGTGTGTGAGTCGTCTGCGGAGCAGGATTTTTGTCTCTCTTCCAAGGGCGGTGTTCTCTAATAGGCCTTGGGAACCAGGAGGGCTTGGCAGAGTGGTGTCCTCTCTACTCGGTGGACTTGGCCTTCCCTTGCGAAAACCCTGACAGGATTTTTTCTCCAGACTCTAAGCTCGCTGCGGCTGGGGAACATGTTTACCAACTCCGTTGCACTGTACTCTCCCCAGTGCTTAGTACAGGGCTCTGCATACAGTAAGCGCTCAATCATACCATTGATCGACTGATTGATAGGGTTGGGGGACCAAGGGAGAATTTCCCTCCCGGAATTTCAGCTTGTCTCTGCGGACTGTGAGGCTAAGCTGTCTGGGCCTGGCTTGAGTTTTCACAGGCTCCAAGGAACACCCTTATTATGATTTGAATATTGTAATAATAATAATAATGTTGGTACTTGTTAAGCGCCTACTATGTGCAGAGCACTGTTCTAAGCACTGGGGTAGATAGATACAGGGTAATCAGGTTGTCCCACGTGAGGCTCACAGTCTTAATCCCCATTTTACAGATGAGGTCACTGAGGCACAGGGAAGTTAAGTGACTTGCCCACAGTCACCCAACTGGCAAATGGCAGATCCTGGATTCAAACCCGTGGCCTCTGACTCCCAAGCCCGTGCTCTTTCCACTGAGCCACGCTGCTTCTCTTGTACCTCATCGACTTGTATAGGAGCTGCACTCCAAGAGAAACAGCGTGGCTTAGTGGAAAGAGCCCGGGCTTGGGAGATTGTAGGTTCTGATTCCGGCTCCGCCACTTGTCAGCTGGGTGACTTGAGCAAGTCACTGCACTTCTCGTTGCCTCCGTGACGTCATCTGTAAAATGGGGATTAAGACTGTGAGCCCCACATGGGATGACCTGTTTACCTTGTATCTCCCCTAGCGTTTAGAAGAGTGCTTGGCATGTAGTATGCACTTAACAAATACCATCATTTTTATTATTAAGTACCTTGTGCATCTGGGGAGAAATACATTAGGAGTGCAGCCATTATATAAAGTACACTTTCTAAGAGTATTTTTTTGTTCTGTTTTTGCTCAATGCTTACTATGTGTCAGACACTGTTCTAAACACTGGGATCACCACAAGATAAGCAACGAGGCCTAGTGGATAAGAGCACGGGCCTGGGAGTCAGAAGAACCTGGTTCTAATCCTGGCTCTGCCACTTGTCTTCTGCGTGACCCTAGGCAAGTCACCGAACTTCTCTGTGCCTCAGTTTCCTCACCTGTAAAATGCGGATTGGCTGTGAGCCCCATACGGGACACGGACTGGGTCCAACTTGATTAGTTGGTATCTACCCCGGTGCTTAGTACAGTACGTGGCACAGTTAACAAGCACCATTTAATAAAAATAATCAGGTTGGATACAGTCCATGGCCCATTTGGGGCTCACGGTCTTAATCCCGTTTTACAGATGAGGCGACTGAGGCACAGAGAAGTGAAGTGATTGGTCCAAGGTCACACAGAAGACAAGCATTGTAGCTGCTAGAACAATTGACATTAGATGGCAGACCTAAGGTCCAGTGGTTACTGAACCAGAATCAGCCCCACCTGACAGAGTGTAGGTAAATCCTTCACCGTATTCAGAGCTGCTTTAAAGAGGGATTCTCCTGTCAGAATCGATCAGCTCCACCTCCTCCGCCCCTGGGAAGGAAGTGAGAGGCGGTACCGGAGTCTGCTGGGAGATGGATGATGCTCGTGGCCCGTGTAGCCTTTCCTCTCCGGCTCTGCTTCCCCAAAGTAATAATAATAATGATCCCTGAGGTGGTTGCTAAGTGCTTGCTATGTGCCAAGCACTGTGCTAAGCATGGGATAGGTACAAGATCAGCGGTTTGGACCCGGTCCCCGTCCCACACGGGCCTCTCGGCCTAATTAAGAGGGAGTAGGATTTAATCCCCATTTTGCAGATGAGGAAAATGAGGCGCAGATAAATTGAGTGACTGGCCCAAGGTCACATGGCAGACAAGAGGCGGAGCTGGGGTTAGAAGTCAGATGCTCTGACTCCCAGGCTCTCTTTCCACCAGACTCCACTGTTTCCCAAGGCCAGAAGAACGGTGTTGTCTCATCTTAGAAAGAGGAACCGGCAGGCAGCTGAGCCAGACTGCTTCCTGCCACGCCCCTCTGACTGCCATAATAATAATAATAATAATGAAAATTAATACTTTTTAAGCACCTACTGTGTGCCAAGAACTGTTCTGAGTGCTGGGGTAGATACAAGGCAATCGGCTTAGACACAGTCCCTGTCCCGTAGGGGGTTTGCACTCTCAATCCCCCTTTTACAGATGAGGTAACCCAGAGAAGTGAAGCGACTTGCCCGAGGTCACACAGCAGACACGTGGCAGAGCCAGGATTAGAACCCAGGTCCTCCTGACTCCCAGGCCCCTGGCTCTATCCACTACCCCCCGCTGCTTCTCAAGGCCCGGGGCCCCCAGCCCGGGCCGGCCCAGCTGCAACGTAGCCTCCCCCGGCCGCCCGCGGTCTCGGTGACGGACGCTGCCGGGCGGCAGGAGACTCACCCGTGCGGATCTCTCTCTCCTGCAGGTGCAGTGTGGGGCAGGGCTGACCCTGCTCTGGAGCCCCCCGGACCACATGTACCTCTACCAGCACGCGCTGGCCACCCTGCAGTGCCGAGACCTGCTGAGAGCCACCTTCCCCTTCGGGGCCGCGGCCCCTCCGGCCCCAGAGGGGCCGGAGACCCCCGCCGAGGCGGCGGGAGGCCCCCCCGAGGCGCCTCCCCCGAAGCGGCTGCTGAACCTGACCCTGGAGGTCAGCGCAGCCAAGCTGACGGCCTTCGTGGCGGAGGAGCGGTTCATCACCCTGGCGGCGGAGAGCGTGTCCCTGAGCCGGCACGGGGGCTCGCTGCAGGCCTACTGCCCCGAGGTGGCCGCCGGCTTCGACGGCCACGGCATCTTCAGCTTCAAGGAGGTGGAGGTGCAGCTGCTGAGCGAGCTGGAGGAGATGATCCTGCACCGGAACCCGTTCCCCTCCCTGGAGACCCTCCGCAACCGCGTCTGGCTCTTTGCCCTGGGCGCCGTCTCAGTGGAGTTCCCCTACCAGTACGACTTCTCGCGCACCCTGGACGAGGCGGTCGGGGTCCAGAAGTGGCTCAGGGGACTCCACCGGGCGGGCGCTCCCCCCGGCGGCCCGGCCGCCCCCGCCCCGCTGCCGCCCGACCTCCTCGTCAAGGTGCAGCACTTCTCCTGGGTCTTCCTGGACGACGTCTTCGAGGTGAAGCTGAGGGACAACTACGAGCTCATGAAGGACGAGAGCAAGGAGAGCGCCAAGCGGTTACAGCTGCTGGACGCCAAAGTGGCCGCCCTGCGCAAGCAGCACGGGGAGCTGCTGCCGGCCCGCAAGATCGAAGAGCTGTACGCCTCCCTGGAGCGCAAGAACATCGAGATCTACATCCAGCGCTCCAGGCGCCTCTACAGCAACACCCCCATGCGTCGGGCCCTGCTCACCTGGAGCCTGGCCGGCCTGGAGCTGGTGGCCCTGGCGGACGCCTCCTTCCACGGCCCCGAGCGGGTGGTGCGGCAGCTGCGGGAGCTGGACCCCGGGAGCCCCTTCCCCCCCGAAGGGCTGGAGCTGGTCGTCCAGTGGTGTCGCATGATCAAGGGCAACGTCAAGACCTTCCTGGGTGAGTCCCACCCTCCCCGGCCCACGGCGCCCATCGCCGGGCGGGGCGAGGGAGAGCAACCGGTCCATCGGTCCGTCCGTCGGTCGATCGTCGGTACCTGTCGAACGCCTCCCGGGGGGCGGGACACTGGACCGAGCGCTGGGTGGGAACGTGACAGAATCGGGAGCCGCCATCCCTGCCCTTACAGGAGCTTACAGTCTATTTCGACGCTGTTGATGCCGGTCCGCTTGTGCTGTTTCGTCGTCTGTCTCCCCCTTCTAGACTGTGAGCCCGTGGTTGGGTAGGGATGGTCTCTATCTGTTCCCGAATTGTACTTCCCAAGCGCTTAGTACAGTGCCGTGCACACGGTAAGCGCTCAATAAGTACCATTGAATGAATAGTCGGGGAGACCACTTAAATTAGAGTTAAATTAGAAAGGAGGGCGGGCTGTGTCGGGTCCTGGGATAGGTCAAGTGGCTGTAGAATAATAGTAATCCAGTAATCCGTCGTATTTGTTGAGCGCTTACTACGTGCAGAGCGTTGCACTTAGTGCTCGAGAGAGTGCAGTTCAACAGAATTAGCAGGCACGTTCCCTGCCCGTGATGCGCTGGGCTTGATTCAGACTAATCAGGTCGGGCTGACTGCTCCTTGGGGGTCCAGTTGGAAGGGGGATCTGGAGGCTCCCCAGAGCCCCGACTTCTCCCTCCTACAGGTGAAGCCGGGCAGCCTGGCCTTCTCCCCCGCCTCCATCCCTTAATTCTGCCCTCGTCCCTCGGTCCCAGGGATGGCCCCCTGGTCCCGGCCCCGCCGCGGCAGTCTGCTCGCCAAGGGGCGCTGGCTCCTTCAGCCAGCCGAGCCCCTAAAATCCCAGGTGCCGGATCCCACTCGGAGCAGAAGGGACAACGGGAAGGACGTGGCAAGTCCCCCGAACGGCCGCGCTCCTCTCCTCACCCCCTCCCCTCCTTGCCCCTAGTGCGGATCCGTGACTACCCCCGCTACCTGTTCGAGATCCGGGACTGGCGCCTCCTGGGCCGACTGGTGGGCACGGAGCAGAGCGGGCAGCCCTGCTCCCGCCGGCGTCAGACCCTGCGCCTGGGGCTGCCTTGGGGCGACGTGGCGGTGGAGAGGAACATGCCGCCGCTCAAGTTCTACCACGACTTCCGCTGTGAGTGGGGCGGGGCCGGTCGGCCTCTCGGCGTGGGTGGCCGAGGGCCCCGGGGGTGGCGGAAGGGTGCCGGGGACGGCCCGGCCCACCACGGGCTTGCGCGGGGAGAAGCTTCGGCGGTGTAACTAGCCCCCTCGGACTCGGCGAGGAAGCGGGAGGAGGGGATGGCGTCGTCTGACCGACCGGGCTCCTGCCCGCTGCTCCCAGCGGAGGTGTTTCAGTACACTGTGGTGTGGGGCCCCTGCTGGGACCCGGCCTGGACGCTTATCGGACAGTCGGTGGACCTCTTGACCAAGCCCTCGGCCGACCCCAGCCCGCCCCTGCCCTGGTGGGACAAGAGCCGCCTTCTGCTCCACGGGGACTGGCACATGGATATCGAGCAAGCCAACCTGCACCAGCTGGCCACCGAGGTGAGGCCCCGGGGGCGCCCCTTGGCCCCTTCGCTGCCTCGCTCCCCGGGGGAGTGTCCGAAGCTGGGGTTGGGCGGGACCGGGCAGGCCCCTCTCACCGAGGCGCTTGGCCGGTTGCAGGACCCGTACAATACCACCGAAAATATGCACTGGGAGTGGAATCACCTGGGGTTTCACTGGAAGCCTGGCCAGTTTGTCTTTAAGGGCGATCTGGATGTCAACGTGAGGACGGCCTCCAAGTGAGTGGAATCGTGGCAGGGGACCCCCCCTTGGGCAAGGAGGAGCGTGGGGAGGGGGCTCGGGGCGGCAGGGACTCGGGCGGGAGATGCCTGGGGGAGCCCGGGCGGCGGGCTCTGAGGCTCGGGGCCTCCCTCGTGGGGCAGGTACGACGACTGCTGCTTCCTGCACCTGCCCGACCTGTGCATGACCCTGGACCTCCAATGGCTGTGCCACGGGAACCCCCACGACCACCACAGCGTCATCCTGCGGGCCCCCGAGTTTCTGCCCGAGGTGCCCCTGGGCCAACTCCACGACTCCTACCGGGCCTTCCGCTCAGAGAACCTCAACCTCTCCATCAAGATGGACCTGACGCGGCACAGCGGGAGTGAGGCTGGGGGCCGGGGAGGGGTCTTGGGTCGGGACTGGCTGGACCGAGGGGGGAAGGAGCTGCAAGCCCGGGGGGGCGGGGCTCGGGCCTTAGGCTGAGTCGCCGCCCGCTCTCCGTCCGCAGCCACGTCCCAGCCGCGGGTCCTGTTGTACAGCAGCACGCTTCGCTGGATGCAGAACTTCTGGGCCACCTGGACCAGCGTCACCCGGCCCATCTGCCGAGGGAAACTCTTCAGCAACATGAAGCCGAGCAAGAAGAAGCTGGGCCAGCACTACAAACAGCTCTCGTACACCGCCCTCTTCCCTCAGCTGCAGGTCCGACCTGACCCTCTGTGGCTCAGCTCTCGCTCTCCGCCCCCCCGCGGGGCGGCCCGGTCCTCTCTCCGCTCTCTCCACATCCCGGGCCTGTAGTTTCTCGGCCCTTCCGCCCGTTTCCTTTCTGTGACCGTCCGAAGCCCTCTGCCTCTGGACCCCCGTCGCAGTCTCCCGGGTTGCTTGTCTCCTCCCCAGGTTCATTATTGGGCCTCCTTTGCCCAGCAGCGGGGCATCCAGGTGGAATGCAGCCAGGGCCACGTCTTCACCCGGGGAACCCAGCGGCTCATCCCTCAAGGTGAGGGCCTCCCCGTGGCTTTCCTCCCCCACCGAGCCCCCGTCGCGAGTCGCCCTCCCGCTGCCCACTTCTTCCCGCCCGACTCCAAGCCTGTCCTCCCCCACCCTCAGCGGGCACGGTGATGCGGCGCCTGATCTCGGAGTGGAGCGTGACCCAGATGGTGAGTGACCTGAGCCAGGTGACGGTGCACCTGATGGCTTCGCCCAGTGACGAGAGCACCGACCACCGATTAGACCTCCTGGTGACCAAGACCCACCTCTTGAGCCTGTCCTCGCTCACCTACAAACGCCACAGCAACCGGACGACAGAGGAGGTACTCCTGCCATCGCCCCCCCCGAGACCGTGGGCTACTCGGGTTCCGCCACCCCAGCCCGGGCGTGGTTGGAGCCCCATCCCGATGCCCCTCCTGACGGCCGGGGGCGGGGCGGACCCCACCGCTGAAAGCCAGGCCCCCCGACACAAGGGGAAGAAGGGAATTTCCTCTGCACCGGAACCCAAATCGGGTGCCGTCCAAGGAATGATTTGAGAGTCTTTCTTTCCATCTAGGCGGGGGAGAGTAGGTTGGGTTAAGATTTTGTTTTCATTAAAATCCCTCGTCGTTGACAAAAGTTTCCCCGGATCAATTCGTCGATAGCATTTATTAAGCACCTCCTGGTTGCCAAGACTGCTCTGAGAGCCTGGGTGAGTTTGGGAGGATTAGAGACGCGAACCAATACTTGATCTTGAGTCGGTTCCTCTGGCTGCTCCTCAGTCGTTGTTCACCGTCCGTGGCCCTCGGGGTTGAGAGGAGGCCTGACTGGGCCCGATTTTCCAGGCAACGGGGGCTAGAGAAGCTAGCAGCCTGCCATTCTCCGGCCATCCCACCCCTCTCTCTCCCACCTCCCCTCTCCTTAGGAGCTCTCCAGCCGAGCCGGGGACCCCGCCTTCCACACCCACCAACTGCACCTGGTGGACCTCCGGGCCTCCTGGACCACTACCAACCGGGACATCGCCTTCGGCCTGTACGACGGCTACAAGAAGGCGGCGGTGCTCAAACGCAACCTCTCCACCGAGGCCTTGAAGGGGCTGAAGATCGATCCCCAGCTCCCCGCCAAGAAGCCCAAGAGAGGCACCGTGGCTAGTCTCCCCGCCCCACCCTGCGTCCAGACTCCGAGCCTCGGCGGTCGGCCGGAAAAGGGATCTTCGGGAGGTGAGTTGGGGAGTGGGAGATGGTGGCGGGGGGCTTCTGTGGGTGCTTGTCTTCCCCTCAACTCCACCTTTTGTCTGGGCTCCCCGAGCCGTGAGATGGTACCGTGCATACAGGCGGCAGAGGAATTGCCATCGAGGATGATGGCGATGGTGGGAAGAATCCTGGTGATGAGACTGGGTGCTCTGGATCGGACTCTCTGGGGGTGGGAGGCAACCTGTAGGGGGGGTCATCACCAATTAGTCGTATTTATTGAGCGCTTACTGTGTGCAGAACACTGTTCTAAGTGCTTGGGAGAGAACAGTACAACAATAAACAGATTCCCCGCTGCCCACAGTGAGCTTATGGGCCTAGAGGAGGAGATGGACACGAATATAAATAAATTGCAGATATGGCAATAGGTGCTGAGGGAGGAGGCAAGACTCTCAACTGGGGGCCCGTAGATGGAGCCTATCTGGGCAGGCTGGGGCAGCCCAACGTTAGATCGGGGGACACTGAAGGAACGAGAGCGAGAGGAGCCGGAGGAGAGGTCCCGGGGCCGAGGTCTGGGGGGAGGAGCAGGGTTTTTGGGGGACGCTGGTGGACCTTGCTTTTGAGCAACGAGGAAGAGACGGACGAGGATTGGAGGTGCAGCCAGGGTCCCCTGACTCAGAGCTGATTCTCCATTACGCCAAGACTTCAAGAAAGAGTCAGAAAGAATGTAAAATTGTCAGCAAAAGAACACCAGCTCCAAACATCAAGAGCTCACGGGCCTGTTGGTTCTTACTGGGGGGCTTGCGCCTCACTTTCCCCGCAGCGGACTCTTCTCTTCCCCGCTTCCGTAACCGCCGCCTCTTACCCCGCTCCCGTGCCAGGGGCCTATATGTTGCAGAAGTTGATCGAGGAGACCGACAAGTTTGTCGTGTTCACGGAGGAGGAGTCCGGAGTGAGCGAGCAGCTGTGTGGCATCGCCGCCTGCCAGACCGACGACATCTTCAACCGCAACTGCCTCATCGAACTGGTGAACTGCCAGGTACCACTTCCCTGCCCGGGCATCCCCGGAACCAGGACGGGCTGGGCCCGCCTTCCCCCAACACCACCCCTCTCCCCCGGCCCCCGACGGAGCAAAGCCCTGGGTGACTCCAGAGGCGAGAGGCTGAAAGAGGCAGCTTGACAGCCACGGCCGAGCGGGTAGGACACGGTCCTGGGAGTCAGAGGGCGTGGGTTCTAATCCCAGTTGTTTGCCCTGTGACCTTGGTTAAGTCACTTCATTTCTCTGGGCCTCAGTGACCTCATCTGGAAAATGGGGATTGAGACGGTGAGCCCCACGTGGGACAGGGACTGTGTCTAACCTGATTTGCCTGTATCTACCCCAGCGCTTAGTACAGTGCCTGGCACATAATAAGCGCTTAAATACCAATTTTTTATTATTATTATTATCTATCCCAGTGCTTAGAACAGTGTAGGCAAATAGCACATAGCAAATATCTTTTCTTTAAAAAAAAAAATTGGTTCCCCCCCGATCCCCGACTCTGGGCATGGATAGTTGGGGTGACCCGCCTGACCCAAATGTCCAACCCCCCCGGCCCAGATGGTGTTGCGCGGAGCTGAGACGGAAGGCTGCGTCATCGTCTCTGCCGCTAAAGCCCAGCTGCTGCAATGTCAGCACCATCCGGCCTGGTACGGCGACACCCTGAAGCAGAAGACTTCCTGGACCTGCCTGTTGGACGGCATGCAGTACTTTGCCACCACGGAAAGCAGCCCCTCCGAGCGGGACGCCCGGCAGCTCTGGCTGGAGGTCGGTGTTCCGCCCCGCCGGGGAGGAGGTCGGGAACTCCCGTTGGGGCCCCTTTGACAACGTTTTCCGCTCTGCCTCTTGCCTTTCTCCGAGCCTAGTTAAGAGAGGAATCGTCCCTCGAACCTAGACAGCTCCCTCTCCCGTCTGCGGTCGTCCCTCTAGCACCACCCTCTTCCTGTGAGCCGGGGAAAGGGGAGGGATGACACTGGCCCTCGGAAGCCCAGAGAGCTGGAGTTCTGCCAAAGCTTACCCGGAAGCACCCGGCCCTTCTGGCTCCACCTCTCCCTGACGTGCATCCTGCCTGGCAACACGGGGCAAGTAAAGCGATGGAAGCAAGTAGGGACCTTCTGCAAAATGGACTGGCCCCTCTCTGCCCTTTTTCTCATGCCGCTGTGTGCTAGCAGAGAAGCAGAGAGGCCTAGTGGGTAGAGCACAGGCCTGGGAGTCAGAAGGACCTGGGTTCTAATCCCAGCTCTGCCCCTTGCCTACTCTGTGACCTTGGGCAAAGCGTGTAACTTCTCTGGGCCTCATTTTCCTTATCTGTAAAATGGATTCAATGTCCGGTCTCCATCTGACTTATTCATTCAATAGTATTTATTGAGCGCTTACTATGTGCAGAGCACTGTACTAAGCGCTTGGGATGAACAAGTCGGCAACAGATAGAGACAGTCCCTGCCGTTTGACGGGCTTACAGTCTAATCGGGGGAGACGGACAGACAAGAACAATGAGACTTAGACTGGAAGCCCTGTGGGACAGGGATTCTTTCCAAGCTGCATATATTTTATGCACCCCTGCATTTAGTTCACTTAACAAATACTGCGATTATTAAGGACCCCCATTACACCAGGACAGTTCACTACCTCTAAAGAGATGCGGGAGATGTAAACCCAGTGATTTCTGAGGGGCCAAAGTGGTGCCCCTCGGTGGCTCGGTTCGAGCGGACCCAGGTGCTGCCGTAATCTCAGCCCGCTAATGCACCTCCCTAAGAGGACCGTCAGTCTCCAGTGGTAGAACTGCAAGGGTAATTGCCAAAAATTCAAAGCAATCGAGGGAGTTTTGGCAAGATTAGGAAAATTACAGCAAGGCATTCCAGGGTAAATATGAAGGTTTAGGAACAAGGTGGCCTTTGCCGTTAGCAAGGATGTCCAGAAATTGGCATTACAGAGCATCGCCCTCCTAAGTGGTCTGGGGCGATATGGGGCTTTATCTGGGTTCAAAGCAGAGGGAAAGGGATGAAACAAATCTCCCCAGGCCCCACAGAAACTCTGACTTCCCCAACACAGTGGGATTTTTCTCCCCTCTCTCCACCCCCACTTTTTTAAATTTACTGTTTTTTAAGCACTTACTACTCATTCATTCATTCAATAGTATTTATTGAGCGCTTACTATGTGCAGAGCACTGGACTAAGCGCTTGGAATGTATGATTCGGCAAAAGAATTGTACGTGTCAAATTCGGCCACAGAATACCACGTGTCAAACACTGTTCTGAGCGGTGGGGTCGATAGAAATTAATCAGGTCGAATACAGTCCTCGTCCCACAGTCCAGGTAGGACGGAGAACAGGTATTGGATCCCCATTTTACCGATGAGGAGACCGAGGCGCAGAGAAGTGAAGTGACCTGGCCGAGGTCACGCAGCGGGCAAATGGTAGAGCCTGGATTTGAAACTCAGGTCCTCTAACGTCCTGGCCGGGGCTCGTTCCACTAGGCCACGCTGCTCCCCTCCCCGGCCTCCACCCGGATGCTCCCCAAGTTCTGACTAAGGGATACTCCTGCCGCACGGCACCTGACCCGGAGCCAAGCAAGCCATTAGCGAGATATTTCTGTCTCAAGAGAGGTGATAAAATAGCTGAGCCATAGAGCCGAGCCACCAACTCCAGACAAGACTGCCCCAACTGCCTTCCGCTGTTCCCCCATTTTGTCAGGCCAGATCACGGACCAAGTTGGCCCCCAGAAATTGGCTGACTTCTTCCCCTTGGCACTCGGGAGAGGAGCTCTCGGCCCCTGAAAGAGAAAGACGTTTCTCCGGGGGAGAGCGTTTTCAGCTCAGCGTTGTCCTGGCTGGGTCAGCTTGGGAGTGGGATAAGCCAAGGGTTGGGCAGTGTGACGCCCCGCTGGCCACAGGGTCCAAGCTGAGTGACCTCAGTGACCAAAGTGAGTTTCCTCGGAGGTCGAACGCCCTCTGCGGTTCAGGTCTTAGATAGGATTGGATTGGATCTCGGGTTTCTCGTAGATCTGGTTTTCAGAGACTGTCGGCAGACCCTGCAATCTAATATCATGGGAAACGTTCACGTACCTCCCTGTGACTTCCCCCTCCAGATGGAGGACTCGCCCACCTGGCCTCTGCTGGAGCAGCTCACCCAAATGTCCCCCACCCCTTCGCCAGGCTTTCCCCAGGTCCCCTCCCATGAGGCAATTACTCTCCCCTCCTTCAAAGCCTTACTGAAGGCACATCTCTTCCAAGAGGCCTTCCCTGACTACGCCTCATTTCCTTTTCTCCCACTCTCTTCTGCGGATTTGCTCCCTCTATTCACCCTCCCTCTGTCCCGCAGCACTTACGTCCGTATCCCTGATGTATTTATTTATATTCCTGCCCGTCTCCCCCTCTAGACTGTAAGCTCCTTGTGGGCAGGAAACGTGCCTACCGACTCAGTTATGGTGTACTCTCCCAAGCGCTTAGCACAGTTCTCTGCACACGGTAAGCGCTCCGTAAATATGATTGAGTGGGCCTTCGAGTGGCAGGGTGTGGGAGGAGGACCGGTTCTGCAAAGGCGGTACACTTTTGGGATATGCCTTTATTTGAGGCTCAGTCTGGATCTTCTTCAGAAGCTCTCTGGGCTTGAATCAGCAGCTCTCAGATGTGCGACTTTTGTCCTGTGCCGAATTCCCTCCTGGTGGCCTCTCTAGGTGGGATGGTGGGATAGGGATATCAGCAAACGCCTCCCTCCCTCCGCGGCCGCTCCCGCTGGGGTCAGGGAGCCTAAGCTGAGGGGAGTCTCTCTTCACTAGACATAGTGAAGCAGTGTGGCTTAGTGGATAGAGCACGGACCCGGGAGTCAGAAGGACCTGAGTTCTGATCTCGGCTCCGTCACATGTCTGCCGTGTGGGCAGTCATGGGCAAGTGGGCAAGTCACTTCACTTCTCTGGGCTTCGGTTCCCTCGTCTGTAAATTGGGGATTAAGACTGTGAGCCCCTTGTGGGGCAGGAACTTTGACCCATCTGTTTAACTTCTACCTATCCTAGTGCTTAGAAGATCGCTTAGTAATAATAATAATTATTATGGTATTTGTTAAGTGCTTACTGTGTGCCAAGCATTGTACTAAGCGCTGGGGTGGATACAAGCAAATTGGGTTAGACACAGTCCCTGTCCCTCACGGGGCTCACAGTCTCAGTCACCATTTTACAGATGAGGTAACTGAGGCCCAGAGAAGTGAAGTGACTTTCCCAATGTCACACAGCAGACACATGGCGGAGCCGGGATTAGAAACCATGACCTTCTGACTCCCAGGCCCGGGCTCTATCCGCTACACCATGCTGCCTCTCGTGCCTTGCTTGGCACATGGTAAGCGCTTAACAAGTACCATTAATATTAGTATTATTATTCACCCCCCACAGGTGAAGAACATCGAGGAGCACCGGCAGCGTAGCCTGGACTCGGTGCAGGAGCTGATGGAGAGCGGGCAGGCCGTGGGTGGCATGGTCAGCACCACCACAGGTCAGGATCCTCCTTCTCCTGCCGGGGAGGGCGACTGGGTGTCAGAGTGGGGGAGGGTGTCCCAGCCGACCTCCCCGAGAGACCCCCGTGTCCGAACGGAGGTGCGAGAGCAGCGCGTCGGGGCGGGGGTTGGCGCCGGGGAGCCGCGGCTGCCAGGTCGGGGTACAGACGGATGCCCCGGAGGTGAGCGTGCGGGCGGCCTCCCCGCCATCGTGGTCGCCCGGGCCTTCCTTTCCCCCGCCCCCTCCAGACTGGAACCAGCCGGCTGAAGTCCAGCAAGCCCAGCAGGTCCAGCGCATCATCTCCCGCTGCAGCTGTCGGATGTACTACATCAGCTACAGCCATGACATCGACCCTGAGCTGGCCACCCAGATCAAGCCCCCCGAGCTCCCGGAGCACCAGGAGAAGGAGGACCTGCTGAAGAAGCAGGAAGGTGCATTGCCCGCCACGTGCTACTCCGGGCCGACGGCGCCCGGGCGGTTGCCCTCCCCGCCGGGGCTTGTGGTCTGGGCCTCCGAGCAGGCCTCGTTGTAGAAGGGACTGGACTGAGGGAGGGGCCTTCTGGGGTCGACAAGGAGGGAGGGGACGGTTTAGCCAGCTGAGGACTTCGAGGTGTCTTCAAGGAAGAGAGGCCTCTGACGGGAGGAGGTTGTCGGAGCGGCGACTTTGGTGGACAAGGCCGTTCCCTGTTCTGTTATCTGCCACTTACCCACTGTGTGACCTTGGGCAGGTCACGTAACTCCTCTGGGTCCCCTCATCTGCCAAATTCATTCAGTAGTATTTATTGAGCGCTTACTATGTGCAGAGCACTGGACTAAGCGCTTGGAATGTACAATTCGGCAGCAGATAGAGACCATCCCTGCCTTTTGACGGGCTTACAGTCTAATCGGGGGAGACAGACGGGCAAAAACAAAACAACGTAATCACGATAAATAGAATCAAATGGGAATTCAATTCCCGTTCCCCCTCCTGCTGAGACGGTGAGCCACGTGTGAGACCTGATTACCCTCTATCTACCCCAGGGTTTACTACAGTGTTTGGCCCATAGCGAGTGCTTCACAAATGCCACAAATATTATAATTGTTGTCATTATTGTTATTAGAGAAGCGTCATGGCATAGTAGGTAGAGCATGGGCCTGGAAGTCAGACGGTCATGGGTTCTAATCCCAGCTTCGCCATTTGTCCGCTCGGTGACCTTGGGCAAGTCACTTCGCTTCTCTGTGCCTCTAGCCCCTCATCTGTAAAAACGGGGATTAAGATGGCGAGCCCCATGTGGGGCAGCGACTGCGTCCGACTCAATTTCCTCGTATCCACCCCAGCGCTTAGTAAAGTGCCCGGCATATAGTAAGCGCTTAACGGATACCGTAATTATGACGATGATAAATAATGACGATCCCAGGAGCCGTGGACACGTTCACCCTCATCCACCATGAACTGGAAATCTCCACCAACCCTGCCCAGTACGCCATGATCCTGGACATCGTCAACAACTTGCTGCTTCACGTGGAGCCCAAGCGCAAGGTGAGGGCAAGCTGGGAGTCAGTCCTCCCTCCCACCCTCTGGCCCCCAACCCCAAATGCCCTCTGTGAGCCCAGGCCCTAAGCCAGCGCTTTCCCTCTTTCTGTCAGGAAACAGTTTGAGATCTCCAGGCTGTACTGTGGGAGGCTGGAATGTTGGTTAGCCTCAGGGGGCAGGGAACGCGTCTTCCAACTCTGTTGCATTTCACTCTGCCAAGCACTTAGCGTATTGCTCTGCACACAGTAGCAGCTAAATAAATACGATCGATCGGTCGAGTAGGGCGGCGAACTGGAACAACACTGACAGAGGAAGCAGCATGGCCTAGTGGATGGAGGACGGGCCTGGGAGGCAAAAGGGCCTGGGTGCTAATCCGGGCCCCTCCGCTTGTCTGCTGAGTGACCTTGGGCAAGTCACTTCAGTTCTCTGAACTGATAATACAATAATAATGATGAAGATGGTAAATACCGTAAAAAAGGTCGGTGGCCCTCTGATGGAAGAAACCCTCTCTAGTCAAGGGGGAACAATACTCCCTTTCCTTCTGTGGAACTGGACCCACCCACCCCCCGTGACATCTCCGGAGACTAGCTCGGCCTCACTCCCGCCGGTCTCCCCGAACCCTCCCCGCCGTCCTGCAGGAGCACAGTGAGAAGAAGCAGCGGGTGCGTTTCCAGTTGGAGATCTCCAGCAACCCCGAGGAGCAACGCAGCAGCATCCTGCATCTGCAGGAGGCCGTGAGGCAGCACGTGGCTCAGATCCGGCAGCTGGAGAAGCAGATGTACTCCATCATGAAGGTGAGCACACCAAGGGAGGGAGGCCTTGGAGTCAGGGGAGGAAGTCCGGGGAGGGGGCACCGCTCATTTTCCTCCGGCTCTTTCCCCCACCCTCCCAGTCTCTGCAGGACGACGGTAAGAACGAGAATTTGCTCGACCTCAACCAGAAACTGCAGATGCAGCTGAGCCAGGAGAAGGCCGACCTGCAGCTGGAGAGCGAGGAGCTCAACATCCTCATCAGGTCTCCTTGGCACTTTCCGATTTCCCCGCGGGGGTGACCAGAAGGTCTCTTCCTGTCCGTGAAGCCTGCATCCAACCCGATTAGCTCGTACCACCCCCCCAACCCTTAGAACAATGCTGGACACATAGTAAGCACGGACCAAATACCGGCATTATTATTATTCCTGATGAGGCACTGTGGGTTTTGACTCTTTGGAGTCCAGCCGTGCCCGACCCTCCCTGGGTTCGGAGCCCCTTCCCGGTGGTCTCTTCACGGACGGAGGCCCCATCTCCTACCCCGCAGGTGTTTTAAGGACTTCCAGCTGCAGCGAGCCAACAAGATGGAGCTGAGGAAGCAGCAGGAGGATGTGAGCGTGGCCCGCCGCACCGAGTTCTACTTCGCCCAGGCCCGCTGGCGGCTCACCGAGGAAGACGGGCAGCTGGGCATTGCCGAGTTGGAACTCCAGCGCTTCCTCTACAGCAAGGTGCCCAGTTCCAGGGGAAGGAAGGAGGGAGGAGAGTCGGGGCGGGGGGCACCCGGTGGGCCCGGAGAGCGGGCTGACCCGAGTTTCCGTCGTTGCAGGTGAATAAGTCAGACGATACAGCAGAACACCTCCTTGAGCTGGGCTGGTTCACCATGAATAACCTCCTGCCTAACGCGGTCTATAAGGCAAGTGGCTCTTCTTTGCTCTCCCGCCCCCACCTTCTCCAAGTGGGCTTCTCCTCATAATAATACTAATAATTGTGGTATCGGTTAAGCGCTTACTAGGTGCCGGGCGCCCTTCTAAGCCCTGGGGCAGATACGAGATAATCGGGTTGGACTCAGACCCTGTCCCAAATAGGGCTCACAGTCTTAATCCCCATTTTACAGCGGAGGTAACTGAGGCCCAGCGAAGCGAAGTGACTTGCCCATGGTCACTTAGGAGACGAGTGGCGGAGCCGGGATTAGCAGCGTGGCTCAGTGGAAAGAGCCCGGGCTTGGGAGTCAGAGGTCATGGGATCGAATCCCAGCTCTGCCACTTGTCAGCTGTGTGACTGTGGGCAAGTCACTTCACTTCTGTGTGCCTCAGTTACCTCATCTGTAAAATGGGGATTAACTGTGAGCCTCACGTGGGACAACCTGATTACCCTGTATCTACCCCAGCCCTTAGAACAGTGCTCTGCACATAGTAAGCGCTTAACAAATACCAACGTTATTATTAACCCACATCTTTCTTAGTCCCGGGCCCATGCTCTTTCCACTGGTCCACGTGGCTTCTCCACATCCCCTTCCTCCTGCCTCCAGGAGGCGGGAGGATTGGGGTCCGATCGAGAAGGCGTTAAATGCCTCGTGAAGCTCGATTTAAGCCATATTCATTTGTCCTGTTCCGGCCCCGGACTTGAAACATACGAAGTGCTTACCGTCAAATAAGCAAACAAGAACATTGAGCGATTCAGGGGCAGAGGAGCACGGGGGAGTTTTGAGCCAGGTTCCGAGGTGGCCCGGCCCACCCCAGTCCACGGGCCGAGCTGGGCTTGGCTTCCCCCGGCTTGGCCGGGTCCCCGCTTAGAGAGATGAGGGCGTTTCCTCCCGCGCACGGCTGGGTGATGCCCGGAGAGGGGTTCACCCCTGGCCCCGGTGGACCAGCGGGCCCGTGGCATCCGACACCTCCGCTCCGACAGGTGGTGTTGCGGCCGCAGAGCGCCTGCCAGTCCGGACGCCAGCTGGCCCTGCGCATCTTCAGCAAAGTCCGGCCCCCCGTTGGGGGCATCTCCATCAAGGAGCATTTCGAGGTGAGCCAGACGGTGCCCCGCTCCCCCTTCGAAGCCATATGGAAGGCCCATCTCCACCAGGAGGCCTTCCCGGACTAAACCCTCCTTTCCTCTTCTCCCGCCCTTTGCGTCGCCCTGATTGGCTCCTGTTATTCAGCCCCTCCCTCGGCCCCACAGCACTTAAGTACATATCAGTAATTTATTTACGCGAATGTCTGTCTCCCCCTCTAGACTCACTGTGGGCAGGAAATGTGTCATATTTTTATATTGTACTCTCCTCAGCACTTAGTACAGTGCTCTGCACATAGTAAACGCTCAATATATACAACTGATTGACATCCTGCTCATAAGCCTCGGGTACCTGGGCATCAAGGGTAGTAAAGAGCTGGCTCTTGGTGCACTGGTGAGTGGGGGCGACAACAGGGCTTATGTTATTGCTCGGCCCACAGCAAGCACCCGACAAACCCCACCGATCGATTAACTGATCGATCGGGGGGAACGGGGGTCGGGGAGGTCGTGCGGCCGTTCGGGGCCCGAACCCCCCCTGAAAGCTGGTTCCGCCGCTGTCCCCTTGCAGGTGAACGTGGTGCCCCTCACCATCCAGCTGACGCACCAGTTCTTCCATAGGATGATGGGCTTCTTCTTCCCCGGCCGTAGCGTGGAAGACGACGAAGTGGGCGACGAAGAGGACAAGTCCAAGTTGGTGACCACGGGTGAGGGCCGCGCGGCGGCAGGCGGGAGGGCGGCCCGGCCCAGGTCGGGGGCGCGAGCCACCGGCCCGATCGCTGTCTTGCAGGGATGCCGGTGGTGAAGCCGCGGCAGCCTACGGCGGCGGAAGATGCGGTGTCGCTGGGTCCGGGAAAGGGAGTGGCCCAGGGCCTGAACCGCGGCTCTGGGGTCAGGAGGTCATTCCGGAAAGCGCCCGAGGTTAGCTGCCGCTGCCCGTCCCCCGGCCTGACCCGCTGGCCGTCGGCTACAGCCTGATGGGTGCCGGGGAGAGTGAAGGAGGAGGTTACTGTCTAATGGGGGAGGCGTGACAGACACACAGAAACGAAAAGCAGCGTGGCTTAGTGGAAAGAGCCCGGGCTTGGGAGTCAGAGGGCCTGGGTTCTAATCCCGCCTCCGCCACTTGTCAGCGGTGTGACTCTGGACAAGGCATTTCACTTCTCTGTGCCTCAGTTACCTCATCTGTAAATGGGGATTAAAAGACTGTGAGCCCCACGTGGGATGATCTGGTTACCTTGTATCTACCCCAGCGCTTAGAACAGTGCTTGCTACATAGTAAGCGCTTAACAAATACCATTATTATTATTAAAAAGCAGAATGCTAGAAAACAAGTATTTTGGTTTCATTTCCCCTAGGATTGGGAGGACCCTGAAAACAACTGGTTTGGCAGTCTCATTCATTCATTCACTCATTCATATTTGTTGAGCACTTATTGTGTGCAGAGCACTGGTTTAAGTACTTGGGGAGAGTAAATATAACAATAAACAGACATATTCCCTGCCCACAACGCGCTTACAGTCTAGAGGATGCTGGATTTTTTTTTTATGGTGTTTGTTAGGCGCTCACTATGTGCCAAGCGCTGTTCTAAGCACTGGGGTAGATACAAGGTTATCAGGTTGTCCCACTTGGGGCTCACAGTCTTGATCCCCGCTTTACAGATGAGGTACCTGAGGCACAGAGAAGTGAAATGACTTGCCCAAAGTCACACAGCTGACAAGTGGCGGAGTCGGGATTAGAACCCAGGACTCCCAAGCCCGGGCTCTTTCCACTAAGCCACGCTGCTTCTCTACAGTATTAAGCGCTGGGGTAGATGCAGGCTAATCGGGGTGGACACGGTCCCTGTCCCACGTGGGGCTCACAGTCTTAATCCCCATTTTACAGATGAGGTAAGTGAGGCAGAGAGAAGTGATCTTCCCACGGTCACACAACAGACAAGTGGCCGAGGCGGCATTAGAACCCAGATCCTTCTGACTCCCAAGCCCGTGCTCTCTCTTCATTAAACCACGCTGCTTCCCTAAGGACTGCTCTTCCCGGGAAGGAGGGTGTGAACCCCCATGCTGTCACCCAGCTCCTCTTAACTGATCCCGGGACCCCCTCTCTCTCCCCCGCTCCCTCCCCTTTTGCGCGCCGCCAGCATCCGGTAGACGACATCGACAAAATGAAAGAGCGAGCCGCCATGAACAACTCTTTCATCTACATCAAGATCCCGCAGGTGCCGCTGTGTGTCAGCTACAAGGTCTGAACCTGCCCCCGAACTTCCCAGAGCGAAGCGGGAGGGGGATTGCGGGCCTTGGTTTCCCTAGGGTGGGAGGTGGCTCCGACGGATGAAGTTGGCTCGCTACTGACCGCTGCTCCCCCTCTAACCTCTGCTCCTCCCCCTTCCCTCTTCCCCTCCCCTCAGCTGAGCTCCCTTTCCCTCCCCTCAGCACTGTGCCTATTTGTATATATTATTTATTACCCTATTTATTTTGTTAATGAGGTGCACCAGCCCCTCCATTCTATTTATTGTCATAATGTGGGCTTGTTTTTGTTTCGTTCTGTTTTACTCCGCCATCTCTCTCCCCCGATTAGATTGTGAGCCCGTCATTGGGTGGGGATGGTCTCTCTCTGTTGCCGAATTGTCCATTCCAAGCGCTTAGTCCAGTGCTCTGCACATAGTAAGCGCTCAATAAATACGAATGAATGAATGAATGAATGATGCTTCTCCTTGAACCTGGTCTCGCCGGAGGAGGTGGCGCCCTCTAGTGGACAAGGGGAGAACGGCCCCTGATGGCCCTCTCGTCAGTTGTCCTGTAAATCGTGTTTTCGGAGAGAATATTCATCCAATTCATTCGCTCGTATTTGTTGAGCGCTTACTATATGCCGAGCACTGTACCGAGCGCTTGGAATGGACAGTTCGGCAACAGAGACAATCCCTGCCCAACGACGGGCTCACGGTCTAAACGGGGGGGGCAGGCAGCGAAACAGAACAAGTAGTCAGAGGAAGAATGAGAAAACATTCTTCCAGCAACACTCGTCTGTCTGGGGAGAAGCTCATCTCTCTGGGGAGGTGTTGCAAGAAGGAGTTGTTCCCCTGCCCTTGCCTCTGGGCAAAGCACGAGTAATAATAATGTTGGTATTTGTTAAGCGCTTACTATGTGCAGAGCACTGTTCTAAGCGCTGGGGTAGACATAGGGGAATCAGGTTGTCCCACGTGGGGCTCACAGTCTTAATCCCCATTTTACAGATGAGGGAACTGAGGCACAGAGAAGTTAAGTGACTTGCCCACAGTCACACAGCCGACAAGTGGCAGAGCTGGGATTCGAACTCATGAGCCCTGACTCCAAAGCCCATGCTCTTTCCACTGAGCCACGCTGCTTACTATAACGCAGATATTCCTCAGTGCGAGGACTTCAAGATCAGGACCCCCGCGTTATAGGATAACTGACTTCCCCGGTGGACGCCCCACCTTTCTCCCCTGGGGGCGACTAGTTCGGGCCCCGGGGGCAGCTGATCCGGTCCCCGCCTTTCTAGGGTGAGAAAAACAGCGTGGACTGGGGCGATCTGAACCTGGTGCTGCCTTGCCTGGAGTATCACAACAACACCTGGACGTGGCTGGACTTCGCCATGGCCGTCAAGAGGGATAGCCGCAAAGCTCTGGTCGCCCAGGTGTCCGGCCGCCGCGGGGGTGTCGGGGAGGCTCGGACGGGGAGGGGCGCATTTGCAGCGGCAGCCGCGGAGGGGGCGACCAGCCGGCCACCGCAAAGTAAAGATGGCAGAGGGCTCGGGCCGGGTTGGGGCCGACGCCGCCCGGCTTCTCTTCCTCCTCCTCCTCTCGCCCCCATGCCGGGATGGGCCTCGGCCCCCGGGACCTTCACTCCCCCCCATCTCCCCGTCAGGTGATCAAGGAGAAGCTGCGGCTGAAGCCGGCCGCGGGGACCGAGGCCCGGGGGAAGCTGGAGACCAAATCGGATCCGCACGTGCAGCAGCAGCAGCAGGAGGAGGATGAGAAGGCCCGGCTCCTCATCGGCCTCAGCGTGGGCGACAAGAACCCCGGCAAGAAGTCCATCTTCGGCAGGCGCAAATGAGCAAGACCGCCCCTTCCGGGAGCGGCCCCGCGGGCCCCGGCCCCCCCGGCCCCGAGGATCGTGGGGGTGGGGGGCTCAGCTCCCTGGGCCCGTTGGAGTCGGGGGACTCGGCGGGAGGGAGGGGAGGGGCGGAAGCCACGGGGACCCAAACGTTTACGGTGGCGGGAGCCAAGGCTGCCGAGGTGGGTGGCGCTCCCCCCCCCCCCACCGTCCCACCCAGGAAGCAGCCCCCTTACCCACAGGCCTTAGCAGGTGAGCCCGGAGCGCCAGATCTCATTGTGAGCCGCGGGCACGGGTCCGGGGCGTCGAAGGGGCCGGGCCCGGGCGGAGAGCAGGGACTGGATCCCTCCCCCTGGGCTGGAGGAGAATGGGCGGGGGAGGAGGGGGATGGCGAGGTGGTTGAATTTTTATAAATATATTGATAAATATTTCTATGTGTACCCATCCTCCCCTTGTGCCAGGGATAGCTTTGGGGCAGGAGCCCCTCCCTCAGCTCTCTCCCCCCCCCCGGTGGGCGCTGAGGAGAGTGCCTCCCCCTCCCCATCTGTGTGCCAAGCTCTTCCTGGGGGGCGGCAGTGGGGGCCGGGGCTGGCCGTGGGCCCCCCCACCCCATCACCTAGTGGATTCTGGGGTGCTGGTGATAAAAAGTGAATTTAAGAAGAGAAAAAAAAGATTTTAAATTTGACACTGCTGTGTCCTGCCTGTATTGCTTGTGTCTCGGAATGCCCGGCTTCCCCCTCTCCCCGGCCCGTCCGTGCCTTTTGCCAGGTGGTTTCCAGACCTCCCCGGTCACCCCTCCACCCCATCCTCTCCCCTCCCTCTCCCCCAGACCCCCTCAGGTTGGCCTGCCCGCGATAGGCCCGCCGTCGCCCACGGTGCCCTGTTGTTTCCTTCCCTGGCGGCGACCCAGCCTGTCTTCCCTTAGTTCTGGGCTCTCGGCGCTGTCGTGCCACCGTGGGAAAGGGGGGCGGGGGAGATTTGGAACTCCCGCCTGAAAATGAGGTTGCTTGGTGGGGGAGTTGGGGCCTCCGGGTCACTTATCTGGGATTCGGGGCCGGGCACGTGTGGGGAACAGGAGACGGTGGGGGGGGGGGGGCAGGTCATGCTCATGAATAAAGGGGCGGGCCGGGGGCCGGGCCTGTTTATGTAACTGGGACAGAGCCGGATTAGCCGGGAGGAAAGAGGAGGCACCGCGCCGGGAATGGGAGCGGTGAGCAGTGGGCCGGCCCGCGGCCCGGGGGGGGCCCCGCAGGTAGGTCACTGCGTAGCAGAGCCTCTGCCGCCCGCTCCCCGGGGATGGGGACGCCAGAGAAAGGGGAGAGGAGCCCGTCGGGTGGCAAGTTGGGATGGGATCCGGGGGAAGCCCCAGTGAGGGTGTTTGACCGATGAGGGAGGTCCCCGAGGGAGGGGGTTTGGAAAGTGGTGAAGAAATGGGGTGCGTGAGGTGTTGGCTGGCATAGGTCTCCAAAGGGGGTGAGGAAACTTGTCTGAAGAGTGCCAGTTTTGCCCAGTAGCCATCAGGATCAGCTCTCCTAGCCTCGGGGGACAGAGTGCAGTGTATTCGACGGAGAACTGCGCTGGGCGGTGTCCAGTGTAGGGCTATTTTGCTTGCTGTGCCCAGGGGAAGGACCGGCGGGACACACCCGGTGGGGTGAGCGGTGCCTCCAGGAGCCGGGCGGGCGGAGGGCTCAGCCGCTCCGTCGGCTCTCAGCCGAACAGCGTCCCCCCAGCCCGGGGCCCCTGCGTTCGAGCCTGGAAGAGCCTCCTGTCGGGCGTGGGGGCCTCCGGGTCAGGCCTGAAGTGGCCACGGTGGGGGCGGGGGCCCCCGGGGCCCCCGCAGCCGGTCATCCGGATAACGGAGAGGCAGCCGAACGAGTGGCCGCTGCCGCAGTTCATCTCGCTTTTCCTGCCCGAGTTTCCTCTCCGGCCCCCCTGGGGAGAGCAGCAGCTCAAGGTAGGTCGGCAGAACCCCAGCCATAGGCCCCGGTGGCCCAATTTAGTCTGTGAACTCAAATGCGGAGGCCTGGCCCCTCTCCGCCTCCCACTCTATCTCTCCTTGCAGGTTCTGGGGCTCGTGGCCAAAGGGTCCTTTGGGACCATCCTCAAGGTGTTGGACCGTGGCCGGGAAGCCGTGTTCGCGGTGAAGGTGAGGACCAGGGTATCCCACCTCACCCACCCCACCCCAGGAGCCCGGCTCTCCTAGCCTGACCCCCGCCCCCGCTCCGGACGCCGGCAGTCCCCGCCGATGCCTCTCTGTCCATCCCAGGTGATGCCCAAGGTAGAGGTCTTGCGGAGAGATACCCTGCGGCAGTGCAAGGAGGAGGTCAGCATCCGGGTGAGCCACTGGGCCCGGTCGGAGGAGAGAGGCAGCGTCGCCTCTCTGGGAGGCCCGGGGGAAATGGAGATCGACGGAGGGGATCACTCTCCTGCACTGATCCCACCCACTTCTGAGCCCTTCACGTCCCGTCGCCTTCCCTCTGTCGGCAACCCGGTACCGTGACGGGCACCCCGTGCGGAGGGCTAGTTAGATGTCCGCTGCTGATGCTCCTCAAGTTCGGCATCCCTATGTCCAGCTTTGCCCATTGCCAGCGATGGCTGTTTGCCCTCTTTATGCCCGGGCGGATTGCCCGGGGCCCGCTGGGCGGCGTCTCAGCCGAGAAGTCGTCTCCTGTCTAGGGTTAGGCCCGTCTCCCCTGAATGGATCTCATCCATTCAATCCTGGTTAGGTTGGCAGGAAGCAGGGGCTTGTGATGCCTGTCTTCCCCCCGAATGCTCAGTTCTCTTTGTGCCCAGCGCCAGGTCAGTCACCCGTTCGTCCACGGCTTGGGGGACAGCTGGCAGGGACAGCGACACCTCTTCATCAGTGAGTGATCGAATGACCCTCCTCCCCCCCAAACCTTAGAACGGGTCGGTTTCTCCTGCTCTGCACACAGCGCTCAATAAATACGACTGACTCTACTCCCTCCCAACCTGCCAGTCCCCGGCCTGACCCTCCGGGCTACCTCCCTCCGCCCTGCGGGTGGCACTTGGGGAGAGAGGAGCAGAAGGTGGTCGCTGGTTTGTTTAGCGAGGAGGACCTTAGCGTAGAACTCCCCAAGCAGGACCCAGAGACCCTCTCTCTCTCGCCACAGTGTGCAGCTACTGCAGCACCGGAGACCTGCACTCCCTCTGGGCCACGGTGGGTTCCTTTGATGAGGAGCCCATCCGACTGTTTGCTGCTGAGCTGGTGCTGGTATTAGGTGAGCGAGGGGCCGCCCGGCCTCTGGGAGCGGGGGGGGAGCAAGGACGAGGGAAGGGAGAGGGCCTCTGGGGGTGGTGCAACCCAATTGGGTTGGCGAGAAGGGTATCGGCAGAGGGACGGAGTCCCTGGTGGAGGGGCTTGGGGTGGGGGGAGAGGGCTGCGGGTCCAGGCCTCAAGACCGCTCCCCCTTCCCCATGACCAGGCTATCTCCATGACCTGGGCATCACGCATCGCGATGTAAAGGTAGGGTATTGCCCACCCTGGATGCGAACCGGGGGCCTGAGGGAGCATCGAGCAATATTCCCGGGAGGGGGGAAGCAATCTGGCCTAGTGGAAAGAGTGTGGGCCTGAGAGCCAGAGGACCTGGGTTCTAATTCCGGCTCCGCCATCTGTCTGCCATGTGACCGGGGGCAAGTCACTTAACTTCTTCGGGTATCAGTTCTTCATCTGTTAAATGGAGGTAAAGACTGTGAGTTCCACGTGGCACGTAGAATCTGTCCAACCCGATTGTCTTATATCTATCCCGGTGCTTAATACAGTATCTGGCACAAAGGAGGTGTTTAACAAATATTATTAAAAAAAAAAAAAATCCAGGGCCTCCTTCTCACTAACAGCTGCCCGTGGGGTTATGAGTTTGGCTCTAACGCATCCTGGGGCCCGGAAGTGTCCGACTGAGGGATTTGGGGAAGGGAAAGGGGATCGAGGAGGGATGAACTTTGATCTCACTTTGGGATTTTCAGATGGAAAATATCCTCCTGGATGAACGAGGTAATTGCGCCCCAGTCCCTGGGATGAGGTTGTTGCCGTGTGTCGGGAGGGTGGGGGGGCGGGGGGAAGACGCCCTCCAGGGTAGGGGAGACTCCTGATCTGTTGCCCCTTACAGGACACCTGAAGCTGACAGACTTTGGCCTGTCCCGCTACCTGCCCAGCGGGGGCCGAGCCTACACCATCTGCGGGACCCTCCAGTACATGGGTGAACTGGGAGCAGGGATGAACTGGGAGCGGGGCCCGGGGCCGGGATTACGGGGGGAGAAGAGGCATCCTTTTGGGAAGGGGAGCCCCCGGTCACCCTTACTCTGTTCTTCTGGGGCCCATCCTGCCACTGCCCACCTTCTGCTCCTGCCTCCAGCCGTACTTCTAGCACAACATTGACCAAAGACCCCCGCCCTGAAGGCAGGGTTGCCCGTACCCTGGGGGGCCCCTGAAGGGGCAGGCTTTAAAGGTGAACGGTTCACTGCGCTTCCCCACCTCCGGCCCAGAGAGCCTCTCTTGGGTATTTGGGGGGCTGGGAAACCTAGCTGAGGGGTTCTCTTTTTGACCCGCAGCTCCAGAGGTCCTGAGTGGAGGCCCGTACAACCATGCTGCCGACTGGTGGTCCCTTGGAGTCCTCCTTTTCTGTTTGGCTACGGGAAAGGTGCGAGGGAGAATTTGTTTGACAGGGGCAGGAGTTGTGAGAGGAGACAGAAACAGTGTGGCCTGATGGACAGAGCAGGGGCCTAGGAGTCAGAAGGACCTGGTTTCTAATCCCAGCCCCGCCACTGGTCTGCTGTGTGATCTTGGGCAAGTCACGTAATTTCTCTGTGCCTGCTACCTCATTTGTAAAGTGGGGTTTAGAACTGGGAGCCCCAGCACTTAGTACAGTGCCTGATACGTGGTAAGTGCTTACAGGTGCCGTTAAAAAAAAAAAAGATTCCTGTCGGACCTTGCTCAGGGCTATGTCTTGGGGAGGACTTAATAATAATAATTATGGTATTTGTTAAGCGCTTAACTATGTGCCAGGCACTGTGTTAAGCACTGGTGTGGACTCGGGTTGGACACAGTCCCTGTCCCACGTGGGGCTCACCGTCTCAATCCCCATTTTCCGATGAGGTCACTGAGGCCCAGAGAAGTTAAGTGACTGGCCCGAAGTCACCTAGCTGACAGGCGGCGGAGTCGGGATTAGAGCCCGTGACCTCTGACTCCCAAGCCCGGGCTCTTGCCACTGAGCCACGCTGCTTCTCACTGGGCAAGGGGCAATATTGCCAATAGGTTTGGCAATGGGCTGGTTGTACCACCCTGAGGTGGGGCTGGGGTGTGGGGTTGTGCGTGTGTGTCGGGGGGGAGACACCCAGCGGGGGTGTGGGTGGGGAGGGCACCCCCTCCCAGATCCAGCAAGAGAGAGACACCCTCTCTTTTCCCTGGCGCAGTTCCCAGTGGCTGCTGAGAGAGACCACGTTGCCATGTTGGCCAGTGTGAGCAGGTGTGACTACGCAGTCCCTGCCTCCCTCAGTCAGCCACTGTCACTCCTGCTCGGTGAGGTGAGGGTCCCCCTTCTAAATACCCCCCCCGAAGGGGCTCTAGCCAGAGACCCCGAAAGCTGCTCCCCGTCCAATCCCCCAGCTCTAACCACTCTCCTCCCCCTACCCACCAAATTCACCTCTTCAATCCTTACCCCCTAGATCCTCGTCAGCCCCTCTGACACTGCCTCTTTCCAATCCCGCCCCGGCCCCGCCCGGCTCTACCCGTCTCTCCCCAGTCCAATCCTCCGGTCCTTTGGCGCTCCGCCTCTCCCCCGCTTCGGCTCCTCACGGTCCGTCTCTTCCCAGCTCCTGTGCCGGAACCCCTCCCTCCGTCTGCGCTACCTGCATCGCTTCCGGGCTCACCCCTTCTTCCGGGGGGTGGCCTTCGACCCCGAGCTCTTGCAGAAGCAGCCCGTACCTCTCATTTTAGAGGCGCGAGCCGCCCGGGCCCCGCCACCAGAACCGGAGACTTTTGGAGATTTTGACTGTGATTTGGTGGTCCCCCTGACCCGTCCCCACCCCGCTTGAACCTCCCTCACCCCGTTCCCGGGGCCAAGCCCCGTTTGGAACCTCAGGACTTTCACAGCTGCCAACTCAGGAACAACCCCTCTACTGCTCTGCCAACCCCTTCCACGCTGCGTCCCCCTTCCGCACCGGTTCCGCTCCACGTTGCAGCGAAGCTGCTCCTCCTCCAGCTGGATGGATACCCCTC
Source organism: Ornithorhynchus anatinus (assembly GCF_004115215.2). Lineage (NCBI taxonomy): Eukaryota > Metazoa > Chordata > Mammalia > Monotremata > Ornithorhynchidae > Ornithorhynchus > Ornithorhynchus anatinus. The sequence continues at coordinate 9,365,301 of NC_041744.1, forward strand.
TGCCTTCTGCTCGCTCGGCCTGGGCTCACACGGGGGGCTCTCGGCTCTACCGATCGGGGGCCAGTGCTGCCCTGTCCTCCGACCCCGTGGAACCAACTTGAGACTCAGCCACACGGGCCCTGTGATGACCAGCTCTCCGAAAGGGACCTAGTGGGAGAGGCCAGGCCTGGGTGACACGCTGGGTGGGCTCCTCCACCCCCCTCTGGTGCAGGTGGCCAGTTTTCAGTCAGGGCTGCCCCACTCCCTCTGCGTCCCTCCGGTTTCTCTGCCGCGTGACTCGGCTTCAGCAGTGATGAACTTGGCACCGACACCCGGCAGCCCTCCTCAGAGCACGACGTCTTTCCCGGAGTTCGGGAACTTTGTTCTTTTCGGATTTGTTGAAAACGATTTTTCGAAGGACTGGGGATTTTAACCAATGATGGGCATTTTCAAATTGGGGTGTGTGGCTCCCGTTAATAATGAACCTAATAAAGGAAATAAAGATTTCAGAAGCAGTGCGGTCTAATGAATAGAGCCCGAGCCTGGGAGTTAAGAGGACCTGGGCTCTAATCCCAGTTCTTCCACTTGTCTGCGGTGGGAACTTGGGCAAGTCATTTAATCGCTCTGTGCCTGTTACCTTAATAACAAAATGGGGGATTAAGACCGTGAGCCCGTGGGGTGCAAGGACTGTGTCCAAGCTGTTTACTCCAGTACTAAATACAGTAGAACTTAACCAATACCGTAAAAACTCCCAACCGTCCCTGCCTCCCCATTATGCTCACAGAATAGGGATGGTGGAAGCAGGTCCAGTAAATTTAAGGGCCTGGCCCTGGGTGGGATTGAGACCGGAGATGGGATTAAAAGTGTTTTGGGTTTTTTTTCCCTTTGAGGTGAAATCGATGACAACTGGGTTTATGAAAAATGAGCTTGTCTCCTCTTGGCTCTATTTAATAAAGGGGATTAGGAGGCTACTGTGTATGTGCGCTATGGGAAGGGGGGGGGGGGGCGTGTACTTAAAGGCTGTTCATCTATCTTAGAGGCAGGGGGTTGGATATTGAGAACGGGAAAGATATTATCCTGCCTTCCGGCCCCTGGCCCTTCCATACGTGCTATTGTGATGGGGAGAATGAGGCACTGGAGTCTCCTTAGGTGGTCCATACCCCATTCGCCTGCAGGTCCACTCTTTCTAGTTCCAGAATTTCTCCTCCCCTTCGACCAGAAGGATCTCCAGAGCTTGGACTGGGAAAAAGGAGCATGGCCTAGCGGAAAGAGAACGAGCCTGGGAGTGAGAAAACCTGGGTTCTAAATCTGGCTCTACCACTCGTCTGCTGCGTGATCTTAGAGAAGCAGCGTGGCTCAATGGAAAGAGCCTGGGGTTGGGAGTCAGAGGTCATGGGTTTGACTCCCGGCTCTGCCACTTGTCAGCTGTGTGACTGTGGGCAAGTCACTTAACTTCTCTGTGCCTCAGTTACCCCATCTGTAAAATGGGGACTGTGAGCCTCACGTGGGACAACCTGATTACCCTGTATCTACCCCAACCGCTTAGAATGGTGCTCTGCACATAGTAAGCACTTAACAAATACCAACATTATTATTACATATGATTAAATGAATTAAATGAAGCTCTTAGTCCAGTGCTCTGCACGTAGTAGGCGCTCAATACATACGATTGAATGAATGAATGAAGCGCTTAGTCCAGTGCTCTGCACGTAGTAAGTGCTCAATACATACGGTCGAATGAATAAATGAAGTGCTTAGTCCAGTGCTCTGCATGTAGTAGGCACTCAATACATACGATTGAATGACTAAATGAAGCACTTAGTCCAGTGCTCTGCACATAAGAGATAATACATACGATTGGACGAATGAATGAATGAATGAAGCGCTTAGTCCAGTGCTCCGCACGTAGTAGGCGCTCACTACATATGATCGAATGAATAAATGAATGAAGCACTTAGTCCAGTGCTCTGCACATAGAGATAATACATACGATTGGACGAATGAATGAATGAATGAAGCGCTAGTCCAGAGCTCTGCCCGTAGTAGGCGCTCAATACATACGTTGGAATGAATAAATGAAGCGCTTAGTCCAGTGCTCTGCACATAGAGATAATACATTCGATTGGACGAATGAATGAAGCGCTTAGTCCAGTGCTCCGCACACGGTAGGCGCTCGGTATGTGTTCATTCAATAGTATTTATTGAGCGCTTACTAGGTGCGGAGCACTGGACTAAGCGCTTGGGATGAACGAGTCGGCAACAGATAGAGACGGTCCCTGCCGTTGGACGGGCTTACGGTCTAATCTGGGGAGACGGACAGACGAGAACAGTGGCGATAAATAAGAGTCAAGGGGAAGAACATCTCGTAAAAACAATGGATTGAAAGAGTGAGTGAGTGAGTGAGTGAGTGAGTGAGTGAGTGAGTGAGTGAGTGAGTGAGTGAGTGAGTGAGTGAAAAGGACCGATCCTTCTCCTGTCCATGGGCAGGGTGGGCGGGGCGGTTCCCGGCGGGGCCGCGAGGGGGCGCGCCCCGACTCCCGACTCCGCCCCTTTTGTGGGGGGCGGTGACGTCACCGCCCGGCGGCCAATCAGAGCCGGAGGGCTGCGTTCAAACGGCGGCGGGTAAAGGCGGCGGAGGGGTCGGGGGTTCGAGGGACCTGCGTTCGAGGGGTTCCCCCCGGGACCCCCAGCATGTGGCGGGCGGCCCACCCCAGCCCCCCGCACACGCCGCAGCCGGTGAGTCCGCGGGCCCCTCCCCCCTTCCATCATTCCCTCCCGCTTCTGGGGCGCCCGCCGCCGGCGCGGGTCGTGGGTTCGAATCCCGCCCGTCAGCCGGCTGACCTGCCCCGCCAGCCCTCCGGGCGACGACCCCATTAGCTCGGATCGCCCCCCGACGAGTGCTTGGCACGTCGTTCGTTCCTTCGATTCATTCGATAGTATTTATTGAGCGCTGCCTCTGTGCAGAGCGCCGGACTAAGCGCTTGGAATGGACAGGTCGGCAACAGATAGAGACGGTTCCCGGCCCTTGGACGGGCTCACGGTCTAATCGAGAAGCAGCCGCGGGGCTCAGTGGAAAGAGCCCGGGCTGGGGAGTCAGAGGTCGTGGGTTCCAATCCCGCCTCTGCCGCTTGGCAGTTGGTATTTGTTAAGCGCTTACTATAATGCGGGGCACTGTTCTAAGCGCTGGGGGAGATACAAGGTCATCAGGTGGTCCCACGTGAGGCTCCCAGTCTTCATCCCCATTTGACAGATGAGGTCACTGAGGCACCGAGAAGTGAAGTGACTTGCCCACGGTCACCCAGCTGACAAGTGGCGGAGCCGGGATTCGAACCCATGACCTCTGACTCCCAAGCCCGGGCTCTTTCCGCTGAGCCACCTGCTTCTCTGAGCAGAGGGAGGGAGGGAGAAGGGGGAATGCGGAGGGAAAGGGAGGGCTCAGTCTTGATCTCCATTTTACAGATGAGATAACTGAGGCCCAGAGAAGGGAAGTGACTTAGCCAAGGCCCCACGGTGGAGCCCAGATCAGAACCCCGTGGGATTAGACTCCCTGGTCCGTGCTCTACCCATTTGGCCTCGCTGCTTCTCAGCCCAAGACGGTGCATTGAGGGAATGGAGCTGGCAGAGTGGCATAACGAATACCATCATCATTATTATTATTATTACCCGGGCTCCTAATTCTCTCTTTCTTTTTTTTCCTCTCGACTCAGAAGAAGCCCTGGCAAGTCAGGAAACCTGGCGTATTGGGTTGAACTCTCCCTAGCGCTTAGTGCAACGCTCTGCACACGGCACTCAGTGAATACGATAGATTCATTACTCCGTGCCTCAACTGCCTCATCGTTAAAATGGGGATGGAGACTGTGAGCCCCACGTGGGACAACCTGATGACCTTGTATCTACCAGTGCTTAGAACAGTGCTTGGCATGTAGTAAGTGCTTAACAAACACCGACATTTTTATTTATTCATTCAATAGTATTTATTGAGCGCTTACTATGTGCAGAGCGCTGTACTAAGCACTTGGAATGTACAAATCGGTAACAGATAGAGACAGTCCCTGCCCTTTGACGGGCTTACGGTCTAATCGGGGGAGACGGACAGACAAGAACAATAGCGATAAATAAAATCAAGATTCTGTTAGATTTATTCTAATCCTGGTTTATATTAGAAAAAATTAGATTTATCCTAATTCCGGCTCTGCCGCTTGCCTGCTGTGTGATTTTCGGCAAGTCACTTCACTGCTCTGGGCCTCGGTCTCCTTCTTCTGTAAAATGGGGATTCACTACCTGTCTTTGCTCCCTCTTAGACTGAGGATCAGAGTGTGTGTCCCATCTGATTCCGTCCACCCCGGCGCTTAGTACGGAGCTTGACCCATAGTAAGCGTTTCAGAAATGCAGTTTTCATTAAATCTCTTCTGCCAGTCTTCCCTGCCTCTTCTCTTCCCCGCTACCTCAGTCACGGGCAGTATCGGGTGAGAAGCAGCATGGCGCAGTGGATAGAGCAGGGGCCTGGGAGTCAGAGGGTCATGGATTCGAATTCCAGCTCTGCCACTTGTCTGCTGTATGACCGTGGGCAAGTCACTTCACTTCTCTGCCTCAGTGACCTCATCTGTAAAGTGGGGTTTGAAATTGGGAGCCCCACATGGGACAGGGACTGTGTCCAACTCGATTTGCTTGTATCCACCCCGGTTCTTAGTACGGTTCTTGGCACAGAGCACTTAATGAATACCATCATCATTATTATTATTATTACCCGGGCTCCTAATTCTCTCTTTCTACTAATTCTCTCTTTTTTTTCCTCTCGACTCAGAAGAAGTCCTCCAACCGGAACCCCCTCCAGGAGCTTCTCCTGCAACCTTGTACCCTCCAGGACCCCGGCAAAAATGCTCTCGCGTGCTCCTCGTTGACCCCGATGCTGGACAGGCTCCGGCTCCGGGTGAGACCGACGGTCCCTGGACTGGACTCTTCCGTGGGTGGGGGCTCCACCCTGACCGGGAAACTAGAGGATAGAGTGCCGGAGCTGCAAAATAATTAACGAGGTCTCCTACTTCTGTGCACGGTCCCCTGCCTATTATCTGTGCCAGTGGAGGAGAGCCCGGCCCTGGCACAGGGAGGTTCTTCTGAGACTTGCAACCCTCTCAAGCCGTGGGCTTCGGTCTCCTCCCCCTGCCAACCTTTGGCTGAGCTGGGGAGGCGCAGAGATGGGGCTGAATTGGAGTTTCAGTCCCTTGCCCTTTTCCTGCTTGATTTTGGTGGTGGAGGGGGGCGGCTGGCCGGCGGCGAAGGGACCACGAGGTGAGCTGTGGGAGGAGAAGCGAGAGCGGCAGGAAAAGGCCAGTGGAAAGAGCACAGACCTGGGAGTCAGAGGACCTGGTTCTAAGCCCACCTCCGCCGCTTGTCCGCTGCGTGATCTTGGGCAAGTCACTTCACTTCTGTGGACCTCAGCTCCCTCACCTGTAAAATGGGGATTAAGACTGTCAGCCCCTTGTAGGATAGGGATTGTGTCCAATCTGATTACCTTTTATCCAGCCCAACGCTTAGTACAGTGCCTGACACATAATAGGCACTTAATAGAGGCCACGATTATTATTATTCTAATTCGAGCTCTGCCAGGTGTTTGCTCTATGACCTAAGGCAAGTCATTTAAATTCTCTGTGCCTCAGTTACCTCACCTGTAAAACAGGGATTAAATCTTCCTCCCTCCTACTAAGACTGGGAGCCCATTGTGGGACAGGGACTGCGTCCAACCTGATTAAATTGTATCTAGCCCGGTGCTCAGAGCAGCGCTTGGCACATAGTAAATCCTTAACAAGTGCCATAATAATAGTAAAAATGACCCCCGAAAGTGCTAAAAGTCTTTCACCGGTTACCTAGTTTTTCTCATCCCAAGGTGCCTCTGAAGGAGGAGAGAAGGAATATGTAGTAATGTTCTCTCAGGGGAAACAGGCTCAGAACGACCAAGGGGCTTGCTTACCGTTTTAGAATTAATAACGGAATTGGATCGAGAAATTAGGTTTCATAACTAGGTGGTTTTCTCCCCGTTAATAAGGTAGAGTTCAGGGTCAAGAGTCTTGATCTCTGCGCTTGCTGTGGGGGTCCCCAGGCAGGGGTCCTCCCCACACCCCAAAGACTGATGATCACCCTATTATATTATATCGCATTCTCCCAAGATCTCAGTACAGTGCTCCGCACACAGTAAGTGCTCAATAAAGGTGATTGATTATTGCCCTTCTAATAATAATAACTGGTATTTTTTCAGGCACTGTACTGAGCACTTAGGTGGATACTAGTAAATTGGGTTGGGCACAGTCCCTGTCCCACGAGGAGCTCACAGTCTTAATCCCCATTGTACAGAGGAGATAACTGAGGCCCAGTGAAGTGACTTACCCAAGGTCACACAGCAGATTGTCGCCCTGGATGGAAACTAGCGGGGCAGCTGTGCTCTCTGGGGTAGTTTCCCCCTGGCTGGCTGGGAGCTTGCGCAACTTGGAGCCAGTGGGTGTCCAGCTTCAACTCCTCTAGACCGTAAGCTCCTTGAATCTACCACCTCGGTTGTTTTGTCCTCTCCCAAGCGCTTAATACAGTGCTCTCCACCCAAGCAAGGGCTCTGTGAATACCAGTGACTGAATGGTTGACGTTTTGGCGGATCTCCCACTTCCTGACTCCTTTGCTTCCCTCGGCAGGAGGCCTGCAGCCCTCTGACTCCCCTGAAGCCTCCCTTGACCGTCTGGCCCGACTTGGCCCCGGAGCTGCCTGGCAGTCTCGAGAAGAGGACAGAGGCCGGTCCGTCTGATGCGGAGGAGCAGCTGATCCCCAGGAACAGTTCGACTCCCCGCGTCTCCACCGAGGTTCTTGACCCTAGTCTTCAGTCCCAGGCCTCGGCCCCCTCTCCCGTCCAGGATAAGTCCGGAGGGGAGTGGGAGTTTTTTACCCGCTGGGAGCCGGATGCTCCTGATGTGGGCCAGGCGGAAGCTGGGAAAGAAGCCAGTAGCATCTCCCTGGACCCATGTTTGGCCTTGGCGCAGGCCCGCTCGCCCAGCTCTCAGGTCGCTAAGGAATGTGAGCCTACCAAAGACGTGGAGGCAGCTGGCCCGGAGGTCAGCTCTTTGGATGATGCCGTGGCCGGTCCTGAGGGCGCCGGTCCGCCCCGCCACCTCGCTGCGGCCCCTTCCCTGCCTTGTTCCGAGCCGCAGGAGCGGGACTCCCGGGAGAGCCCCGAAAGGGCCAGGACCGAGGCTGCCTCTGGGACCCTTTCTGACAGCTCCCTTCTGTCTTCCACCGTCCTGGGTCCGCCAGGTTTGCCGGCCACCGACGCCCCTGCCGGCCCAGGGACGGGTGATACGGAGCCGTTGGCTCCGGGTGGAGGAGACGCAGACCCTCCCGGGGCGGAAGAGCCTACGTCTGGCGCCGAGACTCCCGCCGGAGGTGGCCGCCGGACTCCGGTGACCAGCACGGGGACCCAGGTGTCCCCTTTCTCTTGGCTGGAGAAGGGTGTGAACACCTCGGCCTTGTGGGAAAGCCTGTGTCCGAACTTCACCCTCCCCTCCGGGCTGCGGGAGGTCGGGGCCGGCACCACGCCCATCCCCAAGTGCTCAGTGGGCACTTGGCTCACCCCCCCGGCCTTCTCGGAGAAGAACGTGAACACGGCTCGGGCCTGCACCCAGGACAACGCCGCCGAGACGGACTCTCTCCTGTGGTGGTACGGAGGCCCAGGCCCACCTCTCTCCCCATCCTTCCCCCGTCCCCCGGTTGTCTCTCAGGCTCTCCATCTCTGTCTCCCTCTCTCTTTCTCTCTCGCCCCATCTCCGGCTTGCAGCCTGCCCCCCGATCTGAACGCCCTGTCCCGCCGGGAGTTGGAGGATCGCCTGCTGAGCTCCCTCATCATCCTGGAGGCCCTGTCGGGCCAGCTGCGGGCCTGGCAGACGCAAGGCACGGCCCCTCCCCCCAAGCCCCCTAGCCGGCGTGACGGCAGCACGCAGACAGACGTCACCTCTCTCCCTGAGGTAAGAGGGCCGGAGACCTCCCCCGGACCCTGGAGACCCCAGGGACAGTCCCTTCCTCTTGAGGTTGTCAAGGTCCGGGGTGGTGTCCAGCGGGGTTGCAGAATTTGACTGAATGAAAATGGGATAGAGTCTGGAGGAAGTAGGGACTGGAGGGGCGGGGGAAACGTGAGGGAACTCTTTGGGTGAGGGCAGGGTAGAGGATTGGGTTGGGAGGAAGACCCTCTCTGGTGTCCCTTCTGCGGGCCCCGCTCTCCTCTCTGCCTCTTTCTTTGGACCCTCCCAAAGGGAGCTAGGACACTGTTCTGGAAGCCAAGGCCTGGGAATTGGGGCAGGGGGGTTTCATTTACGGTCAATTGCATTTACTGAGCGCTTACTATATGCAGGGCACCGTGCTATGGTGTCACTTGCCCGTTTGGCTGCTCCCAGGGGCTTAATCCAGGACGCCACTGCCAGAGGGTGCCTAATGAATGCTACTGAAGAAGAGAAGAGAGAAGAGAAGCTGATGCTGGGGGACCACTAGAGCAGAACTAAAGAGGGAAATGACCTCTTCTCCCTGTCCAAAGCCCCTGCCGCTCGGTTGCCTGCATTATACTAATCTCGTCACTCGCCTGGCCGCTCTATTCCACGGCACCCCACGTCCCGCTGGGGACACGCAGAGCACCCGAGCTTCCTGACACACGGGGAAGAGGGGTCGCCCCCCTACCTCTCCCCAGAAGGAAGCAAAGGCTTTGGGGGCTCTGGGAAAAATCAGCAGCTTTGCCAGTGAAGCTTCAGGGTGGAGGAGAGGTCAGCTCAAGTTGCTTTTCAGTGGCAAGCTGCTGACCCAGCATGAGTCAGCATGGCTGCCCTCCCTCTCGGCCCCGCTCCCCAAAAGCTCCGCGGCCTAACCGACCCCCACGTGTCCGACCCTCCGGCAGAATTCTCCCCCGGGCCTGTTCCCCACCCCCGGGGCACCCATCCTGGAGCCCAGGGGCAGCAGTATGATTTGACCAGCCTGCGTGCCCCTGGGGCCCTGCGCCAGACCACAGGTGCAGAGTCGGTGCGGCAGTTGCCTTCCTTAGGCACCCTCTGGCAGCGGCGTCCTGGATTAAGCCCCTGGGAGCAGCCAAACGGGCAAGTGACACCGTAGCACGGTGCCCTGCATATAGTAAGGGCTCAGTAAATGCAACTGACCGACTGACAAGCAACTTCCACCGTTGTGGGTTCCGTCCTCAGAAGGAGCATCTCTACCAGACGCTGTATATCCGGGCGGCGGAGAAACTCCAGGACCTGAAGCGGAACCGGGAATGTGAGCGGGAGCTGGAGCAGGCCAGGAGCGCTATGGTGCGTGTGGAGCTGGCCATTCTGCTTCCCTGGTCCGATTCTTGCCCGCTGTCCCCGTGGTAACCGTGGATACCTTGGGAGGGGTAAATGGAGGCCTGCAGGGTGGAGGGTGGCTGGGGCCTCCCCTGGAACCTCCCTGAGGGTAGGGACTTCGTCTATTAAGACTTTTGAACCCCTCTAGAGAGCGCAGTACGGTGCTGTGCTTTATAAATCCTGTTGGCGGACTGACGGATAAGTGGTGGTTGGCCACATTGATCTGAGGTCCACGTTTCCCTCTCCTTCCGAAAAAACAGTTTGTCCTGCATGAAGCGTATTTTGGGTGCGCAGTAACCTCCCCTACCCCCCAGCTTCCTGTGGTTGTCTGGGACCTAACTCTCTCTGCTCTCTAGAGCCTGACTTTCTCCTTGCCCCCCACAGCAATCCTTGACGCTGGAATCCCAGGAGCTTCTGTCCCTGCTTAGCTCGTCTCTGCGGACCTTGAAGGAGGACCGGGCGGCGGTGCACCAGGAGGTGGGCGGAGGGCGGGCCCGGGGGGAAGGAGCTGGCGGGGAGGAGGAGCGGGGTATCCCGGAGGGAACCAGGGACCTTTGGGTTTGGTTTTGCAGTGCGATCAGGTGGAGTCCGTGGTCTCTCAGTGCCAGCTTGTGGTGGAGCACGCCAAGGCCACCCTCCAGCGTTTCCGAGAGGAGCGGGATCAAGCGATGTGCCGGGAGGAGGAGGCCCTTCGAGGGAAGGAGGCGGTGAGGCCCTGGCCCTGGCCCTGGGGCCGGACTCCTTGGGGCGGTGGACAGTCGGCATTTATCGCTAGGACCCCTCCTGTTTCTTGGGCTTTTGAAGAGTCTCCAGCGCCCCAGGTTGCCAGCGGGGGCAAGAGGTCATGGGGTGGGACAGGCTCTCTCTAGTTGGTGGATTGGTAAGTGGGAGGGTCCCAGCCTCTCCTTTGGGGTGAGGTGCCAATAAAAATCGACTCTCCTGAGTTGTAAATGCCTCTTCTAAACTGAAGCTCAATGTGGGTAGGGAATGTGCCTGTTTATTGTTATATCGTATTCTCCCAAGTGCTTAGTACAGTACTTTCCACACAATGAGTGCTCAGTCAATACGACTGAATGAATGAACATCTCTTACCGCGACCAGGCCAAGACAGTGCTGGAGGTCTTCTGTGCTCATTCCAGTCAACGCATCAGCCAACTCCAGCAGGACCTGGCTTCCCAGCAGGAGCTCTGTGGCCTTCTGAGAGAAGCCCAGGCCCAGCAGGTGAGGGGGCCGGGCCGGGAGGGCTCCTGCACCCCGCCTCACGACTTCCGAGACGGTTTCCTCGGGCCTTCCTGCCCGATGGTGACCTCCCCCCGCCCCCGGCAGGAATCCGCTCATCAGGAACAAGGGGAGGTGGTCCGGCAGGCCGAGGTTCTGGCTTCCACCATGCAGGAGGACTGGCTAGCGATGCAGTTAAACGTAAGTGTCGATGTTCCCCTCTTAGGTGCCTCACCTCCCTCGGGCAGACCTTAACCACGTGCACCCCCACCCCTTCCTTCCTATCCCGTCCTCCCCTGGCCTCAGCAGTATGCGACGTGGGCAGCTCTGTTGAAGCGGAGTCACTCCCTGATGGAGCGGCTGGCAGCCGAGAGCCACCGAGCCCTGCGGGAACACGGTGCCCTGCGGCAGGAGCGGGACGAGGCGGTCAAAGAGAGGGAGCAGGTAAAGAAGTGGAAGACAGCCCCGTCCCTCCCCCCTATAATGGATTCCCCCTCCCCACAATCCTGGAAAGCTTCTCCCCCTTCTTGCAGTGGACTGTAAGCTCATTGTGGGCATGGAACATGTTTATTGTTAAACTGTAGTCTTCCAAGTGCTTAGTACAATGCTCTGCACATCGTAAGCACTCAATAAATACCTTTGACTGACTGACTGAATGACTGGGTCTCTGGGACAACCAGCTCGATTTTTGTCCCACCCATGGCGTCGGGCTCCCTCTGCACCCAAAAGGCCGGGTTTTATCCTGGACGGTAGGCCCCCCCATCTTCTGGTTTTGTTTTTTGTTTTTCTATTCAATGATATTAAGTGCTTACAATCTATCAATGGTATTTATCGGGCGCTTACTATGTGCAGAGCACTGTATTAAGCACTTGAGAGAGTACAGTCCAACAGAACTGTTTTAAGTGCTGTGGGAGATACAAAGCTGGTCAGATTGGGACACAGTCCCCGTCCCACATGGGGCTCACAGTCTTAATCCCCATTTTACAGATGAGGGAACTGAGGCCCAGAGAAGTCAAGCGACTTGCCCAAAGTCACACAGCAGCAGACAAGAGGTGGAGCCGGGGTTAGAACCCAGCTCCTTCTGACTTCCAGGCCTGTGCTCTATCTAGTAGGCCACTCTGCTTCTCCAATTTCCTGTATGGGCCCGACCCAGGAAGAGCAATGTATTCATTCCGCTGCTTCTCTCCAGGTTTCCAAGCAGCTGGCTGAGGTCTCTGCTCAGTGGGAGGACAGCAAGAGTCAAATGGAGCAGTTGGCATTGGAAAATGGCCGGCTGGCACAAGGTTGGTGTCCAGGCAGGGGCTAGTCTGTGGAGCTGAAGGGCCTGACCCCTCCACAGCGGCACCCTGGGCACTACCCTTCCAGTACCCTTTGAAACTTGGCATGAGACCTACTTCCTGCTCGAGCTGGCTGCAGAAGTCTGGGCTCACGCCAGTTGGCGTCCAGTCCCACCCTGACTCTCCCTCCGTGATCCTATAGGTGCCCCAGGAGTCTGGGCTGCCCTGGGAGGGAGGGAGGCTTGTGTTCTGCGGTCTCCCGAGGGATCACTGAAGCACTCTCACCCTCTCCAGATCTGCACGCCCACCTCCAGACCCTGGCCAGGACAGAGGGCCAGCTAGAGGCCCTGCAAGGCCAGCACGCTGGCTGTGCCCAGGACCTGGCCGCCAAGGATGAAGCCCTGGCCCAACTGGCCCTGGACCGGGAGGAGCAGGAGGTCCGGTGAGTAGCGCCTGCTGATCCACTCTGGGAGGCTGCTGCTCCATCGTTCTGAGCCTGTCAGGACATTCGGGGTCTCTGGGAGGTGGGGAGAGGGCTCGGGCGAGTCCCGGCCCAGCAGGGCTTTAAAGGCGGTCGGAGGTGGATGGGGACGATGGTGCCGAGGGGTACCGGGCCGGGCTGACGGGCTGAAACTTGAGCTTTGGCAGATGGCAATGGGAAGAAGCTGTGCTGCGGCGGGCTAATGAGGAGCTGCGCGAACAGCAGGCGGCCCTGGCCAGGGAGGTCCGGGACCTGAGGGAGAGCCTCGAGGTAAAGCCTGGATAACCTCAGCCCCACACCACTGTACCACTGTATGTACATACCCGGAATGGATTTGATTATATTATTCATTCAGTCGTATTTATTGAGTGCTCACTGTGTGCAGAACACTGTACTGAGCGCTTGGAATGTACAATTCGGGAACAGTTAGAGACAATCCGTGCCCAACAACGTGCTCACAGTCTGAAAAGGGGGGAACAGATAAGACAAGTAGTCAGGCATATTAGTGTCTGTCTCCTGTTCTAGACTATCAGCTTGGTGTGGGCAGGGAATATGTCAGCCAATCCTGTTATATTCTTACATTTTCTCCCCATCGCTTAGTATAGTGCTCTGCACACAGTAAGCGCTCAATAGATACGATCGAATGACAACTCTGCGAAGGAGCGGCTTTGCCCCAGGCTGGCAGTCCCTGGGGGCAGTTGGAGGTTGGGACAGAGGCCTGGGAGGAGGGCCCGGGCCCCTTCCCTTCTCTTCCCTTCCCTTTCCAGCCTGCTCTCTTTCTCTCCCCAACCTCTTCTCCCAGTTCATGGATCAGGAAAGCCAGGTGACTCACAGCGAGCTGGCCACGGTCGAGTCCCAGCTGAAGACCACGCTATCGGTGCACCGCGAGCAGAAGCTGCAGTGCGAGGAACTAAAGGACACGGTGGAGAATCTGCTGTAAGGCTGCCAGACCACCCCCACCCCGGCCAGACCCCCAGGAACCGTGCCTTCTCTGTCGTCCTTGGATGCTGGGCCTCCCAGCAGAGCCCCTCCCCCGGAATCCCACCATCACCACCACCTTTTTTTTAAAAAAAAATGGCATTTATTGAACGTTCACTGTGTGCCAAGTACTGTTCTAAGCACTGGGTTAGATACAAGCTAATTATGTCCATGTCCCACATGAGGCTTGCAGTCTTGATCCCCATTTTGCAGATGAGGGAAATGAGGCCCAGAGAAGTGCCTTGCCCCAGGTCACACAGCGGAAAAGTGGCGCAGCCAGGATTAGAACAAAGGTCATAGATTCTAATGCCAGCTCCGCCACTGGTCTGCTGTGTGGCTTGGACAACTCACTTAACTTCTCTGTGCCTCAGTTACCTCATTTTTAAAATGGGGTTAAGACTGAGCCCATGTGGGACAGGGACTGTGTCCAACACGATTTGCTCGTATCCACCCCCGCGCTTAGTACAGTGCCTGGTACATAGTAAGTGCTTGACAGATACCACAATTATAATTATTATTAGTAGCACCATTTGAGCTGTTTTCTGGCCGAGGTGAGTCGGTGGGGCAGGGGCGCTGACTCGAATTCTTCCGGGTCTCCAGGGCCGAGCAGGTGTCTTCCAAAGCGGAGGCTGGGGAGCTGCAGGTGCAGTTGGAGAAGATGCGTCAGGGCGCCCTGGGCCTGGGCTCGCTCACCGCAAGCTTGCACGGCCTCACGCTCTCGCTCCGAGCAGCCCTGCGGGAGGACGAGCAGGAGGTAGGAGCCTGGCCCGAGGGCTGGCGGTGGCCTTCCCGCAGACAGGCCGTCCCCGTGCTCGTGTCCCATCTGGAGTCTGCCCCAGGCACCCTAGCCCAACTCCTGAGAAGACTGAGAGCTCATGGGGGACAGCGAATGTGTCCAACTCATCAACTTACATCTCCCCTAGCGCTTAGGACGGTGCTTGACACATAGTAAGCGCTTAACAAGAACCTTAATAATAAGGCTGGTGCTCTGACTCCTTCTTGCCTGCTTAGGGGGAGCGAGGGATCCCCGCTTTGAGCACAGCCTGCACTCCTGCTCGGCGGCCACCCCCACCTGATGACAGCACCTTTCTGGGCAGCGTCCTGCGAGCAGTGGCAGGAGAAAGTAAGCGGTCCCGTGGTAGGTGGAGAGGTCCGTCCACTCCTTCGGATTCCTCGGGCCAATCACTCTGCCCCTCTCTGCGGGCTTAGACCTCCTCATACGGACCGGCACCAAAAAGCCGGCCCCGAGCCCAGCCCTGTCTGACTGGCACGGTGGCTGGGGTCAATCAATTGTACTTATTGAGTGCATGCTGTGTGCAGAGCACTGTACTTGGAAGATTATAATATAACAATATAACAGACACATTCCCTGCCCACAATTGAGCTTACCGTCTAGAGAGAGACACAGACATGAAATAAATTCAGATTTAGGTACAGAAGTGCTGTGGGGCTGGGAGGTGGGGGTGAATAGAGGGAGCAAGTCGGGGGACGCGGAAGGGAGTGGAAGGAAAGGAAAAGAGGACTTAGTGAGGGAAGGCCTCTTGGAGGAGTTATGCCTTCAATAAGGCTTTGAAAGGGAGAAGAGTAATGGTCGGATATGAGGAAAGAGGGTGTTCCAGGGTCAGGGATTGGAGTTAGGGTTTTGTCCCAGCGTACGACTGTAGGTCTTAGGCACTCCAGACTCTCACACGCAGATGGAACAGAACCTCTGGGGCTTGGGGGTCTCTTGGCCTGAGGAGGCTGGACCAGGAGGGTGCCAGCTAGTGGGCCCAGGCATGGGTCTGTACAGGCCTGGACAGTGGGATAGTGCCCCTTCAAGATGGTGCCCCTGTCTAGATCAAGATCCTGAAATGTGGGTTCTGGGTAGACTGGCTTCCCTCCATTTTCCATCCCCCACTTCACCCCAGGGGAGACTGCTGGGTTGACGTAACCTCGGGAGAAGAGACCTGACTTGTGTTTTTCTTCCAGAGCCCGTTCCCGGCCCCGTTCCTGGCCCTGTCCCCTCTCTCGGGAGTCACAGCAGTGCCTTTACGAGGGTAGAACCAGCAATGCCCTCCAAACTGGCAGGTGAGGCCTGGGATTCCTCCCTCTTCCAGCCTTCCCTGCTCCTCTGTGGAAGGCAGGCACGGCAGTCCCCAGAGCGTCCCTGATCTTGTGTAGAAAAATTTGGATCGGGTGTCTTTGGGAAATGACAAGGTTTACCAGTATCGACTATGGGTCCTTTGTCCTAACTAGGTTTCTGGCTACCTTTTTTTTTGTTGTTTTTTCTTTTAATGGTATTAATTAAGCTCTTATTATGTACCAGGTACTGAACTAAGCACTGGGGTAGATATGAGCTAATCAGGTTGGACATGGTGCCTGTCCCACATAGGGACAGTCCCACATATGTCCCACATAGGGCTCACAGTCTTAGTTCCCATTTTACAGCTGAGCGAACTAAGGCATAGAGAAGTGACTTGCCCATGGTCACACCCAGCAGACAAGTGGCAGAGCCGGGATTAGAACCCAGGTCCTCCCGACACCCAGGTCCGTGCTCTATCCACTAAGCCGTGCTGCTTCTCTCTGCTTTTTGCTCCGAATTGGCCAGGGGAGCCAGCCCTGTCACCTGGGTCCACCTGCTGTAGCTTCTTCCAGTACAGTGGGGTTGGAAAGGAGACTAAGGAGGGCCTGAGGGGGATGTCGACCAAGGCCCCCCCAAACACACCCCTATCAATCGATGGAATTTATTATTATTATATTATTATAATGGTATTTTTTAAGCCCATACTATGTGCCAAGCACCGTTCTAAGCACTGGGGTGGATAAAAGATAAGATTTATCAAGCACTGTACTAAGTGTTGGGAAAGTACCCCCAACGAGCTTACAGTCTAGACCCCTAGGGCCGACCTTCTTCCCTCCTACCTCCCCACAGGTCACGGGTCCCCTGAGAGTCCAGACATAGAGAGGAGCCTGGCTGAGCTGGAATCTCTGGTTTCAGAGCTCCAGAGCCTGGGCTCCCTGTTGAGGGAGTCTAAAGAGGAAGCCGTTGCTGCGCTCCAGCGGGAACTGTAAGTGCCAGGCCAGTGAGCGGGCCAGGGGCGATCTGGGCCTCTCCCCGGGCACAGGCCAGGGCTGAGGAAACGGGGGCCAGCGGGCTAGGTCACCTGATCTGTGGGTTCTCCCTCAGGGATGGCCTCCGGTCCCGGCTAGAGGCCGAGCAGAAGCAGCAGCGGGAGGCCCTGGCTGCCCAGGAGGCGAAGGTGGAGCAGATGAGCCAGGCCCTGTGTGTGCGCTACAAAGTGAGCCGAGGCCCGGAACTGGGGCAGCGCACGGATCTGGGGCGGCCCGGCCAGCCGGGACCGGGGCCCCTCCGGGAATCTGGGTGAAGGGGAATTTCCACCCGCTGGCCCACTTCCACCCTTCTGAGCTTCCCGTCGAGCTGCTCCCCTCTTCACCTCAGCCACAACCGGCCCCAGCGGAGAGGGAGTGGTGCCCGCTGGCTTAGGCTCAACGCCCGCCCCCTCCCCAGCACTGAGCTACCCCGCCAAGAACCACCCCCACTCACCGCTCCCTCCTTCCCCACCCCCAGCCAGCCCAAGCAAGGACAGAGAGATACCCACTGACTGAACCTCAACGGCCCCCAACTCCCCAGCGCTGAACCACCCCGCCAAGAACAACCCCCAGCTCACTGCTCCTCGGCCCTCAGTCGGCCCAAGCAAAGACAGAGTGATACCCACTGGCTGAGCATCAACCCCCCCCATTATCCCAGTCTGCTCTGGAGCAGGGTGCTGCAAGCAGCGGGGCCTAGTGGACAGAGCCCGGGCCTAGGAACCGGAGGTCCTGGGTAATCAAGACTCTGTGAGACCTTGAGCAAGTTGCCTTCTCTGAGCCTCGGTTTCCCCACCTGTAAAATGGAGATTAAATACCCACATGTGAACCCCATATGGGATAGGGACTGGGTGTGACCCAATTAACTTGTTCCTACCCCAGCCCTTAGGACAGTGTTTGACACATTGTAACGCTTAACAAATACCATTAAAAACCGCCCCGCACAAACCTCTAACTCCGAGCTTGAGTTTATGGTAGCTCCAGCCACCACTCCGTCCCGTGAAGATGTTGCCCCGCCATTCCGCCTTCCCGTCCTGAGCTCCCCTATCCTTCCCCTCCTTCCTCCTCGCTTTCTCTCCCCAGAATGAGAAGGAGCTCCAAGAAGTGATTCGACAGCAGGACAAGAAGATCCTCCAGCAGATTGATAAGAGCGGAGAAGTGACGGTGCGTGTGTGTCCGCTGTCTCCCAGTGTCCCGTTGTCTGTCGGTCCTCCCTCCCGGACCCAGGAACCCTGTGGTGTCCCCGACGGGAGGGGTGTAGGGGCCTGCTGGGTGACCCCAAACTTGCTGTCATTTCTAGGTCCTGCAGGAGGAAGTGGCCCAGCTGAGGCATCTGCTCCAGCGGGCAGAGACCAAGGCCACTGTTCTCCAGGAAGAGCTAACGTGCCAGCAGGGGCCCGGCCACCAGTCTGCCGGCCCGGACTGGATGCAGGAGAAAGTGTGGCTGCGCCAGGAGGTAAGGGCTCGGAGCGAGGTAGCACGCCCAGGGCCTCTCCGGGACCCTAGGGGCCTGGGAAGCAGGTACCTGTAAGGAGCCGTGTGGCCTAGTGGAAAGAGCCCGGGCCTGGGAGTCAGAGGACCTGGGTTCTAATCCCGGATCTGCCACTTGTTTGCTGTTGCGTGGCCTTGGGCAAGTCGTTTCACTTCTCTGTGCCTCAGTTCCCTCATCTACAAAATGGGTATTCAGTCCCTGTTCTCCTGCTTAGTCTATGTGGGACTACCCCAGTGCTTAATACAGTGCTTGGCACATAGCAAGTGCTTAACAAATACCAGTCTTTTGTTAATTGTTATTAGTCCTGGTCTGCAGCAGCCTGGGGGGCTCGGGAGGCACAGACAGCCTTTCAAAACATGTAGAGCTGTAGCATGATGCCCCCCACGCCCTCACCCGCCCACGCCCACCACCAAATTCTTTCTGCCAAGCCCAGGCCCCGGCCACGCTGACTCTCTCCCGGGCGCTTTGGCAGGTGGACAAGCTGAGGCTGCGGCTCCTGGAGGTGGAGGACGAGAAGAGCTTGCTCCTGGTCAAGTCCAAGAGCCATGTAAGTGACCGGCAGGCCTGGCCACCCCCACTGCCCTTCAGTCTCCCGAGGCCTTGGCCCCCGAGGGCTTCTCTGTGCCCCACCACCCCGTGGGTGTGGGGGACGCGTGCTGCGATGAGCTCTCGGGCCCAGGCATCACTCAGCGGCTTAGACTGTATACTCATTGTGGTCAGGAAGTGTGTCTACCAACTCTTATACTCATCCAAGCATATAGTCCATGCCCTGCACGCAGTAAGCACTCAAATATGATTGATTCCCTTCAGAGAAACGTCCTCGAGGAGAATCTGCGGCGGTCGGAGAAAGAGCTGGGGAAACTGGACACCATCATCGAGCAGATTCGGGAGGTGAGTGCTAGTTTGTGGAGAGGGATGGGGCAGCTGCTGGCGTGGAGGGTGGCGGGAAGGGGTGGCGGGGGGCGGTCCATTCTCCTGGGGATGGGGGAGTTTAATGGCCTCTCAGAAATAAGTTGCAAGACGGGGGAGGGCTCAGGCTCCATCCTACCTTGCCCCAGAGGGGAGAAATGGGGTGCTTCTTGGGCAGGGTCAGGAAGGGGTAGAGCTGAGGAGTTGGGGGATCGGGATGCAGCCCCCTTCTGAGAGTTTTCAGCAGGGTCTCTGAACTCCCGGACTCTGACCCGCCTTGGGTGACCCTCTATGGGAGGACAGGGTGGGGACTGAGTCAGGTGGCCCAAACTAACTGCACCTCTCCTTCCCTCTCTCCCTCTCTCCCCTCTGCCGCCACCCCCCAGACCCTGCTGAACATCCCCAAGGTAGTGGGGGGCTGCCGGGAGCTGCAGGGACTGCTGGAGTTACTAGGCTAATGGGTAGCCCTTCGCCCCTTCCCCTTCTACTCCCCACTTACCTTTCTGCATTTATTTGTCTAAATAAAGTTATTTCCTTAAGTTTCCTTTTCCTGTCTGTGCCAATGAAGGGAATAGACCTTGTGGGGAAGAGGGAAAGGTGGGGGAGGGGTGGTGTGTGTGTGTGTGTGTGTGTGTGTGTGTGTGTTGGGGGTCTGAGTAGGAGGTGGGGGGGGGTCTCATCATTGGTGGTATTTTTTGAACACCTGCTGTACAAAGTGCTCAGGAACGTACAACAGAGTTGATAGACACATTCCCCGCCCCCAGTGAGCATACACTTCAGAGGGGGATACACACATTAACATAAATAATTTGTTATATAATTTATAGATATGCACATATGTGTCATAAGGGGAAGGGCAAATGCCCAAAGGTCCCAGATCCCAGGGCAATTCCTTAAGGTACTTTAGGATCTCTCTCTTCGAGAGTAAAACTTTTAGGGAGCAGGGGCGCATGCGGGCTTAGACCCCCTCCCCACGGCCCCAGGCTGAAGCCAGCTTGGGGAGGCTGGGGTCAGGGCAAGGAGGAACAGGGTGACCCAGGCTCTGGTAGCCTGGTCTCAGGGCAGAGCAGGCGGAGGGTGGGCAGGAGAGTGCCCACACTGTCCTGGTGTTGGAAACAGACTGTCCCTGGCCCAGGGCCCGGCGGAGCAGAATGGGGCTCTTTCTCTGCCCAGACTCTCCCCTTCTCCCACCCCCACTCCCCCCCCCGCCAGGCCCTGCAGGGGTCGGGGAGCCGCTCTCAGGCAGAGGCCAAGGACAAGGAGCCCAAGTGGGGAGGGAGGATGCCACTGGTGGTGAAGGCCCCACTGCCCAGGGGGCCACGTGCCAGGCTGCTGGTCACCAGGGTGCCCTCTCCAGAGGCCGGGCTCCCTGGGTCCCGGCTGAAGCCACGGGCCCAGGCCGAGGGAAGGCGGGGAGGAGGAAGGGCCAGGCGGTGGCTCCGCCTTTAGAGGAGTCACGTAGCTCTGCGGCAGCCGCAGCTTCATTACTCAGAGCCCGGGGACAGCTCGGGGTTGGCGGTGGCGGCACCATCACTGGTGGGCAGAAGCATCAGAAGCAGACAGCAGCACCATCAGCGGCGGCCAGCACTTCCACGCCTGGGTAAGGAGCAGGACTGGGACCAGGGTAGGGCCAGGGGCTCTGGGCGCCCCCCCCCCAATTTCACACCCCCATCCAACGTTCAGGGTCGGTAAATACTATTGATCATTCAGTCGTATTTATTGAGTGCTTACTGTGTGCAGAGCACTATACTAAGCGCTTGGAAAGTACATTTCAGCAGCAGAGACACTCCCCTACCCGACAACGGGCTCACAGTCTGGAAGGGGGAGACAGACAACAAAATAAAACAACGAGACGGGCATCAGTACCGTCAAAATAGGTAAATAGAATTATGGCTATATATTATTAGTAAAAGAGAGTAATAAATATGTACAGATATACCCAAGGGAGGGGAAGGGGGCAGAGCGGAGGGAGGGACTAGGGGCAACGGGGAGGGGAAGAGGAGCCGAGGAAAAGGGGGGCTCAGTCTGAGAAGGCCTCCTGGAGGAGGTGAGCTCTCAGTAGGGCTTTGAAGAGAGGAAGAGAGCTAGTTTGGCAGTTGTGAGGAGGACAGGCCAGAGGTAGGAGGTGGGCCAGGGGTCGACGGCGGGGCCGATTCCATTTCCTCGATTCCTTCACCACCCAGCTGGACGCTTCCCCTCTCCATCAGGATTCCTCTCATGCGAAGACCCCTACCACCATCCTCTCAGGTCCCTCCCCTCTGTCTCCCCAGGATAACGCTGTTACTGTTACTACGACTCTTCCCCGTGTTTCTCTGTGGCACTTGCATCTCCCCTCCCCTGGGTCCAGCTTGGATTTTGGAGCCTAACAGCCCCGGAGGGGATTCGGGGGAAGGGGCCCTAGGGAGGGAGTAGGGAGCTTCCCTGAAGACTCCCCTTTTCCTCCGCCCACTCTGGGCAGCGAGACGGAGCCAGAGAAAGAAGGCGCCCAGCACGGTCAGCGCCCTCCTCCCTGCCCTCCCGGACTCTGGAGGGGAGAGGAGCGACCCCTCCCAGCACCAAACTGGGATTTCCAGAGCCAACAGGAGGGCACTCACCGAAGGAGCCTTGTCTCTGCCCAAACGGGCCTTGTTCCCTCCTTGCAAGCCCCCTGGCAGGGATTGCCTGAGGGTCCTTCTGACCAGCTGGCCAGAGGAGAGTGGTCTTGAGTCCCCCCAGGCTGGTGCAGAGGTTCCCTGGGTCTGCCAGGTTGTATGGGGCAACTTCCTCCGGGCAGGCCCCAGGCCCCAGGCTCTGCTCCAGACTCTCTCCATGAAGCCCTGGATAATAATAATGATGCTATTTGTTAAGCGCTTACTATGTGCCGAGCACTGTTCTAAGCGCTGGGGTGGATGCAAGGTAATCAGGGTGTCCCACAAGAGGCTCACAGTCTTAATCCCTATTTTACAGATGAGGTAACTGAGGCCCAGAGAAGTCAAGCGACTTGCCCAAAGTCACAGCCGATCAGTGGCAGAGCCAGGATTAGAGCCCACAACCTCTGACTTCCAAGCCGGTGCTCTTTCCACTAAGCCACGCTGCTTCTCCTAGACTGGGCAGCACTCAATAAATGACATTGTTTGATTGATTGATAGGCTTTGGGGAGCCAAGTTTTGGCTCCACCACTCGTTTGCCATGGAACGTTGGGCAAGTCACTTAAATTGTCTGGGCCACAGTTTTGTCTTCTGTAAAACAGGGATTATACACCTGTTCTCCCTCCCTCTCAGACTGTGAACCCCGTGAGGGACAGGAACCACGTCCAACCTGATTAACTTGTCTGTCGGTGCCCAGTGCTTAATTTAAAAAAAAATGGTACTTGTTAAGTGCTTATTTTGTGCCAAGCACTGTACTAAGTGCTGGGGTAGATATACGATAATCAGGTTTGTACAGAGCTTGGCACATAGTAAATACTTAACAAATACCACAATTACCTTTATTGTGATTATTATCATCAGGAAGCCCGTCTGGGGTCCCGATGCCATTCCTCCGGCTGGGGTTGTCTGAGGAAC
The DNA here is from genome assembly GCF_004115215.2 of Ornithorhynchus anatinus. NCBI lineage: Eukaryota > Metazoa > Chordata > Mammalia > Monotremata > Ornithorhynchidae > Ornithorhynchus > Ornithorhynchus anatinus. Next base: position 9,387,617 of record NC_041744.1, read on the forward strand.
CAGGCACAGTGCCGGCCTGGGTCAGGGAGGTCGTGGGAGCGGGAGCCCCTGGCTCTCGGCTGTCAAGCGGGATTCCCTCCGCTTCAGTGCCCGGGGCCCGTGCCAGGGCAGCCGGACACCTCCCACTTCCCGTGCCAGGACCTGTGCCCGGAGCGGGGAGAAGAGTGGGGTGACTGTCCCCACCCGGCGTGGGGGGAGAAAAGGGGAAGGAGGGGCCACAGACGAGGCCCAAGTCGCCTCGCTTTCCTCCCAGAGCGGCCACCATGCCTCACCAGTACCCGGCCCTGACGGCCGAGCAGAAGAAGGAGCTGTCGGACATCGCGCTGAGGATCGTGGCCCCGGGCAAGGGCATCCTGGCTGCCGATGAGTCCGTAGGTCAGTCAGAGCAATGTTGACCTGGGGGGTCCTGAGGGAGGGAGGTCCTCGGGTCCCGATCCCCCGGTCGTCCAGAGCGGGAAGAGAGAGGGAGGGACATGGAGGGTTTGGGACATCTACCCACCCCTCGGTGATGGTGGTGGGGGCATTCTCGTGCCCACTACAGGGAGTATGTCCAAGCGTCTGAGCCAGATCGGGGTGGAGAACACGGAGGAGAACCGACGCCTGTATCGCCAGGTGCTGCTCAGCGCCGACAGCCGCATCAACAAGTGCATCGGGGGGGTCATCTTCTTCCACGAGACCCTCTATCAGAAAGGGGACGATGGGACGCCCTTCGTCCGCACCGTCCAGGACAAGGGCATCGTCGTGGGCATCAAGGTGGGGGCCCTCCGGGGGCTGGGCATTAGGGCAAAGTCGCCTTCTGGGCTCCATGGGGATGCCCAGTGGGGCGGAGGGGTGCCGGGAGGGTCTCTTCAAATGCCTGCCCTTTCCCCTCTGTCAATTAATGGCATTTCAATCCACCAATGGTATTTATTGAGCGCTTACTGTGTATGGAGCACCGTACTAAGCTCTTGGGAGGGTAATAATAACAATGATGGTATTCGTTAAGCGCTTACTATGTGCCAAGCACAATATAAAAGTGTTGGCAGAAACGTTCCCTGTTCACAACAAGCTTATAGTCTAGAGGGGGTGACAGACATTGACATAAATATAATATGTAATTTAAAGTCTGTCCTCCTTGTCCCCTCCCCGCTAGGTTGATAAAGGTGTGGTGCCCCTGGCCGGGACCGACGGAGAAACCACCACCCAAGGTAGGAGAGCGGTTTGGGCAGAGCCGGGGGTGGCAGTGGGAGGGCGGGAGCCCGGGGGGCAGTCTGGGCTGGGGGTCTTGGCACACGGGCCAGGCTGACCCCGCCCCTGCAGGGCTGGATGGGCTCTCGGAGCGCTGTGCCCAGTACAAGAAGGATGGCGCTGACTTTGCCAAGTGGCGCTGCGTGTTGAAGATCGGCGAGCACACACCCTCCGCCCTCGCCATCCTGGAGAATGCCAACGTGCTGGCCCGCTACGCCAGCATCTGCCAGCAGGTAGGTGGGTGGTCGTGGGCACTGGGGGAGGGAGAGGCTTAGGTTGGGTCGGGCAGGTACGACGGGGTGGGGGACGGTCGGCGTTGGGGCTGGGTGCAGGCTCCGGTTCTCTCTCTGCCCTGAGCCCCACCCCTGCTCTCGCCCTTAGAATGGCATCGTGCCCATTGTGGAGCCTGAGATCCTGCCTGACGGAGACCATGACCTGAAACGCTGCCAGTACGTCACCGAGAAGGTGAGGCCGGGACTGGGCCCGCAGCCTCCCACCGTTGCCTGTCGACCCCGTCCACCTGCCTGTCAGCAGGGCTCCGGGAACGGGAGTGGAAAACTCAGGGAAAGGGCCTGGAGAGGACAGGTGGAAGGGGGCACGGAGTGAGGGAGGAAGGGTGCCAGGGCCAGGGCCGGCGCCCTGCACTGCATCCTCATGTCCTCCAGGTCCTGGCGGCCGTGTACAAAGCCTTGAGTGACCACCACGTGTACCTGGAGGGGACGCTACTTAAACCCAACATGGTGACCCCTGGCCACGCCTGCCCCACCAAGTACAGTGCCGAGGAGATTGCCATGGCTACCGTGTCTGCCCTACGGCGCACTGTGCCGCCCGCCGTGCCAGGTGTGGCTCTTCTCCGCCCTCCCCCCCTCCCCACCTGGGACCCAGGCCCCGTGCTAACGTGTACCTCTGTGTGTGTGTGTGTTAGATTGTGATATTGGACTCTCCCAAACACACCGTAAGCGCTCAGTAAGGGCGATCGATTGATGCTGCCCACAGGTGTCACCTTCCTGTCTGGTGGGCAGAGTGAGGAAGAGGCCTCCATCAACCTCAATGCCATCAATCGCTGCCCCCTGGTGCGGCCCTGGGCCCTGACCTTCTCCTACGGGCGGGCACTGCAAGCTTCGGCCCTCAGCACCTGGCGCGGACAGCGGGAAAACGAGAGCGCCGCTACGGAGGAGTTTGTGAAGCGGGCAGAGGTGGGGCGCGGGGGCCGGCGGGGACCGGGAAGAGGGTCTCAGTGCCCACGGGATCGATGAATCAAGAGTACCTACTGAGCACTTACTGTGTGCACAGCACTGTACTTAACCCTTGGGGGAGTTGGTAGACCCCCTGCCCTCACCAGAACGGGCCTGAGAATCTGGGCGGTGCCCAGGGGGAGTTGGTGACCCTCCCCCCGCCCCTTCTCCCCCTCCTCTTTCCCCCCCTTCTCCCTTTCCTCTCCTCTTCCCCCTCCACAGGTGAACGGGCTGGCCGCCCAGGGCAAGTATGAGGGGAGCGGAGAGGACGCGGGCGCAGCTGGACGTTCCCTGTACATCGCCAACCACGCCTACTGAGCGGGTCCTGCGCCCTCCCCGGCCCGTGCCACCTGCACCCAGCTTTGCCCATAGACATCGCCAGGAGCCCGTTAGCCAGCTAGCCCCAGGGAAGAGCAGAGGAGGGAGGGTCCCCGGGCCGCCATCTTACCACTGTGTCTCTCGCGTCACTGCGCCCCCTCCTCCGGGCAGGAGGCCGAGGAGGGAAGCGGATCCCAGAGGGGCTCTCGCAGGCGGCGGGGACCCCTGGGTCGGGGGACGGAGCAATCTGTAGGGGATTCCGGCCCCCCTCCCGTGGCCTCCACCCTTGCCTGCCCTTCGCAATCCCCACCATGACACTGTTGCTTCTCCTTTGGGGTCAGGCTGCCCCTTCCCCTCCCCTTGACCTCTGGTGGGAGAGGGGAGTCTGGGGGGGAAGACAGTATTGCCTCCTGCATTTTGTGTCTGTGCACCTCCAAGTGCCCTTTAGCCTCTGGATTAATAAACGGTAGTGAAGTCCGCTAGCGCCGTCTCTAGCCCTTAGTGTGAGTCAGTTCCCGAGGGTGGCACATGTGCGCGTGGGCCTGTGTGGGACTGGGGAGCGGGGGTTTCGGTGCTGGATACTTTTTAAAAAAAGTGGTATCTGTTAAGCACTTACGGTGTGCCAGGAGCTGAACTAAGCGCCGAAGATATAAACTAATCAGATGGGACTGTGAGTCCCGATTCGACTGGGAGCCCGTCATTAGGCGGGGATGCAGCATGGCTCAGTGGAAAGAGCCCGGGCTGGGGAGTCACAGGTCATGGGTTTGAATCCCGGCTCTGTCACTTGGCAGCTGGGTGACTGTGGGCAAGTCACTTCACTTCTCTGGGCCTCAGTGACCTCATCTGGAAAATGGGGATTAAGACTGTGAGCCTCACGTGGGACCACCTGATTACCCTGTATCTACCCCAGCGCTCTGCACAGAGTAAGCGCTTGACAAATACCAACGTTATCTAACTTCTCTGTGCCTCAGTTCCCTCATCTGTAAATGGGGATTCAATACCAGTTCGCCCTCCTACTTAGACTGTGAGCCTCATGTGGGACCCGATTATCTTGTGTCTACGCCAGTGCTCAGTACAGCGTTTGGCATATATTAAGCGCTTAACAAATACTATTCTTATTACTGTCTTGTGTGTGACCTTGGGCAAGTCACTTAACTTCTCTATGCCTCCATTTACCTCACCTGTAAAAAAGGGATTAAGATGGTGAGCCTCACGTGGGACATGGACTGTGTCCAACCTGATTAGTTTGCATCTATCTCAGCGTTCAGTACAGTGCCTGGCACATAGTAAGGACTTAACAAATACCATTAAAAACAAGACAACCCACCCCACCCCAAAAAATCCTCCAGACTCTCCTTGCCCCGGAAGGGGGCCCCAAGTGCCCCTCGTTCACTCATAGCACGTGGCTCAGCATAAAGTGCACAGGCTTGGGAGTCAGCAGTCGTGGGTTCTAATCCTGACCCTGCCACTTGTCAGCTGTGTGACCTCGGGGAAGCCACTTCACTTCTCTGTGCCTCAGTTTCCTCATCTGTAAAAGGGGGATTGAGATCGTGAGCCCCACGTGGGTCAGGGACCGTGTCCAACCCGATCTGCTCGTATCCACCCCAATGCTTGGTGCAGGGCCTGGCACACAGTAAGCAATTAACAAACACCCCAATAATAATTCTTCTTATTATTACAGTCTAGAGGACTCCACTCTGGGAGCAGGGATGGTGTCCTCTTTCCCCATCCCCATTAGGGGAAGCAGCGTGGCTTAGTGGAAAGAGCCCGGGCTTGGGAGTCAGAGGTCATAGGTTCTAATCCCGGCTCTGCCACTTGTGTGACTTTGGGCAAATCACTTCACTTCTCTGGGCCTCAGTGACCTCATCTGGAAAATGGGGATGAAGACTGTGAGCCCCACGTGGGACAACCTGCTCACCTTGCATCTACCCCAGCGCTTAGAACAGTGCCTAGCACATAGTAAGCGCTAAACAAATACCGTCATTATTATTATTGCCTCCTCCCAAGCGCTTAGTACAGCACTCAATAAATAGCACTGGTTGTGACAGGGAATGCGTCGACCCCCTCCGCTGCAGGGTGCTCTCCCAAAGGTGAGCACAGTGCTCCGCACCCAATAAGCGCTTAATAAATTGTTGGGGGCAGGGAATGTGATGGTGTGGTGGACTTTCCCCGGCGCTTAGTAGAGTGCTTTGGACACGATAAGCGCTCAATAAACACGACTGTTATTATTCAGTTATTAGCATGATATTATTCGCATAATACTAATATTAGCATTATAATGACTAATATCAGTATCACATTGATCATTACTTATATTATATATGTCTAATGATATAATTATACACAATGCAATCATATCATATACAATATGTTATATAATTATTGATTATATAAACCGATTTTCAATATTAGTAGGATCATCACTAATATCACTGTTATATTAATTATATATAATGTCGGATTATATAATCATATGCAATATAACTACATGATATATAATAGGCAATATAATTATTAATCGTATTATTAATAACAGCAATCAGATATAACTATATCTCTATCTATATATTATAGATATATATCGATTATATCTATATATATAATGTCATATAAGTATTAATCACACGATCAACATTAGTATTATGATTACTAACATCAGCATCATATTAATTATTAACGATATCATCATAGATCATATATAATGTCGTGGCTCAGTGGAAAGAGCACGGGCTTTGGAGTCAGGGCTCATGAGTTCGAATCCCAGCTCTGCCACTTGTCGGCTGTGTGACTGTGGGCAAGTCACTTCACTTCTCTGTGCCTCAGTTCCCTCATCTGTAAAATGGGGATGAAGACCGTGAGCCCCACGTGGGACAACCTGATTCCCCTATGTCTACCCCAGCGCTTAGAACAGTGCTCGGCACATAGTGAGCGCTTAACAAATACCAACATTATTATTATTAATGATATAATTACATATAATGCAGTTCTATTGTGTATGATATATTAATTATATAAATCAAACATCGCTATTAGTATTATCATTACTAATATAAGTATTATCAGTTATTATAATCCCAGGTATTAATGGCAAGGAGAGGAAATAGGGCAGGCGATGAGGGACCGCGCAGGCCGCGTCGAGGCGCGGCCCCGCCCCGCGTTTGTCGCGTCCGCGCGCCCGCGAGGTCGCGTGACCCTCCCCGCGGCCCGTAGGGGGCGCGGCCCGAACGGGGGCGGGGCCTCGTGTGTGGGGTCGTGACCACGCCCACTTGGCAAAGCCACGCCCCTCTCCCAGAGCGACCAATCAGGGATCGTCCCCGCCTCCTCTCCGGCCCCGCCCACCGCATCGGGCGGCGGGATGGCTTCCGATTGGCTGAGCGGCGGGGAGGGGCGTGGCTACGCGTCTCCCTCCTCCCCCCTCCCTCTCTTCCCCCTTCCCCACCGAGGCTGCGGGCAGCGAGGATGGCGGCGGCGGGGGCGGCCGGGGATCCAGGTGGGACGGAGGGGGAGGGTCCGGGGTCCGGGAGGCTTGGGACCTCCGGCCGGGCAGGGGCCGGGGCCGGGGGGCCCGCTTAGAGTAGCAGCGTGGCCTAATGGGGAGGGCACGGGCCTGGGTTCTAATGCTACCCCTGCCATTTGTCAGCTGGGTCACCTTGGACTGGTCCTTTCATTCATTCATTCGCGTGTGACCCCCCCCCCCCATTCATTCGTTCAGTCGTATTTAATAATAATAACAATGTTGGTATTCGTTAAGCGCTTAAAGAGCACGGGCTTTGGAGTCAGAGGTCATGGGTTCCAATCCCGGCTCGGCCACTTAGCTGTGTGACTGTGGGCAAGTCACTTCACTGTGCCTCAGTTACCTCATCTGTAAAATGGGGATTAAGAGTGTGAGCCCCACGTGGGACAACCCGATTCCCCTGTGTCTACCCCAGCGCTTAGAACAGTGCTGGGCACATAGTAAGCGCTTAACAAATACCAACATTATTATTATTATGTGCGGAGCACTGTTCTAAGCGTTGGGGGAGATACAGGGGAATCGGGTTGTCCCACGTGAGGCTCACAGTTAATCCCCATTTTACAGATGAGGGAACTGAGGCACGGAGAAGTGAAGTGACTTGCCCACAGGCACCCAGCTGACAAGTGGCAGAGCCGGCATTCGAACCCATGACCTCCGACTCCCAAGCCCAGGCTCTTTCCACTGTGCCACGCTGCTTCTCAGTTTAGTGAGCGCTTCCTAGGTGCAGAGCACTGGGCTGAGCGCTGGGAATATACAACTGGGCAACAGAGACCATCCCTGCCCAACGACGGGCTCGCAGTTTAAACGGGGGAGACAGCAAAACAAGTAGGCAGTAGGAGTCAGTCCCTTAACTCTCTGGGCCTCAGTTACCTTGCTTGTAAAAGAGGGATTCATTCAGTCGTATTTATTGAGCGCTTACTGTGTGCAGAGCAGTTAAGAGTGTGACCCCCATTCATTCATTCGTTCCATAGTATTGAGCGCTTACTATGTGCTGAGCACCGTACTGAGCGCCTGGAGTGTACAATTCGGCAACAGAGACAATCCCTATAACGGGCTCACAGTCGAAACGGGGGAGACAGACAGCAGAACAAAACAAGCAATCTAGCGCGGACATAATGTTGGTATCTGTTAAGCGCTTACTATGTGCCTAACACTGTTCTAAGCGCTGGGGTAGATACAGGGTGATCAGGGCGTCCCACACGAGGCTCACAGTCTTAATCCCTATTTTACAGATGAGGTAACTGAGGCGCCAAGAAGTTAAGTGACTTGCTCAAAGTCACCCAGCTGACAGGTCGCGGATCGGGATTAGAGCCCGTGACCTCTGACTCCCAAGCCCAGGCTCTTTCCACCGAGCCTTGCTGCCTATCTAGCGAAATAAATAGTGAAATAAATTTATTGAAATAAAGGGGTAATAAATAACATATGCACGGTGCTGAGGGGAAGGAGGAAGAGCAGAGGGCGGGAGAGGGGAAAGGGGGACTCAGTCTGGGAAGGCCTCCCAGAGGAGGTGAATGCGACATGGACCGTGTCCAAACCATCTTGTATCCACCCAGCGCTTAGTAGAGGGCACATAGCGCTTAAATACCACAATTATTGTTATTATTTTTATCTCTGGGTGGGGCCTGGAAGGCTGGTGGGACCCCTGGGTGGGGAGGGAGTGGGGTCTGGGTGGGGCCGACGAGACCTTGTGTGAGAAAGGGAGTCTGGTGGGAAGGTGGGGGAAAGGGCAGGGCCTGGGAAGAGTGGTGGGACCCCTGGGTGGGGAGTTCTGAAGGCCCCCTCCCCACCCCCGGCCCGGGAAGCGATCAGAGGAGAAGGGGATTAATTAGGGGATGAGAGGGAATGGGGCTGTAGTTTGGGAAAGGCAGGTGGGGAGTGATGTTTTACTTCCATACAGTTATAAAATCGAGGGAGGGCTGGGGTCCTCCACCTCCCCCTCTCACCCCAATCTCCCCGGTCCCCCCCCGGCCCCCCAGAGAAGGTGCGGGGCAAGTACGCAGCGCTGTCATTCGCTACCGTGGCCATCGTGGTGGGGCTGCCCCTGTGGTGGAAGACGACGGAGACGTACCGGGCCTCCCTGCCCTACAGCCAGATCAGCCAGCTGGGCGACCTGCGGGTAAGGCCGGGCGGCCGGATTCAAGCGTCGGGTCTGGACGGGAGGCGGGGGCCGGAAGGAGCTGGAGGAGGACCAAGAACCCCCTTTGGGTTGTAGGGAAAAAGATGATGCCAGTCAATCGACGGTATTCATTGAGCGCTTACTATGTGTACTAAGCATTTGGGAGACCACAACCGAGTTGGCCGACATGATCTCTGCCCCCAGCGAGCTTACGGACTAGAAGGACTAGACAGACATTAATATAAATAATTTATAACGTTAAAGATGTGTACATAAGTGCTGTGGGGTTGAGGGTGGTGCTCAAAGGTCACAGATCCAAGTGATGGGGGATGCAGAGGTGAGAGGGAGCCGGGGAAAAGAGCGCTTAGGGAAGGCTTCTTGGAGGAGACGTCCCATAATGGTTTGAAGGTGAGGAGGGTGGTGGTCTGGCATATATGGAGGGGGAGAGTGTTCCAGGCTAGTGGGAGAACTGAGGAAGGGGTTAGGGGAGAGAGAGAGACGAGATCAAGGCACGGTGATGAAACTGGTGCTAGAGGAGCGAAGTGTGCAGGGGCTGTAGTAGATCAGTGAGGTAGGAGGGGACAAGTTGATTTGAGTGCTTTAAAGATGATGGAAAGGAGGAAGCCCCTGCTAAGCCCCTGACCCTCTTTCCCTCCCAGCTCCAGCTGACTGTACCCATCTCAGTGGTCTTTGCCAAGGGGGCACTGCCCATTGAGGCCCAGAGGAAGCTGCCTTACACAGACACCCAGGAGAGAAAGATCCCCCTCAATTGTGAGTGAGCCCAGTGCCCCTGCCCTGGCCAAATCCTTGGACTTTGGGGGGCGGGAGATGGGGGTCCTCACGGTGCAGGAAGCTGAGCTCCGCTGCTCCGAGACGGTTGGGCTGGAGGGGTGGGGGTGGGTTCAGGCATTTGGGAGATTGGGTCAGTATTACCTCCTCTGCTACTTCCCCTCCCTGCAGACAAAATGACCATCAACTGCCTCTTTGAGAAGTCCTACCGGAACACCATAGACCAGGAGGAAGTGGCTCTGGGCCTCGCCAATGTGCAAGGTAGCACTCTTAAGTCCCACTAGTTTGGGTTCTTGTTTCACTCTTCTTCTGCACAGTGCAAACCAGTCGGTCGTATTTATTGAGCGCTTACTATGTGCAGAGTGCTGTACTAAGCGTTTGTATCAGAACTGGAAGACCTGTTTCCTGTCCACAGCTTACAGTTTACTGGGGGAGAGTAAAGTGCTTTCACATCAATGATCACACTTTTTAAAATTTTCTTGTCTCCAGAAGGCAGAAAGCTTTAGTGGAGTGTGTTCTCTCCATTTTATAGTGGAGAAACTAAGGCTTAGGGGGATATAGTGAAGCAGAGTGGCCTAGTGGAAAGACCATGGGAATGGAGGTCGGGTGGACAGGGCTGGGTGCCCAGAGACTTGGGTTCTAATACCGGCTCTGTCACTTGCCAGCTGTGGGACCATGGACAAGTCACTTAACTGCTCTGTGCCTCAGTTTCCTCACCTGTAAAATGACGATTCAGTGCCTGTTCTCCCTCCCCCTTATTTCCATATGGGACAGGGACTCTGTTCAAATGACGATCGTTCATTCAATAGTATTTATTCATTCATTCAATAGTATTTATTGAGCGCTTACTATGTGCAGAGCACTGTATTAAGCGCTTGGGATGAACAGTCGGCAACAGATAGAGACAGTCCCTGCCGTTTGACGGGCTTACAGTCTAATCGGGGGAGACGGACAGACAAGAACAATGGCAATAAACAGCGTCAAGGGGAAGAACATCTCGTAAAAACAATGGCAACTAAATAGAATCAAGGCGATGTACAATTCATTAACAAAATAAATAGGGTAACGAAAATATATCGTGTATCTAGTGTGGTGTTTTGCACTGTGCCAAACACAATTTTTTATTATGGTGTTAAGAGATGTGCCCAAAGACCCTTGGTGTGTCAGGGGCCAAGCCAGAAGTTCAGCCAATTAATCCTCTGTATTTATTGAGGTTTACCATCTGCAGAACACTGGGCTAAGCGCTCGGGGGAGTACGTCAGAACAGAGTTGGAAGACATGGTCCCTGCCCGTAACGAGCTTTCAGTCTAGAGGAAATTGAGAAATTGATCCCAGGTCTCTTGACCTCTAGGCCCCAGGGCATCTGGGGAGGTAGGATGGGGTCAGAGGTTAAGGGGGTAGGGAGGACTAGAGGGCGGGAGCCCTCTCCTCCCTGACACTTGTTGCCCTCTCCAGAGGCTGATGCTGTGTTATCACTGGTGCAGGAGGCCCCGGAGGGCATGCTGACTGTGTACGTGGTCCCCGAAGCCTCCTCGCTGCTCCCCCAGGTAGACCGATCCCTGAGTCCCCCCCACCCTGCTCCCCACACTCCCAGGACCGGCTGGCTGGGCCTCTCAGCACCCCCGGGTTCAAGGTTCTGCAGGGTCCGGCGAAAGTGCGGGGCCTCCCCGTGACGCGGCCTCCCCTTTGGGGCTGATGTCTGCTTGACACTGGGTTCCGTCTGGGAGCCTTCCCCGTTCCCTCCTGGGCTTCGCTGCCTGGCATTCCCCAGCCTCAGGAATCTCTCCAGGCCCCTGGATTGAGCAGAGGGAAGGAGGGGCAGTGGTGCAGATGGAGCAGGGGCGGGACCAACCGGGGTTCACCTGGTCTGCCCCGATTCCCAGTCAGGAAGGCGAGTGTCTCCCCTGTTGCCACAGGTGGCCGAAGCCGCCGTCTCCCTCGACTACCTCTTCCTGAGTTTCTCGCTTCCAGGAAGTTTGCCCTGTTAGTTCACTTAAATTTTCCTTGCCACACCAAAGTCCCTTTCCCCGAATTCTGCCCCACGTGGAAAAAGTGTCTTCTCCGGGGCCTGAAGGGAAACCTGGGAGTGGCTCTTTTCGGGGAGAGGGGCGGGGGGCTGCCGGGTCCTGTCAGAATGTGGCTCTCAGGCCTGGCTTCTCCCCCTCTGTTGTTTCCGATCCCGGGCAGGACGTGATGGGCTACGTGGGGAAGCGGCGGGGCGCAGTGGTCCGGGGGGCGAGGGGCCAGCAGGCCCTGGCGCTGGTGGAGCAGCGGGTGCAGCAGGTGATCCAGGCCACGTCGGTCACCGACGACGTCCTTGCGGCCGCCCTGGCCGATCGCCTCTCTGGGGACAAGTGGAGCTCAGACCGCCGGCGGCCGCTCAAGTCCAGCCTGGGTAGGGAACTGGGCGCGGCACTCTCCGGGGAATGTGGGAGAGGGGTGGGTCCCTCCCGGTTCCCACTCTCTGCGATCCTGCAGATTCCCGTCATGGGGTCTGGGGACCAGGCGGCAGCCGTGCGGCGACGGGGGCGCGCCACCAGTCGGTCCGGCCTCACCTTCCGTCTCTGACGGCGAGAGCCTCGTCTGGCTTGGCCTAGCCGAGGTGGACCCCCGCGGGCCAGGCGGATTCTCTGTGTCCCCGGGGTCTGGCCGGTGCCTCCACCGCCACCCTCTCGCCCGTCCAGGTTACGAGATCACCTTCAGCCTCCTGAACCCGGATCCCCGGTCCCACGACGTAAGATGGGCCATCGAGGGGGCGGTGCGCCATTACGTGCAGCCTTTTCTGGACAAGCTGCGGCCCGCCGCCAACTTCTCCGTGGACTCCCAGGTGAGCAGACAGAGCGGCCCCGTGGACGCCCGGGATCCCGGTGGCCGCCTCAGTCTCCTCGGGGAGGACCAACCCGCCGCGGGCAGGTTCGGAGGCTGGGACCCGCTCTCAGCCTCAGGGGTCCCGGGGGACGGTTACTACTGAGTCCCTGTTCTGTGCGGGAGGAGCACGGACCTACCGCTTCACCGCTGTGGAACCCGGGCAAGTCACTTAACTTCTCCATCCGAAAAATGGGGGTGAAATACCTCTTCCTCTTTTTCAGTCAGTCAGTCGATGGTATTTGTTGAGCACACACTGTGGGCCGAGCCCCGTATTAAGCGCTTGGGAGAATATGATATAACCATATAAGTCCCATGTGGAACAGCAACTGTGTCCAAATTGTGTCTACTTAACAGAGTGCTTAGCGTATAGTAAGTGCTTAACAAATAGCCACAGTAACTGTTATTATGTACCTGGGGGCCTGGTTTGACCCAGGGCTTGCCAGGGGCCAAGAAACAGCGATCAGGAGTGGGGCCCCGGTCGATGGGTGAGGGTGCCCCAGGGAACCCCAGCCCAGCCCACCCAATCCAAGCCCGGTGGCCCTCTCTGGGAGCGGCCAGGAGAAAATGGGCTCAGCAGCCCGTGCCACTCCTCTGTTGACTTCCCGAGTTAGGGAAGCAGCGTGACCTAGCGGATAGAGCACAGGCCTGAGAGTCAGAAGGACCTGGGTGCTCGTCCCGCCTCCGCCACTTGTCTACTGTGTGACTTCGGGCAAGTCACTTCATTTTTCTGGGCCTCAGTTACCTCATCTGTAAAATGGGCATTCAGACTGTGAGCCCCTTGTGGGCCAGGGAAGGTGTCCAACCTGATCAGCTCATATCTTCCCTGCTTAGAACAGAGCTTCACCCCTAGTATGTGCTTAGCACATGCCGTCATCATCATCCTCTCCCTAACCGCCCCCTTTCTGGGACTTCATCCAGTCTCCCTTCTTCCCCTCCCAGATCCTGTACTATGCGATGCTGGGGGTGACTCCCCGCTATGACACCGCCTCAGCCAGCTACGTACTGCCAGTTCACAGCCTCCCCCATGTCATCAACCCTGTGGAGGCCCGGCTGGGTGAGGGCCGTTCCCGGGGACCCAAGGCCCCTCTCCGGCCTCCGGGGTGGTCAGCTCTTCTCTCCCGGGATGTGGATGGGGGTGGTGGGGTGCTTGGGGGGGCTGGGGAGGGCTGGAGGTATGTGGCAGGGGGGCCCGAAAAGGGCTGGGACCTTCTTTGGGGAGCCGGTGGGCCACCTGCCCTGGACTTCTCAGAATCCTTCACTCTCTCGTTCTCCTTCAGGTTCCAGCGCTGCCTCTCTCTACCCGGTGCTCAACTTTCTCCTGTACGTCCCCGACCGATCCCATTCCCCTCTGTACATTCAAGACAAGGACGGAGCCCCCGTCGCCACCAACGCCTTCCACAGTCCCCGCTGGGGCGGAATCATGGTATGGGGCCTCACTCCGCCTCCCGGGGGGGTGGAGCCGGGCGGGGGGATGCCGTTGCGGACAGGTGCGTGCCGCCCCGGGGTCATCCGGGGTTCTGTGCCTGCCCCAGTCCCTGCCCCCACCGCCGGGGGCCAGCCTGGGCCAGGGAGAGCGTGGGAATGGTCCAGGCTCGATCGGAGGGGCCGGAGGGCACAGTCCTAAACCCCTCCCTCTTTTCTCCGCTCCTCCCCAGATTTATAACGTGGACCTCAGTGCCAGCAATGCCACCGAGCTGCCCGTGCGGGTGGAGGTGGACATGGTGCGAGTGATGGAAGTGTTCCTGGCGCAGCTGCGGTGAGCACCGCCCCCTCCTTTAGGGACCCTAGCCAACCCGGGCGGGGTAGGGGGGGAGCAGCTCCGCTGGGTCCCCGTCACACCATCGTTCTCCCCTCCCCCTCCTCCCACCCCTCCCAGGCTGCTCTTCGGGATCTCCCAGGCACAGGTGCCCGCCGACTTCCAGCTAGAGAACCCGGGGAACGAGGGGCTGGCGGCTTGGGAGCTGGACCGGCTGCTGTGGGCCCGGACCGTGGAGAATATTGCCACAGTGGCCACCACCCTGACTTCTCTGGCCCAGCTGCTGGACAAGATCGGGAACATTGTCATCAAGGACGATGTGGCCTCGGAGGTGGGTCGGAGGAAGGGGCGGGGGATCCTCCCTGGTGCCGGGGGACGACTGCCCCTGCCAGGAGAGGAGCAGCTCGCTGGCTTGTTTTCCTCCTGTGGAAATGCTCATGCTTCCCGGTGTTCAAAGGGGGAAACCGAGACTGAGAGAGTCGTATACTTAGGGTTTCAGCTGAGAGATAAGAAATGCCATCTCTGGAGGGTTCCCTTCCCATGTCCCTCTCTTTCCCCAAAGTTCTCGGTAAAACAACCCAGAAAAGTCAACAGGGGCAGGGCTTACCCTCATTGACTTGTGGGGAAACGGAGGCCCAGAGACGACTTGCCCCAGGGCTCGCAGAGCTCTTGGCCAGAGCTGAGGTTGGACCGTGGTTCTCTTGCGTCCCAGCCCCCGGTTCTCCTGACCATGGCCCCCTTTCTCTTCTCCTCCTCTTCTCCCCGATCTCGATTGTACCGCCAGGTGTACCAGGCGGTGGAGGCGGCCCAGAGCGCAGCAGCAGAGCTAGAGGCGGGCCGGCTGGGCCCCGCCTTCCAGGCCAGCCGGACGGCGGTGACCTCATCAGAGAGGGCCTTCTTCGACCCCTCCCTCCTGCACCTGCTCTACTTCCCCGACGACCAGAAGTTCGCCATCTACATCCCCCTCTTCCTGCCCATGGCCGTGCCCATCCTGCTGTCACTGGTGAAGATCCTCCGCGAAGCTCGGCAGGCCCGGAAGGAGTCCCTGAAGACGGACTGAGACCGCCCGGCGGAGGACGGGCGAGGGGGGACGCCTCCGCCTTCCATTCATAGAGACCGGATTGGGTCGTCTCCTTTCCGGGGGACCTAGAGAGGCCTGAACCAGCTGCCTCCAGCCCCCGGGTGCCTGAAGAGACGGGGTGAGGGCCCCACTCTCCTAGGGCGACCAGGGTGCCAACCCTGGACTCCAGCCCTCAGGCCGGCGAGGCGTCGGTCTCTGGACTCAGCCCTCCGGGGTCACGCCAGCCCCGTCTCGATCGTCTCCCGCTCTACCTCCCGCGCTCTCCCTGACATTTGCAGTCACACTGGCCAGACGAGGGTTGGGTGAGGGGCCGAGCCTGGGGCCGTGGGGAATAAAATCCCCAGAGGCCCCGCCATCTGCGCCTGCTTTCCTCCAGCCCCTTGGAGTGGGGTCCTGCACACGGAGCCAGGACTGACTGGAAGGCTGAACCCGGCGATTGCCTGGCTCCCTCTCCGGCGCTGACCCGAGGAGGGTGGGAGAAAATGGTGCATTGGTGGCTCTCAGAACCCACGGTGCTGGGAGCAGAGCCGGGTAGGTCAGGGGCCCCCCAAGATGGTGGCAAGAGGGGTGGGAGCTGGGAAGGGGCTGGGTGGCACTGGGGGCCGGAGTCCAGTTCCTTTCTTCTCAGAGGAGCTATTGGGGCCTGGCTGGCTGGATAAACGGTGGGAAGAGGAGGTGGCCGCGATAGAGCAGGGCCGCGATGGTAAAGCCTGGATCTGCTCCGGGCTTTGATTCCGTTCTGGCTCCCCCGCCCCCTCTCTCTTCCCCCTCTCCCCCCCAATCTGGTGGGCCACGGCACCTCCCCTGCCCCCGGACCCCTTCGCAGTGTCGACCCCAATCCGGCCTCGTTTGGACCGGCCGCCATCGTGGCAGGGGGCGGCGAGGCGGGACGTGGGAGGGTTAGTGTAGAGTCCTGTATGTCCTCCCTGTCCCTTACCTCCTGATCTCCACTGGCCTTGGGTTGAAGGAACCCGGGGCGCAGAGGGGGTCGTCCAGGACTGTGTGCCGGACCTTATCCTTTCCGATCCTCCCCCCGGTTCCAAGGAAGGGCCGCTGTCCTGCCCCCTCCCTCGCTCCCATGTGCTCTGTTGATCTCTGACTCCTCCCCTCCCGCTGGCGCTGAGATCTCTACGTTCCAGCCTGATTTGCCATCTGCTGCTAGTGGGCTCTGGGCCTGAACCAACTGTTACGCTCCCCACCCGGCCTTCCCCCGCTTCACTCGCTTCTGGTCCAGCCAATAAACAAGTGCATACTGAGCTTTCAAGCGGCCCAGAACTATCCTAGTTGCTTAAAGTCCAGACTGGAGAGTTGAGACGGTTCTTTCTCTCAAGGATTGTACAGAACCAGCCAAGGGGGGCATCCAGCATGGCCTAGGGGAAAGAGCACGGGCCTGGGAGGCAGGAGACCTGGGTTCTATGACTTGTTCCGCTTCTGGCCACCGTGCGATCTTGAGCAAGCCGTTGGACTTCGCTGGGCCTCAGTTTCCTCATCTGTGAAATGGGGATTCACTAAGTGTTATCACCCTCTGATTTTGAGCTCTGTTTGAGACGGGGGCTGTGTCTGTCCTGATTATCTTGTTCCTACCCTGACAGTTGAGCACCTCCTAAGTGCTAACAAATCCTGTAAATATTATTAGCCAACTTGAGGTATAGTGTTTCTATAGCAGCATGGCCTAGTGGATAGAGCATGGGCGTGGGAGACAGAAGGACCTGGGTTCTAATTCCGGCTCCGCCACTTGTCTGCTGTGTGTCCTTGAGCAAGTCACTTAAATTTTCTATGGCTCGGTTACTTCATCTGTAAAATGGGGATTAAGATTGTGAGTCCTCTGTGAGACTGGGATACTGCAAAGCCTGATTAACTTATATCGACCCCAGCACTTAGTACAGTGCCTGGCACGTAATAAGCACTTAAATGCTATAAAAAGAAATATAAGGACTTAATAATCTGATCAGGAGGGAATGGATCATTGATCGAATTTCCTGAAGTTGCTTTGCAACATGACCCAGTGAAAGGAGCATGAGATTGGGAGGCAGGAGACCTGGGATCTAATTTCAATTCTGTCCCTGGCCACTGAATGACCTTGGTTGAGTCCATGTGCCTCAGTTTCCTTATCTGTAAAATAGGGTTATTACCTGCTCTTCCTACCTCTTAGATAATAACTGTGGAATTTGTTAGTGCTTATTATGTGCCAAGCACAGGGGTAGATGCAAGATAATCAGGCCGGACCCAATGGGGTTCGCCCTCTGAGGGGGAGGGAGAACAGCTAGTGAATCTCCATTTTACAGATGAGGAAACCGAGACCCAGAGAAGTGAAATGACTTGCTCCAGGTCACCTAGGCAAAAGGCGGAGCCAGGATTAGGACCTGGTCCTGTTGAATCCCAGGCCTGGGCGCTCTCCACTAGGCTATACTGCTTCTCGTGAGCCCTCTGGGGGATGGGCCGCGTCTGATCTGATTATCCTGTTAATCCAGCCTTCTGCATGACCCAGAATCAGGGCTTAGTAAATGCCAGAGTTACCTTACCTTCAAAGAGGATGGGAGCAAGAGGCTACTCGATGCCTAGAGCTGTGGTATTTGCCTGTGCCGGCCGACATAGTGTCCTCGTTATTTATTGAGTGCTTACCGTGTGCAGAGTACTGTACAGATCACTTAAAAGAGTGCAATGCAGAGTTGGTAGACATGTTCCCTGATTATAAGGAGCCTACAGTTTAGGAGGGGAGACAGATATTAATATAAATGAACAGCAAAAAAGTACATAAGACCTGTGGGGCTGAAGGCTATTAAGTGCTATAAATCCTAGGCAGTTCCTCCTTGGCTCTGGATTTCCCAACCCACCCCCAAAGACATTCCAGGGAAGGACATCCTATAATTCCTCTTGGAGGTACCAATCCCCACTTCAGAGACTCTTAGGGCAAGAAACTCAAATATTCTCATCATGTTAAGCTAAACCTATGGGGCTGCTGGCCCTCTTTCCATCTACCACTGGGTATCTCTTCCTCTCTCTGGCCCCAGAGTCCTAGGGGAAGGAAGTGATTAACCTTGGCAGCCAAAGGAAGAGAAGCAGCATGGCCCAGGTCTTATGGTATTTATTGAGTGCTTATTACGCTCTCACTGTCAGGAGATGTTAAATGTTACATGATACATGTTAAGTCAGACGCTGTCCTTGTCCCACATGGGGCTCATGGTCTAAGTAGGAGGGAGAACTGGTATTGAATCCCCATTTTACCATTGATGAAACCGAGGCACAGAGAAGTTGTGACTCGCCCAAGGTCAGGGGAGAGCTGGGACTAGAACCCAGGTCCTCTGACTCCCGGGCCTGCATCCTTTTTTTGGCTATGTCACCCTCCTCCTCCTCCTAAACTCTATCCTCAAGGACCCAAAGACTGCATTCAATTCATCAATCACAGGAATTTACAGATTAAGCAGTTATTGCTGCTAATAAACTCTCTTATAACCCTTACCCTTCTCTGACTCCACCGTGTCCCCTCAATCCCCTCCCTCTAATCAACCCTCTTCTACTCCCTTCTGCCTCACCCTCATATTTTGATTTGCACCTTTACTCTCCATCCCCACAGCTCTAATGTTCATAACTGTAATTTATTTCTATTAATGACGGTCTCCCCCTCTAATCGTAAACTCCTTGTGGGCCGGGAACGTGTTTACCAACGTGTTACATCGTTCGCTCCCAAGCGCTTAGTACAGCGCTGTGCACCCAGGAGCGCTCAGTAAATACGAGCGATAGATGGATTGATTTGATTGGTCTTTGGGGAGCTGCTGCCCCCTCCTCACCTTGGTGTGGCCCGTGCCCCAAGCGGGTCGGCGAGGACTTGACCCAGGACAAGGACCCCGCCGAGGAGATGAGGGGGGCTGAATACCAGGCCCATAGTGGGGAGGCCGGGGCAGTTGGCGGTCAAGCGATGGTATTTATTGAGTTGATACTCTGTGCAGAGCACTGCCCTAAGCGCTTGGAAGTGTGCAACAGAGTTGGGAGATACAATCCCTCCCCTTAAAGACTGTATGACCCAGGCTGGGAGATGGACCCTAAGATGAATTACAGGTAGGGGGAAGCAAGAGTGTAAAGACATGTACCTAAGCGCTACCCTTCCCCTGGCCTGGGCAGGGAATGTACCCGTTTATTGTTGTACTGTACTCTCCCAAGCGCTGCGCACAGGGCCGTGCGCACAGCAGACGCTCAATAAATGCAATCGGATGAATGAAAGGAGTAAAGTGTTTAGAGAGTGAGGACTGAAGTGCAGGAGTGACAGAGAAGGGCGGGTGAATAGGGTGGGGGGCCGAGAGAGAAATCAGGGAAACCTTCCTGGAGGTGTGGGGGATGCTGGTAGAGTTCTAAAGAGAGGGAGACGGTGGAAGTAAAGGCGGAAGGGGTGGGCGGAGGACACGGGGACAGGATGGGAAGGGGGACCATCAGGACGAAGTTGGGGATGGAGGCAGAGAGCGGGGATGGGGGCGGGGCTGTGGAGCCCTAATATCCCGGCTGGACTATCGTGTCAGCCTCCTCTCTGATCTCCCCTCCTCCTGTCTCTCCCCACTCCAGTCTATTCTTCATTCCGCTGCCCTGATCATCTTCCTGCAGAAAGGCTCTGGGCCTGTCACTCCCCTCCTTGAAACCCTCCAGTGGTCGCCTGTCAACCTCCGCACGAAACAAAAACTCCTCACTCTGGGCTTCAAGGCTGTCCATCCCCTCGCCCCCTCCTACCTGTCCTCCCTTCTCTCTTTCTCCCGCCCACCCCGTCCACTCCGCTCCTCTGCCGCTCGCCTCCACACCGTCCCCCGTTCACGCCTAACCCACCCTCGACCCCCGGCCCCCGTCCTCCCGCTGTCCCGGAACGCCCTCCCTCCTCACCTCCGCCAAACTAACTCTTTTCCCCTCTTCAAAGCCCTCCTGAGAGCTCACCTCCTCCGAGAGGCCTTCCCAGACTGAGCTCCCCCCTTTTCCCTCCGCTCCTCCCCCTTCCCCCTTCCCCTCCCCTGAACCCCCTTTCCCTCTGCTCCTCCCCCTTCATTCTATTTACGCGGCTCAGTGGAAAGAGCCCAGGCTTGGGAGTCCGAGGTCATGGGTTCCAATCCTGACTCTGCAACTTAGCTGTGTGACCGTGGGCAAGTGACTTCTCTGTGCCTCAGTGACCTCATCTGTCAAATGGGGATGAAGACTGGGAGCCTCACGTGGGACAACCTGACGACCCTGTATCTGCCCCAGCGCTTAGAATAGTGTCTGCACATAGTAAGCGCTTAACAGATATCAACATTATTATTATTTATCGTGATTATGTTGTCTGGTTTTTGTCCGTCTGTCTCCCCCGCTTAGAGGGTGAGCCCGTCGTGGGACGGGGATGGTCTCTCTGTCTGTTGCCCAATTGTCCATTCCAAGCGTTTAGTCCAGTGCTGCGCACATAGTCAGCGGTCCAAAGAGACGATTGAATGAATGAATGAGGTCGGGGCGGGGCCGTGTGGGTGGGCGTGACGGTGGGTGGGCCCTGTGGGTGCCACCCGCCCCTGCCCCGTTGCGAGCCCGGCCGCCGCCGTCAGCCGGTGGGCAGGGCGGCCCGGGCCGGGGCCATGAAGGTGAAGCAGGGCGGCGGGGGGTCCGGGGGGTCCGGGGGGTCCGGGGGGCCCGGGGATGGCGGGTCTGCAGCGGAGCCCCGAGCGGAGCCGGACCTGCAGCTGCTGCGGGGGAAGGCGCAGATCGGGCCCGAGGACGTGCTGCGGCTGCAGAGGATCACGCCCGGTGAGTGGCGATGCCCGCACCCGCAGGACGGGGGTCCCCCAGGCCCCGCGCCCCCCTTCCCTGACCCCCCTCACACTCTGAAACCGGCCGGGAGCGGGGACCCCCTCCCCCTCTCCTCCCCTCCGGACTCTCACCGGTCTCAGCTGCCCCCATCTCCTTCCCATCACTGCTGGCTTCAAAATCCGGCGCTTCACCTGCACTTCATTATGATAACGGTATTAGTGTGACCCAGTCCCCGTCCCCCGGTGGGCTCACAGTCTCCATCCCCGTTTTACAGATGAGGGAACTGAGGCCCGGAGAAGCCAAGTGACTTGCCCGAGGTCACAGAGCAGCAGACGAGGGGTGGAGGTGGGATTAGAACCCATGACCTCGTGACTCCCGGGCTCTATCCGCCGCGCCGTGCTGCTTCTGTAGTTAACCGTGCCTGGGGGTCAGGGGGCAGGCCTGGGGTTGGCCGGGCCTCCGAGTTAATAGAAAGAGCCGGCTGGGGCCGGGGTTGGGGTTGGGGTGGACAGGCCTCGGGGACCACGTGGGTGGCCGGCAAGCAGCAGAGGGGACCACTGGGTTGCAAAGCGTTGGCCCCGACTCCGAGGGTGAGGTGCCCCTGGGGAGAACTGAGGTGTGGGGAACCTGGAGGAGGAGGAGGGGGCTGCTTGGGAAAGGGGCTTTTGGGCTGAGGGCATTCCACTCCTTGAACTGTCCCCACCGGGGAAGGATGGCGGGGTCGGTGGGAGCCTTCGCCCCCTCCCCTCTGGTGAATTAACATGGCAGGCCGGATTCACAGAGTCACAAGGTCACGGGGAATCTGACCGCCAGTCAATGCCACTGAGTCCTGCTGGAGGCAGGTAGGGTCCCCATGCTCACCCCTCGGTCCCCTGCCCCGGTAAGTATGAGATGGTGAGGGAGGAGGAGGGTGCCCGCATCCTCTGCAGGTGTGGGCAGGAGAGGCAGGAAGTTCCCAGACCCTCAGATAAGAGCACCCGGGCATCGGTCTGCCCCCCCGACCGGAGTCCCGTCGTCTGGCTGGAAGAGCGCTGAGCCGGGAGGCGGGAGAACGGTGGGAGAACGGCAGGTGACCCAGGTCGTGGGCTTTGTAGAAAGGATGAGGGAGTGGCCCCGAGTGCCCTCGGCTAGAGCCACGGGTCTGGCCACCTGCTCTGGCCTTGCCCGCTCCGGTCCCTAGGTCTCTAGAGAGCCTGCCGTGCTCGGTCCCGCATGACTGCCTGCTGCATGCGCCATCTCCGCCGGACCTGAGGCCGTGGAGAAGGGGCGGATTGGAAAAGGGAGGCCCAAAGACCAGGGCCATACCACACCCCTGGCTCCCTAGGAAAGGGCTGGGTCTCAGGGGCTCGTTCCTCACTGTGGGGAGAAGGGGCCGGGGGAGAGTGAGACTGTGAGAAAATGGCTTCACGGTGCTGTACGAGAGAGGAAGTGGGAGGCTTGGGGCTGGGGAAAAGACAGGGATTTGAGGAGAGGGGCCTGGGCTGATGGTCGGAGTTTTGAGGTTTGTTGGGATGGTTACTGTGTTTGCTATCATACTTGTTTTGGTTCCATATATGTTGCTATAGCATTTATGAGGTGCTGGGATTTGGGAATCTAAGAAGTTTTGGAATGTCCATTCCTGGATTTTTTTTTAATAGTATTTGTTAAGTGCTTACAATCTGCCAGGCACTGTACTAAGCGCTGAGGTAGATTTAAGCTCATCAAGTTGGAAACGGTCCGTGTCCCACGTGGGGCTCACAGTCCTAATCCCCATTTTACAGATGAGGTAACTGAAGCACAGAGAAGTGAAGTTATTTGCCCAAGGTCACACAGGAGACAAATAGTTGGAGCTGGGATTAGAACCCAGATCCTTCCGACTCCCAAGCCCCTGGGATCCCTGTGGAGGGCAGGACTAGGAGGGCAAGGCACCAGGTCATGCTACTTCTCAGTACCTGTCCAGGACTGGTTGTTGGGTACGCTTACCAGGGGGCCTTGGGTCGAATGGGAGATGGGATGCAGTTTCCTGGAGGGAATTGACTGTGATCCTCATGTGGGACGAAGACTGTGTCCAACCTGATTATCTCGAATCTAACCCGGCACTTAGTACAGCACTTAGTATCATCATCATCATCATCCAGTATAATTATTATTATTATTAGAGGCAGGAGCAACAGTGGAAGTGGGAGTGTCAGCTCACTGTGGGCAGGGAATGTGTCTGATGTTTTATTGTACTCTCCCAAGTGCTTAGTACAGGGTCCTGCACCCAGTAAGCACTCACTAAATACAATTGGTTGAGTGTTGTTCCAGGGCTCAACAGAGAAGTGGAGAGCTGAAGGGAGAGCTACCCAGCTTTAATCCCCCTGGGCCAGGCTGGGGTGAGCAGCCGATGGGGCTGGGGATGCCTGAGAAACAAGGGTCCGGAGTTGCCCTCTGTCTAAAGGGATGGGTCTTCTGCCCGTCTGGTTGGGGGGTCTGAGCCCGCTCTTCCCCGGAGGCTGGAACAGCCAGGGGGGAAGGCAGAGGCAGATGCCCCCTCGTAGGCCAACTGAGTCACTGCAGGGGAGTGGCCCAGATGAGAGACCCCCTCCTCACTAGTTCACACAGGCTTCGCTCCCTGCCTCCGGGTTTCAAGGGAGTAGGGAGGGGACAGGAACAATAACTTCCTCCTGGAGGCTGGGTGAGGCCATGAATTTCCAGGGTGCAGCAGGATTCCAGCCGGTAGGATCCTGAAGGGAGGAGGAAAAGGCGAGGAGAAGGGGGCTGCAGGGCCAGGAGAGGCCCTGAAAGGTTATCTCAGCTGTGTCCAGACTCTCGGGTAAAGCCCTCTCGTACCGGCCCAGGCTTGAAGAGGCTACTGTGGGTTAGACTGAGGAAATTCCGCCTTTCTCACTCCTGCCACGGATGCCCTCTCAGAAAGTTCTTCCTCGAGCCTAACCTGAGCCTCTCCTGCTGCAGTCTAAACCCCTTTCCTCTTGTCCACTGGAGATGATCTAGCAGGCTTCACGTACCACCATTTTCCGCTCCTCGGCCCCAAACCCTGGTTCGAACCAGCCACCTCCCGGCTCCTGTTCGCGGGCTCTCTGGGTCTTCGGCTTCGCCCCAAGGGCCAGGCCTAGGCCTAGGAGGGCAAGACCTTGAGTCAGCTCTTGCCTCCCTTCACCACCTCCCCCTCTGCTTCCCCTCAGGGCTTATACCTCAACTGCTTACGCCGGCATTCCTAGGATTGTCCCCTGATCTCTCGGATTAGAGCTATTTGTGGCAAGGCACTTTAGCTGTGGTCAGAATGGACACAGGCCGATGACAGCCCCAATTGGGGGATGGGAAGCCCTGATGAAAGGACCTGGGGATGTCCTGGCGACTATGATCGGCAACCTCCATTTTAAGCCGCCAGCCTCTCCCGGGATGTGGCCGTGATTTCAGACTGTGCACTCTCAGTCTCCCGTCCCCCGGCCCTAGGGCTGTCTTTCCAGTCATCCTCCAAGAGGTAGGATACTGGTGAGCCCGAGTCCTCGGCTCTAGCCGGTTTCTGGAAGCAGGGTGGAATCGCGTGCAAGCGTGGCCCTCTGTAGACCGAATGGATTCAGAGCTCTGCACTGGGGTCAATCAATGGTATTTATCGAGTGCTTACTGGGTCCAGAGTACCGTTCTAAGCACTTGGGAGAGTACAGTTCCATAGAGATGTTGCTGTGCTCCCTGCCCTCAAGAAGTTTCCTAATAAGCGGAATAACCAAAGCGATGCTTGGAGCGGTGAGAGGAGTAGGTGTATGTGGGAGGGAGTTCTTCCTCCAGGTTCAGACCCTGCCTTGACACCCTGGGCCAGTCAGGCTTGGCTCCTCCAGGGCTATAGATGGGGCTCGGGTGGCTGAGGCCTGGGAGAAAATGCTGGAGGAGCCGGGATGTTCAGCCTGGAGGAAAAAAAGATGGAAATGTTACCGAGGAGCCTGCTATACCGTGCTCTAGCTCTGCCTGAGGAAATGCCTGCTAAAACTGCAGCTGGAAGGATTGGAGCGAGACATCCTGACAGCGAAGAGTGATGGAGGGAGATGGAGGTCTCTTGCCTCCCCGGAGCTCACCTCCTTTTAAACCCAGGGGTTGGTCTGGGGGGGTTTAGCCATCATCCCTCCTGGAGGCAGGGGGATGGGCATGTTGACCTCTCAGAATCCCTTTCCGCCTGCTGGACTGGGTCTGCTGGAGAGGCGGGGCAGCTCGCGATAGGCAGAGCCAGCCTTCGACGGGCCTTACCGCTGCCTCACTGGTCCGGAAGAGCTGCCGGCAACCGTCACCAGGGCAACGAGTTCTGGCTGGCGATGGGGCCCCGCTGTTGCTATGGAGCTGGATGGGGAGGGCGCGGAGGGGAACAGACAGGCCGACAGACTCGAAGGGATCGTGCCGAGGCCCGGAGGGACCCGGGGGCTTAGAGGATGGGGGGCATTCCCCCCGGGCCTGAGGTCGGAGCCCAGCCTCTCCCCACTCGAGCACCTCGGTTAGCAGCCAGTTCCTTTCCCCTTCCCCATTCTCCAGCCCCTCTTCCCCACCTGCCCCAGCTTCATTCATTCACTCATTCAATTGTATTTATTGAGCACTTACTGTGTGCAGAGCACTGTACTAAGCGCTTGGGAAGTACAATTCAGCAACAAATAGAGACAATCCCTGCCCACAACAGGCTCACAGTGGGGAGACAGACATCAAGACAAGTAAACAGGCATCAATAGCAGCAGTATAAATAAATAGAATTAGAGATATGTACACACCATTAATAAAATAAATAGAATTATAAAAATATGCATAAGTGCTGTGGGGTGGGGAACGGGGTAGAGCAGAGGGAGCGAGTGGGGGCCATGGGGGAAGGAGGGGGAGCAGAGGAAAAGGGGGGCTTAGCCCAGGAAGGCCTCCTGGAAGAGGTGAAGAGAAGGGCTTTGAAGGGGGAAAGTGTGTTAGTTGGCAGATTTGAGGAGGGAGGACATTCCAGGCCAGAGATAGGATGTGGGCCAGGGGTCGACGGTGAGACGGGGAGACCGAGTCACAGTGAGAAGGTTAATGGCACCAGAGGAGCGGAGGGTGTGGGCTGGGCTGGAGAAGGGAGAAGTTGTAAACCAACTTAAAGCATTTATGCTCCTGATCCTTCCAAATGCTTAATGTGCTTAACCGAAGACAGCTCTCTGGACTGGGGCTTACCCAGAAACGGGGAGATCTGTATCCAAATTGCAGAAGGCCAAGGCGGCTCTTTGACGTCACGGGCCACCTCCTGGCCCCCTGCCCATCAGAAAGCCGGGGGTAGCAGATGGAGGCACTGTCAGCAGGGAGCAGATTGGGGTGGGGGAAGGAGGGTAGGAGGGGAACGGGTATACTGAGCTTCTTGGAGTAGGAACTTGTGCCCTTGGGCAAGCCCTCTAAAGCCCAGGCCTTTTCAGCCATTTTATTGTGAGCCCCACTCCGTTCTGACCCTCATTTTGATAGTCGTGCTGTAACCCCCACCAGTTTCACCGTTTACCTTTTTAGGGGGCAAGGACAATGAGGAGAATGGGCCAGTTGGGTCAGACTGGGGTTGTCAGTCACCAGCCCGTCCTGAGACTGTCGAGGGAGTCCTAGAGAACTTGGATTCCCCCAGCACGTTCAAGGTCCGGGATCCAGGTTCCCACCTCCCGCCGTGGTGGGGAGGGAAAGGTACTCCCTCAGGCCACACTCCCCCTCACCCTGGGTCCACCTTCACCCCTCTCCTCCCCACACCAGATTACCTCTGCGCCCCGGAAGAGAACGTGTACAAGATTGACTTCACCAGGTTTAAGATCCGTGACATGGAGTCAGGCACCATCCTGTTTGAGATCACCAAGCCCCCTGCTTCAGGTGAGGGATGGGGAGGCGCTAATCGTTCTGGGGACCAGGCCATCGTTCTGGGGGTGGGCAGGGGAGACAGCCGGCGAGAACCCCCAAACCTGACTCAAGAGAGACCCTCCTTCAGGAAGTACTACCTGCTCGGGAGAGGAGTGGGCCAACCCAGTGGCATGGGAGGGAAGTGTGTGCATCTCCCCTCAGGCCCGGTCCCTCCTGGACCTCGAATGTCCCCGGCCAGAACCGCTGGGCTACATTGCCTCTCCTCCTTCCTGTGGCCAGTCGCCTCGCTCACCAGCTCCTCCGTTAGATGGGGGTAGATTGGGCGGGTGAAAGTTTCGACGACAGGCTCAATCTGCACGTCCCACTCCGACGTGGAAGGAGGTGTGTATACCCTGCTCCTCCGGAACAATCTGGCTCATCCCCATTTTGTGGATGAGAAAACCAAGACCCAGAGAATTTTAGCGACTTGACCAAGATCACCCAGAAGGCCTGTTGTAGAGTTGGGATGCGAACCCAGTGTTCTTAATTCCCAGCCTGGGCTTTTTCTACTAGGTTCCGCAGCCTCTGGAGAGTTGGGGCCCGAACAGTTCCAATTACCCTGACTGCTGAGCTCCCAGCAGAAGCCAGGGAGCTTGACATCTCCCCTCTCGGTCTCTCCTGTCGTCCCCTGGGGGTTGCGGCCCAGGACTGGAATCCGGAAGCTGGGGTTGCCCCAGTCTGAAGCCCCACAGGTGCCCACTCTGAACCTGAGTGTGTCTGTGTGCGTGTTTTTTTTGTGTGTGTGTGTGTGTGTGTGCATGTTTGTGTTTGTGCCATTGCAGAGCGCGATCGGGGGGACAAGAAGGATGCAGACCCCAATGCCGGGCGATTCGTCCGCTACCAGTTCACCCCAGCATTCCTCCGCCTGCGCCAGGTTGGAGCCACGTGAGTCGGGAGGCTTGACCCTGCAGGGTGGGGGATTGGAAAGGATCGTTGAGGGGCGTGAGAGGTGAGAGCTGGGGGGGTCTCTGGAACCTTGGGTGGTCTCCCGTTCTCTTCCCCAAAATCCAAGGTCCTTGGGGATGGGATGGGACCAGATCTTCGCAGCAGGACGAGAGAGGCCTGGCTCCCGGGCCCAGCTTCCAGGAGGGGTACCATCCTGCCAACTTCTCTGGCAGGCGAGGCAGAGGCAGGCCAGAGGGGTTGCCCCTGCGACAACCACCCCTTAATGGGAAAGTGCAAAAAGTAGAGCTTTTCCCTCAAGCCCTCTCGGCAAGTATCCAGACGCCCAATTCTGACAGTCACCAGGCCCTCGGGGCAGTGTGGGTTGGGAGCATGGTGGATTCATCGTGTTCCCTTTATTCCCTTAGTAAAACACGCTCCCTTTTCAAAAATGGCATTTGTTAAGCACTTACTATGTGTCAAGCACTGTTATGAGCTCTGGTCTAGATACAAAATAATCAGATTGGACACAGTCCCTGCCTCACATAAGGATCACTGTCTAAATTGGAGGGAGGAGGATTTAATCCCCATTTTACAGATGAGGCAACTGAGGCCCAGGGACTTCCCCAAGGTCACACGGCAGTTAAGTGGATTAGAACCCAGGTCCTTCTGACTCCCAGGCCCGTGCTCTATCCACTAGGTCATATGGCTTCTTTCCTAATAGCTTGGTGGGATAATGGCAGGGTGATCAGGGCAAAGGAGCACAGCAGGGTACTAGTAGTTATAATAGCTTTTATTAAGTGCCCATTTTGTACCAACCACTGTCCTAGGCACTTGGAAAGTACAGAATAATGAAATGACACATTTTCTGCCCACAGAGAGCTCACACTCTGGTGGGGGAGGCAAACATAAAAACGACTAGAGACCCCAAAATAGATTTGTTACGCCATGAGTGCTAAGGAGGATGTAGATACGTTCACACTTAGTCACTGTGGCTGTGACTGTGACTGGACTCTGGGCTGCAAAGAGCCTCAAATTCTGCTCCCCTAGCCACAGGATCTTATTGATCTTTCTTTTTTCTTTCTTTTTGTCATCTTAGTGCTTTGTTTCTCCCCTCCTTATGCGTCTCTCCTCCTCTTTAATTTTAGATTGTGTGTCTCCCTGAGGGACAGGGATCATATCTAATTCCCACCAGTGTTTTCTTTCCCAGCGCTTAATACACTGCTCTGCTCCGAGTAAGGGCCTGATAAATGCTATTTCTCCTACTAAGCATTGTAGCTAAATAGCTAGCTCATGGGCCTGGGAATAAGAAGACCCTGGATTCTAACCTGGCTCCTCCACTTGCCTGCTGTGTGATCTTGGGCAAGTCACTTAACCTCTCTGCGCCTCAGTTGCCTCTTCTGTAAAATGGAGATTAAGACTGTTCCCCACCTGGCATGGGAACCGTGCCCAACCTGATTAGCTTGAATCTATCTCAGTGCTTAATTTAATGCCTGGCACATAGTAAGGGCTTACCGAATACCACGATGACGATGATGATCGTCGTTAATAACAGATACCTTAAAAAGAAGAAATGCACTTCCAAAAAAATCTGCTTCCTCCCTCATCCTAGGTAGATCAGTCTTTACTGCTATTACTGCCATCATCGCCACCAGTAGCAGGGTCAGGCTACCAGGTAGGCGTGAGGTAGAGGTGAAACTCGTCGGGGGAGTCTTCCTCCTCCCCGGCTCCAGAAAATTGGGAAAGAGCGGACACCAACCGGGAAGCCTCCTGGGATCACCCACCCCCGGCCCCACCAGCCGTCTCTCCTTCCGCTCGCAGGGTGGAGTTCACCGTGGGAGACAGGCCCATCAACAATTTCCGCATGATCGAGCGACACT
Source organism: Ornithorhynchus anatinus (assembly GCF_004115215.2). Classification (NCBI taxonomy): domain Eukaryota; kingdom Metazoa; phylum Chordata; class Mammalia; order Monotremata; family Ornithorhynchidae; genus Ornithorhynchus; species Ornithorhynchus anatinus. Next base: position 9,416,881 of record NC_041744.1, read on the forward strand.
ACTTCCGCAACGAGCTGCTCAAAAGCTTTGACTTTGAGTTTGGCTTCTGCATCCCCAGCAGCAAGAACACCTGCGAACACATCTACGAGTTCCCCCAGCTCTCGGAGGAGTTGAGTAAGTGTCCCCTCGTCTCCCGCGGGACCTGGGGCTGGGATTGGCTGGTGACAGCGTCTCCGGAGACGGAGGGAGGAGAGCACGTCGGGAGGAGCGGGAGAGGACCAGGAGGAGAGGGCCATATTCTGCTCCCCTTGGACACATCATAGCCTAGTGGAGAGAGCACGTGCCCGGGAGGCAGAAGAAGCTGAGTTCTAATCCAGGCTCTGCCACTTGTCTGTTGTATGACTTTGGGCAAGTCACTACACTTCTCTGTGCCTCAGTTACCTCAGCTGTAAAAGGGGGATTAAGACTGGGACTCCCATATGGGACATGAATTGTGTCCAACCTGATCAGCTTGTATCTACTCCAGTGCTTAGTAAAGGGCCTGGCACGTAGTAAGCCCTTAACAAATACCATAAATTAATAAATTAATCCTGGCCAACCCCAATAATGTCCCCATTAATGTTATCTCCACTTTCACCTCTCATAACAATCACTGTGTATTCATTAAGTGCCCTGTGCCTAGCACTGTACTATGCACTGGGAGAGATACAAGAGAATCAAGCTGGACACAGTCCCTATCTCACATGGGGCTCGCAGTCGAAGTAGGAAGGAGAATGGGTATTGACGCCCCATTTTACAAATGAGGAAATTGAGGCTCAGAGAAGTTGTGACTTGCCTCTTTTTAATCAATTGTATTTATTGAGCACTTACTGGGTGCAGGGCACTGTATTAAGCAGCTGGGAGAGGATGAGCAACAGTATAACAGATGTATTGGCTGCCCACAACGACCTTACAGTCTAGAGGGAGCTTACAATTCAAGAGGGAGTCTACAGTCTAGAGAGACACGTTGCACACCGGCATCTGCTCTTGGGTTTTGGAGTCGGGGCAGGGCTTGTCATCGCCAGTGCGAAGAGCCGAGGTCCTGGGGCCCAGAGAGGTTGAACTCGTCCAAGGTCACACAGCGCATTAGAGCAGCGCTGAGGCTAGAACCAGGCCACCGGGCTCTCAGCAAGCAGGCTACCCTCGTTTCTCTAGCTGGGGCTGGATTAATGGAGGGATTTTACAGGCTGCTGCTCTGGGCCCTGAGCTAACACCCTCCCCCATCCCTCGCCCCGCCAAATAGAACTCCATAATTATATACATCAATCAATATATACATGAAAAAATGTCTATATAAAATATAGTCCATACTTTGAGCTCTATTCTACGTTTCAAGAGGGAAGTGTATCCACTGATTCACTTTATGTAGTCAAGTTTAATCAATCAATCAACCATATTTATTGAGCACTTAATGTGTGCAAGAGCACTGTACTAAGCATCTGGGAGAGGACAGTATAACAGAGTAGGTAGTCACGTTCTCTGCCCTGATCGAGTTTACAGCCTAGAGAGGGAGACAGACATGAATATAAACAAAAATAAATTAGGGATATGTACACAAGTGCCATGGGGCTGAGGAAAGTAAGCATAACATTAATAGTCTTGAGGCCAGAATTGGGATCATTTTGAAGTAAATCAGGAATAAGACCTGTACACGGGGCACTGCAGAAATATAACAGCCCTGGGCCCGCAAGAGTGTAAATCCGGGCCCCTCATTCATTCATTCATTCATTCATTCATTCATTCATTCATTCATTCATTCATTCATTCATTCATCCCTCCCCTGCTTCCCCCCACCCAGACTCTCCCATCTGGGGTTTGATGGGTACAAGCCTCGGGAACGTGACCCTTCCTCCTGTCTCTCGTCCCTCCAGTCCGCGAGATGATCCGTCACCCTTACGAGACTCAGTCGGACAGTTTCTACTTTGTGGATAACAAGCTGGTGATGCACAACAAAGCGGATTATTCTTACAGCGGAGGCCCCTGACCCAAGGCAGAGCGGTGGAGCGGCGCTGCCTGTCACCAGCTGCCGGGCCTCGCCCCCCTCCCTCCGCACATGGCCGAGGACTCCCTCCTTTTGGAAAGGGATCCCTCCCCCCAGCCCCCGCATCCTCCGCCGGGCCACCTCCTCTCTGGTCCCTCCTTCTCTTACCTGGCTCTGGAGCGGGGCGGGGGGAGGAAGGAGGGGGTCCCCCCAAGATTTGAGGCTTTTCTCATATCCTGGGACAATTCACTACCTATAGCCCCCATTCTGGGCCACCCCAGCAGCAGAGGGGAGACCCCAGAAGGGGCCAGGAGGCCTGGTTGGGTCACTTTGGCTATTCTGCTGCCCGGCCACCACAGCCCTGCACTGGACTACCTCCCTCCCGAGCTGGTGCCTGAGGGGACCATTCCGCCTCCTGAAGAAGAGAGTTTCCTTCTGGGCTGAGCCCAAATCAGGGGCAGGACTGACCCACCTCAGGCTCTGGAAGGTCAGAGGGCCCCTAGGTGCCCTAACCAGCAGCAGCTGACCTAGTATCTCAGTGACCAAGCGGGTTTAGCCCGCCGCTGGGGAGCTAGGAGGGGGAGACGGGAAGCCGGAAGAGGGAGAGAGATGATGAGGCCCCGGATGGGCAGTCCCCAAGGTTCATCCGGCTCCCTCTCTGCCCCTTTCCTTTCCCTCTTTTGTTTTCTCCCATCCCTTCTCTCACTGCTGCCATTCTGTTTCTCTCCTTCCTGCTCCTCTGGACCCCCAGGGAGCTGGAGTCTGGGCCCTTCCTCTCACCCTTAAGGATGTTGCTGCCAGTAGATTTGTGTCCCACCCTGGGCTGTCTCGCCACCCAATTTGGCGAGATGGACCTCTGGTCTGGAGTACCCAGCTGCACCGGCTTGAGGACAGCTCTGCTCCTAGCCCGGATCCTAAGTCCCCAGTGAGGTGTAAATGGAGGAGGGCAGCTGCGCTGGGCAACCTCGCTGATCTCCCTTGATTCTTTTCTGGTTCCCAACTTGAGAGTCTGAGAGCCAAACAGGCTGACCTCTGGTCCTCTTCACGGGCCTCTTATTGAACTGAGCCCTGACCTCTGCCCTTCCCTGACTTTTGTGCATCCTAATGTGTATGGTGGTGGGCAGAGGAGGGTGGAGGTGGGGTTTGGACCCCACCAAACCCTACTAAAGCTTGGGGTAGGGGTCAGAGAACTGACCGGGTCAAGGAAAGGCCAGGCTGAGGAGCTTGAGGAGTCTGGAGTCTCTCCTGCATTTTGACCTGATCCAGAGGGGGACTATGGCCAGCTGGCTCCTGGGGAGGGAGTCCGGCTGCTGAGAGTGCTCCAGGATGTTGCTGATGGAGCAAGTGGGGAGGTGGGATATTTTCTGGGGCCAGTTTGGGGGCAGGTGAGGACTGCCCTCACCTCCTCGGGCCCCTGAGGCAAAGGGCTCACCAGGACCTCTCGGCCCAAGGTGTTTCTTAGCACCAGATTAGGCCCAAACAGGCTCACTGGACTTCCTGCTTCAGTGTGAGAGTGTGTGTGCGTGTGTTGTGTGTGCACACATGTGCACACGTGTGCCTGTGATAGGGAGGTGGTCTCTCTGAAACTCCATTTTTATAACAAAAACTTTCTGGTTTGCAGGCAAGGAGCCAAGGGGACCCTCCAGGAGATGGGAGCTGTGTTTTTAAGTCAGGTTCCTTGATAGAAAAAAATCTCACTGGGGTACCGATTCCCGCCCCCCTGCCTCTCCTGGAGAGCCCAACCAGGAACACCCTCAAGAGGGCAGAGGGGGAACCCGACTTGGTGCCCACCGGAGTGTACCGGGGCGGGGAGGAGGGGGGGGGTCCCCCTAGGCAGCGCTTTGGTCGGTCGGGTGCCCAGCCCCCGCACCTCGGGTCAGAGCCCCGGGAGGAAATGGGAGGAAGCCAAATCGTTCATCGTTGTCAGTAGATGCTCTCTCCGCTCGTTGCCTGGTTGCATTGGCCGGTGTTCACAAAGCAATGAAAGCATCGACCCACCCCATCTGTTCTCGTGGTTTCTTTACACTGATCTGCCGCTCGGGACTCCCTCGGCCAGGCCCGGCCTCTGGCCCCGTTTGCCGCCCTGCCGGACCAGAGCCGTGGAGCGACTGGGAGGGTGGCGACAGCAGCGGCCCCCTCCTCCGCTCCCTTAGCGTGAGAGGTGGCACGGCCTAGTGGATAGAGAGCAGGCCTGGGAATCAGAAGGACCTGATTCTAATCCCAGCTCTGCTGCGTTGTCAGCCGTGCGACCCTTGCCAAGTCACCTCACTTCTCTGTGCCTCAGTTACCTCTTCTGTAAAATGGGGATTAAGGCTCTGAGCCCCTTGAAGCTCAGGGCAAGTGCCCAATCTGATTAGCTTGTATCTACTCCAGCAGTAAGGACAGTGCTTGGCATGATCCTTATCCTCAAGGAGTGTATAATCTAACAGGGAAGACAAACACTAAGATCAATTTTGGCAGTGACAGTAGTGGGAGATTTTGGATGGGAAAATGAAAGATTAATCTGGGGATAATAATGATGGTATTTAAGTGCTTACTATGTGCCAAGCACTATTCTAAGTGCTGGAGTAGATAGAAGGTAATCAGGTTGTCCCATTGGGGCTCACGGTCTTAATCTCCATTTTACAGATGAGGTAACTGAGGCACAGAGAAGTTAAGTGACTGATTTCCTGGAGGGGATGTGATTTCAGAAGGCCCTTGAAGCTGGGGGAAAGCAGAAGAGGCTTAATGGAGGGGGGTGGATGAAGAGGCGGGGTTGTCGAATGGTCAGGGTGGGTGAATAACAGCCAGGTGATAAACCGAGGAAATTTGGAGTCTTTAGTCTGGCAAGTTACAGGTTGAGTGAGGCCATGATTGGATTCTGCGAGATCGGATGGTGGGCGGCTGCTGGGGAAACAGAGGTTAGCTGATTCAACCAGACCAAGAGGAAGGGGTGCCCACGGAAATCAGAAGGACCTATGTTCGAGGCCCACAGAAATGCTGCACTGACCCGTCCTTGCCCCCTCCCCCAAACACACACATGCACACTTTCTGAGGTGGAAATAAAAAATGAAAATTAAAAAAAAGATAAGCAGTGATGGTGGCGTGTGCCAGAGTAGGAAGAAAGGTAGGGTCGGAAGGCTGGTGGTAAGAGACTGGTTTCCCTCTTACTCATTTGACGTTCACCCCAAATGACAAGGGACTCTAAAAAGTGCACTACTCTAAAGTGTCGAGTTTTGCAAGAACTCTCTGAGATGCCCCCCCTCATGGATTCAGTGAATTCATTTTGAGGTTCCGGAGAAATGGGGTGGGGGGTGGGGAGCAGGGGGCAGCGTAGCTTAGTGGAAGGAGCCCGGGCCTGGGAGTCAGAGGACATGGGTTCTAATCCCGCTTCCGCCACTTGTCTGCTTGGGCGAGTCACTTCCCTTCCCTGTGTCTCAGTGACCTCATCTGTAAAGTGGGGATGAAGACCGTGAGCCCCGCGTGAGACAACCTGAATGCCTTGTATCTATCCCAGCGCTTAGAACGGAGTTTGGCACATAGTAAGCGCTTAACAAATACTATTATTATTATTTTTATTATTAATAAAAACCAAAGGTAAAGACATCGGGGAGCTAAAAGCCAGGGAATGGTTCCCCGCCGGGCGTTCCCGAGCGCCAGCAGGCGGCGCCCTTGCCCCGGGCGCGGGAGGCTACTCCCACCGAAGTAACCGCCCAAGGCCCAAAGGCCTCGTGCCTTCCACCCCCTAATACTGACGAATCGATCCGAGGGTCCCAAAGGAAGGAAAAACCCCGTCCCCACCATGGAGACTAAAGAGAGTTATTAATAATAATAATAATGGCATTTGTTAAGCGCTTACTATGTGCCAAGCAGTATACTAATCACTGGGGTTAGACACACAGTCCCTCTCCCATGTGGTGCTCACACTGTCAATCCCCATTCTACAGAGGAAGTAAGTGAGGGCCAGAAAAGTAAAGTGACTTGCCCAAGGCCTCACAGCAGACAAATGGCGGAGCCGGAATTAGAACCCATGACCTTGTGACTCCCGGGCCTGTGCTCTATCCGCGCTACGGGTTTAAGCACAGACCAAACCTGCCGGAGGAAGAGCGGCAACCTCCCTGTTAGCGTCTGTACTGTGCCCTCAGCAGGCACCACTCTCCCCCTCCCTGCTTTTTTTAACAATAGTATTAAGGGCTTACTACACGTCCGGCACTGTACTAAGCGCCGGGTTAGATACAAGAGAGGTTGGACACCGTCCACATCTCAGATGGGACTAACAAACTTAATCCTCAATTTACAAGTGAGGGAACTGAGGCCCACAGAAGTGAGGTGACTTGTCCAAGTTCATACAGCAGTCAAGTAGCAGAGTCAGAATAAGGACCCAGGTCCTTTTGATGCCCAGGCCCGTGCTCTGTCCAATAGGCCACACTGCCTCAGAAGCCCCCGTTTGAGTTGGCCAGGTTGCCCCATGCAGTGCTTGCCGTGGCTTCCTGTCCTGGTAGTTTCACCTGCCTCCCAGCTTTGCCATCCTTCTGCTGTGCGACCCTAGGCAAGTCGCTTAACCTGTTTGGGCCTCAGATTCCTCATCTGTAAAATGGGGATTAAATACCTGTCTTCCCTCCTCCTTTAGCTGAGGGGCCCTCGTGAGACAGGAATTGTGTCTGATCTGATTGTATAATAATGATGATGATGATGGTATTTGTTAAACGCTCACTATGTGCGAAGCACTGTTATAAGAGCTATGGAGGATACAAGGTGATCAGGTTGTTTTAATCCCCATTTTGCAGGTGAGGTAACTGAGGCTGAGAGAATTTAAGTGACTCCCCCAAAGTCACACAGCTGACAAGCGGCGGAGACGGGATTAGAACCCACGACCCCTGACTCCCAAGCCCGGGCTCTTTCCACTGAGCCATGCTTCTACTCCAGGTTTGGGTAATTGTTTAACAAACACCCCAGATATTATTGTGGCATTATTAAAAGTGGAAGTGACCTCTGTGCATTTCTCTAATCAATCAATTAAATTTCTTGAGCATTTACTGTATGCAGACCATTGTACTAAGTGTCTGCGAGAATTCAAAATAACAATATGCCAAGTGCTTAGAAAGTGACCTGCACACAGGAAGTTTTCAGTAAATACAAGTAATGATTGATTTAAAAAAACACTCACAAAAAAGAGTGATTCCAAGCTCCAACCCCCTTCCGCCTATTCCGGGGTCAAACGTCTAACCCAATCCTCTAATGCTGCAAGCCAGCGTACAGGAGAAACCTTGAGAGAGCTGGTTGCAAAGGTGATGGAGGTCGGGCGGCGATTCCCGCCGCTCTAGCTCTTTCTCTGCTTGAAAACTATTTTGAGTCGCGGCGCTGGGCGCTAAAATGGAGTCAGTGCCAGGCTGCAGGTGGAACTGGTAAGACTCTGCCCCGCTGTGACTCCCGGTCTGCAAGTAGAGAGGAGAAGAGCGATAAGAGTCCCGTGGCCCCAGGCTTTGAAGAGGCTGGGAATGCAGCGTGGCCTAGTGGAAAAAGCACAGGCCTGGGAGCCATGGGTTCTTATCTGGACTCCGTCATTTGTCTGCTGTGTGACTCTTGGCAAGTCACTTCACTTCTCTGTGCCTCAGTTCCTTCACCTGTAAAATGCGGATGAAGACTGTGAGGTCCCTGTGGGACAGAGCCTCCAACTGGAGACCAGCGCTGTCTTGTATCTACCCAAGTGCCTAGTACGGGGCCTGGGACATAGTAAGCGCTTAACAAATGCCATTTAAAAAAAAAAAAAACAGAGGCACCTGGGACTGATTCCAAGCCTTCGGTGGCTCCCTAGAGAGCATTTCAAAGTGATCCGCCCAGGCAGAAGAACTAGGAAGGGATTTGGAAATGCCCGCAGGGAGAGAGGCTAGAGGCTGGGGTCCCCAAATGGGAGGGGGAGGGAGAGAAGGGAAGGTTCGGGAATACAGATATTATGCCAGAGGCTCAGGGCTGAGCTGGCCCAGCTCTCTTGGAAGTCCCCAGAATCCCTGACACCAGCACAGTGGCATAATGACTCTAAGGCACTCACTTTATTGCTACAGAACAGGTACAATGCGAATGACATCATGCAGTACAACTTGGTACTTGATTTTCTTTCTCCATGGACACCAGACCGATGTTTAGAGCCTGATGATGAACTCCAGGGCACTCCCAAGTCTTTCCATTTCCCATCTCGCCCAGCCGGAGGCCTATACGCTCCTGCCCCGCCCAGTTCTGAAGAGGAGGCCGAGGAGGCCCGGGCGGCCAGCAGGGAGAGGCCTCCGGCCTCCCCGGGGCCCGGAGGATGGTGGGAATTGGACTTGCCCAGGGAATTGCTACCATTTGCAAGGAACTTGGAGAGGAGGAGAGAGGTGTGGGACCAAGTTGCTTTTCCAGCTGGCCGGGGATGTTTTCCCCCCTCTGTGTCTCCATTGGAGCACTTTTCCAAAGTCCACAGGACAGTTTTGTGGTACAGGTGCAACCCGGCCTCCCCAGAGATGACAGGGTCCTCTGGATCCTCTCTCTTTTCCCCAGAAGCTGCCCGACCCTTCTTTCCCTCCCCTGGCCTCGACTGATCCAGGGCAGAGATTCTGGGACACAGCGAGAGGGCAGTTCAATCTGGGGTCAAAATACCCTATGTAATTAGTTACCTTTCAAGTTTCAAGACATTCTCTTTTTTTTTAAAACCTTCATTTCCATCCTTGTCCAAGCGGGTGGAGGGCTGCAGCCTGGCCTCGTGGCCCAGCCCTTGAGTCTAGCCTCGGAGATCCTGGGGGTCCCGGGTGGGCGGAACTCCAGATTGCACCCGTGTCCCCCTCTCTCAGACACAACAGATATCAAGGACGCTGAAATATCATGTGGGAATCCAGCATGGACCCTCTTGCTTCCCAAGGGAATTGGGGGCAGAGGATCCTCTCTGCATCCGGGCAAAATCAGGGGAAGATTGCCAGTCTAGTGGTGTCGGGGAAAACTTGGAGGCGTAGGGGGGAGTCCAGGCATCCCAAAGAGAAAGGGTCATCCTGCCTGCCCGGGGCAGGGGGATGGACCAGATGACCTTATAAAGGTTGCCGCCAGCCTCGGGATTGGAGGGTTTGGTGACGCTAGAGAGGAAGAAGATTCTGCTCGGAAAAGAGGAGACCGACGGGGAAAGTTTGGGTGGGGGGATATGGTCTCCAGCCTCTTTCCCAGTCCATCTGGGTGAAGAGTGAGGAATAAATAGGGAATTCTGCCAGAAGAGCAGAGGGAGATGCCAGGGTCTCATCTCGAGGAGTTGTAGACGGCAAAAAAGAGTTTTGGAGTATTTTTGAGCTTTCCATAGGAGCTGGATGTTGATTTTTTTTTTTTTTGACACAGAGTACGGCTTTCTCGGAGTTCTCCCTGATCCTCCCCGTGTGGTTTTCTTTTTCTTTGTTGTGATTTTTTTTTCTTTTGCAAAGAAGCTAGTCCTACCATGTCACTAAGCTACACCTGCAGGTCTCCAAGGTCCGGGGGGCTGGCAGAGGCGCCACACTGGGCTTCCTCGGCACGGGGAGGGGAGGAAATGTTTGAGGATGTGGGTCTCGGGGGCGGGGGCGGAAGGGGGCGGCGCTGCAGCGGCGGCAGGGGGAGAGGGTGTCCCAGGTGCTTCTGTTGGGGAGACGGGGAAGGGCCTCTGGTTGTCCCTACCTTGCCAGCCACCTCCTGAGAATCAAGTCGGCCAAGTTACCATGCTAGGGGTGTGGTGGGGGTGGTATATGTGTGTGTGGGTGTGTGAGTGTGTGTGGGTGTTGGGAGGAGAAGAGGGGTTGGCTCTTTCCTTCCGGGAGCTTGGACTGCCCAGCGGTGACCGGCTAGCAGGGATTTCAAGGGCACCAGGCCTGGCATCGGCGCAGTCTGAACTCAGCAGGCCACGGGTCCTCTCAGCGCTCGGATCGAAGCTCAGGGAGGGCGGGACCGGAAGGGCGGCAGTGGCACAGTGGGGCACCGACCCCTTCGCGGCAGGGGCCCGGGGTAGAGCACGGGGGGCCGGGGGCGGGGGGCGGCCGGCCCAGGCGGCTCACACCAGCGCGATGGGCTTAGAGCTGGAGTTGTTGAGATACGCCGGGGGCACCGGGTCCAGGTCCATGAAGGCCGAGTACAGGGTGGTGAGGTGCACGTCCGCCAGGGCACCCGGGGGCCCGCCGTTCTGCGGGCTCAGGTCGGTGCCCCCTCCGCCGCCCGTGTGGCTTCCCATCAGACAGTGTGCCGGAAAGCAGTGAGAGGACATGGGCGACGAGCTCACCAGCACCAGGGGGTCCAGGGCCAGGCTGTCGTCCTTCAACTCTTCCCACAGGTTTCCTGAAAATCACAACCCCCCGGGCACTTAATGTTCACGAACGCTCCGGACGACCCTCGGCACCTTGGCGTCGGGGCATATTATGCCCGTCGCTGGTGTAGAATAATGCGTTTTGCTAGTGTAGAGATGCCCAGGGAAGCTAATTGTCCCAAAGGCCCTGCTCGCTGGAGACCTCCGTCCTGCTGAAGGCCCACCCCCCCTCTGGTAGTTGGAGGAGGACCTGGGAGCCCAGATGGGGACGAGGAGCTGCATGGCGGTGGGGAGCAGAGGCGAGCGGCGCTCATCATGCGCTGGGCCAGCAAACAGAGCCCGGCTCCTGAGTCCCGGGCTCTGCCTCGGGAGACGTCCCAGCTGACACACTCTTCCGGGTGCCCGGGTGGGGGTAGTGGGGCAGAACGTGGGGGACACGGTAGGGGCAGGCCGGTCACCCCCACTGAGCCCCAAGAGTCGATCCGGTGTCCAGCCCTCCGGCCAGTGGATGGTGCGTGCCTACTGAAACTAGCCAACCCCCCTCAGTCACTTGGGGTGGTCAGGACTGTCATCCGGCACTCAGTACAGTGCTTGGCAGGTAGCAAGCGCTTAACAAAAACCATAATAATAATAATTATTATTATCTATCTGGGATTTCTGTGGAACCTGCTGAATGTTGAGAAGTAGCATGGCCCTGTGGATAGAGCATGGGCACGGGAGGTAGAGGACTTGGGCGGTAGAGGACTTGGGTTCTAATCCTGATTCTGCCACATGTCTGCTGTGTGACCTTGGGCAAGTCACTTAACTTCCCTGTGCCTAGTTACCTCATCTGTTAAATGGGAATTAAGACTGAGCCCCATGTGGGATGTGGACTGTGTCCAACCTGATTAGCACATAGTAAGTGCTTAACAAATACCATTAAAAAAAAAACTCAGCTAAGGATTGGAGAATTGATCACTTCTCTGGTAATCATAACAGCCCTTTCTTCATGGGCCCGGAGGTGGTGTCAGGAACCTGAATTCTAATCCCAGATCTGCCCCTCGCCTGCTGGGTGACCTTGGGCAAGTCACTCAACTTCTCTGGACCTCCATTTCCTCCTCTGTACAATCATGATTCAATACCTGTTCCTCCTCTTACTTAGACTGTGAGCCCCGTGAGGAATAGAGACTGTGTCTATCTTGCCCCTACCCCAAGGCTGAGTACAGTGCTCGGCACATAGTAAGCGCTTAACAAATACCATGATTATTATTATCTCTTTTTAGCACGGGGCAGGGACAGACATTCTGCTCGACTGTTATCTTCCTCAGTTGGACCCCAAAGCCTGGGGATGTCGAGGGATGGCAGACCTGGGATTAGAAAACCCTAAACCTGATTCCTGCCCGGCCAGGATTGTTCAGATCCTGGGTTCTGAGGGCATCAGAGTATGGCGTAGAAATAGCATGGTGTAGTGGAGAGAGCACTGGCCTGGGAGTCAGGAGGTCATGGGTTCTAATCCTGACTCCACTGCATGTATGCTGTGTGACCTTGGCAAGTCACTTTACTTCTCTGGGCCTCAGTTACCTCATCTGTAGAATGGGGATTGAGATTGGGAGCCCCCCATGGGACAGAGACTGTGTCCAACTCGATCTGTTTGTATCCACCCCGGCATTTAGTACAGTACCTGGCACACAGTAACCGCTTAACAAATACCATAATTATCACTATAATTATTATTATCATCCGGTCCCTGCCCCCTTCCCCGGGCTCAGAAACCCATAACCCTGGGTTCCAAGTCAGCTCGGGGCAGGGCTGCGGGTGCTTGTCGGGGGCTCTGCTTCCATCAGGGGAGGAGCAGGAGCAGGAAGAGAAAGGGGCGGTACCGAGAGGAAGGGGCTTACCTTGGAGGTCGAAGTCAGTGAGTGAGGGGTTGAGTGCATCGATGTCGTTACTCAGGTCCCCCTCTGGCATGAGGGCATCAGGCATGGTCCTGGCCGGGGAAGGCTCCGTCAGCATCTTCATGCTATGGATGGGGGGAGTTTGGGCGGGCAGGGGGGAGTCCTGGGAGGTGCTGGGCTGGGCCCTGAGCTCCCCCTGCCCTTCGGCAGGGGGGAAGAGTGTTTGGGGCCCCCCAGGTTGCCCCAGAGCTGGAGAAAGATGGGCGTACCCCTGCGGGGCCGACGGGTAGCAGGAGGGCGGGTGTCCGCCCAGGAGAGGGTTCTTGGCCTGGAGGGGGCCTGGCGCCGGGTGGAGCACGTGGAGGGTCTGGGGGAGGGCGGAAGGGTGGGCCGACTCGCCCAGGGCCGCCGGCGCCGTGGTCATTTGTCTGGGGAGGCCCGGCCCCGCCAACCCCGGGCCCGCGCAGGCCAGGCTGGGAGGGCGGAACTTTTCGGCCTTGTCTCCGATGAGCGAGTCCAGCTCTTCTGGAAGGACAAACAGAAAACCAAAAGCACACTGAGCCCCCCGCCATCCTCCCAGTGGGGGTCCTGGGGCCGGGGACAGCGAAGGAGCGGCTTCTCAGGGAATGGGCCTCTTTTCTGTTCTGATTCCCCCTTGGGTCCCGGGGCTGGAGTGGGGGGCCCGGAGATGGTGTGGTGAGCATGTTGGAGTTCCTGGAAGAGGCCTAAATGAGCTGGTATCCTTGGCGGGGCCTACCAGGCCAGCGGGGGTGGGGGTGGGGGAGAGTGGCACCTTCCTCTACAGCCCCCGGACTTGGATCTCTCATCTCCCCACCATTTCCTCCGCTCCTGCATCATCTATGCACCCAGACGTCCTCAATCCCTAAGCACTCAGGTACTCATCCCACCCCACCATGGCTCACGGCACTTAGGTCCATATCCTTCAACTCTCTTGCCTCCCCCTAACTGTAATTTATTTTAGTATCTGTCTTCCCCCATGAGGTTGTAAGGTCCTTGAGGGTAATGGCCATGTCTACTAACTCTTGTGGTCACCCGAGCATTTAGTACAGTGTTTGGCACAGTGTAAGTGCTCCATAAATGCCAGGGTTTGATGGATTGATTGGCTGCCTCTGTTGTGCTTTCCCAAACATTTAGTATAGTGCTTTGTACAGAGTAAGCACCTGATAAATACCAGTGATTGATGGATTGATTGGCTGGTCACCAGAAAGAACCCTCCTCCCCGAGAGGATCCATCTCCAGGTCTGGGGCAGAAGTAGCGTGGCTCAGTGGAAAGAGCATGGGCTTGGGAGTCAGAGGTCAAGGGTTCTAATCCCGGCACTTGTCAGCTCTGTGACTTTGGGTTAGTTACTTTACTTCTCTGTGCCCCAGTTCCCTCATCTGTAAAACGGGGATTAAGACTGTGAGCCCCAACATGGGACAACCTGATTACCTTGTATCTACCCCAGTGCTTAGAACGGTGCTTGGCACATTGTTATTTATTATTATTAGCCTAGCCAGGAGACTCAGAGGGGGCTGTTGGATCTGACCAGCAGCTGCCCTGGGGCACAGCAGAGTTAACTCCAACACAGACTTCTGGTGCCAGGAGAGCTCCTCTCCACCTCACCGGGCCCCTGGGGGATTCTCCATCCCCGGGGTTTGGGGGTCGGCCCCTCAGGCCCCACCTGGCTTGGCCATGCTTTTGCGCACAGCAACGGGGTCTTTCCTCTTCCACTTCTGCAGCTCCTCTTGCATCTTGTCAATCTTGGCCGGGTTCAGGGCCCACAGGCAGCCCTTGCGGGATGAGCTGCCCGACTTATTCTCCACCTTCTCGAAACACTTGTTGAGAGATAAGTTGTGGCGCACTGAGTTTTTCCAGCCATCCGGGGCAGTCTGCCGGGGCCAAAGCAAGGGGAGTCATTAGGAGAGGACGGTGGGGGCTCCTCGCTCTTCACCCCTCGCCCTCCCTCCCCCAGCCCCCTAACCTGCCTCCCTCTTCACAGCCCCTCATTCCCCCCAGTTGTCCACTGGCTCTTGCCTCCAAAAGACAGGGTGGGGAACAAGCTGCTGGGGAACAACTGACTGTCCTCAGAGAGCCCAGGGCTACACAAAATGGCCACCTTCACCCGTCTGGTCCCGCAGCTACTTAGAACAGAGCAGGAAGCCAGGGCTGGGGAAAACTGCCAGGAGACCCAACAACTGGTCCTGCTCCCTTGAGGAGTTTGGTCCAGAGCAGCGTTGCCTGGGGGACCATGGACAGTGGGGTCAGGCAGGAAGCAGAAGACATTTTCCCTCCATGCTCTTTCTACATCTTCCACCACTGCCTGGTCCTGGGGCTGAGGGACTCCGAGGCACGAGTAAAGCGGGGAAAATAGGATGGGAGGTCCACCCGGGCCCCACGTCTTTTGTGTTCCCAAGGTGAAGGAGTCAGGGGGACCGAGGAGCGGATGTATGTCAGCCCCCTGACCCTCTCAACTGGAGCAAACAAGCAAGCGGGGGGTGGGGGGAGGGCACCCTTGCCCTCTGCTTGAACAGCAAAATAAACAGCCATTATGTCCTGTCATGCCACCAGGGCAGTAATTGTGCCCATGAAGGACTGTAAAAACCATTAGGCTGACTCAGACATCCCTGTGAGGAGGCAGGAGGGCTGCACCCCTGATTATCACGTCCTGTTTTATTTATTTTCCAAGACACTTGTTGAAGTGTGGTGGTTCTTTATCTGGGAGCAAAACACTTAATTACCTAGGGAATGAAGCTCCTCCTCCTCCTTCCCTTCCTCCCTCAGCTCCTCCCCCCCTTTCCTCACTCTCTCAGTTTTAGTCTTGGCCTAATGAGGAGCCAAGCAACCCGCCCTCCTTGCCCCAAGGGAAAATTGGGAGCTTAATCACACACAATCAAAGAGGAGAGAGAGGGAAAGAGAGA
This sequence comes from Ornithorhynchus anatinus, assembly GCF_004115215.2. Taxonomy (NCBI): domain Eukaryota; kingdom Metazoa; phylum Chordata; class Mammalia; order Monotremata; family Ornithorhynchidae; genus Ornithorhynchus; species Ornithorhynchus anatinus. The sequence continues at coordinate 9,431,897 of NC_041744.1, forward strand.
GGGAGCAAAAAAGAGAGAGAGAGATGAACACAGAAGCAAGATTTGCTACATGTTACAGGTTGGGAAAGCAGCCAGGTCTTGCCCCTCAGGCTCCAGTGAACAGAGTGAACTAAAGCTAAGAGGAGTCTCGATTCTCTTCCTCCTGGTCCCAGGACTCGCTCTCAAACAGAAGCTGAGAGATTGAAAAGATCGAGATCTCTCTCACAGGGTTTGATGGCCATTGTGTGTGACCCCAACTGGAGGCAAGGGGATAATAATAATAATAATGTTGGTATTTGTTAAGCGCTTACTATGTGCCAAGCACTGTTCTAAGCGCTGGGATAGACATAGGGGAATCAGGTTGTCCCATGTGGGGCTCACAGTCTTCATCCCCATTTTACAGATGAGGGAACTGAGGCACAGAGAAGTGAAGTGACTTGCCCACAGTCACACAGCCGACAAGTGGCAGAGCTGGGATTCGAACTCATGAGCCCTGACTCCAAAGCCCATGCTCTTTCCACTGAGCCACCTCCATGACTCCCCAAGATCCCTTCTCAGCCTGGGAAGCTATTTCTTTCAGAACTGAAAGCCTTGGCCAGTGGCGCTAGGGCCCGGAGCCGAAGGGTAGGGGGACGGGACAGGACCCCGGAGATCTAGGCCGGGCCGGAACTCAGCTGCCAGAGCCGAGGTGGCACGGAGAGGCAGATGTCTGGCGGACAGGAGAGCTCGGAGTCCCCAATTTCACCCGGAAGATTGGCTTTGAGCATCGATCAGCAATCTGGTGATTAGCCCTGATGAGCACAGGGCCCCTTTATGACCTTATAAAACGGATTCAGGGATTCTTTGGCTATAGCTCATCTCTCTGCTTCTGCCACTTCCTGTTTGGATCTACCAATTATGTTCGACGATTAATCCGAAGGAGAGCCCACCGCCACCTGGTCAGCCACGCCTCTGCCCTCCACAGCTCTGACTCATGGGCCTGGCCCAGGAAAGCCCCTTCCCCTAGCTGTCTCTTGCCGCTTGCCCCAGTTAGCTTTGAAGGGGGAAGGGGGACGGGCCCTAGAAGAGGCAGCCCTCCCCAACCCCCAATATAATGACCTGGCACCCCTAGCCCCTGACCTCTCTGCTGTTCTGCTCTCAAGCCAACCCAGGTCCAGATCTTTCACACCCCCAAGGTGAAGATAGCCTGGGGTTCTGGGGGGCCAGGTATCATGCTGAGAGGGAGGAGGGGGAGTGTTTTAGGGTCCTTTACAGCCTGAGGCCTCTTTTGCCCCTCTGCTACCAGGCAGGTGGACAGGGAACCTTGGTGCCTGGAGGGACCCCGTGGCTTTAAAGGTGGGCGGTGGGGAAGGAGGATGGCAAAGGGGCAGAGTGGAACTGCCTACTATGATAAAAGAGACTATTCCTGGCTTGGGGCCTCTGCCCAAGGCTGGGTTTTGCTTTGTGAGCCTGAAGTCTCCGATATTGTCCACTTGGGTTCTCCTGTGTCCCCCTGTGGCTTTGATACTCTAAGACCCTGTTAGGCAGGGCCCCTGCTAGGGATGGTGCGTTAGGGGGTCTGGTGAGGCGGTGGGGGTGACTAGATAGCCTGGAGGATGGGAGGGAATTGTCCCCCTTTTCTGAACGCTGTCCTCACCTCACCCTGACTGCCATGGCCCCCTTTCGGCACCCCCCCGGGCCTAAGAAGCCCCCCAACCCTTCCTGCCTTCCCAAATTCCCAGTAGCTCCCTGACCCCCCTTCTGGGGAGTCTGAGGCAGGAGGCTTTCTCAGTTTTGGCGTGCAATGCACGTCGCCACCCGTGGGTTCCAGATTCCAACATGAAAAATGTTTTCCCCCTTAAGTCAAATGTAAACTTGGTAGTGAGTGTGATGTAACAGGCTAAGAACAACAACCGAAACAGAAAAAAAAAAAAAAAGCAGCCCAACCTCTTCTATTTCCAACCCTATAAATCAGGGATTACCTGTCTCCTAGTAAAATAATTAAACCAAGCAGATGAGTGGGAGGGAGGGGCTGGGGGGGGACAGGGATGGGGGAGGGTGGCAGGATTGGGTGGGGGGGAGTCAGCTGTTCAGGGGGATGAGAGGAAGGGTGGGGGACGAGGAAGGGTGAGGGCCTTCACCTCTGACCACTTCATTAGTGGTAGGAAGCCAGTTCTGTTACAGGATTGGCTTTCTTGTCAGGTGTCCCCCAAGGAAAGAGGTTTCCGCTGAGAACTTTGCTGCTAATTCTGTTGTGGTGAACTCTTCCAAGTGCTTAATTCAGTGCTCTGCACATAGTAAGTGCTCAATAAATATGATTAAGTACTAGTAGTATTTATGAAGTGCTTGCTATGTGCAGAGCACTGTACCGAGTGCTGGGAAAGAATGCAAAGGTGGGAGTAGATGGTCCTAAATTGAAGGGGAAGGAGGACTGAAGGACGGCACCTCCCCTCCGGCCTGGACCCAGACCTCTTGATTGAAGGGGAGACCCGACAAGGAGAGAGAAGCAATTCTTTTTAAAGCTCCCCCCACCCCCCCCTTGCCCACTTCCCCAGACACAATTTCAAATACTCTCTCCCTTTTAACCTCACTCTGGGCACAAGGGCACATCAAAGTGATCTGCTCAGCCCACTGTGATTCTCTGGGGAGGACGTAGGAGGTGCCCTGTTCTGTTTCAACTAGAAATGAGCTGGGATTGCACCATAGAAACTGTCTCTGTGCAGCAGGGATCAGCAGAGAATTGGCATGAGCTGGAATCTGTTTTCTTTGCCAGGCTCTTCATATGGCGAGGTCAGCGCTACTTGGTTCTTTACACCCAAAGAGGTGCCTAGAGAGGGTCGGGAACCGGCGCCGCATTTGCCCCTGGTTCCTCCAGGCAGGGGCAGGGTCTCGGACTGCCCCCACCCCATCTCCTTTGCCTCTGGGCACCGGCTGGGTTTGTGGAGCAGGATGACAAGGACGGACTCTTTTCAGGGAGAGAGGGAAGAAAGGCACCTCTGATATGTCAAATACATCAGTGCTGGGGGAAGGAAATCCTCCTTTCGCATCCTGCCTTTATCTCGGGCCGTGGTATATGCATCCTCACCCTCTCCAAGGCTTAGTCTCAGCAGATCGTGGGAAATCCACCGTCTTTTGCCCAGATTCGGGGTGGGAGGCCAAGCCTCCCCATGGGATGGCTATAACTCAGAGGAGGTGGGCCGAGACCTTTTCTTTCTAGGGGTAGAGGGGATCTGGAGGGTGGCACAGGGCTGACTTTTGGGCTTTTCTCGGGGCAGTGTTGCTGAGCCCCAAGAAACAGCCGAGGGGAATGGGTGTGGTGGGGAGGTAGAAAGGATTTTAAGCTGCTTGTCATCCCGTGACATTCTCAGACTCTGCGGGTGCAGAGAGAGCTACCAGGGCGGGAGGCAGAGCTGCTGGTGCCAACCTTCTCCAGGACTACAGGCATGGGGCCAGGCAGGCCTTGAATTCTGCCCTCTAACCCACTCACCCTGGGCAAGTGACCCTCCAATCGGGCCCAATAGGAAAGAATCACCAAGACCTGGGTTCTAATCTCAGCTCCACCGTGTGTATGCTGTTTGACCTTGGGCAAGTCACTTAACTTCTACATGCCTCAGTTACCTCATCTGGAAAATGGGGACTATTAGTGTGAGCCTCATGTGGGAGAGGGACTGTGTCTAACAGGATTAGCTTGTATTTACCCCAGTGCTTAGTACAGTGCCTGACAACAGGTAATAAGTGCTTAACAAATACCATTAAAAAAATTAAAAAATTAAAAATCACCAGTGCATTCTGTTTTCCCTAGCATGTGGTAGACTGCACCACCCTTAGTAAATGCCTTCAGTGATCTTTCTCCTATTCCTCAGCCTCATCCCCCTTCTCCTCTTCTTCTCCTCCTCTTCCTCCCCACTCCTCCTCCTGCTCCTCCTCCTCCTCCTCCTCCTCCTCATTCTCTTCCTCCTCTTCCTCCTAACCTTAGCAGAGGGAGGCCAGGAAAAGCTGGGTGAGGCCCTGCTCATTTATGTCACTGGCTTGGTACTGGAGGCCTCTTACTCCCTAGAAATGGAGGTCTCTTCCTGGGCCATCTTTCCAGAATATGCTCTTGATGAATCTTCTTCCTCCTTGGCCAGCTGGGAGGCAGGGAGGCCCACAGAGGCCGGGAAGGCTGAGGGAGAGGAGGTTGGTTGTGGCCCAGGAGATGTAAAATTGGTAGTCACATTCCTGGATGTTTGCAGGGAGTAGACCACTCAACTAGAGCTCCCTGGGTGGACTGTGGGCCTGGAGGCCAGAATTGAGCTCAACCCTTTGAATGTGCCTGGAAGGACTGCCAGTGGAATGTCGGGGGGAATTTCCATGGCGTGTGAAGGAGGGAGGAAAGCAGACAATAGGCAGAGGAGGCTGATCTGAGAAGCTGGGGTGGGAAAAGATGGGTCTGAGGGTCTGCCTGTCTCAAATCAGAGGTGGGGGACTCCTACCCCTGGCCCAGGAGAGACCCACTCTCATTCTCACTTTCTCCATGTGGGTAAAAATCGGCTATATCCCTCCCCAGGAAAGGTAGGAGCCTTCAAAGCCCACTGCTAGTGCTTCTGCATTCTCATGGTCATCTGGTCTCTGGGGCCCTTCCAAGGTCATTACAGTTATCCCCCTGCTTTCAGGCAGGACTGCGCCCCAGTCACCCACGGGAGATGGCTATCTAACTGCAGCGGAAAGATCTGTTGGAGAGGCTGGACCAAACACATCATCTTTCCCAGGAGTTTACTCCAGTCTGCTGTGGTCTGGCCCCAAGTTTGGGGCTGATGGCATGGACATGGCTTAGGAGGCTCTGAAGAGAATCAGGAGTTGGGGTTCCAGGCATCGGGGGAGAAGTTCCTCTGCCGACCCCTCTCCACCACGCTGTTGGCTTTTCCCCTTCTCCCAGATGCCAGGGTCTGGCTGTCCTCTTTCTCCTGATTTCCGTCCCTCCTTGATACCCCACAGCTCTTGGAAGATGGAACCCGGGAAACTGTGGGGGCTGACACCCCGAGCCCACGGGTGGTCCACAGCCCACTTACCTTGAAGTATGGGAAATGTTCCGTCATGAAATTATAGATCTCGCTGACAGGGAGGCTGCCCGTCTTGCTGTTTTTGAGAGCCATGAAAATGAGGATGCTGGAGGAGGGAACAATAATAATAATTAGTAATAATAATGGTGCTTTTGGAAAGCGCCTACTCTGTGCCAAACACTGTACTTAGCACAATCCAGTCGGACACAGTCCCTGTCCCTCGTGGGCCTCACAGTGTAAGTTGGAGGGAAAACAGGGGTAGGATCCCGATTTTACAGGTGAGAAAACCGAGGTCCAGAGAAGTCGAGTGACTCGTCCAAGGTCACAAGCAGGTGGGTGGCAGAGCGAGGATTAGAACCCAGGTCTTCTGCCTCCACCACCCAGCCTCGCGTTCGAGGGGCTGTTATTCTGGGAAGAATCGCACCCCCTCAGCCACGGCCCAGGCAGGCTGTACCATTGAGAATGCCCCAAACCTGGTGGAAGAGAGGACTATGGGTTGTCGTGGCACCAGGGAGCAGAAGACCTAGGTTTTCATCTTAATCCGGCCCCCAGTGTGCAGGGTGAAGCCTTGTTAGAATCACTTTCTCTCTCTCCCGGCCTCGTAGTTTTCTTCTGTACCAGAGAGGCTCCCCCGGGGACACAGGGAAAACCGCCGAAGCCATCTGTACCAAAGCCCTTTGTACCATCTGTACCAAAGCTTAAGGGTGCTATAGCTCGCCACAGAATCAACCGCTCCAAATCCCTGCTCTCAAATCCCTCCAGGCAGCGGTGCCCTCTGCCGCCACCTGGGGCGGAAGGGTGCCCGATACCCTGGCAGACAGGGCAGATACCCAGAAGATCTTAGGGGGACCGGCGCCAGGCAGGGGGCAGCCCTGCAGCCCGGGAGAAGCTTCCGGTCCTCCCCTCCAAGATGGGAGGCCACCCTGGGGGCCACCAGACCTCAGGATGACAGGCGGCTGTCTTTCTCCGCTGCCTCGGCTGGGGAAGAGGAAGAGCAGGTTGCCGGATCCCTCTCGGGGAGGGATCTGTCGGCAGTGACAACAGCTGTCCTCGGGGGCCGGAAAAGGTGCCCCCCCGGGGCACGGAGCTCATCACTATCCTGGGGACGAAGCAGCATCATTGGGTTGACCCAAATTCTGCTCCGGGCATCCCCTCCTCCCTCGTTGGGCACCTGAAAACGAGGCAGAGCCACTGGGTTGCTGGCTGGGGGTCACGGGCACAGAGGGGATGAGGGTCTGGCTGGAAATCAGAAGCTCTGGAGTTCTGGGCTGGGTTTGCCTCCAGAGCTTGGGCATTGGGTCCCACAGTCTCCCTCGGGCTGGACTTCGGGGTGAGAGGGTGCTTACCTGTAGGAGTAGATGGGCTTGGGGAACAGGGGCTGCTGGGAGTCCGGGCTGGCCTGGGGGGCTATCCTCTGGTAGGGGTAATGTGAGGAGGTGAGGTAGGTCACAGGGTAACTAGCACCTGGGGAATACTGGAGACAGAAAAGGAACCAGTGGAGAAGGGAGGAGGGAGCAGACAGGCAGTCAGTCAGTCAGTGATATTTATTGAGTGCTTACTGTGTGCAGAGCACTGTACTAAGCCCTTGGGAGAGAACGATATAACGATAAACAGACCCGTTCCCTGCCCACAACAAGCTTACGGCAAACGGAGAGTTACCAATCACTCGATCCACTGTACTGAGTGCTTAGTGTGTGCAGAGTTGTGTGTACCAAGCTCTTGGCAGAGTACAATATAAAAGAGTTGGAAGACATTTTCCCTGCCCCCAAGGAGCTCATGGGAAGAGGAGTGCTGGAGGGGTCTTGGTGAGTCTCTTTCCGGAAAAGACACGGGGCTGAAAGCCAGCAGGGTCATGAGGGGATGGAAGTGAGCGGGGGGCCGATCCACGAGGGAGGGGCAGGGTAGGTGAGCCCAACCGACACAGGGGTTGCCGGGTCGGTTCCCTTTTATTGGTTTCAGTGGTTCCCGGGGAGGGTAGGAGCCGGAGAGGGGCTGGCCAGGAAGGGCTGGGTGGATGGTGGTTTTACAGGTGCCAGAGCTGGTGTTTTATGGTGGGTGGGAGGCTCGTGAAGGTGCCGCCGTCTGCTGCTCTCTCAGGTCCCTCACAAGGTGCCTGGCCCGTGAGTCACCCCCTACCCCAGGCCCAATAAAGCCAAGGTGCCGCCATCTTGTTTGAGGAGGGGGGGGATCAAAGAAGAGTGGCAGGGAGCGGCCTTGAGGAATGGGTGGGGGTGGGGGGAAATCGACTCGACCCAGGAACCACCACCCTGGGCTGTCTTCTGCGGGCCGACTCAGGGTCTCCATCTTTCTGTCCTGCTATTCATTCATTCAGTCGTATTTATTGAGCGCTTACCGTGTGCAGAGCACTGTACTAAGCGGTTGGAAAGTACAATAAGAGAGACGATCCCTACCCAACAATGGCTCATAGTTTAGAAGGGGAGCTCCTTCTAGACGGCCTGCTAGATGGTAAGCTCCTAGAGGGCAGGGACCGTGGCCACCAGCTCTGTTGTATTATGCTCTCCCAAGCACTCAGTACAGCGCTCTGTATACAGCAAGCACGCAATAAATACCACTTATTGATGCCTCTTTTTTTCTCCCTCTTTCCTTCTCCCTCTCTTGCCCCCATCCCAACCCCGCTCCCAAACCTCCCACCAGCCCCTCTTGGACATATCTGTGTGGTCCCCGGCAGCGGGACCCCAGGGCTGCCAGGCTCCCAGGTAGCTCGACCATGTGGCGGCCTCCGCCGGGCCGCCCCAAAAATGGGCAAACCCCAAAAAGCGGTAGGAAAACCAGCTCCACAGGCAGGGCTGGCTTGTCCCGGTGCCAGCCTGCAGGTGGATGGAGATGGGCTCTCAGCACACTTCACTTGCTGGGTCTTGTTTTAGCTGCTGTGCTGTGGGTATTTTTTATATCCAGTCGGTGCCAACATGTGGTAATCACCTGGCATCCCAGCTTCAGGGGAGGGGAGGGCTGAGGGAAGAGAGGTGACTGGATAAAGGGGCAGACGGGCTTGGTGTTTGGGGTGGGGGATGCTCGGGCCCCTGCAGCCCGGGGCAGCCCAGAGCCACCCTCGGAGGGGCGCTGGACTTTTGGGGAGCTGTGTCTGGGGCGGGCAGAGGGAAGACCGCCTGCCTGATGTCAGCGGCTTTTAGAACAGACAGGCCTCTACTTTTCCCCACCCTCCACCCCCTCGTTGCTCGAGTGCAACCCATTTTTTGCTCCCACTTCAATCCACCCTCGGTCTGCCCCACCCAGTGCCAACACAAAGAGGCAGTGGCCGGTGGCTGCTGCGCCCCCCCCCCCCCCCGGAGTGCAATCCAGGGTCAGCAACTTTCAGACAGAATGGAAGCAGGCAGGATGTGTTTCCCCACAAAGCTGGGAAGGATGGGAAGGGGGCCTGTGCCTCAGGAGGAGCGAGCCCCTGGTTCTCCCCACTTCAGAGCCCCGAAGGAAAGGCTCTCTGGCCCCGGGAGAATATGCTGGTGACCGAATCTCTCGGTTCCACACCTACCTGGTGATGGAAAGGTGGGGAGGGGCAATACATCTGCTGGACGGAGGGCTGGTAGCAGTACAGCCCGGGGGGCCCCTCCAGGGGGGCTGCTGGTTTGAGTTTGACCTCTGACCCATGCTGGAAGAGATCACAGAGAAATACTGTAAGCGCCCACATCTTGGCCTCCCCTATCCCAACGCCCCCAGGATCAAATTCAATCCCAATTCAAAATTGGGATTCAAAAGAGTCTTCTTTGGGGGGTGACTCCTGCCCCAAGACCTCCTCTGTGGAGATCGCTCTGTCTCTGGCTATCCTGCCTCATCCCTACTTCCCTCCTAATCAATCAATCAACCCATCTCCAGTCCCCACCCAAGATGTTGAGATTTCCGGGGGGGGCTCCTCCCCACCTGGTTGAGAGATGTCCGGGGAGAACTTTTCGGGTGCCTCAGAAGCCCAGAGAGGCCAAGCCACTCACATGAGGTCTCACAGGTGCAGAAGTGAGGTCAGAGAGCTCATCCCGATCTTACCGATCCAGATCGGCCCTACCTCCAACTGGCTCCACCCAGCCTTGGAGCTGGGCTCTAGAGGTTCCCAAAGACCAGCTCTGGCCCTGGGGTGCAACTGAGGTTCCTTGGTCTCGCCCTCCCTCTCGGCCCCACCCGGCTCCCACCCCCATCTTCCAGGTCAGCATCGAGAGGAAGAAGAGGGTGAGGGTGAGTGCCAGGGACAGCGGAGCCTTCATTCCCTGCATCTTGGTGGGGGCGAACCCCTCCCCCGCCTCTCGCATGCAACAACATGGCATAGTGGATAGAGCACGGGCCTGAGAGTCAGAAGGTTATAGGTTCTAATCCTGGCTCTGCCACTTGTCTGCTGTATGATCTTGGGCAAGTCACTTATAACTAATCTGTACCTCAGTTACCTTATCTGTAAAATGGGGATTGAGACTGTGAGCCCTATGTGGGACAGGGACTGTGTCCAACCCAATTTGCTTGTAATCACTCCAGCGCTTAGTACAGTGCCTGGCACATAGTAAGTGCTTAACAAATGCCACAGTCATTATTATAATTATTAACACCCATTCCCCCACCCCAGTGCAGCTGGGTCGGAGGGGCTGTGAGGGTTTCTCTGGATGACCATCACCCTCACTGCCACCTGCTTCCCAGGTCTGCCTCCCTGCTGGGCATCCTTCACCTTTTAACTCTGGGCTCTGCCCTGCAGGAGGAAACTAGACAGGAGTTCCTGAGGGGAAGCAGGACAGGGAGGGGCTTGCCCTCTGCCCTTCCGCTCCCGTCAGGGAGGGTCTCGTTGGGGGCTTTGAGCCTGGGTAGAAGGAGCGAAAACCCCAGAGTTCAGAGAGGAGGGACAGGGCTACTTAAGAAACCCCATATGCCACGTCAGCCGGGCAGCTCAGCTTCGGGAAACCTCGTTAGGAGCCACGAGCCACTTTGAAAAACCACATCAAGTGGACGGACGGGTTGGTCAAGCGTCCAACCTGCTCCGGGCGCCACGGACGGGCCCGGGGGGGGGAGCCCGGAACTCCTGCAGAGACCTGGGCAACTGACAGGGCCCACACCCACAACCCAGAATGAACTCTGAGTACCGGAGGCAAATAGCTCAGTGACTGCCTGGAGTCACAGCCCAGCTAGGAGGCCTGTGGTCCCCCAGAGAGATCCCCCACTGGGGAGCAGTTTGGAGGCTGAGGAGATGGGGAGCCTAACCTTTGACCCTGGATCACTGAGGGATAGAGACCAGGGACTGATTCAGCTCTCTCTGCCTGCTCTCTTACCTCGACAAGGAGAAGGTTACATTAATGCTGACCTCTCTCCTGGGGGTGTTGTGAGGGTTAACTGATCAAGAGATTGCTCTAATAATGTTGTGTTCTGCTGTGATAATCTCGGGCTAAACACACCCTAGCAGGCAAGTAACTGAACCCAGGGGTGGAGGGGAGGGCCTTGCCGGCCCAGAGAGATGGCTCCAAAGCGTCAGGCTGAGCGGAGGACCTCAATCAGGTCAGCACCGCAACAGCGGACTCCTTTTTTACGGTGTTTGTTAAGCTCTTACTATGTGCCAGCCACTGTACTAAGCGCTGGGGTAATTACAAGCTAATCAAGTTGGACACAGTCCACGTCCCACTTGGGGCTCAGAGTCGTAAGCCTTATTTTACAGATGAGGGAACTGAGGCACAGAAAAGTGAAGTTACTTGCCCAAGATCGCACAGCAGGCAAGTGGTGGAGCTGGGATTAGAACCCAGATGCCGGCTCTTTCCCCAGCCCACTCCTTGCCTCGCCTCTTTCCCCGTTGACCACCCCAAGTGGCGAGGGTAGCTGACCCTCGCTCCCTGAGGGATGAAAAACCTTGGCCAGGAGAGTGGGGACGACGGTCGGTTCGGTTTGTGTGAGAGGGACCCCTGGAAGAACATCTGCAGGCTGGCAAACCCCAGGGCCAATGGCCAGGCTCTTTGAACAGAGGGTCCCTGAGGCGTGGGGAAGAGCGACCCCCATATTTTACTCTCAATGATGCCTCAAATTCTAAGTTCCCCAGAGTTGTGGGGATCCCCCAGGGATGGTCCCCAGGGCGGGATCAATGTGGAAGGAAACTGTACTGAGTTGTAGGGTAAACTGAAGACAAGATTCCCTGCCCCTCATTAAAAATAATAATAATAATAATGGTATTTGTTAAGCACTTACTCTGTGCCAGGCACTATACTAAGTGCTGGGGTGAATACAAGTAAATCGGGTTGGACACGGTCCCTGCTCCACGTGGGGTTCATGGTCTCTATCCCCATTTTACAGATGAGGAAACTGAGGCACAGAGAAGTAAAGTGACTTGCCCCAAGGTCACGTAGCATTCAAGTGGTGGAGCCGAGATTAGAACCCGTGATCTTCTGACTCCCAAGCCTGTGCTCTATCCACTACACTATGCTGCTTCTCCCACCCTTATTCATCTCTCCCAAGAGGAGACCCTGAAAAAGGCATCCCAAGTATAAGACGCCTCTAGAACGTAAGTTTCTTGTGGGCGGGGAACGTATCTACCAACTCAGTGATACTGTACTCTCCCAAACTCTTAGTACAATGTACGGTGCACAGGGTAAGCACTCAGTGATTGATTAGAAGGTCCCAAGTAGGACCTCCCTGGCATCTAATAGGCCCCTGCGTTCAAATCGATTAGCTAGCCAATCAGTGGTATTTATTGAGGGTTGATTTAATTAATGGCTTTGGAGAAGACACAGTTTAAGAATGGAATTACAGTACAGAGAAGTGGTTCTGCTCCTCAGCTCCACCTTCCCCCTTCTTCTCCCCCGGCTCCTGTAGTGTCGGTGTGGCCACATTCATTCAATCGTATTTATTGAGCGCTTACTCTGTTCAGAGCACTGTTCTAAAGGAGTACAGTACAACAATGAAAAGACACATTGCCTGTCCACAACGAGCTTACAGTCTAGAGGTGGGGAGACAGACAACTGATTCATTCCAGGCCAAGCCCCAGATACAGCGTTCAAGCGCTTAGTACAGTGCTCTGCCCACAGAAAGCGCTCAGTGAGTACCATTGGTCGATTGATCAAGGGAGAGTCTTGCTCGGGAGGCTGTAGAGTCTCCTTCTTGGGAGTCTTTAAGCTCAGGATGGAGTCTCTGTGCAGTTCCAGAGGTAAGATGGGAGAGTTGGGTGGAATTTTGGAGGTGGGGGTGGTCATCTGGTCCAGTCCTCTGCCTACAGGCATTTAGGACCGTTGAAGGGATGGTCTCACACGGAGGCAGGAGAAGTTCCCAGGACATAGGGACGCACACATACACGGACACGGATAGGGACACACAGCCCTGGGCCCACTGGGGAAGAGAAAAACTGACGGTTATGTCCGCCGGGCCCCTTGGGGACGGGGCAGGCGTCACTCACCATGATCTGGGGTCCGTGTTCCTGGCCGGGGTAGTGGAGGCCGTTGCACCACGAGGCCTCGGAGGAGAAGCCGGGGACGAAGGAGTCCGTGTCCCCGGGGTTGGCCAGCTCTTCGAAGCCTTCCACCCCCGCTGGGCTCTTGAAAGCGCGGCCATCCAGGGTGAGGGCCTGGTGGGGCTCCGGGAAGACCTCCTCGGGGAACTGTCGCTTGTAGGGGTGGAAGGGGGTCCTGCCAGCCTTGAGGAAACGGTTGGGGCTCCCCGCCGGGCCGTCCTCATAGCTGAAGCTTTGGAACTTCTCCGTCGGGGAGAGGTGGAATGGGGCCTTGCTGTTGGGGAGTCCGGGCCCGGGGGCGAAGCGATTCTGAAGAGGGTCCTGGTGCGGGGAGGATGGGCTGGGGCTGTGAGAGGAGTCAGACAGCTCCCTCTCCGTCCTGCTGTCCGCGCTGTAGGGAGGGCAGCCGAAGCCGGGGTTCTCCTAGAAGGCACAGGGCAGAGAGACCATTGACCGGGCACGCCGGGCGCCGGCCGGGAGAGATGGTTGTAGGGCCATCCTCTGTGGGATTCGGGGAAAACGTCATCCTCTGTGCAAGATCAGATAGACGGCTCGGTCCCGGCCCTCCGCTAGCTTATAATCTAAAAGACCTAATGATAATGATAGGAGTAATAAGGATCTTTGTGGTATTTATTAAGTGCTTTTACCATATGCCAAGCACTGTGCCAAATGCAGGGTAATAGTAGTAGCATTTGTTAAGCACTTACTATGTACCGAACACTGTACTAAGCCCTGGGGTATATACAAGACAATCAGGTTGGGCACAGTCCCCGTCCCACTCAAAGCTCACAGCCTAAGTGGTCCAATGGATGGAGCACAGGTCTGGGAGTCAGAAGGTCCTGGGTTCTAGTCAGGGCTCCACTACTTGTCTGCTGTGTGAACTCAGGCAAGTCATTTAGTTTCTCTGGGCCGTGGTTACCTCATCTGTAGAATGGGGATTAAGACTGCGAGCCCCATGTGGGACATTGATTGTGTCCAAACAGATTAGCTTGTATCTACGATAGCACTTAGAACAGTACCAAGCACTTAACAAATACCACAATTACTTATTATTAACAGGGTAGATGCAATATGAACCTTTCCTGAGATAGGAGGGATCAAAACCATATTCTAAAGTTGAATTCACCCCAACTATCCCTTCTTATTGTTTGACCTACCTTGCCGTTAGGTGCAATCTGCTCACCATCCCTACACCCAAACCCTGAGACTCCCCCAGTTGCCATGGTGCACTTTTTCCCACCTTACCCACTCAGGATTGCGGGCATTAGAAACTCCAGTCCCTTGGACTCTCTCTGTGCCATTTCTTTCACTCGACCTTGGTCCAAGTGTCTTCCTTCCCTCTTCTCTAGCTCAAATAAAAATCCCACCACCTGCGTGAAGCCTTCTCATCTTCCCCACATTCTCTGGGCTTTCCAATCACCTCAGTTCCTCTTGGTCCTGATGCCAGTCTCTGCACCAGCGGGGTCTGCCGTCTGCTCCTACGTATCTTTGAGGAGAATCGATTTCTATCATGGTTTTCTCTCTCTCTTACTTTGCATCTCTACTTTCGTTCAGGGGCCGTATCTGCCCTAGTAATAATGATGATTGTAATATTTGTAGTATCATTAGTAATTGGGGGATTTGTTGAGTGTTTACCATGAGCCAATACAAACAGGTCAGTTACAGCCTCAGCCCCACATGAGACTCGCAATCTCAGGGGGAAGGAGAACAGGTGTTGAATCCCTGTTTTACAGATGTTCTGCCTTTCTGATTAGAATGGAATTGTCCCAGGGCCGAGTCCTGTCTTCCTCTTCCTTTGCGGCTCTATACAGCTCCGGACCTAGTGTACCTAATATCCTCAGTAACCACTGATTGACTCTGTTCAATCAAATCCCCAGGCCTCCTTTAGGGGAGGCAGGGTGGCCTGTGGGAAGGACATGGGATTGGAAGTGAGGAGGCCCAAGTTCTAGTCTTGCCTCCAGCACTTGCCTTCTGTGTCACCTTGGGCAAGTCCCTTTTAACTTCTCAATTTCCTCATCTGGAAAATGGGGTTAAAATACCCGCTCTGCCTCCTCCTTAGACTGCGAGCCCCATACAGAATGGGGACTGGGTCTAATCTGATTGTATCTAACTCAGCGCTCAGCACGGCTCTTGGCATCTTGTAAGTGCAGAAAGGAAGCAACGTGGCCTAGTGGAAATCCCAGCTCTGCCACTGGTCTGCTGTGTGACCTTGGGCAAGTCACTTAACTTCTCTGGGCCTCAGTTACCTCATCTGTAAAATGGGGATTAAGACTGAGCCCTCTGAGGCACAGGGACTACGTCCAACCTGATTATCTTGAATCTATCCCAGAGCTTAGTACGGTGCCTTGCACACAGTAAGAGCTTAACAAATACCACAGTTATTATTATTATCAATAATAATAATGATAAATCTACCCTCAACATCATCTTTATTATTATTTTGTGAGAGAGAGAGAGCTGAGCGGTGGGATACAAGGGCTGACTGGTCCAAGGGGACACTGGGGGTCTCAGTACTCACGCTCTGGTGAGTGGGTGAGCCGGTGTCCCCAGGCGCCTGCATCGGGCCGTCCGGCGAAGCACACTCCAGGGCCTCCGAGGACGAGAAAGCAGTGTCCGATGGCGTTGGGAGCACAGAAACCATCACCCAGTCCTGGCTGCGGAGAAAGTCGGCTGCAATGAGACCCAGATGCCACCCGTGACCATCGGCGAACCCATGGCCACCTCCCTCTCTGATGCCCGGCCTAGACGGTAATGATCCGGCATAAGCCGGCCCCATGCCCTCACCCATGGCAGAGCAGCCCGGTGGCCCAGATCCTTCTAGGCCAGGGAACTACTCACACCTCATTGCCCCCCAAGCCCCCACTGTCAAAGGGAAACTCATTTGCAAAGGATGTCAATCACTTATCTGGTGATATCAGCTTGCCGCGTAGCCAACTGCAGAAGAGGATTTGGACAAGAGGAGGGGGCTAGCAATGTGGGGAAGAAGTCCCAGGGCCACTGTAGAGGGCCTCGGAGCAGAGAGCTACCACGCGGCCGGGGGCCCACTAGCTGGACACTCATTCTCCCCAAGACGGGTCTGCCTTCAGCAGGACGAACTAGCTAGGAAGATTCTTGGGGCTGGGAAGGGTGGCTGGCCCTGAGTTAAGCAGGAATAAGTTCTAGAGTCCAAGAAAGATTGTGGTTTCTGGCTTAAGATCTGCTGCTCAAATGCTGATACTGCTAAAATCATTTAATAAGTAATCAATCAATCAATGGTATTTATTGAGCGCTTACTGAGTGCAGAGCACTGCACTCAGCGCTTGGGAGAGTACAATATAACAGAGTCGGGAGACACGGTCCTTGCCCACATCTAGACCGCAAGTTTCTGTGGGTAGGGCTAATTCTGTTGTACCGTACTCTCCTAAGCGCTTAGTACAGTGTTCTGTACAGAGTAAGCGCTCAATAAATACTATTCATTGATTGATTGAGTTTACAGTGTAGAGGGGAAAGATTCCTGTAAAGTGTAAGCTCCTTCAGGGCGGGGACAACTACAAACTCTGTTACCTTATACTCTCCCAAATGCTTAGTTCAGTGCTCTGTTCCTAGTAAGCGCTCAACAAATATCACTGATTGATTCCAAGTCCCCGGTCTCCATAATCAGAGGTGTCTGGGTAAGCCGTGTGTGTGGAATGCGTAGACCTAGTGTCCCTGCCTCAGTTGTAAATTAAGGAGGGCCAAGCTGAAGCCCATAACTCAGGCCTCTTCCAGGGCTACTGGAAAGTACTATCTGTCACAGGCACGTCCTCATAGGCCTCCCCACTGTCATCGGCAGCAGCATTAGCGAGCGTCTGCTGCGTGCAGTGCGGCTCACGGTTCCGAGGCCTTGGGGCACGTGTAGAAGGAGGGTAAGAGGCAATCCCTGCCTTCAAGGAGCTTACAGTCTAATAGGTAGGTCTAGGTTGATGAATATATAGTTTGGTAAAATGGGTGAGATTAGATATAAATAACAAACCTCCGGGGATAAATTATTGCACAACTAGGCCACCCCCTTGCCTACAGGTTGGCTGGCCCTCAAATTACCCCAGGCAGTGGATGCTTGCCCTTTCCAAAATCATCACCAGAGAAGTCATTCATTCATTCGATTGTATTCAATGAGCCCTTATCGTGTGCAGAGCACTGTACTAAGTGCTTGGGAGAGTAAAATAGACAATAAGCAGACACATTTCCTGCCTACAATGAGCTGACAATCTAGGAGGTGGAGGCGGACATTAATGTAAATAAATTACAGATATGTACGTAAGTGCGGTTGGGATGGGATGGGGGAAGAACAAAGGGAGAAATTCAGGGTGATGCAAACGGGAGTGGGAGAAGTAGAAAGGGGGGCTTAGTCAGGGAAGGCCTCTTGGAGGAGATTGCCTTCAATAAGGCTTTGAAGCGGGGGAGAGTAATTGTCCGTCGGATTTGAGGAGGGAGGGCGTTCCAGGCCAGAGGCAGGAAGTGGGCCAGGGGTCGGCGGCGAGATAGAGGAGATCGAGGCACAGTGAGAAAGTTGGCATGAGAGGAGCGAAGTGGTAGTGGGAGAGCAGCGAGGTGCGGTAGGAGGGGACAAGGTGATCGAGTGCTTTAAAGCCAATAGCTAGGAGTTTTTATTTGATGTGGAGGCGGATGGGCAACCATTGGAGTTGTTCGAGGAGTGGAGAGACATGCCCCCGACCCCCACTTCCCCAGGACAAGGTTGACAGGTGTGACCCAAACCCAGAGATGAGATCAAAGCTCTCTAAGGCCTTGGCTTCACCTCATTCCCCTGACTGTCTCATCCCGCCAGGTCACGAGCCACTCACGTAACACTGCCGAAAAGTGTGAATTAAACCTGGGTCGCTGAGGTCGGTTTAACTTCCTTTCCGGTGGTCTGGTATTGGTGCTATTTCACACGTTTCCATGTGGCTTTGAGGTGGCAAAATGGACTGACTAGAGTCTCCCTTCTCTCTCCTACTCTTAGACTCTCCTGCCATGAGTGAAATCTCAGGAATGAGAGCCCAAGCAGAGAAATCGATGATAGTTCCAAAGGCTCGGGTGGAACCACTCGTTCTCTCTCGGCCTTGCCGGTCGTGCTTCTGTTGTAGCGCTGAGGGCAACGATCCAGTGGGCGGGCAGAAGCACAACGCTTTGTGCAGTGTCCGTGCGGTCTCCGCCACGCTAGCCAGATCCAAACAAATCAGGGACTAGAAGCCGGGTCTCCTGATCCTCAGAGCAGCCCTGGTTTTAAGGGACACAGGTAGGGCTAGGATACAGATGCTAATGAGTTGGGGGGAACAGGTAGCTGGCATTGCTTGGGTGATTCCCCAGAGGGAGACTATGCCCCTGGTCAAAGACAATGGGGGTCAGGTGCACCATCTGGTGAAGAGACAGAGAGAGAGAAAGAGACCTCCTGGCAGTAAGGTCTAGGGAAGAAGGCCCAGGACTCGTGTTCGAATCCTAGTTCTGCCCCTAGCCAAATGTGTCACGTTATTCAATAGTATTTATTGAGCGCTTACTATGTGCAGAGCACTGTACTAAGCGCTTGGGATGAACAAGTTGGCAACAGATAGAGACAGTCCCTGCCGTTTGACGGGCTTACAGTCTAATCAGGGGAGATGGACAGACAAGAACAATGGCAATAAATAGAGTCAAGATAAATAGAGTCAAGGGTTATGTAAGTCACTCCACTTCTCTCTGGGCCTCAGTTACCTCATCTATGAAATAAGGATTAAATCCTCCTCCGTCCTTCCAGGTGGGACAGGGATTGTATCCAATCTGACTGTATCTACCCCACTGCTCAGTAAATCCACGGAACATAATGTGTTCAACAAGAACCATTTGAAAAAAAACCGCAAATAAAAAACCAGTTCTCCCTCCCTCTCAGACCAGTAGTCTCATGTGGGACAAGGATGGTTTCTGATCTGATTGTACTGAATGTACCACAACACTTAGTTCAGTGTTTAGGACATACCATAATCATTATGATCCCACCCAGTCCCCCCTTGGGGGACAGTTCTTTGGGGATGGAAATGCTCTCTGTGGGAGTTTGGAACAGGCTCTGTTTCACTATTTGATACTGGACACTGGTGTTTTTTTTATGGTATTTGTTAAGTGCTTACTATGTGCCAGGCACTGTACTAAGCCCTTGGGTAGATGCAAGCTAATATGGTTGCACACAGTCCCTGTCCCACATGGGGCTCCCAGTCTTAATTCCTATTTTACCGATGAGGTAATTGAGGCCCAGAGGAAGTGAAATGACTTGCTCAAGGTCACATAGCAGACAAGTGGCGGATCTGGGATTAGAACCCAGGTCTTTCTGACGCCCAGGTCTGTGCTCTATCCACTATGCTACGCTGTTTCAGTAGTGGCCAAAGTGCCTTTCCCTACAGCATATCTTTAGATCCTATTGCTTCCTCTACCTGTAATTTATTCCAATGTCCGTTTCCCCAGCTTGGCTGTAAACTCCTTAAGGGACGGGACCATGTCTACCAACTCTACTGTACTCGCCCAAACACTCAGTTGAGTGCTCTACACGGAATAGATGCTTATTAAATATAACTGAATGACAGTTGATGGATAGTAAAGGAATTTATTGAGCTTCGAGTGGATACAATGCACTTAACTAAGAGCTTGGGAAGGTACCTAAATAAACGAGTACATAAAGAAATATGAAAGTGTTAGAGGTGCCTGATGGTTTGGGGTTTAAGGTCCCCCGTACCACAGAAAGAGGTAATGTTTGACTCGTGACTTTGGGCACTTCTGTTCCCTAGACTAATGTCCTCAATCTCATTGCCAAGGGAGCTGGACCGGAGTTCTTTGGCTCTGGGGAGGTCATTTCCTGAAGATGCCAAGTGGCAGAGGTCACCCAGGGGTCCAGAAGGACAGGAACTCCATCTTGGACTCTCCCTCCCCCCCATTCCGGGGCAAAGAAAGTGAGGCCCTGAGGAGTCGACAAGCTCAGGAGAAATCTGGACCCGGGGCCCTGTAGGACTAATCTCCTCAAGGTTCAGGGCTAGGCCTCCTACTGATGATAATGTCCCTCCTTCACAGTGCCAAGTACAGCGCTCTGCACAAAGTGGATGTGCTCAGTCAGTATTGCTGGCTGCCTGTTGACTGCCTGAATGACGGTGGTGTAGTTTCCCAGAGATAATGAACCCACCTGCTATTTTCCTATCGCCTGGAAGCCCGGGCTCCCAGGAACTCTTAGATCCTGTGGGTTGGGACCCGGTGGGGAGGGGCCAAGTCAGACCTGGGGCTGAAGGTCCTCTCCTGCTAGAGGTCTCCTCCCTGGACAGAGCCAGAAGTGTGTGCTGGTGGTCTTGGGGAAAAAGACTAGTGGCTTTCCCAGGTCCACTCCCCACTCCCCACATACACTCCCACACTCCCACACTCACACACACAACCCACTAGTCTTGCCAAGGCACCTGTCAGTGGCCCCAGCTGGAGAAAGAGGGAGAGAGGAGGTGCTGTCGGAATGGCTGACGTAGGGGGAGGTCACTGGGCTAGACAGAGCTACACCTTTGGCCCCTGCTCTCAGGTCAGCCTTCCGGGATGAAGAGGAGAGGCCGGGAAGCACCTGGGCCAGGAGCCTGAGGCCTGGTGAGTGGCCATGTCGGAAAGTGAGTCGTGAGGAGCAGGAGGGGCCGAGGGGATGGTGGTGGGGGAGGGACTATGGAGAGAGAGCCAAGGCCCCCTCCCCAGCTCCGCTTCGGGGGTCCCATCTCCAAATCCCAGCGGGCCGCCGCGGGGATAAATGTAGCGTGACCGTCTCGGGGATCCGGAGGGAAGGGCGGCGAGCGAGGAGGCGGTAACCGGACCCCCGAGCGTGGGGCCGGAGCGGCCGCTCTATTAGCTCCGCATGACTGCCGGCCCTGGCCCCCCGCCACACGGGAACAATCCCGGTCTGTGCCTCTTCCCGGGGCGGGGAGCCCGGCCCCCACCTCACCTCAGCGGAGCTCGGCCCAGGGCCCCGGACGCTGGCTGGCCGGGGGGAGGGAACCCGCTGGGGTGGAGGGGGCGGCGGGGGGCCTCATCCACCCTCCGGGGAGCCTGAGGGCGGGCCATGGGAGGGAGCGACAGCTGGGACTTGGGGCTGCTTCAGCGATCCTCCCCACCGTGACCCCGCAAGGAGCCGCTGGTCCTAGGCTGACCAGCTTAGGCTCCTGCTCACTCCATCAGGCCCCTGTATTAGCCCCCATCCCTCCGGCCCTTTCCCCCTTTCCCAACTCTTTCAATCCCAAATCATCCTTCCCCCTGACCTGTGAATCACTTTGGTGCCCACTTCCCCAACTAGACTGTAAACTCTTTGAGGGCAGGAATGGGCAGGGAACGTCTCCATTAATTGTGCTGTAGTGTACTCTCTCAAGTGCTTAGTACAGCGCTCTGCGCATAGTAAGCACTCAATAAGTACCACTGATTGACTGAGCCTATCTTCTAACCCTGTGGTATTCTCCCAGATATTTATACTGTGCTCTGCACTTCATAAATGCTCAGTAAATTCTATCCATTGCTTGATTTCCCCTGAGAGTCTTTTTAGTTAGCTTCTACCAGAACAGGAACTCTCTCACCAAGTGCCTCTCACTCCCAGGCCCCCAGGGTGGCGCAAGCACTTCTGGGGAGCCTTAGCCAAACCAGGAGGGAAGCCATTCCCCACCCACAAACTGCCAGAGACCCCTGTCTGTCCCGGGTGTGAGGCTCAGAGGAGAGAAAGGAGACCAGGGCACAGAGTAAGGGCCTGGGAGTCAAGGAACTGGCTTCAATCCTGGTTCTGCCACTTGTCTGTTGGGTGAACTTGGACAAGTTACTTCACTTCTCTGGGCCTCAGTTACCTCATCTGTAAAATTGGGATTAACACTGTGAGCCCTATGTGGGAGAGGAACTGTATCCAACTCAGTTATCATGTATCTACCCCAGTGCTTAGTACAGCGCCTGATACATAGTAGGTGCTTAACAAATACCACAATTATTATTATTATCATTAATAATATTACTATTCTCTGGATCCCCGGCCCCCAGTCCTTCCCGTCCCCCATGGCACTGTCCATCCCAGGGAGCAGTAGAAGTGGGCAGGTGGCAGGAGAGACAGCAGAGGACTGGGCCCTGGGCATAGCCCAGCCTTCCCTGGGTCTTGCAGTCTCTGCTGTCTCTTGCTCTCGCTGGTGGGGAGACACCATCCATGGCCTTAGTTTAGTGATCCGCTCAAGGTTGACACTCAATAGATACTCAACCGACTGACTGTGATGGATACTTGGCTCCTCCATGTCCTTCTCCCAGAAGCCCCTTTATCCCTTCTGCTGAAGAGCTTGGTTCCCCCCTCACTTCCCTGCTCCCCCGGGTTCAGGGTCCCCATCTTGGTCATCATACAAGCCAGCCTCCACCCCAAGGTCCTATAATCTGGCAGGCACGTCTCCCAGCTCCAGTGCCCCATGCCTTTGGGAGAATCACAGGGAGGGGAGAGACCAAGCATGAGTTTTGGGGGCTCTTCTCTCCCTAACCCTTTGGGCTCGAAGCTGGCTGTGAGGAATTAGTTTGACACTGATGAGAACTGGGATGTATATAAGGAGCAGCAGGAAATAAGCAGCATGGTACTTTGGTGTGAGTCCTGTCTGTCCCATGAATTATAGCATACAATGCAGAGTGCAGAACATACCCCAGAGAAGAGGGACCCATGGCATAGAGGACAGAGAGCCTCAGAGGATCCCAAGGGAGGGATCCGCTATAATAATAAATTCTACCTGAAGTATTTGTTTTGCCCTTGCTATGTGTGAAAACTGTGCTAACCACTGGGTTCGATACAAGATAATCAGTTTAGACCCAGTTCCCGCCCCACGTGGGGTTCACAGTTTTAAGTAGGAGGGAGAACAGATATTGAATCCCATTTTACGGATGAGAAAACTGTGGCACGGAGAATAATGTTGGTATTTGTTAAGTGCTTACTGTGTGCAGAGCACTGTTCTAAGTGCTGATAATAATGGCATTTGTTAAGCGCTTACTATGGGCAAAGCACTGTTCTAAGCGCTGGGCGGATACAAGGTGATCAGTTTGTCCCACGTGGGGGTCACAGTTCCAAAGTGACTTGTCACACAGCAGCGAGCAGCGGAGCTGGGATTAGAACTCCGGTCCTAGGATTCCCTGTCCTGTGCTCTTTCCACTAGGCCATGCTGCTTCTTCCCACTCCCACCGCAGCAGCAAGGGAAGGAAAGGATCGGAAACCACAGAGCCTCTCCTTGGCCAGCGTGGTGGGGAGGGGAAGTCATGGCCTAGTGCGTCCAACCAACTGTCATGTATCTACCCTAGACTCTGTACAGTGCCTGGCACATAGTAAGTGAGTGAGTGGTTGGTTTCCATGACAATTTCAGACCCAGAGAGACCTCGCCACTGCTAAGGGCTAAGAGACAGTGAGGGTTGTTGGCACCATATTTTTCTGCTCCCTCCCCACCCCTCTGACTCGGTGATGGGGAATAAAGGATCAAGTCCAACCGTCCCAACCAGGCACCCCCTTGCCTTCTAATGAGATCAACCTGTCCTTCCCCTGTCTCTTGGGAGGGGTCAAACATATATCCTCTTAGATTTTGCCACAAGGGGAGGGCGGCAGTTTGTAGAAGATTCCACAGTGTCCCTCAGTTCTCTAGCCCAGCAGTTCCCAATCCCCAAGGGACATCTTCCCTGATGCCTAAATGAAGCAACATCAGTCCCAGCACTGCAGAGAAAGCTAGAAGGGACTAAAAGTCAGTCAGGGGTGCTCTGGCCTCCTTCCCAGCTCCCGTTCGATAACAATGTGGAGGACAGCAGACTGAGGATCTCAGAGAAAACCTAGAGATGTCTTTTTCACCTTCTCCTTCACCTCCTTCTCATGCCCTCTCCTCCAGAACCCCTAAGATCCACCGGATCGCCCCGAACCTACGTCTAAAACATTGACCTCTGACCTCCTGGCTCCTTGGGCCTCCAGCCCCAGGTCCCATGCCCAGCAGTCCTCCAGATATCAAATGTGTTTCCTCTTTGCTCTCTAATGGAAGCTGGGAATTGGCTGGTCATCCTGTGGTGTCCGAACAATCCCAGCTCTCCCCGGGCCAAGCCCTGAGAGGGAACTCTAGTTCTGTGGATTCTACGGTAATAATTATAATAATTATTGTGATATTTGTTAAACACTTACTGTGTGCCAGGCACTCTACTAAGCACTGGGGTGGACACAAGCAAATCAGGTTGGACACAGTTGGTACCAGCTCCCTGGGGACTTTCATTCATTTATTCAATCGTGTTTATTGAGCACTTACTCTTTACAGAGCACTGTACTAAGCACTTGGGAGAATACAACACAACAATAAGTAGACACATTCACTGCCTAGAACGAGCCTACAGTCTAGAGTCGGGGAGATGGACATTAATATAAATAAATTCCAGGTATACCCATTCTGGAGCTCATTTTTCTCGACAAAAAGGAAAGATGATGGAGAGATGTGCTTCTCTGGGATGCATCTCCTTTATCCCAGCCAAAGGGGTGGGGTCCCACCCGGGGTCCCTCCCTCCCTCTCCAACTCCTGGACTCCCTCGAAAGGTCAGT
Source organism: Ornithorhynchus anatinus (assembly GCF_004115215.2). Classification (NCBI taxonomy): domain Eukaryota; kingdom Metazoa; phylum Chordata; class Mammalia; order Monotremata; family Ornithorhynchidae; genus Ornithorhynchus; species Ornithorhynchus anatinus. Next base: position 9,455,883 of record NC_041744.1, read on the forward strand.
CTTAGGGCTGTCTAGCCTTGGGCTAGGGGTTAGAGGCTATAAAAAGAAGCTCAAGATAGCTGAAAAGGGAATCAGGTCAGAGGAGATTTTTAGGGGAGGCGGGAGATCTCTTGCAATACTGTTGGGAAGGATGGGAAAGTTGAATAGAGGGTGGGAAGAGGAAGGGATTGGAGAAGTGTAGGGGAAATTTTAGGGAGATTACACTTGATGTTAATTCTCTGAGTTAGGGGGCAAGATTTTTAGGGGCAAGAGATGGGGAGGCTGGGGACAAGGTTTTGCCAGCTAGAAACAGCCGGCACGGACAATGGGCTTGGGAATCAATAAGGATGGCGAGGCATTGCTGCCGGGTGGACGAGGTCGGCCTGGTGTCTGGATTTCCACCAGCGTCAGTCTGCAGCTCGTGCACAGGAGGGATCCAAGGTGGAGGAGATTGACAGACAGGGAAATGGGAGAGTTAAATTCAATGGAGGGGGCAGAGTTGTGGGCTTGGATCTATGCACCAGAAGAAGGTAGATAGGGTAAGGATAACAAATGGGGCATAATGACTTTGGAAAATTCGGAGAGGGCTGATTGATTGGAGATCTCCTCAGGGGAACAGGATGGTTTTGTGGGGAGGGGGTGTAATTTATGTACATATATCTTTAATTTATGTCCATTCCGGTAATTTATTTATGTTAATGTCTGTCTCCCTCTCTAAACTGTAAGCTTGGGGTGGGCAGGGAATGTGTCTACTTATTGTTATATTGTACTCTCCCAAGTTTTTAGTACAGTGGTCTGCACACAGTAAGCACTCAATAAATACAACTGAATGAATTAATGAATGGGAGAGAAGGCAGATGTGCATAACACTGTTCTAAACACAGGAATACATAAAAGACTGGACCCAGTCCCAGCCCCTCATGGGGCTCACAGTCTAATAGGGAGGAAGAACAAGTATCGATCATATTCCCAGAGGCCCAGAGAAGTTAAGTGATTTGCCCGAGGTCACCCAGCAGGGCTGACCTCCATGAACTCAGCCATCCATGGGGCTGTCAGCTCACTCCAGAAGCAACACCAAGCCGGGGCAATTACTCAGTTGGTTGCCAGAGGAGTCCTGACTACCCTGGATCATTCCTGTCTTCTGGAAGTCTGGCGCTGGCCGCACTGACCAGGCAAATGACCAACTGGCCCAATCACCACAACTCATCAGCAAAGCAGCTGGAGAATTCGAGTCCCACTGGCTCAAAACCCCAGTTTGACTCAGTCCACTCAGACCTTTGCTGAGGGGAATGGGCTGGCCTGGTAGCAGGAGGGATTTCCATCTTGGAGAAGCAGTGTGGCCTAGCGCAAAGAGTAAGAGCCTGGGAACCAGAGGACCTGGGTTTTAATCCCAGCCCTGTCATTTGTTTGCTGGGTGGCCTTGGGCAAGTCATTTAATTTCTCTGTGCCTAGGTTTTTTCATTTGCTAAATAAGGATTAAACCCTACTCCCTCCTTTCTTGACTGTGAGCCCCATATGGGACAGGGACTGTGCCCAACCTGATTATCCTGTATCTAAGGTCAGGACCTCAGAAGAGTGCTTGGCACATGGTAAGCACTTACCATCTACAACAATTATTATTCAAGTCAGCTTTATGTTAGAACTTCATGAATGTCAGAGGAAGAAGATTTTGAGGAAAATGGAGGATCTGTCTGATGGAGGACCCTTTTTGATAGTTATTTGTTAAGTGCTTACTATGTGCCAAGCACTGTATTAAGCGCTGGACAGAAAAAGGCTAATCAGGTTGGACACAGTCCCTATCCCATATGGGACTAACAGTTTTAAAGCCCATTTTACAGGTGAGGTAACTGAGGTACATAGAATTGAAGTGACTTGCCCAACACCCAGAAGACAAATGGTGGATCTGGGATTAGAACCCAGGTCCTTCTGACTCCCAGGCCTGTGCTCTATCCACTAGGCCACGCTGCTTCTCTGTTTAGTTATGAGGTAGATGGAGAAGGAAGGGCATCTTGCTCCTTACCCCCACTCAGCCAGTCAATCGTATTTATTGAGCGCTTACTGTGTGCTGAGCATAGTACTAGCACTTGGGAGAGTACAGTATAACAATAAACACACATTCCCTGCCCACAATGAGCTTACAGTCTAGAGGGACCCTTGGAGTTACTTAGATTTGAGAATGGAACTGGCACCTCTTAAAGTCAGACAGAACGTCTGACCCTTCCACACTAACATGCCAGACATAACCGTGAGTAGCTGTTAAGAGGAAGATGGGGGAAAGGGGTAAGAAGGGGGTAAGGAGGGAGCAGCCCGGGGAAGGGGGACAGATGCCGAAGAGGGCTGGGGGTAGAAGGCTTTTCCTAGAACGGGACCAGCGGTCCAGTCTGGGCCAGACTGTCCTCGGGCCCGACAACCCTCTTCCTGGAGTCGGCCCTGCTCTCCCTGGACCCCCGGCTTGGTTCCCCAGCGAGGGCTCTACTGCCCCTCTTGATCGGAGGATCCAGGCTGGAGGCAGAGATGGCAACTGCCTGACTCCCATGCTGCAGAAGGCCCAGGAACAAGTGAAATAGCTTTTAGGCTCTGCACGGTCACCACTCTATCTTTTTTATTTAAATCGTATTTGTTAAGCGGTGCCAGGAACCGTACCAAATGCCCGGGTAGATATGAGCTAATCAGGTTGGACACAGTCCCTGTTCCCCAGGGGGCTCACAGTCTTAATGCCCTTTTACCGATGAGGTAACTGAGGCACAAAGAAATGAAGCCGCTTGCCCAAGGTCGTACGGCAGACAAGTGGTGGAGCCGGTATTAGAAGCCAGGGCCTTCTGACTCCCAGGACTGTGCTTCAACCACGAGACCGCGCTGCTACTCCTGCTGTCTTTCCATCTTTCCTGCTGTCATCTGGGAGAGGCATTTAGGGGCTCCGCCAATACCCTCATCACTAACCGCCACTGTTCTGGGAGACTTTCGACCACCCTCACATCCTCCTGGTCTACACTGGGGGATGGGGCTGGGAGCTGGGGCTAGACGTTCCCTTCAGCCTGAGATTCGAGGTGTTCTGCCCACGGAGGAAGGAGCTCTAGGGGCAGGGGGAGGCAGAGAAGGACTTCGGCAAATCTCGCTCCTCCTTACCCCTTAGAGGGAACCACCAGAAGGAGAGCCACCGGCCATTCTACTGAGACGGAACTAGTAGAAATGGGCTTTTTACTACAGCAGGAGGGAACTAGCAGAGACTTAAGGATGCAGCATGACCTAGTGGAAAGATCACGGGCCTGGGAGTCAGAGGACTTGGATTCTAATCCCGGCCCCACCACTTGTCTGCGGGGTAACCTTCGGCAAGTCACTTCACTTTTCTGTGCTTCGGTTACCTCATCCGAAAATGGGGATTAAGACTGTGCATCCCATATGGGACGTGGACAGCGTCCAACCTGATTAGCTTGTATCTACCCCAGAGCTTAGAAAAGTGGCTGGCACATAGTAAGCCCATCACAGATACCATTTAAAAAAAAAAAGGAAGATCTAAAGCCTAAATTAGGCACGGAAACAGGGGACCGAAGGAGGCTTAAGGAGACCCGAGAGATTCCTTCCTGCCTGGGAAGTGAAGCTCAGATGTGCCCGAAGGCAGAGGACGGGACAAGATGACCTCCCGGTCCCTCGGGGTTCAGTGCACAGCGCTGAGTACAGTGCCTGGCACATAGTAAGCGCTTCACAAATGCCATTACTACCATCCCCGCCTGCCGGGAGAGCAGGAGCAGGAAGCCCTGGTCTGTCCCGGCTTCTCCTCTCCCCCTGAGTGTGAGTCAGTGCCCGAGCTGCTGAGTTCACCTTGGGATTCCATGCCATCTTCCTCTCTTTATGAGGAAGGCGTGGACCCTGTTCCACCCTAATGGTTTCTGTTGCTGGCTGTGGCAGCATGTTTTACGATGGGTGGGGCCTCTGCCCATTTCTCGGCGGTGCCTTCGCCGGGCTCCCGGGGCAGCCCCACCCCACGGCCGCTCCCACCGGCCTGCTGGGAATGGCTCCCCGTCAGATCTGTAATTACTGGCTCGTTTGGGATCCCGGGGATGGGGTCGGGATGGCTCGGGCCACCCGAGATCCTGCCCCAAGGAGTGGTGGGGAGGAATGGGGGCCGGGGGGGAGGGGAGGGGAGGAGCTGGTCCTCCTGGGGAAGAACGGAACCTGAGGGGAGAGGGATTGGAGGCTTGGGAAGTACACAGCCCGCAGACCCCGGCCCCCGGCAGGCAGTACCTGGCTGCCCCCATCCAGAAATGGGGAAATGACCTCCAGCCCAGAAAAGGCTCTTGAGGTCTAACTAAGGAGCAGATGGCCAGAGGCACAAACAAAGAGATGAGGAACGGAGAATGAGGGATGGAGAGAATTCCCCAGGGATGAGCAGAGGAGGAGGGATGGAGAGAATTCCCCAGGGATCAGGGGAGGAGGTAGCAGCAACATCGACATGCATAACTACTGCCCTAAAACTCTCTGTGGACCTCCTTCTGCCCACCATGCCCCAGGTCCATCGATCCACTGACTTCTTCTTCCAGCTCCCTAGATGCAAGGGATCCAGGGGAAGAGGCGTTGGGGAGGAAACAGAATCCAAGGAGAAGTAAAAAGGCGTTTATGGGAGGGGGTGGGAGGAACAGGTGACTGGACACGGCTCAAGACCGGGAAGGGTCTCAGTCTGGAACTGTACCTCCCTCTGTCAGAGCTGCCCACTTGGTGTAGAAGGATCTCTGAGAGGTCAACTTGTCCAAGCCTCTTCCTCCAGACCGGGCTGCCACAGAGCCCTTTCTTTCTAACGTTATCTACTAAGGGGATGCCGAAAGCTCCCTTGGTCCCGGATCCCTTGAGTTTCTCCTGCGGTCTATCCACAATCCCTCCCACTGCCTCTAGTCCTGCCCATGGCCAAAGGAGAGGAGGTGCTCCATGTCCTCACACAAAATCCCTACAGTTCCACCTCAGTCTTCCTTCCCCCGGCCGCACCCATCTGCCTCTCCCTGGTCTTTCCAGATCTGTCCTGCGCATTGTCTCTCCTGGCCCTCCTTCCTGTTCTCCGGGCCCCGCCAGGTCCCCACAGCCTCTCAGGTCAGGCCGGACCCCAACCCCTACTCGACCCCCGAAGATCGATCGACTACCCGTCTGCCCTCCCTTCCCGTGACCCCGACTCTAACCCACCTTATCTTGGTGACCCCCAAGGAGCTCCGGGCGGGCGGCTGGACTGCGCAGTCTCTCTGAGCCCCGTCCAGTACTAGAAGGTGGTGATCTGCAACCACCCTGAAGACCCTAGCCCTGGGACAACCATCCTCTTCCTAGCAAGAGCCAAGATGCCGCAGCCACTCTGGTTCCCCTCCAATGCCCTCGGGTTCCTTCCATGATACTCTAGCAGCTTTAGGTCCTTCCTAAGACACCACAGGAGCTCTCCAGTCCCTTCCTAGACACCGCAGGAGCCTGAAACTCTTGGATCCTCTCCAAGGCATTGCAGGAGCTCTTGAGTCCCTTCTAAAGTACTACAGGAGCCTTCGGGTCCCCTCTGAGACATCTCTGGAGCCAGAGAAACTTGGATCCCCTCCAAGAGACTGAAGGAGCCTTTGGGTCCCTTCTAAGAGACCACAGGAGTCCTAGACATTACAGGCGTCTGAGACCCTAGGATCCTCTCCCAGACACCGCAGGAGTCTGAGGTCCTTGGATCCCCTCCAAGGCAGCGCAGGAGCCCTGGGTTCCATTCTAAGTCACCCTGGGAGCCCTCGGTCCCCTCCTAGACACCGCAAGAGTCTGAGACCCTCAGATTCTCTCCGAGGCCAAAGGCCTCAGGTTCCCTCCCCATGGGGCACGGGGATGTGGAAGTGGCTTTCAGATCCATGTACCTCCCCGTTGCCCCATACCAGCGCGCCTCAGGAGAGAACCCCATCACTCACTGCAAACCCAGGTCCACGGCAGGGGCTCCCCGGCCTCGAGGTCCTGCCGCCATCCTGCAGCCTCCTCCTCCCGGGCGCCCATAACCATATAAATACTCCCACATGCCAGGGCCGGCCCCCGCCCAGGGGGTGGAGCCCAGTTGGGCTCTTCCAGGCCAGGTGGGTCAGATCCCTATAAATGCCTCGGCCGACCACACGCCCTGCTCGGCAGGCACCGAGTTCCCCAGTGGTCCCTCCACTACCATCTCATGGGCTTCCCGGCCCTCGGGGAGCAGGCTCCCGGATCCCCTCGTCTCCCTGAGGCTAATTGCTGCAGGAGGCAGTACCTTCCCAGCTCTTCCTCCCCGAGGTGGGACAAAGAAATGTCCAGTCCTGGGGTTGTCCTCCTTGCTCAGCTCTCTCCCCTGTGACATCTCTCAGCCCCCCGGCCAGCCCGTATCTCCTATCTCTTCTAGCATCCTTCCTGAGATCTCTCCCCGTGAGCTTCCCTGGGAATTCTCCCCTCCCAGGATCAACTTCCTGCCACACCCTTGACCTGATCCGTGGAAACCCAGGAAGCCTCCTGTGGCATCCCCAGGGGAGGGGGCCAGGGGCTTCAAGCAGCCAAGTCCACCCAGGCCGGTTGGTGGATCTGAGTGGAATCCAGCTGGAGGCAGGAAAGTCCTCTCCAGTGGTCTGGGCTGGGGACCTCAGAGCCAGTCTGGTCCTGTGGGAAGAGGCCTGGGGGGGGACCCAAACCCAGGGGGAGGGGCCGAGGGGACCATCCTGCCGGGAGGAGGGATCCAAGAGGAGGGGTCCAGGAGGAAGAGGATTCAAGAGGAAGGGGTGGGGAAGGCTCTCCTCTCTGGCTCACTGAAAGCCACCCTTAGCTAGAGGGCCAGGGCTAGGAGTGGAGAAGGAGAGCAGAAACAGGCCAGAACTGTCCTTGACCTCTGACCCCTGACCCCAGGGGAAAGGAGAGCTCAAGGCTATATAGTGGAGAGAAGGACTGCGCTGGAGAGTGGCATCTATCAGGGCCCAAAAAGGCTTGCTGCCCACTGAGACCAGCCAATCCTGACACTAGGGCCTGGGACTCTGGGGAAGAGAGCCAGACCAGGGGACCCTGGTGGACGAAAAGGCCCAGGACCTGGGATTGTCGGTGGGGTGAGGGGGCGTGGTGAGAGGGACACAGGAACCAGGGGTTTTCCAGCCTCTGTGTGCACCCTGGACTTGAGTAGCCCCTCAGCGCTTCTCCCCAGCTGTCACGTTTGCCAGGAGTTTCAATTTCCTTTCCTGGTCCCCGCCCACACCCCAGTCCCCTGGGGTGACCCATTCTCCCCCTCTCCGCTGAGGATGCAGGCTGAACTGCAGCTGCATGGATTTAAGTGAGACTTCAGGAACATATGAAAGGAAGGGAATGGCTGAGATCTCCTTCTGGGGGTGGGGGAGAAGACTTGAGGAGGAATGGAAGGAGGGACAGAGGGAGGTCTTTTTTATGGTATTTGTACAGCGCTTACTATGTGCCAAGCACTGTACTAAAGGCTGGGGTAGATACAAGCTAAACAGTTGGGCACAGTCCCTGTCCCACATGGAGTTCCCAGTCCTAATCCCCTTTTTACAGATGTGGTAACTGAGGCACTGAGAAGTGAAATGACTTGCCCAAGGTCACACAGCAGAAAAGAGGAGAAGCAACACGGCCTAATGGATAGAGCATGGGCCTCGGAGTCAGAAGGACCCGAGTTCTGGTCCTGGCTCTGCCACTTGTCTGCTGTGTGACCTTGGGTAAGTCACTTCACTTTTCTGTGCCTCAGTTACCTCATCTGTAAAATGGGGGTTAAGAATGTGAGATCCACGTCCCATGTAACCTCGGCGCTTAGTACAGTGCCTGGCACAAAGTAAGTGCTTAACACATAGCATAAAAAAGGGAAAAAAGAGTCGTGGAGTTAGGATTAGAACTAGGTCTTTCTGACTCCCAGGCCCTGGCTCTACCCACTAGGCCTCTCTGGAAAGAATCTCACTGATCTGGGATAGAGTAAATATATTCCTGCTTAGAGGCTTCGCACAGAAAGACCCCCATGCCCCTTTAGTTCTCCAAGGTGATGCCAGTCCTGTACCTGAGCCCTGTACCCTCCCAGTGTCCCCTGAGTGCCCTGAACCGATCCCGACGAGCTGGGCCTACCCCCAACCCAGGCTCAGGATGCGTGTCAAGACCAGAAAACTCAAGGAGGCCGGGTCACCGCAGGTCACGTGAGCCCAGGGGTCCCAGAGCGACCCGGACCGGAGCTGTTCACAGTGACACCACTGAAGGCCCTCCTGTTAACTGGGAAGGAGACACACATGATGCCATATACATTTCTATGGACACTTAGTGTTGCAGTGACATCATGTGTGTGGAAGCTCTAGGACCACTCAACCTTAGAGCATTTCTCTGGGGGACCCGGACACCCCCCGCAGCCTCACAACTTTCTCTTAGAGCTACCACGTTCCCCTTCAGGTTCTCAGGAACATAGGCACCGCTTCTGAGCAGTGGAACTCAGTAGCGGGAGCTGAAGCGGAGAGCGGCTGGGGGTTGAAAGGAAAAATAGCTGACACAAAGATCTCCGGTGCCAGGTCAGTACCAGCCGGGGTGGACCAGCTGAAAACTGGCTGACTGGTTGTCTTCGGACCAGTCCTTATTGTGGCCTATGTCATAGGCTGGACAGATCTCCTCGGGGCCCCCCGGCCTGCTATATCCAGGCCACAGGGCCGTGTAGAATTGGCCGGGCCTCCTTTCGAGAGAGAGGGCAGGGAAGTGAGATGCAGTGGCCCAGGGGTGACTGGCCCCTGGAGGGAGAGGGGATGCTGGCCAAAATGGACCCTGGACAAACTGGAAGTGAGGGCAGTGACTGGTTTTGTTTTTTCTTTCAGCCACCAGCAGCATCCTGCCCAACCTTCTTGCCATACAGCTCTCCCTCTTGCCTTCTCACATCTTCCTCCCTGAAACCTTGCCACAGAGCCGGAACGCTATCACTCCTCTCTACCCCCTCTTGCCGGTCTCCTCTGGTTTGTTCCAGTGACCTGTTCTATTCCCATCAGCGTTGGTGCCATGATTTGACCTGACCGTGAAGGCTTTGGGTTTCTCTTTCTCCATTCCTAATATCCTCGTCATTCTCCAGCTGCCCTGGCTCCCGCTAAGAGTGGGGTGGGGGAGAGTCCCGGAGGCTCCAGGGGAGAAATGGTGACCGCCGCTCTTTTGAATTCCTCCTCAACCCTCGCTTCTACCCAGAAGTCTCTGATCCAGCTTCACTGGGAGCTTATGGGATGAGCTATTCCCATCCTCCTTCCAGAGGGCCTCTGGCCCCTCAGGGCTCCTCCTCTAGAGCACTCCCCCCACCTCCACCCGGGCTCCTTCCTGCTGGAGTCCGGATCTGGAAGCCCGGGATCCGGTCCGGAGATGGTCGGGACCGAGACTCCTCCTGCCACGGTCAGCCCAGCCCTCGTGCAGCAACAAGGGTATTTATTACTAGCACTGTAGTAATATTATGAGGCGCACTAATATTGCCACCGCTAGTAACCCAAATAATGAAAAACAAGAAAAACGAGGGCTGAAATCACCATTCTGTAAAGCCCCTAAGGCTTTTGGCCCAACAGCAAAGCCCCCCAGAGCAAGGATCCGAAAGGACAAAGGTTTATTTGGGGACCCCTTTGCCTTGGGTTCTTGGGCCTGGTTGGGGGGGGGGGGTGTTCAGAATGGGAGACATCTGCTTCCCCGAATCACCTCAAGCTATTCCAACTCCAAAGAACAGGGTGGCCGCCTCCATCCTTCCTCACACCCCAAGGCTCGAGTCCCTTCTCCTCTCCCTGTCCTTCAAAACTTCCCCTGTCTCAAGGTCAAGGTCTGACCTTGGTCAGGAAAGCCTTCTCATGAAGCGAGAGTTTTCTCAGACCCTCCAATCAATCAACTGATCGATCACTGGTATTTATTGAGTGTTTATTGTACACGGAGCTCCACACTAAGAGTACGAAACCACGGCGTTCGTAGATGTGATCCCTGCCCGTGAGGAGCTTACGGTCAACGGGGGAAGGCAGACGTTAAAATAAACGACAGATGGGGAAATAGTAGAGTATAAGAGATCGTACATCTTCCGCCCTGGGCCCAGAGCCAAGTGTCCAGCCACTTGACGGTATGTGTTGCCCAAAGTCGAATGGTGCAGAAAGGGCGAGCCGGGGACCTGAACCTTCAGTCCAGGGGGGGACAGCCTGGTCAGGCCCAAGCCCCTCCCCGGATTGGCCCCCAACCCAGCCCCCTCTCGGCCCGGCTCCCGGGTCACGGGGCTACTCGGAGCTCCTACGTTTTTACTGCCTCTCTACACTGCTCGTCCCACGGCGGGGATAATTTGCCAGTTGCAGGGATCGGGACACAGCTTTGGAATTTACAAGTTGGAGGCACTGCCAACTGTCTCAGGGCGAGCCTGTTCCACAGACACACCCCAGCTGCCGGGGTGTGTGTATGTGTGTGTGTGTGCGCGCGGGTGCACGTGGTGGGGGTGTGCTCACTCGCGGGCGCGCGCGCAGCCCCGAGACGGGGAAGTCTAGCTGCGGCCGGAGTTTACAACCGGGGAGTTTATGAGACTGGGGAAGTTCTGAAGGCCGACGGCTGGGTGGGGTGGGGTGGGTGGTGTGGGTCTACCTCTGTGAGTGTGTATGTGGGTGTATGTTTCTGGTGTGTGTGTGTGTGTGTATGTGTGTGCCCACACCTCTGAAGATGCCACCTTCCAACCCTGCTCTGCTGAATCAGCAAGGCCACGCTGGCGCAGGGCCCTTTCCGGCAGAGCCTGGCAAGAGCAAGAGGGCTGGGGGCCGCAGTGCCTTACCCTGTGGGAATCGAGATCCGGGGTTGCACCTCAAGGGACCCCGAAATCTCCATTCTAGGTGGGGTGGCCTCCTGGCGTGCTAAGTTCGGGGCCGGGGGGAGGGCAGAGGCAAGGGGATGCCCGAATTGATTCCTTTGCTTCCTTCCCCACCCTCTCTCAGGTCCTCCCGGAGGGGAAGTCCAGTCTCAAAGCATCACTGCACCAGCCCTCTCCCCTCTGCTCCCAGACTCCCAGAGTCAGAGGGGATGGGGCTGGTTGGCATTCTGAGAGCAGGCTCCCCCTCTGGGTGACTCACGCCTGGCTCTGTCTTGGACGTCGCAGGAGAGAGCCATTCAGCGGATTCTCAGCTCTCCGTGCGCCCCGCTGAGTAAGCACTCTGCCTCTCCAGCCTGTCCGGGGCCTTCGGGTGGAGCAGAGAGACAGAGGGTGGCCAAGCCGGAGCCTCAACCAGCCTGCGGAAGCCGCCCCGAGGGGAGTCCGGGCACCGGCCTCCCGCCTCCCCCTTGCACTAAAGACGAACGGCTCCTCCCCCTAAGGTAAAGCCCAGTCCTCAGTCTCCAGAGGTCAACTCGTCTATCCCACTGCCTCCAGCATTTTTTTTATGGTACTTGTTAAGAGCTTACACTGTGCCGGGCACTGTACTGAGCACTGGGGTAGATACAAGCTAATCAGGTTGGACACACGTCCCACACGGGGCTTACAGTTATCATCCCCATTTTACAGATGAGGTAACTGAGGCATAGAGAGATGAAGTGACTCGCCCGAGGTCACACAGCGACAAAGTGGCAGAGCCGGGATCAGAACCCAGGTCCTTCTGACTCCCAGGCCCGTGCTCCGTCTGCTAGACCATGCTGCTTAGTCCTCCCCTAAGTCACCTGGGCACATGAGACTTGTCTACTCTACAGCCTCCCTCAAGGGCCCGTCTCTCACCGTTGGGAATGGCTGAGGTCTAACCTCAATCCAGTCCCATTGCATTTCTGGTTTCACAAACAATTGTCTGCTCTCAAGCCCCTGGGGCCTGCTTCCACCCGGAGGGGAGCGGGAAGAGCTGTGTGGGATTATTTTCAGAGATGGTCTGATCCCACCTTGTCGAACTGCTAGTTTCCAAAGGCCCCAGTGAACTCCATCCTCCCCTCGTCAGCTCTCTGGGCCCACCAAGGGGGGAATTGAAGGGTTAGAGAGAAAAGAGCCCAAAGTAGTCAAGTGGTGCGGGCACAGGCAGGCGTGTGCAGCGGTGAAAGGGAGATAGGGAGATAGATGCAGAGATAGGCGCTCGCCCACAGTCCTGCCCTTAGGACCCAGGCCCCAGCACAGCAAGAATCACCCCACCCACAGCCCCACTCCTCCTTCCCAGGGTCGGGGGAGAGAGGGTGAGGCAGTGGGGGTGAGGGGATGCTGCCCGGGAGCCCTGGAAGGGAGGTAGCAGAAGCACCAGACTTCATGGATTAGAAAGGTCATTTTAACTATTCCCCTGCCTCTGGGCAGGCCCGCCTTCCCACCGTCCTCTCTTTTCCTCCAAGCTCTCCAATGGTACCACATTCTGCATCTCCCAGGATATGACCCTCTCTTCTCCCTGCCGCCCGGTGAACCCTCCCCTCTCAGCATCTTGACCATCTCACTGTCTCCCTGTGCCCCACCCACTCCCTTCCCTTTCCCCAGGGCCGATCCATTGACCCCTTTAGTCCCTGCTACGTGCTCAGGGTGGGGGACAGAGGGAGGTGGGATTTAAACCTGTTTCCTTGGGCTGCCCTCTACACCTGGGGGCTGCAGGGGCCTCAGGGGCTGGGTCCTGTGGGGTGAGAATCTTTCCCTGCGGCACAAACCATGTAGATAATAATAATGATGGTACTTGTTAAGCGCTTTCTGTATGCCAAACACTGTTCTATTCATTCATTCAATCGGATTTATTGAGCGCTTACTGTGTGTACTAAATGCTTGAAAAGTACAGTTCAGCAACAAAGAGAGACAATCCCTGCCCACAAGGGGCTCACAGTCTAGAAATTCTAAGCAGTGGGGTAGATACAAGTTAATCAGGTTGGGCACAGTCTTAATCTCCATTTTACAGATGAGGTAACTGAGGCCCAGAGAAGTGAAGTGATTTGCCCAAAGTCACCCAGGAGACAAATAGTTGGTGCTGGGAACTCGTGCTCGTACTCTATCCACCAAATCAAGCTGCTTCTTAGCCACGCTGCTAAGAAGATACCCACCCCGCTAGGTCGCCGGAAAGTTGGGGGAGGGTATAAAGTGACTACCCACAACCCTCAGATATTTAAAGTGTCCCTGTACTCTGGCAGGGTACTCTGTTGTTCCTGAGGACGGGCTATGAGGGCCTCACTGGAGAAGTAAGAGGGTTTGACGCTAAACCCAAGGAAGGACTTCTCGGCTGTCAGGAACAGAAGACAAAGTGGGGTGTCTCCGTCTCAGAGAGGGAGATAGCTCTCTGTTGGGTTTACAGGACCACCGACCTCGAGGCAGGGATCTGGGCCAGACTGCCCCGTGATGGGGGAGTGAAGGCTCTTGGGACAGGGTGGCTGCAGGTGTCCCCTCCCCCTAGGGGTCTTTGGGTCACTGCTACTGTTTATTCCAACACTTTCTCCTCCTTTCCCTCCTTCTTCAGCCCCTTTAGGCTTCTAGAGGAGTGAGGAAGGGAGAGACCCAAGGACAGATTATACTGTACTCTCCCAAGTGCTTAGTACAGTGCTTTGCATCCAGTAAGCGCTCAATAAATACGATCGAATGAATGAATGAATGAATGAATGAATGAATGAATGAATGAATGAATGAATGACAGGGTGGTCCTGGAGCCTGGAACGAGCCAACGGGCCCGGCTGGTATCGTCGGGGGCCCGGGGGATGGCGGGTGGCAGGGCTCCCCGTGCCAGGGGGCCTTGAGAACTGACAGTCTTCCTGAGCAAAGCCAACTTCCCTCCCTGAAGAGGTGAGAGGGTAAGATGGGTGTGGGAAGGGGAGTGGGACAGGAGGCTGCGGGAGGGGGCCGAGGTGGGGAAGAGGAGGGGGGCAGGATGGCCTCCTGACAGGGGAGACCCTAGCGTTCCTCCTCCCTCCGCTGGACGTCCCATCTCTCCCGGGATTTGCTGGCAGGGAGGAATCCCTGGGCCCCTTCGGAAACAATTTCCTCCAGGGAATCTTCTCTGGCATTCCCGGGAGAACAGGTTCCAGTTGCACATTTCTGGCGACCCACCATTTGCCCAGGGAGCCGAGGGCTGCCCGGGCGTGCCCCGGCCTGCCCCACCCACCGGCTGCTGGAGGGAGCGGGGCAGGTTCCCTGGGCAGAGGGAGGGCTGGAGGGAGGCGGGGAGGGGTGGGCTGGGCTGGAGAGAGGCGGGCTGGGGCAGGGAGAAGAAGGAGAGGAGAGGAGAGAGATGAGGAGAAAGAGTGAGAGGAGGCAGGTGGGAGAGGAGGGGAGAAGGGAGAATGGGTACAGGGGAAGGGGAGAGGAGAGAATGGAGAGGGAGAGCCCTCCAAGGGGCGGTCTCTACCCTTGACCTCTTCCCCTGGAGACTAAAGCGTCCAGAGAGCCTTGACATGAGATGGAACGGAGGATAAAGGGTTTAAGGAATTGGATTGGGGCAAGAAGAGGATCATGGGGTGAGGATGGGGGATGCAAGAGTGGTAGATAGCAGCTCGCTGGAGGCGAGTGTCAGAGCCTTGGGGGCACGAAGCCTCTTGCCTCTCTCCAACCCCCGACACAGGTTTGGGGAGCCCGAGGGACAGACACAGCGCAGGGCTTATTTTGCCCACAGCCGAGAAAACGGGGAGGTCGGCGAGGCAGGGGTCAGCGAGAGCAGAGGATCGAGGAGGCCGAGAGCCGCTGCTTTGCTTACGGGAAGGACGAGAGGGAACGGCCTGTGGATGCGGCGGGAGAGATTTAAGTTAGACAGCTGGGAAAATTTCCTGATGGGTCAGAATTGATAATAATAATAATACTAATTACGGTATTTGTTAAGCGCTTACTATGTGCCCAGCACCGTTCTAAGCACTGGGGTAGATACAAGGTAATCAGGTTGTCCCACGTGGGGCTCACAGTCCTAATCCTCTTTTACAGATGAGGTAACTGAGGCACAGAGAAGTCAAGTGACTTGCCCAAAGTCACACAGCTGACAAGAGGCGGCGCGGGGATTAGTACCCACGACCTCTGAAGAGGTGTTGAAACATGTGCCAAGGGAGTTAAGAGCAGGGGAGAAGTGGGCTGCCGGCTCCGAAGCCCAGGATGGGGTGTCCCGCCAGCCTGGAGGGTGGACCCTTCTGGGCGGTGGGAGAGTGGGGGGATGGAGGTTCAGCATCCTGTGGCTGTTGGTGGGGGGGAAAGGGTCCTTCTTTGTCCCCGCCACCGTCCCCCAAGGGAAGAGGGAAGGGAGCAGAGTGGGCCAATACACGACCCCGGGCAGCCTGGTGGTAACGCTTAGAACAGTGCTCGGCACATAGTAAGCGCTTAATAAATACCAACATTATTATTATTAACTCCGTGCTTCCCCGGGGCTCATCAGAAGCCGGTGAGGGGCTGAACGGAAAGAGGGGAGGCATCCCACAACATCCCAGTCCTGGGGGACACCCGTCGCACCCCTTCCCACAGCCCAGCAGCAAGTCCCGCACCGTCCAGCCCCTCGTGCCCCCTCACCATCTGTGAAGCCCCCACCTCCCCTCAACGGGTGCCCCCGGGTCAACCACCTGGCCGGCAGAGCCTCAGGGGGTAGAGCCGGCTTAGGACCCTCTGCACCTCCTCAGCCTTGAGGTGTGACCTGCTGAATGCTGGCCACTGGTCCCTAGGGTGGACACATCTCAGGCCAGCTCTTATATCCCGCTCGTGGGCAGCTTGTGGTGCACCTCTTCTCCTAGAGACACCAGGCTGGGCCAGACCAGACCCAAATCCGGGAGTTTTCCTCCTGGGGTTCCTGCCGCGGCCTGCAGAATCTCCCCCTCCACCTCTTTGGGAGCCCAGCGGGGTGGGCCCTCCCTCCCGCTCTCCCTGAGACCCAAAGCCCCCAACCCTCCAAGCCCGGAGGACACCAGCAGGGCCCTCTCTGGGCAGCCCCCACCCCAGGATGTGGAGCGAGTGGGAGACGGGAGCAGAGTGGAGTTCCCGGCTGCACCTGTTTGCCGTGCACCAGCTGCAGCACGGGTCGGGACAGGTGGGTCTTCCCTCTTGGGACCCAGGTGTTCCCGCTTCCCAACTCTCTCCCCCTCAAATGGGCCCCCTCTGCCAGATCCCAGATCCTCGACCAGGCCTTGTGAACTGCTCCTCGGGAAGACCCTCCCACACGTTCACTCGGAGGAGACACTCCAGGCAGCCCCTTGGGCTGCACGAGGAACAGAAAGTGGAAGCGCACCGTGGCAGGTAAGCGGGGAGGCGCCCCTGCGTCCCATAAACGTGTTGACTTGATGAAGCCCCTCTGATTTCCCCGTGGGAAAGGCACCCTTCTCAGACCCGATCCCCCGCTCCTGGCGTTCATCTTTCACCTCTGGCACAGCAGCTAGAGGGATATAGGTTAGACGCTGGAACCGCCCGGTAGGACGTCGGGCCGGCAGGATGAGGGGTCGGCTCAGCCGGGAAGGAGAGGGCCCCGCGGAGCTCCCGACCTCAGCCCCCGATCACCCTCTCTCCCTCCACGATCCCCGCCAAGCTGACCCCGGGCTCACCTCCTCGCTGCCGGCCGGACTCCCGGGCCCAGAGCAGAGCCTTGGGGTTGGGGTGGGAGTTGAGAGGGTGGGGCGGGGAGTCTTCCGTCGCTCCCCAGGCGGTGACCCCGTGGCGTCGAGAGCCGGCCCGGCCTGACACCGGCTATATAGCTGGGTGCCGGGCTCCGGGCTCCTACCCGCCTCCCCCCACCATCCCACCCCCCCGCCCCCGGTCAGCGTTCACGGCTGAGTTCGGACGAGCTGGCTGCCGGGCCCGGTGTCCTCTTACCTTCCCACTGAAGCACGGCGGCTTCGGGCCGGCTGGGGCCTGGGGCCGAGCTCCTGGGGGCCACGCGGGGCGGGAGAGCCAACGGGGCGAGGGCTCCGGTGAGCTCGTGGGAGCCCATCTGACATCAGGTGAGAGGAGGCAGCTGCCTCCGTGAGCCAATAATTATGATATCAGCTCCTCTTCGCCCCGGGCCAACCTGCACTTAATAAGAAATCCAAAAATGACTAAGCGGCAGGTTTTCTCTTTTGCTCTCATTCCAGAGAGGCGTTTGACAGGTCCTGTCCCTGAAGGGGGAGGGGCTCCCCACCCTGGGCCTCACCCCCGGTGCCCACCTGTACCCGGGTTGTGCTTGCTTGCCCCCGCTCCTCCCTCCCGCCCCCCAAGACCCGCCCCGCCACCTGTCGGCTACCCGCTCTCTCTCGGGGAGAGGCTCGGGCCCTGCCGGGCTCACGAGGCTCCCGGCCCTGTCCCTCCCACCCGACCCTGCCCCGTCCAGCCCCACCCCACCCCACTGCCCACCTCGCCCTCGCCCCTCCATTCCCAGCCAGAGGAGTTTGCATCCAGATTTCCCTCCCCAAGGTGCCAGCCCTACGGGTGTGTCAGGAGGGCCTGCCGGGGCACGCACATGTGTGTTCAGAGGCTGGTTGGCCTGCACACGCGTGTGTGTGTAGGGGGGTACCTGGGTGTGCCTTGGCATGTCAGAGATGTGTGTGTGTGTGGTGTGTGAGGGGTGGGGAGACCGGGCACGGCTGCCCTTTCTTAGCCCCCACCAGACCCCTGCCCTCAGAGCAGTGCCATCCTGGAACCGGCTGAATCTAGATGGGGCAGGGGGCTTGTCAGAGCAGTTGGTCCCTGCCTGTCCCGGGTTTCCAATTCCCCCCGGGGGGGCAGGGGCTTAAACTCCACTGCAGCCCTGCGGGGGTCGGGGGGACAGTGTTTCCTACTCTTCCTCCCCCTCTCCACGTCACACCCGCTTCCACCCCTAACCCTGACTCCCCCCCCTTAATCTCCAGGCATTTAGGGGAAGGGGCCATAGAGAAGTGGGGAGCAGAGCCGACTGGCATGGAACCAGCCAGTGGGAGTTAGCCCACAGCTCTGTGTGTGTACGTGTGTACGTGTGCGTGCATGTGTGTGTGTGTTTGTGTCTGCTTCATCTGCCCGTGCCGGGCATCGGTGCCTGTGACTCCAGGTCTGATGGCATCGAAGTCTCCTCCTCGGGGGTGCCTAGGTGCCAACCCTTAGGGTCGCAGGGAAGTGGAGGGGGTCAGTCGGGGCCACTGTCCTCAGGGGTTCCAGCGTGGGGGAGGGAGGGAGGGAGACGTCCCCCTCCCCCCGCCTTAGCTTGTTGGGCTCCTCTCCAGCCTCACTCACCCTTCCCAGGACTGACAAGACCCGAGAGCTTCCTGGCAGGATGGGAAAAGCCAAGAGTTTCCCAGCCGGGACGAAAAGACCCCCTACCTGTGGACCTGTGCCACCGCTGACTCATTAACCCTTTAAAGCCTGCCGGTCCCTCCCCAGGCTCCGCCCCACCTGCTCGCCCTCCAGAAGCTATTCCATCTCCTGCCCCGACTCTCAAAATGAGACGTTGGCACCCCTCTGCCTTTCTTTACTGTGCCCGTAGGTATGCGCGTGTGACTGTGTGCGTGTGAGTATGCGCGAATGAGGGTATGTATGCACACATTTCGGAATGTGTGCAAGGGTGAGTGGGAGTGTGTGGGAATTTGGTGCCTACGTGTGAATGTGTGAGGGTGCGTGTAGGGGAAACTCTTTGAGTCTCTGTCTAGACTGTAGACATCTAGACTGTAAGCTCACTGTGGGCAGGGTATGTGACGGTTCTATTGTTCTCTCCCAAGCGCTTAGTACAGTGCTCTGCACACAGTGAGCACTCAATATATACAATTGACCGACTGACTGACAGTCCAGCTTCTGACAGGCCAAAAGGGGGAAGACGGGAAGGAGTGGGGAGTGACGAAAACCCCCAGGAACCTCGGCTGGACACCGAGGGACGGGAGAGATCCGGTTTCGTCAAGGGTCTTGGGAGCCCCCTCCCCATCGGCTTCGCCCAAGGGGTGCTGGCTGGTGCCCCCTTGCAACCGTCCCTTGGAAAACCTGATTTTTCCACGGACCCCCAGAAACTCGGGGCTCCCCATTGATGATGCTGTGGCAGGAGTTCCCCTCTCAGGGTGCAGTCCCTGCCTGGCCTGACCACGTGTGTGCGTCCAGGTTCGTATGTGCTTATGTACACGTGGGCATACTCGGCGCCTCCCCAGGCCCTGGGGCAGGGATAGATGCTCACAACATCCTCGGTGCCGGATGGAGCAAACAGGAAGTCATCCGAGGCCGAGGAGGAAGAAGAGGAGGAAGAGGAGGAGGAGGCCCATGAGAGCAGGGGCCGTGGTGGAGAGGCGAGAACTAGTTCGAGGCTCCGAGGATGATTCCATCCTCGGGGTCATCGGGTTGAAGCCTGCCGCCCCTCACCCACCCAGACTGGGAGGACCCCTGACCTCTTCCACACCAGGGAGTTGCTATCCCAATCCGTTACCTCTCTGAGGATGGAGAAGGAAGAGCCTTCCCCGGTGGGCCCACGTTCACTTCCCAAACCTGCCTCCCAACCCTGCCTTTCCAAGCCCCTCCGGGTAAGGTGAGGCCCCGATCGCTCGGTGGACCTTTCCTCAAAGTGGCTGAGTGGGTTTCAGAGAAAGAGAACTGCCACTCTGAGGTGCCCAAGTGAAGTGGGTGAAGTGGGCATCTCCCTAGGGAAGCTTTCACCAGTAGGTCCCGTCTACGCCGCCCTCTGGGAACCCAGGGCTCAGCCCTCCCTCTTCACCTGGGCCCATGTGGGCAAGGTGACTCCCTTTTTACAAGCCAGAGCCTGCTGCCTCAGTAATCCCATCCTCCTTGGGCTGGCAGGGCCCTAGAGAGGTCACCCGGGACAGCCCCTTGCTTCTGAGCGGGGCCACCCTCATCCAGGCCCCGGGCGGCGAAACGCTCTCCTCAGTCATGACCCTTTTGGAACTGAGGGTGCCGTGGTGACCCTCGGTCTCCCGTTCCGGGGTCCTCGAGGCCTTCCCGATAGGGAGCTCTTCCTTATGTTCTAACCTCCATCCCTCCTACTGCAGCTTAAGCCGAGGGCCCTCTGAGGGACTCTTCAAGGACTCCTCCTCCAGAAATGGGAGGCCGGGGGTAGGATGATGGGACCAGCTCTTTCCCCACTTGGGGAAGGGAGAGTGTGGAGCTGGGGCGGGGCCTGCTGGCAAGGGAGGACCCACCCAGAGGAGAACCACCGGGTCTGCCGGAGGAGCAGCCGGGCTCTGAGGCTCTGTCGTCAGGGATAGCCTCGGGGGAGCTCCGCCTTGGCTTAGCCTACATACGGGGGCCTGGGCGGCTGCTCCCTGAGCCAGCCGCCGGGGAGGGCAGCACCAGCCACCGGGGCCCTTCCTCCCCACCCCCTACTGCCCTGGGCATCCCCTTAATAATGATGGTATTTGGTAAGCGCACACTGTGTGTCAAGCACTGTTCTAAGCACTGGCGTAGATACAAGCTAAGCAAGTTGGACACAGTCTCTGTCCCCCATGGGGCTCACCATCTTCGTCCTCATTTTACAGACGAGGGAACGGAGGCCCAGGGAAGCGGACTGACTTGCCCGAGGTCCCACGGCAGACAAGTGGAGGAGGTGGAATTAGAACCCAGGTCCTTCTGACTCCCAGGTGTGTGCTCTATCCACTAGGCCACTCTGCTCCCCTAGTACACGGCACCACAGCCCCTCCCACCCAGTACCTCAACAAAGAGGCAGACCGTGCCTGCCTCCGGATGCGGGGGAGGTAGGGGGGGTTGGGGTCAGGCATCAGGCCACTCCCCTCCACTTCTTTAATTCCTGGTCCGGGCATCAAAAGTCAGTGAGCCCAGGGTCTGTGATTTCCCTCCGGTCTCTTCTGCCCCTTCCAAGTGGCCTCTGGAGGGGTGCCCTGGATACCCAGGCACATGTGATGTCACGTGCATCACGGGTAGCCCCGGGACATCACAACCGCCATTTGGCGAAGTCCGGCCGAGGCCACCTGAGTCCGGAGTGTTTGTCTGGGGGACCCTGGCGTTCCTCTCCTTTTGTTCTGGAGCGGATGGTTCCCCTGCCCGGTCCTGTGAACGTGGGTGCCACTGGTGAGCCATGGAACTTGGTGGCAGGAGCTGGGATGGAGCGGAGCTGGAGGCTGAAAATCAAAATCCAGGACGAAAAGACATCCAACATCACAGTAGTGCCGACAGGAGATGGGTCAGCTGCAAACCAGACTGTCCAATATCAAACTGGTTGCGTGGCCCCGCTAAGTCCCAGCCTATTCTCCACTCCACTTTGCCAAACTGACTCCCCCATCTGTCAGTGGTAATTTTTGAACACTTACTGTGTACTAAGCACTCCAGAAAGTACAATACAGTGGAGCAGGTGGGCACGATCCCTACCCTCAAGGAGCTTATAGTCTAGCAGGTCCTTCCGGCTCTTCCATATGCTGCCAAAAACCCACCGCCTCCGGGAGGCCTCCCGCTTTCTCCAGTCTCCCCGAGATCCACTTGTCAGGGGGAGTATAGGGACATTTCTGCCACTCGTGGTTTGAAGTTGCTTTTTTTTGGTCTGGGATTCCACATCTGGCCTACCACCCTTATGAACTGAAAACTCCCAAGGGAAGGAATTGCCTCTTGCCCTCCCTCTGGATCCTTCCCCTGATGGAGCTCTGGTTGCTTGGTTGGAAGCAACCCGTTGAGCGCAGGGGGAAGGAGCCAGGCCCTGGGGTGTCTCATCAAGGGATGGGGGAAGGGATGGGAGGTCACTGCAGCTGTTCTGCTCAGATGACCAGCTGGCCGGTGCGGGGAAATCCAGGGAGTTTCCAAGCCGCTGCCCTAGGCTGGGAGCCCGAGGGATAGCTCAGGGTTGGAACAGACTAGAGCAGTTTGGCTACCTCCCCACTCCGGTCCAGATCTCTCTGTGTGCAAATGTGTGTGTGTGTGTGTGTGGTGTGTGTGTGTTTGTGCCCATGAGTGGGTGTGTAGAGGCGGGTGGGGGAGGCAATCTGTGTACCTGTAGGAGACTGCAGCTGAACCAGTGGGAGGGAGCGTATCCGTGAGCGAGGGTGTGTTTATATGAAAGTGTTGAACCTTTGTGTGCTTGTGTTTGTGTGTGTGTGAGAGAGAGTAAGAGAGAGAGAGAGAGAGAAGGAGATCATGCGGGGTGCTCAGCAGGACCTCAAAGACTGAGCCCAAGTTGCAATTCCCAAGCGCTTAGTTTCGTGCTTCGCACATAGTAAGTGTTCAATAAATACGATCGAATGGATGAATGAATGAATGGAGCACCTCCCATTGGGAACGGAGTGCGGCTCTGGGCACTGCCCCCTTTCCAGATTCCACCCTGACCCCGGTCTATCCAGCCTGTCGGACTCACTACCCGATAGGGTTGGCATCATCTCTCCCTTTCCTTTGGTCCCTCCTCTCCGGCCTCGTGATTGGCCTGACTCTAAGCCTGGCACTGGTCCTGGCAGCAGGCCCTAGGCTGTCTCTTGAACCCTCTCCCAGGTGATGGGGCCCAGCCCCACCTCCCCAGCTTCCAGAGGACTGGACTGAACCCTCACGGTCTCGGAGTAAAGGCTCCTCGCCCTCGCCCGGCCCCGAGTGGATGGGCCCCAGGAAGCAGACTCAGCTCTCCGAGGGAGGAAATCCCCAGATAGATTATTGACTTAGGTTCTCAGAGCTAGGGGAGGCTGACCTAATAATCTACTGGGAGCCTCTGGGAAAACATCAAGTGCCACATAAATGCTTAATAACAATAATAACGATGATAAAGTAATAATAGATACCTCCAGCAGTACCCAGCTATTAATAGGGAATGAGGACAGGGGAATGGCCACTTAGGACCAGAGACACACCCCAGAGTTTGCACCTCGTCCCCGTCGGACAGGAAATGGGTGAGGGGGGTGGGCTGTGCCCGGTGAGGAGGGAGTTGTCAGGGCTGCTGGCTACAGACTCCCTTCCAAGCTCCCTCACACACTTTTGGGTGAAGAAGTCGATGAGGGTGACCGACTCCCCTCATCCTCTCTGGCCACGCTCCTCCACCCCCTGCCGTGATGTCATCTCTGACTCCCTCCTCAAACCTATCTCGCCGCCGACCCCTTTCCCACATCCTCCCTCTGGCCTGGAATTTCCTCCCCTTCTACATATGCCAGATCACCGTTCTCCCCATCTTTAAAGCCTTGTTAAGGTCACGTCTTCTCCAAGAGGCTTCCCTGATTGAACCCCCTTTCCCCTGACTCCTTCTCCCTTCTGCATCCTCTTCGCACTGGGATCTGTGACTTTTGGGCATTTGGTGTTTCCCCCATCCTTATCCCCACAGCACTTATGTACGTATCTATAAATTTCATATTATAAATGATTTATACTAATGTCTGTCTCCCCCTCTAGACTGTAAGCTTGTTGTGGCAAGGAAGATGTTTACCAACTCTGTTATTTTTTTTTTATGGAATTTCTTAACCACTTACTATGTGCCAGGCACTGTTCTAAGCTCTGGGATAGATACGAGCTAATCGGGTTGGACACAGTCCATGTCCCCTCATGGGGCTTACAGTCTTAATCTCCATTTTACAGGTGACGGATCTGAGACAGACAAGTAACTCACCCAAGGTCACCCAGCGGAAAAGTGGCAGAGCCGGGATTAGAACCCGGGTCCTTCAGACTCCCAGGCCTGTGCTCTATCCGCTAGGTCACGCTGCTTCCACAAGTGCTTAGTACAGTGTTCTGCAAGCAGGAAGCACTCAATAAATACCACTGATTGACTGATCGACCCTTTCCCTCTCCTCTGCTCTTCACATTCGATCTACCGCTAAATCCTACGCAACATCTCCAGGGCGGGCCCCTTCCCCACCTCCCAAGTAGCTACCCTTCCTCTAGTACAAGTTCCAGCCATGCGGTGGGCCGGTTCTATTAACAGCCTCCTTACCGGTCTCTTTGCCCCCAGCCTCTCCCCACTCCAATCGGGATCGCACGCGAGGCCTCCGCACGAACTGCCTGCCTCCTTGCAGTGTCGCTCAGCCCACATCTCGCTGGTCATCAAGACCCTTCCCCGGCCGCCCGTGTCCCTCTGCGTCAACCCCAAACTCCCTCCGGTCGGCTTCAAGTTTCCACCCCCTTCCGCTCCCCCAACCCTCCACTTCTCTCACCCTCCACTTCCCAGCTCGCTCTCTCCATTTCTCCCAAATGATCCTTGACTATTATTCCTTCTCATTCTACCTTGCTCTCGTCTCTCCCGCCTCCCTCCCTTCTCTCTCACCGTTTCCCCAGCTTGAAATTCCCTCTCTGCCCAGGTCTGATGGACCGTAGCCTTCCCCCTATTTTTTTTATATTTATTAAACAACTTACTATGTGTCAAGCACTGTTCTAAAGGCTGGGTTACATAGTCCCTGTCTCACAAAGGGCTCACAGTCTAAGGCAGAGTGGGGAGGACTTCATCTCCATTTTACCGATGAAGTAACTGAGGCACAAGGAATTTAAGTGACTTGCCCAAAGTCACACAGCAGATGGGTGACAGAGCCAGCATTAGAACCCAGGTTCTCTGACTTCTGGGCCCATTCTCTCTCCACTAGGCACTACCGTTTCCCCTCCCTCCCCAAATCCCACCTCTTCCAACAAGGCTTCCCAGACTAATTCCCGGCATTCCGAGTCGTATAAGTCCATCAGCTTCCTCTAGCACATAGGGTGCTTCTCTGTATCAATCCTCGGCTCTTATGTGTACACGTTTATTCAGTTGTACTCTCATTTATTTATTTTGATTGCTCTGTAGACAGCTTTACATCGGTCTCTCCCGTTAAAGTGTGTGCTTCTCTTGGGCAGGGAACGTGGCCCTCCTTTATTGGTTGCTTTCCAAGTGCTTAGTACAGTGCGCTGCGCCCAGTGGGTGTCCAATAAATTCTGTCATTACTACCGTGACTTCTACAAACTCCGCCCCAGGCTCGTACTGGGTGTTGGCATCTTCCATCCTTTGGCACTCATTCAATCATTTATACTTATTGAGCACTTAAGTGTGCGCAGAGCACTGTATTAAGCCCCTGGGAGAGTACAAAATAACAATAAACAGGAACATTCCCTGCCCACCATGAGCTTAGACAGAAAGCTGGATCCGGAGACGGGCAGGCAGAGGTGCGGGGGGACTTCAGCACAGCTGGGCAACCGACAGCAGCCGGGCACGGCTCAGGGGCCGGGATCTGGATATCTGGGGCTCCCCCACCCCCTGCCCAACCCCAGGGGGGCCTGCCCGGCCGCAGAGCCCGGACCGGATTGGCCCCAACCTGGGCGAGCTCTACAGCTGGCCGGTGAGGCGCTCGAACGAGGGCTGAATCACCGCTCGGCAGAACTGGCCAGCTGGCGAGGCCGCCCGTCCCTCCCGTCCCAAAGCCGTGAACAAAGGGCCCTGCCCACCCGCCCGTCCGCCGCCCGCCCTGGGCGCCTCCTCGGTGACGGGGACGCTGGAAGCGCTGAGTCCCGGCCAAGTGCTTAGGCAGCGTTTAGCTCCGCTCTCCCTCTCCCCCCCGGGGCCAGGGCTGGGCCTGCAGGGCCTGGGGGTGGGACATTCGTGGTCTGGGGCGGGGAGATGGGGGTGGGCTGGCTGGCACCCCCTCCCAGCAGGATTGGGGGCAGGCTGCCCCTTCTGGGGCCTAGTCCGGTCACCCTGGGCCTGTGGCTCCACTAGACCTCAGATGAGGTAGCGACGGCCATCTCTGCGGGGTGTCCGTCCGCTCCGGGGGGTGAAGGTCCGATGGGTGCCCAGGGCTGGGGAGGGGAGCGGGGCGGTGTGGAGAGGGACCCCCGGCCTGGCCACCCTTGCCAGCTGGGCTCCGTCCACCTGTTTCAGGGCCTGGGGCAGGGCTGGGGACGGGGAGGGAATGGGGACGGCTCCGCACAAGCCGCGCTCTGGGCCAACAGGACTTTCAAAGGCAGGGGTGGTGTGTTCCTTCCCCAGTGCCCAGTTTATTACCCGGCTAATGATGGTGATTAGGCTGGCAGGTGCTCCTCGGGAGGCTGGATTCCCAACGGCAGGGAGGGTAGGGGCGTGGCTGCGGCAACGGGAGAGAAACGGCCTGAGCCCGGCGAGCCGGGCAGGGTCTGGGGAGCCCCGTGTGGTGCAGGGACTGGGTCCTACCTGATAAACTTATATCTACACCGGTGCTTAATACAGTGCTTGGCACAAAGCAGACAATGAGCACATACTATTAAAAAAAAAAAGAGGGAGCCAGGATGGGCCCTGAGAACCAGGAGCCAAGCCGGACCTGAGGAGTAAGGCTGGGCCTTGAGGTGCCAGGCCAGGACCAGGGGAACCAGGCGGGGGGCCCGAAGAGCCGGGCTGGGCCCGGGAAGTCAGGCCGAACCCCGCCAATCGAGTTCGAAATACTTCCCCCTCTGCCCCCGTCCCCCGCCCCAATCCCCGGCCTCCGCTGACTCTGAACCGCCTTGCCCCTCTTCTAATAATAATGGCGGTATTTGTCAGCGCTTACTACGTGACGATCGCCACTCTAAGCGTTGAGGTAGATACAAAATCTTCAGATCGGACAGTCCCCGTCCTTTATGGGGCTCACTAGTCTAAGAGGAAGGGGCGGTAAGTATTTTATCCCCATTTTACTCATGAGGAAACTAAGGCAGAGAGAAAGGAAGTGACTTGGCCAAGATCACACAGCAGACCAGTGATGGAGCTGGGATTAGAACCCAGGTCCTCTTATTAAAACCAAATCTCCAAGTGGCCTTCCCTGACTGAGTCCTCATTTCCCCTACTCCCTCTCTCTTTTGCATCACCTCTGCTCTTGGATATGATTTTCACCCCGTCTTCATCCCCAAAAGACTTATCAGTAATTTCTTTATTTCAATTAATGCCTGACTCCCCCTCTTCCAACTGCATTATATTGTACTCTCCCAAACACCGGGTAGAGTGCTCTGCACAGAATAGGCAACCAATAGATACTACTGAATGGTTGATGGATTGATAGTGACTAGACTAGACTGTGAGCTTGTTGTGGGCGGGGAATGTTTCTGTTTACTGTTATATTGTATTCGCCCAAGTGCTTAGAGTACAGAGCTTTGCACACGGTAAGTGCTCAATAAATATGATTGAATGAATGATTGATTGACTGACCCCCAAGCCTGTGCTTTTCTACTTATTGGTGTCCTTCCCCATTATCATCTTTCCTATTGTGTCTATCCCCAATTCCTTCTACCCCCAACCCTTGTTTTTTAGACTGTGAGCCAGGGACGGTGTTTGAATCTCACCTGGGCATTCCCCCGCAGGGATTAGACCTTTTCACACAGGAGGGACTTTGTAAGTAGTGTGATTACTTAAATGCGACTCCCCTTTTCAGAGTCGCGTTCCCTGGCAGCTGGGGGATCTGCCAGGAGGAAAGGCCTAGGTTGTCAGGCATCACCTCAATTCCGAAATGGATTTTAAGAGGAGAGACCAGACTGTGTGTGAGACCTCCTGTGCTGTTTATTGTTATATTGTACTTTCCCAAGCACTTAGTAGAGTGCTCTGCACACAGTAAATGCTCAATAAAATGAGATCGAATGAATGAATGCTCTCCCCCCTACTCTGCCACTGGGCGTGCTGGGTCACCTGGGACAGATGTCTGAACCTCTCTGGGCCTCTAGTTCTGCCCCTTGGGGTTAGAAGACCCAGAAAGGTGCTCTGTGTTTCCTGGAAGAAAACTGTTATAGGACTGGGCGGGGTGACAACTCGTTCCCGCCCCAGTCAATCAATCAATTGGTTGTATTTATTGAGCACTTAGGACTGGATAATTGGAGGTGGGGCTCTTCCTGAAGGAGGGCAAACCTCAAGAGGCCTAAGCATTGGAGCCAGCTGAACTCAGGTACTGGGGAAGGGGAGGAGCCGGAGGGGGTGGGAGGGAAGGAGACGGGGAGGTCCTTTGGCGGCATGCAAGTGGCCTAGTGGAAATTGAGAGTCAGAGAACCTGGGTTCTAATTCCAGTTCCCGTCATATGCTTGCCGTGTGACCTTGGACAAGTCATATAACTTCTCTAGACGGTAAGCTCGTCATGGGGAGGGAAGCGTCTGCTGATTCTGTGTACTGGACTCTCCCAACCACTTAGTACAGTGCTCTGCACATGATAAGTGCTCAATAAATGCCAGTGACTGATTGATTCTCTGTGCTCCAGTTCTTCTATTCTTCCTCCTACTTAGACTGTGAGACCCATGCGGGAAAAGGACTGTGTCCCACCTAATCTACCCCAGTGCTTAGAAGTGTTTGACACATAGTGACACTTAACAAATACAGTAAAAAAAAAAAAAAAAGGAGGGAAGAGCATGAGCCTCCACCAGCCAGCCGGTCCCAGCTGCCCGTCTCCTGGGACGGGGAGACAGCAGTGGGTCCCCAGGGCGGGCGGCCCATCCTGACAGGACTTGCCGAGGAAGCGCCAGAGGAGTTCAGTCTGCAGCCGAGCCCCGTCCCCACCAGCTCCTTCCCCTCACTGGGCCTGGGGCTGCGGCATTCCTCTGGGGTACGGCTCCCTGCTCGGTGATAAATTACCTGTCACGGCCCACCTCCCCACACCTGCAACTCCCCGCCTCCCAGCGTGGGGGGCTGGACCCAGGGTTGGGGATGGGGAGCTGCGGGGGAGAGGAGGGGAGCCTGGAGCCGGGCTGGGTCCTCCCTGATTCTGGGGAGGCGATTCCTTCCGTGTCCTTCCCGGCCCCACGTCTCCCTTGCCTTAGCGGTTACCGTTAACAACATGCCGTAGTGGACGGAGCCGGGTCTGGGAGTCAGAAGGTCATGAGTTCTAATCACTTGTCTGCTGTGTAACCTTGGGCAAGTCACTTCATTTCTCTGTGCCTCAGTTACCTCATCTGTAAAATGAGGATTGAAACTGAAAATGAGGATTTCTTTGTATCTACCCCAGGGCTTAGAACAGTGCTTGGAACATAGTAAGAATTTAACAAATGATAATTACTATCTTTATTATTAACTACTAGTTCTGCCCAGGGCCGGCCCGGTCCATGCCTGCTGGGGCTACTAGCCAGCCTCCCTCAAAAGCCATTCAATCACATTTATTGAGCACTTACTGGGTGCAGAGCACTGTACTAAACGCTTGGAAGAGTACACTGCAACGATAAACAGACACATTCCCTGCTCCGGCCCCTTTCCCTTCCTGCTCCCCCTCCCAAACTAATCAATAAGTGGTATTGATTGAGCGTCTCCGGGCTGTAGAAGGCTGTTTAAGCTCTCAGAAGATACCGTAGAGTTGACAGTAGTAGTAGGAAGAGGTGCATGGCTTAGAGGAGCAGCATGGCTTAGCGGAATGAGCACTGGCCTGAGAGTCAGAGGGCTTGGGTTCTAATTCCGGCTCCACCACTTGCCTGTCGTGTGACCTTGGGCGATTCACTTAACTTCCCTGTGCATCGGTTACCTCATCTTTAAAATGCGGGACCGGGACAGTGTCGGGCCTTATCATCCCATATCTCCCCCAGAGCTTAAAATAGTGCTTGACACGTAGTAAGCGCTTAACAAATACCGTAATTATTAGTAGTAGTATTTATTAGGCACTTCCTATATTCAGAGCACTGTACTAAGTAGACATGATCCTTTCCTTTGGGGTGCTTACACCTCCCTTTCACTTCTCCATCACCCTTTCTCCTCTGCTCTCCCCTTCCCCTCAGTCTCAGCCCCTTCCTCTCCCCAGCCCTGGATCAGCTGAAATTAGAGGCTGGGAGGACAAGCGCTGAGTTCTTTGGCTGTGGGAAAGCAGGGTTGGGGGCTGGAGGAGGGTTCGGCAAGGGCTGGAGCAGAGTGGTCCCTCCTGGTCCCCCCGGGGGTGGCACGGGGGCAGCTCCAAGTCGGTCACTTCAGCCGCCCTGGGGCTCTCGTGGGCCAGAACAGTGAGTGGAGACTGAATCCCAGGGCCTGGGGGGCAGCTGAGGGTCTTTCTGTAGCCTCGCATCCTGGACTCAGGTGGCCGCCAAAAGAAAGTCAGCATAGTCTAGTGGATAGAGCACTGGTGTCAGAAGGGCCCGGGTACTAATCCCGGCCCGGCCACACGTCTGCTTTGTGACCTTGAGCCAGTCACTTCACTTCTTGTGCCTCAGTTACCTCATCTGTCAAAGGGGGCTGAAAACTGTGAGCTCTATATGGGACATGGGCTGTGTCTAACCTATCTTGTATTTACCCCGGAGCTTAATACAGCACCTAGCACATAGTAAGCACTTAACAAATACCATTAAATATAAAACAAAACTCGGGTGGGCTCCCCGAACTGACCGGGAGCTAGGCTGCCCTACGAAGGGAAGGTTAAGCCCAGAGTCTGAGGGCTGGGTCTGAAGACTTCAGTGACCTCCACAGACACAAGGGAGCCTTCAAGGGGAGCCTCCTCTGCCCTGGGGGAGGAGTGGGGGGAAAAAAATCCATGAAGCCCCTTCCCGCCCCCTGCCCTCCTGTGAGAGTGGGTCCCGACCCAGTGACCGTGAATATGCCCTGCTGGCTCATCTGCCTTAGATGGGCATGCTGGGGGAGCTTTCAAGTCTCTGCCACTTGCCTGCTGTGTGATTTTGGGTAGGTCATTTAATCAATCACTGGTATTTAGTGAAAGTTTCCTCTGTGCAGAGCACTGCACTAAGTATGTAGAGGAGCGCAATACAACAGAGCTGGTAGACGTTTTCTCTTCCCACAAAGAGCTTATAGTCTTAACTTCTCTGTGCCTCAGTTTCCTCATCTGCAAAATGGGGATCCAGTACCTGTTCTCCCTCCTTCTTAGACTGTGAGCCCTAGGGGGGACATGGACTGTATTCGACCTGATTATCTTCCCCAGTGCTAAGGTCAACGGGGGGCATAGCGCTTAACAATTACTAATATTATTAAGTTGTCCACCCTGGCACCGGGGAGGGTCTCAGCCAGGGTCTCTTCTCACACTTGTCTCCAAGGTTCACAAAGCACAGTGCCCTATCTGGGAAGCCCAGGCGTTAGCCAAAATCACCCCAAGGACCCAGGCCATGTGCTACAGAAGCCCCAGATACTGAGTGGGGCGAGATAGAGTGTCAGGATTTCATGAGGCAACTTCTTCCTCCTTTCCCCTGGAGGTCTAGAATCAGGTCTACAACAGACCCTAGAATGCATTCTAGAATATCTTTCTCCCCCTCTAGACTGTCAGCTCCTTCTGGACTTCTAACTGGTCTACCAACTCTATTGTAGTATACACTACCTAGCTCTTCGTTTAGTGCTCGGTAAATACAATTGACTGATTAATTGATGGAGCTTTCCAAGAAAGGGTTGTTTTTAACTTGCATTTCTAAAAGCCTCTGACAGTCAAATCACATTCACCTCTATGATCTCATTTCGCTTCCCCAGTGTCACGGGGAGGGAAGGAGCAGGGGTGACTGATTCCATTTTACAGAGGGGGAAGCCGAGGCCCAAAGAGGGTGAGCGACTTGGGAGAGAACTGAGTCTGGAGCAGGTTACCTGTCACAGACTGGATTGCCATTTATGTGAGGGGAGGGGCAGGGAGGGGAGCGGGTGGGACAGATGATGTCACCCCAGCGTGTGGCATAGGAGGGGTGTGTGTATGTGTGTGTGTGTGTGTGTGTGTCCCACGTGTGTATATGGGCGTTCGTACATATAATAATATCTGTGGTATTTGTTAAGCACTTTTGTGTGTCAAGCACCGTACTAAGTGCTAGAGGAGATGCAAGATTATCAGGACCCACCTGGGTTTCACAGTCCAAGTAGGAGGGAAAACGGGCATTGAATCCCCATCTTGCAGATGAGGTAACTGAGGCACAGAGAAGTGCAGCGAGTTGCCCAAGGTCACACGGCAGACAAATGGCAGAGCCGGTATTGGAACCCACGTCCTCTGACTCCCGGGACGGGGCTCTTTCCACTAGGCCGTGTGTGTGCGATGTATGTGGGCCTGGTTTGACAATGAGCATGTACGAGTGAGTGATGGCATGCCTGAGCCGTGTGAATCTCTGGGTATGAGTGATGAGAGTGTGTGCCAGGAGAGCCGTGCATGCCGGGGGCGGGGGCCTCTCTCTGCGGGGGCAGGTGGGAGAGGCAAGAAGGGGGAGGGGGTCAGCCTGAAGTCACCCACTGACTCATGCCAAGTGCCATGGCTTCTCCCCTCCCCTGGCTGTCTTGGCTGCCCTGCCGTGGGGGTTCCTGATGGGGAGGTCCTGACTGAGGGACCCTGCTTGCAGCCCTGACCTGCCCTGGCCAGGGGTTTCCTTTCCGTTAGAGCCCTTGGAATGGCGCGGTCACTCCTACCTTTATGCACCCTGAGGGGCTCGGACAAATTCATCCTCAGCAGGAGGGACGGGGGGTAGACACAGTGAAGGACTTTCCGACCCTCAGAGTGGCAGGGGGGATTCCTGGAGAGGGATAATGCCGGGGTTGGCGTCCCATCTGGGAGATAATTTGGAGTTTGGACAGTTGGGGCTTGGAAGTGAATGGTTGGGTGTCTTGTTGGTGCTGCTGTGGTGGTGGAAATCCTCCCCCGAGTCTAAGCTCAATCCCTCCTGCTGTAGGGGCTTCTTTGGGAGGTGGTCTCCATGGCCCCGAGGAAAAAACGGGGATTGGTTGGGTGGCCCTGTATCTTAGGGCTGAAGCCAGAGGCTGAAGCCAGGCCCTCAGCTGAGTCTCCCTTTCCCTCCCTCCTTAAAGCATCTCTTCTTCATTGAGGCTGGGGGGTCTACCTAGGGAGGTCACGTGACCCATCCCCCCCATCTCAGGATCAGCCCCCAACCGCCCCTATCCCCTCTGCTCAAAACTCAGAAATCTCCAAAGACAAGATGGGTCACTGGGTCAATCCAGGAAGGGCCTCTGTCTTCACCTCAATCCCTCCTCCACCTCATCCTTTGCCCCCTGGAAAGACACCACACCAGAGGGGCACCCAATCCCTAAGGCTGAAGGGTGCAGGGCACAGGAAGTTGCCCACACAGGCCGAGGATGGGGTGGTCCTGATGAGAGGGAGGAAGAGAGGTCTGAACGTCCCAGGCCCTGGGCCCGCCGGGGCGCCTTCCACCCAGCCAAAGCCCGAGCGAGGTCTACCCCACGTGGCTCCAGCTGGTTCAACGCGCACGGTGGAGAGAAGTTAGGGCAGCAGCCGACTGCTCTCCCCGCAGATGGCTCGTTCTCCCAAGAGACGCTCCGTTTCTTCCAAACCCCAATCCCACAGGGCGGGCTGCCGTGGCATCTGGGCGAAGGAAGGGACAGCCCCTTCCCTGACCATCACCAGGTGGCATGTGGCAGAGCCCTGCTCCAGTCCCAACCGGTTCTACCAGCCCGGCGTTGGGCACAGGAGGCTGGGGGAGGGGGCCGGGTGACGGTGAGCCAGTCTGAGCTGGCAAGGAAGCCGATGCGGGGCAGGTTTTATGTAAATGGGCAGGGAGTGCTCTGGGAACTGGAGGACTGATTTTCCCAAAGGCAGGCAGGGACTGGCAGCTCCCAATTAGCAGTGGTGGAGTGATGTCAGCCTTGTTTCCCTTGGGTGGCGGCACCTCCTGCGGTGCCCTGGCAACAGTGCCAGGCGATTACCTTCTCCCCACGTGGTGGTGCCATCCGGGGACCCTGGCACGAGGGGTGGGTGAGCTGGGAGGGGAGGGGCAGGTTCCTTCTGAGGAGATGGGGAGGCTCAAGCCAGCGGCAGGTGGACGAGATGGTTGAAGCCGGAGGAGGACCGTGGGGCTCCGGTGCCGAGAACCGTCTCCGGTTTCCCAAGCTCCGGCCCGTAAAGGGGACCCCGAGTTCGGACGGCCTCCTCCCAGCAGTCGAGGAGATTTCCCACGATGCTGCGCCTCTGGACGGACCTTTCAGGAACGGGCCTTGCGGGGATGGGAGATGGCGCCGGCCGTCACTGGGGGCGGGAAGGCCGCCAGCCAATCACTGTGACCGCTCCCCTCTCACTGCTTAGAATAAATCTGGGCTACCTCACACGGGCCACTGGGCGGATGCCCCAATTCCCTCTGGGGTGGGTTGACCCCGGGAACGTCCTCCATGGGAAGAGTGGAGTAGCCACCTTTCCAGTGTCCCCACTTCCCTCCTTCCCTCTGCTCCGCTCTGGGCCAGGGAAACTCAAGAGAGACGGGGGTAGGGGGCACCCTGAGCCGCTGGGGTTGGCTATCGCGTGTGGAGGAAGCACCAGTATCCGGGACCGAGGTGCATTGCGACCCGACCGCTGAGAAACCCAAACCTGGAGCTCGTGGCCCTCTGCCCCACCCATTAGCCCTTCCACTTCCCCATCCAGACTCCTGGAGTTGAGCCACCCTGGGCCTGGCCCCAGGGAATCCTAGGCCAGGCTGGTTCCCCAAAGAACGTGATGGGGAGTTGGGCTGCCTGGTTTTTGCCCCTGGCTGAGGTGTGAGCACCCTCTAGGGGAAAGACTCCAAGATGGTCCTCGGGAGACGGGGGGGAGAGGGGGATCTAATTCCTCCCTTCTCTTCCCCTCCCACGCATACTCCCTCTCTTGCCGGCTGAACTGTGGGGGCTGGGGGCTGCCCCTTGCTCTGGGGGAGGAGACGCCAGAGGTAGCAGGCTCCTGTATTCCCCTGGCCAACCCTTCCGGCTCCTCTCCGTCAATCAGACAGTCAGCGGTGCCTGTCGAGAATCTACTGTGCGCAGAACATTGTATTAAGCACTAGGGAGATTACAGGAGAGTTGGTAGATATAATCCCTGCACCTGAGGAGCTTTTGATCTAATGATTGCAATGCGTAATGTGTATTGATGTGTCTCCCCCTCGTCCCCCAAGCTGTGAGCTTGGGATCTCAAGACCCCGACAGGAAGCTGCCTGTGACCACCAGCCCAGACCCCTGCCTAAGCCAGCCAGAGCCCCCCGAGTCCTGGCCCCCGCTACCCTGATCCTCAGAACCCTTCATCCTTCCTGTCTCGCAAGCCCGTAATCTGGGCGTTATCCTCGATTCGTATCTCTAAATCATCCAGCATATTCGTAGGGTCATCAAATCCTTCCCGTTCTACCTTTACAGCACCTCTAAAATCTGTCTGTTCCTCTCCATTCGAACTATTGTCACACTGATCCAATGCGCTATCTTTCCCGCCTTGACTACCGCATCAGCCTCCTTGTTGACCTCTCTGCCTCCAGTCTCTCCCAACTCCAGTCCATATTTCACTCTGCTTCCCTGATCATTTTTCAGAAAAACCATTCAATCCACATCTCCCCACTCCTCAAAAGTCTCCAGTGGTCACCCATCTGCCCCCCGCATCAACCAGAAACTCCTCACCGTCGGCTTTCGGGCCCCAATTCTCCCTTTCCCATCTGACCCCGCTGATCTATTACAATCCAGTCGGCAAAGTCCTCTCCCGTAAGGCCAACCTTCTCGCTGAACCTTGATCTCGTTTGTCTCACCGCTGTCCCCTTGCCCGCATCTTTCCTCTGGCCTGGAAGTCCTTTGCCGCCCATATCTGACAGACCACCACTCTCCCCACCTTTGAAGCCCCCCTAACATCACAACTCGAGAAGTAGCCTGGCCTAATGGAAAAGGCACGGGCCTGCCTGGGAGCGAGAGCACCTGGGTTCTAATCCTGGCTCCGCCATTTGTCTACTCTGTGACCTTGGGCAAATCACTTAGCTCCCTTTGCTCCAGTTTCCTCATCTGGAGGAACAATTGCCAGAGGACCGGCTTCCTGAGGACCCGCTTCCTGAGGGCCCGCTTCCTGGGGAACGACTGCCCAGACAGAGATAAGGAATTGGCCGCAGCAGCTACCTCCCATCGCATCCCCGCTCCTTGCTCCTGTCCTTCTCTACAACTTCCCATAGGAAAGGGTCCCTGGAAGCCACTCCTGGGTCCACAGGCCCTGCGGGGGAAGGGAATCTCAGCCCAGGAAGCAGCTGGAGAAACTGGCCTTACCTCCTGGGAACAGGTCCATAATCTCCAGCAAATGAGTGAGTGTTTGGTCAAGGATTAACTGTCTGGGGCTTAATGAGGAGATAGAAACCCTACATTGTCCCAGGGATCAGCTGCCTGCTAAGATGGGAGCCCAGCCCATCGGGACCTGGTCTGACCGGGAAGACGGTGCCCCGCTGCTGGCTGGCTTCCTGGCTTCCAGGCTTCCCGGCCAGGCCATCTTCCAAGAACTCGGAGGCCCCGGGGGCCAAGCCTGGGGCTGTGGACCCACCTGGCTGAGGAGAGGAGGCTTTGTGGGCTAGTCGCTCCCAGAGAGGCCGTGGGCAAGGAGGACTAAGGCATCCTGGGGCCTACCTTTCCCTCAGTGAAGGAAAAGGCGCTTCCACACCCAAAGCCTGAGAGACTGCAAGTACCTAAAGACTGTGTCTGTGGCCTCAGCTGAATGCTCCCGACAGCCGGGTGCAGTGCTCTGCAAGGAGAGGGTGCTCATCAAATGCCAATGACCATGATGGCGAGAGGGGCAGCCTCATCCAGTGGTGGCTCAAGGGATAGGGCATCCAGAGATCTGGATTCTGATCCTGGTGGGACCTAAAGCAGATCCCATCTCCTCTCTCCCAGGGAAGACCCCTTCCTGTCCCTCCTGAGGGTCAGGGAGAAGGTACGGTAGGGCCCAGGCTGGGGGAGGGAGCTGCCCACCTGTTATTCCTTCAGAAAGAAGTTACAGGCCCCATCCATCAAATCCTCAATCCATCCAGATGATAGGATCTGTGATTTAATTAGCGGGAAGGCCAGATGAGGAGGAGCAGGGAGTGGAGGGGTGTGAAAAAGCACTAGGGCCTAATGGGTAGAGCACAGTCCTGGGAGTCAGAGGGCCTGGGTTCTAAACCCGACTCTGCCGACTGCTTGCCGGTTAGCCTCGGGAAAGCCACGTAACTTCTCCGTGCCTCGGTTCTCCTGTTCTCCCTCCTAGACTGTGAACCCCATACGTGGCAGGGACTGTGTCCAACCTAATTGACTTGCATCTATCCCAGCGCTAAAAAAAGTCACCTCACTTCCCTGTGCCTCAGTTTTCTCATCTATAAAATACCTGATTTCCTTTCCCTTCAGACTGGGAACCTCAAGTAGCATAGGGACTGCGTTTGGTCTGATTAACTTGGGTCTCTCCCGGGGCTTAGCACAGTGCTTGGCACATCAAAAGTGCTTACCAAATACTGCTATTTTTTATGGCATTTGTTAAGCTCTTGCTATGTGCCAGGCACTGTTCTAAGCGCTGAGATAGATAGGAGGTAATCAGGTTGGACACAGTCCCTGCCCCATTGATGGGCTCACAGTCTAAACGGGGGAGCAAGGCAAAACAGGACAAAACAAAAACAAGACAATGTTATCAAGATAAAGAGAATCAAGAGGATGTACACCTTATTAACAAAATATATAGGGTAATAAATAATATATACAAATGAGCAGTGCTGAGGGGAGAAGGGGAAAAGGGGAGGGGGACAGGGAAGCAGAGGGGAAGCAGTCTGGGAAGGCTTCTTGGAGGAGGTGACCTCTCAGTAGGGCTTTGAAGAGGGGAAGAGAGTTTGGCGGAGGTGAGGAGGGAGGGCGTTCCGGGACAGCGGAAGGATGTGGGCCAGGGGTCGACGGCGGGATAGGCGAGAACGGGGGACGGTGAGGAGGTGAGCGGCAGAGGAGCGGGAAGCGGAGCAGGCCTAGCCAGGCCTGTGGGAGACAAACTCCTTGCCTTTTTGTGGCCTTCCTAGCCAGCCCTGTGGGAGGTGAAATGTAGGGAGGCAGCACCCCCTAGTGCTCTTTGGAGCCCAGGCCGGTTCCACAGTCCACCAGTCTGACACCAGTCTGACACCAGTCTGACACCAGTCTGACACCAGAGAGGCAGAGGACTTCCATGATCAGCGATAGGCGGCTAACTTCACCTCCACAGGGGCCTGAACAGAAGACTAGGGGGAGCTAGCAGCAGGAGGGATTAAGATTAGACACAAGGAAGGACTACCCAGGCGTCGGTCGGGGCCTCTAAGGTAATAATAATAATTGTATTTGTTAAGCGCTTACTATGTGCCAAGCACTGTTCTAAGCGCTGGGGTAGTTGCAAGGTAATCAGGTTGTCCCACGTGGGGCTCACAGTCTTAATCCCCCTTTTAAAGATGAAGTAACCGAGGCACGGAGAAGCTAAGTGACTTGCCCAAGGTCACACAGCAGACGGATCGCAGAGCCAGGATGAGAACCCACGTCCTCTGACTCCCAAGCCCGGGCTCTTTCCACTAAGCCACCTTGCTTCTTTAAGCATGTCTGGAGACAGGGGGGTGGATGAGATGACCTCTCCAGACCCTTCCGGCCTAACGAAGCCTAGTAGTTGGTTTCAAGGCAGTCCACCAGCCGCTTCCCTCTTACCTTCCTGTTCCTTCTCTCACCTCACCCCAGCTCCCACTCCACTGTCCCAAATCAGTCGGTTAGTTAAGTAAACTTCCATGTTGAACCCAATGGACCCCTTTCCTCCCACTCGAGAGTGGGCCAATCCACCCCCCTCAACACCTTCAAAGCCCTCTTAAAAACCCTTCCGTGACCAACCTCAGACATCTTGTGTGCATCTGCTTATTTATTTGCTATCTAAAATGCGGCTTAAGACCGCGAGCCCCATGTGAGACAGGGACTGTGTCCAACCTGATTTGCTTCTATCAATCCCAGTGCTTAGTACAAGTTCCCGGCACATAGTAAGTGCTAAACAAATACCACCATTATTATTTTTACTTTTACCTAGGGTCAACTGGGAAATTTGCGTCCTCCTTTCTCTTCCGTTAAAACGTAGGCTCCTTGAGGACAGGGACCGTGTGTTCTTTCTGCTGCGGGTGTCCGGTGGCCAAGCTCAGGGCTCTGCGCACAGTGGGGGCTCAATCCTTCCTTCTCCACTGGCCTCCCTCCCTCTCCCCAGGTCTCCAGGGGACTGTGGCCTGGTCTGGCCAGAAGCTCACACCAGTTTTTCCCCCCACCCTGGAGAGTAGAAGGGGCGGGCAAGTGAGATCGAGACCCCGGAAGCCTTCTGCCCCTCGAATAAGCACTCAGAGTCCGGGTGATCCATCGAGATTTTTAATTCAACAAATCCGTCAGGCCCCAAGCCCCACGGTGGTCTTGGAAGAGGTCGCTCCACTGGAGGCCTGGGCTGGGCCGGCCCCCGGGCCCTGAGGAACGTCCGGGCTCCCCCCCCAGTCCGGTCCCGGACCCCCTGAGTTTTCAATAAATACAGTGCAAAGGACGGGGGTGGGGCCGGTGGTGTCTCTCGCCATCCAGAGGGGGCCAAAGTGCTGCCCGCGGAGGGCGCTGGGCAGAGGACACCTGTCACGCCAAGACCTCCCAGAGCACTTGCTGCAGGGAGCGGCCCGGGCAGAGCGAATGCCTCCACCTCCCCCCACCCCACTTTGTGGGCTGGCCAAAGGTCAGTGGGTCCCCTCCAGTCCACTCTCAGGCACACACGTACAGACACCCGCACAGACAAACACACACGACCCCAGCACTTCACCGCAATACCCTCAGACCCTTGAGAGGTTCCCACAGACTCACCACAAACAAACAAACCTAGCCACTCTCCCCTCCTCAAACCCAAACACACAGATACATGGTGAGCACTGGGTTGGGCGTGCACATGCACACGCGCACACACACACAAACACAAAATCATCTAGCCCCCGCCCCCGCCGCTTGCCTTTCACCTCCTCCCACCCCACCATTAACAAATGCCAGGCGGGCAAGCAGACAGGCAGACCACTCTTGGGGCAACCGACCGGCACCCCCTTCCCTCCAGGGCTCTCGTCTGGGCCGACTGGGATGTGCGGGTGCTCGTCCGGATCCCACATCCCAGTCCAGGTGCCAGCCCACTGAGGGGCTAAAAATGTCCGGCGCCATTGACTTCGGTTCTGCGGGCGGGCCAGGGTGATGGGGGCGGGGGTGGGGATAAGGGCACCGTCCCCTGCTCCGCCATGGCCAGAGCCAGGAGGGCACAGAGAGAGCCGGGGGCCGGGTCTCCTCGGTACCCGCTTCGACGCTACAAGGGCGAGGTGGTTCCGTTGTTAAAGCATTCACTTGTACCGTTGATCGCGGCCCACTCCGGAAACGAGCCCAGGTCGAAGATGGGGTAGGCCCAGCTATTGATGGCCAGTGAGATTACCAGCACTCCGAGGATGTTCAACAGGAAGCCTGCCCTGGCCTAGGCAGAGAGAGAGAAAAGCAAAGGTGAGGTTTGGGGGGAACGGCCTTAGGGGCCAACTCCTCTATCTCAGGATGTGTAACTGCCCCAACGCTCCCCAGTTTCAGTCGGGGAAGTAAATGTCACCCCAACCCACAGCCCGTCTTGAGAGTCAGGAAGTCTCTATTAAGTATCACCCGTATCCCCGCAGCAGCACTGACGAACCCTTCCTTCTTCTTCTAACTCCAGGGGAGAAGAACAGCCGATCCCTCCTATAATAGCCTTTCCCAGACGGGAAGACGGTTATTAAGGTGTCCCTCAACCTTCTCTTCTCCAGGCTAAACGGCCCCGAATCCTTTGACCTTTTCATATGGGTCATATTTTCCAACCCTTTAATCATGGCCTCTGAAGTCTGTCCAAGTTGTCCCTGGATTTGACTGGATTTGACCGGATCCGGGACTCAACTGAAGGCCGGATTTGAGCTCCAGGCTCCCCGCCATGTGTCAGCTTCCCTGGCAGGGTTCACCCCGGGGTGACATTGGCTCCTCTACCCCCACCGTGACCCTCCCCGCTCCCCGGAAGCCCCGGGGGCCTGAAACTTTCCCCAGAGCCCTGGGGCAGGGAGGAGTGGCGAGGGAGAGGGAAGGCAAGGCGGGCCAGGGTCTGCTCACCATGTCGGACACCTTGAGCTGCCCAAAGGAGAAGACGATGGCGTTGGGTGGCGTGGCCACGGGCAGCATGAAGGCCAGGGAGGCGGAGAGCGTGCAGGGCAGCATGACGTAGAGCGGATTGAGACAGATGGCTTGGGACTGCAGATCAGAGGAGGAAGAGGTGAGCGGAGCAGGGAAGGCAAAAAATAG
The DNA here is from genome assembly GCF_004115215.2 of Ornithorhynchus anatinus. NCBI lineage: Eukaryota > Metazoa > Chordata > Mammalia > Monotremata > Ornithorhynchidae > Ornithorhynchus > Ornithorhynchus anatinus. The sequence goes on from NC_041744.1 coordinate 9,496,451, forward strand.
CGGGCAGGGCAACTTCGGGGGGCTCTCCCCTCCTCCTCCATGGTAGACCCCTGCAACCCCTGCAGCACCTAGGCCGGCCCAGCTGAGTCAGACGGTGGTCCCAGACGCACCACATGATCCTGGGAGAGCCCCCGGCCGCCGCTCGGCCTCCACTCCCTCCCTCTGAAGTCGACTGACTGCGGTGACCTGACCCCTGGACTGCCGGCTGGGCAAGGCAGACCATAAACGGGTGCTCAAAGGCCCGACGGATGCCACAGGGCAACGGGGTCAGGGCTGCCGTCAAGGGGTGGAGGAAGCCGGTTGAGAAATCTGGTCGAGAAATCTGGTCTGACTGCTTTGAGCTGGGGGGCGGCAGGGGAGGAGGGGGCCGGGATCAGCGAGGCCAGCTCCGCCGTGCGCACTTTCTCCCCGTGAACTGACCCGGCCAGGCGGGTGAGCGACAGAATGGGGAGGCTGGCATTCTGAGGCCTGCAGCCATCCAGCTGCACCAGGCCCTAGGGCACAGCTGGTCAGCTGGTCCAATATACAGAAATGTCCGTTTTTCCTGACCACGCACATCCCCTATCACCAGGGACAGCGATGAGATGGGTATCACCAACTCAAACAGACCTGATTACCCTGTATCTACCCCAGCGCTTAGGACAGTGCTCGGCACATAGTAAGCGCTTAACAAATACCAACATTATTATTATTATTATTATTATGGTATTTAAGTACTTACTGTGTGCCAGGCACTGTTCTAAGTGCTGGGGTGGTTAGAAGCAAATTGGGGTGGACACAGTCCCTCTTTCACTTTGGGCTCACAGTCCCAATCCCCATTTTACAGTGAAGTACCTGAGGCACAGAGAAGTGATTTGCCCAAGGTCACGCAGCAGCAGTGTGGCTTAGTTGATAGAGTACAGGCCTGGGAGTCAGAAGAACCTGGGAGCTAATCTTGGCCCTGCCACATGTCTGCTGTATCACCTTGGGCAAATCACTTCACTTCTCTGGGCATCAATAACCTCATCTGTAAAATGGGGTACGGGGTCCCGTGCAGGACTGTGTCCAACCTGCTTAACTTGAATTGACCCCAGAGCTTAGAACGGTGCTTGGCACATAGTAACCACATACAAGTACCATTATTATTATTATTACACACGAGGGGTGGGGGGGTCAGCCCTGAGGGAACTCCCCTGAGGCTCCCTGCCCTCCTCAGAGGGGCCGGGGCCATGGGCTGACCTGGCTGCTTGGCCACTTCTCTGGACCAAGACAAGTCCTTAGAAGGGCCAAGGGCCTCAGTTTCTCCTGCCACAGAAACCCAGGGGAGTCAGCCCAGAGGGGAATGACAAGGTCAGAAACAGCCAGAAACAGCACAGGCCTGGAAGTTGGGGGACTTGGGTTCAAATCCCAGACTTGCCACGGGCCTGCTGCATGACCATGGACAAGTCACCTATCTTGTTTTTGTCTCAGATTTCCGCATGTGTAAAATTAATACCTGTTCTTCCCGTCCCCTTAGACGGTGAACCCCATCGACCCCACTTAGTACAGTGCCTGGCACTTAGTAAACATTTAACAAATACCATCATTATCATTATCATTATTAGAAGCCATCAGAGGAACTTGGGGGAGCCCGGAGAGGGCGGACAAGTCTTGGTGGGATGGAGGCGGGGCGGGGGCGCTTACCAAGGAGGCCAGGATGGGGAGGAAGAGAGTGGTGGTGGCCACGTTACTGGTGCACTCGGTGAAGGTGGCCACGAGGAGACACAGGATCAGGGCGATGGCCGGTGGGGGGATATTCTGCAGGGGTGTCAGCTTGTATCCCAGCCAGGACGACAGGCCAGATACCTGTATGTGTAAGATGCATGGGGGCGGGGCGGGGGGGAATATAGGGAGGGTCAGCACTCCCGCTTCCAGACTCAGGGGTCCGGGGACAGGTCATGCGGCCCTGGAGTCTTCCCCAGGCAGGGGCAGGGCCTGGGCAAGGGGCAGAGCCGGGGCTGTGCCCGGGCGACTTACCCAGCCTGTAATAGAACCCTTGAATTGCGTGGCTGGAATGCCTGCCTAGATCCGCAGGGGCCGTTACAGGGCCCGGGGTGCTGGACGCCCCTGAATGCATGAGGAGCCTCCCTAAAAGAATCGTTTCTGTCCCGGAGAGTCCAGCAAGCTTCCCACCCTGAGAAGCACAGCGTGGCCTAGAGGAACAATCCCGGGCCTGGGAATCAGAGGACCCGGGTTCACCGGGTTCACTGGGTTCCCGGCTCCACCGCTTGCCTGCTCTATGGGTAGATTGCTTAACTTCTCCGGGTCTGAGTTTCCTCATCTGTAAAATGGGGATTAAAAGCCTGTTTTTCCTCCTATTCAGACTGTGAGACCTGTGTGGGAAAGCCGCTGCGTCTGACCTGATTAGCTTGTATCTTCTCCAGGACTTAGGACAGTGCTCGATACAGAGCTTAATATACACAATAACAGTTAATTGTCATCATCTGATCTAGGGAAGACTGCCTCTGGGTGTGAATCTAGCATCCCCTGGTAGCTGTGGGGAATACAACGTGGAAACTGAGGCAGGCCTGTGAGCCTTCCAGCAATGTGGGCCCTTAGCCTGGAAGAGACCTTGAGAGGTCACGAAGTCCATCCCCCTGCCTTCAGACCACCTCGGGCAGCTGACCGTCTGCCTCTTCCTTTCAAATTCCCTGTCGAAATGGAAACCCGCTCCTTCTCCCCCCATCCGGGTTCCTCCGGCTCCAGGCCGAGGCTCTGCCCACGCAGGGCCACCTGTGGGGCTACTCACCTCGCTGCCCTTGGCCAAGGCGAAGCCCCCGCCCAGCAGAAACACGATGTTCCAGGGCATCTTTTCGTTCACCGTCTTCCAGTTGAGCAGCGCTTGGGGACCCCGGGTTTTCTCCTGGCTTCCTGGTCACCGAGAAGAGAAGTGAAGCTCCCCTCCCGGGCCCCCCCACCTCTCTCTCAGGCAGGACTTCTGACCCTTTGGGAGCCAACTTGGGTAAAGCACTGCAGTTCCCTGCCTCCCCCCTCTCGAACGACCAGTGGGAGGGGACCACGGTAGCTAAGGAAGGAGAACAGAAACCAGCCTTCCAGGACCAGTGCCCCCGTGCCAGGAAAGAAAATCAGGAGGCTCAACGTGTAGGGCTGTTGGTCTGGGTCCCACTAAAGATCCACCCAACTAGTCAGGGAAGCAAGCTCGGAGAAGCAGCATGGCCTAATGGAAAGCTCCAGGGCTGGGAGGCCGGAGACCCACATTCTCATCCCGGCTCTGCCACCCGTCTGCTGTGTGACCTTGGGCAAGTCATTTATCTTCTCTGGGCCTCAGTTTTCTCATGTGTCAGTTGGGGGATTCAATACCAGTTCTGTGGGATAGGGACTGTGATCTGACTGCATTGTATCTACCACAGTGCTTAGCCCTTAAATGCCACAATCATCATTATTATTAAATTATTATATTATTAGCATTAGAGCAGGCCCAGCCAGCCCTGCTCTCTCGCAGAGTGCTGGGAGGACCAGCAAAGGAGCAAGCTGGCTTTACCTCATCAGGAAGGAAAATCTCATCAGTCTCCCCCCGTAGATTGTAAGCTCTTTGTGTCTTCCATCCCTGTCGTATTGTAGACTCCCAAGTGTTCAGTACAGTGCTCTGCACACGGTAAGCACTTAATAAATACCACTGATCGATGGGCTGAGCTAGAAACAGACCGGGCTGGCAGGGTGGTGACTCCCGGCCCTCCACCCTCCGACCCCAGACAGTCAGCTGCTTACCCTCCTGTTGCCCCCTCTGGGTCCGACTACTCAGACAGCCCGGGATCTCTGATGGCACGATGAACAGGATGATGCCGATGAAGATGGCCACGGTGGCATCAGTGGCCATGCTGCAGGGGAAGGGCGGGGTGGAGGGGGGGGATTCAACCCAGGGGTCGTTGGGGAGGGGAGGCGGCACCGTGCACTGGCTCAGTTCTGGAACTGCTGGGAGTAGAGACTTGGGGAGCCCCAAGGGAGTGGGGCGCGAGCAGGGATCTGGTCGGGATCTGCGCCTCGCTGTTGACTCCTTGCTCACTTACACCTTCCTTCCTGCCTGGAACTCCCTCTCCCTTTGTATCCAGTGCTCTCTACCTTCATGGCCAAAATCACGTGTCCTCCAAAACCCTTCCCTGCCTAAATTCTCATTCCTCATTCCACAACCCCCCACCCACCTCCTCCCACCCCCAACTCCCCTCACACCCCCATCTGCTCCAAATAACTGCATAATCTATGCACACATGTCTGTGGGCTAAGCATTTTCACACTCACCCCATCTCCACCCCTGCAGTGCCTATGTAACTCTCTACTCTGCCGCTTCCCCTAACTGTCTCCCCCATTAGACTGTAAACTCCTTGAGGTCCGTGATTGTTTCTACTAATTCTAGCGAACTCTCTCGAGCACCTAGAACAGTGCTCTGCATACGGCAAGCGCTCAATAAATACCATGGATTGATTGATGGTGGGGTAGCCCCCAGGACAAGAATCAGATGATTTAGGAAAGCGGCACGGCCTAGTGGAAAAAACACAAGCCTGGGAATCCCGAGACTTGGATTCTAATCCTAGCTCTGCCGCTTGCTTGCTGCACGAGCGAGGGCAAGTCTCTTCACTTCTCTTTGCCTCGTGTTCCTCCTCTGTAAAATGGGGCTTGAGTACCTGTCCTCCCTCTCCCTTAAAGTGTAAGCCCCATGTGGGATAGGGACCGAATCTGATCTGCCGATACCGTTATCTACCGTAGTGTTTACGACAGTGCTCGGCACGTGGTAAGTGCTTAACCAATACCAGTTATTATTATAATTACTCAGGAAACAATCCGGAAGAATCTTGGAACATGGGAAGCCAGCTCCCATTATTTGTCCAACCCTCTGCCTCAAGGAAAAATAGTCTTTCTGTATTGAAAGGCCCTCCAATCCAATCCCTCTCCCGCCTGCCCACCGAGCAGGATGAATTACTGCTTTCAGATACCTCTCCCAGGGTCTCTCAGATAGAAAGTTCTTCCTAATGTCTAACCTCAATCCCCGCCGCTCCTGCTGTCCCTGCTCCTATCTACTTGTCCGGAAATGGAGGCGAGCTGTGTCTGACCCCTGCCCCAGCTCCCGGGTCAGCCCTGCCCCTGTGTCCCCAATGAGTCCCCGGGTGGGAGGGCCGGGGGGAGGGGGGACCAGCCTCTCACCTCTCCCCTATCTCATTGGGGAAGGCCACGGTGCCCCAGCCGGGAATGAAGCCGGGCTCGCGGGTGAACCACAGCAGCACCAGCAGGACGAAGATGACGGTGACGGCCACCTCAGCGAAGGTCATGGGGCCCAGCGACCTCTGCTCCTCCCTGATGACACGGAAGGCGGCCTGCTCCCTCTCCTGCTCTCTGCCGCCGCAGCTGAAATTCTTCCGGAAACTGCGGGGGAAAGGTGGAAAACCGCCGCCTTGGTGGAGAGGCCTCCCTCCCTGGCCCGCACTCCAGCACCGGGTTTGTCTCTGGGGACCGGGAGCCGGGAGGGGTCCAGTGTGGGATGGGCAGTCTGCTGGTGGACCCGGGGAATGGCCGGTCCCTCCTGGTTCAGGTTGGAGCCCCCCACCCCAGAGGTCCAGAGGTTGGGGGTGTCCAGGTCTTCCCACCCCGAGGTCAGTCCTGCCCACTGGGGACTCAAGTTGGCATCCTCCCCCGCTAGACTGTAGGCTCTGAGAGCAGGGGTGGTGTCTACCTGCTCTGCTGTACTCAAGCACTCAGCACAGAGTAAGCATTCAATCTACCGATCAGTCAATCAGTGGAATTTATCGAGCACTTAGTAAGGGCAGAGTGCTGTATTACGTGCTTGGGAAGGCATTCTTTCATTCGATCGTATTTATTGAGCTCTTACTTTGTGCAAAGCACCGTACTAAGTGCCTGGGAGGTCCCAATATAACAATAAACCGACGTATCCCCTGACCACGATAAGCTTCCTGTCTAGAGGGTTTGGGAGTCAGAGGTCATGGGTTCTAATCCCGGCTCCGCCACTTATCAGCTGTATGACCTTGGGCAAGTTGCTTAACTTCTCTGTGCCTCAGTTACCTCATCTGTAAAATGGGGATGAAGACTGTGAACCCCACGTGGGACAACCTAATTAGCTGGTATCTACCCCAGCGCTTAGAACAGTGCTTGGCGCATAGCGCTTGGCTTAACGAATGCCAACACCATTATTATTGTTATTAGAGGGGGAGGCAGGCGTTAATATTAATATATAAATTACAGATATGTGCAACAACGATAACGGAAGAACCATCAGAAAGGTTGCGGATTATGGCAGAGGACAGGACGTTCTGGAGGAAGTATATCCGTGGAGTCGATATAGATGGAAAACGACTCGATGGCACTTGATAATAACAAGTGCTGTGGTGCTGGGAGTGGGGACTGTATGTGGGAGTTATATAAAAGTACAAAACAATGGACTTGGTAGACTTGATCCCTGCCCTCAGGGAACTTACAACCTAGTAGCCTAATGAATACTAGTGATGGGAGGTGGGTAGATGACCAGCCAACTCAAAACAGACTGCCCCCTGCCCCTGCCCTGGGCTCTCGGCTCCAAACCCAGCCAGTCTCCTCCTGCCTCAGACAGGCCCCCCCCCCCCGTGCCTGGGCTAAACTCCAGGGGCCACAGTGTGTGTGTTTTGGGGGGAAAGGTGAGGGAAGAGAGGGTGTGGAAGCTTACTTGAATCCCAGAAAGAGGATCTGAAGCCAGATCCAGGCGACCAGGAGTAGGATGATCATGGTGGGGAAGGCAAAGATGAACCAGGAGGCAAAGTTCACCACACTGGGGTTGTCTGGAAAGAGCCTGTGGAGGCGAGTACAGTGTCACTGAACCTCAATAAAACACATCCTATTTGCTCTCTCACAAAAATGGCACCCGGATCTGGAGACTGGATTTTCCAAGGGAGAAAGAATTTGCCATCCTGCTTTGATCCTCTGCCCTGAGGCTTCCCTTCACTTGCAAATGGGTGGCTCATCCTCTCCAGTTGTTCTCCGGAGATTGCAATGAACAGTAGCTAAGCTCTCTGAGGGATTCACCTCCCAGATCCCCATAAACATGGATTTGGTTCCCGACCCTTGGAACTCAAAGACAGAGGCTGGGCTTTTTTAAAAAATGGGAAAAAAACCCAAATGAAAGCATCCGGTGCCTGTGTCCAGTCCAGACAGGGGACTGACCAGTTGAAAATGGGAAAAATGGCACGGAAAGGCAATAAGGGATGCAGACCCCCTAAGTTATGGGAAATTTGAGCACGCCACCATCTTTAGCAGGCAGCCAAAAATTAATGAGGCCAAAATAGATTGGATGTCCAAATCGCCACCCACACCATGCCCTCCCAACACAGCCCCTGGTGCCTGCCAGTCTGCCGTGGCAGGGTTGGACACCTGACAGGCCCGAGCTGTCTCTTCCTTGCGCGTCTTAGTCCTAGGACATTATATTGTCCAGTGGGCTCCTGAAAGTGAAGTGGGGGGACGTGACCAGGGACCCCCACTGGGAGCTACGGGGGAGGTGGCTCATACTTACGAGTTAATTTGCCCCTGAAGCACCAGGTTGGGCGTGGTGCCCGTTAGCGTGGCGATGCCCCCAATGCTGGCGGCGTAGCAGACGCAGAGGCTTATCCCCTGGGAGAAGCGGTGGTGCTCTTTCTCTTTCTGCCGCCGTTGCAAATGCTGTGGTTCCTGCTGCTGGGAACTGGGGTCGACGGGGGCCGGCACGAAGCCATTATCTGGGGAAGAGAGTGGGAGCACATTGTGGGCAGGAAATACGTCTGAATACTGTTGTGCTCTACTCTCCCAAGTCCTCGGAACAGTGCTCGCCCTCAGTGAGCAATCATTAAATACGATGGACTGACTGCCTGACCGAGAAGGAGGTCAAGCCAAGTTGAGTCTGAGGAGGCCCGCGGCCCCTCACCAACTCCTGCCCAGTTTCCTGAGTCTGAAAGCCGAAAGAGCCCTGAAAGACGAGGTGGGGAGGACAGCAGCCACTGGGGGAGGCCTGAGTCCTCGCTGGCCGCCACCTTGGCTGGCCTGAGGACTTCTCTGCTCTCTGGGGAGGCGGCGTGGCCTAGTGGCAAGAACCCGGCCCTGGCTGGGCGTCAGAAGGCTGGGGTTCTGATTGCAGATCAGCCGCTTGCCTACTGTGAGACCTTGTGCCAGTCACTTCTCTGGGCTTCAGTTTCCTCATCTGTCAAATACCTGTTCTCCCTCCTACTGAGACTGTGAGCCCCAGGTGAGACCGGGACTGTGTCCACCCTGATTGCCTGGCCTCTAACCCAGTGCTTAATACAGCACCTGGTATGTAGTAAGTGCTTAACAGGCACCATGATTATTAATAGTTATGGATCCTAGGTCTCTCCCTCGCGGGAGGTTCTCTCTCCTGAGGCCTGGCCTGTTTCTGCTGATTCCTGTTGGCCTGCCGCCCATCTAGGTTCATCCCGGCCCCTCTGCCATCTGCCCCGACTTCCTCTTTTCGGGCCCCAGTTCCCCCAGACCACTGTCCCCCTGCTCGCACCCGTCCCAGGTCGTGCTGCCCACGCTGACCCCAACTTTGACTCCGGCCTCTGCTCCCTCCATCGCCACCCTCTCTGGCACGGGACAACCTGGTAAGTGCTCGTCAGGACCGGGACGCCCCAGAGAGACGGCTGGCCATTTTCCTGGCGAGCTGGCGGAGAGCTTGCTTTTTTATAAATGTCATTTGTGAAACGCTTGCTGTTCGTCAAACGCTGTTCTAAGCGCCACCCTGGAGACACCCTGGGGGGCTGAATTGGGTAGAATCCCGGGCATCGGTGCCCTCATTCTAATCCTCATCACCTTGCACGGGGGCTTCTTTCTCCGGCGTGCGTTCTACAGGCTCCTGGAGCTCGAAAGAGTGGTTGACGGTTCCCTCTTCGGCCTCCCCGCTGTTGGAATTATAGAGCTGCTCCAGCACCGCATGGGCGATGGGCACCATCATGGCCGTGGTGGCCGTGTTGCTGATCCACATGGACAGGAAGGCCGTGACGATCATGAAACCCAGGATCAGCCTGCAGGATGGACGAGGAGCGATCAGCGGGGGGCAGCGGGGGGCGGCCGGTGGCCCCGGCTTCATCTTGACGTCTTCCCGCCCCGCCCCGGCCCGCCTCCCACCGCCCCCGGTCTCGGCCCGCCGCCTACACTCACAGGGCGGGGCGCACCCCGATGATGAGCAGGACCTGCAGGGCGATGCGCTTATGGAGGTTCCAGTGCTCCACGGCCGTGGCCACCAGCAGCCCTCCAATGAAGAGCATGTTGGTGTCCTTCAGGTACTCCATGCACACCTGCGGGACCGGGACAGGTCGGAGAGGTGGGTCAGAGGACAGCGCCCCCGAACCCCGAGCCAGACCTGCTCCCCGAGGTCCCCTGGCTCCAGACCTCAGCCTCATCCGCCTTCTAGGATTCTGGACCCATGATGGCCCCAGGAAGCCGAGAATCCAGCTATCCCTCTGTCTTCTAGCAAAAATGGAGTACTTTTGAACCGTAAGGTCGCGGGCAAGCGAAGGACAGGGATTGTGCCCGATCTCCTTAGCTTGTGTCTATCCCAGCCCTTAGCACAGAGGTGGGCACATAGGAGGAATTGGTACCATCATTATGATGACGGTGGTGATTTTATGTCACGGTCTTGGTTTCAGCCCCTCACTCATTGACCCTGAAGGATTAACGGAGCGGGGAAGCAGGGTGATTTTTCTCCTTGGATCCTCCCTGGGGAAGGAAAGGGGTGGCTGGCATGGCTTCCAGGATGGCAGAGGAGCTGTGAGGCTGAACAGGGAGTGAGCAGCCCTTTCCAGGAACAGAAGGGCAGGGGGATGGAGCTGACTTCACCCTCATGGAGAGGCACCGGGGCCTCAATCCCCAGGGTCCCGCCAGCCCTCCCCCGACAACATCGTTGCTGCCCGGGGCCCCAAGGTGGCACCAGGTGGCCAGCGGGCCACTCACCTCTTCGGAGTCCATGATGCCCATGAGAGGGAAGAGGATCACGGGGAGCAGGGCGGTGACGGCCAGAGGCAGGGCCTCCGTGCACCAGAACAAGGCCATGATGATGATGACGTAGGCACATCGGGCTTCCTGCAATGGGGAGAGTGTGGTCAGAATAATAATAATAATGATGATATTTGTGAAGCACTTACTAAGCACCAGGCACTGTTCTAAGCGCTGGGGTAGATACAAGGTAGTCGGGATGTCCCAGCTGGGGCTCACAGTCTTAATCCCCATTGTCCAGACGAGGCCCAGAGAATTCATTCAATAGTATTTATTGAGCGCTTACTATGTGCAGAGCACTGTACTAAGCGCTTGGGATGAACAAGTCGGCAACAGATAGAGACAGTCCCTGCCGTTTGACGGGCTTACAGTCTAATCGGGGGAGACGGACGGACAAGAACAATGGCACTAAACAGCGTCAAGGGGAAGAACATCTCATAAAAACAATGGCAACTAAATAGAATCAAGGCGATGTACAATTCATTAACAAAATAAATAGGGTAACGAAAATATATACAGTTGAGCGGACGGGTACAGTGCTGTGGGGATGGGAAGGGAGAGGTGGAGGAGCAGAGGGAAAAGGGGAAAATGAGGCTTTAGCTGCGGAGAGGTAAAGGGGGGATGGCAGAGGGAGTAGAGGGGGAAGAGGAGCTCAGTCTGGGAACGCCTCTTGGAGAGAAGTGAAGTGACTTGCCCACGCTCATATAGCAGACAAGTGGAGGGGCCGGGATTAGACTCCCAGGCCCGTGCTCTATCCACCGCGCCATGCTGCTTCTCTAACCCCAGCCTCCGTCTGTCCTGTCCGGCCACCTGTCCACCCCCCAGTCTCATCCAAGAGGCTTCTCCCAAGGGCCTGGGGAAGAGGATCCAGTTGCCAGGGAATCAATTAATTAAGCAGTTCACTAAGCACTTGAGAGTTTGGGATGCATTCCCAGCCCACAAGGAGCTCTCAAGACTAGAAAAGGAACTTCCAGCCTAGAAGAATTCATTCATTCATTCAATTCATTCAATTGTATTTATTGAGCGCTTACTGTGTGCACAGCACTGTACTAAGCGCTCGGAAAGTACAATTTGGCAACAAATAGAGACAGTGGCTACCCAACAACGGGCTCACAGTCTAGAAGCGGGGAGACAGTCAAAGAATGGATTGGTATCCGTGGCCAAACCAAAAAGGAGGGCACTTCTGGGGTCTGGAGAGCCCGGGGCAGTGTGAGGAACAGTGCGGTTTAATGGATAGAGCCCGGGATGGACCTGGGAGTAAGAAGGTCATTTGTTCTAATCATGTCTGCTGCGTGACCTTGGGCAAGTCACTTTACATCCCTTTGTCTCCGTTACCTCATCTGTAAAATGGGGATAAGAGTGTGAGTCCAATGTGGGACAGGGACTGTGTCCAACCTGATTAAGTTGTATCTACCCCACTGCTAAGGACAGTTCTTGGCACTTAGTAAGCACTTAACAAGTACCCTAATTACCATTATTATTATGAGGCGCGGGGGGAGGGGGGAGGAGATGGGAGGGGCAAGTTTTAGGAAGAAGAGAACATTTTAGATAAAAGTCATGGCTGGAAAGGGGGGGGGGGGGCAGTGGGGGTTGGCCTAAATGACCTTCCTGCCTTTTGATTCCATGACTGTATGAAAGAAACCCGGGCTGGAGAACACTGGGAAAGTAGGAAGCAGGAGCTGGGTAGGAAAGAGCAGGGGCTGGGAATTTTAAAGGGTCTCAGGGTGCAGAAGCTGAGGGTTATTCAGAGAGAGAGACTTTCAGTCTGGGTGGGAGCGAGTGCAGTGGGCAGCTTGAGTTTGGGGCCTGAGAATCTTCCAGCGACAGAAAAAATCAAAAGTGATTTATTGATTTCATTGATTAACTGATTTACCATCCCTAACCTGCCCCATCCAGAGCTGGAGCTGAGGAGAGAAGGGTCCCCAACACCCAGGGAAGCAGCACGGTCTAATGGAAAGAACCCGGACCTGGGATCCAGAAGACCTGAGTTCTATTCCCGGCTCTGCCCCTTGCCTACTCTGTGACCTTGGGTAAGTCACTTATCTTCTCTATGCCACAGTTTCCTTGACTGCAAAGTGGGGATTCAATACTCGTCCTCCTTCCTATTTAGACCAAGAACCCCATGTGGGACAGGGACTATACCGGCCTGATTAACCTGTATCTACCCCAGTGCTTAGGACAGTGCTTGACACATAGTGAGTGCTTAAAAAATATCATTTAAAAAAAACATAAAAAAACAGGGAGGGTCCTGAGCAGTCAGGACAATTCCAGCAGCCTGGGTGACACAGGAGAGACAGAGGACCACTCTGAAGCCCTGAGCCCGATCCACCCCTGGGCTGCCAACGTCAGCTCCGCCTGCCGAAGAGAAGGGCAGTGACCGGACCCCAGGAGCGAGGAGCCCACGGACGCGCTGGGCCTTTGTTCCCGGTCCGTCCGTGCCGCCGCGCCCGACCGGCGCCATTGTCTGAGGGCGGCTGACATCACTCGGGCCCCCGTGACGCCACTGAGGAGGCCGAGACCTGGGCTGGTGACGCAAGGGGAGTGGGGCCAGCAGGGAGGGGATTCGTCAAGGGGAGAGATTGACCAAACGAGTACTGAGCAAAGTGGTGCCAACGGGCTGTTCCTAATGATAATAATAATAATTAGGGTATTTAAGTGCATATTATATGCCAGGCACTGCTCTAAGCGCTGGAATAGATGCAAGGTAATCAGGTTGGGCACAATCCGTGTCCCACATGAGGGTCACAGTCTTAATCTCCATTTTACAGAGGAGGAACTGAGGCACAGAAGTGACTTGCCCATGATCACACAGCAGACAGGTGGCGGAGCCGAGATTAGAACTCACGACTCCCAGACCCGCACTCTGTCCACTAGGCCGTGCTGCTTCTGTTCCTGGTCCCGCCTCCCACCCCCCCGATCCATCCCGCTCTTGGCTGGGAAGACCCAGCTGCTGGCACAGCAACCGAAAGGAGCTGGTTGAACCTGCTGTCGGACTCTCCCTCCCTCCACCCGTGGCCGTGCCAGGGTCCCGGGTGCCCTCTGAGGCCTGGAGCCCTTGACCTGGAACTGCTCCTCTCCCAACCTCCTCCTTTCCCCGCTTCGCCTTGAGGATGGGGCGCTTCTGCCAACGCGGCAGTTCCGCAGGCTCCCGCCCCCTCGGCGATAGCGCGGTCCCGTTCCCGATTGGCTGAGCCCTCGCCCCCTCCCCGTCCAGCCCGTCCACCGTCCTCTGGACTGCATGCGGGTGGTGGCCCTCCTGGACTCTGGGCTCAGCGCTTCCCTCCCCCAGGCCGCAGCTGTTAATCCTCGGGGGCCCTCCAGGTCCCGCTGCCGTCAGCGGATGGAAACAGGAGCGGGGGGAGGTGCCCCTCGCCGGAGGTGGGTACACGGTGAGCTGTGCTGGTCTCTCCTTCTTTGGCCCCGGATGCCAACCCCCTTCCTCGGGGCAGAGCCAGTGTCCTCCGGGCTTCTGTAGGCTGTAAGTTCCTCGGGGGCTGGGATCGCTGCCTATGGACTCTATCGTCCCTTCCCAAGTGCTAAGTACAGTGCTTTGCAAACAGTAAGGGCACAATAAATACCACTGATTAACTGATTTGGCTCCCCTGCCTCCTCCAGCTCACCAGCCCGCAAGACCCAGGAGATGACCGCAGGGAATGATGGCACCAATCCAAGAGTCTGCCAGAGCTCCTGATCCTTTTTTTATGGCATTCGTTAAGCGCTTACTGTAAGCCAGCCACTGTTCTAAGCGCTGTGGTAGATACAAGCTAATCAGGTTGGACACGGCCCACGGCCCACATGGGCTGAACGTCTTAATCCCCATTTTACAGATGAGGGAGCTGTGGCACAGAGAAGTTAAACGACTTCCTGAGTCACCCAGCAGACAAGTGGCGGAGCTGGGATGAGAACCCAGGTCCTTCTGACTCCCAGGCCTATCTACTAGGCCCCGCTGCCTCCCCGAGCTGAAAACCTGCTTTCATGGCTGAAAACAAGAGCTCGGTCCCCCCCGGAAGATGGTCAGAGAGGCCAGGGGGCCGCCGCTGACAGCACCACCACCTCTGGAGACAGCTAGCTGGGCCAGAGGGTCAGGCTCCAGTGTGGACTTGTCCTAGTTTATTACACCCCTCCCTCAGCTCAATGTTTAACCTCTGCGCATGAGGGCCCAACTCGTGGGAATGTGGCTTTACTTGAAGAGCTAGGGGTCAGGCCTGATAACAGACTGACCAACAGTAAAGGAGCACTGCCCTGAGGAAAGACAGCTCGACCTCGTGATGCCAGCCCGAAGGAGCCCCAGGGCCCTCCCCCTGCCCGTGGCCCCGGTCAGCCCCCCGGCGTTGGACCCCCGGGCCCGCTCTGACCTCCACGTCTTAGAGGCCGCGGACACCTGGGAAAGGAGACTTCACTGGGAACCTGGGGTAGTCCCACCAAAAGACAGGAAAATGGATTCCAGGGAAGCTGCATGGCCTAGGGGATAGAGCACAGGCCTGGGAGTCAGAGGTCGTGGATTCTAATTCTGGCTCTGCCACTTATCGACTGTGTGATCGGGATCGGGGGAAAGTCAGAGAACAGAACCCAAGAGGAGGGGTGACTGAGAGGCTTGACCCTTTCCAAGGATAAGGTGGGCTCTTAGACAGAACCCTGGCGCACCTGATCTCGCTCTTCACCGAGACCAGACTATTAACCATAAGGAAGGGCTATTAGCCATAAAGAAGTTCCCATTCTCAGCGCTCGTCTATAGATATCCAGTCTGTGGAAGGGTCAATCCGTTTATAGATTTTCCACGTCTGTCTGCCCCATCAGAGGGCCAGCTCCTTGTGGGCAGGGAACACGTGTCTTGCTTCTGTGGTGTGTTCCCAGGCTCTTCCCACAGTGTATTGAATCCAGCAGGCGCTCAGTTAATACCCCCCACTGTGAATACCACCACTTCTCACCAGAGAGGGTTGTTTCAGTTTAGACCGTAAACTCACTGCGGGCTGGGAAAACATCTACCAAATCGGGTGTACTGTATTCTCCCAAGCAGTCAGCATTGTTTTGCACCCAGTAAGCACTCAATAAATACCACTGATTGATTAAATCATTGGATGGCCGTCCAAGAAGGGTGCGAGAACTCTTCTGTAACCTTTGAAACCCAGAGCTGTGTCTCCGCTCACTGGGAACCTGGGGTGGTCCCTCCAAAAGACAGGAAAATGGATTCCAGGGAAGCTGCATGGCCTAGGGGATAGAGCACAGGCCTGGGAGTCAGAGGTTGTGGATTCTAATTCTGGCTCCGCCACTTATCAACTGTGTGACTTTGGGCCAGTCACCTAACTTCTCTGTGTCTCAGTTGCCTCATCTGAAAAGGGGGATTAAGACCGTGAGCCCCACATGGAACAACCTGATTACCTTGTATCTACCCCTGTGCCTACAACAGGGCTTGGTACATAGTAAGTGCTTAACAAAAACCATTATTATTATTATTACTGTAGAAGGACCTGGGTTCTAATCCTGGATCAGTCACTTGTCTGCTGAGTGACCTTGGGCAAGTCACTTAACTACTCTGTGCCTCAGTTACCTCATCTGTAAAACGGGGATTAACACTGTGAGCCCCACGAGGGACGTGGACTGTGTCCAACCTGATTAGCGTGTATCTACCTCAGTGCTTAGAAGTACCCAAGATCACATGGCATTTCCTGCCAAACTCACAACCCCCCAGAGCCATCCTGAGACCCAGGAAAAAAGTAGAGACACGCATCTTCTCTGCGGTGCCTTAAAAATCCACAAGGATTTCTTGAAGGTTTTACAAATAAGAACAGGTCTCATCTGGCCCACACCTGTGGACTCCAAACCACTCATAGCTTTTCTACACATCTGTAAGTATCTTATGTATCTTATTACTTTAATATTAATACACTTCTCTATGTCTCCTTCTTCCTCACAATCTGTAAATATTTTTTATGGGACTGTTGAGTGCTTATTAGGTGCCAGGCACCGTACTAAGCACTGGGGTAGACACAGTCCCCGTCTCACATAGGGCTCACAATCTTAATCCCCCTTTTACAGATGAGGTGACAGTTTTAGTGTCTGCCTCCCCCACTAGAACGTAAGTTCCTTGAGGGTAGGGATGCAGTCTAGTAATTCAGTCATACTTTCTCTTTTATGGTATTTGTTAAGCACTTATACTATGCGCGAGGTACCATACTAAGCGCTGGGGTAAATACAAAATAATTGAGTTGGCCACAGTCCAACTTTCCCAAGTCTTTAGTACAGTGGTCTGCCCTCAATCAGTGCTCAGTAAATATTATCATTTGGCCTGGGGAGATGCAGTTCTACCTGAAGGCAGGGGCGTGGACGAAATGATCTCTGATGAGTCACCTCTGCCCCAAGAATACTAATAAAAAACGATCAAACAAACATCTTCGCGGTTTCCGACATAAGCCTCCTCACAGAATGAACGTCAGCTCGGGGTCTCCGCTAATACCAGCCTAATGCGATCTCGAACTCAAGAGTGAGAAAGCAGTGTTTTACCGCCCATCAGGAGGGCTGAGGGGTTATTCTGGTTTACCTCAAATGGCTAAAAACCTCAAATCCAGACCAACCTCTTGTATTAATGTGAGCCACGGAGGCACCAGGGGAAGGGAGAGAACAGAGCTTGGAAACCTTCTCTGTCTCGATCAAATTCTGTGTGGGGATTACGTGATCATAACATAGCGTGGTCAACCTAATTAAAAAGCTAGACAATTTAGCAATCGATATGAATTACAGAAAATCCAAGTGTGTCCACGGATCGGGGAACCTGGCTGCAAATCGCCTGGCTTTTCTTTGGATGACAGTTGGGGGAAAATAAATTACACTCCTCTTTATACTCTCGTTTTCCTTATTTTTTATTTATTTTACTGTGTCTCCTCCACTAGATTTTAAGCTTGAGGTCGGATATCTATCAACGCTATTGTTTTGAACTCTCCCAAGCTTTTAGTACAGTTTTCCGCACAATAAGTACTCAGTAAATAGCAATGATGGATTGATCCAGGGCAAGTAGACAAATTAGAACCCAAGAAGCTTATTCTACTCTCTAGACTGTACACTCCTTGTGGACAGATAGGGAGCGTGTCTGCCAACTCTGTTATATTGTACCCTCCCCAGCCCGGCGCTCTGCACACAGTAAGCGCTCGATAAATATGATTTGATTGATCGCTCCTACCTTGTTGCCAAGGCAAACAAGACTGTAGTCAAGGGAAAGATGAAGAGTGCATCCTCTTGCCTGACGGAAACTAGATGGCTAAAAACTGGCGAGGTTCCTCCGATTAGGGAAGAGGGGAATGGAGATAACACACTGGATGGGGGTTGGAGCGCTTTCCAGGTCTGCCCTTAATTTACTTTGGGCCAATCCCTCATGCCTGTCTCCCTGACACCTGATGTCTTGAGGTCTAACTTCGCTTTCCCCCATCTAGTCCGAGAAGAGGCTAAGCTCTCCTTCCGGGCAGGGGTTGAGTGGGATGATAGTCTGTGGGGAGAGTTAGAGACTCCAGGAAGAAAAGTGGGAGATATCCAAGGGGGAAATGTTAGTCTAATGCTTTTGCCCACCTGCCATACTTCGTAGGCTCCTGGAGACTAGGATTAGGGCTGCCATGGGGATTTCAAGTGAAGAGGAAATATCGTGTTTACACTACCATACCAGAACCAGTTGCCCGGCATTCTACTGTGAATCAAAAGGGTGTGGGGTTAGGGCCTCTTCCGAGGAGAAGAAAAGGACCAGTCTTGAGCTCTGTGTCCCCACTTTCACCCTGCTGGAGCTGAAAGGATGCGGGAGGTGGGGGGAGAATGGAGATGGCCATGAAAGGCAACAGCAGTGGAGCAAAGTGGAACCGGAGCCCAGCTATGAGAGGGGTGTGAGTGGCAAGAGTGATGAGATCAGCCCATCCTAAAGATTTGGAGCAGTGTGGCCTAGTGGAAGGAGCACATGACTATGGGTGCTAATCCCGGCTCCACCACTTGTTTGCAGTGTGACGTCAGACAAGTCACTGTACCTCTCTGTGCCTCAATTTCCTCATGTGTATAGTGAGGCTTAAATACCTGTTCTCCCTCCCCAAGATTATGAGGACGGGGATGGTGCCTGATCAGATTGCATTCTTTTGATCCCAGTGCTTACCAGAGTGCTTGGCATACAGTAAGGACTCAACAGGCACCGGTTATGCCGCCAGGTGAGTTTTAGCTGGCGGGGACCCCATCAGCCCTCCACAGACTCCATGGTGGCTTGGGGAGGGGGGCAGGGAACCACTGTGACTCCAGGTCAGGCAGCCTCTCTCCTCATGGTATCCTCAGGGTGGTGTTGGGATGTTGCAGAATGATCACCTGTGGGCTTCAGGGGATCCTGGACCATTCTGGGTAGACCCAAGGCAATAATAATAATAATAATGTTGGTATTTGTTAAGCGCTATGTGCAGAGCACTGTTTTAAGCACTGAGGTAGATACAGGGTCATCAGGGTATCTCACGGGAGGCTCACAGTCTTCATCCCCATTTTACAGATGAGGTCGCTGAGGCACAGAGAAGTGAAGTGACTTGCCCACAGCTGACAAGTGGCAGAGCCAGCATTCAAACCCATGATCTCTGACTCCCAAGCCCGGGCTCTTTCCACTGAGCCACGGTGCGGTAAGGTGAGGAGGTCCTGCTTCAGCTCAACTCCGAACAGGGAGTCAACTTGGCCAGCAAGCTCTGGGTGCCAGCAGCCCAGAGTGGGACCCCGAGGCCACCCCAAAACGATGGCAGACTCTCAGTGCTCGGGGGCAGCCTCAAGCTCCCCGGGGCCTAAACTCGGTGCCCTTTTCCCTGTGCCGCATATTTGCCAGGAAGGGGGTTGGGCCAGATGGCATCACCCAAGCGGTCTCCACTGGCAGACCTCCGGATCGTAGCTCCTGGGGCGTCAGGAAGCTCTGGATGGCCAGGACTCTTCCACACCCTGGGCCAGGAGCGTGGATGGGGCACAGATGACCTGATCTTAAGATCCTATGAGTTCCAGCTTGAGACATTTCTCCCTCCCTGAGAAGACCTGGAAGGTTCTAGTTGTTGGCCTGACGACAGTGTGAAAACTGGCCGAGTGAGATAGCATTGATCTTTATCATTATTATCACTATTATTAAAATAATGATAATAGTGATGATAACATTTGTTAAGCATTTACTCTGCAATAGGCACCGTACTAAGTACTGAGTTAGATTCAAGAGCCCAACCAGGGCTCACAGTCTAAGTAGGAGTACAGGTATTGAATTCTTATTTTGCAGGTGAGGAAACTGAGGCCCAGAGAAGTGAAGTGACTTACAGGAAGTAGGGAAGTGAAGATTAGGACCCACGTCCTCTGACTCCCCTTCCCGTGCTCCTCCCGAAGCCGTGATGTTTGTTAACACCGAGAATCGGCGTGGAAAGAGCACACGCCTGGGCATCGTGAGACCTGCTGTATGACGTTGGGTGAGTAAAATGGGGGCAAAATCCTTGTTCTCTCTCTCCCTAAGACTGAGCCCCCGGGGAGGGACCTGGACTGGACTACGTCTAGCCCAGTAATTGGCCTATAGTCAGCACTTAACAAATACCACAATGATGATTACTATTAGCACCTAGAGTTCCCACTTTATGGTCCTCTAAAGCCCAAGCCCCAGACTTCAATGCTCGGGGAGTGTCCCTTATCTCGGAATTGTTCGCTCTAAGTACCCAAAATGGGCCTTCGGGGGAACCCGGGAGGCCTCTATCTGTTGCCGAATTGTACATTCCAAGCGCTTAGGACAGTGCTCCGCACATACTAAGCGCTCAATAAATACGACTGAATGAATGAATGAATACCAGGTGGCCTCCCTCAGTTTTCCCTTGGGTTTAAAAGGAATTCAGTCGTATTTATTGAGCGCTTACTGTGTGCAGAGCACTGTACTAAGAGTTTGGGAGAGTACAGTACAACAATAAACAGACACATTCCCCGCCTGCAGAGACATCTAGCACGGGACGGCGAGACAGGGGTGATAGGGGGTCCACGGTCCGGAGCTCAGCGAGGCCCAGGAATCTTGCTTATCCTGGGCTGCCTCTCCTACTGCCAGGTTGCACGCTATCACCCCAAGCTCAGGGCAGACTTAGTCCCCTGGAACGGGGCCGTTAACCTCCTTAAAGCGACAGGCAGAGTCATCCAGTCTATCTCCGGACCCCAGCGGGGCAGCCACTATGCCAATCTGCCCCCCCCCCACACCCTGCCCTGATACCCAGGGGTTGCCCTCACATAGCTTACTTCTCCAGCAGTCTGGTGAGCTGAGAGCTGTCCTCCCCGTCCGTCGTTATTGACAAGCAATCATTATCCCTAATAATGGTGGTCTTTATTAAGCGCTTCCTTTGAGCCAAGCGCTGGGGTAGACACAAGGCCAGCAGACCAGGCACAGTTTCTGGTCCACATGGGCTCACTTTCCGGAGCAGGAATTTAAAGATTTCACTTAACATCTCTTGCCTCAGTTTCCTCAACTGAAAAGTGGGCATTGAATACTTCTTTTCCGTATTATATAGCTTAGGAAGTCCGAATGGGACAGGGAATGTGTCCAACATGATTAATTTGTATCTACCCCAGATCTTAGAACACTGCTTGGCACATAGTAAGCCTTTAGCAAATACCATCATTATTACCTACAGATGAGGAAAGTGAGATTAAAGAGCAGTGAAGTGACTTGTACCGGGGGGTTGCCCTCACATAGCTTACTTCTCCAGCAGTCTGGTGAGCTGAGAGCTGTCCTCCCCATCCGTCTGCCGTTATTGACAAGCAATCATTATCACTAATAATGGTGGTCTTTATTAAGTGCTTCCTCTGAGCCAAGCGCTGGGATAAACACAGGGCCAGCAGACCAGGCACAGTTTCTGGTCCACATGGGGCTCACTCTGGAGCAGGAATTTAAACATTTCACTTAACATCGCTTGCCTCAGTTTCCTCAACTGAAAAATGGGCATTGAATACTTCTTTTCCATATTACAAAGATTAGGAGGTCCGAGTGGGATGGGGAATGTGTCCAACATGATTAATTTGTATCTACCCCAGATCTTAGAACACTGCTTGACATATAGTAAGCCTTTAGCAAATACCATTATAATAATAATAATAATGTTGGTATTTGTTAAGTGCTTACTATGTGCAAAGCACTGTTCTAAGCGCTGGGGTAGACAGCTCACAGTCTTAATCCCCATTTTACAGATGAGGTAACTGGGCCACAGAGAAGTTAAGTGACTTGCCCACAGTCACACAGCTGACAAGTGGCAGAGCTGGGATTCGAACTCATGACCTCTGACTCCAAAGCCTACAGACGAGGAAAGTGAGATTAAAGAGCAGTGAAGTGACTTGTCCAAGGTCATACAGCAGGCGGGCTGGCGGAGCCAGGATTAGAGAACCCAGGTCTCTTGACTCCCAGCCCTGTAGTTTTCTTTCCACTAAGCCCCTCTGCTTCTTAGTGTTTCCTCAAAAGCAATTAACGGGTGATAAACATCCAATCTCCTTCCCTTTAAGTCTTAACCTTTACTCTTCCGTTCTACTCTGTTAAATTCCTTAGGCACGGGGAATGTGTCTACCCAAAACTGTGTTGTAGTGTTTTTCCCGAAGCGCTTAGTACAATGCTTTGCACACAGCAAACACCTTTGAGATCGACTCAGGTCCCCATCCTACCATTTAGGCTCCCAAGATTAAGGGCGAATTTGGCCCTTCAGGAGGTCATCTCTCTAGGCTGGAGATGGGGGTAACAGGCCCGAACCCCTTCTTTCCCCCACCGCCCCTCACCCACCTGGTCCCCCTCCCTCTGACTCGGCACCTCTCCCAGAGGACCCCACCATCAAGATGATGCCCACCCCCGTCACTCCAGAAATCCGGTTGGGGGAGATCAACCAATCAATGATATTTACTGAGCGCTGACTTCGGGCAGAGCACTGTAGTAAGCGCCTGGGAGAGTACACAACAGAGTGAGTGGCGTGTTCCCTGTCTATGAAGAGTTTACAATCTAGGGGGGGATGGACACGAATATAGATAAGTCATTTATAATATATAATTTAAAGATATGTACACAACTGCTGTGGGGTTGAGGGTTATTAAATATCAGATGCTGCCAAATCGCGGATCCGAGGGCAGAGACGAGGCAGAAGGGAAGCGAGAATAAGAGGGTTTAGTCGAGGATGTGGCTTTTGGAGGGGGCGTGAGTTTAAGGGAGGGTCTTGAGCTTGAAGGGAGGGTCTTGTCCCAAGCCATAAGTCATTTATAATATATAATTTAAAGATAGGTACACAAGTGCTGTGGGGTTGAGGGTTATTAAATATCAGATGCTGCCAAATCGCGGATCCAAGGGCAGAGACGATGCAGAAGGGAAGCAAGAATAAAAAGGTTTAGTGGGGGATGTGGCTTTTGGAGGGGGTGTGAGTTTAAGGGAGGGTCTTGAGCCTTGAAGGGAGGGTCTTGTCCCAAGCCGGGAAAGCAAGAGGAGGCCAGAGATTCCTACCTTGGTGGGCACGACGAGTGGCAAGGGTAATAGGAGAAGTGGCACCAGGATGACGAACAGGTAATTCCAATAGGCAGTGACAGATTTCCAGGCCCCAGCCATGGTCCTGGAGAGAGAGCCGGGGACCCAACAGATCCCGGAGCTGATCTGGGGGAGTATATAAAGGGCGCAAAGTGTTAACCATTGACTCTGGCAATCAGGGTGTTGTTTTTGGCATTACCGAGGTGAGAGTGTACAGAGGAGGAAAGGAGGAGGAGACAGGAAAGAAGGGCAGGTCTCAAAGACTTTGAAAAGAAAAAAAAAAAGCTTTGGGGTTGTCGGTGAGTGGTTTGGGATTAACTCTTTGGACACCCAACAGGTGTTTTTCCCCATCTTTTTTTCCCAGCAGGGCCGGGGAAATAGTGGGTCCCGGAATGAGTTTGGGCATGTGTGATCGGGGGCAAGTCACTTCTCTTCTCTGTGCCTCAGTTACCTCATCTGTAAAATGGGGATTGAGACTATGAGCCCCACGTGGGACAGGGACTGTGTCCAACCTGATTGTCTTGTATCTACCCCACTGCTTAGACTAGTGCTTGGCACATAATAAGCACTTAACAAATACGAAGCAGCGTGGCTCAGTGGAAAGAGCACAGGCTTGGGAGTCAGAGGTCATGGGTTTGAATCCCAGCGCTGCCACTTGTCAGCTGGGTGACTGTGGGCAAGTCATTTCACTTCTCTGTGCCTCAGTTACTTCATCTGTAAAATGGGGATGAAGACTGTGAGCCTCACTTGGGACAACCTGATTACCCTGTATCTACCCCAGCGCTTACAACAGTGCTCTGCACATAGTAAGCGCTTAACAAATACCAACATTATTATTATTATTATTAAAGGCAGACTCTCCCAGGGACAGTCAGGCTACAGCTAGAAACCCTTGGCTGGCTCTTGTGAGGGTTCAGGCTTCCAGAGAGAAGCCAAGAAGAAGTTGGGGATTCAGCCCCAAGTCTCCGCAGTTTTGAGTCTTGCCCTATATTCCACTATTGCCAAATGCCCTCTGTTTCCCCGTCCCCCCTCCCTCCGGAGTGGGAAGGGATTATTGTAAATACATAGGGTTGTGGCTGGGGGAAATACCACAGCATATGTGGTTCGGGTTGGAATTGCTTCCCTCTTCCTCCAACCTGCTTGGCTAACAGGCATTAGCACATCTGGGAAAGAAAATCATTCTGCTTCTAGTGAAGCGATGATTACGTTCCCATTTTAAAGATGGGACAGATGAGGCCCGGGAGGATGCTATCCATAGCCCTTTTGTGAGTTGGGGTAGGGGGAAAACGTAAGTAATTCTTCTCCCAAAGAAGCTGTCCCTGGGGGAAACCTCAGAATTCAGTTCTGTTTTGTTTTTTTCTCCCAGAAGATGTATAGGTCATAGAAAAGGTAAAACTCACCTGCTGCATAAACTTCCTTAAAGAAGACCCTGAGAAACAGCGTGGACTAGTGGATAGAGCCCGGATCTGGGAGTCAGAGGACTTGGGTTCTAATCCCAGTTCTGCCACTTGTCTTCTGTGTGACCTTGGGTAAGTCACTTCACTTCTGTGCCTTGGTTACCTCATCTGTAAAATGGGGATTAAGATGGTGAGCTCTTTGGGGGACACAGATTGTGTCCAACCTGATTAGCTTGTATTTACCTCAGTGCTTAGTACAGTGCCTGGCATGTAGTAAGCGCTTAACAAATACCATAAAAAAAACTTATGCTCCTCTCTCTGCTCCTCCTCCCCAACCCGCTTCTCCTAACGCTCGTCCCCCTCCCCCAGTGCTTTTTTTTCAATCAAACAATAGAATTTATTGAGCACCTACTCTCAGCAAAGCACCGTCCTAAACCTTTGCGAGAGCACAAGGGTTTTCACTTCTCCTCCAGGTGGTTTCTAGAGACAGATCTCCAGAAGAGCAAGGGATCTAAAGTTTTAGAAGTCTGGAAAGCAAGGGGTGACCTCCAGGGCCAGGGAAAGGAGGGATAAGGCATCTCAGTTGTATCTTTGACTAATTCTACACGCCTTGAATTTCGGAGGCAGTTTGGGAAGTTATGAGACCTGGGTCGGAGTCTCAGCTCTGCCACTGGCCTGTTGTGCCAGCTCAAAGTCCCTTAATCTTCTCCGGGCCTCGGTTTCTCCATCTAGTCCATCCCTCCTCCAGACTGTAAGCTCCAGGGAACATCTCTACCCACTGTTATATTGCAGTTTCCCGGGCGCCTAGTACAGTGGTCTGCACACAGTTAAGCGCTCACTAAATACGACTGATCGCAAAATAGGAATACTCTTCCTACCTTCCAGGAATGCTGTGAGGACAAAACGTTTAAAGTGCTTTGGAAAACAAAAGTCATTCAAACCTAAGGTGCTACTCTTTAAATCACGACCCAAAGTCCACCTCCTCCAGGAAGCGCTCCCTGATTACCTTCACCCATTCACCAATAATAGCCTGGAACACCCTCCCACCTCAAATCCGAAGGTGACTCTCCCCAACTTCAAAGCCTTATTATTGAAGGCCCATCTCCTCCAAGGGGCCTTCCCTGACTAGCCCTCCTTTCTCGTCTCCCACTCCCTTCTGCGTCACCCTTCATTCTTCCCCCATCCCAGACCCACAGCACTTACGTAGATTTATCTGCGATTTATTCATTTATATTAATGTCTGTCTCCTCCTCTAGACTGTGGGCAGAGAATTTGTTTATTGTTATATTGTACTCTCCCAAGCTTTTAGTGCAGTGCTCTGCACGCGGTAAGCACTCAAAAAATACGATTGAATGAATTAATTACCTGCAGAGGGTCCCCCGAACAGCATACCCCCAAGTCAGAACGAAAGGGTCGCAGGCACAAACTTCCCCCTTTTATATGCTGTGTATCCTTTGTCTTACAAGCACCGAGCATTTGCACCTCCTCTCTTTGCCCATTGGAAGTGGGCAGCTCCCCCACCCCCACCCAGGCCTTTCCCACCTTCTTGCTTGATGGTCTTCCGAGACCATAAATCAATCAATCAGTGATATTTATTGAGCACTCACTGGGTGCAGAGCACTGTACTGAGTGTTCGGGAGAGTTCAATGCATTAGGAAAAATGGCATGGCCTAGTGGGAATAACACCGACCTGAGAGTCAGAGGACCTGGATTCTAATCCCAATTCTGCCTTGCATCTGCTGTGTGACCTTGGGCAATCACTTCTCTGGGCTTCAGTTTCCCCATCTGTAAAATGGACATTCAATATCTGCATTCCCTCGTACTTGGAATTCGAACCCTGAATGGGAGAGGAACTGTGCCCAACCCGAATACTTTGTATCTTACCCAGAGCTTGGCACGTAATAAGTGCTTAACAAATACTACAATTAACAAATACCACAAAAGATTTGGTAGGCTTTGTTACAAATTTATAATTTATAAATAATTACAAAGAATGTATTTATATTGATGCCTGTCTTTATAGCCTGTAACCTCACTGTGGGAAAGGAAGATGTCTACCAACTGTTATTAATAACAATAATCAAACTGTGGTATTTAAGTGCTTACTATGTGCTTGGCACTGTACTAAGCACTGGGGTGGATAAAAGCAAATTGGGTTGGATGCAGTCCCTGTCCTTGGGGGTCACAGACTTAATCCCCATTTTACAGGTGAGGTAACTGAAGTGAAGTGACTTACCCAAGGCCTCTTCAAGTACTTTCCAAGCGCTTCGTAAAGTGCTCTGCACACAGAAAGCCCTCAATAAATACGATTGAGTAAATGAAGTGGCGGAGCCAAGATTAGAACCTTCTGACTCCTGGGCCTGTTCTTTATCCACTTCGCCAACCATTTGGTTCGGTGCTCTGTAAATAATAATAAAAACAATAATAATATTTGTAAGTGCTTACTATGTTTTAAGCACTATTCTAAGCACTGAGGTAGATATCAAATAACCAAGCCCCACACAGAGCTTACAGTCTAAGCAAGAGAGAGTAAAGATATAATAATAATGATGGTATTTGTTAAGCGCTTACTATGTGCAAAGCACTGTTCTAAGCGCTGGGGGGATACAAGGTGATCAGGTTGTCCCACGTGGGGCTCACAGTCTTAATCCCCATTTTACAGATGAGGTAACTGAGGCACAGAGAAGTTAAGTGACTTGCCCGAAGTCACACGGCTGACAAGCGGCGGATCCGGGATTAGAACCCATGACCTCTGACTCCCAAGCTCGTGCTCTTTCCATTGAGTCACTCTGCTTCTAGATATTGAATTTCCATTTTGCAGATGTGGAGACTGAGGCCCAGAGAAGCGAAGCGCCTTGCCCATGGTGACACACAGCAGACGAGTGGCAGAGCCGGAATTAGGACCCAGGTCCTCTGACTCCAGCCCTCTTGCTTTTCGGTAAATAATCAATAAATACCATCGATGGATGGATAGAACGATAAGCACAATCCCTCCCCTCAAGGAGCTTACCATCTCGAGTCATAAACACCAATCGTACTCAGCCTGTATCTTCCCGAGATGGCCAGTCCAGACTCTCTCTGCAGGACCAAAGGGGAAGGACCCTTGCGACCAAGTCTCCCAGAGCTGACTGAGGCAGAGAGGGAAACTGAGGTGGAGAGTAGGGGCCCCTCCCCGGGGTCTGCTCCAGCTGGTAACGAATTATGCCAAACCTCCACAGAGCTTTTTCTGGGTGTTTCAGGGGTCTTCACTGGGCCATTGACTGTCTGTTTTCGCCTCCTCTTACATGACAAAGGATAAACTGTCTTCTCCAAGCACACCCACATACCCACACTCCACTCACACACCCAAGCCACCCACAATGGGTCATTTCTGTGAGACGCCCTTCATATTCCAAAGTGCTGCCGTGGGACGCTGAGGTTTGCCTATTATTATGGTATTTGTTGGGGTAAATACAAGATAATCAAGTCGAACACAATCCCTTCAAAGCCCTGCTGAAGGCTCGCCTCTTCCAAGAGCCCTTTCCAGTCTAAATCCCCTTTTTCCTCAGCCCCACTCCCCTCCGCGTCTCCCCGACTCTCTCCCTTTTCTCTCCGCCCCCCTGCCCCTCAGCGCTCGTGTATATATGTGTATATCTATACTCCTATTTATTTATATTGATGTCTATTTACTTGTTTTGATGTCTGTCTCCCCGCTTCTACACTTTAAGCCCGGTGTGGGCAGGGATTTTCTCTCTTTATTGCTGAATTGTATTTTCCAAGCGCTTAATACAGTGCTCTGCACACAGTAAGCACTCAATAAATACTATTGAATGAATGAATGAATGAATGAAGCCCTTTCCCACAGAGCCTCACGGAGAGGAGAGAGAACAGGTATTGAATCCCTCGCATAGCGATAGGGCAAGGGTCTGGGAGTCAGAAGGTCATGAGTTCTAATCCCCGCTCCACCACTTGTCTGCGGTGTGACCTTGGGTAAGTCACTTCACTTCTCCTTACCTCAGTTACCTCATTTGTAAAATGATGATTGAGACTGTGAACCCCACTTGGGGCAAGGGACCCGATTTGCTTGTATCCATCCCAGTGCTTCGTACAGTGCCTGACACGTAAGTAGGCGCTTAACAAATACCATAAATAGGATCCCCATTGTAGAGATGAAGAAACTGAGGCTCCGCGATGTTAAGTGACTTGCCTAAGGTCACGAAGTAGGCAAGTGGCAAAGATGGAATTAGAACCCAGTCCTCTGCTTCCTAGGCCCCGGGCTCTTTCCACTAGGCCACGCTGTTTACTGAGGGGCGAAAATGAGGCTGAAAAGCCTGGTTTGGGGCAGGTAGTCCAGGCCAGACCCAAAAGAAGAAGTATCCTTTTTGGATGCTCAAAGCTTCTGTTGGAAAAAAAGTTATTCCTTTCCTTCTCTCCTAACACACCACAGTGATGCTTCCCTTTAGAGGCTGCAAATAATAATAATAATAATAATATTTATTGTGGGCTTGCTTTGTGCTGAGCCCTGTGCTAAGTGCTCAGGGTAGAGCCAAGCTGATGAGATCAGTGGACCCAGGTTCTAATTTCAATTTTGCCAGTGGCCTGCCGTTTCGACTTGGACAAATCTCTTAACCCCTCAGCTAGGCCTACTGGAAAGAGCTCAGGCCTGGAAGTCAGAGGACCTGGATTCTAATCCCCACACTGCCACCTGACTTCTGTGTGACCTTGGATTTCTCTGTGCCTCAGTTGCCTCATCTGTAAAATGGCAGTTCAATCCCTTTTCTCCCTCCAATTTAGACTGTGAGTCCCATGTGGGGCAGGGACTGTGTACCTTATATCTACCCCAACGCTTTAGAACTGTGTTTGACATTCATTCATTCATTCAATCGTATTTATTGAGCGCTTACTGAGTGCAGAGTACTGTACTAAGTGCTTGGAAAGTACAATTCAACAACAAATAGAGACAATCCCTGCCCACAAGGAGCTCATAGTGGAGACACATAGTAAGCATGTAACAACTACCACAATTTTGCTTATTAGTATTTTTTATTATTGTTATTTTTGTTAAATCTCCTGACTCCCAGACCCGTGCACTTTCCACTAGGCTACACTGCAGCCCTGATACATCGTTCCCCTTGTTTCTCATTAGCCCTGTTTACCTAACCATGCAATAGCTATATGGGCAACCTCCTGCCTTTTTTTCTATTCATTGTTCCACTCAATACAGTTATATTAAAACGAGCAAAGCTTCAGTACTAAGAGAGACTGATTTTGTTCTAGGACTGTTTATGAGCCTCTCTTGCCACCTGATGCTGTGGATGGCCTTTAAGAGACAGAGGTAGAACTGCTTGTGGCGCCGATTGATAATAACTGTGGTATTTATTAAGCACTTGTTACGAACCAAGTGGTGGGATAGGTTTGGAAAAATCAGATCAGAGAGTTCCTGTCCCATCTGGGGCTGAAGGTCTAAGGGGGAAGGGAGAACAAGTATTTAAACCCCATCTGACAGATGAGGAGACTGAGGCAAAGAGAAGTGAAGTGACTCTCCCAAGATCACGCAACAGACAAGTGATAAAGTGTGGGACAGGGGTTGTCTCACCTCATTATCTTGAATCCATTTTAATGCTCAGTACAGTTCTCGGTATATAGTAAATGCTTAACAAATCTTATTAATAATGATATTAATGAAAAAGTTAACTATATATATGGGAACTAAGTAACTGTCAGATCTTTTGATGGACTCAAATGCTTTTATAGGGACTATGACAACTGCCTAGAGACCTTGGTGCTGTATGGCCTAGTGGAAAGAGCATGGACATGGGAGTCAGAGGACCTAGGTAGTAATCCCAGTCTGCCATATTAGTGAAGTTCTTGGCACATAGTAAGCACTTAACAAGTATCACAGTTATTATTATGTTTCCAGATCTCAGTAAGTATGCCATTTAGTTAGATGTCTCTGCCATAAGGATGGCTGTGACTAGAACAGTGCTTGCCTAATAATAATAATAATAATTGTTAAACACTTATCATATGCCATGTGTTGAGGTTGTTGTTGTTGTCTTATGCTGTCCAGTTGTGTCCGACCTATAGTGACGCCTTAGGCACATCTCTCCCATAACATCCCACTTCCACCTGTGATCATTCTGGTAGTAGATCCATAGAATTTTCTTGGTAAAAAATCTGAAATTGGTTTACCATTGCCTCCTTCCGCGCAGTAAACGAGTCTCTGTCCTCGACTCCCTCCCATGCCGCTGCTGCCCAGCACAGGGGAGTTTTGACTTGTAGCCGTTGGTCTGCCACTCGCTAGCCATTGCCCAAGCTGGGAATGGAGTAGATATGCCTCTGCTTGACTTTCCGTCCTGGAGTCGTGACTGGTAGAGTACTGGAAACTCTCCAGGTGTGACCCTGAGAGGGGGAGTGTTGGGGTAGATACAAGATAATCAGGCTGGACACAATCCCTGTCCCACTTGGGGCTCACAGTCTAAGCAGGAGGGAGAACTGATATTTTCATCCTTATTTCGCTATTGGGAAGCAGCATGGCTTAGTGGAAAGAACAAGGCCCTAGGAGTCAGAGGATCTGGGGCCTAATCCTGGTTTTTCCAGTCGCTTGCTAGGTGACTTAAGACAAGTCACTTAACTTCATTGTGCCTCATTTCCTCATCTGTAAAATGGGGATTCGATACCTGTTCGACTGCGAGCCCCATGAGGGACAGGGACTGTGTCCAGCATAATAACACTGATGGTATTTGTTAAACGCTTAACTTGCATCTACTCCTTCTGATTTCTGACTTCTGACTGGTAGGTCCGTCCGCTATCAATAGGCCTGCTGCTTCCCTAGTCTAGTGTCTCAATGGCTGTCTGCTCAAGGGCCCACCACTGTCTCACAGCAGACAAACGGCAGAGCCGGAATTAGAACCCAGGTCCTCTGACTCCCAGGCCCGTGCTTTTTCCATTAGGCCAAGCTTCTTCTCTAGGTAGGAAAGGGCGAGTTGATTGAATTCCCTAAAGCTGATGATAGAGTTTCTGTTGGAATCCCATAATAATACTAATGATAATAATAATAATAATGATGATGGTCTTTGTTAAACCCTTACTTTGTTTTTGCCAAGCACAAAGTAGGAGAAATACAATACCAGGGCTCACAGTCTAAGAGGGAGAGAGAGCAGGTATTGAACCCCCATTTTACATATGAGGAAAGTGAGACACAGAGAAGTTAAATGACTTGCCCAGGGCCACACAACAGGCAAATAATTGAGGAAGAGCACTCAACATGTACCAAGCACATGGAAGTAGCATGGCCTCGAGTCAGAAGACCTGAGTTCTAGTGTGACTCCTCTGTGATGTTGGTCAAGACACTTAACCTCTCTGGGCTTCAGTTTCCTCCTCAGTAAAATAGGGATTCAGGATCTCTCCTCCCTTCTGTTTAAACTATGAGCCCTGTGTGGGACAGGGCTTTTGTATGATTCGATTGCATTGTATTTACTTCAGCATTTAGTACAGTGCTTGACACTCAGCAAACACTTGAGTACCTCAGTGATTATTACATATTGCTGTACTAAGCGCTGGGATAGATTTGATATAATCATATTGAACCTAGTGGAAGGAGCTCAGATCTAGAAGTCAGAGGATCTGGGTTCCAATTTTTATTTCACTGCTTGCCTGCTGTGTGATTTAACTTCTCCGTGCCTCAGTTATCCATAAAATGGAGATTAAATCCTCTTCCCTCCAATTTATACTCCATGTGGGACAGGGACTGTGTCCAACCCGATTATCCCGTAGCTAACTGTGAGCTTGTTGAGGGCAGGGAATGTGTCTGTTGTTGCACTGTACTCTCCCCAGCGCTGAGTACAGTGCTTTGCACACAGTAAGCGCTCAAAAAATACGATTGAATGAATAACCCAGCACTTAGTAGGGTACCTGGCAAGTGGTAAGCACGTAACAAATGACATAAAAAGAAAATCTGACCAGGGGTTCAGTTTAACACATTCCTTTCCCCTTTCCCAACCCGCTCCCCCAGGATCAGAGTGCCCAGCTCTCGGGGGAACTGGTGTCTTTAAGAGGAACCCGCCTAGAAGGCTGTAGTGTAGCCCCCTCCAAGGCACACCTCCTCCAAGAGGCCTTTCCATACTAAGCCCCCTTTTCCTCAGCTGGACTCACTCCCTCTGCTCTCCCCTCCCTCCGCCCCACAGCACTTATGTACTTATGTATGTATATATGCGTATATCTATAATTCTATTTATATTGATGGCTGTTTACTTGTTTTGATGTCTGTTTCCCCCCACTCCCCAGACTGTAAGCCCATTGTGGGCAGGGATTGTCTCTCTGTATTGCTGTGTAGTACTTTCCAAGCGCTTAGTACAGAGCTCTGCCCAGAGTGATCGCTCAATAAATACGATTAAGTGCATGAATGAATGAATCTCAGCAGGATCAGAAGCTCCAGTCATCCCAAACAGAAGCTTATCTGTTTTTTTGCACTGGTCCACTTGCTGTGGCTGAACCACACCTATCCTATTCCCAGAAGAGTCCAGGGAGAAAACTCTCTACGGAGCAGGGGTACTGGTCAATTATTGGCAAGACGGGCAAACATCTAATTTGGATAATAAACAATAAAACAATAAAGTTTGGTAATAGTTAACGTTGCTCTTCCCCCTTCCTATCCTTCCCCCAACCCCTCCCTGCCTTGCACTTGAACATGACAGAGAGGCTTCAAGGTTGTGATAAAGATCCAGGGAAGGTGAAATCTGTGCCAAGCAGCAAGAACCTGGGGTGGGGGTGCTGACAGGCATCTCCTTCAGGGGTGGAGGTGGTTCTGAGGGAGACAGTTGCATCATCATCATAATAATAATAATGTTGGTATCTGTTAAGCATTTACTATGTGCCCAGCACTGTTCTAAGCGCTGGGGTAGATACAGGGTAATGAGGTTGTCCCATGTGGGGCTCACACTTGTAATCCCCATTTTACAGATGCACCACGAAGTGAAACGACTTGCCCAAAGTCACACAGCTGACAGGTGGCAGAGCCGAGATTAGAACCCATGACCTCGGACTCCTAGACCCGTGCCCTTTCCACTGAGCCACGCTGCTTCTCATGGGTAAGACCAGGCCCGAGGGGGAGTACAAGATGGGAGTGGGCCAAGCTGCTGACCCTGACAGAGTTCACCAACTGGCCGTGGAACTGAGGGCCCGAGAGGCAGTTCAGTCACTCAGCAATGAAAATCACATTGACAAGAATGGGGAAACAAAATGTCCAAACAGAGAACGGGACTGCTGGCCATCCTGTGAGATAGAGGTGGGGACTTTCTCCCTGCCCCAGGACCTCTGGACAACGGAGATGGAAGGGCCAGCCGCCACAGGGAAGCAGAAAGACGTGGTAAAGTATTACAAATTAAATCAGTGGATGGATGGGCCACCTCCTCCAGAAACCCTGCCTGGATTAGGACTGTGTGGAGGCACAGCCTTTCCAAATCCTGGCTCTCTTGAGAGAAACTGAAACAGAGACTCACAGGCAGAGCCAGTGAGGCAGGGGTACAGCAACGGAGAGATAGAGAGATGAAGGGAGACAGAGACAAAGAGCGGGATGGAGACTTACGGAGAGAAAGAGAGAGAGAGGGAGACAGGAGGATAGAGAGAGTGAAGGAGAGAGATAGACAAAGAGACAGAGTAGGTGGGAGGGAAGGTCAGAGTCAGAGGGATATGGGCTCTGTGATGTCTCTCTGGAACGGAAGCCCTGCCAGGGCAGGGTCTCTGGTAAAATCATACCACGCGACCTCGTCCTTGGGGTGTAGAAAGCAGGCTGCTGGCGAGAATTGTTGTTCTGGGGCTCGGTGTGGCTGGAAAGAGTGACAAACATCCAAAGATCCTTTCCACAGTGCGCAAGAATAAACTCAAGTATTACCGTTCACAAAACTGCCAGCTGCAGTTTTGCCTCCCAGAGTCATGTTCCCCCATAAAGCCTTTGCTAGCATGGAGGAGCACAGGGAAAACAGCCTGTCCACAACGCCAGCCCCCGGGCCCCCGGGCCCCCCGGCTTTGCTTGTCTAGCAAGCGGGCGGTTGGGCCATAATGTTTGCCATTTGAAGTTGTGTATGCTGAGGGGTTTTGTACATACTGTACTCACCGGTAGGTACTATTCTGAGGGCAATTTAGAAGTTCTGAAAAATATCCCCAGGGTCTTTTCTGGTAGGGCAGTGATTAGCCCAGACTTGGTTCAAAGAATGCTTAGGTTGGGAAGATTATGTTGAAAGAGAGGCGCTTAATGAACCAACCCTTACCTCCAACCTTGGAATAACCCACCTTGAAGTGCTCGCTAGAGCCCCTTTCCCAGAAAATTACTCCTACTCAGGTCCAGTAGTAGTAATAATATTTATTGAGCAGCCACTGGGTGCAGGACATTGGTTTAGGCGCTTGGGAAGTATGCAACAAAATGTTACCATTTCTGCCATCGAGCAGCTTACACTCTAACGGGGGAAGCAGGTCGAAGCAGGTCCAGATCCGCAAAGGTTCAGTCGCCCTTAAGATGGAGAAGCAGCATGACTCAGTGGAAAGAGCCCGGGCTTGGGAGTCAGAGGTCGTGGGTTCTAATCCCGGCTCTGCCACTTGTCCGCTGGGTGACTGTGGGCAAGTCACTTCACTTCTCTGGGCCTCAGTTTCCTCCTCTGTAAAATGGGGATTAACTGTGAGCCTCACGTGGGACAACCTGATTTCCCTGTATCTACCCCAGTGCTTAGAACATGCTCTGCACATAGTAAGTGCTTAACAAATACCAACATTATTATTATGTGAGCCCCAGGTTTTTCAGGGGTACCCAGCCGGAAGGAAGGAGAAGTGAGGGGAGGGTGGAAGAGGCACATATGATGCAGCGTGGCCTAGTGGAAAGAGGACCTGGGTTCTAATCCTGGCTCTGCCACTGGTCTGCTGGGTGCTTTTGGGCAAATCACTTAACTTCTCTGGGCCTCAGTTCCCTCATCCGTAAAATGGGGAGTCAGCTGTTCTCCCTCCTACTTAGATTGTGAGCCCCATGTGGGTCAGAGAATGTGTTGAATTTGATCTTGTAATGACCCCGGGGCTTAGTACAGTGCTTGGCACAAAGTAAGCATTTACCATCTGCCATAAAAAAAGGACTTTCCCTTTCTCAATGAATTGAGGAGGGAAATTTCAAGTCACCACCTGGCAGCACTTGAAAGATTTTCCTTCCCCCACTTTGACCTTCTGATTTATTCCAAGGAAATCTCCCTGACTTCCCCAGTGGTCCAAAGTTCTGAAGGGGAGGCCCTCCCTCGGCTCTGCCTTCTTCTTATCATTTGTGTTCCATCAGCCTCTGTCTCAGAGCATCTGGACTGACAGTCCCATGGTCACAGCTACAATAACTCTGAGATAACAGATGGATGAATGCACTTTTCAGGATAGAGAGGAAGACAACTAGAATAAGGATATCCTTTTCCCCTGGGCTTTGGGGCTCAGGGCTCAGCAAGAGACACCAGGCAAGGCAGCTCATGGGCTGTTTCATGCCTTAGAGCTGAGGCCTAGATGCTGCTAAGATTGGTTCCTGAGCTGGTTACATGACATTCTTTGCTTCCACAGCCGCTCCTATTTCCAGGAGGTCTCTGAGAGGCAGCAGGGGCGATTCATTCATTCAGTAGTATTTATTGAGCGCTTACTATGTGCAGAGCACTGTACTAAGTGCTTGGAATGTACAATTCGGCAACAGAGACAATCCCTGCCCAATGACGGGCTCACAGTCTAAACAGGGGAGACAGACAGCAGAGCAAAATAGAACAAAACAAAAACAAGACAACATCATCAAGATAAATAGAATGAAGGGGATGTACACCTCATTAACAAAATAAATAGGGTAATAAATAATATATACAAATGAGCACAGTGTTGCAGGGGGAGGAGCAGAGGGTGGAGGGGAAGGGAAGGGGAGAGGGAGCAGAGGGAAAGGGGGGGCTCAGTCTGGGAAGGCCTCTTGGAGGAGGTGATCTCTCAGTAGGGCTTTGAAGAGGAGAAGAGAGTTAGTTTGGCGGACATGAGGAGGGAGGGCATTCCAGGACGGGGTAGGACGTGGGCCTGAGGAGGGGAGTGACATGCCCAGAGCGTTTCTGTAGGAAGATAATCCGGACAGCGGAATGAAGAATAGATTGGAGTGGGGAGAGACAGGAGGAGGGGAGATCAGAGAGGAGGCTGACACGATAATCCAGCCAGGATATTATGAGAGCTTGTACCAGCAAGATAGCCGTTTGGATGGAGAGGAAAGGGCAGATCTTGGCGATACTGTAAAGGTGAGACCCGCAGGTGTTGGTGACGGATTGGATGCGTGGGGTGAATGAGAGAGCGGAGTCAAGGATGACACCAAGGTTGCGGGCCTGTGAGACGGGAAGGATGGTCGTGCCGTCCACAGTGACGGGAAAGTCAGGGAGAGGACAGGGTTTGAGAGGGAAGATGAGGAGCTCAGTTTTAGACATGTGATAAAATCAAGAAGCCAAAAAGCACACGGACTGCCACGGATTCATTTGTTCAATCGTATTTATTGAGCACTAACTGTGCAGATCACTGTGCCAAGCGCTTGGGAGAGTACACTATAGCAATGAACAGACGTTCCTTGCCCACAGTGAGCTTACAGTCTTATTATCCGTTTCTTTTCCGAGTGAATGGATACACCACTGGTCTGCAGTGTGACCTTGGGCACGTCACTTAACTTGTCTGGACCTTGTTTGCCTCATCTGTAAAAAGGAGATTAAGATTGTGAGCCCCATGCCAGACGTGGACCTTGTCCAACCTGTTAGGTTTACATACATCCCTGCACTTAGTACTGGGCCTGATACATAGTAAACTCAATGAATGCCATTAAAAAAAGGCCACCGGATCGGAAGCTCCTCGAGGGTCGGGATTGTATCTACTGACTGTATTGTATTGTCCTTTCCCAAGTGCTTAGCACAGGGCTCCACAGAGGAGATGCTTGAATGAAACTTCTTACCATGACTTTAGAGCCCTCAATCCCCTTGCCCCTTCCTAGTCTGAGCACTTCACTCCTCTTATGTCAACCTACTAACTGTACCTCAATCTCGTCAATCTCCCCACTGACGTCTTGCCCACGTTCTGCCTCTGGCCTGGAAGGCCCTCCCCCTCCATATCCCACCTTCAAAACCTCACCCAAGGCATATCTCCTCCAAGAGGCCTTCCCCGACTAAGCCCTCTTCCTTTTTACCCACTCTCTTCTGTTTCACCCTTTCTTCCTTCCCCCCGACACCCGACCGACCCCCAGCCCCACAGCATTTATGTACATCCCGGTATTTTATTTACTTTTTATTAATGTCCCCCTCTGGACTGTAAGCTCACCGTGGAGAGGGAATGTGTCTGTAATATTGTTATACTGTACTCTCCCAAACACTTAGTAGAGTGCTCTGCACACAATAAGCATTCAGTAAACACGATTGATTGATTGAATAGGCCAAACTCATGATCATCCCAGATACTTTGGCTGCAGCCCCATTCCTGTCTGTCAAGACCTCTTAATTCCAGAACCTGATGATGATGACGGTGGTATTTGTTAAGCACTCACTATGTGTCAAGCAGTGTTCTAAGTGCTGGGGTGGATACAAGATAATCAGGTTATCCCAGTCCCACAAGGGGCTCACAGTCTTAATCTTCATTTTACAGATGAGGGAACTGAGGCACAGAAAAGTTAAGTGACTTGCCCTAAGTCACACAGCAGACAGGTGACGGAGCTGGGATGAGAACCTGTGTCCTTTTGACTTCCAGGCCCGGGCTCTATCCACTAGGCCACATTGCTTAGCGTGGCTTAGTGGAAAGAGCCTGGGCTTGGGAGTCAGAGGTTGTGGGTTCTAATCCCGGCTCAGCCACTTGTCTGCTGTGTGACCTTGGGCAAGTCACTTAACTTCTCTGTGCCTCAGTTATCTCATCGGCCAAAATGGGGATTAAAAAAATGTGAGCCCCACATGGGACAATCTGATTATCCTGTATCTACCCCAGCGCTTAGAACAGTGCTCTGTACATAGTAAGTGCTTAACAAATACCATTATTATTATTATTGTTATTAAAGCGCGGGCTGGGACACGGCTGGGAGGATATGGGGCAGCTGGAAGGAGGTTGCAGGAACTGCAGGTACAGCTGAAAGTTGTGGCTCAGCCACAGTCTCCTCCCCTCTCCCCACTGCTTTGTTTCCACTTGTTATTGCTCAGTTTCTCATCTCATCCCCTCTTATCTGTATTATCATTTCTTTCCGGGCCCTGCCCTCCCTGGTAAACTTTGGTCTCCTGGGCAAAACAAAGGAGAAAAAGGGACCCCGGGAGTCTGGCACTCTCTCCCCTCAACTCCTTCTGGCTGGCAGTCAGGAGGGAGCGGAGGAGGCTGGGGATTGAACGGAGTCTCAGAATCCCAGGTCTGTTCCCAGCTCCTTTCCCAGTTCCCCGGTCGGGGGGCCCGGAAAGTGCCCCAAGCACCTGGAATCAGTGTCTGGGCAAGGTTCAAGTTCAGAGTGAGTTTACTTGCTCAGGAAATCAATTTGTTATTAGTATTCCAAGAGGACCCTGTACTCCTCTGGAAAGAGAGAGAAAGAGAGAGACAGAGAAGAGATGGAGAGAGACAGAGAGAAAGAAAGAGAGGGAGTCACAGAGAGAATGAAGGAGAGGGAAAGGGAAAGAAAGAAAGAAGAAAGAAAAAGGGCAAAAGAAAGGAGAAAAAGAAAGACGGAAAGACAGCAAGGTATGGAGGGGGGATAAAGGGAGAAAAAAAGAGGAGCACATTAGCCTCCACCACCACTTCAGTCACGTTTACCCTGTATGACCTCGCGCGGAGGGAGAAGGGGGGCAGGTGGAAATGGTAGGAAAAACAGAGTTTCCCTCCCTAACACAGAGGTGTGGAGAGGACGGCAAGGGAAGGGGCAGAACCTGGGAGTACAGAGAAAACTGCCCCTGCCCAAGCCCTCTGAGGGGATTGCTTTGATGTTAATAATGCTAACCCAAGGCATGGAGACAATGTCCTTCAGATGACAGAGCCAGTAGGGAGGAATTGCATCAGCCTACCAGGAATAATTATAATAGTGCTATTTGTTAAGCACTTACTACGCACCAAGCACTGTACAAAAGGCTGGGTCGATACAATCCAATCAGATTGGACACAATTCCTGACCCAGATGGGGCTCACAGTCTGACGGGGAGGGAAAACAGGAATTTAATCCCTATTTTACAGTACAGACGAGGGAATGGAGGCTCAAAGAAGTTAAGGGACTTGCCCGAGGTTACACAGCGGCCAAGTGGCAGAGCCAGGTTTAGAGCCCAGGTCCTCCGATTCCCAGGCCCTTGCTCTTTCCGCTAGGCCGCACTGCTTCTCTGTGTCAAGCAGTCGGATGCGAAAATCCCAGATTCAGAAAATCCTGAACAGAAACGTGGTTTCGGATGCAAAAATCTTGCCTGCCTTAGGTTGGCCTGGTTGTCCACCAAAGTGGATCCAGTGTCCGTAGGTGCAAAACACTGAAATTAGGTACTGTGAGAGAGCGTGACCTAGGGGAAAGAGCACATGGGCCTGGGATGCAGAGGACCTACGTTCTAATCCTGGCTCCGCCACTTGCCTGCTGTGTGACCTTTGACGAATCACTTCACTTTTCTTTGCTTCGATTCCTTCATCTGTAAAATGGGAATTGAATTCCTGTTTTCCCTCCCCCTCAGACTTCAGTCCCCGTGTGAGATAGGAACTGTGTCCAAACTGATTAGCTTGTATCTAGCCCAGCGCTCAGTACAGTGTCTGGCACATAGCGAGCGCTCAACAAACACCATAAAAGAAAAAGAAGAAGGGCCCAACCTTTGGGAACTTTAAATCTAATGGCGGGGAGAAGGTGAGGAGAAAATCAATCAACTGTTATTTTTTGAGCACTTGCCGTGCTCAACCTCCTCTGTTGAATTGTACATTCTCGAGCTTTTAGTACAGTGCTCTGCGCACAGTAAGCGCTCAATAAATAAATCAATAAATAAATAAATGCCGTGTGCAGAGTACTATTCTAAGTGCTTGGGAGGGTACAATGTAGCAGACTGGTAGACACATTCCTTGCTCACAAGGAACTTACAGTCTAGAGTAGGGAGGTAGACATTAAAATAAATTATGTATATTGACATAAGTGTGGCAGAGCTGAGGGAGGGGTGAATAAAGGATATAAATCCATTGCAAGGGTGATGCAGAAGGGAGAGGGAGAAGGGGAGATGAGAGATTAGAAAAGAAAAAACTCTGAGGAGATATGATTTTTATAAGGCTTTGATGGTAGACAGGGTGGTGGTCTGTCACGTATGTAGGGGGAGGGTGTTCCAGGACTGAGGCAGGGCATTGGCAAGGGGCCCGGGGGCAAGATGGAGAGATACATAGATGCATGCATAGATTGAAAAGGGATATTCGCTTGGCCTAAATTCCAGGCAGAGCGATCTACTGAAAATAGCATGGGATTTGGAGTCAGGGGACTCAGGTTCTAGTTCTATTTCTGCCCCTGGTCTGCTTTTTCAATTTGGACAAATCACTTATCCTCTCCGTGGGAACTAGGAGTCAGAGGATGTGGGTTCTAATCCTGGCTTCTCCACATTCATTCATTCAAGAGTATTTATTGAGCACTTACTATGTGCAGAGCACTGTACTAAGCGCTTGGAATGTACCAATCGGCAACACATGCCTGCTGTGCGACTTGTGCAAATTAACTTCTCTGTGGTTGTTTTCCTATATGTAAAATGGGGATTCAGTACCTGTCTCTCTCCCGCCTTAGGCTATGATCTCCATGTGTCTGACCTGATTATCTTTTATCTACCCCAGTATTTAAGACAGTAATTGACACATAGTGTTTAACGAATATCACTATTATCATTATTATTGTTATTATTATTTCTTCATCTGTAAAATGGGGGTTAAGATGAGACCTATGGGGACAGGGACTGTGTCCAAACTGATTATAATGTATTTATCCTAGTACTTAGTTCAGTGCTTGGCACACAGTAAGTGCATAATAAATACCATTATTCTTATTCTTATTTTTATTCTTATTTCTTCATCTGTAAAATGGTAATAAACTACCCGTAACTCCCTCTCTCTTAGACTGTGAATCCCGGGTTGGAACAAGGGCTGTGTGTTTGATCTGCACCGGTGTTTGGCATGTAATCAAGCTCAATAAATACCACCATCATTAATAAATACACATTCACCCATGGGCCAGACACATAAACAACCCCGACGAGGACGCCTGCACAGATATTGACCTGAGGGTGGAGGGATCTGAGAGGCAGAAGGGAAAACTGGAGGTGGTTTCTGGGGCTTCCTGGAGCCAGGTGTGGCTAGTTTAGACAGGTTTTCTGGAGGTCAGTGAGCCTTGAGAAGAGCTTTGGAAAAGGGACATTGTCTGAGACAGAAGACAGTGGGAACCGGCCACTCTGACACTTAGGTAAATATTCTCACACTCTATTTTAATTTCCCCTATCTGTGACTAGTTTAAAGTCTGTTACCCTCCCCCGTAGAGCAGAAGCTCCTTATAGGCAGGGATTGTGTCTACCTCCTCTGTTGAATTGTACTTTCTTGAGCATTTAGTACAGTGCTGTGCACACAGTAAGCGCTCAATAAATAAATCAAGAAGAAATAAAGAATAAATCGATAAATAAACCAACACTGATTGATAGGGTGCACGTGGCTTAGTGGAAGGGGCACAGGCTTGGGAGTCAGAGGACCTGGGTTTTAATCCCGGCTCTGCCACGTGCCTGCTGTTTGACCTTGGGCGTGTCATTTAACTACTCGGGCCCTCAGATACCTCATCTGCAAAATGGGGATTTAATACCTGTTCTTCCTCCTACTTAGCCTATGAACCCTGTGTGGTACAAGGACTGCGTCTGCCCAGATTTATCTCGCGTCATCTCCAGTGTTTAGAACAGTGCTTGTCACAAAGTAAATGCTTAATAGAGTTTCAATCCTAAGCACGAGGCAAATTGGGAGTTAAGGAAGCTATGGAAATAACATTTAAGGAGGCCCCAAGTAGGAAAACAATTGTATTCCACCTGATTATTTCATATCTACTCAAGTGCTTAATAATAATAGTGATAATTGTGGGTTTTGTTAAGCCCTAACTAGGTGTCGGGCACTGGGGTGGATACAAGTAAATTGGGTTGGACACAGTCCCCATCTGCCATGGGGCTCACAGTCTTAATCCCATTTTACAGATGAGGGAATTAATAATAATAATAATGGTATTTGTTAAGCGCTTACTATGTGCAGAGCACTGGTCTAAGCGCTGGGGTAGATACAAGGTAATCAGGTTGTCCCATGTGAGGCTCACAGTCTTCATCCCCATTTTACAGATGAGGTAACTGAGGCACAGAGAAGTGAATTGACTTGCCCACAATCACACAGCTGACAAGCGGCAGAGCCGGGATTCAAACCCATGACCTCTGACTCCCAAGCCCGGCCTCTTTCCACTGAGCCACGCCGCTTCTCTATAATGTTGGTATTTGTTAAGCGCTTACTATGTGCAGAGCACTGCTCTAAGCGCTGGGGTAGATACAGGATAATCAGGTTGTCCCACATGAGGCTCACAGGCTTAATCTCCATTTTACAGATGAGGTAACTGAGGCACAGAGAAGTGCCTTGCCCAAGGCCACACAGTAGATAAGTGGCAGATCCGGATTAGAACTCATGACCTTCTGACTCCCAAGCCCATGCTCCATCCACTGTGGGCAGGGAACGTGTCTACCAAATCTGTGAGAGTGTACTCTCCCACCTGCTTGGTACAGTCCTCTGCACACTCATTGCTTAGTGCTGCGCTTGGCACACAGGAAACACTCCACAAATATCACTCTTCATAATAAGGATGATAATAATAATAATAATCGGAAAGAGGATGGGTCTGGGAGTCCGGAGACCTGGGCTTTAGTCCCAGCTCTGCCC
This sequence comes from Ornithorhynchus anatinus, assembly GCF_004115215.2. Lineage (NCBI taxonomy): Eukaryota > Metazoa > Chordata > Mammalia > Monotremata > Ornithorhynchidae > Ornithorhynchus > Ornithorhynchus anatinus. The sequence goes on from NC_041744.1 coordinate 9,539,228, forward strand.
CTCTGTGACCTCGAGTAAGTCACTTAACCTCTCTGGGCCTCAGTTTCCTCAGCTGTAAAGTGGAGATAATAACACCTGCCTCTCCCAACTCACAGAATAAAATGAGATCATTTCTGTGGAAGCATCTTGGGAAAACGCTCTATAAATTCAAGCTAGTATTTAAAGTGGATGCCAAAGGAGAATTATTGAGCCGCAGAATAGCCTTTCCACTTAGTTCGTTTCTGTTTCAAAACGAAGATCATTTCAGAAATACTGTGACTGAGGATGATGGGGGAATGTTAGGAGAGCTAATAATAGTAATAATAATGATGATGATGGTGTTTGTTAAGCGCTTACTATGTGCAAAGCACTGTTCTAAGCCCTGGGCTAATGATACTTGTGGTAATTAGCGCTTACTGCGGGCCGGGGACTATACTGAGTGCTGGGGTAAAAACCAGATAATCGATCTGATACGGTCCCTATCCCACATGGGGCTTGCAGGCTAAGAAGCAGCATGGCTCAGTGGAAAGAGCCCGGGCTTGGGAGTCAGAGGTCATGGGTTCGAATCCCACCTCTGCCTCTTGTCAGCTGTGTGACTGTGGGCAAGTCACTTTACTTCTCTGTGCCTCAGTTACCTCATCTGTCAAATGGGGATTAACTGTGAGCCTCATGTGGGACAACCTGATTGCCCTGTATCTCCCCCAGCGCTTAAAACAGTGCTCTGCACATAGTATGCACTTAACAAATACCAACATTGTTATTATTATTTTCAGGGTGCGCCTTGCTCCTTTTTGGCCAATTTGGGTCAGGATTTCACCCAGGGGTTTCAGGATGGTTCTCCATTCCCTGCTGCTGCCCCATTCCAGTCGGATTTTGCCTTCCCCGTGAGATTGTAAATTGGTCTAGGGCAGAATCCCTCTATTTAATTTCCACTGTAAATTTCCAAGTGCTTGAATAACAAGAGATTCCTCCTTAAAGGCCCTCCTAGACCAGAAAGCAGCCTTGCTGTCAGTCTTGCGGTCTTTGATTTGAAAGACAACGCCCTGCCTCTATAGTTCAGAGTATATATGTACTATATATAGTACAAGATACTACTTTTGGTGAGGTTATTTATAGCAACCGGAGTGGATGAGGCAGAAAATATTGATGTCACGAATCCCTGACCTCCTGACCTGTTCAGAGGATTTTGGAGTTTACTCCCTTTAACTTTTTTTAACCTGAGGCCTCTCCTTTGGCTGTCTTTGCATTTATATTTTGAGTGGTATTTCCACCGCCTGGGCTCTCCTAGTTCTAACCTAATCTTCAGTGTGTTGTCCAGAGCTTGGCCCACAGTAAGCACGTTTTTCATTATATTCGTGAAGGGCTTACTACGGGCCGGGCACCGTATTAAACGCTGGGGTAGATCCAAGCTGATCAGGTTGAATGTCCCACATGGGGCTCAAAGTCTCAGTCTCCATCTGACAGATGAAGGAACGGAGACACAGAAGTGAAGTGACTTGCCTAAGGTCACCGGCAGACGAGTGGTGGAGCCGGGATTGGAACCCAAGTCCTTCCCACTTCCAGGCTCATGCTCTGTCCACTAGACCAAACTGCTGATTTTTTAGGGGGTGATGATGATCAGGAAGTGACGTTCTCAGGGCCAGAGTTTTGCACTGAGTGAAAAGTGGGGAGACCATATATAATGTTGGTATTTGTCAAGCGCTTACTATGTGCAGAGCACCGTTCTAAGCGCTGGGGTGGATACAGGGTGATCAGGTTGTCCCACGTGGGGCTCACAGTTTTAATCCCCGTTTTCCAGATGAGGTAACTGAGGCCCAGAGAAGTTAAGTGACTTGCCCACAGTCACACGGCTGACAGGTGGCAGAGCCGGGATTCGAACCGATGACCTCTGACTCCCAAGCCCGGGCTCTTTCCACTGAGCCACGCTGCATATTATTATTATATTGGGTCAAGTGCTTACTATGTGCCAAGCGCTGTACTTAAAGCTGGAGTGGAGGCAAGATAATAAGGCCCCACGTGGAGGTCGCAGTCTAAGCTGGAGGGAGAACAGGTATTGAATCTCATTTTGCCCTTGAGGGAAATTAAAGCACAGAGAAGTGAAATGACTTGCCCAAAGCCCACAGCAGGTAAGTGGTGAAGCTGCAATTAGAATCCAGGACCACTGTCTCCCAGGTCCTTCCCCCCAGACCGATGACGCTCATCAGCTAGGGCAGTCCACGCGGGCAGGATACAGGTTCTGTTCCCTTTGCTTCTTGGACAGGTATCGAACGATCCAGCTGGAAACGGTGTTACCCCGGGGCAGAGGGGAGGGCCTGGGCTTCGTTCAATCGTATTTATTGAGCGCTTACTAGATGCAAAGCAGTGTAGTAAGCGCTTGGGAGAATACAGTGTAACAACAAACAGACACATTCCTGCCCACAACGAGCTCACGGTCTAGTCTTCACGCGTGGGCACATTTCTTCAGCGTCTTCAGGACCGACTTTGAGAATCCATGACAGCCGCACATGCTAACGGTACGTGGCTTAGCGGCACGAGCCCGGGCTTGGGAGTCTGAGGTCACGGGTTCAAATCCACTTGTCAGCTCTGTGACTTTGGGCCAATCCCCTAACTTGTCTGTGCCTCAGTTCCCTCATCTGGAAAATGGGGACTGAGACTGTGAGCCCCACGTGGGACAACCTGATTAACCTGTTTCTACTCAGGCGCTTAGAACAGTGCTTGGCACATAGTAAGCACTTAAATACAATTATTATTATTATTATTATTACTTCTCTGGAGAAACACATCAAAAGATTGATTCTGTGGCCTTTTCATTCCCCTAAAAGTTTGGTTCTACTATAGTCATCCCCGAGGGAGAGCATATGCGACCACAGCTTCCCCTGCAGGACTTTGACGCTCAAGTGGGAGAGGAAAGGAAGAGTCCAACAATCAGTATTCATTCATTCGTATTTATTGAACACTTGTGGTGTGCAAAACACTGTACTAAGTGCTGGGGAGAGTACAGTGTAACAGTTCACTCATTCGATCATATTCTGTGAACGCTTACTATGAGCAGAGCACCGTACTAAGCATTTGGGGGAGTTCAGTGCCACAATAAACAAACACATTCCCTGCCCACCACAAGTTTAATAATAATAATAATAACGATGACGGTATTTGTTAAGCGCTTACTATGTGCGGAGCGCCGTTCTAAGCGCTGGGGTAGATACAAGGTAATCAGGTTGTCCCACGTGGGGCTCACAGTCTTCATCCCCGTTTTGCAGATGAGGTAACCGAGGTGCAGAGAAGTGAAGAAGTGACTCGCCCAAAGTCACACAGCTGACAAGCGGCGGAGCCGGGATCGGAACCCACGACCTCCGACTCCCGAACCCGGGCTCCTTCCACTGAATTAGTATTTGTTAAGCGCTTACTATGTGCCGAGGACTGTTCTAAGCGCTGGGGTAGATACAAGGTCACACGCAAGCAATTGGCAGGGCTGGGATTAGAACCCAGTTCCTGGTCCTTGCTCTTTCCACTAGGCCACACTGCTCATTATCAGATCTGGGGTGAATAAACCGGGGAGGGGAGAGATAGTGAGTGCGGATTTCAGATGTCCAAGGGTCCATCGCTGTATCCCCGGCATTATCTATCACTAGGCTATAAAGTCCTAGAGGGCAAGGATGGTGCCAGCTGACCTATTGGATTCTTCCAAGGGCTCTGCCCTCAGTCGATCCGTGGCATTTATTGAACGCCTACTGCGTACGGAGCACTGTCCTAAACACTTGGGAGAGTTCAATGCCACAGAGTGGGCAGAGCGGTTCCCCGCCCACAGTGGGCTTCCAGTCTAGAGCCGCTCATCCTGAGGCCTCATTCACTACGAGGAATGGAAGATGCGGCAGCGACCTCCCCCCCGCCTCCAGCCAGAGGGCCGGCCGACATCCCCCTCTCTCACCCACACACGTACGCTGAAGCAGCGTGGCTCAGTGGAAAGAGCCCGGGCTTGGGAGTCAGAGATCATGGGTTCCAATCCCGGCTCTGCCACTTGGCAGCTGGGTGACTGTGGGCAAGTCACTTCACTTCTCGGTGCCTCAGTTACCTCATCTGGAAAATGGAGATGAAGACTGGGAGCCTCATGTGGGACCACCTGATGACCCTGGATCTCCCCCAGCGCTTAGAACAGTGCTCTGCACATAGTAAGCACTTAACAAAGACCAACGTTATTATTCTCTGTGCCTCAGTTACCTCATCTGGAAAATGGGGATGAAGACTGGGAGCCTTGCGTGGGACAATCTGATTCCCCTGTGTCTACCCCAGCGCTTAGAACAGTGCTGTGCACATAGTAAGCACTTAACAAATACCAACATTATTATTCTCTGTGCCTCAGTTACCTCATCTGGAAAATGGGGATGAAGACTGGGAGTCTCGCGTGGGACAATCTAATAATAATAAGAATGTTGGTATTTGTTAAGCGCTTACTATGTGTCGAGCACTGTTCTAAGAGCTGGGGTAGACAGAGGGGAATCAGGATGTCCCACGTGGGGCTCACAGTCTTAATCCCCATTTTACAGATGAGGTAACTGAGGCACAGAGAAGTTAAGTGACTTGCCCACAGTCACACAGCTGACAAGTGGCAGAGCTGGGATTCGAACCCATGACCTCTGACTCCAAAGCCCGTGCTCTTTCCACTGCGCCACGCTGATTCCCCTGTGTCTACCCCAGCGCTTAGAACAGTGCTGTGCACATAGTAAGCCCTTAACAAATACCAACATTATTATTCTCTGTGCCTCAGTTACCTCATCTGGAAAATGGAGATGAAGCCTGGGAGCCTCACGTGGGACAACCTGATGACCCTGGATCTCCCCCAGCACTTAGAACAGTGCTCTGCACTTAGTAAGCGCTTAACAAATACCAACATTCTTATTACACACACAAAGGAGGACTTGATGCCCAGGCTGCCCTTTGTCATGGGCGGCATCCCCTCCATCCAGCGCCTTTAAGCACCCACAAGCACCTTGCATTCCGCTCCCATTGTCTGGGTCTCTCCCTCTTTCTCTCCCTCTTTCGGCAGCAGGGCCAGTGAATGCCGGGGCCATTAACTTCCTGATGGCCCCCCCCCCCCCCCCCCGCCTCCCTCCTCACATGGCTCCCGGCACTCCCTGGCTGTCTTCATCCCCCTTTTACAGATGAGGCAACTGAGGCACAGAGAAGTGAAGTGACTTGCCCACAGTCACACAGCTGACAAGTGGCAGAGCCGGGAGTCGAACCCATCACCTCTGACTCCGAGGCCTAGGCTCTTTCCACTGAGCCACGCTGTTTCCGCTTAGTACAGTGCTCTGCACAGAGTAAGCGCTAATAAATACTATTGAATGAATCAATAATATAACATTCATTCAATAGCATTTATTTCATTCAATCGTATTTATCGAGCGCTTACTATGCGCAGATCACTGTACTAAGCGCTTGGAACGAGACGCATTTCCTTCAGGCTAGAGGCTGGGGTGCCTTGTGCTGAACCGAAACCTATTCTGTGGCCGAATTGTACCTTCCAAGCGCTTAGTACAGTGCTCTGCACATAGTAAGCGCTCAATAAATATGATTGAATGAATTAATATTGACATTTTTGTCTTTGGGACTAAGGGCTGTCAGCTCCCCCAAACACACATGCACCCCCCGGCCACACTGCAACATTCTCAGTCCCTGCAGCCTACAGTAATTATTACAGAGAAGCAGCGTGGCTCCCTGGAAAGAGCCCGGGCTTGGGAGTCAGAGGTCATGGGTTCTAATCCCGGCTCCACCGCTTGTCAGCTGTGTAACTTTGGGCGAGTCACTTCACTTCTCTGAGCCTCCGTGACCTCCCCTGTAAAAGGGGGATGAAGACCGTGAGCCCCACGTGGGACAACTTGATCACCTTGTATGTACTCCATCACTTAGAACAGTGCTAGGCACATAGTAAGCGCTTAACAAATGCCATCATCATTATTATTATTATTACTGAGCACTTGAGGAATTACAATAGAGCAGATAGATGGGATCCACCCCCACAAGGAGCTTACAGTCTACAGCAGGACTAATTCCAGGGTAGGTCACTGACAGAGCCGGGACTCCTGGCGTCCAATCCGCTGCTCTTCCCGCTTGACCACCCTGCCCCTCCTTCAGGATTTTGTTACCACCTTCATTTTTTTTGAATGGTATTTATTAAGCACTTACTATGGGCCAGGCCCTGTAATAATAATGGTGGTGTTAAGTGTTTACTATGTGCAAAGCACTGTTCTAAGCGCTGGGGGATACAAGGTGATCAGGTTGTCCCACGTGGGGCTCACAGTTTTAATCCCCATTTTACAGATGAGGGAACTGAGGCCCAGAGAAGTGAAGTGACTTGCCCAAAGTCACACAGCCGGCAAGCGGCGGAGCCGGGATTAGAACCCACGACCTCTGACTCCCAAGCCCGGGCTCTTGCCACTGAGCCACGCTGCTTCTGTACTAAACCCTGGGGTAGATACAAGCTAATGAGGTTGGACACAGTCCCTGTCTCATGTGGGGTTCAGAGTATTAATCCCCATTTTACAGATGCCATAGCTGAGGCCCAGGGAAGTTAAGTGACTTCCTCAAGGTCAGGAGGCAGACAGCAGAGCGGGGAATAGAACCCAGAGCCTCCGACTTCCAGGCCCGGGGTCTAGCCATTAGGCCACTCTGCTCTCAGGGAAGGCCTCGGGGAGGGGCGTAAATGTGAATTTAGGGGAATTTTGAAGGTGGGGAGAGGGGTGGCCTGTCAAATATGAAGAGGAAGGAAGTTCCAGGGCAGAGGGAGGGAGAGGGCAAAGGCATTGGGGGTGATATCAATGAGATAGAGGAAATAGACACTCTCATCTCCTTCAGGGCCACCTCTTTTATTGCTAGTTTATCAATCCGGTCTAGAACATGTTTGGTCATCACAATTTCATTTAGTTCCTCTGACCTCTTTGTCATTAGCTTCTTTTTTTTTTTGATGGTATTTGTTAAGCACTTATTATGGGCCAGGCACTGTACTAGGCGCTGGGGTGGATACAGGCTAATCAGGTTGGACCCAATCCATGTCCCACGTGGGGATCACAGTCTTAATCACCATTTTACAGAGGAGGTAACTGGGGCCCAGGGAAGTCAAGTGACTTACTCAGGGTCACACAGCTGACAGGAACCGGGGTCGTCCGATTCCGAGGCCAGTGCTCTTTCCACTAGGCAACGCGGCACCTCAAGGAGGTTGTGAACTCCTTGAGGGCAGGGGTTATGTTTTTTACTTCTATTTTATGTTCTCAAGGACTTAGTACAGTGTCCAGCACACGGTGATTGCGCCATAAATGCTCCTGATGCAATCGAGGTGTAAGAATCTCTCCAATGTCCTCTTTAGTAAAGGCTGAGCTGAAGAATTTATTGAACCTTCTGCCTATCTCCTTTTCACCGGGATTTTTTTTTTTCCTTTTTCCCTGCACTCACTTAGGTCTTCTGATTCCCTAGCCAGCTTCCTGATTCTTTTATCGTTAGCTTTATCTTCTCTTACAGAGTGCTCTTCAAACTCCTTCTTAACCCAATTTCCTGAACAAGCTGAAATTTAATAGGGTCAGTGTAAAGTAGTATTCTTAGGAACAAAGGAACGAGCAATGCAAACAGAGGATGGAGAATGAGTGACTAGATCCAAGTACGGTAGGAAAAAGATAGGTGTTCCCCGGGCCTGGGAGCCAGAAGGACCTGGGTTCTAATCCCGGCTCCACCATTTGTCTGCCGTGTGACCTTGGACAAGTCGCTTCACTTCTCCGTGCCTCAGTTACCTCCTCTGTAAAATGGGAGTTAAGAACGAGAGCCCCACGTGGGACGGGGACTGTGTCCAACCTGAATGATTTGTATCTACCCCAGCGCTTAGAACGGCGATTGACATATGGTAAGCACTTAGCAAGTGCCATAATAATTGTTACTATTATTGATTGAGTAGACGAGAAATGAATCGGGGAAGGCTTCCTGGTGACGTGATTGTAGAAGGGTTTTAATGATGGGGAGAGCTGTGGTCTTTTGGTTATAAAGGGAGTGAGAGTTCCTGGTGAGGGTGGAGGATGTGAGAGAGAAGCTGGTGGTGGGAGAGATAATAGTAATAATAACGATGGTGATGGTATTTGTTAAGTGTTTACTGTGTGCAAAGCACTGTTCTAAGCGCTGGGGGGGGGAAATACAGGGTGATCAGGTTGTCCCGCGTGGGGCTCACCGTCTTAATCCCCATTTTACAGATGAGGGAACTGAGGCCCAGAGAAGTGAAGTGACTCGCCCAAAGTCACACAACTGACACGCCCAAAGTCACACAACTGACAAGCGGCAGAGGCGGGATTAGAACCCATGACCTCTGACTCCCAAGCCCCAGCTCTTTCCTGATGAGAATGAGAGGGAGGAGTCAAGGATAATGCCGGTGTTACGGGCTAGAGGAACAGGGAGGGGGGTGGTGGTGTCAATTGTGATGGACCTGTTAGGTGGAGGAGAGGGCTCTTGTAGATTGCAAACCCCTTATGGGCAGGGATTGTGTCTACCAACTCGGTTGTATTGTACTTCGCCAAGCGCTTAGTACAGTGGTCTGCATGCTTAAGTGCTCAATAAATACAACTGATTGGTTTTGAGATGCTGGCTGCAGAAGAAAGTTTCAGGGTAGATTTTGGAAGGCATCTGTAGTTAAGGCTGTGGGAGTGGAACAGCTCCCCAAGGAAGTAAGCCAGTCGGTCAGTCCGTTGTATTTACTGAGCGCTTTCTGTGTGCAGAGCACTGTACTAAAAGCTTGGGAGGGTACAATTTAACAGTATTAGTAACTAATATTACTATCATATATATTATATCTATTATAATATATGATAGTAATATTAGTTACTCATCTATTTAATTTAAATTACTCATCTATTTCATTTAGTGTATTTAGTTATTCATCTATTATAATATATTATACTGATATACTAATTTACGAATCTGCTAATTATACTACACTAATATTACACTAATATAATATATTATAATATACTAATATTATACATTCCCCACCCACAACGAACTTATCGGGGAAGAAGCAGCGTGGCTCAGTGGCAAGAGCCCGGGCTGGGGAGTCAGAGATCATGGGTTCAAATCCCAGCTCCGTCGCTTGTCAGCTGTGTGACTTTGGGTGAGTCGCTTCACTTCTCCGCGCCTCAGTGACCTCACCTGGAAAACGGGGAGGAAAACGGGGATGAAGACGGGGAGCCCCACGTGGGACAACCTGATCACCTTGTATCCTCCCCAGCGCTTAGAACAGTGCTTTGCACATAGTAAGCGCTTAACAAATGCCAACGTGATTATTATTAGACGGTCTTGTGAATGTAGAGTGAGAAATGAAGGGGACCCAGAGGGACACCTGCAAATTGCAAATTGGGAATTGGGAGGGGGTGGGGGGGTAGATTTTGAAAACAGGTGGCAGATTGCCTCTTGAGAGAGGACATAAAAGAAGAAAGAGAAAGAATCGGTAAGCCCTTATGGCCTGGGATCATCTATAACTACAATTTTGTACCCTACTCGCCCAAGCACTTAGTACATACCAGTGATTGATTGACCATTGATTGATTGATCTACCCCAGCTCTAGTGCAGTGCTCGGAACATACCGAGCCCTTAACAAATACCAGCATTATTATTATTATTGTTATCAGGAATGATATGCCAAAGTCAGAATTCTTTGCTCTCCTCTGCTTAGCTCCTCACTGTAGTATTAGTCATAGCACTTTCCAAAGGAGAAACTGGCAGGGATCCAGCAGAGACCAATTGAAAGGATTAGAGAAATTAGTTACAGCCCTAGAGGGAGATGTCCTCTTTTATTGATTAATTTCTCCATATTCCTGCCATTACCAGCAGCGTGGCTTAGTAGATAGAGCACGGGCCTGGGAGTCAGAAGGTCGTGGGTTCTAATCCGGACTCTGCCACGTCTGCTGTGTGAACTCGGGAAAGTTGCTTCACTTCTCTGGGCCTTAGTTACCTCATCTGTAAAATGGGGATTAAGAGTGTGAACCCATAGGGACCATGTCCAACCTGATTACCTTGTATCTACCTGAGTGCTTGGCCCGTGGTAAGCGCTTAACAAGAACCATAACTATTATCTATATCTTTCCTCCTGTTTCCTTATTTCCCACCAACGATTTCCCCATAAGATTGCAAGCGCTTTGAGGAGGGGACCGTGTCTGTTGGTTTTAGGGTACTCTTCTAATTGCTTTGCGCAGGGCTTTGCACACTCTAGGAGGCTCACTAAATATTATGGGTTGGGTTAGTTATTTTAACAGGGAAACCCGAAGCTCAGGCCCTGGGGCTTGGCTATATAAGCTCGTGGCGAGCAGGGAACGTGTCTGCTAACTCTGTCGTGTGGTATCATCCTAAGCATTTAGTACGGGGCTCTGCATATAGTAAGCTCTCAAAAAGGGAATAATGGGGAATCCCTAGCCCCGAGCCTGACAGATAGGGACGGTTTGAAGTGGACGGGTATCAGGAGGATGAAGTGGGACAAGAGGTTGCTGGGGGGACTGTCAGCAATCATCACCCCAGCGGGGAATATGTCTGTTGTGGTATTGTGGTGTTGTGGTATTGGTGTTGTGGTATTGGCCAAGCACTTAGCACAGTGCTCTGCAGACGGTAAGCGCTCAATAAATAAGATTAGCTGACCGACTGACCCTGGCTACTGTCCCCCTCAACAGCTCCCGGGGTGCGGCTGAATGGTTTATTGCACCGCGGATCTAAAATTTCTAGAGAAGTCCAAGTTTTGGAGAAGCAGCATGGCGGAAGGTCATGGGTTCTAACCCCCGCTTTGCCACTTGCCCGCTGTGTAACCTTGGGTAAGTCACTTCCCTTCTCTGTGTCTCAATTCCCTCATCTGTAAAACGGGGATCTGAGACTATCTGAGCCCCACGTGGGACGGGGACTGTGTCCAACCCTACTTGCTTGCATCGACCCCACGCTTAGCACAGTGTCTGGCACGTAGTAAGCGCTTAACAGATACCATCCGTGAAGTCAGCCATCACAGTGCCTGGAGGCCGGTCTACTGGTTTGGTTTTGATTGTTGTCAGTCTCCCCCCTTCTGGACTGTGAGCCCGTTGTTGGGCAGGGATCATCTCTTATCTGTTGCCTAAGTGCACTTCCCAAGCCTCAGTCCAGTGTTCTGCGCGCAGTAAGCGCCCCAATAAATACGAATGACTGAATAGACGCCCCTTCGTGTCTTTCCCCGGCTCCGCAGGTTTGGCCAGGCCAAAGCGGGGCGTCCACGGGGTTTAGACAGCGTGGCTCGGTGGCAAGAGCCCGGGCTTGGGAGTCAGAGGTCAGTGGAAAGAGCCCGGGCTTTGGAGTCCCGGCTCGGCCACTTGCCAGCTGTGTGACTGTGGGCAAGTCACTTCACTTCTCTGGGCCTCAGTCCCCTCATCCGGAAAATGGGGATGAAGACCCTGAGCCCCATGAGGGCCGACCTGATCACCTTGTATCCCCCCCCAGCGCTTAGAACAGGGCTTTGCCCATAGGAAGTGATTAACAAATACCGACATTATTATTATTATTATTAGACGGTGACCTCGACGCGGGCCAGGGCCGCCCCTCTCTAGGCTGGCCTGGTCCTTTCCCCAAGCGCTTGACGCGGCGTGGCTCAGCGGAAAGAGCCCGGGCTTGGGAGTCAGAGGTCGTGGGTTCGAATCCCGGCTCTGCCACTTGGCAGCTGGGGGCCTGGGGGCGAGTCGCTTCCCCGGGCCTCAGTGACCTCATCTGGCAAATGGGGGTGAAGACTGGGCGCCTCCCGTGGGACCACCTGATGACCCTGGTAGTCCCCCAGCGCTTAGCACCGTGCTCTGCAGAGAGACGGCGCTTAACAAATACCGACCTAATTAACCATTAAGAGCGCCGGCCTTTTCCCCTCAGGCCCTCGGGCCCGGGCCGGGGTGGCCACCCCTGGGCCGCCGTGACGTCACTTCCGGCCGGGCGCGCGCAGGCGCAGGGGGCCGTCGGGGCGGGGTCGCGCGCGCCATGGAGGAGCGCGCGCGCCCCGCGGCCTCCCCCGGCGGGGTGGGGGCGCGCGCCCGGCTGCGGCGCGGCCCCGTGGAGCCGCTGCTCTTCCTGGCGTCGTTGGCGCTGATGCTGCAGGCGCCGCTGGCCACCCAGTACCTCTGGTGGCGCCTCGGCGACGACCGCGGCTACAACGGCACCGGCCGCGCCGGGGGCTGCACCAACGGCAGCGACGAAGCCGGGCGGCAGGTGCCGGGGGGGGGGGGGGGGGGGGGCGGGCGGGGTCGGAGACGGAGAAGGCGGGGCCGTGAAGAGAGGGGCGGGGTCAGGGCCCGAGGGGGCGGGGCATGATGGGAAGGGGAGGGGCCGTGAGAGCAAGGGGCTGAATCAGGTCCTGAGGGGCGGGGCACGAGGGGAGGGGGCGGAGTCAGGGCCAGAGGGGGAGGGGCATGATGGGAGGGGGCGAGGGAGGGGCCACGGGGAAGGGGCGGGGGCAGAGCCGGAGAGGGCGGGGCATGACGAAAAGGGGCGGGGCCGTGAGGGGAGGGGGCTGAGTCAGGTCCGGAGGGGCGGGGCACGAGGGGAGGGGCGGAGTCAGGGCCGGAGAGGGAGGGGCATGCCGGGAAGGGGCGGGGCCACGAGGGGAGGGGGCGGGGTCAGGCCCAGAGGGGGCCTGGGGCATGACGGGAAGGGGTGGGGCCGTGAGGGGAGGGGGCTGTCAGGTCCTGAGGGGCGGGGCGTGAGGGAGCACATTCTTCCCATTATTAATAATAATAATAATAATGTTGGTATTTATTAAGCACTTACTATGTGCCGAGCACTGTCCTAAGCGCCGGGGGAGATTCAGGGTCATCGGGCGTCCCCCGTGAGGCTCCCGGTCTTCATCCCCATTTTCCAGATGAGGGGACCGAGGCCCCCGAGAAGTGAAGTCCAAAGTCACCCCGCTGACAGGTGGCGGAGCCGGGATTAGAACCCATGACTTCTGACCCCTAAGCCCGGGCTCCTTCTTCTGGGCCACGCTGCTTTACGCGTTCGTTCATTCAGTCCTATTTTTCGAGCGCTTATTGCGTACGGACCCCTGTATTAAGCACTTGGGAGAGTACACGACGACAGTAAGGAGACACGTCCCCTACCCGCAACGAGTTTACGGTCTTAAATAAATCCCGGTGGTGTTTATTAAGTGCTTCATCCCGCTTCTGCCACTTGTGACTCTGGGCAAGTCACTTAACTTCTCTGGGCCTCAGTTTCCCCCATCTGTAAAATGGGGATGAAGATTGTGAGGCTTTGCACATAGTAAGCACTGAAATGCCATCATTATTATTATTAACATGTGCCAGGCACCGTACTTAGGAGTATAATCACGATGGTAATGATGATGATGATAATAAATAGTCGCATCCGTTAAAGGATCACTAGGGGCCGAGACCGTGCTAGACACCGAAGCAATCAGATCGGACGCGGTCTCTGTCCCATACGGGGTCCACGGTCTGAGGGGAAGAGAAAACGGGTATTTGACCCCCAAGTGAGGAAACCGAGGCGCAGAGAAGTGAAGTGACTTGCCCAGGGTCTCACAGCAGGCAAATGGCGGGATCCAGATCTTCCGACTTCCAGTCCTACGCTCCTTCCACTAGCCCCTGACGCCGTTCCCTTTTCGGGTGACATTCAGTGCAGCACTGGCCCTTGGCAGCGAGAGGACCTCCGACCGGGACCAGTCCCGCCCCATCTCCCTATAGGACTCTTTTTCCTTATGGTATTTGTTAAGTACTTACTTTGTGCCAGGCGCTGTGCTGGGGTAGATACAGGCTAATCAGGTCGGGCCCAGTCCCTGTCCCACATTGGGCGCGCGGTCTTAATCCTCATTTTGCAGTTGAGCTAACCGAGGGACAGAGAAGTTACGTGACTTGCCCAAGGTCACACACACAGCAGACAGATGACGGAGTGGAATTAGAACTCAGGTCCTTCTGAATCCCGGGTCCACGCTCTGTCCTCTAGGCCATGCTGCTTCTCTAACCCGCCCTGTACATATTCTAGGTCTCTCGTATTCAACCGAGACCATGGGGGTCTCGTTCTTTCGGCCCTCCCCTCTTTTAAGATCCCAGCCAGGTGGAGAAATTTCTGCCAAGAGAGGAAAGCCAACTTAATGTCCCGTGACCATGGGCCTCCAGACCGTTAGCTCACCGAGGGCAGGGAACGTGTCTACCATCTCTAACGTATCGTACTTTCCCAAGAGCGGTTCAGGGCTCTGCGTACGGTAAGCGCTCGGTCAATTCCACCGATAGATCGATGGATTCTTCCCTAGGAAGTGGAGACCGAGACCTCCCACTGGAGCCTGTACATCAACCTCAGCGGCTTCCTCGTGGGCCTCTTCTCCTCCACCCTCCTGGGGCCTTGGAGCGACAGCGTGGGGCGGCGGCCGCTTCTGGTCCTGGCCACGGCCGGCCTGGCCCTCCAGGCTGCCCTGTCCCTCCTGGTCGTGACCCTGCGACTCCACGTCGGCTTCCTCCTGCTGGGACGCCTGCTGAGCGGCCTCTGCGGGGACTACAACGGCGTGCTGGCCGGGGGCTTCGCCGCCGTGGCGGACGTCAGCGCCCGGGACGCCCGGACCTTCCGGGTGGCCGTGTTGGAGGCGTGCCTGGGCGTAGCGGGCATGCTGGGGGGCGTCGTCGGCGGTCACTGGCTCCGCGCTCAGGGCTTCGTCAACCCTTTCTGGCTGGTTCTGGCAGTGCAGGTCACCGCGGTGGTGTACGCGGCCTTCGGCTTCCGCGAGTCGGTGAGGGAACCCCGGCCGGCCCGGCTCCTCACCCTCCGGCACTACCGGGCGGTGTTGGCTCTCTACACCGCCCCTGGCCCTGAGAAATCCCGGAAGCATTTGGCCCTCTACTCCCTGGCCTTCTTCCTGGTGGTGACCGTCCACTTCGGCGCCAGGGACGTCTTCGTCCTCTACGAGCTGAGCTCGCCCCTCTGCTGGGGGTCCGACCTGATTGGCTACGGCTCGGCGGCCCTGCACCTGGCCTACCTCACCAGCCTGGGGGGCCTGCGGGCTCTGCAGCTGTGCCTGGAGGACAGCTGGGTGGCGGAGATCAGCCTCGCCTCCAACATCGTGGGATTGGTGGTCATCTCGGTGGCCACGACGACCCCAGTGATGTTCGCAGGTGGGTGGGCCGCTCTCGTGCCCGGAGCGGAGGCCGGCGGGGCGGGGGTCGCCGCCCGCCCGGAAGAGCCGGAAGGGCAGTTTCTGGGCGAAACGGCCAAGAGCCGGAGGGGCGGTCCCGGCAGGTGTCTTCACCGCACGGAAGGAGAAGGGTCCCGGGGTGTAAGATCTACTGAGAGAGCGATTTCAAGATCATTCTGACCGTTCCACCGCCCTCCCCGTCGCGGTCCTCTGGACTGTAAGCTCATTGCGGGCGGGGCGTGGATCTACCGCCTGTTATACTGTTATATCGTACCCTCCCGAGTGCTAGTTCAGTGCTCTGCACACAGTAAGCACTCAATAAGTATGACTGATTGATTGATCGTGTAAAGAGAGTCATCCGCCTTTGGTCTCCACTCGAAATGGCCCCAGCTGCCTCAGTTAATCCAGGGGAAGTTCTTTTTGATCTTTTATTTATTTGTTTATTAAGCGCTTACTAAGTGTCAAGTACCGTTCAACTTCATCACCATCAAGGCCCCAGCTGCCTCAGTTAATCCAGGGGAAGTTCTTTTTGATCTTTATTTGTTTATTAAGCGCTTACTAAGTGTCAAGTACCATCAACTTCATCACCATTACTGAGCACTTTCTGGGTGAAGAGCGCTGTTCTAAACTCTCGGCAGCGTACAGTCCGACAGAGTGGGCAGACACGTTCCCCGCCCACAACGAGTTTACAGTCTAGAGGGAAGATACAAGCTGATCGGGTTGGACACAGTCCCCGTCCCACACGGGGCTCAGTTTTTAAGTAGGAGGGAGAACAGGGATTGAATCCCCATTTTACAGTTGAGGAAAATGAGGATCAGAGAAGGTCACCCAGCAGACAGCGGGCAGAGCTGGGATTAGAACCCTGGTCCTCTGACTCTTTCCACTAGACCGTCTGCTTCCCTACCTTCAAATCCCCCGTGCTGAAGGTATTTGTTATTAACACCCCCGCCATCCACCCCACCCGGTCAGGGCATGACGCTAACGTGTCTGTTTGTATTCCAACAGGCTACGGTCTCCTCTTTCTCTCACTGGCCTGCACCCCAGTCATCCGGTCAAAACTCTCCAAGTTGGTTGGCGAGGAAGAGCAGGGTAAGGATTCCCTATCCGTACCCACACCCGCCTCCGGAAGGCTGGGCTGCGGTGGGTCTGGACGTCGCACTGCTCCCTGACTCTTCCTGAAGTCCCGGAGGAGAACTGGGGGTGGGCAGCAGCAGCAAGGTCAAGGAGGTTCAGGGTAGGAACGGGGAGATGAGGCCCAGTGAGGAGGTGATTTATGGAGGAACGGGGAGTGGAATAGCAGAGAGGGGATAGGAAAAGGGAGAGAGCCGATGCGGTGCCTTAAAGCTGTTAATAGTAACGATGATGATGATAGTTAATAAGCTTCGGGGTGGATCGAGATACCGAGATTGGACACAGTCCCTGTTCCACATTGGTTCACGGTCTAAGAGGGTGCGAGAGCAGGGATTTTATCCCTGGATTTCACAGATGAGGAAACTGAAACCCAGAGAATTTTAAGTGACTTTCCCAAGGTCCCCCAACGGACAAGCGGGCAGAGCCAGGACGAGAACCGAGCCTCCTCATTCATTCGGTCGTATGTATTGAGCCCTTGCCGTGTGCAGAGCACCGAGCTGAGCGCTTGGGAGAGTACAACAGTTAACACACACATTCCCTGCCCACAGGGAGCTTACTGACCTCCCAGTTCCGCGCTCTGTCCACTAGGCAATCCTGCCTCTCCTTGTCAGGCATTTCTATTCATTGCAGAGTGGGCAATTATTGAAGGTTTTGGAGGAATGGGAGATATATGCAGAGTGATGTTTTAGGAGAACGGACTAGGCAGCAGAGTGAAGTCTGGACCGGAAAGAGAAGAGGCCGGTGGCAAGGAAACCGGCGAGGCGGCCGACACGGGAGTCTGCGACTTGATGAACGTGGTGGCCGTTAAGATGGAGAGGAAGGGGCGGCTCTGTGAAGGATCACGGAGGAAAACCGGAGGGGTTTGTCGACAGACTGAATGTCTCCCTGCCTGATTTACCCAGCACGCCATTTGGCAGCCGCCCCGGACTGCGCGCTCTCATTTCTCTCTCGGGCCCAGCCCGCTCTCCGGCTGTAGTCTTCGGGGTTTTCCCCCTTCAGTCGATCGGCGGTATTTAGTGAGCGCTTCCCGCGTGCAGAGCACTGTACTGAGTGCTTGGGAGAGTACGATTCAACAGAGTTGGTAGTCAGGGGCCAGGCAGCCGGTCCTCCGTCTCTCTCCTCGCCGGGCCTGGTTTCCGTCCACGTCGCGCTTTTTAATCAAGGTGCAGTTGTGGAATAGTAGAAGCCACGGGGTCCTCTCCTGGGCTTAGCCAAAACAGAAGTGTAGCGAGCCAGGAAGGCCGAGCCCAGGGACCCCGGGGAGGCGGGAGCCTGCCTGAGCTCAGATGGGAGCCCCAGAGCATCATTATCCTGGGCCAACAAGCCCCTTAAGAGTCCCAGTTGCCTACACAGCCAAAACGGATTATTCATCTCTGACCATGAAAGCAGCCCCTGGGACTTGTTGCACGGAACCTCCCCGCAAGTGGATTTTTCTTAACGCGGTAGAGTTCGGTGATCTAAGAACCCTCAGAAGCCAGCTTGCCAAAATACCAATCAATCGGTCGTTTTTATTGAGCTCTGTACTCGGCGCTTGGGCGAGGACAATAGGACGATATAACAGAGTCGGTAGACACGTTCCCTGCCCTCGAGGAACTTGCAGTCTAGCACGGGATACAGAAGTTAATATAAATAAGTAAATCGCGTGAGCACCGTGGGGCCGAGGGAGGGGTGAATAAAGGGAGCAAGTCAGGGCGACGCAGAAGGGAGTGGGAGGAGAGGAAAGGAGGGCTCCGTCAGGGAAGGCCTCTTGGAGGAGATGTCCCTTCGTTAAGGCTGTGATGGTGGGGAGAGTGATCGTCTGTCGAATGTGAAGGGGAGGGCGGTGCAGAGAAGGCAGGCAACCTGGGGCTGAGGACGTTACCGATAAGCACGGTGCCTGGCACGTAGTAAGCGCTCAACAAACACCATAATCATCATCTGTGCCGAGAACTTCCTGGCTGCTCTCAGCTCCGCGTGAGAATTTGCCTCCAAGCCCCTTCACGGGACCCCTTGACTCGCCCCCAATGTCCAGCTGTATCTTCGGTTTTCTTCCAGGGGCTCTCTTTGCATCCCTTGCCTGCGTGGAAGGACTCTGCCTGCTAACAGCCACCGGCATCTTCAACTCCCTCTACCCCGCCACCTTGAACTTCATGAAGGGATTCCCCTTCCTCCTGGGAGCCGTCATCCTCCTCATCCCGGCTTCTTTGATCGGGTAAGGTCCGTTGGACCGGCGGGGCTCCCCCTGAGGAGGCGGCCCGAGGCGAGCTCTTCTCCAAGTCCAGATTCCAAATGGGGGACCCAGGACGGGTCCCCAAATGTTCCGGTCAGTCAGGCAGTCCGTAGTATTTCTTGATCACCTACCAGGTGCAGAGTGCTGTGCTGAGCACCTGGGAGAGGGCAGTAGAATCAGCAGACCTGGTCCCTGCCCTCAAGGAGCTGACGGACTAGCAGGGGAGACAGACACTTAAATAAATTAGAGGTCGGAGGAAGCAGTAGAGCCAAAAGATACGAGCTTAAGTGCTGTGGCGGCCAGGGTAGTTTAAGTATCCAAGTCTTTCTCTCAAGCCCTCTCCTAACTGAAACAGGAGCTGTGGGGGTGAGGGTGAAATGGCTCCAAGGTTCTTTGATGTTCTTCTCTCCCTGACCAAGCACCTTCTCTGACTCCGTCTTGTCAGTTTCCTGTTCTGGCTTTGCAGGAGTACTCTGTGCCCCATCCCCGGCCCACGGCCCAATCTTCTGGGATGCTCGGGGGTGGGGAGGAGCACCGACCCACCTCAGAGGGGCTTTGGCGGTGTGCGCCGGAGGCCCGCCACAGGCGGTCTGACCAGAAACGGGGCACCTCACTTTAGCCCCCATGGTGAGGAGGTTGGTTTTTTGTGCCCCTCCCCACCCTGGGCTGAGCTTCCCGGTGCTGGAGGGAGGCAGCAGCGACAGCCTCCCCCAGTATAGGCCTCAGCCAGAGCCCTTCCCTCCCAGAGCCTGGCGGATGTCGAGGATGAGGAACAAAAGGGAATGAGCGCGACCCATCGCCTACCCCACTGCCAGTGCTTAGAGAAAGCCCCCGGAAAGAGTTGCCTGGACAGCGGCTACCTCGGGGTCAAGCATCTGGTCGAGATCCCCTGGACCCACTCTTGGAGGGAGGCCTCTCCCCAAGCCCCGAGGTTCCTCCTTTTCCCCGCGAGGCCCAGGGGAGGGAGGGAAGACCTGGGTGTTCCAGCTAGAGGCCAGACGCCGGCAGAGGGGTCACCTCGGGTTCTCCATTTGCGTGCCTCCCTCTCCCCTGCAGGAAGAGGTCCCCTTACCTGCCTGTGCATTTCACTTCCCCTTTTCCCTCAGGATGTTGGCAGTCCTTGACCCAAAACCCGACTACCAGCACTACGTGGACACCTCCTGATGGAGCCGGGCTCTCCGGGAGCCGGTCGGAAGAGAGACAGTGAGATCCCGTCCAGGTGATCTGACCGGCAGAATCAGAAAGAAGCCATGCTGATTTGAAGCCGCCCCTTTGCGGACCGCGGGACCACAGCCCAGGTTCTCCTGGCCTCAGAGAGGGAGGTGAGAGGGTTCCTGGCGAAGAGGCCATATAGCTTAAGATGATGCCAGTGATTTTCTCAGGCAGCTGCACGAGGAGAGGGGCCAGCTATTTAGGCTTCTCTGAGCACCAGCAGGATCCGGAAACCTCTTCTCCTCGGTCCCCAAGATATATGTCCTCAGGAGATGGGGCAGGCCGACCCAAACTTTAGAATGTCCCCAAGCACCCCGGGAGTGTTCAAGGAGCTTAAATCACGGTGAAAGATTGGGGGAAGGGGGCTGAGATCCAATGTCTGACCGAAAGTGCCGATTCGGTAGCGATATAGGGGGAGAGGGTCTGTCAGTGTAGTTTCCTGAGATCTGATCGGAAGGTTGTGATCATAAAGGAATTCATTATATAGGTTTTCATTTTATAGTTTGAGATCCCATCAGGAGGTCTTGATCATAAAGGAATTCAGGATATAGGCTTTCTTGGGATCATCCTTCAACAGTCCTGCCGGCAAGAGCCTTATGCCCCTGGTCCCGCAGCAGAGCCTGGTGGAAAGACGCAGGGGGCTTGTGTTCTAATCCCAGCTCTGCCGCCTGCCTGCCGTGTGTGACCTTAGGCAAGTCACTTGACTTCTCTGGACCTCAGGTTCCTCATCTGTCATACTTGTTCTCCCTCCCTCTGGGGCTCTGGGCCTCCAGAGGGACGGGGACTGTGTCCAAGTTGATCGACATGTATTTTCCCCAGCACCTAGGTCAGTGCCTGGCCCATAGGAAGCAATTAACTAGTACCGCGGGTATTATTACCGTTATCGGGAGTGTGATTATTATTAGTCAGTCGAGATATAATAAAACGGTGAAGCTGACTCAGTTTGGGATTCATTGCTCCCTCCATTCCAGGGTCTGTAAGCTGGGGTGGGGGGGGGGCACCAATCAGTCAATCATTCAGTGGTATTTATTGAGTGATTACTCTGTGCCTAGAATACACTGGGAGAATACAACAGAATTTGTAGAGGCTTTCCCTCCCCAAAAGGAGCTTAGAGTCTAGAGAGACCTCAGAACACTTAAGTTCCCAGCTCCGGGACAAGGGGTCCTTTGGGGCTCGAAATTCCCCTCCCCATCACCTTCCTCTCAAGCCCCACCAGGTAAAGCGAGGCAGCTGATAGCCACAGCCTGAGCCAGCAGCCTGACCTCTGCATTTTACGGCGGCGAAGTTCCCCTCCCCATCACCTTCCTCTCAAGCCACACCAGGTAAAGTGAGGCAGCTGATAGCGAAAGCCTGAGCCAGCAGCCTGACCGCTGCATTTTACGGCGGTGCCATATTGTCCCTTCTCCTCCCGCCCACACTTCCCCCCTTGTTTCTGTCTCCTAAGCAGTTTGGGGGCGTGAGGATTTTGCTGAGGCTTTTGTTTTGAGGAGCGGCTCCTATCTCTTCCTCATTCCCTGTCCCAGGTCCCCCAAGTTGTTAATAAGTAGTTCAACTTTATGGTTCCTTCTATGACTAGTGCAGTCAGAAGCTCCTGTCAGGCAGAGCGCTTTAATCCTTAATGCGGCGCCTTGGTCTTCCGCTCTCCTCCTCGGTGCTCTTTCCCCTCATTGATTCCACTGTTTCTGTGGACTTCTTTTCACTATTTCTCGGTCTTTCCGCGAGGATGAGAGGGTTAGTGGGCAATTACTTGAAGGATATGGCCGGGAGGAAAGACAAGGCGCCAGCTCCTTTCCCTTCTCCCTAGATGTTCCCATCTTAAAATCCTACCCGCCCGTAGATATGGACAGATGGACACTCGCAAAAGCAAGTCGATTGCTGGCACTGTGACTTGGGGCAAGTCATTTAACTTCTCAGTGCCTCTGTTTCCTCAAATGTAAAAGGGGGATCAAAAACCCTTAAATTGTGAGCCCCGTGAAGGACAGGGACTATGTCCAAACTAATTATCTTGTACCTAGCCCAGGGTTTAGAACAGCATTGGCACAAAGTAATAATAATAATTATGGTATCCGTTAAGCGCTTACGATGTGCCAAGCACTGTTCTAAGCGCTGGGGGAGATACAATTCATTCATTCATTCAATAGTATTTATTGAGCGCTTACTATGTGCAGAGCACTGTACTAAGCGCTTGGGATGAACAAGTCGGCAACAGATAGAGACAGTCCCTGCCGTTTGACGGGCTTACAGTCTAATCGGGGGAGACGGACAGACAAGAACAATGGCACTAAACAGCGTCAAGGGGAAGAACATCTCGTAAAAACAATGGCAACTAAATAGAATCAAGGCGATGTACAATTCATTAACAAGATAAATAGGGTAACGAAAATATATACAAGGTAATCAGGTTGTCCCACGTGGGGCTCACAGTCTTCGTCCCCATTTTACAGATGAGGTAACTGGAGGGCACGGAGAAGTGGAGTGACTTGCCCAAAGTCACACAGCTGATAAGTGGCGGAGGCGGGATTGGAACCCACGACCTCTGACTCCCGAGCCCGATCTCCTTCCACTAAGCCGTGCTGCTTCTCGTGCTAAGTAAGAGTTTAACAGTATGGCCTAGAGCAAGGGCCTGGGCGTCAGAAGGACCTGAGTTCTAATCCCGACTCCACCACTTATCTGCTTTTCTCTGGGCCTCCGTTACCGCGTCTCTAAAATGGGGATTGAGACTGTGAACCCCGTGTGGGACAGGGACTGGGACCAACCCGATTATCGTTTATCTATTCCAGTGCTTAGTACAGTACCTGGCACAAAGTAAGTTTTTAATAAATAATAAAACGGTAGTAAAAACAAATACCGTAAAAAGGGGGTTTGTCCCTTCTCTTCCTTTTCATTACCCATTTCCTCAGCCCGCGACCTACCGCTGGGCATTCGATGCACAGCCGTGGAAAACGCCGCATGCCAAAGGGAGGCCGGGCACCTCAGACGTCCCCCGGGACCTCCCACCACAGATCATTTTTCTTCCCCTCCGCTTCCACCCCGGCTGACGGTTTTCCCTTTCCCGCCTTCACGGCTCCTTCCCTAAGGCCTCCTGAGGTCCTAGCTTTGCTGGCCACTTCCAAGCAGTTGCCTAGCCCGGGGGATGCGGGGTGCTAACGAACCCTCGGCTTCCCCCCTTTCCCTCCCCCACTACCAAGGCTCAGCCTCAGCCCCTCAGCCTAATCCTCTCGGCTCCTCCGAGCACTAACCCCGAGCAGAATCACCCTCCGAACGATGGGTGCCGCCGACTAGGGCGACCCGACAGGCTGAAGCAGGGCCTGGGCCCTGGAGGGCAGGGACCAGGCTGGAGAGGTTTCTCCCCTCGGAACCAGAAGGGTCTTCCAGGGAACCAGGACGTGATGTCTGCTCACTCAGGAGCCAACATCCACCTCCGAGTGACTTCAAGAAAATAGGATGTTTTGGGCCCGAGGGGCCAGGAAGCAGGAGGACGGGGAGCCGGTAGCCGGGGTGCAGGAATGTGGGCGGGAAACTGGCACCCGGGAGAGCCAACACCCAAGTGGTATATTAAGCTGAAAAAATCTCCCGTGTTTGTGCCGGGCCAAGGAGTAAAGGCCACTTTTCCAGTCTCTGGGTCTCGACTCCGGGCCCTTCTCACAGAACAAGCCGATCCAAAGGTGAGTGGATTAAAGTCCATAGGAAGAGCAGGGGTCAGCGCTTTGTCCTCACCAAGGGGTGAGCCAAGGCTAAAGAAAGCCTGCCACCCGGACCTAGCCCCTGGTCCCCGCGGGCACCCAGGGATTTGCCGATCCCCACTTCCCTCCCGCCTTCCCTGCCCTCTCCCGCCTTGAGGGCAGTCCCGGCCAGCTGGAGAAACCCAAGGAGCTCTGTAGAGTTTGGTGGCCCCCAGGACCAACCCCTAGGGAGGGAACCCTCTTGATGGTGTTCCCCACGGTGAGGAACGGGGTGAGGAAGTTCCTCTCTGGAGTTTCTGTGGACTCCTGACATGGATCTTTCTCTCTGGGACACGAGTGACGGAGGCCGGGGGCGAGGTTGGTGGGGCCGGGTCAGAGGAGAGAGCCACCCGGGATAAGGACACGGTGGCATGTCCCGCGAGTTAGCGTTGCAGTCTAGGGCCTTTCTAGGGTCCTGGGGGAGAGGGATCCTCTGAGGGGCCGGACCTCAGCCCCCCAGGACGCTCTCTGGGCCCCTTCCCAGGTTGGGCATGGGTTTCTGTAGGAGGAGGAGGACCCAGGAGCGGGTAAGGCCCTCCCGTAAATAACTAGGTCTCCAGGGTGCCAGCGACTGATGGGAATCTACACCCGGGCCACCTGAGTAAAGATCTTTTCAGAAGCAAAGCTCAGAGGTGATGATACACTGAAAAAACGCCACCCGTGTCCTGGAGCCGACGGGGAGGAATCTTCGACGTGGGGGCGAAACTCCGGTTCAGGTCGGCCTGACTCAGCGCCTGAACTGGCCCGGGTAAGTGATCTGCCGGGGGGAAGTGTCCCCCGCACTGGGTTTGTCGGGGGCATTCTGCTCCCCTCTTGGGTCAGAACCAACAGGATGAAACAGTTGAGACGGTTGGGGGAGACAGTGCCTTACTGAAGGCACATCTCCACCCAGAGGCCTTCCCTGACTAAACCCTCCTTTCCTCTTCTCCCACTCCCTCTGCCCCGCCTTGACTTGCTCCCTTTATTCACCCCCAACCCCCAGCCCCACAGCACTTAAGTACATATCGGTAATTTTATTTATTTAGAATTCATTCGGTCGTATCTATTGGGCACTCAACCCACTGTGCTAAGCGCTTCGGAGGGTACAGTACGGCGATAAATAGTCACCTTCCCTGCCCACTGTGGGCTTACGGTCTAGAGCCGGGGAGACAGCGTCTCCCCTCCTAGACTCGAAGTTCATATCAGGCGGGGGATGTGTCCGTTATACGCTACTGTACTCTCCCCAGCGCTTAGTACAGCGCTCTGCACACGGCGAGCGCTCAGTAAAGACAGTTGACTATCCACTGTAGTGCCTGGCCCAGGGAGAGCTCTTCGCCGTTATGCTCGGCTGCCGGGAAGGACTCAAGCGGTGAGTACTGTTCACCGTAAAAAGGAAGGGGAGAGGGGAGGCACTGGCCACTGGCCACCGGCCACCCCTGGCAAGCTAGAGGCTCTGCCGGCTAGCCCTGGAGTGCCCTCCGGAGGCTAGTCGCCACCCAGCCGGCCAGGCCCGGAGGCCCTGGGAACCCCAGCCTCTGCCAGCTCTTCGGCAGGAGAGGAACTCCCTGGCACAGGCTCAGGTGCATTGGATAAAAAAGGAGAGTTCCTGCTTCCTCTCCTATAACAATGACAGCATTAAGCGCTTCCTACGTGACAGGCCCTGTACTAAGCGCCGGGGAGGGTACAGGCGAACCGGGTTGGACCCTGTCCCTGGCCCGTGTGGGGCTCACAGTCTTAATCCCCATTTTCCAGATGAGGGAACTGAGGCCCAGAGACGTGAAGGGACTGGCCCGAGGTCACACAGCGGACAAGTGGCGGAGCGGGGATTAGAACCCACGTCCTTCTGACTCCCGGGCCCCGGTGCCGTGTCCGGCACGGCGTGCTGCTTCTCTGTCTCCGGGGCCGTCCCCGGATGGCTGTTCTCCTGCACCCGGGGTGCCCCCGGACCCACCCCCCCCCCCACCAGGTCTGGCCCACCCCACCCTTCCCACCCTGCAGTGACAATCCACAGGCGCTCAGATGGTCAAGGTTTCTTATCTCTTATTGAGAAGCAGCCTGGCTCGGTGGCAAGAGCCGGGGCTTGGGAGTCAGAGGTCGTGGGTTCTAATCCCACCTCCGCCTCTGGGCACTTCTCTGTGCCTCAGTTACCCCATCTGTAAAAGGGGGATTAAGACTGGGAGACCCACATGGGACAACCTGAAAGCGCAGAACAGTGCTTTATACATAGTAAGAGCTTAACAAACATCATCATCATTATTTTTTAAGTTATCATTTCATGCTTCCACCCTTTAAATTCAGAAAGTTAAGCTGCACTCGCCCCCAAGGGAGCTGCAAGAATGAACAGTTCTGATTCCGTAAGCTATTGTTCTCAGAGACCAGGAGCCCCTCTAAAGTGCAAGCTCGTTGTTAGGAGAATGGGGTCTACCAACCATACTGTACTCTCCCGAGCGCTCAGTACAGTACTCTGTACACGGTTACGTGCTCAGTAATACCGTCGACCGCGAGTCCGGACGTTTGGCCCTCAGGACTACTGGTTACCGCCCCCAGGCCCTCTTTCTCCGGAACCCCAAGGCCCACCCCGTCAAGAGGTTCCCCCGTCTTCCCCATCTCCCCCCAGTACCTCGGCGCCAACAGCCCGCGTGTCCGAAATGAGGCTACTTCTCACGGCGTTGCCTCGGAGAGCGTGTATTGGAGCCAGGGGCCGGGCGGGCTAAGAGCACAGACTGGTTACGGGTCAAGGCCACGGGGTGGTGAGGTGAAGCGAGGTGCTACTTGCAACTGGAGAAAGGCCAGAGAGGAGGGAGAAAGCAGGCCACGCTGACTGACCTCCCCCCCCTCAGGTTCCCTTCCTAGGGGCCGCTAGCCAGCCCCCCCCCCCCCGGCACTCTACGGCCGCCCGGCTTTTGGGGTGTGAAGAGGGACGTCGCGCTGTCCCCCTCTCCCGCTGGCGCCAGCCAGGCCGGCGAGGGGCACCCCTCAGGTCCGAAGAGGCGGGCCGGGCTGAACCCACAGGCCGGCCCGGGGCGGTTCCGGAAGGGGAGGTGGTTGTCTGAAGTTAGTGAGGAGGAGTCTGGCCGGGCGGGGTGGCTCCAGCTGTCCTCTCCTCCCACCCTGCACGGGCCCCGGGGGTTCCCCGTGTCTCCCTATAACACCCCCAAAGTGTGCCGAGCCAGTCCTGGGTTAGTAGTCAACTGGGCGCCCCGGCCCCGGGTCCCAAACCCATTAACGGCTAATGGATTCCAAGCGGGTGTCCCAGGGGCTTCCCCTTCCCGTTCCGCTCCTTCTGGGGGAAACGGGAAGCCCGCCTCATCTGACGCCCCAGCCCCCCGCCCACCCCACCGCCTCCGGCTCCCCTCTCCCCCCGGCTGCCGCTGCTCCTCTTTCTCGTCCTGCTCCCCCCCCTCTCTCTCCCCTTCCGTTCTTCTCCCTGCCGACCGGAGAGCCGGACGGTCGGGTCGTCGCTCACCGCCGGGGCAGCGGCAGAGGGAGGGTCGGGGACTGGGGAGAGCGGAGGCGGGAGCGCCGTTCCCTCCGAGCCCGGCCAAGGGCAAGGGGCCGCCCCGGAGGTTCCCGGGTGCAGGCGATGCCTCGGCGTCCGCTCGAGGGGCGTGGGGCCGGGTCCCGCCGTCCCGCGCCATCCCGCACCGTGGGGGCCCGACGCCGGCAGCGGGGCCGGGCCGGGGGCTAGGTCTGGCCCAGGGGGATCGAACACTCCAGACCGTTGTCGGAGCCGGCCGAGGAGTCGCGGGAGGAGCGGCCCTGCAGGAAGCGGATGATCTTCTCGACGGTGGCTTCCTGGTACTCGTGGGACCACCTGCGGGCACGGCGGGGCGCGGGTCAGAGACGGCGCCGCCGCGTCCCCGGGGGGCGTCCCCAGCGCCCGATCCGGGTCCGATGGGCAATCGGGAGCCCGGTCCTGGTCCTCCCTCTGGGGTCTGGCCCCCTCGGCTCTGTCGGCACCTCCCCCCAGCCCTGCCGCCTCCCGACCGACCGTGGGTCTCCCCCAGCCTCACTTGATGCCATTGAACTTGAGAACGGCCTGCATGTCCTCGGGCAGGGCCTGGGGCTCCGGCCACTCGAAGCCATCGATGACGGGCACGATGTTCTTGCCACAGCTCAGTGCGGTCACGATCTCCTGGGGGGAGGCGCGGGGATCAGAAGAGAGCTGCTCCGCTGAGCGGGTGGGTGGAAGGGGGGAGAGGAAGAGGACCTGCGGGTTGTCCCCGGACAAGCCTTGTGACCCTGGCGTGGTCGCTGAGGGGCCGAGGGGTAAATCAGGGAAGATGGGAGGGAGAGGGGAAGCCCGGCACAGACACGGAGGCGAGGCTGCCGAGGTCACCGCACGCCGGACCTTGGGACAGGGGAGCGGGGGCTCGGGGAGCAGGTTCTAGACCCTAAGCGAGTTGTGGGCAGGGAATGTGTCTGTTATATTGTTATATTATACTCTCCCAATAATAATAATAAAAACTGTGGTACTTAAGTGCTTACTATGTGCC
Organism: Ornithorhynchus anatinus; assembly: GCF_004115215.2. Classification (NCBI taxonomy): domain Eukaryota; kingdom Metazoa; phylum Chordata; class Mammalia; order Monotremata; family Ornithorhynchidae; genus Ornithorhynchus; species Ornithorhynchus anatinus. The sequence goes on from NC_041744.1 coordinate 9,567,105, forward strand.
AGGCACTGCACTAAGCATTGGGGTGCATACAAGCAAATCAATCGTATTTACTGAGTGCTGGGTGCAGAGCACTTGGGGGGGGGGTTACACCTAGTGACGCGTTCCCCGCCCACGAGCTCGGTAAGGACACAGTCTCCCAAGCGCTTGGTAGAGTGCTCCGCACACAGTAAGCGCCCAATAAATACAGTGGATGGATTGAACATGCAAATGAACTGCAAAACCTTTGGGAGTCACAACTCAAGCGTTCCTAGGAGCCGAGGGCTGTCGGCCGGGGGTCGGGGGGGGGAGGGGGGCCGGACCCTTCACCTTGTGCACCCAGTCCTTGCAGTCGGTGTCCCGCATGCACTTGTCCAGCGCCCCGGCCGACAGCACCAGCATGAAGTTGCGGGCACCCGTGACGCTCTGGATCAGCTTGTCCTCGAACTTGCCGGCCTCCAGCTTCTCCACGTCGATGAACACGCTGAAGCCGTGCAGCTGCAGGTGCACCTTGAGGAGACTGCGTCCACGGAGAGAGGGTTCGGCCGGGACCCTCCCCCCCCACCCCCCCCCCGCGGGCACCGCCCAGTCGCTCCGCCCTCCTCCCCTCGAGCCCCGGCCGGGACCCCCTCGGCCCCACTGCCCGCGCACCTGGCCAGCTGGGAGCCCGAGCTGCGGCGGTAGCTGATGAAGACGTCGGGGCTGTCGGAGTTAGACTTGCAGCCGCTGCAGGGCAAGGGCGAGTGCAGCGTCTCTGGACCGGGGCGACGGGGTGACGGGAGAGGGGGCGGTACAACCAGGGTGGTCACCGGCGGCGGTCCGCCCTGCCGATACCCGCCTCGGATGGCCACCCCCACCCACGGGCATTCAGAGGGACCCGGCCTGGCGGTTTCTAAGTCTGGCCCTGCTACTTGTCCGCTGCGTGACCTTGGGCAGGTCCCCCGTTCTCTGGGCCGCTGGCTCCTCGTCTGTCCGATGGGGATTTCATACCTGTCCTCCCTCCCCGTTAGACTGTGCGGGACAGGGACCGCGTCCGACCTGAGTAACTTCTATCTACCCCAGCCAGCACTCGGGAGAGTGCTTGGCACACAGTAAGCGCGTAAGAGAGATCCCTCTCGTTATTTGAGGACGGGAGGCGGCGGTCTCGGGGGCCCCGCGGGGTCTCACCTCGGGCCGCGGCGAGGATGCGCACGCGATGGAAGCCCAGCCGGATGCCGCAGTCGTCCTGCAGCTGCTGCTCGGAGACGCGGTGCAGCAGGGTCCGGTCGATGCCGCAGGCCACCAGCCCGTACGTGTACTGCCGGAACCGCGGGTCCACCGCCCCCAGCCAGTCCGCCAGGTTGCTGCGGTCGCAGGTGGCGTAGTTGGCGAAGGTCTTCAGCTCCGTCAGCTCTCTGAAGAACCTGGGGGGGGGGCGGGGGAGACAGCGGGGGCGGGGGTGGAGGGAGCCACCGTGGGCTGGGGGGGTCAGAGGGCACGGGGGCAGAGCAGACCCACGGGGCAGCCTAGGCCCAGGGGGGCAGTCAGTCACTCGTATTTATTGAGCACTTACTGTGTGCAGTGCACTGTATTAAGTGCTCGAGAGGCTACCACAATATAAAAAACGCCCTTCATTTCCCCAAATTCTTGCTGTACCGGTTGGGTTTTCCTTCCTGCCCGCCATGTGTCAACAGTGTATCGTCCCGTTGCCCTCATTGGTTTGTAAAGTCCTCGAAGGCAGAATCCTTGTCTTCTCACCGTCCTGGGCTCTCCCAAATATTTAAAACGGTCACCAGGCACCCCAAAGTGGTTATCCAATAATTACTACCGAACGGATGATGAACGAACGAAGGAACCGATGAACGTCCAAACGAACGAGTGACGGAATGAGTGAAAAAAAAACTCAGCCGAAAGGAGGAGGAGCGGGCGGGGCGGCTATACCTCTTGCGGGTGATGCCCGACGTCACGCCCAAGTCATCCCGCAGCTCCTCCTCCGTGAGCCGCAGCAGCAAGTCCCCGTCCACCTGCTGATCCTGGTGGGCGGAAGGGCAGGCCCGGGGCGGGCAGGCCCGCGTCTGCTTCTGACGCCCCGCCCGGACGCTGCCCTGTCCCTCCCCCACGTCGCCATTCCCCGGGGGCCCGATCCAGGGGAGAAGGGTCGGTCCAGGGGCTCCGTGGAGGAGAAGGGGTAGGGGGTCTAAGGCAGGGGCCGGGGCGGTCGACGGGGGGCCGTCGGGGGAGGTAGCCCGAGGGGAAGGGCAGCGGGGTGAGGGTGGGGAGGGATTGATCGGAGCGGGGAGAGGCCTCTTTTGGAGGGAAGGGGGAAGGCTGCGGGCAGGGAGGGTCCCAGGACGAGGGGTGGGGGCCGAGACGGGGTGACCCTGAGGTGCGTGGGAAGGGGCGGGCTCCGGTCCGTACCCGGAAGCTCTCGCAGAACTGGGAGAAGCCGATCTGCTGCAGCCAGGTGCGCACCTCGGCCTCCTTCCAGCTGGCCACACAGGGCAGGATGCGGCGGGGCACCTCCTCGCCCACCAGGCGCAGCGCCCGCTTGGCCAGCGCGGAGGTGGTGCCGTTGGACGAGTAGCAAACCAGCCGCTTCAGGCTCTGGGTGGCCCCAATCTCACTGAACACCTGGGGGTGGGATGGGTGGGGAGCGGGCGGGCCGGTGGCTTACATCTCCGGCCGTCCCCGACCCAGTGGGCATCGCTTTACGGGGCCACCACGGAGGCGGGCGGGGTGCCCCCGGCCTTCCCTTCTTTCCCGCGCCGTCCCCCTCCCAGCTGGACCCTGCCGCTAATGACCACCGGGGCGGGTGGCTCAGTGGCCGGGGGGCCGGACCGGGAGGCTCCGGAGAGTGCGCTGGATGGAGCCCGCCCGGGCCCGAGGGGCCCCCGTGACGGGGAGGGGTCCGGTCGGCGTCCACGTCGGCGTCCCCCTCTCCCGCCCAGTTGAGAAGATGGGGCGGAGAGGGAGATGCTCCCCGGGGACTCCCTCTCGCCCACCTCCCCAGCTCCCCTCGCCCCCGCCAACGTCAGTGCGGAATCCCCCCGGTGGGTGAGATGGGGTGACCTTGGAAGGGAAAAGGGTACGACTCCCCACCCGCTCCCCCATCGTCCCCACCGCCTCCTCCCCCTCCTCCTCTTCCTCCTATTTTCTCTCCAACCTCGTGCCCGGCTCCGGCCTCGCCGCCCCCTGACCCTAACCCTAACCCCACCCCCGCGGCGCTCACCTTGCTCTTCCCCTGCAGGTTCTTGATGGCGGCCTCGGCGCACAGGTAGAAGGCGGCGATGCACTGGGCCTCGAGCCGCGAGGACTCCAGCAGGGGCACCAGGCGCTGCAGGTCGTCGGCCGCCCGGCCCTGGCGCGTGTCGCTGGCGTCCACCAGGCGTCGGGCGAAGTGCCCGGGGTCCAGCGAGGCCACCAGGGGCTCGACCAGCGCCAGGGTGCCCGACCGCTCCACCTCCCTCTCCACCTCTTTGTTGGTGGCCAGCACGGCCACGGCCAGGCAGGCGTGGAGCCGGAGCAGCTCGTCGTCCTTGGAGAAGGCCAGGGGGAACAGCCACTCGGCCGCCCGCTTCTCCACCATGAGCCGCTGGTTGGCCTGCCCGCCGTGCATGGCGCAGTTGGCCAGCGCCAGGGCGCAGTGGCGCAGCACCACGAGGTCGGTCCAGCGGCACCAGTAGAGGATGGCGTCCAGCCCGCCGGCCGTGATCAGCTGGTGACAGGTCTCCTCCGTGTGTTTGAACATGTGCTCCAGGATGCCCGCCACGCTGCGGGCCAGCTCCACCGGCTCCCGCTCTTTGGCCAGGTTCAGGATCACCCCCAGCCCTATCCGGGCCACCCGGTCCCTGCGGAGAGATAATAATAATAATGGTGATGGCATTTGTTAAGCGCTTACTATATGCAAAGCACTGTTCTGAGCGCTGGAGAGGATACAAGGGGATGGGGTTGTCCCATGTGGGGCTCACAGCCTTAACCCCCATTTTACAGATGAGGTCACTGAGGCACAGAGAAGTGAGGTGACTCGCCCAGAGTCACACAGCTGGCAGGCGGCAGAGCCGGGATTAGAACCCACGACCTCTGACTCCCAAACCCGGGCTCTTTGCACTGAGCCACGCCGCTTCTCTGAGGCGGGGAGGGGAGCGGGCCTGGCCTCCGGCCTCGCCCGGGGCACGCTTCACGTGGCGTAGTGGATGGAGCCCGGGCCCGGGAGTCAGAAGGGCCTGAGTTCTAATCCCAGTTCTGCCACGTGTCTACTCTGTGACCTTGGACAAGTCACTTCAGTTCTCTGGGTCTCAGTTACCTCATCTGGAAAATGGGGATCGAGACTGGAAGCCCCATGTGGGACGGGGACCGTGTCCAACCTGATTTGTCCGTATCCACCTCAATGCTTAGCACGGTGCCTGGCACACAGTAAACACTTGAACAAATACCAAATTATTTCGGTTATTATCACTTCGCTCCGGACACTTCAGGTGCTCAGTAAGACATTTCAAGCACAGAGAAGCAACACGGCTTAGAGAAGGAGCGCGGCTTAGAAGAAACGGCCCGGGCTTGGGAGTCGGAGGTCGTGGGTTCTCATCCCGGCTCCCCCACTTGTCTGCTGTGGGCCCTTGGGCAGGTCACTTCACTTCTCCGTACGTCAGTGACCTCATCTGTAAAACGGAGATTAAGACTGTGAGCCCCACATGGGACAGCCTGATTAGCCTTAGAAGAGTGATTGGCACATAGTAAGCGCTTAATGGATACCATTATTATTATCATTTTAAAAAGCTCTGCACATAATAGGCGCTCGATAAATACCACCGATCGACTGATTGTCCGAGACACACTTTAGACCGTAAGCGCATTACAGACAGGGAACGCGCCCGCTGATTCTGTTGACGATGCTAAAATCCGCCCTTTCCTCTCCATCCCAACTGCCCATACGTTCCAGGTCATTCCAGATCAGAGGGCGAGGAGGGTCAGAACCCAGGTCTCCTGACTCCCGGGCCCAGGCTCTTCACCAAATCCTGTCAGTTCTTCCTCCTCAGCATTTCCAGAATCTGCTCCTCCCTCTCCATCCAACCGGCACTTTTCCAGGCCGGACTTCCGCAACACCCGCCTCACCGATCTCCCTGCCTCCAGTCCAGATTTCACTCTGCTGCCCAGATCATCTTTCTGAAAACACCTTTCTGCACATGCCCCCCCCCCCCCCCCCCGCCCACTCCTCCAAAACCTCCAACGGTCGGTCCCCTCTCCTCATCGAGTAGAAAGTCCTGTCCCCTGGCTTTCAAGCACTCAATGGGCTGTCTCCTCCCACTTAACCGCTCTCTTCTCCCATTAAATCCCAGAATGCCATCTCCGTTCCTCTGGAGCCAATCCATGTACCCGGCCTTGTTCTCGTCTCTCCCTACAAAGCCTTCCCCCTTCCAGAAACTCCCTCCCCTTTCGCGGCCAAGAGACCGCAGCTTTTCCCATCTCCAAAACCCTTTAGGGATCACTTCTTCCCCACCTCCCCCGACCTCCACTTCGGGCCCGCCACCGTAATACTTACGCTCTTACACACCGTCTCATTTCCCCTATCGGTTATCTATTCCAGATCCTGTCTCCCTCGCTAGACGTCGGGTCTTGAGGGCAGAGACCGTGTCTCCTAACTCTTTTACGTCCTCCTACTCCCCGACCGCTATGCTCTTGCCTAAGCTGGCACTGAATAAACACCATCGACGAGGGGGATGATGACCTGTTAAGAATTCCCCCTCCCTCCCCGCTCCTCTCCTCCCTCTTCCAGCCCTGGGGACCGCAGAGGCTGAGATCACATCTATAACGGGATCAGAGCTTCTCGGGGCCAGGCAGGAGGAGGCGAGGGCTGTCCCGCGCTCGGGACGGATGCCCGAAGCCCAGTCCTCGCTCGGCCCTCTCTCCCCCTCTCTCCACCCCCAACTTCTGTCCGGTGGCCAAGGGGATGTCAGAGCTCGGGCACGGTGGGAGCAGGGAGAGGGAGGGTCAGGATCAGACAAGAAGAGTCGGGTAACTCGCAGGAACGATCCAAAATCCTCCCCCCCACCCCTCGGATCCACCACCCCCCGCTCCGGATTCGGCCCTCAACCCGTATTCCTCCTGTTCCCATCCTGGAAGGGGAGGGGGGGGGGGGGGGGGGGCTCCGGATTCCGACGGCCCCGGTCGAGACCTAGGAGAGGGGTCGGAGGGCAGGCGGCGGAGCCGGTCAGGACGGGTCCGGGAGCGGACATGCCCGCGGGCGGGAGTGCCGGGGCGGCGGCCCGGAGGCGGGGTGGTACAAAGGTCGAAGGGATGTGATGATGATGGTAATAACGTTGGCATTTGTTAAGCGCTCACTGTGTGCAGAGCACTGTTCTAAGCGCTGGGGGAGATACAGGGTCATCAGGTCGTCCCCCGTGAGGCTCACGGTCAATCCCCATTTTACAGGTGAGGTCACTGAGGCCCGGAGAAGTGAAGTGACTCGCCCCCGGTCGCCCGGCCGACAAGAGGCAGAGCCGGGAGTCGAACCCACGACCTCCGACCCCGCAGCCCGGGCTCTTTCCGCTGAGCCACGCCGCGTCCCCTCATGCGCCCGTCCGAGGGCCCGTATCCGTCTAGCCCGCCCGGGCTAAGCGCTCCGAGGGCGAGGGGGCGGGTGAGGGGGGGGGGGGTCCCTGGCCACGGCGGATCTCCGAGTCCCTCCCAGCCCCTGCCGCCCCCTGCGCCCCCGTCCCCTCTCCCGTCCCCCCGGCTCCTCACCTGTTCTCCGCCACCAGGATCTGCTCCAACAGGCGGGCGGCCTGTGCCCGCGTAGCCAGCCTCGGGGCCCGCAGCAGGTCCAGCAGCAGGTCCAGCCCGCCGTCCAGGCGGATGGCATCGCACAGCCCCTTGGCCACCTCCCGCCCCACGGTGGGCAGCACCCAGGCGTCCTCCACCAGCTGGAAGACCTCGGCCAGGCCGGCGCCCACCGCCTCGGGCCCGCCCGCCCGCTTCAGGCCCGACAGTGCCAGCTGCAGCTCGGGCAGGACCCGCTCCAGGGCCCCCTGCGCCTCCCCGCCGCCACCGGGGGACACCTCCCGCACACCTCCGCCACCGCCTCCGGCCCACCAGGTGTCCGCGGGCCCGGCCCCGGGGACGGACGGCTTGTCGGGGCCCGCCATGCCAAAGAAACGACAGAGTCCGTAGGCGGACAAGAGCAGGCTGAGGACCATGGGGCCTAGGGACCCAGGCCGGGGCCCGGCCTGCCCCGGTGGCGGGGCATCGGGCCCCGAGGCCGGCAGGGAGATGGAGGGGAGGGAGGGAGGGAGGGAGGGAGGGAGGGAGGGGGACCCCGTGGGAAGAAGAGGGGAAAGGACGGAGAAGGAGGGGGAAGAACGGGGGTCGGGGAGACGCGGCGGAGGGCGGGGAGGGAGAAGGACGAGGGAGATGAGGACGGGACCGAGCGAGAGGGACGAGAGGGACGAGGGGGTGAGGATGACGGGGAGAGGGCGGGTGGGGGAAGGGGATGAGGAGGATGGGGATGGACCGCTGGGGGAAGGCGGGGAGGACGATGGTGATGCGGGGACGGGGGGGAGGGGATGAGGACGATGGGGATGGGGAGCGGGGGAAGGGGGAGGAGGATGGGGAGGGGATGGGGGTGACGGGGATGGAGGGATAGAGTGGTCCTCACGGCCGCCTCGGGCCACTTAGCCTCTGCCCCGGTTCCACGGCCGCGACTTCCGAGCTGGGAAGCGGGAACAAAGCGCTGCGCTCCCCGCGGAGGCCCCGCCCCGCGGGAAACCGGGGGACCCCGCCCAGGACCCGCCCACTCGCCGACCCGGGGCCACTCCCCCCGGGCCCCCCCCCCCAATCATCATCATCGTTAAGCGTTTCCTAAGTGCCGGGCACTGTACTAAGCGCTGGGCTACGTACAAGCAATGCGGATTGCGCACAGTCCCTGTCCCCCATGGGACCCGCGGTCTTGATCCCCCATTTTACAGCTGAGGGGACTGAGGCACGGAGAAGTGGAGCGGCTCGCCCAAGGTCACGAGGCAGACGAGTGGCGGAGTGGGGTGAGAAGCCGGGTCCTTCCCGCTCCCGGGCTCCGGCCGCTGGGCCTCGCTGCTTCTGATTCCCCACGATTCGGCGAGTTCCAGCGGGACGGAGATTCCCTGGGAATGTCGTGAAGGGAATGATTTTTCGGTGGCTTTCAACTCTCCCTCCGCTAAATTAACAAGCATCTTATCAGATAATAATAATGTTGGTATTTGTTAAGCGCTTACTATGTGCACAGCACTGTTCTAAGCGCCGGGGGAGATAGAGGGTAATGGGGTCGTCCCGCGTGAGGCTCACGGTTAATCCTCATTTTACAGATGAAGTAACTGAGGCACAGAGAAGTGAAGTGACTTGCCCACCGTCACCCAGCTGACAAGTGGCAGAGGCGGGATTCGAACCCATGACCTCCGACTCCCAAGCCCGGGCTCTTTCCACTGAGCCGCGCTGCTTCTCTTTATCAAAGCTAAACGTGACCCGACACGGCCCCTGATCTTCACTTGAGTCATCTGTCTAGGGGCACTTTTTTCCAGTCACATTTTGGTTTTAGGGAATTTACGAATTGGAAATCTCACCAGACAAGCTCCCCACTATCTTTCCAGAAGTCCTCAGTGTCTAACCTAATAGCCCTCAGTCCCCGAACGATCAGTACCTCGGCCTCCTTCCTTCCTTCCATCCTTCACTCCCTCTCTTCGAGCGGCCGGAGCTCAAAGCTTCGGAAAAGGGACCGCGTCGGCCCTCGGGGCCCTGGGTCCCTTTCCCGGTCCAAGGGGAAGGGAGCCTCCTGGTCTGCAGGATCCTGGCGGGGCCCGTCCTCGCTCTGTGCCTCAGTTTCCCGGGGCGGGGCAGGACCAGTGCGCCGAGAAACTTTCCTTTCTCCCAACTGCTTTGGCACCTCCATCTCAAGCAGCAGTCCCGAGGTTCCTGTGTGGGAGTGGGGAGAGAGAGAGACACAGGGACAGAAAAACAGAGGCGATCAATCGATCAGCCAATCAGTGGTATTTATTGAGCGCTTACTTTGTGCTGAGCACTGTACTAAGCACTTGGGGGAGTACGATACAACACAGTTAGCAGACACGTTCCCTGCCCAGAACGAGGTTACACAGCTTAGGCACTGAAGACCTGTTCCCACCTGTCTGGGGCATCTTCTTACATCTCGCTTTCTCTCTTACAGAGAACAAACAATTTCAGGTGAGAGATCCTGGCTCCCAGCCCCATCCTTGATTCCCTGCAACCTGAGGCCTCCAGTCAAGACAAAGAGGAGCTCCAGGGTTCCTTGGGTAAGGTTGGCCAAGAGGGCGTGAGGGCGAGGGAGGGACTCCGTGGGCCGGAGACTCCTGGGGTCCTGGCTCAGGGAAGGGAGAAAGGGCAATAAGAATAATAATAATGTTGGTATTTGTTAAGCGCTTACTATGTGCCGACCACTGTTCTAAGCACTGGGGTAGACAGAGGGGAATCAGGTTGTCCCATGTGGGGCTCACAGTTTTAATCCCCATTTTACAGATGAGGTAAACGGAGGCACCGAGAAGTGAAGTGACTTGCCCCCAAGTCACACAGCTGACAAGGGGCTGAGCCGGGATTCGAACCCACGACCTCTGACTCCAAAGCCCGGGCTCTTTCCACTGAGCCACGCTGCTTCAGAGGGGAACAGATCCTCCAGCCCAGCCCTACCCTTTACCCCCAGCAACCACGGTGGACGTTAATCGATAACCAGGAGGGAGGGGAGGCAGCGGGTGCCAGGGAAGGGAAACTGAGAGAATCCAAGCTGGGCATCCCCCATTTCAGCAAGGGCGGACTCTAACGAATAATAATAATAATAACGGTACTTGTTAAACACACACTATGCGTAAATACCGTTCTAAGCGCTAGGGTAGGTACAAGTTAATCAGGTTGAAGCCGGTCCCCGTCCCAGAGGGGGCTCCCAGTCCCCCATTTTACAGATGAGGTATCTGAGGCCCGGAGAAGTGAAGCGACTCACCCAAGGTCACACAGCAGACACGCGTCGGAGCTGGGATCGGAACCCAGGTCCTTCTGACTTCCAGGCCCACTCCCTTTCCCCTCTTGTCTGTTTTTCGCTAGAGCGAACTCTGCCAGGGTTGGCCGCTTCCCAAACCTTTCCCGATTCCCTTCCCAGACTTTACCCAATCCCCTCTCTCCCAGGTTTGGTTAGCGTCTCACCTGCTTCCGGTTAAAATGGCTCTATTTCCAAGCCGGAGGCAGGGGATGCCAAACCCCAGCCCCGTGGCCAGCGCTGTCCCTCCTCGCTCCCCCTCTCCCACTCCAGGACCCGGGGTCACCGGTATCAGCGTCCGTGGCTCCGACCTCCCGGTCACGGACCTAGGCCGGGAGGGGCCGGTGGGGAGCTGGAGGGAGAGAAAGGGGGATTGGCTGGATCCAGGGGTGGGAAGAGCCCGGCTTCTGCTTTAGATAGCCCCCCTTCCCCCCTGCAGAGCGCGGATCTGTCCGGCCCCCGTTCCTGCCCCGCGCCATGCTGTGGGCAAGGCCTGCAGCAGGCCTCCTGTTGGCCCTGCTGTTTACTGGGACGTTGGCTGATGAAGGTAACGGGGCAAAGGACTACGGTCTGCAGGGGACGGGGGCCACCAGGGCACAGGAGGGGCAGAAGGCACGGTGACTTCCTCTGGGCTTTCGGGAGGCGATGGAATAACGGGAGGGATGCCGGCGGGGGGTGATCCTTGGGTGTCTGAGGGGGCCAGGTGAGGCCAGGTGACCCTTGGCTTGTCCCCCCCCCCCCCCCCGCGCAGAGTCCTGCAGCGGCCGCTGCACGGAGGGTTTTAACTCCAACAAGAAATGCCAGTGTGATGACCTCTGTTCGTACTACCAGAGCTGCTGTTCAGACTACATCGCTACCTGCAAACCCCAAGGTACGGCCCAGCCTCCCCGGCCCCGCTGCCCCTGACACCCAGGATTCCCCCGGTGACCAGTGAGGGCCCCTCGGGGCCAGGAGGTGGGCCGGATGGGTGGCCCAATGGAAAGAGCGTGGGCCTCGAAGTCAGGGCACCTGGGTTCTCATCCCCGCTCTACCGCTTCCAGCCGTGTGATCTCGGGCAGGCCGGCTTCCCTGCGCTTCGGTTTCCTCATCCGAAACACGAGGGTTCGGCACCTGTCCTCGCTCCCACTTAAGTCCGTGAGCCCCGCGTGAGACGGGGTCCGCGTCCGACTCCGTTACCTTGGATCCGACCCGGCAGTCGGTACGGTTTTCGGCGCGCACAGTAAGCGCTGCACGGATAGCGCGGTTATTGGACCGTCAGTTTCAGTTCCTGCAGCCCCGGGCGGGGTGAGGGTTGGCTACGAGACAGGTGGCCCCGCGAGGTAGGTGCCGTCTAGTACCACCCCCAGCCCACAGGCTGAGGGTGTTTGCGTGGTGGGGCCAGCCCATCCGGGAAAAACGGCTGTCCGGGGCAAACGGGCAGATGCCAGCGAGGGCACAGGGTTCAGGGGCTCCGTCTGTTCCCAGTGACCCGGGGAGATGCATTTGCTCTGCCTGAAGACGAGTACGGAGACTTCCCTGACCGGAACGCTAACACCTCCAACATCCCGGATGACCCGATTGAGCAGGAAATCCTCCCGGACCCCACCGAGGTCCCAGAGGGGCAGGAGGAGACAACGAGCTCAAGCAACATCCCGGGCATGGAGGTCCCGAACGAGGAGGAGGAGGAGGAGCCGTGCAGCGGGAAGCCCTTCGACGCCTTCACCGACCTGAAGAACGGCTCCTTCTTTGCCTTCCGAGGTGCTGGGAGGAGAGGGAGGAAGCGGAAAGGAGGCGGGGTCGGGAGGAGCTAAGGGGCGAGGGATGGGGTGCGGGGGCCGGCGGGGAGGTAGGGCGGGCGGAGAGATGAAGCAGAATCTGCCCCTTCCTCTGGGCTCAAGCCCTCTTCCTCTCCCTCCCTCGCGGCCCCAGGGAAGTACTGCTACGAGCTGGATGAGAAGAGCGTGCTCCCTGGGTACCCCAAGCTGATCCGCGACGTGTGGGGGATCGAGGGGCCCGTCGATGCCGCCTTCACCCGCATCAACTGCCAGGGGAAGACCTACCTCTTCCAGGTGCTCGCCGAGTCACAGCGGTTTCCCTGCCGGGCTTGCCCGACAACCCGGGGGGGAGTCTGGGAAGGGGGAGGCGAGCGAGAGGGGCTGAGGGCGGGAGGGGATAAGGGACAGGGCCTGGGGAGAGACAGAGAAACCGGGGACGCTCCGGGGAGAGAGAGCGGAAACTTTGACACGAAAGGAATGGCAACGGAGACGCAAGATATCCTCTCTCCCTTTTGGGTTGAGAACCCGGGCCCTACCCGAACCAAGGCCGAGCCTCCGTAGGGGAGGGAAGAGGCCTGGGGAACTCAGGGAAGTTAGGGGGGGTGCGTCCTCCTCGGCTCCCCGGGCCTCCGGCCAGCCTGCTCTCCCTGGTCCCCAGGGCAGCCAATACTGGCGCTTTGAGGATGGCATTCTAGACGAAGGCTACCCCCGGAACATCTCAGAGGGTTTCCAGAACATTCCTGATGATTTGGATGCAGCTCTGGCCCTGCCCGCTCGCAGCTTCAGCGGCCGCGAGCGGGTTTACTTCTTCAAAGGTGATATCAGGGAGGGAGGTTATCCAGTTTCCTCTCCGGGCCCGACACAGGACCCCACCGGCCTCTTCTCCGTGGCCGGATCGTGCCCTCCACCCCAGGGAACGTACCCAGCCCACCTCTCGTGCCGGGGACTGACGCCCTCCATAGCTCCGTGCCAGAGCCCTGCCCACGCAGGGCAACCTCACTGAGGATCCTGGCCCTCCGTTCCTTCCCCCGGGCCCGTTGCCACTTTATCCCGTCCCTCCACCTCCCCACTGGGAAGCCCCAAGAAAGTCTAAATCCCACTGGCCTCGGGTGGGTGGGAGAGTTGGGTTTGGGTCCCCCCGGCTATCCAGGGTTGGCCACCCCCGTCTTCCCTGGGAATCCCCATCCAGCTGCTGTCTTTCCCAGGGAAGAAGTACTGGCAGTACGAATTCCAGACTCAGCCCAGCCGGGAAGAGTGTGAGGGCAGCTCCCCTTCGGCCGTGTTCGAGCACTACGCCCTGATGCAGCGGGACAGCTGGGAAGACATCTTCCAGCTCCTCTTCTGGGACAGCAGGGGTGGTAAGGGGGCCGGGGCAGGGGGAGAGGAGGGCGGATACTTCCCTGCTTCCTCTGCTGTGGGCCAGGGATGCTCCGGCTGAGGGCAAACGGGAGGTGGAGCTGGGGGGAAGGGCACTGAGGAAAGAGGGGCAGAGGGCCAGGGAGTGGACCAAGTGAGCAGATACTGGGTAGGCTCACCCCCGGACGCCTCCAGACACGGAGCGGACGGGGGCACTGCCTCCAAAGGCTGCTGGGGAAATAGAAGCAGGGACTGCTGACCAGGGAGGAGAGCCAAACCTGGCCTAGGTCCCACCCCGTGAGTTAACGTATGATTCCTGTTTGCGTTGGGCCCCTGGGTTGACCCAGACTTTGCTTCTATCGACCGTCGGGGAGAGTGGGGTGTTCGAAGGTGGGAGGGGACGGGGGGACGGAGAATCAGCTGGGGCCCCGGGCCTTGGACTTTGTCAGGCAGGGCCGTCCGGGCCGGAGGGCACGGCCCAGCTGCTTCCTCCGTCTGTTTCGGAGGGGGATGACGGGAAAGGGAGGGCAGACTTTTCCCCTCCCTGCCTCTGGAGGGAAGAGCGCCTCAGGCTTGGGAGAGAAAGGGCGAGAGGCAGGGAGGGAGGCCTCAGGCTCCGCGGAGAGGAGACCAGGCCCGGAGAGAGGAAAGGTTCAGAAGGGCAGTGGGGCAAGAAAGAGGTTGAAAGGGTGGGGAGGAATGGGGGGCGGGAGGGCACGGAGATGGGGGCAGGGGCGAGAGAAAAAACGGGCCCGGGAAGACGAAGGATGACGGGTCGGGTCGGGGTTTGGGGCAGCAGCCACACGCGCGGTCCAGATCTCCTGGGCGAGACGGCTCAGCCCCGGCCCGCGTCTGCCCCGGTCCCCCACAGGAGGGGCGAGCCGGCCCCAGTACATCAACCGAAACTGGCGGGGGGTGCCGGGCCGCGTGGACGCCGCCGTGGCCGGTCGCATCTACCTGTCCGCCCGCTCCCCGACCCGATCCGCCTGGACCCAGAAGCGCAAGGCCCGACGCAACCGCAGACGGTACCGCCTGCGCAATCGTTCCCGCTCCCGCTCCTCCGGCTCCCGGTGGATGTTGCCCTTCTTCCTGGACCCCGAATCGGAGGAGGAAGAGGACGACTGGTTCGTGCCCTCGGGCTGCCAGCCCATCCAGAGTGTCTACTTCTTCGTGGGAGGTGGGTCACCATCCCTCCCTGCCGTCTCCCCGGGGGACCCTGAGGCCGGGACTCTCCCCTGGGAGTAGAGGAGGGGGCCTGAGGCGGGGTCAGGTTGGGGAGGGTGGGTACCTGGGGGGAGAGGCCCCGGGACGAAGCGGGGGACAAGGGCCCATTCTCTCCTCTCACTCTCTTCCTCCATTCTCTCCCCCAGACAAATATTATCGGGTCAACCTGCAGACTCGGCGGGTGGACAAGGTGAAACCGCCCTACCCACGGCCCATTGCCCCCTATTGGCTGGGCTGTCCGGCCTCCGACACCTAGGCCTTCCGGGCACCACGTCCGACCTGCCGGGGGCTCCTGGGCCTCTCCCCGTCTCCCGGCGCCGTGCTAATAAAGTCCTCTCGGGGCTCCGCCCGTCCGTCCACCCGATGCTGGCGACCGAGGAGGCCGGGGGCGGGTGGGTACCCCGCCCCCCTTTCTATAACACGACGGCGGAAAGACGGCCGCTCAATCCCCCGGGCCTCCCCTGACCCGGCTCTCTCAGAATCCCCTCCGCACTCCTCCATAGGAGCGGGCATAAATCCATAAAGAAATGAAGGCAGGAACGGGACAAGGATCCAAATGACCGCGATGTTCTACGGAGACGTTCGAACCATTTAAAGGGGGGGTGGGGAGGAGGAAGGGGAAGTGGCCGGACGGGGGCAGGTAGTCGAACGGGCAGCCAGGGCGGATTACGAAGACTGGGTCGGGTAGGGGAGGGCAGGACGGGGGGCACCGGGCAGGGAGACCCGGGGGCATTGGGATCGGGTGAGGGATTTGGGGGAATGCTGGAAGAGGATAAGGGATGAAGAAGGGATGGAAGGAGGGGTGTTGCGGGGATGCGTGTGTGTGTGTGATGGGGAGGTTGAGATATGGGGGAAATTCCAGGAAGGGATCGACAACCTGCCCCCGGGGATGCAAGGGAAATCTGAGGACTGGGGGTGTTGGCACGGGGGTGGAGCGGGAAGGGAGGATGAAGTGAGGGCAGGAACTGGGGGGGGGGGGGCCGGGCCACCGACCTTATCCGTGACCAGTGACTTGGAGAGGATCCGAGGAACCTTATTCACGGTGACGGGGCGGCAGCGTTCACTGACTAGATTCGGCTTGTGTCGTTTCCCGTCCGGGTCCCTAGAGATGAAGTACTGGGGAGAGTGCCGGGAGGGGTGCTGGGGGAGGGGGGGGCTCTTCTTCCAAAAATCACGTCCTTAATCAATCGGTCATATTTATCGAGCGCTTACCGTGTGCCGGACACTACGCCGAGGGCTTGTAACACACAACGATATAGCAGAGATATTCCCGGCCCCAAACGTCCTGGCCAAGCACAGTGAGGGACGAGAGGGCAGCTACACGTGACTGCAGAAACGAGGTAGGAGGCAGTGCCAGGGAGAGCCACTTTTTACATCCCCCCCAAACAGAGCGACGTTACGATGTTCCAGTCAGCCTAGGCTCGCGTCTCCAACGGGGACAACGGGACGTTTGAAGGACCAGCGTTGGCCGGTGGATAGAGCACGGGTCTGGGAATCACGGGACCTGCATTCTAATCCCGGCTCCGCTACTCGTCCGCTACCCGTGACCTTGGGCGAATCCCTTCACTTCTCTGGGCCCTCATCCGCAAGATGGGGATTCGCCAGAGGTCCCTGAATACACGATATATTTAACGAGGGCGCTATAAGTACTTAAAACGTACCAAGCACTAGGCTGAACACTGCACGTTTACCCAAAAATTAATTCTAACCCAGTCCCTGTCCCCAATCCTAACCCTAGTTAGGGGGCTCACGATGTAAATGGGGAAGGATTGGTAGGCAAAAAAATGAGAAGCAGCATGGCGCGGTGGATAGAGCATGGGACCGGGAGTCGTGATGTCACGGGTTCTAATCCCATGCGGGGCTCACGGTCTTAAATCCCCATTTTACAGATGAGGTAACCGAGGCACAGAGAGGTTAAGCGGCCGGCCCAGGCAGCAGGCGAGCGGCGGAGACAGGATTACAACCCACGTCCTCTGACTCCCAAGCCCGTGCTCTTTCCACCGAGCCACGCTGCTTCTCTATTAAGCGCTTACCATGTGCCAACTCTGTACTAAGCGCGGGGGAGGATATAAGCAGATCGGGTTGGACACGGTCCCTGTCCCACGTGGGCTCACAGTCTCGATCCCCATTTTCCAGATGAGGTAACTGAGGCTCAGAGAAGTTAAGCCACTTGCTCAAGGTCCCACGGCAGACAAGTGGCGGAGCTGGGATTAGAACCCATGACCCTCTGACTCCCAGGCCCGGGCTCTAGCCACCGGGCCAAGCCGCTTCAACATCACTGTCCTCTCTCCCGCCGGGACCAAGGCGCAGAGAGATTTTCGAAGCTGGGGAGAGACTGGGGCCGGGGGTAGGGTGGTCATGGGTCTTTAAGGATGCTGCCTTGCCCGCTCTTGCTTCTCCAATCCCGGGCACTGCCCACCTCGTTCCCTCCCGGTCCCCTCCCTCTGCCCGCTCTGAGCCTCGCCCTTTCTCCCCCCGCTCCTTGGGGCTGGAAAGCCTCATGTGGTTGCCAGGGTGGGGGCGGGCCGGGATAAAAGCGGCCGAGCAGGTGGCCGAGGCAGGGCAGGACGCGGAGGACCAGACGGGACCGGCCGGGATCGGCGGGACCGGATCTCAGGAGCAGAGGGAGCCCCTCGGGCCGGGCCTGGCATGGCCTGCGTCCTCCATCGCCTCCCGGGAGGGCAGCCCTCGGGCTGCATCTCCCCGGAGCCGACGACAGGTGTGACTCGAGAGGACGCCGGGGGTCCGGCCGCCCTCCCCGGCCCCGGGGCCGCTCTGGGGGGTGGCGGGAGGAGGGGCCGGGGGTCCGAGGGGCCCGCACGCAGGGTGACCGGACCTTCCGTCCGTCCCCAGGGCCCGGGCCCCGGCGTCGGAAGCGGACCACGTTCAGCCGCGGGCAGCTGCTGGAGCTGGAGCGCGTCTTCGCCGCGCGCCCCTATCCCGACGTCGACACCCGCGACCACCTGGCTCGACTCACGCGCCTCCCCGAGGCCAAGATCCAGGTGACCCCCGCGACGCTCCCCGCGGCGCCCCCCGCATGCCCTCCATCCCTCCGGCCGGGGCGCGGAGCCGGGGTCGTGACCTTTCCCCTCTCCCTGGCCCTTCCCTCCCCGCAGGTTTGGTTTCAGAACCGCCGGGCCAGGAGAACCAAGAGCGGGAACCCAGGCGGGCTGAGCTCCCCGCGGAGGAGGGGCCCTCGGCGCCCCCTCCCCGCTCCGCCGGCCCCGCCGCGGCCCCCGGGCCCCAGGAGGCCGGGGGTCGGCTCCCCGACCCGGCCCGACGGAGGGGACCCCATCCCAGGTTGGCCGCCCCGGCCAGATCTCCCGCGCCTTTCCCCGGGCCCTGCCTCTCCGGGTCCCGGGGAGGACACCGGGGCGGACGGGCAGGCGCCGACCACCGGACGGACCGGCCCAGCCCGCCGTCCGGGGCCTCCCGGCTCTGTGCAGACCTCGCTCGGTCGCCTCTCTGACCTCATCTACAACGCAGCCGTCGTCACCAACCTGGACTCCTCCTGAGCCCGCCACCGGATAGCCGTGATGATCACTGTGGGATCGGTTAAGCGCTTACTCTGTGCCGGGCACCGTACCGGGCGCCGGGGTGGATACGGGCAAATCGGATTGGACACGGTCCCTGTCCTCCGTGGGGCTCCCGGTCTCGATCCCCACTTGACAGATGAGGTAACTGCGGCCCAGAGAAGTGAAGCGACTTACCCAAGGTCACACAGCAGACAGGCGGCGGAGCCGGGTTTAGAACCCACGACCTTCTGACTCCCAGGTCCGTGCTCTATCTTCAGGGATTCCGGACCCCTCTCCCTCGCCACCCCAGGCAGGCCAAGACCCCCCCCCCCCCCCGAGGCCAAAATCACACCTCCTCCCACCTTGCAGCTGCTGATTCACCCCTGACGTTCTCGCCACGGTCCCCCCTTATTTAATGAAAAGACCCAGCCGAAAGAGCTGGACCCGTCCCACCCGTGGTTGCTGTACAAAGTACGCTTTCCCGCCCTCCTCTTTGCCCCTATCCCCACCCGGTCAAGCTAGTGACACACTGGGGTCAGGACCTGGGAGTCCTCTTTTCCCTCCACCTGGCGAGTTATTATTCTGCGGTAACAGAGGAGAAATCGGGGCTTAGTGGGGTTTAGTTTCCGGGCGGTCCGCGGGCTCGACCGGGGTGGCGGGAGTGGTGGTCGCCGTCAGATGTGATAACCGACTAATCTTTGAAATAAAACCAAACTCTCAATACCTTAATCTGGGTCTGCCGCGTCCGCAAACCGACTGGAGCGCAAATTGATCTCCATCACCTAATCCCACAGAATGCGCGGCCGGGTTCCGGCTCGGCTGGCAGCGGTGACTGATGCAGGTCTCTCTCCGGGGCTTAGAGGTAGGACGTTTAATCACAAGCTTCAGGGGCCGGCGGACCCATTAAATCCCCACGCCCCCCCCACCCCCGATCCGCGTTCCGGCCCACGGGGGCCCAGAAGGGCGACCGAATGATTGCGGGGACAAAAAGTGAGAAGCAGCGGGGCCTGGCGGATAGCCCCCCGGGGCCTGGGAGTCAGAGGACCTGGCTTCTCATCCCGTCTCCACCACCCGTCTGCCGGGTGACCTTGGGCAAATCGCTTCACTTCTCCCTGCCTCGGTTACCTCGTCTGTAAAATGGGGATTCAGAGTGTGAGCCCCCAGTGGGACACCTGACGACCTTGTGCCCACCCCAGTGCTTAGCACGGTGCTCGGCACATAGTAAGCGCTGAACAAGCGCCATCATCGTCATCCAGACCTTCCTCGGGCGGGGCTGGGGGAGTGCTCGCTAGATCTGGGGCCTTTAAGCAACTGCCCCCCACGACACCAGGGGCGGTTCCACCCTGAGCCAAAGGGGCTGGACCACAGGCTCCCTTCCGGCTGGGATTCTTCGGCAGGAAGCCATCGCGACCTTTCCAAGTGGCTCCCCTGAACCCCATCATTCCGACCGGTCCACTCCCGTACGGATCGGCGGATGCCGGGCCCTGCCAGCCGGACCCTTCCCCACCCTCCCCGGTTACGCTTGCTCCGGCCCCCGCCGGGGTGGAGAATCCGGTCAGTTAATCGTATTTAGTGAGCCCTTACCGTGTGCAGATCGCTGTCCTGGGCACTTGGGAGAGTATCATAAAACAAGCCACGATCCCTGCCCACAGCGAGCCAGTCTAGCGCGTAAAACCAAAGAAGGCCAGAGCGGCGCTCGATAAATACAACTGACTGGTCGACAGTCCCGTTCTCTCGAGCCCCCCTTTCTTCCCCCTCCCCTTCCACCGGAGCTGGGCCGGCCCCCTCGGCCCCTCGGGGAGGACGGCAAGGCTGCCCCTTACGTATCGGGAGAAGGAACGGGTCAGGGTGGACGGTCTCCGCTCGGTCCGCCCTGCGAGGGCCGCGATTCGCCCAGTCTGGCCGCAGGTAGCCGCGGGTCTGGAGGGGTGAGCAGACCGGTATTTTGTGGGCATGGGGCAGGTGGGGGAAGCTGGTCTACATCTGCGGGTTCGGCGCTGGCGCTCCGGAGTACGGTGGAAGGTCTCTGATGGAGACTCGGATGCTGTGTAGGATGTCTCAAAGGGCCCAGCGCCCGGTGGGCATCCCGGGGGCTCCACTGCTAGTCAATCCCCACTTCTCCCAGCAAGCGGACTTTTTCTGCCAGCCCACGGCCACCAATCAACCGTATTTACCGAAAGCTTACCGTGTCCAGAGCACTGTACTAAGATCGCGGGAGAGTACGATACAGCAGGGTTGGTAGGCACAGTCCCCGCCCACAAAAAGCTCAGAGTCTAGAGGACTGGGCCAAAACTCATCAGTCCCCCCGTCGGAGCCGAATGACAGGAGTTTGGGGGCGCTTTCCAGACTGTTTGCTCCCTGGATTTCCCGCTGTGTCCAGACTGGGATCGAATCCCCTCGAATCTGGAGGGGAAAAACGGTTTGGGCCTCAGGGCTCGAGCCGTGCCCGTGAGCAACGTCACCCCAACTCGGTTTACGCAGCGACAGGTGCCCCTCCCCGATCTCAAAGAGCCGGCGCTCTGACCGCCACACGACAAAAGACGAGGAGAAGTCAAGCTCACGCTCATATAAAACTTTATAGCTCTGTGATTTTCTTTTCGTCTTTACAGAGGCCGAGGAGGGCAGGGTGGAATGAAAGGGGAGGGAAGTGAAAGGTGCCCGGCTCCCTTTTCCAAAAGGAACCTAGATCCTGAAAACTCGCGGGACTCGGGGACGGGAGCCGGCCGAGGGAGGGACGGGGTCATATCTCTCTGAGTCAGACTCGGGGGTTGGGTCCCGCCGCCCATCCTCAGATCCCACAGGAGCATCGACCGGCGGAGGGGGAGAGGGAGGGAGAGAGAGAGTGCGCGCGCGTGCGCGCGCCAGAGACAACTGTGGGGAGGAAAAGACGGTTGGGGATGGGGACAGCAGCGATTCTCTCTCAGTGAGAATACGCTCCCTGTAACGCTTGTCTTGACGGGAGGCTGCCCCGCAGGACGGTGAAGCGGGCTGTGGTCCTACCTCTCCCACTGACCTCAGCGGCATTGGACAGCCCAGATTCGAGCCTCCAGGGAGTCGGGGCTCTGCTGGCAAGAGGAGGGAACTCCGGGACCGGCACCGGACCCAAGGGTCCCAAATCCGACGACCCGGAAATGCGCTCTGGGCAGCAGGATCTTCGCTAGAGCGCTCCCAGCTCGCCCTCCACGGCCCGCACCATGACGTACAGCTCGGCCAGGCCCACCACGGAAGCCACGATCACCGCGGCCAGCACCCTCTGGGGCAGGGGAAGGAGGGGTTAGAGGAGGGCATCCTGCCAGCCGGGCCGGGAGTCCCCAGGATTATCGTTGCCCTGACGAGTTGCGAAGCAGCGTGACCTAGTGGGTAGGGCACGGGCCTGGAGTCACTCTGCTCTGTGACCTTGGGCGAGTCACTTAACCTCTGTGCCTCAGTCACCTCATCCATAAGATGGGGATTACAACCGTGAGCCCCACGTGGGATAGGGACTGTATCCACACTCATTAGTTTTGTATCACTACCCCAGCGCTTAGTACGGTGCCAGGCACATAATAAACGCTTAACAGATACCATAAAAAAAAAAAAGGGCCCGAAAGGTAGACTTCCACTCAGTCAGGAAAACTAGCACCCACTAGTTCCCCCGTCTAAGAGCTGGACAGCCTTCCCACCCTTTTCCTTTCGGACGGTCCCTCCCTCGTTGCCTGGCTCCCTCCCTCTCCGGCTCCCACCATCCTTACCGCCGCCATTTCTGTGAAGACGTACTGGCTTCCCAGGTAGGTGCAAGTAAACGCGGCCGCCACCGTGACGATGAAGTTGAAGACGGTGATAACCACGGCTTTCACCGACCTCACTTTGGTCGGGGGAAAGGAGGAGAGAGTCACGAGTGGACAGCTTCAGACTCACGGGTCTTTGGGAGAACTATGCAATCCTCATCCGGGGCCCGAGGTATCGATCGATCCCCCTTTCCCCCGGGGCCACTCCAGGTCTGCCCCGGATATGCGGCCTACCCGTTTTCTGGCCACCCTGGGCAGACACTCACCTTGCCTCCCTACGTCCACCAGAGTCCCAGTCTGTCTCGGGCCCTAGGAAGGAGAGGAGCGGACGTCAGGGCTTGATCCAACAGACCAACTCCAAGGCGGGTGCGGGCCGCTGCGGGGTCAGAGGTGATCTTCCGGTGCCCAGGACACGGACAGTCCACCTATTGTTGAACCCTTCCGACAGTAGCGTGGTAGTTAGCATCATAAAAGGCCATCTGTCGAGGGACCTGAACCAAGCTCGCTGTGGGCAGGGAACGGGGTCTGTCGATTCGGTTGTACTGAACTCTCTCCAGCGCTCAGTACAGTGCTCTGCAAACGGTAAGCACTCAATGAGCACCCTTGACGATGACGATGATGACGACGGACCACCCGATGAAAAACAGCAGGTAGTTCGTGAACTCCCCTTCTTCCCCATCTCCCAAGGCAGCCCTGATCCCCGTAAGCTCAGCCTGGAATCGAGGGGATTCTGTCGGCTTCCCGGGAGCGGCAGTCTGGTCAGGCCAAAGCTGCACATCCCTCAGCATCCACCAACCTGCCCCTATTTGGGCTCCTTGCTGGGCATCCTCTCACCTGGCAAGAGACATTCTGGGTAATCCGCCTATACTCCTCATTGGCGAGCCGCGCTTTGATCCGTTCAAGCCGGGCCACCAGTTCCGGGTTCTGAGGTGAGGGAACAGAGAGAGATGTAAAGTCTCTATCCTGGGTCCCGCTTCCTAACCAAGTGTCTAGTGCCGACACTCGCAGCTGATCCGGGAGCTCCCACCTCCCATCCCGGTGTTTGGGATACGCTCTTCCTACTTAGGGTTGCTCTCTGGCTCCCATTTCCTCTTCGTGAACTCGGGATCAAAAAAACCTTGGACCCTCCCCGCCTCAAAAGGACCTCTGAGCGTAATAGATACAAACGTGCCTTTGCTCTTAGGAGGAAGAGAGCTACGAAAATACCGTACGTACGAAGGTGTGAAATCATAGAAGAAACACAGCAAAGTTTAGCTACGTCACTCTTCACTCATCCCACCCGGCTTCCTTCGGAAGTGTTTAATTATCAGAGCTCTTTATGTTACCTACCCGGGGGGGCTTCACAACTTCGGGGAAGTAAATCTCGCTGCCTTCCAGGAGCTCGTGAAGGTACAGTGGGGAGCCTGGGAAGGGAAAGGGTCCAGAAATACATGATTTGGGAGTCGGCGACCGTAACAAAACCAACCCCATCTGGCGGGTCTCCTCTACTTGCTTTGTCCAGCTGAAGAATAAGATCTAAAACATGTAGTGCACTCCCCCTGCAAAACAATCTACTAATGACGGCATCGGTTTAGCGCTTACTATGGGTCAACCAGTGTTCTAAGCGCTGGGGTAGATATAAGATCATCAGGTCGGACACAGTCCCGGTCCTACTTGGGGCTTACCATCTTAATCCCCATTTTCTAAGTGAGGGAACTGAGGCACACAGAAGTGGAGGAGGTGAGCTCTCAGGAGGGCTTTGAAGAGGGCAAGAGAGTCAGTTTGGCGGAGGTGAGGAGGGAGGGCGTGCCGGGACCGCGGGAGGACGGGGGCCAGGGGTGGACGGCGGGATAGGCGAGGACGGGGGACGGTGAGGAGGTGGGCGGCAGAGGAGGGGGGTGGGCGGTAGAAAGAGAGAAGGGAGGTGAGGTAGGAGGGGGCGAGGGGATGGACAGCCTTGAAGCCCAGAGTGAGGAGTTTTTGTTTCGTGCGGAGGTTGACAGGCGACCACTGGAGGTTTCTGAGGAGGGGAGTGACAGGCCCAGGGCCTTTCTGTAGAAAGATGATCCGGGAGGCGGAATGAAAAATAGACTGGAGCGTCAAGCCAGAGCTCTGCACGACTGAAAGGAAGAGTGAGGCTCCGGGGTTAGGACAGTGCTCTGCACACAGTAAGCCCTCAATAAACACGACTGAATGAATGAAGGAGCGAGGCTCCGGGGTTAGTCCAGTGCTGGGCACATAGTAAGCCCTCGATAAACACGACCGAATGACGGAGAGAGGTTCCGGGGTTGGTCCAGTGCTGTGCACACCGTAAGCGCTCAATAAGTACGGCTGAATGAACGAATGGAGTGAGGCTCCAGGGTTAGGACAGTGCTGAAGCACACAGTAAGTGCTCCATAAATACGACTGAATGAATGGAGTGAGGCTCCGGGATTAGTCCAGTGCTGTGCACAGAGTGAGAGCTCAATAGAGATGATGGAATGAATGAATTAATGAATGGAGAGAGGTTCCGGGTTTAGTCCAGTGCCGGGCACACAGTGAGCGTTCAAAAAGACGACCGAATGAATGAATGGAGGAGTGAGGATCTGGGGTCAGTCCAGCGCTCTGCGTACAGTGTACGTCTCCACGGAGACGACGGAATGAACGAAGGAATGAGGGCCTGGGGTTAGTCCGGTGCTGCGCACACAGTAAGAGCTCAACAAAGATGATGGAATGAATGAATGAATGAATGGAGGCGTGAGGTTCCGGGTTCAGTCCAGTGCTGTGCACACAGTAAAAGCTCCATCAAGTCGACTGAATGAATAAATGAATGAATGAATGGAGTGAGGTTCCGGGGTTAGTCCAGTGCTGTGCACACAGTAAGAGCTCAACAAAGACGACGGAATGAATGAATGGAGTGGTGAGGTTCCGAGTTTAGTCCAGTGAGGTTCTGGGTTCAGTCCAGTGCTGTGCACACAGTAAAAGCTCCATCAAGTCGACTGAATGAATAAATGAATGAATGAATGGAGTGAGGTTCCGGGGTTAGTCCAGTGCTGTGCACACAGTAAGAGCTCAACAAAGATGACGGAATGAATGAATGGAGTGGTGAGGTTCCGAGTTTAGTCCAGTGAGGTTCTGGGTTCAGTCCAGTGCTGTGCACACAGTAAAAGCTCCATCAAGTCGACTGAATGAATAAATGAATGAATGAATGGAGTGAGGTTCCGGGGTTAGTCCAGTGCTGTGCACACAGTAAGAGCTCCACAAAGACGACGGAATGAATGGAGTGAGGTTCCGGGTTTAGTCCAGAGCTGTGCACACAGTAAGAGCTCCAGCAAGACGAATGAATGACTGCACGAATGGAGGCGTGAGGTTCCGGGTTTAGTCCAGCGCTGGGCACACAGTAAGAGCTCCAGCAAGTCGACTGCATCAATGAAGAATGAATGGAGTGAGGTTCCGGGGTGAGTCCGGTGTTGCGCGTAGAGTGAGTGCTGCATAAATAGGCCAGGGCGAGCAGGAGCAGGAGGAGGAGCAGCAGGAGCAGGAGGAGCAGGAGGAGCAGGAGCAGGAGGAGGAGGAAGCAGGAGCAGGAGGAGGAGCAGCAGGAGGAGGAGAAGGAGGAGGAGCAGGAGGAGGAGAAGGAGGAGGAGCAGGAGGAGGAGGAGCAGGAGCAGCAGGAGGAGCAGCAGGAGCAGGAGGAGGAGGAAGCAGGAGGAGGAGGAGCAGCAGGAGGAGGGGCAGGAGGAGGAGGAGGGGCAGGAGGGGCAGGAGGAGGAGGGGCAGGAGGAGGAGGAGCAGCAGGAGGAGGAGGAAGAGGAGCAGGAGGAGGGGGGCGGGTGTGGGTCCGTGCGGGAGGCGTCACCTGGGGCCCGGAGGCGCGGGAGCAGTTTGCGGAGCAGGGCGAAGGGCAGGAGGGCCCCGGGCCGGCGAGCGCTCAGCGCAGCGTGCAGCGCCTCCCGGTGGGGCCCGGCCTCCTCCAGGAGGGCCTCCAGCGCCCGGCCCAGCCGCGCGCCCGCCCGCACGCCGCCCTCCATCTCCCCCCCCCCGGCACGTGACCGGCGCCCCCGGCACGTGACGGGGTTCCCCGCCCGCCGGAAGGACCATAGAGACGAGGGGGGGGGGCGGGGGAGGGAGCGGGCCGGGGGCGCGAGGGCTTGTGGGGCGGGGGCGGAGCGGGGCCGGAGGGCGGAGGGCGGAGGGCGGAGGCGGCGCGGGCCATGGCGGGGTGCGGGGGCGGGCGGGCCTGGGCCGTGGCCGCGGGCGGCCGGCGCTGCTGGGCCGGGCTGCTCGCCGTCAGGAACCACCCCGGGGCTGTCGGGCGCGCCGCCGGACGCGCCGTCGGGGCCTTGGGCGCGCCGCCAAGGAGGACGCTGGCCTCCAGGTGAGGGTCCCTCGTCCCCTCCCTCGTCCCCTCCCTCCTAAAAACCGTGAGCCCCACGTGGGACGGTCTCGTGTCCCTGGATCCCCCCCATTTCCCTCCGCTCCTCCCCCTCTCCCTTCCCCTCAGCACCGTACTCGTCCGCTCATCTGGATAGATTTTCATCACCCTATTTATTTTGTTAAGGAGATGAACATCGCCTCGATTCTATTTATTGCTATTGTTTTAATGAGATGCGCATCCCCTTGCTTCTATTTACTGCCATTGTCTTTGTCCGTCCGTCTCCCCCGATTAGACCGCCAAAGGGCAGGGACCGTCTCCTATCTGTTGCCCACTTGTTCATTCCAAGCGCTTAGTCCAGTGCTCTGCACCTAGTAAGCGCTCAATAAATACTATTGAATGAATGAATGGAACAGTGCCCTGCACCAGCCCTTAATAAATACCTCCATTTGTTATCATTATTATTATGATGCTCTGCACCGGCGCTTAACGAATGCCAGCATCATTAGCATCATCATTATTATGCTCTGCACCGGCGCTTAACAAATACCCACCTTATTATTATTATTGTTGTGCTCTGCACCAGCGCTTCCAAATACCCACATTATTATTATTATTGTTATGCTCTGCACCAGCGCTTCCAAATACCCACATTATTATTATTATTATTGTGCTCTGCACCAGCGCTTAACAAATACCAACATCATTATTATTATCATTATTATTATGCTCTGCACCAGTGCTTACCAAATACCCACATTAGTATTATTATTACTGTGCTCTGTACCAGCGCTTAACAAATACCAACATCATTATTATTATCATTATTATTATGCTCTGCACCAGCGCTTAACAAATACCCACATTATTATTATTATTATTATTATGCTCTGCACCAGCGCTTAACAAATACCAACATGATTATTATTATCATTATTTTTATGCTATGCACCAGCACTTAACAAATGCCCACATTATTATTATTATTACTATGTGCAGAGCACT
Organism: Ornithorhynchus anatinus; assembly: GCF_004115215.2. NCBI lineage: Eukaryota > Metazoa > Chordata > Mammalia > Monotremata > Ornithorhynchidae > Ornithorhynchus > Ornithorhynchus anatinus. Next base: position 9,594,035 of record NC_041744.1, read on the forward strand.
GTTCTAAGCACTGGGCTAGATACAGGGTCATCAGGTTGTCCCACGTGAGGCTCACAGTTAAGCCCCATTTGACAGATGAGGTAACTGAGGCACAGAGAAGTTAAGTGACTTGCCCACGGTCACATAGCTGATAAGTGGCAGAGAATATTATTATTATGCTCTGCACAAGCGCTTAACAAATACCAACATCATTATTATTATCATTATTATTATGCTCTGCACCAGCGCTTAGCAAATACCAACATGATTATTATTATTATTATTATTATTATTATTATGCTCTGCACCAGCGCTTAACAAATACCAACATCATTATTATTATTATCATTATTGTGCTCTGCACCAGCCCTTAACAAATACCAATATTATTATTATTATTATTATTATCACTATTGTGCTCTGCACCAGCGCTTAGCAAATACCAACATTATTATTATTATTATTGTTATTATGCCCTGCACCAGCGCTTAACAAATACCAACATCATTATTATTATCATTATTGTGCTCTGCATCAGCGCTTAACAAATACCAACATTATTATTATTATTATCATTATTGTGCTCTGCACCAGCGCTTAACAAATACCAACATTATTATCATTATTGTCATTATTATTATTATTATTATTATTATGCTCTGCACCAGCGCTTAACAAATACCAACATTATTCTTATTCTTATTATTATCATTATTGTGCTCTGCACAAGTGCTTAACGAATACCAACATGATCATTATTATTATCATTATTATTATTATGCTCTGCACAAGCGCTTAACAAATACCTGCTCTCTCTACCCCCCCTTCACCTCTCCTCAGCTAAGCCCTCTTTTCCCCCCATTTCCCTCTGCTCCTCCCCCTCTCCCTTCCCCTCCCCTCAGCCCTTTGCTCGTCCGCTCAACTGGATATATTTTCATTACCCTATTTATTTTGTTGATGAGATGTCCATCACCTTGATTCTATCTATTTGCTATTGTTTTAATGAGATGTTCATCCCCTTGATTCTATTTATTGCTATCGTTTTTGTCTGTCCGTCTCCCCCGATTAGACTGTAAGCCCGTCGATGGGCAGGGATTGTATCTGTTACCGCTTTGTACGTTACAAGCGCTTAGTCCAGTGCTCTGCACATAGTAAGCGCTCAATAAATGCTATTGAATGAATGCCAACATGATTATTATTATTATTATTATTATTATTATTATTCTAAGTGCTGGGGGAGATCCAGGAGAATGAGGTGATCCCGCGTGAGGCTCCCAGTTTTCATCCCCATTTTATAGATGAGGGAACTGAGGCCCAGAGAAGTGAAGCGACTGGCCCACAGTCACCCAGCTGACAGGTGGCGGAGTCGGGATTCGAACCCATGACCTCGGACTCCCCAGCCCGGGGTCTCGCCACTGAGCCACGCAGGCTACTCCCTAAGCGAAGCGCTGTGGCCCCCTGGCAAGAGGCCGGGCTTGGGGTCGTCGGTTCTCCCCCCCACAACCCGCCTCCACCGCTTGGGCGTTGGGCGAGCCCCTTCGCTCCCCGGGCCTCAGTGGCCTCATCTGGAAAATGGGGATGAAGATCGCGAGCCCCACGGGGGACAACCTGCGGTGGGGCTGGGAGGGAGGATGAATACAGGGAGAAGGGAGTGGGACGAGAGGAAAGGACGGCTTAATCGGGGGCCTTAGCAGCCCTGTTCAAGAAAGCGCCTCTCACCCCGGGTGGGGAAGGGGCCTCGGAAAGGTGACCCTAAAAATAACTTGCCCCTCCCAAAGACGGTGACATTACTGTGAAAGGGGTTGGTGAGGACGAATCGCGTTGGAAGAAGAAACACCCCGTCCACTCGGTGCCGTTTTTCACGTCAGACTGCCCGGAGTTCAGAGAGCGAGAGCGCTGTTTCGGTCTGGCCGCGTCGCTTGAAAACAGAGCCAGGGAGTGATGGTGGTTAATTTTCTCAGTCATTCGTATTTATTGAGCGCTCGCCGTGTGCAGAGCACTGTACTAAGCACTTGGGAGAGTACGCTATAAGAGAGACATTCCCTGCCACAGCGAGCTTAATTCTAGCCCCTAGGCCCAACCTCTCGTCTGTCCCCCGTTGAAAACGTCGAGGCGCCAAGCCCGACTTTCTGGGGAAAGCTCAGCTTGCCGTAATTGAGGCTGTTGAGGAAAAGCCATCCCTGGACCGCGAGGGGTCTCTCCCGCCCACCCAGCCCGCTGCCACCCCAGAGAAACTGAGGCGCGCGAGTTCTTTTTCTCCAATTCAGAAACCGACCGGAGGGCAAGGTGTTGGAGACCGTCGGCGTGTTCGAGGTGCCAAAGCAGAACGGGAAATATGAAACGGGTCAGGTGAGTGCTGGAGGTGGGGATGGGGGCTGGGGGTCTGTCTGAGGCTTGTCTCCCGCGAGGGCGAGAAGGCCGTATCTGTAGCAGCAGGAGAAGTGAATCGATCGATCGTTTTTATCGAACGCTTACTGAGTGCCGAGCACTGTACTCAGCGCGTGGGAGAGGACAGTGTAACGGACGCTTTCCCTGCCCGCAACAAGCTAATGAAGGTATTTATTGTGTACTCGACGCTTGGGACAAGTACAAGATACCTGCCTGCCTTCAAGGAGCTGACCCTCCAACGGACGAGACGGACAAGCGGATTTACAGGTCGGGGCGTGAGAACCCCGAAATTGACTGGACTTGCCTTCCTTAGGGGTCACCCAGCTTAGCGCCCTGCCCGGGGAAGGAGCAGAGCGGTGGGTAGCGGATTTTAATAAGTAATAATGTGGGTATTTGTTAAGCGCTTACTATGTGCAGAGCACCGTTCTAAGCGCTGGGGGAGATACAGGGTCGTCAGGTTGTCCCACGTGAGGCTCACAGTAAAAATCCCCGTTTTACAGATGAGGGAACTGAGGCACAGAGAAGTAAAGTGACTTGCCCACAGTCACACAGCTGACAAGTGGCAGAGCGTCTGGCACTTGATTATGCCCCGGAGGGGGCTGAGCAGACCCCCGGGCTCACGCCCTCCAATCTGCCTGCTCACAGCTGAGCGCTCGCTCTCATCCTCATCCACCAAAAGGCCTGAGCCGGGAACAGGCTTATTTCGACTGTCAGCTTGTTGCGGGCAGGAAATGCGTGTTCGCTGTACTCTCCCAAGAGCTCACCACAGTGCTTTGCACACAGGAAGCGCTCAGTAAATACGATCGAACGAAGGAGTGTCGAGGCCCAGCTTCAGGAGGGGTTTAGAGGGAAAAGGTGCCCAATATTAATCTATCTACTCAGGCGGGCAGAGTAGAAGACGTACACAATACACAAACATTGCCTTCTAGGCTGGCACAGTCCCGATCTACTGCCTCTCCATTACAGGAACCTAGTAACCCCGGTATTTATTAAACGGTTTCTCTACACTTCGCTGAGTGTAGAAGTCGATCCAAGGTAATGAGATCGGGTCACCGTTCTCGCCCCCCTGGGTTTACAATCTTCTTAACGTCTCCCCCCCACCCCCACTTTTTAGAAATTAAGGATATTTGTTATCCCTCCTTAGCGGATCCTGTTGTGACCTCCACCAGTTCTTGCTGGGGTTAAGGGAAGCAGCATGGCCTAGCAGATGGAGCACGAGCCTGGGAGCAGGAGGACCTGGGTTCTAATCTTAGGTTCTGCTACTTGTCTACCAGGTGGCCCGGAGCAGGTCATTTCACTTCTCGGTGCCTAGTTCCCTCTTCTGTAAAATGGGAATTAAGACTTTGAGCCCGAGGTGAGACGGGGACTGTGTCCAACTCCGTAATCTAGTATCTACCCCAGCACTAGTACAGCGCCGGGCACACAGTAAGCGCTTAGTAAATATTTAAAAAATACTATTAAGGAAACAAAAAGCGGAACAAAGAAGACCCCACCAGGTAAGCTCCCTCAGGGTCTGCTGCCGTCTCGGTCTTCGCTGCCCTCTAGACTTGTAAGCTCGTGGCGGGCAGGGAATTTGTCTACCGATTCTGTTCTGTCGTACTCTCCCGAGCGCTTAGCACAGTGCTCTGCACGCAGTAAGCGCTCAATAAACGCGATCGGTTGATCGATCCGCCACCCACGTCAACCAGCCGTTTTCCACATTCCCGCTCGGTCCGTTCGCCTCGCGAGTCGCCCGGGGAGTGTGTCTACCCACTCTGCTGTGCTCGCCCAAGTGCTTAGCACGGCGTTTCGCACACAGTAAGGACTCAAATGCCATCGATGATGAGGGGGATGCCTTTAAGCCTTCACCGCCGATTGCAGGGCTGCAGCGGGCAGGAGAGGAATCTCTTTTCGTTATCTGTTTTCCGTTTGCTTTTCATTTTTAGTCTTTCTCGATGTAGTCCGCAGGGGCGGGAGCGGTCGAAGGGCACAGCCCAGAGGGATGGCGAGAATCCTCGCCCTGACTACAGAAGACGGGATGTAACTGTGGGAAGGGAGCACTTGGGTGGGAGTAGCCGGGCCCGTTACAAAGCATGTCGAAGAGGAAAATGCGGAGGGAGGCGGCGCCGGAAAACCAGGTCGTTTGCGGGTGTAGGCGGGGAAACTGAGGGAGGGTAGGATGTGCGGGAGGAACCCAGCCCCCTCCCGGGCTGTGAGTGCCCCTCTGCCTTTCGGCCGCGGGACCCTCCTAACCCTGGAAGGGTCGTGGTGACCCCTCGCCTCCATCCCTCTTCCTTCCCCTCGCAGCTCTTCCTTCACAGTGTGTTCGGATACCGGGGCGTCATCCTGTTCCCTTGGCAAGCCAGGCTGTACGACCGGGACGTGGCGTCCGCGGCTCCGGAGAAGTAAGCTTCCCCGCCTCGTCCGTTTCTGGAGAGCTCCTTCGGGGAGCGGGGCCGGTCCGGCGCAGCCGGGAGGCTTGGGCAAAGGGCGGAAACTAATTGCAGATCTCCTGGCAAACTCTACTGCACCAGACCCTTCTGTGGGGAGCAGAACGGGCCGGGGACCTGACTGCCGTGGGGCGGAGGGCCGACGGAACAACAGCTCCCTGCGGGTCCCTCGGTCAGGAATATGTCGTTATATTACACTCTCCGAAGCGCTCCGTACAGTGCTCTGCACACAGTAAGCGCTCCATAAATACGACTGAACGAACCAACTCCCCGAAGGGGCCCTCCAGCTCCAGTGTTCCGGCTCCCGAGCTGTCTCCCCGTTAGCTGCCGAGTTGTTCTCGGTGTCGGACCGGTCTCGGACCCGCGTTAATTCCATTCCGCCCGTCTTAGAGCCGTGCGTTTTCAGGGGGCCTGGGCAACGGGAGAGACCGTGGCTTCGGGAGACTGTGTCTCCGGTTCTGGGTGACCGTCTTCTAAAGAGCTGAGGATGGGGCATTGGGCCGTGGTTGGGGAGGGCCGGGGAGGGCCAGAGAAACTCCCACTGGGTCCTGCCGAGAGAAGGAAATGTTAAAGGCCGCGGGTCAGTGGTCCAGAGAAACCAGGGAGGTGGATGGTCATTCTCTCTGCTCCCACCTCCCTAGAATAGAAATTTATACTAATGGCTGTCTCAACGTCTAGACTCTAAACTTGTTGTGAGTGGGGAACGTGTCTGCTTGTTATATCGTACTCTCCCAAGCGCTTAAGTACAGTGCTCCGCAAACAGTAAGCGCTCAGTAAATACGACTGACCGACCGACTGCCTGACTAGAGGCCGATCTGGCTCTGGGCTGGCCCCGGCATTTCAGGAACCTCCCAGAAGGTCCAATCTGGCCCTGCCCGGTCTAATCCCTGAGGACCTCTTGGGCGTCGGGTTCCTCGGGCCGACGATGGAGCGCAGACCGCTCCCGCCTCTCCCGTGTCTCTTCTGGGTCGGAGGCAGCGTGAGCTCCCGTCGGCCGGATTGGGAGGTGTCCCTGTACCAGAGAGCTCTGTCCCCACCCCCGGCCCCAGCCACGGGCAGAGGATCGGGCCCGGGGCTCCCTTCTCACGCCAGCCAGGAGATGAAGAAGGTCCTGTCAGTTGGGGGTGGATGGTAGGGCTTCAATCTGGCGGGGGGCATTATCCCGCCCCGGCGGCATCTTGCGACGGAGCCAGCCTCCGGCGGTGGCGGGGGGGGGGCCGGGGGAGAGGGCAGAGGGAGATACTGCTTTTCTCCTCTTCTCCCCGGATGGATGTCAGGTACCCGCAACGCACTCAGGCCTCTGTCTCTTCCCCACAGAACGGAGAACCCAGCCGGCCACGGCTCCAAAGAGGTCAGAGGCAAAACCCACACGTACTACCAAGTGCTGATTGATGCCCGGGACTGCCCATATATAGTAAGTGACGGAGGGCGGTGGGGCCCAGGGCCTCCCCAGCTCGTGACAGGTTGAGCGGGGAGGACGAAGAGCGTGGGGCTTCCTTCCCCCCACCCCCGCGGCGGCTGGTCTCTGGGAGAAGCCGAGGGTCCCTGGCAGAAGTGGGCCGGCGGGACAGGGGCCGCTCCCCAGTGGAGCCGGCCGGCCGGGGCCCGGGCAGGCGACGGAGTCCCTGAGCGAGTCTCCTCCTGTCCCAGTCTCAGAGGTCTCAGACGGAAGCGGTGACGTTTTTAGCCAACCACGATGACAGCCGGGCCCTCTACGCCATACCGGGTGAGTGTTCGGGGGGTGCGTCGGGGTCCCTCGCTCAGCAAGGGAACGCGGACCCTGGGAGGTTGGGAGTGACGGAGCGCGGAGGCGGGGTGGGCCGGAGCAGGATACGTTGGGGGGTGGGAGGGGTGGGGCAGATTTTCATCCCGGGTGAGTTAGCTAACCCTACCACTCAGAATCTACTTCCTTCTGGCCCCCAAAGCCTTGGGCACGTTAGTGCTTTTCCTCCTCCTCCCGCTCGGCATATCTCTGGATCTGAGGCTGGGGAGAAGAGCCTCCCTGGATCTCTCACTTGCTCTGTGGCCCCTCTCCTGGCCTCTCGCCCGAAGATCTCAGTGGCCCTGATTTCTGGCCCTCCTCGCCTCTCCCCAGGACTAGACTACGTCAGCCACGAGGACATCCTCCCGTACACCTCCACGGACCAGGTGCCCATCCAGCATGAGCTCTTTGAGCGGTTTCTCCTCTTCGACCAGACGAAAGGTGCCCGTCCCGGCCCGGGGGCCCCGTCCTAAGAGGGGGGCGTCCGCCTCTAGAGCCTCTGCGGGGCCGGAAGCGGGCTCTCTTGGCCTGGGCCCTTTCAAGGCCTCAGGTCCCGGGCGCCCCACTCCAATCCAGAGTAGAAACCACGCGATCGGGTCTGACGGGAAAGGCAAGGGGCCCGAGGGGCGATGAGAAGAGCTGAGCCACTTCTCGAGGGAGGAGTGGGGCTGGTTTCCCTGGAGAAGCCCCGGTGGGTCGTCTGGAGGTGGAGCCCCGGAGCCGGGCATCCGTGTCGCCTCCCCATTCGCCATTTTTGCCCTGCCTCCTCCTCTTCCCCTCTCAGCTCCCCCTTTTGTGGCCCGGGAAACTCTGCGAGCCTGGCAGGAGAAGAACCACCCGTGGCTGGAGCTGTCAGACGTGCACCGAGAGACCACGGAGAACATCCGCGTGACCGTCATCCCCTTCTACATGGGCATGAGGGTGCGTCTGGTCGTCCCCCCCACCCCCGTGGCAGAGCAGAGACGGTTTGGTGGAGAAATGGGCGGGCGGCAGGGGCCCCAGTGGAGGGAGGCAGGTTGACCTGGGGAGAGGGTGACCAGGTGGATTTGGCTGGAACAGATGTGCTGCCCCTCGCCCTCACGGTAGCCGAAGTCTTCGAGTTTAAGAAGCACCCGCAAAGTGCGGTGCGTTGGGTCGAGGAAAGTTCAACGGGAGCCAGGTTCCCTGCCCACCAGGAACTTACACACTAACGTGGGAGGCAAGACGGAAGAATATGGGCAAGCCACGGAATCCAGATAAACGCCTGGACCATTCATTTGCATAGACGCCTCCTTAGGCCGGGCGTAAATGTCAGCGGCCGTTGGGCGGAGCGCCAGGCCCTCGCTTTCCCGTCCCGTCCCGCCGAGAACCAACCACGGAGGAGCCTCCGTCCTCGGGGCTGCCGACGGGAAGAGCCGGCCGCCCCGGGGTGTGGACAGGCTTTGCGGGAATCCTGAAACGTAGCCGGCTAGCATGGTGTAACCTCCCTGTGTTTTCCTTTCCAGGAAGCCCAGAATTCCCACGTCTATTGGGTGAGTCCCTCTCTTTCTGGAAAACTGTCTCCTCCCCGGCTCTGGGGCTGCCGACTCTGAGCTCGACTGTGGGCCGGGGATGTGTCTGGTTATTGTTCTGTTGTACTTTTCCAAGTGCTTAGTACAGTGCTCTGCACACAGTATGTGCTCAATAAATACAATTGAATGAATGAATGAATGGTGGGAGGATCTGGGGGTGGAGGAGTGGGGGAAGGGAGAAGGGAAGGTCAGCTTTCGGTGGGTGGGAGCCGGTTAGTGGGCTAGCCTGCTGCAGCTGACGCCGCCTAATTCCCCCCAACCCCTCTTCCTGGCAGTGGCGCTACTGTATCCGCCTGGAAAACCTGGACAGCGACGTGGTGCAGCTCCGGGAACGGCACTGGAGGATCTTCAGCTTGTCCGGCACCCTGGAGACGGTCCGGGGCCGGGGCGTGGTGGGCAGGGTGAGTGTGGACCGCCCCGCCTCAGGGTCTCCTTGGTGGGGAGATGTGGAGGGGGAGGGAAAGGGGTCCCTGCCCACTTGGAGGAGAAGAGCCGGGCGGGAGGGCCCAGCGGCCCGCCTGATTCCCGAACCGTGCCTCCGTCAGCGCCGGGGAGGCCGGGCCCGGTAGCCCTCGAGAGTCGGCGGGCCCTGGGGCCCGTGGTAGAGCCGCGGGGCCGCGGAACCTGCAGATCACAACCACGGGGCCTGGGGAGGGGAAGGCGAAAGAAGGTAGACGATCCCCGCTCTAGCCTTAAGAGCAGGCGCCGAAACAACGTGCTCTAGAGGAAAGAGCGGAGGCCTCGAGTCCGAGGACCTGGCTTCTAATCCCGGCTCCGCCGCTCGTCTGCTGCGCAAGTCATTTGACTTCTGTGCCAGTCTCCTCTTCTGTAAAATGGTCATTCAGTCCCTGGTCTCCATCCCTGCGAAACTGAGCCCCGTGTGGGCCGGGGACCGTGCCTGACCTGATTATCTTCTACCCGCCCCAGCCCTCAGCATCGCGCTTGGCACGACGAAAGTGCCTAACGCAGACATCATCATCATTACCATTATCGATCATACTGATAATCATAATGAGAACCGGGTCCCGCGGCCCCGGCCCGCTGCCTCGGTTGCCCCGGCCTGCGGGGCGCGAGCCTCGCTGACCTACGCCCTCCTCCCGTCTCCAGGAGCCCGTGTTATCCAAAGAGCAGCCGGCCTTCCAGTACAGCAGCCACGTCTCCCTGCAGGCCTCCAGCGGACACATGTGGTGAGTCGGCTCGTTCCGGCCTCCTCCTCCCCCCTCCCCGCGACAGAGCGCGGCTCGGCACGGCCTCCTCGCCCTTCCCACGGCCACGTCCCCTGGCTCCCACCCACCCGGTCGGTCCAGACCCACGGGCGATGGGGGGAGCCGTTGCCGTGGACTCCGGCCGGGGCGGGCCGAGGGGGCCGCCGGGCTCCTTGGGGTCTCGGCGTCCTAGGAGGCGGCGGGCCCCGAGAGCCGTCCGTGAGGCCTCGGTTTGGTCCCGTTCCGCCACCGCCTCCGGCTCGCCGGGTCTCTCTCCAGGTGCCCCGTCGGCTCGTCTGAGGTCCCGGGCCCACGAACGACCCGCTCTCGGGGTCTCCGCCTCCTCTTCTGAGCGCGGTCGGCCCCGGGGGCTAGGATTTTCGTTCCAGGTCGACGCGGGCCCGGGACCTGGAGAGCGGTGGTATCCTACCGAGCCCCCGCTGGGTGCGGAGCGCTCCGGCTACGTCTCATTGGCTACTTACTGAGGCGAGCCCTTCCGTGTGGCCACAGCCGTCGCTGGCATCCGAATGGAAGCGGATGGAAAGCCCAGTTCACGTTGCTAAGCCGGACCCGGGGGGGATGGGGTCCCGCGGTCGGCCGGGCCCCGAGGGAAGGGGCGGAAGGCTCTCCCCTCCCTCCCTCAGCTGGCTCCTCTCTGTCGGACAGGGGCACGTTCCGCTTCGAGAGGCCCGACGGTTCCCATTTCGACGTCAGGATCCCTCCCTTCTCCCTGGAAAGCAATAAGGATGAGAAGACACCCCCCTCTGGCCTTCACTGGTAAAATGGCTGGAGCCCGACCGGCCCCCGGCCCCGGGGGAGCCGGCACGGGGAAGGGGAGGCTCCGGACGTTGGCTCTAAGAGTCCATCCCCCCGGCGCTCCTCCGGGGCCGGCTCCCCGGGCCGCTCGGCTCAGAAGTGGGCCTGGCAGGGGAGACGGGAACGGGCCCTGCGTAAGCTCGGGGCCCCTCCTCGGTCGCCCCATTCTGGAACGGGAGCTTTGCTCAATAAAACAGCGCATGCCCAGCCGCCAACTCTTTCTCCTGCTCTCTGGCCCCGGGGCCAACCGGCGGAGGCTCCCACCCGAAGGGCCGGAGCGGGGCGGGCCCGGCCCGGGCCCCACAGGAGAGAGGGGACAGGCCGGCTGTAGTCCCGTCAACTCTGGGAGACGCAGGGAGGGAGGGGGGCGGGAAGCTCGGCAGCGGAGCCGTTTCGGCCCTCGCGGTCTCCTCCTGCTGAGACCTGCCCTCCCCCTGCTCCGGTCTCCTAGGCCCAGGGGGGCGGTGGAGGAATCGAGAGGAGGTGGGGAAAGAAGAGTGACGGAGGGAGGGCCTGGGACCCCCCCTCCCTGCATAGCTTTCCTGGGGCAAGAGGAGCCGTTCGATGTTCGGGAAGGGAAGCGGGCCTCAGGGCCCTGCCCTCTCCGGCTCCTGACCGGAACAGTGGCCACCCCGGGAAGAGGACACCAACGCCAAGACCGGGTCACGGTTCAGTAGAAAGTCTTTTATTAAAAATTAGTGTTCCATACCCATCGGCTGTGCCGATCACGGAGCGAAACAGTACGTCTGTCGACTGAAAAGAGAGCCATCGATCAGCCGAAGCGCCCCGGCGCGGCCCGAGAGCCGAGCTGGAGCCGAGCCCGCTCCCTGAGCCCCCCCCCGCCCGGAAGGAACCGGTGACGGGAAGCGTTGCGAGCGGGCCGACCCGCCGGCTTCCGCCCCCGGCTCCCGGCCGTCTGACGGTCACCTCGAACGGCAGCTTAGCGGAAGGTGATGGCGCCGATAGCTCCAAACGAAACCCAGACCCCCGCCGCCGCCTCTCGACTGTCCGATCGCGGCCCATTCCCCGCGGCCTCCGCCCCGTCTCCCTTTGGCCGCTGAGACCGGAAAGGCTGAGGGTCATTGGGAGCAGAGGGGGGGGCCCCACGGACGTCCAAGCACCGTGGCCACGGCTAAGATCCGGGCCATCCGGGCCCGAGGCCCGCCGCTCTACGTGTCTGATCGAAGAGTAGCAGCTGGGGTCCTCCTGCCCCGAGAAAGCTGATTGTCGGAAGACTGTCACCGCCCCCGGGCTCACGTCGAGCGGGAGAGGGGTGGGAGGGAGGGGGCTCGCGAGCACAGACGGCGAAGCCGCCCGACGGCCACGAGACGGAGACGGAAGCTCCGGACGGCAAGGGGAGGCCGAAGCCCGAAGACTACAACCAGGCTCCGCGCTTCGACATTTCAAGTCTCACACCGGTGCAGAAGGAATAAAAAATATACGCGGGATGCTCTGTACTAAATGATCAAAACCGGAGCCGGGGATCGCAATTTCTAAAAAATACAATCTCAACCTTCACCCTTCGACGACCCTCCCTCCTCTCCGGCCCCGGGGCGGTAGGGAGCCCGGCCGAGCACTGGAGCCTCAAAATAGCTCTCCGAACATGGGGCGGTCTGAGTCCGGGCTCTGAGCGCTCCCCTCTTCCCCTCCGCGCGGCAGGTTGCTCCGTTCTGTGTCCCGAAGCCTCGGCCCAGGCCAGACCGGCAGGAACAACCGGTCGGCAGAGCCCGCCCGTCGTCCGAGGGCTAGAAGCCCACATTCTGGACCGGAACGTTAAGAGGCCTCTTGGCCACCTCCCTCGTCCTCTCTCGCCCGGGGAACGGTCCAGCTGCGGCCCTAACCCCGAGCCCGCCGGGGCCTTCGCCGACGCCGGCCGAGCGGCGGTAACCAGCGGTCGTACCGCCCTGCGGGGCGGCCGTCGTGCCGACTCCGCTTGCCGGGGTGACCGAGCCAACTCCAAATCCTAAGAATGCAAAGCTGCCCCATCCCTCGTGAGGGCCCAGAAACAGAGGAGCAAAACCCACAAGCCCCACAGCCCCGTCCGGGCCCCGCCGCGCTCCCTGGACCCAGGCCCGAGCCAATCCCGGAACGGAAGCCTTCCTCGCCGGACACTCCCGTGACCACGGGCAGGGAGAGACCCCGTTCTCCGGATCGGCCCGCGCCGGGGGCCGCTGACACCAAACTCGGCGGCCGACGGTGAGTTTGCCCTCCGGCCCCCTCGGGCACGATGCCGCAAACCCTATCTCCTTCTGGAGCGACTCCCCTGCTCTCGCCGGCCACCGGCCTCGCCAGCTACCGCCCAAGGGTCCTTAGAGTCTGCCCGGTTCTCCCACCTGCTCCAGTGGAGGGTTAAATCTAAGACAGCGGCGCGGGGGGGAGAGCAGTCGACGACGGCAGTGCCAGGGGCCGGACGGATCCATCTCCCTCCAGCTCCGAGCCGGTCCTCACCGCCCCGTCTGCGTTCTCGGTCGCAGGGTTTTGCCACGGGCTCCCTAATTTCCTTCCAAAACCACAGCCTGGTTCCCTTGAAGAACCAAGTCATTCCGCACACTCTCTCCCCCAGGGCGGGCGTCGGAATCTGGCCTCTCTCGGCACCTCCCCGCCTCGGACCCGGTAGCCGTCCTGGCCCCCGGTTGCGCCCAGGGGTTGGGAGAACTCGGGGCCTCCCTGCCCCGGCTCCGCCTCTCGAGGGGGAAGGGGTTGGGAGCGGAAGACGGCCGGCTCGGAGAGGTCTGGGCCCCTCCCTCCATTAGCCGGTGGGACTGGTGAGGCCGCCCGGGGCAGAGGCTGGCGGGTCCCGAAGGGCTTTTGAGAAAGGGCAGAGTGCGGGGAGAGGCCAGCTCTCTAGGAATCCCCAAACTCCGCACTGCCCGCGGGGCTGGGATGCCCCGAAAGGATAACGGGAAGCCCCGGATTCTCTTAGCTTCGATTAAAAGATTCCAATCCCGAGCTACAAAACCCAGTAAAATCGCTTTTTATAAACACTCGATTCTCCCCACCCTACCCTACGAGGGTTGTTCAGAAAAATGGGTGTCTGAGGAGCCCTGCCCCCCCCAAGAGAGAGGGCTCCCCAAGCTCCACTCTCTGGCTCTAGGAGGCGGATCGCCCAGCCCGGGGAGGAAAGGAGGGGAGGGAAAAAAACCCCACGCTGTAGTGTATTCTAAATAAGGATCTGGGAAGCCGGCAGCCCCTCCGGGGGCCCGAGCGGCCGGATCAGGAGAGAAAAGGGGAGGCCGGCCCCGTCCGGAGAGGGCCGGGGGCCGGATGAAAGCGGGGATAAGAAGTCGGCCACCTACCCGTCCCCCGTCCTCAGCGGCGTTACCTCGGAGCGTGCCCTCGCCCGGTCCCTGGGCTCAGCACCGGGGCGGGACCCCCCCGGCGGGGACACCGACAACTGAGGTGCCGAGGTCCGCAGCCTGCCGGGGGGGACCGGAGGGGCCGGGGGCGGGAGGCCAGGGTGGCCGCCCGGTCAGTCGCGGTGGGCGGACTGGTGGCCGAGCTGCCGGTCGTCGTAGGTGCTGTACCGCTTGACGTGGATCCGGCGGACCCGCTCGCGGAGCTCCGAGGCCTCGTCGTCCTCGCTGGCCCCGGCGGCCTGGCTGCGGCTGCGGCTGGTGGCCTCCAGGAGCGAGTTGTCGGGCACCCGCGGCGTCTCGTACAGCAGCACGTTGAGCGTCTCCTCGTAGATGCGCGCCTCGGGGAACTCCACCTGCGGGGGGCCGGCGGGGCCGGGGGAGCGGTGGGCTCAGGGCCGGCGGGGCCCCGGCTCAGCCCCCGCGCCCCTCCCCAGTCTGGAGAGGGGAAACGGGGCCCGGAGCGGGGCGACGGGCCGCGAGCCCCGGCGGCTTGCTCCCGGCCCTTGGTAGACGCTACCGGGGAAGCAAGTGGTACGGGCAGAGGTCATCCGTAAAGGGGGGCTCGAGACTGCGAGGCCTAAGTAGGACAGGGACCGTGTCCAACCTGATTTAACTCGTATCGACCTCAGCGCTCGGTACTGGATGTGGCACACCGGAAGCGTTTAACAGAAGCCATACCAAAAAAAAAAAATAAACTGCTACTCCACCACCACTTGCTTGCTGGACAACCTTAGCTGGGGCATTTAAAAAAACTGAAGCCCAGGGAAGTTATGTGTAAAATGGGGTTTAAATGCCCGTCCTCTCCTCCCCCTAGACCGTTAGCCCCATATGGGCCAGGGATCGTCCAAGTGGACGATCCTGTGTCTACCCCGGTGTTGGGCTCGTAGTAAGTGCTAAACGAATACAATGATTACGCCTGGGCTCCCTGCCTCCCCTTACGCCTAGCCTCCAAAAACTGGGCAGAACCCCCCCTGCCCCACCAATCTAGGGTGTGGTCTCTCCCTCCCTGCCCAGCCCCACCTCTGCCTGGGATGATTTTAGTCGGATGGGCTCCAGCCCCCGGTTCTCTGACGGATTAACAGCTTCACACAGGTTTAGGAATAAACACAATCCGCTAACCAGCCCCACCCGTCCCATAAATAACGGAGGAAAAACACAACGCGCTTCATTTTCGGGAGCTGATCGTCCAGGCCCCGTATCTCCTCTTTACACCCTCTTGTGCCTGCCTCCTTCCTGGTCTCTCCACTGCTCGGGGCAAACGCCACCGAAGAGCGGGAAGGGGTCCGAGGGAAGGGGAGCAATACGCAGACCCCGGCTAGCTTGTTCTCCGTGAGCAGTCCCGAGAGAAGCCCGGCACGGGGAAGGCTGAGGCTGAGTGAGAAAATGAGGCTAAGCCGGTCCCGAGGAGGCCAACCCCCGGGCCGGACGGCTCCCCGCCGGCCCAGTACCTTGGTCTGCTTCTTCTCGGTGGCGTAGACGATGGAGGTGCAGCAGACCTCGGCCAGCTTCCGGCCCTGCCCGTAGAAGGACCAGCAGCAGATCTCGTCCCCGATGACGTCCTTGATGAAGCTCACGCGCCCGTTGAAGCGGAGCGACAGCTTGTCAAACAGCTCGATGTTCTTCAGCAGGTGGTCGTCCGAGTTGCTGAAAGGCAGCGGGGGGGCCCGGGGAGGAGGGAGGTGAGGCCCGGGAGGGGGAGAGGGTCCGCGGCGGGGAAATGGACGGGGGACCGGCCGAGGCCCGCCATCCCTACCTGGTGTAGGAGTACTTGTTGTTACTCCGGTTATACAGCAGCTTCACCACGGGCTGTGGGGACGGGAGGGAAGGGGAGAGGGTGAGGCCGGGGCGGGCCGGTCCACCCTGCGCTGCCCATTCATTCATTCAATAGTATTTATTGAGCGCTTACTATGTGCAGAGCACATAAACGCTTGGAATGAACAAGTCGGCAACAGACAGAGACAGTCCCTGCCGTTTGACGGGCTGACGGTCTGATCGGGGGAGATGGACAAGAACAATGGCAATAAATAGAGTCGAGGGGAAGAACATCTTGTAAAAACAATGGCTACTAAATAGAATCAAGGCGATGTACATTTCATTAACAAAATAAATAGGGTAATGAAAATATATCCAGTCGAGCGGACGAGTACGGTGCCGAGGGGATGGGAAGGGAGGGGGGAGGAGCGGAGGGAAATGGGGGGACAAGAGGGTTAAACTGCGGAGAGGTGAAGGGGGGGCGGTAGAGGGAGAAGGGGAGCTCAGTCTGGGAAGGCCTCTCGGAGGAGGTGAGCTTTAAGTAGGGCTTCGAAGAGGGGAAGAGAATGAGTTTGGCGGAGGTGAGGAGGGAGGGCGTTCCGGGACCGCGGGAGGACGTGGCCCGGGGGTCGACGGCGGGATGGGCGAGACCGAGGGACGGTGAGGAGGTGGGCGGCGGAGGAACGGAGTGTGCGGGGTGGACGGTAGAAAGAGAGAAGGGAGGAGAGGTAGGAAGGGGCGAGGTCATGTAGAGCCTCGAAGCCTAGAGTGAGGAGTTTTTGTTTGGAGCGGAGGTCGACGGGCAACCACTGGAGGTGTTTAAGAAGGGGAGTGACAAGTGCCCAGATCGTTTCTGCAGGAAGATGAGCCGGGCAGCGGAGTGAAGAATAGACCGGAGCGGGGCGAGAGAGGAGGAAGGGAGATCGGAGAGAAGGCTGACACAGTGGTCTAGCCGGGATATAACGAGAGCCCGGAGCAGTATGGTAGCCGTTTGGGTGGAGAGGAAAGGGCGGATCTTGGTGATATCATAAAGGTGAAACCGGCAGGTCTCGGTAACGGATAGGATGTGTGGGGTGAACGAGAGAGACGAGTCAGAGACGACACCGAGATTGCGGGCCTGAGAGACGGGAAGGGGCCCGCTCCGTGCCCCCCGCCCCCCCGGGCCACCGGTGACCTTGGTGGAGGACTCGATGAGCCGTTCCTCCTCCTTGGGCGACGTGATGATGGGAATGGTGCACACGGGCTCGTACGAGTCTTTCTTGTCCTGGAGGGGAGGGTGAGGTCAGGGCGGCTGCCCGGGCCCCTCGCCCTCCTCCCGGGCCCGCCGCGGGTCACCCCGTCCCTACCTGCAGCGCTGCCTGGCAGGTGTCCACCAGGCCCTGGATCAGGTAATACTTGGCCTCGGCCATCAGCTCCCTGATCTCCTGCCGGCTCGAGGGCAGGGCGATGGTGTCGTCCCGGAGGTAATTGAGGATGGCGCCGAAATGCTTGCCGCAGCGGTCGATGAGGATCCAGCCTGCGGGGCCGCGAGATCCCGGCCCGTCGCGTGTGAGCGCCGCCCCTCCCGCTCTCCCCGCCCCGCCGAAGAGGCCCGGCCCGTCACGCGGCCCCGGCCCGGCAGCGTCTACCGCCGTCCCCGGGATGAGACCCCGGCCCGGCGGCCACCAGCGCCCGCCTCTACCGCTCCTCCCCGTTCTCCGATTGGAGAAGTCGAGGTTCAGGGCAGGGAAGGGACTGGGCCGAGGTCACAGATTGGCTTCCCGGTGGCCTCTCTGAGCCTAGGGCGTCCCGGGAGGACCGGAGGGGGCAAGGCTCCCCACCGACCCTCACGTTCAGCAGCCACCCGTCGACCCCAGTCCCTCCCAGGAAGGGTCCGGCGGTGGCCGCTGAGCTCCCCGGCCGCCGCCGGGCGTCCGCCGGCCCCTGCCTCTGCCCCCCGCGAGCCCCGGCGTCCGTTCCCCGGGGTCCCGCCTCACCCTCCTTGTCCGTGAGCACCTCCATCCGCCCGCTGAACATGGCCTTGAGCATGGTGTCGTGCCGCGTCAGCACCCGCACCGTGGTGTAGTAGAGCGAGCCGCCCACGTTCAGCTGGACGTACTTGTTGCCCAGGCCCCGGCCGCGCGGGCCGCCGGCCTTGGGCTTGGCCCCCGCGGCCGGGCCCAGGCCGCCCAGGCCGGTGTCTCCGGACATGTCCCGCTGCAGGTAGATGACCACGCGGCAGGAGGTGGGTCTGGGCAGCTCCGCCGTGGTGGAAGGCGTCACGGGGAAGCAGCTGGCGGCGGCCAGAGCCTCATACTCTCACCACTGTGGAGGGAGACGGAGCGGGACGGGGCCGTCGGGGCCGGGCGGGAACCCGCCCCGGGCCGGTGAGAGCGGGAGGGTGACTCCGAGCCATTCCCCTCACCGGCCGGACCGACCCGCCCGGGTTCCCCGCGGCCCGGAGCCATCGCCCGGCAGCCGGGTCCCCGCCGCTGCCGAGCGGCCCTGGGGGCCCCCGACCGGGGCTGCCCGACGAGCCCCCCGACCCCCAAACTCCCTCCGCTCAGCAGGATGGCGGGAGGGGGGGCGGAACGCCTCTGCGAAAACCACACCGGCTCCGGGCGGGAGCCCGAGCTACACAACTAGCCCGCTGGGACGGGTTCCAATCACTCAAATCATTTTTACTGTGCGCAGAGCACCGTACTAAACGCTTGGGAGAGTACGCTTTAACAGTACGACAGAGTTGGGGGACGCGTTACCCGCCCATAACGAGTTTACAGCCTAGCTGCGGGGTGGGGGTGGGGGGGAGTTCAAATCCACAGGGCCGCAGCCCTCCGAGTCCAGACTGACTCACTTCCTTAGGCTGAATGGGAGCTCGGGGCCCGAGGGGGGCCCGAGCAGGAATGTGCCCAACGCGGGTGTTGCCCGGGAACCAGCAGAGAAGGAATCTTAATCACACAGCGGAAGGAAAGGTCGGCCTCCTCTCCCCTGCTTAAAGCCGCGGCCGGGTCTACCCGAGGCGGGGAACGGGTCGGGAAGGCGAGCGGGGTTTCCCGAACTTCCCGGTTCCTTTGGCCCCGAACGCCGGCAGGATGGCCGCTCGCCCTCTGTCTTCCTGAGAGACGGGGGCCTCACGGCTCGGCGGGAGGCCCCGTCGCTTCCTCGGTTTCCCTCCCCCGGCGGGGCCGCCGGAAGAAGGCCGACCTCTCGGGATCCGCCGTCGGAAAACGCCGGCGGCTCGGGGGCCGGGCGCTGGGCGGGAGCCGGGGTGTGACGCCTAAGCGGATGGTGGGAATTTCCATTTCCCAAACTGGTTTTTTTTCCCCGCTCCATATACGTCCGTCAGAAAAAGAACGACGTCCTGCTGCCTTCCGACTCTGTGGAGAACTGGGTGTGGCCGAACGACACCGAGGGTTCTTTTTGTCAAGCGCTTACTCTGTGACAAGCGCTGCACTAAAACGCTGGGGGAGAGGCAAGATAACCGGGTTCCACACGGGGTTCACGGTCCAAGTAGAAGGGAGACTAGAACCGTACTTTCCGAGTGCTCAGCCCGGGGCTCTGCACACGGTAAACGCTCAATAAATACGATTGAAAGAATACTGAATCCCCGTTTTGCCAAGGGGGGGAACCGAGGCACAGAGAAGCCATCCGCCCAGGGTCCCACGGCTGCCGAGCGGCCGAGCCGGGGTGAGAGGCCGTGTCCTCTGACTCCCAGGCCCGCGCTCTCTCCACTGCTTCTCACGAGAGGGAGTTAAATCGGGGAGACCCTCTTGGACCCCAGTCTCCAGCACAGGGCGTCCCGACCGGAGGCAGAAGGACCGACTGGATGCCCCCGGGGGTCTCCACCCGCCGACGCTGTAGTTTTCCGGGGCGAACGGCATCGCTCCGACGTCTCTCCAGCCCCGGCGTTTCCTGGGAAGCCCGTGACCTTTCGACAATCCTCCAGAGATCTCGGAAACGTCTCCAGTTACTTGGCGGCTTTTGGCCCCACCGCGCCGAGCCCAGGACGGATCCCCGGCACGTCCCCCGCCCGCCCGCGTCGCCAACGACCCGCTGGGCCCGGCCTCCGCCCTCCCGGGGGAGAGGGCTCCCGGGGGTCCCCCGGTTCTGGGGCAAGGAGGGCGGGGGCGGCCGGGTCCATCCGCCCCCCACGGCCACGACGGGTGGGGCGAGGGGTTGGGGCCTGGGGTGCGGAGGAGGGTGCTCCGGCCTCACGCCGACACCCCCTGCCCCGGCTCTGCTCCGTGGGCTGCGGCCTCTTTACTCCTTCAAATCCCCCATGGTTAAACTCGTTACGGGCGGGGGACGTACCTGCTCATTCTGTTGTCTTTATATATATATATATATATATATATATACACACATTATATATTATACATAACAAATATTATTACAAGTATTATATATTTGTTAAGCGCTTACTATGTGCCACTGTCCTAAGTGCTGGGGTCGACACAAGGTAATCAGGTTGGGCACAGTCTCTCTCTCTCTCTGTTTTATATACAGTTATACATATGACTGTGAGATATACATCATTTTAATGATAATGATAATGTTGGTATTTGTTAAGCGCTTACTATGTGCAGAGCACTGTTCTAAGCGCTGGGGTAGATACAGGGTCATCAGGTTGTCCCACGTGAGGCTCAGTCTTCATCCCCATTTTACTGATGAGGCCACCGAGGCACAGAGAAGTGAAGTGACTTGCCCACAGTCACACAGCTGACAAGCGGCGGAGCCGGGATCCGAACCCATGACCTCGGACTCCCAAGCCCGGGCTCTTTCCACTGAGCCACGCTGCTTCATATATACATATTTCTTAAGCCCTCAATTGTACTTTTCAAGCGCTGAGGACAGTGCTCGGCACACAGTAAGCGCTCGATAAATACGACTGAACGAATGACAGGGTTACCGTCCTAAACGCTGGGGTAGATACAAGGTAATCAGGTTGGGCCCGGTCCTCGTCCTGATCCCATTTTACAGATGGAGTAAACGGAGGCCCAGAGAAGTGCAGTGACTCAACCGAGGTCAAGTGGCGGGGCCGGGATGAGAACCCGGGTCCTTCCGACTCCCACTGAGGCCACGTTGCTTCTCTTGTATTGCACTCTCCCGACCGGCTCAGGAATAATAATAATGAATAATGATGATATTTCTTACGCTCTTACTATGTGCAAGTAGAGAGCAGCGAGGTTCAGTGGCAAGAGCCCGGGTTTAGGAGTCAGAGGTCGTGGGTTCGAATCCCGGCTCCGCCACTGTCAGCTGGGTGACTTTGGGCCAGTCACTTCACTTCTCGGTGCCTCAGTTCCCTCATCTGGAAAATGGGGATGAAGACTGGGAGCCTCACGTGGGAGAGAAGCAGCGTGGCTCGGTGGCAAGAGTCCGGGCTTGGGAGTCAGAGGTCATGGGTTCGAATCCCAGCCCTGCCACTTGTCAGCTGGGTGACTGTGGGCAAGTCACTTCACTTCTCTGTGCCTCAGTGACCTCATCTGTAAAGTGGGGATGAAGACTGTGAGCCTCACGTGGGACAACCTGATTACCCTATATCTACCCCAGCGTTTAGAACAGTGCTTATTATAATAATAACAATAATAATAAGGTTGATATTTGTTAAGCGCTTACTATGTGCAGAGCACTGTTCTAAGCACAGGGGTAAATACCAACCTGATTATCATTGTTATTATTAGAACAGTGTTGGGCAGGGATTGTCTCTGTTGCCGAACTGTACACTCCAAGTGCTTAGTCCAGTGCTCTGCACATAGTAAGCGCTCAATAAATACTACTGAATAAACAAACAGCGCTCTGCACATAGCAAGTGCTCAATAAATACTACTGAATGAACAGCGCTCTGCACAGAGTAAGCGCTCAATAAATACTATTGAATGAACAGTGCTCTGCACATAGCAAGCGCTCAATAAATACTACTGAATGAATGAACAGTGCTCTGCACATAGCAAGCGCTCAATAAATACTACTGAATGAATGAACAGTGCTCTGCACATAGCAAGCGCTCAATAATACTACTGAATGAACTGTGCTCTGCACAGAGTAAGCGTTCAATAAATACCACTGAATGAATGAACAGCGCTCTGCACAGAGCAAGCGCTCAATAAACACCACTGAATAAATGCACAGCGCTCTGCACAGAGTAAGCGTTTAACAAATACCGAGATTATCATTATGACTCGAAGCGCTGGGGGGCGGGGAGGGATACGAGGTGATCGGGCTCCCGGTCTTCATCCCCATTCTGCAGATGAGGCCACTGAGGCCCAGAGTCGTGACCGGCCCCAAGTCACCCGGCCGACAGGCGGGATTCGAACCCACCACCTGCGACTCCCAGGCCCGGGCCGTCGCCACGGGGTGAGGCCAGTTTTCTGGTAATAACGACGACGGCGTCCGTTGGGCGCTTCATGGGTAGCCAGGCGCTGTAGTGAGCGCTCACCGCGGGGCGCACCGAGGGAGCGCTCAAAAAGCCCCATTGGTCCCTTTTCTGCGGCCTCCCCGCCTCCCCGGGGTCGCCCCCCCCCCCCGCCTCCCCGGGGTCGCCTCCCCCACCTCGGCCGCCCCGACGGGAGCTTAAACGACGCCCCTCACCTTCACGGCAGGCCTCGCCCTCCTCCTTCGCCTCCGGGGCCGCGCCGTGACGTCACTTCCGCCTGCCGGCGCGGGGGGAGGACTACAACTCCCAGCATGCCGAGCGGGGGCCCGGCCCAGGGGGCCGTGCGCGCGGCCTCTGCGCGCGGAGGCCTCTGGGAGTTGTAGTCCCCCGGGAGGGGTTGGAGGCCGGACGCTTCCGGGGCCGGGCAGGGCAGGGCGAGGCCCGGACCAGGACCAGGACCAGGATCAGGACCAGGATCAGGACCGGCCGGTGACCGACGGACACAGCGCTTCGCACACGGTAATCATCACCATCATCAGGCTGGGCTTTGTTAAAGCGCCTACTCTCTGCTAATGATAATAATGATCATGTTGGTAGTCGCTCAGCGCTTCCTGTGTGCGGAGCCCTGTTGGGTGTAGACCCAGGGAATGAGGTGGGGCCACGTGGGGCTCCCGGTCTTCATCCCCATTCTACAGATGAGGGAACTGAGGCCCGGTGAACAGGTGGTCCCACGGGGGGGCTCCCGGTCTTCACCCGCATTTTACAGATGAGGGAACTGAGGCCCAGTGAAGTGACTCGACCCCAGACACCCAGCTGACCGGTGGCAGGGATTCGAACCCATGACCTCTGGCTCCCAAGCCCGGGCTCTTTCCACTGAGCCACGCTGTGCTAAGCGCTGGGGGAGGTGGCAGGGCACCGGGCGGCATCAGCCCCACGTGGCAGAGGAGGGAACCGAGGCCCGGAGAAGTCAAGGGACTCTAAGCCCCTCAAAGGGCAGGGACCGGCTCTATCTGTTACCGATTTGTCCGTTCCAAGCGCTTAGGACAGTGTTCTGCACAGAGGGAAGCGCTCAATAAATACTATTGAGTGAATGAATGAAGTGGCAGAGTCGGGATTCGAACCCATGACCTCTTGACTCCCAAGCCCGGGCTGGGGCAACCTGATGACCTTCTATCTCCTCCAGCGCTTAGAACGGTGCTTGTCGCATAGTCAAGGGGCTGGCCCAAAGTCCCCCCCAGCTGGCAGGTGGCGGGGCCGGGATTCGAACTCACGACCTCGGACGCCCAAGCCCGGGCTCAGCCTGGCTCGGGGGCAAGAGCCCGGGCTTGGGAGTGGGAGGACGTGGGTTCTAATCCCACTCCGCCACTTGTCTGCTGTGTGACTTGGGGCCAGGCATTTGACTTCTCTGGGCCTCAGTTCCCTCATATGTAAAATGGGGATAATAATAACGTTGGTAGTTGTTGAGCGCTTACTATGTGCAGAGCACTGTTCTAAGCGCTGGGGGAGATACAGGGTCATCGGGTCGTCCCACGTGAGGCTCACAGTCTTAAACCCCATTTTACAGTTGAGGGAACCGAGGCCCAGAGAAGTGAAGTGACTCGCCTACAGTCACAGAGCTGGCGAGTGGCAGAGCCGGGATTCGAACGCATGACCTCTGACTCCCAAGCCTGGGCTGGGGCAACCTGATGACCTTCTGTCTCCCCCAGCGCTTAGAACAGTGCTTGCCACCTAGTAAGCGCTTAGCAAATACCATCGTTATTATTTTCACTAAGCAACACTGCTTCTGTAGGCGCCGGTGGTTGCCACTGACGCCGCTGCCGACGGGGCAGAGCGTTCTGGTTCGGTGCCGCCCCGCAGATGATGATGGTAATGATAATTGGGGTACTGGGGAAGCACTTATGATGATGACGATGATATTTCTTAAGCGCTTACTGTGTGCCAAGCACTGTTCTGAGCGCTGGGGTAGATACGAGGCCAGCAGGTTGTCCCACTTGGGACTCGGAGCCTTCATCCCATTTTGAGGGAACTGAGGCACAGAAGAGCAAAGTGACTTGCCCAAAGTCACCCGGCTGACAGGTGGCGGAGCCGGGATTAGAACCCATGACCTCCGACTCTCAAGCCCGCGCTGTCTCCACGAAGCCACGCCGCTTCTTTAGGGTCCAAGCCCTGTACTAATCGTTGGGGTGGCGCTAAGTACAGTGCTCTGCACATAGTAAGCGCTCAATAAATACTATTGAACGAATGCGATTCAATCAGGTCGAGCGCAGTCGCCGGCCCATATGGTCTAAGTAGGAGGGAGAACAGGTAACGAATCCTGGTTTTACAGATGAGGAAACAGGCCCAGAGAGGTCAAGTGACTTTCCCGAGGCCGCCCGGCAGACGAGCGGAGTCGAGATTAGAACCCAGGTCCTCTGACTGCCGGGGCCGTGCTCTTTAATGTGGGCCCGTACGCCTCTGGGGAAGGAGAGAAAGCGTTAAAAGACTTCCTTAGGGAATCCGCCCCGTGACCGAACAAGGTTCGCACCCGGTACGCCTTTAGACCCTTTAGAGTATTTTATATTTCATATTTTTAGAAGCTGGAAGGAATCGGGTGGCGGGCTCCCTTCCCGCAGCGCCCTGGCAGGCTTCCTGGAGGAGGCGGCTTTGCCCTTCCACCCGGAGCAGTGTCCTAGGGCCAGCTGACGGGTCACCTCCCTTCCCTGGATCAAAGTCCCCGATGACGGGCCACCGGACCCACGTCTTCCCGGCCTTTGCCCCGGCTCCGCGCTCTGGGCCGACGTCTCCCCGCCGGGCGGTGGGAAGGCCAGGAAAAGGAGGCTGCGGGGCCAGACCCGAGGCTTCGTGGGACTTGGCCGGGCGGCTGGAGGGCCCCGGGTCCCCGGGGTGGGGGCGGGGAAAGCCCACGGGGCCCCCCCGGGCCGCTCCCGTCACGGGTCAGGACCCCTGGCCGAGGCGAAGCCGACGGTGGAACGGAGCCACCCGAGGCTGCCCCAGACTGCCGGGATGTGTCTGGGTGCTCTCGGTCAATCGTTGGCCTCTATCAATAATTGTGACATTTGTTAAGCGCTTACTCTGTGCAGAGCACTGTTTTCAGCGCTGGGGGCGGGGGGCGGGGATACGAGGCGATCAGGTCGTCCCACGTGGGGCTCACAGTTTTCATCCCCGTTCAACAGATGAGGTCACCGAGGCCCAGAGAAGTTAAGGGACTCGCCCGAAGTCACACAGCCGGCGAGCGGCGGAGCCGGGATTAGAACCCGCGACCTCTGACTCCCGGGCTCTTTTCCACTGCTTCTCATCTGTTACCACTTACTGTGTTCAGAGCACTGTACTGAATGCTCGGAAAAGTACAATATAGCGGGCACGTTCCCTGCCTACGGTGAGCGTACAGCCTAGAGGGGGACTCGGACATCAGTATAGATAAATTACAGGTGTGTACATATATATGCGTGAATATAGATGTATATCTGCATATGTACGTGTGTGTGTGTGTATATATAGATGTGCATATCTCCCGACTCCAGCCCCGTGTTGGCCTCTGTCCCCGTTGCTCTTTGGCCCCGGCGCCCGTGGCCTCTCTGCCCCTTGACCTGCCTGTTTCTCCCCAGCGATGGCCAAGGACGCCCTGGGGGACGCGGGGCTGCACTTCGACGAGCTGAACAAGCTGCGGGTCCTGGACCCCGAAGTGACCCAGCAAACTGTGGAGCTCAAGGAGGAGTGCAAGGACTTTGTGGACAGTAAGTGGTTGGGGGCCCCCGGCCCCGGCTCTCCGTCCCCCGGGAAGGGTGGCCCTCGGCGCTTCCCCTTCTCTTCCAGGGACGTTGCTTTGGGCGTGGGCAGGGAGCCCGTCCCTTCCTCGAGCCCGGGGCCGGTTGGGCAGCGGCGTCCAGCTCCTCCCTTTCACGGCGAAGATCTCTGGGGCGGGCGGCCCCCTTAGCCCGCACAGTCCCAGCCACCCCCGGCAACCCCGGCCGGACTTTGAAAATCGAGCCGAGGCGGCCGGCTGCCCCCGGCCCCCGCGCTGAAAGGAACGGCCCGGCCAGCCCACCTGAGAAGAGCAGTCAGGGAAGAACCGGGGTTAGACCCGGCTGGACTTCTCCCCGGGATCGGCAGCTCCTCGCGGAGGGTCGGGCCCGCCCTCCGCCGGGCCCCGGCCCTCCGCTCTGCTGTTCCGCTCCGCCGTTTCTCACGGGGCGAGGAAGCAGAACCGGCCCAAGCCGGGATACCTGGCACTTCCTCCCCCCGCCCCCTCCGCCCCCGAGCACCATCCTCCTTGGGGACAGAGCGTGAGGGGGTTGAGAGTCAGATGGCCTGGAGCCCTCCCGGCTAGCGTGATTTTCGGGCGGTCAATCGAGGTATTTATGGAACGCTTACCGGGTGCAGGGCACGATACTAAGCACTATATAGCAGGTGAGTCCTATATCCTCTTTGAGCCACGTGTCCAGGGAGGAGAAAGGTCCCTCTCCCTCCCTCCCTCCTTTCCGCCTGTAAAATCATGAATCGAGAGACCTGATGAATCGATGAGGACAAGGCGAAGCCCGCGTCAGAGGGTTCGGAGCTCTTGGGAGGAGAGGGATCGCGCAAAGGCAGCCAACTCGAGTGGCCGTGGGCCAGCTGGAGCTTCGTGTCCACCCGTCCAGTCCCTGGGGCTGGAGGATCACCGACGACCACGACAGATTGGTTCTACTTTCGGTTAGAGCGGTTATTGAACGGAGCCACGGTCGGGACACGGGTACGAGCGTTCGGAGCGACCGGATGATCCACAGCCGGCTCATCCGCGCCTTACGACGACGATGATAATAATCACGGCCTTTGTTAAACGCTCGCTGCGTGCCGAGCTTGTAAACCCAAGGATTCTGTACAGGGCGAGGCCCTGAGGAGAGAGTGGAAATGGAAGGGGCTGGGGGAGACGGAGAGAGAAATGGCATCTGGGGATAAAGAGGCGAAGAGTCTGCCGACCTTCCAGGTCGCAGGCCGAGGCTGCTCCGGGAGAGAACGGATTCCAAAATCAAGGCCCGGGGCAACGCGTGTGCCATCGGCAACAACTAGAGATGCAGCGTGGCCTAGTGGATAGATCACGGTTCTGGGAGTCAGAAGGACCTGGGTTCTAATCCTGGCTCTGCCACTTATCTGCCGCCTGACCTTGGCAACTCCATTCGATCGTATTTATTGAGCGCTTACTGTGTGCAGGGCACTCTACCGAGCGCTTGGAAAGTACAGTTCGGCAACAGATCGAGACGGATCCCTACCCAACAACGGGCTCACGGTCTTAACTTCTCTGTGCTTCAGTAAGCTCTTCTGTAAAATGGGGATGAAGGCCGTGAGCCTCATGTGGGACGTGGACGGTGTCCAACCCGATTATCTCGTATCTGCCCCAGCGCTTAATACACTGCCTGGCATGTAGTAAGTGCTTAAAAAATGCCGAAAAAAATAAGGAAAATAATCCTCCGTTTCTTCCAGCCGGGTCCGGGCCTGGCCAGAGCCGGCGGTGGGGTAATTCGGCACCAGGCAGGGAAGGCTCAGCCCATCCACCGGAAGCCCCCGATTTGTAGTCGTGGCACGGGTTGCCAGTCTGGGTCAGGGGGTGCCACCGGGGAGGCTGCCAGCTTTCTCTCTCCTCGTCTCCCCCCGCAGAAATCGGCCAGTTTCAGAAAATAGTCGGCGGTTTAATCGAACTTGTCGACCAACTGGCAAGAGACGCCGAGAGCGAGAAGATGAAGGTATGGCCAGCGGCAAGCGACTGCGTGGCCTGCGTCCAAGACTCTCCTCCCCTCTCCAGCCCTTCCAGGGATCCCCCCTCTCGCCTCAGGGAGGGTCTCCTCCGCTTTCGGGGGCCGGGGGCGGCGGGCGTCTCCTCTCCCTTGCCCAGCCTTCTCTCCTCCGATCCGATGAACCAGCTCCTCCCCTCCGACTCACCTCGGGCCAAAAGCCGCACGACCTCCTGGCCCCGGTCGGCTGGCGCCCCGGCTTGTCGGGGCATCTAGCCGGAAGGATGGAACTTCTGTTTCCGTAGGCCATCGGTGCCCGAAATCTGCTCAAATCTATAGCGAAGCAGCGAGAGGCTCAACAGCAGCAGCTTCAGGCTCTAATAGCGGAGAAGAAAATGCAGTTGGAAAGGTAAGAGACCCTCCCAATGTAAATTCCCTAGTCCCACCCCTTTTCTCCTCTCTCCCGTCCTTATTCCCGGGACCGTTCTCCCTCCCCTCCCGGCCCCCACGCACCACAGAACCTTCTCCGGTACCCAGATTGGGGAAGATCCCGATAACCAACTTGGGGGAGTGAACCTCGGATGAAACGAACCTAGCCGTAACGTGCCGAAATTCAGCGGAGGAGGGGAGAGGTGGGAGCGGGGTGGAGGCGGGCGGCGAGGCTTGGGTCCCGCCAGGAGGGCAGGCCTGTCCCTGGCGCGTTCCCACACGGGGGCCGACAACCAGGCCCCAGCGCTGTCTGCTCTCAGGAGGCTGCCCTTCTTCTGGCTCCGCGGCGTCTCTGCCGCTGGCGGGGCCGGACGTTTCTCGGGCTCCCCGGGGGCCGGGAAACAAGGGATGGAGAGGGGCGGGCCGCAGCCGGCAGCCTTCGTTTCTCAATTTAAAGAGTTTCTGCTCTTAGCTGTGGGCGAGGTGGCAAGCGTCCAAGAGGTGTAACCGTGGCCAGCCTGGGGTCCCTCCCCCTCCGGGGGCCACTTCCCGGGAAGGGGGCAGGGCTTTCGGACTCCCCGCGGGGCCCGGTCCACTCGGCATTGCTAGTAAAGGCTCACGATGCGCCCCCACCTCCCTTAATAATAATGTTGGTATTTGTTAAGCGCTTACTATGTGCAGAGCACTGTTCTAAGCGCTGGGGTAGATACAGGGTCATCAGGTTGTCCCACGTGAGGCTCACACTTAATCCCCATTTTACAGATGAGGTAACTGAGGCACAGAGAAGTGAAGGGACTTGCCCACAGTCACACAGCTGACAAGTGGCAGATCGAGGAGTCGAACTCATGACCTCTGACTCCGAAGCCCAGGCTCTTTTCCACTGAACCACGCTGCTTCCCTACTCCTATGTCTTTCAGGTACCGGGTGGAATACGAAGCCTTGTGTAAAGTAGAAGCGGAACAGAACGAGTTCATCGACCAGTTTATTTTCCAGAAATAAACCAAGAGTGACTTTCATTGCCCCCTACCTGGCAGAAACCAAGCTTGTATTGTTCCAGTTGCGCTCCTGGTTTTCCGGAGCGGCGGCGGCGGCGGCGTGGGACCGGGAACCCGGACGCGGCGTCTCCGAAGGCAATAATCTTTCAGAAGTAGTTCGGAACCCCACGGGAACCTCTGTCGGTGGCCGGGGCTGGCCAGGGGAGCTCGGGCACGATTTACTGGGTGATTTTCTTCTTTTTTCCTTTTTTACAGCTCCCCCCCCCCTTTGTATACTCTATCAGCCTCTGCCCTGCCTCGGCACGGGCGGGCTGGAAACGACGACTCCCTTTTTTCAATTGTAAAATGCTTTGAGAGAAATCAGGCAATAAATTATTCTTTTTAGAAATGGCTCCTCCCTTGGCCTTTTCCAGTTGGCTCTGCTGACTGGCTTGGGTCCAAGAGCCCACCTTTCCCAGGGCAGCCGTCGCAGGTCAGAGGTGGAATCCAGGCCCCTTCACCTCCCACCCGCTCCCCGAACACACACAGAGAAAGGATGAAGGGCCAGCGGTACCTTTATTTCTATCAGTTATACGAGAATCACACAATTAATCCAAATCCATCCTTAGCCCTACAGTGAGTTATGACCCTGCCCCACAAGGAGAGAAAGCAGGCTGGGAAGAAACAGCCTGGGACCACGAACGACACCTCAATGACACACTTAAGACAGGGAGCCGACGACGGCCGCTGGCTAACGAGTTCACGAGAGCGGGAGAGGAACGCCACGGCCGCGTGCTCCGGTTCTACCGAGGACAAACGGCACGAGACGGGAGGGAACCCGAATCCCAGGAGGGATTTGGGATGGAGCGCAAGAATTTAACGTGGAACGGGCAGCGCGAGAAGTAGACGGGGATCCGAGGGGCAGACCAGGCGGGAGGGCAGGGAGGACCTGGGCTACCTCCGAGAGAAGCTCGTCGACGCGTAGGGCTTCTTCGAAGAAGAACAGGCAAACACGACCCAGACTTAGGTTTCTGGCCTTCTGGTGTGTCAACAGAAGAGCGTGATTCAGAGGGATCTCGTCAAAAAAAAAAAAAAAATTTGCAAACCATTGAGAAGGTCTCATTGACTAATCAGTCATTAGTAGTCGAGCTCCTTGGGTTGGAATGTAGCTTTCGCTTTTCATTGTGGATGAGATACCTTAGAGCTCAGGCTCCATGCGGCTCCTTGGCACCCCCTGTGAACAGCAGCAGGGGTTCTGCTCTCCTTCAGGGATTTGAAGGCAAGACCACCGCAAGGGAGGGTGAGTGGGCATGAGCCGGCCACCGCTTGCCGGCCAGCCACCCGCTCCCTGGTGTTGGCTTCCCCACTAATGGGGACACCCTCAGGCCTGGAAGTAACCGTTGCCTTCGAGTGGACTCTTTCTTGATTCTACCTCTGCCTGATTCATCTATTCCTCCTTTCTTCTCCTCCCCCACCCCTACAAAACCCCCCCACATCACTTTCCAGGTCACAGTGCCTCTGCATCCCCGTGCCTGCTTTATAAAAAAAAAATGAAAAAAATGCACTTTCCCAAAGTCGCCGAGAACTCGGGAGTGTTGAGCGATGAACTGAGAATCCTTGCCTTGGCCGCAGTCTCCACCACTGGGACAAATACAGGCTTTCTTGGCCCTTCCCGTTCTTAGGCTGGAGGGAGAGACAAATTATTTGGAATGTGGAAGCGGGGACGGAGGTCAGAAGGTGGCCCTGGATGATGGGCCAGACCGCAGAGCGGCTTCGCCGAAACCCGGCTTCATCCCAGGGCGTCCCGGGGTCAGCTCGCAGGGTACGCGGCAGCGGTCGTCGGGTGCGGAGAGCAGGGCGTGCGGCGGGCCCCGTAGAGACCCCCTCCCAGGTGAGCCCCCGGGGGGGAGACCCGGTGCCCGGAACCCTGAAAGGTCAATCTTCTGGCCCTCGTCCCACCCCGTCCCTCCTCCCAGCTGGGGCGATGGCTCGGTTCGTTTTCTTGGGAAGTTAAGGGTTCCGACTGGCTTCCGTGCCGGCCCTCTCGCTCTGGCGCATCGTTGCTATCGCTGTGTCGGGAGGCCCCAAGAGGCCGAGCCCAAACCCAGTCCTCAGTGTGCGGGGTGAGATGGAGACTGGCCCGTGCGCGTCTTCTCCCTTGGAAACGGCCACGGGCGGACCCTATTTCTTTTTCCTCTTCTCCTCAGGTTTGTAAAGGGGGCTCCGCAGCATGAAGACCAAGAGCGTGAGCGGGATGAGGAAGTACGGGGCGTAGAAAGATAAAAGGGTGAGCCGTTCCCGGAGGGTCTGAGGCCCTTTGTGTGCGCTTTTGGGGAAATTCTGGAACAGGATGTGCGTGCAGACTGGAATCAAAATCGAGATCAGGTGGACCGAGTAGATAATGGCAGGGATCCGGATCCACTTGCGGCTTCCTGTGTTTAAAACAGGGGGAAAAAAAAAATGGAACTTTTCATTCCCAGCCCTTCCCTTGGGAAGGGTTGCCCACGGCCCAACTGCCCACTGCTCTGAGAAGCCCCAGCCTGGAGGTTTGGGCCAGGGGTCAATAACCGCGTCCCCCGCAGGCCACGGCCCGCACTTACGGAGATCCCTGGGCCGTCACCGGATCTCGACCTCCACCCGGAACCGAGGGTGCCCGATCCCTCTCCCCGAAGTGAAGGGGAGGGCTCGGCGGGCCTGCCTGCATTTGATAGCTGGGCATAGGTTCTCATCCTGGGTCTCTTTGGGCCCTGGGGTCCAGCAGACCTCAGCCAGGACAGGACTTCAACCCCACCCCTACAGCTCAGCCCTGAATATCTCTTCGGACTAGCCAGGGGCCAATGCGAATGGAATTCAATGCTGGGCTGCCCTGGGCAACTATTGTGTAGCCAATTGGATACAAGCAAATTGATCTTTAAAGCAGGAGGATGGAGTGGTGGCGGAGGGACACACATGAGGAAAAAACTCCCCAACAAAAGGAAGATAACTTCCACGACCAACCAAGCGCTGTGCTAAGTCAATGACACAGTGACCCAGACAAATGAGGGGGTGCTGGGGGAAGGTGGACGGTGCCCTCCAGGGCTCCCTGGGCATGAGGACCAAGTGCCTCACAGATCTCTCTCCAGGGTAGAGCGTGAAAACCCAGGGGACGTGGGATCCTACCCTAATCGCTGGAGGTTTTAAACCGGAGATAGGCAGACACAATTTTTCCATTTAATGTGTGCCGGTGCTACCCGGACTCAAAAAATAAAGAAATATCCACCCGTGAGACGGAGAGGGGATGCGGGGGAGCGGTAATCCATGTGCGTGGTTAGCAGTGAACTGTGTTCCGAGCAGCCGAGAGAATTTCCTGGCATCGCTTTCCACCGCAGTAGCAAGCGAGGGCAGCCGGGCAGGCCGGGGCACGGGCTGCCTGTTGGGACGCTGCACTTTTTTACGGTCTCCAAAGCCACCACCTCGCCATGACCGCTTGCCTATCTTTTTCTATCTTACACCCGTTTCTCCTCCTGGCCCTCGTTCTCCCGCTCCGTTCCCTCCGTGGCCCAGTAAAACCCGCTCTGTTTGAAACGTCGGGGGTCGGAAAAACAAGTTCTGAATCGACTTGGCTGAGTGGGGGCGGGCCTTGTCTTCTACTACTGGATTAGAGCGGGTTCTCCTGGGCCGGGGTGGGGATGGGGGCTTGGCGTTAGGCAGAAGTCACCCCCCCCAACTGGCTTACCGCCCTGACCGGTGCTGTGCATGTTGCCAGTCTCTTTGTCAACCCAGAATGGGTTTTGCTAAACCGAAGCATGTGGCGGAGGGAACGTTCCCCAAACACCCGCTCTCCAAAACACCCCCCAAAAAACCTGTGGTGTGGCAAAACCAGCTGTACTTTGAATAAAAAGATATTAAGCTTAAAGAGGTTTTTATCGTGGCCTCTCCATATGCAACCCCGGCACCTTCTCTTTCAAAACCTTCCTCTAGTGCACCGCCCCTTCTGCTGTGCCTAGTAGCCCCCGCCCCCCCAACCCCCAGAAGGGGGGCCCCTACTTCTGGAAGTCTAATTTTGGGTAAATCCCTGGGTGACGGAGAGGGGCTTCCAGACCAAAAAGCATTTACGGCATCCCCATCCTTACTAACCTTTGAAGAAGGCGTACGCTGCGATGGGGAACAGAGGAAGTTGAAACAAAACCTCGCACCACAACAGCGACTTGAACCAGGATGGGGGATCCAACATCAGGGGGTCCTTAAAGGTCTCTGTGTACCACTTCATCAGGTCTGTCAACTAAAGGCAGAGAAAAAAGGCCCCCGTTCTTTAACCTGCAAGCAACTGCCAGATGCCCCATTGCGACTGAGGAAGATGTCAAAACATATTTTAAATAACAATAATAATAAATCGAGGTACTTGTTAAGCACTTACTATGTGAAAGACTGCTGAGTCTAGTTGTCCTCCCCCAAATCAGAGGCCCCCCCCCCCCCCCCGAAAGTTATTTAGAGAAGAGGAGAGCGAGCCCCACACCAAACACCACCGTGCTTTGAAGCGAGAGAGTGCGGGCCTGGATTTCTCTTCTGGGGACCACTCCCCAGTGACCACCTTATCCCCAGGCCCGCCTAGACGGCAGGAAGACATATGTCTTCTGTACATATGCGCTTATGTATATATCTTTACATAGTCTAAATTATTTATCCATATTGATGTCTGTCTCCCATACTAGACTGTAAGCTTGCTATGGGAATGCCTGCTAATTCTGTTATACTGTATTCCCCCAAGCACTCAGTAGAGTGCTCCGCACATAGTAAGTGCTCAATAAAGCTCACTGGCTCTAAAGCATTCCATCAGGTCACCCTACCCCACCTCAATTTACTGATCTACTATAGCCCAGCCTGCACACTGCTCTTCTAGTGCCAGCTTATTCGCTCGGTCCCAGTCTCCTCCACCTGGCTGCCAACCCCTAGCCTGGAACTCCTTCCCCCTCCATATACACAACAGACCGCCACACGCTCCGCCTTCGAAGCATTACCGAAGTCGCATCTTTTCCCCGGCTCCCTCTCCCTTCTGCGTCGGCTACGCGTCTCAATCCGTGACCTTTGGATGGTTGATACCCACCCCACCCCTAAAGCACTTATGTACGTATCCTTAAATTATACCCTATAAATTACTTATATATTCATATTAACGTCCGTCTCCCCCCTCTAGGCCGTAAGCTCGTTATGGGCAGGTGTCTAATTCTGTTGTATAGTCCTCTCCCAAGTGCTCTGTATAATAAGCAGTCGATAAATAATAGTAGGTGGGACTTGGGGCTGATGAAGTCGAACTTTTCTTGGATCCTAGAGCTCTGAGTCCCATCTTTATTAGACTTCGGGTTTCCTGTCCTGAACGATGACGGCGTTGCCTTCATTCCTACTCACACAGCGCCCAAACCGACTTTAGTCTCCACATCCCATTTGGCAAATGAAATTGTAATGAATTTAGCTTTGTGAAGAGTCCAGAGAGATTTCCTAGTAAAATCAAGAGATAAAGACGATTTCTGGACCAGCAGAGGCCTGACGGGAGGGTGAGGGACGGCTCTGAGAAGGCAGCACGACACCAGCGTCGGCTCTGACGTTATTTCGGGAAGACCAGGGGATCGAGAGGCTGGAGACCTGGTTCCAGTCCCACCTCTGCCACCGGCCTGCTGGGTGACCTAGGGCAAGCCATGTAATCTTTCTGTGCCTCAGTTTCGTCACATGTAAAACGGGCGTAATTTACCCGCCGGGATTGTGATCCTCTTGAAAGCAGGAATCAGGTCTACCAACTTTTTGCACTCTTCCAGGTGCTCAGTACACTGTCCTGCCCACAGTAGGTACTCAATAAATACCACCAATTGACTGATAGCTACCCGCCCTCCCTCCTTAGATTATGAATGTTGGGTGGAACAGGAGCTGTACCTGCTCTGATTTCCTGAATCTTATGGCGGTGCTTAGCATAAAGCAAGCGCTTAAAAGATACCATTTTATAAGCACCCCCTCACCCCCACCTCGGAAGAAGTTTCAAAAAAGCAAGTAAGCTGCATACCCAAAACCACAAAAGGGGGTGTTCTACCTCCAACTTACGTTGGACACTAGCTTTCTCGATTGAACACATTCATTTGTTAAACTGCACTCCACCGGACTCTTTGGAAGAGGAGGAACTCCACGCGAGTGCTGCAGGATCCAA
Organism: Ornithorhynchus anatinus; assembly: GCF_004115215.2. Lineage (NCBI taxonomy): Eukaryota > Metazoa > Chordata > Mammalia > Monotremata > Ornithorhynchidae > Ornithorhynchus > Ornithorhynchus anatinus. The sequence goes on from NC_041744.1 coordinate 9,628,904, forward strand.
GGTAGCTTCCCAACTGCTCCAATCAATCAGTTGTATTTGTGGAGCGCTTACTGTGTGCAAAGCACTCTACTAAGTGCTTGGGAGAGTACAATATAACAGAGTTGGTAGGTCTGTTCCTCCACTTCAATATCCTCTTTAATAATAATAATAATAATAATATTGGTATTTGTTAAGCGCTTACTATGTGCCGAGCACTGTTCTAAGCGCTGGGGTAGACACAGGGGAATCAGGTTGTCCCACGTGGGGCTCACAGTCTTAATCCCCATTTTACAGATGAGGGAACTGAGGCACCGAGAAGTTAAGTGACTTGCCCAAAGTCACACAGCTGGGAAGTGGCAGAGCTGGGGTTCGAACCCATGACCTCTGACTCCAAAGCCCGTGTTCTTTCCAGTGAGCCACGCTGCTTCTCTAAGATATCTTAAAGCAGATATCTTTAAGATATCACCTCCAATTATCTACCTCTACAGCGGAAGTGATAGGGCAATAAATTCTCCCCTTACCAGAGTCACGATAAGGTGAAAGCTTTGGAAAGAGAACAATGCCTTAGTTCTGCATTATGGAACAGAACACCCTACATTCTAGACTCGTTCTATGAGCACTATGTGACCTGGGGTAAGTCCCGTACACAAACACACTCTGGGCTTCAGTTCTCACCCCATTAAGGAAAAATAAATAAATAAATGATTTTCTCTGTGGTGAGGGAAAAGTCCGAGAAGCTCCAAGTCCCCAGGAGGAAGAAATGAAGGTGCCAACGACTGGCACAAATGCCAACAGGGCAGTTTCTCAAAAAAAAGTCAGAGACCTGAGTTCTAGTCCTGGCTCTGCCACTTACCTGCTGTGTGACTTTGGGAAAAGTCCCTTATCTCTCTGGGCTTCAGGATTCTTATCTGTTAAATGGTGATAAGACCTCTGCTCTCCCACCCTCTTAGACTGGGGGGGGGAGGGGGGGTCATGTGTGGGACAGGATCTGTATCTAATCATATTATATGGCACCTACCCCAGCGCTTGGCGCCCAGTAAGCTCTTAATGAATAATGGTTAACACACACATACGCGCATAAGCACACAAATTAAGCAAACAACAGATATGGTCCTGTTCTTGAATGAGTTGGCTATCTAGGCTAGTCAATATTGAGAAGACGAAATAATGGGAATACAGGGAAACGGAGGACTGCTTACCCAGTGAATAAATACACAAAGTTACATTATGTACAGGGAGAGTTTCACTATAAAGAGTGGTTCGCAGTGATGCTGAACAAAGAGGAAGTTGCGAGTTTCAAAGGAGAAAAAATTTACAAAGGAGTTTCTCTATTCCTTATCTGGGCGGGTCTGAGAGTCGGAGGATCTGGGTTCAGATCCCAGCACTGACATGTGACTTTCAGCAAGTCTCACCAGAAAGCCTTCCCTGCTTGATTTGAACTATTTCACCTGTCCATCCTTCCATTTACTATTTCCTTCTAATGGTAATTTATTGCGTGCCTACATCGCCCTTTACACTGGAAGCTCTCTGAGGACGGGATCACGTTTTAGCCCTGTACTCTCAAGCACTTAGTACAGTGCTTAGGACACAGTAGGCCCTCAATAAATACTCCTGATTGACAGATTAAAGTGTTCATTGAAGGTTAACTTGTTCCATGTTCAAGGCTGCTCTGACTTTGGCAGAACCCCAAGGATTCGAGTCAAGACCAGCCTGATTTGGAACAGCGAAGGAATTTGGGGATCTGCCCCTGTGGGCAGCAGTTCGTGGTATCTGTGATAAGAGGGAGTGTCCCTGGTGTGGGTCAGACCTCTGGGTTGATCTGGGGTCCTCGGGACCACTCCCCTTTGTCCCAGACCTACTCAGGCCCATTTATGGGTTTTTTAGACTGAAACTGGGCTGGCTTTTGAAAACGGAGGAAGGGGGCAGCAGGGTCAGGAGGAAATCACCTTTTTCTTTTAATTTAGTCCGGAAAGACTTCCTGGAAAAGGTTTCAGGAACGGTTTTGAGGAGGAGAGGGAGGGAGCTTGGCTAACTGGGAAGGGTAGGGGTGTGGGCCTGAAGGGGGGGGGGGGGGGGTGACACGTAGTAGAGGGGTGGGAGCTGGGGACCAGGTTCTTGAAACAGAAATTACAGATCTTGTTTGTGACCCGTACAGTGCTCCGCACACAGTAAGTGCTCAATAAATACGACTGACTGGCCTGTAGGGCAGTGACCGGAAGGCTGCCTAGGGCCCTGAAAGAGTTTGGGCTGGCATGCCAAAGAAAGGTGGCATTTTGCCTCGGGGGAGCCACACTGAAGTCGGGTGGTTATGCTTGACTATCGAAACAGCACAGCTCTGCATTTACCAGGGTCGGGCCCAAGATGTCTTTGTAAGTTACGAGCCAAGGGGAGAGGACTGAGGCTCTTTAGCCCAAGTCCCTAGGAAAACGGACCCTTCCCCGTCCTAAAAAATGGCAGCTCCATACGCCAATCTGTGCTGCTGAGATGGGTTCGGCTGTAGCCCCTTAGGTCCGGGCTGGGTCCACACTTCAGTTCTGGGACCCTGAATTCATTTCCGCTCTATTTTTTGGGCAAAACTGATTCAGATTTGCTCTTGGCCTGTTGACAACTGCGAGAAATCGAAAAACTCCCTCCTAGCCGTGTGTGTTAAAGACTTTGGAGAGGCCGACGGAGAAGGGGCTTCGGGCTGCCGGATGATTTCCCTGGTCTTTCGACTCCCAAACCTCTGGATTGGTTCCACATCCCTAAAAGCTCCTCCCCGGACCCTTCCCCTCCACCGAAAAGCGTCGTGGCTTAGTGGAAAAAGCCAGGATTGGGAGCCAAGGAGACCTGCCATGCCACTTGCCTGCCGTGTTATTCATTCAATGGAATTGATTGAGGGCTCACTGTGTGCAGAGCACTGTACTAAACGCTTGCAAAATACAATTCGGCAACAGAGAAAATCCCTACCCAACAACGGGCTCGCAGTCTAGAAGGGGATAATGGTATTTGTTAAGCGTTTACCATGTGCCAAGCGCTGGGGTAGACGCAAGGTAATCAGGTGCTCCCCCTTGGGGCTCACAGTCTTAATCCCCATTTTACAGATGAGGTAACTGAGGCTCAGAGAAGTGACTTGCCCGAAGCCACACAGCTAAGTTCATTCAATCGTGTTTGCTGAGCGCTTACTGTGTGCAAAGCATTCACTCAATCGGGTTTACTGAGCACTTACTGAGCGCAGAGCACTGTTCTAAGCGCTTGGGAAGCACAATTCGGCCACAGATAGAGACAATCCCTGCCCGACGATCTGAAAGGGTTGAGACAGACAGCAAAAACAAGTAGTCAGGCATCGATACCATCAAAATAGATTTCAGACTCTGAGCCTCACGAGGGACAACCTGATTACCCTGTATCTACCCCAGCGCTTAGAAGAATGCTCAGCACCGAGTAAGCAGGCAACAAATACCAACATTATTATTTTAGACAGAATCACAGATATATGCACGTGGCGGAGCCGGGATTCGAACCCATGACCTGTGACTCCCCAGCGAGGCTCAGTGGGAAGAGGCCGGGCTTGGGAGTCAGAGGTCATGGGTTCGAATCCCGGCTCCGCCACTGGTGGGACTGTGGGCGAGTCACTTCTCCGGGCCTCAGTGCCCTCATCTGGAAAATGGGGGTGAAGACTGTGAGCCCCACGTGGGACAACCTGATGACTCTGGATCTCCCCCAGCGCTTAGCACAGTGCTCTGCACATAGTAAGCGCTGACCAAATACCAACATTATGATTGTTATCAGGAGAAGCTTGGGAGGGTAGTAAATGCCAGCTGGGAGGCCATCACAGCCTCAATCATAATAATAAGACCGATGACACTTGTTAAGCGCTTACCATGTGCAAAGCACTGTTCTAAGCGCTGGGTAGATGCAAGGTGATGAGGGGGTCCCAGTCTTCGTCCCCATTTGACAGATGAGGCCACTGAGGCCCAGAGGCGCGAAGCGGCGTGGCTCAGTGGAAAGAGCCCGGGCTTGGGAGTCAGGGGTCATGGGTTCGAGTCCCGCCTCTGCCACTCGTCAGCTGGGTGACTGTGGGCGAGTCACTTCGCTTCTCTGGGCCTCAGTTCCCCCGTCTGTAAAATGGGGGTGAAGACGGGGAGCCTCAAGTGGGACCACCTCGTTCCCCTGGATCTCCCCCGGCGCTTCGAACAGTGCTCTGCACGTAGTAAGCGCTTAACAAATACCCACCTCATTGACCGGGCCACAGTCACCCGGCTGACAAGCGGGATTCGAACCCACGACCTCTGCCTCCCAAGCCACGCTGCTTTCGGGGGAGAAAGGGGCGAATTCCCTTTTTATGAATAAAGCTGGTAGCCGCTGGGCGCCGACTCCGCGCCAAGCGCTGCTGGGGGGGAGACACGAGGTCCCCGTGTTCACCCCCCCCATCGAGGCGGAGGGCCCCGGGTTCTAATCCCGCCCCTCTGGCGCTGCGCGGCCTCAGTTTCCCCCCGTGTGTGTGTGTGTGGGGGGGGAGTCACCTGTGTCGGGTAGGTCCCGGGGGGCAGCAGCGCCTGCAGGTCGAAGAGCAGGGTGAGCGGGATGTGCGCCAGGAAGTAGAGGCCCAGCAGGCGCTCCAGCGCGCGGCCCGGACCCCGGGCCCCCATGGCGGGCGGCGGGCGGCGGGCGGCGGGCGGCGGCGGGCGGCGGCGAGGGAGGGACGGACGGAGGGACGGACGGAGGGACCGTCGGAAGGACGGACGGAAGGCGATGGCGGCGAGGGCGGCGGCCCCTGCTGAGGTAAATGCGGAGGCCCCGCCCCCCCCGCGCCTCGGGGCCACGCCGGGCGCGCTCATTGGCCCGGGCCGCCCGCGGGGGGAGCGGGGAGGGAGGCCGGACGCGCTCATTGGCGGAGCGGGCCCCGCCGGCGGCTCCCATTGGCTGGGCCCGGGGGAGGGGGCGGGCCGATGGCTGACGGACGGACGGACGGACGGACGGACGGACGGCCCGCCCCCCCGCCCCCCCGGCCGCCTGCGTGGCTCTCGGCGTGGCGGCCTCCTCGTTCATCTTCAGGACACACTTTCTTTCTTTCTTTCCTTTCTTTTTTTTTCTTCTTCCCTCCCTTCTCTTTCCTCTTTTCTTCCTCCCTCCCCTTTTCTTTCTTCCTTTCCTCCCTTCTCTTTCTTTTTCTTCCTCCCTCCCTTTTTTCTTCCTCCCCTCCTTTTTCTTCCTCCCTCCCTTTTTCTTTCTTCCTTCCCTCCCTTCTCTTTCCTCTTTTTCTTCCTCCCTCCCTTTTTCTTTCTTCCTTCCCTCTCTTTTCTTCCTTCCTGTCTTTCTTCCCTCCCCCCTCTTCCTTTCCTTCCCTCCCTTTCTTCCTCCTGCCTTCCTTTTCTTTCTTCCCTCTCCTTTCTTTCTTCCTTCCCTCCCTTCTCTTTTTTCTTCCTTTTTTCTTTCCTTCCTGTCTTCTCTTTCTTCCCTCCCTTCTCTTTCTTCCTTTCCTTCCCTCCCTCCCTTCTTTTTCTTCCTTTCTCCCTTTATCTCCCCTCCTTTATTTCCTTCCTGTCTTCTCCTTCTTCCCTCCCTTCTCTTCCTTTCCTTCCTTCCCTCCCTTCTTTATTCCTTCCTTTCCTTCCTTCCCTTCTTTCTTCCTTTCCCTCCTTCCCTCCCTTATTTCTTCCTCTTTTTTCTTTCCTTCCTATCTTTCCTTCCCTCCCTTCTTCCTTCCTTTTTCTTTCTTCCTTTCCTTTTTCTTTTTTCTTCCCTTCCTTTCTTTCCAGTCTCTCTCCATTCACTCAGTCATATTTATTGAGCTCTTACTGTGTGCAGAGCACTGTACTAAGCACTTGGAAAGTACAATACAGCAATGAAGAGCAATAATCCCCGCCCACAATCCCTGCAATAATAATACAGCAATAAATCCCTGCCCACAACAGGCTTGCAGTCTGAGGATGATTAAGACTGCCTCTCCTAACATGGATTGTGTCCAACCTGATTATCTACCCCAGCGCTTAATACAGTGCCTGGCACGTGGTAAGCACTTAAATTTTTTATTTTTTTTTTTAAAGCTGCCATGGGAAAGATTTGGTTTTTAATCCCTAGCTCAACCAATCAATTGAATTTATTAAGCACTTATTGTGTGCCGAGCCCTGAACTAAGCACTTGGGAGAGAACCAGTGCCTCCCCTAGAGGCACGGGGACTAAGCTCTGGGGTGGATACAAGCAAACCGGGTTGAACACAGTCCCTGTCCCAGATGGGCTCACAGTCTCAATCCCCATTTCACAGATGAGGTAACTGAGGCACAGAGGAAGTGAAGTGACTTACAGCAGAGACGTGGCGGAGTTGGGATTAGAACCCATGACCTTCTGACTCCCAGGCCCACGCTCTATCCACTATGTCAGGGTCACCTCCCCGCATCCCTCCTGCCTCGGCCCCCGACCCCTCAGGGCCCCCTCTCAACCGCTCACGGGCCTTTGGCCAGCAGCCGAGGCATTTTCTGAGCTGGGACTCTGGCGAGGGGCATTGAGGAAGGAGCAGAAAAGTAAAAAATAAATCTGACATTTCCCCCCAAAAATGAAGGGAAAGGATAGTGTGAGAATATTCTGCACTTGAGTCCTCATCCCCTAAGCATTTGGGCACTCTTCACACATAGAGCACCCAGGTACGTTATCATTAAACTCCGTTATTTCCTCCTACCTGTAATTAATTGTAGTCTGACTCCTCTGCCAAATTGTAAACTCCCTTGAGGTCAGGGATCGTATCTAATAACTACCGTACGTTCTTAAGTGATTAGTAATCTGCACAAAGCATTCAATAAATATTATTGCTTGATTGACACTGATGCCTCTCGCCCTCGCACCCCCCAGATTGCAAACACCCCAGAGGGCAGGGATCATCCACTTTCCTGATGTTGTGTACCCCATCTGCCTGCGCCCTGTAGACCTCAAGGAATAGCACGGATAAAGCGTTCACACTGGCTGCCAACAAGCCTAGTGACATGTCCGGGGTCAGACAGCAGACAAGTGCTGGGCGGGATTAGAACTCCGGTCCACCGGCTCCCGGGCTCTTTCCATTAGGCCACACTGCTTCCAATTGGGTTTGTTCCCACTCTAACTTCCTGGACTCCGGCTGTTAATGGAAACAATCTGGGCCCAAGAGTTTCTTCCTAACCACAGGTTGCCTTCAGAGTAGAAAAGCAGCGGTGAAGGATTCTTAGCATCTCAAGTGGCCTCTTACCCCCAGATGATGCAAAACCATCAGTAAGAAAACTGCTTTTCTTGATAAGCAGCCCCTAGTTATTGTGAGCAGCTGGTTTTACCGACTCAAAATGCCACCCTCCCAGAACCTCGAGAATCGTACGGCAGTTCTTGATGTTCAGCCTTGTCTCGGTTTTTTCTGCCAGTCTGAAAACTAGAATTGAGTAATCACCGGGGAGAGCAGTGGACCGTAAAAGGAAGGACAAGGTGCATACCCTAGGCCAGCACCCAAGCGTCTAGTACAGTGCTCTGCACATAATAAGTGCTCAATAAATATGATTGATTCTGCATTTATGTATTTGTCACTGGTTTCTTCACGTTTTACTTCTATTTTCTCTTTAATTCTCTTTAAATTTCTCAATTTACGTCATAGGCTGGAAACTCCTTGAGGGTATAGCTTTTGTACTGTTCTCCCCCTCTAGACTCTGAACTCATAATGACCCCAGGTTCTACCTGCTCAAATGATAGCATTTATTGAATGCTGTTTGCAGTGGACTGTACTAAACACCGGGCAGTGCCTCAGAGTAGGTGGACGTGACCCCTGTCCTCAAGGTGCTTAAAAATCTAGTGAGGAGACGTGGAAAAGAACATTTAAAAAAATAGCTACAAGATAGTGGAAGTGCGTTAAGAAGCAGAACACAAAATTCAGGCATTCTCAAGAATGCCTAGGGCACGTTACAATCTATGTTGAACAGCAGGTATTTAACTTTTTGTCTGTTGGTTTGGGGCAGTGGCGGATTCCCAGAGAAGCAGCGTGGCTCAGTGGAAAGAGCACAGGCTTGGGAGTCAGAGGTCATGGGTTCGAATCCCAGCTCTGCCACTTGTCAGCTGACTGTGGGCAAGTCACTTCACTTCTCTGGGCCTCAGTGACCTCACCTGTAAAATGGGGATTAAGACTGTGAGCCTCACGTGGGACATCCTGATTACCCTGTATCCCCCCCCCCAGCGCTTAGAATAGTGCTCTGCACATAGGAAGCGCTTAATAACAACATTATTATTCCCATCGACAGAGATGGGCTTCACATGGGAAATTAGTGAGGTAATTGCTTTAAGCCTCATTGTTGGGGTGGAAGCGGTTAAAAATTTGAACGTACCTCCCACCCCCCACCCAGTGATTCCAGGACCAGGAGAGGCTTGAGAGGGGAGGCAGTGGCCCTGGAGGAAGAGCGGGGCTCAGCCGTCCCCCAGAGGTTCAGTCGCACTCTGGTATGATGCCATTCCACTCCCTTCAGGACATATATGATATCTTCTGGAAGAAGTGCAAGGGGGGAATTTTTCCCTACTTCAGGGTACCCAAATGTGGGATAATAATTATTATGGTTTTTGTTAAGCGCTTACTATGTGCCAGGCACTGTACTGAGCACTGGGGTAGATACAAGCAAATCGGGTTGGACGAAGTCTCGGTCCCACGTGGGGCTCCACGCTGAAAATCCTCATTTTACAGATGAGGTAACTTTGGTCCTGAGAAGTTAAGTGACTTGCCCAAGGTCACACAGCAGACACGTGGCGGAGCTGGGAGTAGAACCCAGGACCTTCTGACTCCCAGGCCTGTGCTCTTTGGGCAGCATATAAAATTATTTGGCTGACTTCTGCCCCTAAAGCTTTTCTTTTTTTTTTTTTTAGTGGTACTTGTTAAGCGCTTACTTTGTGACAGGCACTGTTCTAAGCACATACGAGCACAAACAAGTTATTCAGGCCAGACTCAGTCCCTGTCCCACATAGAGCTTGCACTCCAAGTAGGAGGGAGTATGGGTACTGAATCCCCATTTTACATATGAGGAAACTGAGGCAGAGAGAAGTGACGTGACTTGCCCACGCAGCAGACAAGTGGCTGAGCTGGGATTGGAACTCAGGTCCTTTTGACTCCCAGGCCTCTGATGTTTCCACTAGGCCACACTGCTTCTTCTCCACCCCAAAAGCGGCCACCTTCTCTACTAGCAGAATTAGCCACGCTGGGGAAAGGGTAGGCGCTGTCGTCTAATGTGATTATCTGGCACTTGAATGAACCGGGGCATCCCTGGCCCTACCACCATGGCTAATTGGGAATTTGCTACATTCAGAAGCTCACTGGTGGAAAAACTAATATTTGTTCTGTACGGAGAAGACAAACACTCCTTTGTTTCAAGGTAACCTTTAGAGCAGTTGGCAGTGTATCCCGGCTCTTACTGCCCAACTTGGAAATTACAGAGAATAACTATCCTAAACCAGTAACAGACAAAATCCTCATTTAGCACTGATAAACATCTCGGATGAAATTGCCCAATTCTCTCTCTCCACCGCTGGTCAGGATCAAGTTCATCCAACCAGCTAGGAATCACCATCCTTGGGGACTCTCACCCAGGAAGGTTTTTGAATTTAAAAAAAAGACATCATCCGTTGGGTCCCGACACTGTCCTGTTTTTAATGAAACTGTTCCAAAACGATCGATGAGATGGGGAAAACGACTGCTGCTACAGTGAGAGTCAACAGGTGGCTTCACGGTCCTGAGCCAGATCATTATTCAATCATTAATGAAAACACAGATGCAGCCAGGCGGCAGGTTGTCACTAGTCTGAAATCATTACGCTAACCCAGATGTTTGCCCTTAAAAGTGTTCCAGGTCCCAGACCCATCAATTTCCACCCTGAAAGATAATCTACGAGATTCCCAGTGTTAAGGTTTATTTTTTTTTTTAGTCCGCTGGTCAATGGAGCATAACAGATTGGCCAAGCATGCAAGAACGACACAGGTTCCCTGGACACGGGTCTCGATCAAATCAGGTGGGAAACGAGGCTGAGGAGAAACATTTTTATTATACATGTGGAAAGCAGGGGGCATCCCAGACCAGTTAGTTCTGCTCCTTAATGATCCTTTTTTATGGCATTTGTTAAGTGCTTACTATGTGCCAGGCACTGTGCTGAACGTTGGGTTAGGTGCAAGCTAATCAGGTCGGACACAGTCCACGTCCCAGATGGGGCTCACCGTCTTAATCCCCATTTTACAAATGAGGTAACTGAGGCACAGAGAATTTGTAATCAGGCGTTCAATGGTATGTATTGAGTGCTCACCGTGTGCGGGGCCCTGTACTGAACGCTTGGGAGAAGAGTCCAATACAAAAGAATACATATAGGAGCTTACAGACTAGAGGAGAATCTACAGTCTGCTTGTACTGCTGCCAGTTCTATCTTTGGGATCCTCTTGCTTCCACTATTTGCAAATCATTTTAATCGGTCTCCCCCATTAGATCGCTAACTCCTTGAGGGGAGGGGAACCCGTTTCTGGCTTGCGTGGGTTGCTGCTGTTGTAGCTCTCCCAAAAAGCAGGATTAGTGGAAAAAGCATTAGCCTGGGAGTCAGAGGACCTGGGTTCTAATCCTGCCTGTGCCACTTGCTTGCTGTGTGACCGTAGGCACTTGCCTCGCCCTCTGTGTCTCAGTTTCCTCCAGTGTAAAAATGGGGGTTCGATATCTGCTCTCTCCTGCTTGGACATGAGCCCCGTGTGGGTCAGGGGCTGTATGAGACCCGATTAATCTGTACCTACCCCAGAGTTTAAAACGGTGCTTGAAACACAATAAGTGCTTAAAAACCACTAAAAAATGTGCTTAGCATTCAATGGACTCTCAGTAAATACCACTGATTGATGGATTTCTAGTTAGCTTGAATGCTGTTCCGACACCAGGGCTATGTACACCTTGGGGTCACTCCCGATGAGAATCCTGACCCTTTGGGGGGGGGTCCCCAAAGGTGGGATTGCTGCCTGAAATGGCCCCCCCCAATACAACTGCCTAATCTTAATGATCCCTGTCATGAAAGTTTCCTTTCCTCAGTCCGATCGATCAATCAATGCTATTCATTCCCTGAGCACTTTCTGCGTGCAGAGCAGAGTTGGGAGAGTCCAACACAACAAACACGATAGACACGATTCCCGTCTTCAAGGTGCTTAACGATACGGTTAAATCTTTAAAATGCACTTACGTTCACTACGACCAGCCCGGCGGAGCAACTACAGAGTCAGGATCCTACTTTATCTGTGACATGGAACAGAAAAATCGTGCTAATGAACAGAAAGTTAGACCAAATGAAACCAACAACAACCATGGAAGCATTATTTAAATTTAAGAGGTTTAAAAGTGGGCAGGAGCTACGGGAGGGCAGCTCTGGACTCTCCTGGGGTTATAAATATTCATAGTGAGACGGGATGCTTTACTGAAGCAGCATGGCCTAGTGATATTAGCACAGGCCCGGGAATCAGAGCACCCAAATTCTAATCCCAGCTCTGCCCCTTTTTTATTGTGTTTGTAAACCGCTTGCTGTGTTCCAGGCACTCTCTTAAACACTGGGGTAGAGACATGATGATCTTATCAGTCCCAGTCCCCGTCCCGCAAAAGGCTCACGGTCTTAATTCACGTTTTACAGACGATGTAACTGAGGCACAGAGAAGTTACGGTACTTGCCCAAGGTCACACAGCAGACAAGTGGAGGAGCTGGGAATAAAAACCCTGGTCCTCCTTTCATTCATTCATTCAATAGTATTTATTGAGCGCTTACTATGTGCAGAGCACTGTACTAAGCGCTTGGGATGAACAAGTCGGCAACAGATAGAGACAGTCCCTGCCGTTTGACGGGCTTACAGTCTAATCGGGGGAGACGGACAGACAAGAACGATGGCACTAAACAGCGTCAAGGGGAAGAACATCTCGTAAAAACAATGGCAACTAAATAGAATCAAGGCGATGTACAATTCATTAACAAAATAAATAGGGTAACGAAAATATATACAGTTGAGCGGACGGGTACAGTGCTGTGGGGATGGGAAGGGAGAGGTGGAGGAGCAGAGGGAAAAGGGGAAAATGAGGCTTTAGCTGCGGAGACGTAAAGGGGGGATGGCAGAGGGAGTAGAGGGGGAAGAGGAGCTCAGTCTGGGAACGCCTCTTGGAGGAGGTGATTTTTAAGTAAGGTTTTGAAGAGGGAAAGAGAATCAGTTTGGCAGAGGTGAGGAGGGAGGGCGTTCCAGGACCGCGGGAGGACGTGACCCAGGGGTCGACGGCGGGATAGGCGAGACCGAGGGACGGCGAGGAGGTGGGCGGCGGAGGAGCGGAGCGTGCGGGGTGGGCGGTAGAAAGAGAGAAGGGAGGAGAGGTAGGAAGGGGGCAAGGTGATGGAGAGCCTCGAAGCCTAGAGTGAGGAGTTTTTGTTTGGAGCGGAGGTCGATAGGCAACCACTGGAGTTGTTTAAGAAGGGGAGTGACATGCCCAGATCATTTCTGCGGGAAGATGAGCCGGGCAGCGGAGTGAAGAATAGACCGGAGTGGGGCGAGAGAGGAGGAAGGGAGGTCAGAGAGAAGGCTGACACAGTAGTCTAGCCGGGATATAACGAGAGCCCGTAATAGTAAGGTAGCCGTTTGGGTGGAGAGGAAAGGGCGGATCTTGGCGATATTGTAGAGGTGAAACCGGCAGGTCTCGGTAACGGATAGGATGTGCGGGGTGAACGAGAGGGACGAGTCAAGGATGACACCGAGATTGCGGGCCTGCGGGACGGGAAGGATGGTCGTGCCATCCACAGTGATAGAGAAGTCTGGGAGAGGACCGGGTTTGGGAGGGAAGATGAGGAGCTCAGTCTTGCTCATGTTGAGTTTTAGGTGGCGGGCCGACATCCAGGTGGAGACGTCCCGGAGGCAGGAGGAGATGCGAGCCTGAAGGGAGGGGGAGAGGACAGGGGCGGAGATGTAGATCTGCGTGTCATCTGCGTAGAGATGGTAGTCAAAGCCGTGAGAGCGGATGAGTTCACCGAGGGAGTGAGTGTAAATGGAGAACAGAAGAGGGCCAAGAACTGACCCTTGAGGAACTCCAACAGTTAAAGGATGGGATGGGGAGGAGGCTCCAGCGTAGGAGACCGAGAATGATCGGCCAGAGAGGTAAGAGGAGAACCGGGAGAGGACAGAGTCCGTGAAGCCAAGGTGAGATAAGGTATGGAGGAGGAGGGGATGGTCGACAGTGTCAAAGGCAGCAGAGAGGTCAAGGAGGATCAGAATGGAGTAGGAGCCATTGGATTTGGCAAGAAGGAGGTCATGGGTGACCTTAGAGAGAGCAGTCTCGGTAGAGTGGCTCCTGACTCCCTGACCTGTACTCGATCCACTAGGCCACGTTGCTTCTGCCACTTGCGTGCTGTGTGCCTTTGGGCGAGTCTCTTCACTTCTCTGCGTCTCAATTTCCTCATCTATACAGTCGGGACGTGATAGCTGTTCTCCCTCTTACTTAACTGTGGGCCCTGTGTGGGACTTGTATCTACCCCAGCACTTGACACCCAGTAAGCGCTAACAAATACAAAAATTATTATTACTGTTAGGTGAGACAATGAGAAAGAATCCACATCTGTTTCCAACAGTTAGGATCAGGCGGGCATAACATAGGGATCACCGCAAAGGGTCACCAACTGGGCATATCAATCCTTTTGCATCGGAACTAAAACAAAGAGTATATTTTGTTGTCCTGTTTTTTTAATGGTATTTAGTAAGTGCTTACTATGTGCCGGGCACTGTATACTAAGCACTGGGTTAGATACAACATAATCAGGTTGGATTCCAGTCCATGTCTCACTTGTGGCTCGCGGTCTTCATTCCCATTTTACAGTTGAGGTAACTGAGGCACAGAGAAGTGAAGTTGCTTGCCCAAGGTCCCAAAGCAGACAAGTGGCAGAGCCGAGATTAGAAGCCCGGTTCTTCGGACTTCCAAGGCCCGTGCTCTACCCACTAGTCCACGCTGCTTCTTGCCAGTTGATCGGGGGACTAGCGCAGCCTGGGGATAAGAAGTGCCGCTCTCGGAGTCAGGAGTCCTGGACTTTGGTCCCAGCTGTGTCACGGTCCTGCTGTGGGACCTCGATCAGTTACTCCCCCTTTTCTGTGCCTCAGTTTCCTCACTGGAAAAGGAGGACAACACTGGTCTTTCACAACCCTGCTGGGAGGAGGTGAAGATAAAATAATTCAAGGTACTGACTGCCAGATCAATTATCAGATTTCTTACCACTGTCAGCTCCCGGCAAGCTGTGTTAAAAAAGACTTAACGGGGTACACAAAACTCCAGCCTGTAGATCGGGTCCCAGTGATTTTTCGTTTTCAACGCTCTAACCTGGTTCATAATTATCTCTTTAAACATTAATGGCGTTCTCCGCGAAGCATGGATCCCATAGAAACGCTGGGCCCGGAACATTACGGGAGAAACAAAGCCGCTTCTCTCTTCCGATACCGAAGAGAAAAATCTGACCTAGATTGACTTGAAAGAGCCGGAGGCGTTCAAGACACGGCTCTACCTGAAGGAGAGAGGCAAAAATGGGGAATGAGACCAGCAGACCGCTTCTTTTTCAAATGTCACATTTAATGTTTTCACCACTGTACTTCAAATCTACATTGTACATAGTGACCAGCAAGTGTGCCACGTTAATTGACCAACCTCTGAGATTGTACCTTTCATACCAGTGTCTTCTTGGGCTCTTTTGTAACTAAACACGCTTCTCATTCAAGTGAATTTGAAATGCTTCAGTCGGGTTGATTCTCAGGAGCCTCATAAAAAACAAAGATATTGCACCATCTTTGTTTAGTAATTCAATGTTTGTCTCTTTCACAGCAAATAATTACTTCATTGAAGTTAAAACTTCCAAACATAACTTACTAATAGTCTCCAAATTCAGCTCAGCTCACTCAGGTTGAAAATACTCTGCTAAATACAGATAACTTACAATAACTTTTACAGTTAATTGTCCATAACACACACCAAGGTTTTTCCCCAGACCAATTTTAGGACGATCCATTAGTATTCCTTGTACAGGTGAAAAACGGTCTTCAATTTTCTTGTCTTGTTTTTTTTAAATATAAAAGTTGGAAGGGACATTCAAGTTTCAAGTCTCCACATTGAACTTAAAAAAAAAAAATCATCATCATCATCATCATCATCATGTGGAGGTAAACAAGCCAAGTTGTATACTCCAGGAGGTAGAGGCGTAGAGGCCTTCAATTTGTGTTCATATATACATATGCACAGAATAAATTCAGTGTTCCAACAGAAGAAGAATTAGCCAGAAAGTAATAAGTTATTTACTACTGTGACATTTCAAGACTTCCACAGCTTTGCCTAAGGACACAAACACAATTAACATAATTCCCTATGTGCTGTTTTTTTGTGGAGATTTTTTTTGTTGGTTTTTTGTCTTTTTAGAATTTTTTTTTTAACTGTCCAGTGCAGGAAAAGTCTCACAAAATTTCACAGACCTAAAATGTGCAAGCTAAGTTTCTCTCTATACAGCAAGGTCAGGGTGGTGGTTTTTTTTTTTTGTTGTTGTTGGTTTTGTTGTTTTTTTTTTGAAATTAGCCCATAAATGGAATTATTTACACACATGAAAGAAGCATGCTTGGGGGAGGGGAGGTTCTTTTATGTAAGAAAGAGCAGAAAAACTTCTAATAAAAATAGATTAAATATATATATATATATTTATACTGGGTAAGGAAAACAGAAGAAGTTTAGTCTCTCCTAATCACAAACTCATTCTCTCTACCCACGACATCTGATTTGAGAACAGCACACATCACCGTCACAGCTCTAATGAGAAGCTATTTATAGGGTTTGATCATCAGGTGGCATGACCCTTGACCCCTCCACCCCCCACCCCAACCCCCAGTCCCATTGTGTGGCCACAGCTGGTGTGGCTTCCATGATTGGTCACGATCAAGTTCTCTGGATTCTTTACGTTTTAGAAAACCCCAAATCTTCAGGAATGGCTCAAATATCAAAATGTAGGACTGTCCTTTTTTTTTTTTTGTACAATCTCACTTCAGTGAAACGTAAACAAAACAAAAAACACAAAACCAAAGCAACCCCTCAAATTTGGTTCGGTTTTCTATTTGTTCGGAGGTGAGCCGCAACAGCTGCACTAGGATAAAAAAAAAAAAGGAGGAGGAGAAGAAGAGGAAAAGAAAAAAGTGTGCAACTCTGGGTAAAACATTTTTCTTCTAAAAGCACAACCACTTTACAAGATTAAAAGTCTAGTAACATTTCTAAATATTATTCATATCATACAAGTAGTGGTTGTTAATTTAAAACTTCATTAGTAAAATTACAGTACAAGCATGATTAACCTCCAGAATTGCAAATCCCAGACTCCAGTGGAAAGCTACATTACATCTTCAGTAGTATATTATCTTCCACGGTTATTCCCAAACCAGGGGAGATGGGGGCATCTCAGACGGTTGAGCAACAGTGGAACTAAAGCACAGAGAGAGAGAGAGACGACAAGATTAGCCAGACATCTGCAGTGACCTAAATGGGCATCTGGAGCCCGTGGGCCAACCCCGTATACTTCCTCTCGGGCTGGTCTCTCTGTCGAGGCATGCAGACTTTGGTTTTCAAACTGGTGCCTCGACTTCCCTCGACGTTGCCAACATTTACCCTAAGCCTATGCACCAGTTGCTGGTTCGACCTCCACCCTGTTAATTAAGGGTGGAGGATCCGCGATAAAACAGACCCCACTTAATGCAACGTGGATTTAAAAAGGACCAGTTTGACCTGGGTCATCTTGTGGTGGAGCCTCCCATTCGCGGCACCGGCTCGTGGCTCTGACGGGTGACGGATCTAAATGGCCAAGAGGAATCGAGCCCGCGGCTGGGACCCGAAACCCGGATTTCTGACTCCCCCTCTGTCGCTAGTAACATGTTGTTGCCTAGATCTGAGAATCAAAATGGAAACTGTTTAGCCCGCCTTCACACACTGGCCATCGAGCCACGAGAAGCTACACATATCCTGAGATCATCTTCTATTACAAGGGGTCCTTTTTAATTTCAACTGCTGACAGACTCTGATTTATTGCCCCATGGCTCTGGAGAGAGAAAAGCACGGTTGGATGCAGTGATTACATACGGTTACCTAATAAAGCTCTTAAAAGCAGCAGACTGAGGGTTGATGCAGAGAGGCACTCTGTTTCCTTTCTGCTGTTCCAAAATGAACTGGTGAATAATTTCTGTGAAGGAAACAGTTTGCACAATGAGATACATACCAATTCGCCGTGTCCGCACATTGTGACGCTGAGATGGGATCTGGGTCACTGCTGAAATGGCCTTTCCCCTTTTTTTTCCCTTTATGGTATTTATTAAGTGCTTTTTATTGTGCCAGACACTGTACTAAGCGCTGGGATACATATGCTAATTAGGTTGGACAAGGTCCCTATCCCACATGGGGATCCCAGTCTTTATCTCCATTTTGCAAATGAGGTAACTGAGGCCCAGCCCCTTGTCCAAGGTCACACAGCAGACAGGTGGCAGAGCCGGGACTAGAACCCAGGTTCTTCCGATGCCCAGGCCCGGGGGCCCTCCACTGGGCCACGCTGCTTTTCACTCTACTAGCAAAAGCCACACACCAGAGTCAGCTAAACTGCAGGGGACTCAGCTGAAATTTCCTGGGGAAATTTCAACACTGGCGATCCACAGATCTCTGGCGTAGCTCGGAGTGGACACTGGCTCTAAGATGTGGGGAACACCTAAAGGTAAGAGAAGACATGAGGGTGAATTCCTTCCCATCCCAATGACAGCACTTAACTAGGACTTTATTTCTGACTGGTTTGGGGCTGGGCTCCACCACTTGTTAGACATCAAACAGCCCCAACCTCTAAAAGCAACAGAGCGAAGAAGTGGGACTGATCCATCCAGAAGCACAGTGGACTTCTAAATGACTAATATCAACTTCACAGCAGTCTTCTGCTAACTTTGGACAGGATATCGTCTTGTTCCACTTGAGCCAGGGACAAAACAAATGGAATCCAAGTAAATCCAAATGCCGGTTTACGATCCCTTTCCTTCTCTGCGGCTTCCGTACGAGACACTTGACACGATGTGATTGGGAAAAAAAACACCCGGTGGCTCTTTCCTGGTCTCTCACGAGATGGCAGGTCCCTGGGGTCTAGGGAACTGAAGCAACCACTGGTGTTGGTGAACTTCTTGCATCTTACCTCCTCTTTTGGAGTATCAAATCTATTGATTTCCACTGGGCCACATGACAACTTAGAATATATCCTACTTACACCGCCAGCCCCATGTGGGACAGTGTCTGACCAGATTATCTTTAATCTACCCCAGTGCTTAGTAAGTTTAGTTTAAGTTTAGTGCTAAACAATTGCCACAGTTATGATTTTTATGCCCCTTACGGTTCTCTGGCAATAAGGGCCCAGTTTTCGTAAGTAAAGTTTAGCACACTGTCCGATGGGAACTGATCCTTGTGTGAAACAAAATACCCGGACAGCTCAAAAAAGGCTAACTTGGTGGTTTAACCTCTGTGTTGAGATGTGAATTAAGATCACTGAGACTCACCCTTAAAATTATGTAGGCGGGTTGCACAAAGAGGATTACGTAATTGGAAATCTTCACTTCCATAGGATGCTGTCCAGATTTCGGGGCACTAGATAACCTAATCTGCTTTACACTGTACACCTAAGCCCCACCTTCCCTCCTATTCTTAGATGCTTATCTGGAGAAGCGCCAGAGTCTTCTGTATTAGCTCTGAGGTTATTAGATAAATTCCTTTATTTTCTAAAGGTATTTGTTCAGTGCTGATTATGTGCCAGGCCCTGTATTAAGCGCTGGGGTAGAGACAAGCTAATCAAGTTGGACACAGTCCATGTCCCATGTGGGGCTTACGGTCTTAATCCCCATTTTACAGATGGGGTGACCGAGGCACAGAGAAGTTTAGTGACTTGCCCAAAGTCACAAAGAAGACAAGTGACAGAGCCGGGATTAGAACCCGGGTCCCTCTGACTCCCAGGCCCGTGCTCTACCCACTGGGCCATACTGCGTCTGGTGTGTTATACCTTACGGATCTAATGTTGCCTAAGAATTTAAAAAAAATACTGTACTCTTATGTTCTCATATCTGCTTCTTCGGTTTAATGTCTCAGAATCTGAAGTTCTTTAATTTTTCCACTTCGTTTTTCTGGTTTTCGGTATTTTCCACCCACGATCTCTACGTTATATATCATAAGCACTTGATTTACTGATTTTGATCGAAAGCTCTATGATTGATCGGAAACGGTTGCAGTCACTCAACTGAATTTATTGAGTGCTTACTGTGTGCAGAGCACTGTGCTAAGCACTTGGGAGGTACAATACCATAGAGAATACACCCGTTTTGCCAAATATAAACTATTTTCTTGCCGTCCAGTGATTTTCACCAGTCTTCCCCCTTCTTAGAATCAGACAGCTTTCCTGGCATCAGGGGTGACCATTTCACAGGGGTGATGGCCCCGACAGCTGACTGGACTTCCTCATGCCAGGCCTTACGAGAGTTTTCAGGCTGGGCTGAATAGATCCAGAATGGTGGCTTTTGGCCTGTTATCTCTTTGAAACCCGTCCCACCCCACCAAAAAAATTCCTCCCTTCTTTTCACTCCCAGGTGCCCCAAGTCGGAACCTCTGCCTGGTATAAATTGTTACTTGTCCCTGCAAGTCGTGAGTCCAGGCCAAAGAAAGTCCCACACGCAAAATGATAACAGTCATCCATCTCCACTCCCAGAGTCAATTTCCATCTGCCACAGAACGAAGATGTTCTAAACCCGCTCTGGCCACACCGAGAGTAACGCTCACCTTTGACCTGTCGAACAGAACTGAGATTCTTTTCAAAAGTGTCATCAAATTTGGGATTGGTGATGGGTTCAAAGTCACTGGTATAAACTCTTCCAGTAGAGGTTGAAAAACAGCATTTACACATACACGTGTGGTATCGCAGTCGCCCTTCGTCCAGGTACGGGTGGGCTAAGGCATCCTTAGCGGATATTCTTTTGGACTGAAAAAACAGGGAGAAAGCACTTATGATAAAAGCCCATTTTAATAAGGAACAGAAACGTTCATTTGCACGAGCTCTTGCACAGGAAAATATCGGGTGATGGCTTAATATCGCTAACGGTTCTTAGCTTGTTACATGCGACCTGTAATACTGTCAGAGGCGATCTTCAACTTCTCAATGCCTGAGTTAGGATGAGGGGTACTGCCGATGTCTCTGATTTCTCAACACTTCAGGTTTACGTTCAAATCAATCCATAAATTAGTATGTATTGGATGGCTACTGTGGGGACGATAATCCGAGCCCTTATCCTATCCTACCTTCATTGCCGCATCAGCCTCCCGTCTCTCCCCACTCCAGTCAATACTTCACTCTGCTGCCTGGATCATTTTTCTACAGTATCATTCAGTCCACATTACCCCACTCCTCAGGCTTTAAAGGACACACTCAATCAATGATATTTATTGAGAGCTTACTACGTGCAGAGCACTGTACTAAGTGCTTGGGAGAGTACAGTACAACAGAATTAGCAGACAGCTTCCCTGCCTAAAATGATCTTAGAGGGGGAGACAGACATTAATCTGAATAAATCACCTTGCTCCCTCCCTGATTTCCTACTACAACCCTGCCTACTCACTCTACCTCGATCTCACCTACATCTCTCTGCCAACCTCTCACAAGCATCTTCCTCCTGGTCTGGAATGCCCTTCTCTTCATATCCTACAGACAGTCGCACTTCCCACCATCAAAGCCTTCATTTCCTCTTCTTCCAATCCCTTCCCTTGGATAGGCACCCCCTTACTCACTCAACCCCACGGCACTTGGGTAGATATCTGCAATTTCTTCATTTATATTAATGTCTGTCTTCTGCTCCAGAACGTAAGCTTGTTTCGGGCAGGGAACGTGTCTACCAACTTTGTTATAGCGTACTCTCCCAAGCGCTTAGTACACTGCTCTGCACACAGTAAGTGCTCAATAAATACGAATGATGGATCGATTAAAGAGCACTATACTAAACCACTGGGAGAATACCGCTCGGGAGGAAGATGCGATCCCTACCCTCAACGAGTTTACAAGCGAATAGGGAGACACAAAATAACTTACATAAAGTCTACGGGTATTTAGAGTGCATAGTGGTAAAGCGACGTGAAAAGTACAGAATTGAAAGTTAACAGAACTTGGGGAGAGGAAAGATTAATTGGAGAAAGTCTCATGGAGTGGGATTTTTGAAGATAAAGAGCTGAGGAGTGGCAGATTTATAGGGGGAGGAGGGTTGCAGGCAGGTGGAAAAGTGTGAGCCAAGAGCTGGAGGAGGCAGAGTTGGGAAGAAGGCACCGTTGGAAAGTGAACTTGAGAGGAACAGGGTTCATGAACTGGGGTGCAGTAAGAAGAGAGTAGGTAAGAGGGAAAGAGAGTTGACGGAGCACCTTTTAGTCAACGGGTGGGAGTTTGTTGGATCTGGAGGGGAATGGGAGACCACTGAAGATTTTTGAATTGAGAGGAGATCTGTGGAGAGAGTTTTGCGGGCACGTGAAGAGGGTTTCTCAATTTGATGCCTCCGCCCCTTGCAGTGCTTAGTCTTTCTAAATCTCCCTCTTGGTACTTTCTTGGTAAATGTTAATTTTCTATTGGTTATAGCATCATTTCATTAAAGGTCATCGTGTACCTCATAAGAGTGACAGCTGGACATATTTTAGGGCACTTTTTCTAGCCCCCTTCCCATTTCAAGAATAGAGCATTCCTAAATAGAACCATACAGAATAACTACGCCTGCTTTATCAAAGGTACAAACATCTCATTTGCTCTCCACTGTGGCGCTCTTCAATTTATTGCTAACTGCCACTCCTGCCTCTTGAGCAATTAATATCCTGACCCGTCTACCTGCAGAGGATTTCTTCTGAGAGTACAGTCTGGGGAAGTGGAGTGCAGTCACGACTTCTTCCTAATATTGAAATGGTCTACGCTAAAGCACGAACACCCTCTTGCTTGCCCTCCCAACCAACAGCATGGATTATAAAGGATGGCTCCAATCCTAACCCCAGCCTTAACGGAAAATCTGGGTCCCTTTCTCAATACTGTGTGAACAGCCACTGTTTGGTGTATCATTCGTTTTGGCTTTGAGAACCCTTGGAGTCTTCCATACTTACCGGAGTGGAATTTAAGACTCTGGGTATGTTTTTCCAGAGAAGCACTTTAGGAATTAGAGGAAAATGATCATCTCTCGAGGAGCAAAATTTTGAAAAGCCAAGTGGACTGTGCACCGAACCAGTAGGGGGAGTATTTGACTAAGAACTTGCGTTCACAAAGTAAATCCGACGGGGACCGTGCACGGCTTTTTGCTAAATTCAATACTTTCTATCACACAGTGTTCTTTTCAGCCATCCCTGCATGCGTGGAAAAGATTTTTTTTTTTTTACCCTCGGTAGAAATAAACTCCAACCAGGAAGAAAGCTTTAGTTATACATGTATATACAGCCATCCTTCTGGTCTGCGTATACTCGCACGCTTCTTTCTTTCAGTGGTGCCATTTCCAAAACACATCTCAGCACTTTGGCCCCGAATGGCAATTTTTAAAAAGCTGGTTTCTTCGAGATCTATTTCTGGGAAGTGGAAATTGTGGATATCATCCAAGGACGGAATAGCCCCAAAGCATGAATGCTGCTTAACATTTGAAAGACCTCCCTACTGTTGAGGTGAAGCTGGAAGCGACTGGGAGCCCAACTGGTTGGGAGTGGCTTTTTCAAAACCTCCAGGGCCCAGACATTAAAAAACAATCAATTCTTTTGCTTTTGTCACTTTTTTATTTTATGGTAACTGTTAAACTCTTACTATTTGACAGACACTATTCTAAGCCCCGCGGGAGATACAACGTAATCAGGTTGGACCTAGTCCACGTCCCACATGGGGCTCACAGTCTTAAACCCCATTTTACAAATGAGATAACTGTGACACAGAGGAAGTGAAATGACTTGCCCAAGGTCACACCGCAGGAAAGTGGAGGTTTAGAACCCAGGTCCTTCTGACTCCCAGAAGGTCTATGCACTGGGCCACGCTGCTTCTCTGTTTCTGAATGGTTAAGTCTGGAAGCCAAAGCCCAGATATGTGGAGCCCATCCACCCTCCATTCTACCTGCCTAACCTCCACTTGAATTGAGAGCTGAGAGAGAAAATGGCCCCACGGCCTAGTTTACGGAAGAAGGCAGAGGTGCAGTTGTTTACAGGTGTTTCCCCATCTGAAAACTGGAGAGTAAAAGATTATATCCGGTCTCCCTCCCCAAAAGACCATGAGCCCCATGTGGGACAGGGACTGTGTCCAGTTGGATTGACTTGTGACTATTCTGGCATGAGGAGCAGCATGGCATAGTGGATAAAGCATGGGCCTGGGAGTCTGAAGGACATGGGTTCTAATCCTAGCTTTGCCACTCGTCGGCTGTATGATCATTTCTCTGTGCCTCAGTTACCTCATGTGTAAAGTGGGGATTGAGACCGTGGGACAGGTGTCCGACGTGGGACAGGGACTGTGTCCAACTTAATTTGCTTGTATCCACCCCAGCGTTTAGTACAGTGCCTGGCACATAGTAAGTGCTTAACAAATACCTCAGTTATTATCAGTATGGTGCTCTGCCATCATTATTATCCTCAACTGATAAAAAAAAGCCTTTTCCACTCTCTAAGCTTTGGTGATTGAGGGATCTCCCAGGGACTGCAAGCTCATTACCAGAAAAGACCAGCCCACGAATGGAATGTAGAACCTGCCTATTGAAACAAATTAGAAATGTTAAAATTCCTTTATGAGAACGCATATACAATGCATCCTTTCAAATGCCATGGGCAGCCAATCGGATTTAGAAAGAACCTACGCTACGATACCCACTGCAAATGACAACTCTGATTCCCACTCACCCTTGGATCTGACTCTGCCATGGTACTGGCCTTACCTCCAGTGCGATTATTAATCAATCACTGGCTTTTATTAAGTGCTTACTGGAGGGCAGAGCACTGGATTAAGCACTTCGGAGTGTATAATACAATAGGGCTGGTTCCCTGCCCACAAGGAGCTCACAGTCTAGAGTGGGAGACAGCCATTAAAATAAATGAATTACAGATACGTACGTAAGTGCTGTGGGGTGGAGGGTGGGTGAATATCAAGTGCTTAAAGAGTACGGGTTAATGGCCAAATGTGAAGGAACTGAGACAGGCCTTTAAGAAAACAAACAAAAAAACCCCTAAGCGATATTGCCTATTGATGGCAAAAGTTACTTGGCCAAAATGTTTCCCTTCAAAAAACAAATGGAAGTATCATTTGAAGAAAATGTCACTTACTGGATCAAAGACCAACATCCTGCAGAGGAGATGAACAGCTTCATGTGTAGCTTGGCTAGACAGTGTATACAGGACAGGAAGAGATGGCTGCAGGAGAAAGAATAATGACCAACATTCAAGTCAGGGCAGAACTGTGTTTTAATAGTAGAGAGTCAATTTCTGGGGACAGAAGTGCTTACCTCAAATGCAGGGAGGCAAATCTACCTTAAATCTGAACTCAAGGGAAACTTGTCTTTTTCCTATTAACTAACACTTAAACCCCCTGGGTCAGTATTTATGATTACTTAGCTTGGTCCAAAGCTCAAGTTCAAACCGGTCAGGAAAAACAAAAACTAACTCTGCCAATAAATACTCTCGGCAAAGTTGTTTCTGCAGCTTTTGGGGAGATGAGGAGGAATACGATATGCCTGGAGAGGGGAGGAATGGTGATCTCCAAATTTAAGATCCCCAAATGGGACAATGCACGGATTGAACAGATGAGTAATTAAAGCTATCGGTAGCATCAGTGTCAGACATGAAGGATGATGTGGTTGGTAATGTCGCTTTAATGTTGCTAAAATCCTTCTTGAAGCATCACGTAAAGGTGTCTGATTTTTACTGTTCCTTTTAGCCTGACGTTAAAGAAAAGTATTAGCTCATTTTCACAGAAAAAAACGTCCCTGGCACTTAAGAAAACTGAACTATCTCCATCGTTAAATACCCTTGCCTGGCTCCAACTGCTCTGGATTTACTTCTCCTTGGTTGTACACTACATCAAGTGCCCGGACAGAACTAAGACTCTTACGTAAGAGTTCGACTGCATGATCTGTGAGGTCGTAAACTCTCTGAGAGCTGGGCCATGCCTTTTGAGTACCTAATACAGTGCTCTGCGTAAAGAAGGCACTCCATAAGATGGACGGATGAATGGATAGAATGCCTGACTTGCTAAAGATTTAGAACATCTCCACTTTCGAATCGCGGGGCAACTGAAAATGCACAATTTTTATGCCATTTGTTACTATGCGTCAAATGCTGTTCTAAGCACTGGATTAGGTACAAGTTAATTACATTGGACTGTCCCTGTCCTGCCTGGGGCTCACAGTCTAAGTAGGAAGGAGAATAGGTATCCACATTTTACAATTGAGGAAACAGGCACAGACAAGTGACTTGCCTAAGGTCACACAGCAAACTCCTGGCAGAGCGGGGATTAGAATCCAGGTCCTTCTGTCTCCCAGGCCCGTGCTCTCTGCACCAGACCGTGTTGCTTCTCTCTTTGATCCACTCCATTCATCCATTCATTCAATCATATTTATTGAGTGCTTACTGTGTGCAGAGGACTGTACTAAGCACTTGGGAGAGTGCAATACAATAATAGTCACATTCCCTGCCCACCATGAGCTTTCAGTCTAGAGGGAGGAGCTTACAGAGGTTGGCCTTTGAAATCCAAGCTTCTTGATCCATATTGACCACTCTCTCCCGTGAGAGTCACTGCCCTTAAACTTTCCTCCTGCGGTGAGTCTGACAGACAGCTTCCTCTCCCCTGGCACTAAAAACTAAGGATGACCCCTAGGACCGGGCTCACTCCTGAGAAAATCCCCTTTCTCTGCAACACCTCTGACCAAATGCCAGCTGAGCAAGGGATCATCCCTACGTCCTTTAAGGTGGTCGTCGGCCTCCGCCTCCTCCCTTTCCCCTAAAGCTTCATCTGCCCCATTTCCTACGACCTTAAAGGAGAAAACCTGAAGCGTCAATAACGAATCGTCACTGGAAACCAAAATGGGGCCATTTCCGACTCCAAGCTGCGGCCTCCGCGAGTCCTCCTGAGGGGCGCGGGCCTAGCGGCTAAATGTTCAAAAGCTCAAAATGGCTTCCGAGTTCGCTTTCGAGATTCTGCCTTCCATCCTGCATTTCTGCTGCCGGATTTCGGCCTGGGCCACACCCACAACTGGATCTGTTCCGTTTCTTGATTTCAAATGCATATTAAATAGACCCACTGAAAAATTAGATTCAATTCTCCCCTGCCGTGCCTCCCTGGAAAGGCGGGCATCAATAATTCAGGACCTTGGTTTGGCTCCACGGGAGAGGGAGCGCTCTAGTCGGTTGCATTTCAAAACCCATTTTCCTCCGCGCCCCTCCTGCATCTCCTTTCATCCAGTGAACAAGAGGCTAACAAGACCTGGTCTCCACCCTCTAGCAGGCTCCAGGGGCAACCAGAAGGTGGGGAGGTAGGTCTCTTCCATGCTTAATTGTAACGTTCTGTGTCCACTTGTGAAAGCATTAGGTTCTGGGGTTTGGATGGCAGGAAAGAATTTCCTCTCTTGCCAGCCATGCGGTTAGCACCAAGGAGACTGGCTGAAATCACCCTCACCGCCCTGTTAAGTTCAAAGGCAACTTCTTCACGGTGGACATGGAACGACAAGGATAAAGCCTCAATCACGGATAAAAATCTCTACTCTTTAGCATCCTTTCAACAATCCGATCAGCTTCAAATCAAGCTCGTGCTCCGAAGCGAACCGCCTGAAAGGGAGGATGAATGTCTTCTTTTTGTTAGCAGGGTCACGGAGATGGCTCGTGGCTCAAAATTTGGAAATTTTTATAGAGTGAAATTGGGCTGGTGTTTTTTCAAAGGTAACTGCATTGCAATTTTTGATTATCTGTGGCGCGAAGAGATCAGGGAGGGCATGGATAATTGAAATCCACTGATCATCGATCCCCAAGCATTACTTTGACTCCTCATCAAATCTTTCCCCAGAAGAAGCAATCCCAATCGGCCCGAGTTTCCTCCTCCCTCTGTTCTCCTGCATTCCGGTGGAGGAGAGAACAGGCAAAACAAATGGCCAAAAGACAAAGGAAGATAAAGGAGAAGCAAGATGTCTGGATAGTCCCACGATTTACATATATGTCCCAGATTCTGTGTTGGCTGAACAATTAAAAAAATGCAAACAGAGACTCTGGAGATTTCTGAACTGACCCTGAGGCAACAGTCATAAAATTTTGGAATCTATACACCAGGGCTTCAGTCAAACCTAGTCAACTGAACTTCAGTGCTTAGAATTCATTTTTCCCATCTCTTCTCCCAACTTCCACCAAACCAAGAAACCACATTAGAGATTCTTCAAGATTCCTGCCCCAAATCTCAAAGCCGTAACCACGAACCAAGACTGGGGTGACCAAGATCAACTTGGGATCCAGACAAGCCCTCTGTCATTTCAGCCATACAGTCACGATAAGGAAAAGTAAACTGGTCTGGGGAGAAGGTGGATGTATCTCCAGGGTCAGCAGTGGGTTTACCCAATATTTTTAGGTGAAGGGAAAGCAGAGCAATTTTGTATAAAAGTTGATGTTTGGTTTCCCTTCTGAATCAGACACACAGTATAAATGAATACTAAATTGAGCACTGACCCAAAACTTATTATAAATGATAAATCATTCTCCTTTTATTAAACTGCCCTATTCCTCATCTGTGGCGTATGCATATATGCATCTATATGAATACGCCACACATACATACAATGGTGTATGTATACACCACTGATAAGGAATAGGGCAGTTTAATATATTATTTCATATATATATATATATATACATATATATATATGAATAATAGTAACAGAGACGGGTTTTTCTATTTATAATCACCAAAATAGGAACTCCTGGAAATACATTTAGCCTTTTTCCATCAACTAAACTTCCAAAACCCAGATCTAATTTTTAAAAAGCACTCCTCCATTTAAATATAGCCAAGATAATACTCTTACTCCATTAAGGAGTTTAGGAACTAATGCAATAAAACTCAGCCTCGTTTCCAAAAAGCTCAGGTAAGCTCTAGTCTCTGGCTTCCAGGGCACCCTGTGGGCTTTGTCTAGAAGAGAAGTCTCTCCCAACTGCTCTTCCCTCAGGAAATTAGGCCTTTTTCAGCAAGCAAAACTGTTATACTTGCGGTGTGAAGAATGTAAAAGGCAGGGACTGGCTCCACTGCTTCATTTATTCATTCAATCGCATTTATTGAGCGCTTACTATGTACAAAGCACTGTACTAGGTGGTTGGGAGAGTACAATAGAACAATAAAGAGACACACACACTGCCTGCCCACAGTGAGCTCACAGTCTAGTGGGGGAGACAGACATTAACATACAAAAATAAATAAATTACAGATGTATACATAAGTGTCGTGGGGCTGGGAGGGGGGATGAATGAAGGGAGCGAGTCGGGCGATGCAGAAGGGAGTGGGAGAAGAGGAGACGAGGGCTTAGTCAGGGAAGGCTTCTATCTCCCTTCTGTTTCTACATACTCTCTCCTTCTCAGTCATTCTCATACAAGATGGAGACGGTGTCCGTACTGAACATCTTGTATCTATCCCGACACACGACACAGTATAAGTGCTTAATAAATACCATAGTAAGAATAATCTTTGGGCCAGGCAGATGCTCACGGAGACGCCTGCTTAAGGAGACCGCTTGCGGTGCCACAGAAGCAGCGTGGCTCAGTGGCAAGAGCCCGGGCTTGGGAGTCGGAGGTCATGGGTTCTAATCCCGGCTCCACCACTTGTCAGCTGTGTGACTTTGGGCAAGTCACTTAACTTCTCTGGGCCTCAGTTACCTCATCTGTAAAATGGGGATGAAGACTGTGAGCCCCATGAGGGACAACTTGATCACCTTGTACCCAACCCCAACGCTTAGAACAGCGCTTTGCCCATAGTAAGCGCTTAAAAAAAAAGTTGGGTTGGGATCGGCCTTAGAAAAGCTGGCCACTTAGGCAGGTATCCCTCCAAGGCCGGTGGCCTCTGGGCCAGCATCTGCTAGTCTTCCCAGCCACTCCAAATGTGGGCTCTCTGGCAGGGAAGGGCAGCCAGAGCTGACCACGATGCCAGCCACCTGAGGGTCCCGGCCAGCCAGCAGCTAGCCATTCTTCGCTCTCGGCCACGGTGCTTAAAAGTCTAATGGGGTGAGTTCCATTCTCCACAGGACCAGCTGCCAGCAGGAAGCTCCCCAGGAAGCCCGCTCTTTCCGCTGTGATTTGGCAATCTATTTGACACAGTATCAATTAGCCCGAAACAGCTAGCACTGGCATTACGACTCCTCTGGGGATGGAGGGGTGGCACCAGGGTGTCTGTACCTCACCAATTTCCATTAGAAGCCACTTTGTCTGCGGGGCAAGATTTACTGGCTTCACAATTTTACGAGAGGAAATTGTTTCATTTGCTTCCGAGAACATGGCAATCCTGCAGAGGGTGTCTCACTTAGCTCGATGGTCGTGACGACGCTGTCTGCAACGCAATACCCCGAAACCCCTCTCGGTCTATAAAACTTTCCCAAGGATTAAGACTCCTTGTGATCTTCTAAGTCTTTTAGGTCCCGAATTACAACTTTATGGATTCGGCATAAATAGTACACAAGTATGGGACCTATCAGGGGAACAGTTTAGAGAAACATTAGCCCGAATCTGAGTTTCTGAGCTTCGTTTGGCTCATTTTAAAAAGAGAGGGTACGACCACCTCTTGCCTCTCTGCAAACCTTTCACAGGAAGTCGAAATGTGTGAGCTGTAAAATCCAGGGCTTTTAACCAAACCACACACGATGACGATCGTATTATATTTTCAGAAAGAGAAAAGGGAATTAACTCTCTTTATTTACCCAGTAAAAATGGGTTTATATCTTTCTGCAACCCATATCCTTGTCATTTTTAAGCAAAAACGCTCAATTGGCTCAAATGGCGTGTCCAACCAGTAATGTCTCATTTTAAATTAAGATTTTAAAATTTCTGCTTGCTTCCAGTTCCCATTTTAACCTGACTGATTTGACAGGCAGGGGGAGAGAGAGAGGAAGAGAGGTACAAGCTAAATAAAAGATAGGGAGGGAAAGGGATGGATAGGGAGTGAACATTTCTTAGAGGGTCAGGAAGAGAGACATGAGGAATTCAAATATCTTTAAAATCCAGGTAAAAAGGAGGTATTTTTTTTTTTACTGGTTACGCATAAGTGCATGATTCCCACAGATTCCTTGCTCATTCCCTGCCGCCCCACCAAAAAAATAAAAAAAATAAACAGGCCTTGAGTGGGCTGAATCAGGCTAAAATTATGATTCTGGGCCCAAATCTCTCCAGTTCATCCTATTTGGTGACGCCAAGGCAGTAGTCCGGAAAAGAAAATGCCCCATTCATGCACCTTACTGGCCTTTCAGTTGATATCACCAACAAGGGTAAGGTTACGGTCTACTATAAGAGAGATGAGATGGGCTCGTTCCTCTAATGCCAACCTACCCACTGTACCTTGATTTCGTCTATCTCGCCGCCTACCTCTCGCTCCCATTCTGTCTCTAGCCTGGGACGCCCTCCCTCTTCATATCCGACAGACCAACACCCTCTCCACCATCAAAACCTTATTATGTGCACATCTCCTCCAGGAGGTCTTCTCTGACTAAGCTCTCATTTCCCCTTCTCCCAATCCCTTCTGCCCTTGCACTTTAATCTGCACTTTTTATTCACCCTTTCCTCACATCCAAAACACTTATGCACAGATCCTTAATTTAGTTATTTGTATTAATATCCATCTCCCCCTTTAGACTGTAAGATCACTGTGGGCAGGGAACGAGTCTACCGACTCGGTTATATTGTCCTCTCCCAAGCGCTTAGTACAGTGCTCTGCACACAGTAAGCACTCAATAAATACAACCGATCGATCTGTTGATTGATGGGAGATATATCAGCAGCCTGGATTTCCCCAACTAATCCCCCATCTTCTCTCTTTCCCAGTTTATGATTCCCTCCGGAAGGTTATTCTCCCTGCTTGCTCCAAGAAACACTTATTCCAACCCACTGCTGCCCGAGCAGCCTGAATATGAAAACCAGCTTCTGTGTCTCAACAGGGGCGTAGCCAGGCAAATAACACCGAGTGGTGTCAATCTGGCAGTCTCTCACGGATATGTCATTTTCCAAAAATACATCTGAATTTGGTTTAGTGGGCAGACAGTAACAAGTGCTCCTGTCCAGGGATGCAATAAGATCCACAACGCATCTGGGCCTATTCTGAGAAGGGGATTTCGGATTCACTTGCTGGGCTATGACATCAGGGGTAAAACTGTTGCAATTGTCCTTGAATTTGGATTCCTCTTGGCTTGGAAAGAATTTTAATCTCTATCCAGCGACGCGCTGCAGGATGCTTGACTAGAACAAGGGATGACTTAGTCATGAAGCCATGACTTTATTATTCAAGGTAAGAACACAGTATCTGTCTCTCAGTGACCCGGGTGGAATGGCCTAATTTAGATTAGTTCCTAGTTTGAGACTCTTCTCTAATGGCTGCAGAGACCCAAGGAGAAGAATTAAGGAGTCTGGTAGACATTTAGATGCTCTGCTTTCGGATGAAACTGCTTTCTGGGAGGGCATACGATTCCTTGTAGGATGTCTGACCTCTGCCCCACATCTTACCTGTTTATGA
Organism: Ornithorhynchus anatinus; assembly: GCF_004115215.2. Taxonomy (NCBI): domain Eukaryota; kingdom Metazoa; phylum Chordata; class Mammalia; order Monotremata; family Ornithorhynchidae; genus Ornithorhynchus; species Ornithorhynchus anatinus. The sequence continues at coordinate 9,660,622 of NC_041744.1, forward strand.
GGACCCCTGAGTATGTGTGCCTTAGCACCTTCGCAAGCCGTCCTCATTGCTTCCAGCGACGGTGTGCCCAGCAGATCTGTGATCAAATCCAACTGCGGGGAAACAGATTACAATAATCACCCGTACAACGACGGCGACAACCTTTCGTTACTTCCCATATCAAACAACCAATTTGGAATCCGATTTAAGAGAAGACACACGTAGTTCAGGGAAGGGCTTCTGGATGCAGGTTTCAAGGGAATGGATGGGCTCAAGGCTCCAGAATGGCATTAGCCCTTAGCTTCTTGACTTGCTAAATCAATAACTTGTATTTATTGAGCGCTTATTAGGTGTAGGGCACTAAACTAAGTGCTTGGGAAAGTAGAGTACAGTGGAGCTAGTTGACATGGTCCTTGCCTTCAATGAACTTACAGTATAGAGGGGGAGACAGACATGAATATAAATAATACAGAATTTCATTTTTGAAGTCTCACTTTCCAACCTATTTACTGGACTCTCCTGGATCAAGCTACTTGCTTACTTCAAGACAGAGTGAGAGTAACATCGAGAAAGAAATATGCTTTAACCACTAAGGATTCAGGATCCAGGGTTTTTCAGGAGCCTAAAATTCACCTGTCTTACATGACATATGTGACTCTCCTAGAGCAGGATGGCTGAAGCCTTCCAATGTTAAATCCAGGAAATAATGAAATCTTCAGGAAGGAGGTCTGAGTTTGAATTTCAAAACTGGTTCATCGGATATGACGTCTGCACGGCATGGTTTTCTGTTTTTAGCCAGACAGTGCAGCCTTACTGAAGGTCGGCTGAGTTCTCAATGTCTGCACAAGAAACCTTTACATTGAGTAATACTCTTTGGGGACGAAACATTTGCAAGCAATGTAATGAACCACTGGATCCTAAAGTTGCTTACAAGTCTTTCTAGACAGCAGACAACCTGAAGAGTGTTCCAGAGTAGTACAGCTATTCTAACTTCAACAGTCTACCTGGAAATTTATTTTAGATTTTGACAGCTCTGTCCCGGAAAATTCTTCCCAAGATGGCTGTGCATTTTTCCCATTTCCGGGACTGCCTCTTCCCCATATTCTGGGAAATTCTGTTGATTCCCAATGGAAGCCCCCACCCTTTCTTTGTGTTATCGACTCCAGGTTGCCAACTGCAGCTCCGCTCAACCGCATCGCCCCACCTGGTCAGAATCCTCTGTGTTTACTGGCAACTGTGCGCCAGGAAGCAAAAACAAGCAGCTTCAGGCCTGGAACAGATAAACTCTTGGTGGGGAGAGAAAGACAGGCTCAAGACAGTGCACTGTGGGACACTCTGAAAGGCCGATCCCAACTGACTAGACTTTTGATTATGAAAACCTCTTGTTCTCTGGCAATATCCTCTGCCTCATTCATTTCCCAGAGGATTAGCAGGAAGAGGTCAGAGGCAGAAGCCAGGTCACTTAGAAGCTAAAACCTATCAACTACTTTAAAATTTGAATCCCTCCCCACCCTCTACCCTCTGCCTATCCCAACGTATGGGACAGAGAAACCCAGTTTGGAAAATCCAAGTTTTGTAGGTTTCTCTGAAGGATGGGTTTTTAAGGGTTATCCTAACCCATATCAACTCGTAAACTCAAGAATACCCTAAGTCTCTTGTTAACTATTCACGGACTGAAAAGTTCACTGATTTATCACATAAGGCTTTCCTACAGTTTTATAAATTGGTCATATTGGTTTCATAAATCTTAGCTTGAGTTCAAATCAGAGAATTACTGCCCTCTAAATTGAGACTATGCTGGACTCAGCCACGTGCACATGAGATGTTACCCAATGTATCACTCAAACTGATTGAGCGCTTTACTGTGTGCGGAGCACTGTACTAAGCCTTGGGAGAGTACAATATAAAAGAGTTGTAAAGCTTCTCAAAAATTAGTTCCAGGCTGACCATTCCATTATTCTTAATTGTTCATATAATATAATAAAACAGCCATCACACTAAATCAGCAGTCTGGCCAAGATAACGGTTTCACTTTGTTCCGTTCTGACATTAACAAAAAAACTGGCACTCACAGAACAGATGCACTCCTCTTTGGATAATAACTTTAATGCTCCTGAAGATTTTAGGGAGGTTTTTTTTTTCCTTTTTACAACTGGGGTTTCTTTGGAACACATTTTGAATTCCCTCATTTTATGGAAAAAGGAGGCTTAATGGTGGAGTTTCTAATGTGGAGACAGACGACTCTGTTTAAAGAGACAGTCAGGAGTTCTGTTCCAGTTAACAGGACGAACGCTTTTCATGGACACGTAACTGCAGAAGTCCATTATGGAACTACAGGGTTGGATGCAGCATCCCCAAGGCAGGGGGACTCAACTTACTGAACGGATGAGTTACGGTACATTAGGGCAGTTTGATATATCACAGGCAGTCTATATTTTGAAGACTCATAATAGTAATGAGCTTCCGTCGGACTAGGGGCTCGAAGAGCCAAGCAGGTTTAACTATTCTAGTTCCCTACCTAAATGCTGTTGACCTTTTAGAAACGTTCAGAATACAATAAATCAAAAGGTCCGCATTCACAACAAGCAGAGGGAAGCTCTATGAAATTAAGCCCACAAGTCAGAGCCAACGGAATACAGAACATCCAATGGCTTGAAACTGGTTAGAACACCTTAGCTAAACTATAGGAATATTGTTTTCACTCCTTTTTACCCAGAGCAAACAGTTACTCTTGAGTCAAATGCTGGGGTTAGAGAGGGTGCCGATGGCAGACGATGCCCAACACTGGCCAGACTGGCAACACCAATGTGGTTGAAATCAAGCAATCGATGGCATTCACTGAGCGCTTACTACGTGTGGATCACTGTACTCGGCACTTGGGAGAGCACAGGACACATTTCCCGCCCATAATTAACTTACAACCTAGAGGACTGTGAACTCGCTTTGAAAGCAACGACATGCGTTAACAAGCTGTAAGCGGTGAGCTTTTCAACTACACCTGAGATTGGATTTGTCGACCACGTGTGGACAACACAACGACCGAGCCCCGGATTCACGTGGGACGGCTGTCCCTCGGTGATGCGAGCCTGCCATTTGGAGCTACTAAAGCCCGCGAAAGACACTTTACCTGTTGAATGGGACTCTGTGCCTGAAACAGTATTCTTCGACCTAGGAGCTCTGCAAAGATGCAGCCTACAGACCAGATGTCTATAGCATTGCTATAATGACGGCTGCCCATCAGGATTTCCGGAGCCCGATAATACTGAGTGACAACTTCCTGAGTCATGTGACGGGATTCATCCAATTCTTCGACTCTGGCCAATCCAAAATCGCAAATCTAAATGGAAGAGTTTTGAGATCGTCAGAACTTTCGAACGCAAATTTACCACAGAAACTTTCCTGGTTTACTAAGAAATGAATAGAGCAACATCTCAGGCATTTTACAGTGCTGTAGTTTACATACCAGACTACATGCACGCTGGCGCTAATGTTCAAACTGATTTTATTTGGCGGGGAGAAAAGTCGATTTTGGTGAATGGTGATTTCATTTCATGGGTCATTTTTTCACAACTTTCCTCAAAGCTTCGATCTGTACTTCACTGAGGACCAGAGCAAAACATCCGGAGATGGGTTAGGCTGAGAATGCCCTTCTGATTTTACTGAAACTCGGGGTACAGGTCGACCCCAACTAATTGAAAAGATTATTACCCAGATGACAACCTTGGAAGCCTGATAAGCTCAGAGAAGCACCAAATTCTTTAGGGAAGCTGTTACTTCTTGGGAAATCTAAACCTCAGTTTTTTAAAGGAACAACTCAGACTCCTTTTTTCTGGAGCTGGATTTATTATACCATGCCCTATTAGAGGAGCTTATGCTGCATATGTATGGGGGATCGACAAAGAGGAGTATAACAAATTTATCTTGGGAATGAAGGAAAAGCTGAAAGAGAGGGAGCAATCAGGACAAGACGCGCACCTACAAATCGAGCAGCGCACTCTCAGAATAGAAGTTGTGGATTACACAGAACTACTAGGTCGGGTACTGGAATAACTCACAAAATTGTTACACGTCCTAGTTACTTGGCCTTGGCATGGTTAGCCTCGGTTCTATCTCCTGACCATTTCCGCTTTTTTGTTTTCTTTTCAAAAACAGTCTTTGGGTCCTAAAAGCAGGACAGAGGGACTTGTTGAGCCAGCCGTCTGGTCTGGAGCCAATTTAACAGTTTACCTGGCAGTCAAACTGAACTCAAAATTGAAAGCTGTAACCAATAATCAGATAACCAATGAGCTACTGCCATTTTCAGGAATCGTGTCCACCCTCGGCTTCCTGGAAAATGAAATATATTCATCATGTGAGAAGCTGCTAATTTTTTTTTAATATATGTAAGTAATTACTGAAGATAAATTCAATAAGAGATAGCTTGCTTCATAGCCTGGAGCTCAAGCATGCTGTGCTCTTATTAAATCTGTCTTTCTATGAAAAGTCAGTGAGGAGAGAACAAAATTTCAATGAGTTCCAATCTCTAATATTGTTTATTTTAAAGTGGCATTTTTCTTTGTTACCTATTCATGTAGCAGGAATATGAAGCCCTGTGGCAGGCAGTTTGGGAAATGAACGTTTACACATTTAAGACGTTCAGATTCTGCCTTCTGAATTGCTGGAATCTGAATAAGGATTCATTCTGAAATCCTCTTTGTGCATTTTTTTCCCTACAGAGAGTCATGTAGCTGGAACAAGACTATTTAAATGGTGGGAGGGTAGATTTAGGCTAGATACCAGGAAGCACTTCCTAACAGCAAGGGTTGTTAAATATTGCAGTGGGTTCCTGAGTTGCCCCTCCTTTCCCAAGCATCGGGTTACTGAGGTAGGCAAACTCTTCCACTGGTAATCTTTTAAAATCGACCTCTGTCCACGATGATTTAGATGCAGGACTCCCTTGAGGTAGCCAGCTGGCCTGGTTGACTTCGGGAACATTTTCCTCGTTCCCTGAAAATTCCCTGAGATGAATGTGTTTACTTGCAAAAGAAAACACACTAAACGGCTGGAGATAGTCTTTCAGGGAAAGTCTTCGGAAACATCGGCTTTTATATTTGGAAGAGGAGGAAACAGAAGGATCGGGAATGACAAGGCTAAAGAACATTTTTGGGCAAGAAAATTAAAAGGAATGTTCATTTGCAACAGGCCAGCGCACCAGCACTTAGAAAATTGGCAGAAGAGAGCATTTTAATCATAAATGAAATTCATTTAGACGCTCGACTATAATGTTCGGTTTAACTTCCAACAAGCTGAGAGGTAATGACGGTATTGATTACACTTTAAAGTAGGCAGCATTCTAAAAACAATTCTCCGCCTCTTTAAATGAATCAGCTGAAATTTTAAGAGGGTTAGATTTTAGCAACACACAACAGAGAAGCCACTTAAAGAGAAAATGGCTTTGACTCTCATGCGGCACGAAGGTGCCAGCCTCGAGGAATAGGACATTTCTCCGGCAGGGTAAACTTAGCCAGCTTCTTCTCCCCATCCCTGATTTCTCAGGAGTCGAAACTTCAGTCTGAGGATTATCCGGGGACCTCCTTGCTCCTCCCAGCCATTTCTGGGAGCATCTGAACCTCTACCGAGAGGTCAGCAGGGGAACTGGAAGGAAGTGCAGCGTAACTATGTCAATGTTGTTTCTAGTTAGCACCTCCGGTGAAAGGTTTGGTTAGGAAGCAGGCGGAAACTAATGGCTTAATTGAGGTTTGGGGAACATCTGTGGATTTCATTTATCCACACTATCTCTGGTGTGACTAATTTAAGTTTGGATGTTGTGCAGATGAATGGCCCTAGTGAGGCTATTTAGACCTCTTATCTGCTCAGACTGGGCCATTTTGAGAATTAAAGCTTTAAACTCCCTTCCTCTTTTGAACAAGAGGTTCCCTGCACAACTACAGGTAGAGGGGACCATGTGGGCTGCCCTTAACCCTAAAGAAACCTGATGGATTGTTGACCTTAAAATAATTCACTCTGATGCACAGTTCCTCTCCTAACAGAATAATCCAAATCAAGTCAGAAAAGGGTCTTCACACCTCCTTATGTGCAATATACTATATTTCCATTTTCAACAATTGCCCAGAACAATGGTACAAATCCTCAGAAGGAAAGTCCATGGCTCAAAATGCCGTTCGCTAAAAGTCATGTCTTTTTTTTTAAATAATAAAAAAAATAAGTCAAAGAAATGCATTTAAAAAAAAAAAGGCATCACACTCCAAGCATTTCCTACTAAAACATCTTGCTCTTAAAGAGCCATGAGCTTGGCTTGCCATCCTGGATAGTCTCAGATCTTTCAACAAACTGAAAAGCTACCTTAAGAACACAGTTGCTGTTCACAAGAAGATTCCCTGGCTTAATGTCTCGATGTAAAATGCCAGCTGAATGGAGGTACTTTAAACCTGGAATAACAAACAGATTCGATTGCAGACAATTTACTTCTTTATTTCATACAATGACTAAGATTTAGGAGAGTTTTTTTTTCAAGGAATCAGACAGAAAATCATTACTAAAAAGGGTCTTTTTTGAAGAATATTACTAAACACCTGGCCCAACCTGTTTACATTCCCACACCTGTAAAGTGAAACACTAGGCAGTAAATCCAGGTTGGCTCTTCAGAAATGTCAATCATGCACAGGCTTATTTTAGATTAAATTCATTCCATTCAATCAGATTTATTGAGTGCTTGCTGTGTGCAGAGCAGTGTACTAAGCGCTTATCCAGACACTCTAGTCAAGATCCTTTCAGGTTAAAATATTTTCTTTGGCCACTTTTCTAAATGAACGGATTCCACCCCGGGACTCAGAACAGATAAACTTCACTGTGCTGGAAAGGGACAATTCAGGAGATCACAGGGCAGAGTAAGGACTGTGCCTATAAATGCTGTTGAAGTTGTTCAAGGCTTTTATGTTCTATGTTCCTAATGAAACACGAGGGCACCAAACATTCAACATTGAACATCCGAGGATCTTCAGTCATCTTCGAATAATGAAGCTCAAAGCCACTTCCAATATAAGAAGAATGAGTTAAGAGAGACAGTCCAGCAACTTAAATAACTGAAAACCTCCCAATCCTAATGCCCTCACCTCCATAGTTTTGGCAAGTTTGGGGTTGGAGCATTGCTTCCTTTTGAGGCCTAGTTTTAAAATTTATCCAAGGAATGTATAATCGCGCTACCTTAGATCTGGTCTACTTTCCGTCTGGACAAACAAGCTTTGCTGTACTTCAAATGACTTATTCCTTTTTGGCAGGGAAACTCCAACAGGAACAAAATGGCCAGGAGACAATTCCGATTCACACCATGAATCAGAAGTTCCTACTGCCAAGAATGATGGCCTCTCCTGGTCAACACTGGAAGCCAAATCCCATTTGTTTTTAAATGGAATTTGAATGGTCATACAGGTGACATTTCCATCGCTCACCCACCTGTGTCATTCACCGGGGTGCGTCGCATCAAACCACCCCGCTTGTAGGTCCACTGGACAAACTCAAGACCATCTTCCCGTGACTCGGTTACATTTAATGCCGTCACTGGGATCGGAACATTCTTACTTTGTTAAAGATTTAATGTTGCTCTTCGTCTTGTCAGCATTAAGGCACTTCTACTTCTTGAATCTCTCCCCAGAGCAACTCACCCTGCCTTATTGAGGAATTCAATCATGGATCATCTTTAACACCTCAATTCGTGTAGCTACCATAAAGAACTACTTGATCAAACTGGAATTTTTCAACATATCCAGACTGTAAGCAAAAAGTCTTTATAAAGTTACCACTGTCCTGGATGTGCATTATTTCACGTCACAGTACAATGCATTTTTCTTTCAGAAAATATAAGCTTACCTCTTAAGATCTGATAAAGAAAAACTTTGACGTGATCTGAGCTGAGTGGCTGAGGAGAGACGATAATTTTATGGAGGTCACTCTGCATCAATTCTGTGACAACATATCTTCAAATTACAAGTTAAGGAAAAAGTGGCAAGAATTTGGCACACAAACTCCTCTGAAACAGTCACTAGTGATAACAACTTCCACTCCTATAGTTGAAGGATTCAGAAGTAGAAAGAGACCTTTTGATACAGCAGACGGGAACGGCATCGCCAGACTTCACAAACTGGAACGCCGACATAAATTTAATTTACGTGCTTAAGAAATTTTGCCCAAAATAAACCACAATACATCTTTCCTGCAAAAGAAGGTCAATTGACCAATCAATAAAATTTACTGCGCACCTGTGTGCAGAGCACTGTATTAAGTGCTTGGGAGAGTACACTACAACAGAGTTGGTAGACATGTTCCCTGCTCTCAGTGAGATTACATTTTCAACTCTTAGAGAATTAATTCAATCATATTTACTGAGCGCTTACTGTGCGCAGAGCACTGTACTAAGCGCTTGGAAAGTACAATTCAGCAATCGAGACAATCCCTGCCCACAAAGGCAGTCTAGAAGAGGGGAGGCAGATATCAAAACAAGTCAACAGGCATCAATAGTATCAATATAAACAGAATTATAGATATCTACACAGCAAAACAAGTAAACAGGCATTAATATAAATAAACAGAATTATAGTTATGTACATATACACAAGTGCTGTGGGGTGGGGGAGTAGAGCAAAGGGAGCGAGTCGGGGCCATGGGGAGGGAAGGGGAAGCTGAGGAAAAGGGGGGCTTAGTCTGGGAAGGCCTCTTGGAGGAGGCAAGTCTTAAGTAGGGCTTTGAAGGGGGGAAGTGTGATCGATTGGTGGCTTTGAGGAGGGAGGTCATGCCGGGGGAAGTGTGATCGTTTGGTGGCTTTGAGGAGGGAGGTCATGCCAGGCCAGAGGTAGGACGTGGGCCACGGGTCGATGGCAAGACAGGCGAGAACGGGGTACAGTGAGAAGTTTAGTACCAGAGGAGTGGAAAAAAGATATTTAGTAGTCTCATTTCTGCCCAAGGAGAGCAGCCGACTGGAGGTCAAGAAAACAGATGGCTCCCTTCTCTGGCCCCCAATCAGTACATCTCTACAGCCACCTCCACAATGAGGAATTCCCTGATTAACCCCTCTACCAATTAATCACATTTTTCGAGTGCTTACCGGGCGCAGACGTGTTCCCTGCCCTGTTTGCAGTTCTAACCCTCAACATCTCTTCCAGCTCTAGGAGTCTGTGTTTGCTTGTTATGCTCTTCTCCTGCCCCTTTCCCAGTTCCTACTTCCTTCCTGGACGGCAGGCAGCCTTTCGTACGATAAGGCCACCTGGGCCTTACGCTCGTTCTTCTTCCAAATCCATTTCTGAAAGCTGAGGTGAGCGCGGTGCTTTAAGTCAAGTTCTAAATTCTCTGGCTCCAGCTGCTGTGGACTGAGAAGTCCTGCCCTCACCCAATCTGGAAACTGTTCTCTTGGGTTGCATTCTTAGTTCTTGTACACGTCATCATCGTTATCATCAACAATGGTATTTCTTGTGCACTTACTATGTGCAGAGCACTGTACTAAACATTTGGGAGAGTACAGTGAAACCGAGTTGGTAGATATGTTCCCTGCCCACAGTGAGCTTACAGGTCAGAGGTGGAGACAGACAGTAATAAAAATAATTGATAATATACCATTTATAGATATGTACATCCAGATCACCCACAAAAGATGGATCATTTGGGGCGGGGGGACGACGACGACACTAAATGCCTTTTTCTGCTCCATCTAGGAAAAGTGCAGTGTGGCTCAGTGGAAAGAGTCCGGGCTTGGGAGTCAGAGGTCATGAGTTCGAATCCCAGATCTGCCACTTGTCAGCTGTGTGACTGGGGGCGAGTCACTTCACTTCTCTGTGCCTCAGTTACCTCATCTGTAAAATGGGGATTAACTGGGAGCCTCACGTGGGTCAACCCGATTACCCTGTATCTACCCCAGCGCTTAGAACAGTGCTCTGCACATAGTAAGCACTTAACAAATACCAACATTATTATTATTATTATTATTATTATTAAAAGTGGAAACTGCCACTTGTTTCTCACACACAGCAGGAAAATAGGACAAACTCTCTTGTCCATTTACACCTATTGTAAAGTCTTGTTCTGAGCGGTGACACGGGGAAAGCGACGCCAAGATATAAATGACAGAGAGGGAAGTCCCGGCAGACGACACACAAAGGAAGCGGTAAACCAAGGGAAAAAAAATAAAATAACTTCACAACTGCCATCACGCTATCAAGTGTTGTCAGTTTTCCTCATGTGCAGTTTAGATTGAAAAACGACCCCAGAAGACACCTTATCAGCTCTGGGTGACAGTCAGGTTGGTTGAGTTTACTGACAATTTTCTGTTCTCGCCAGTATTGAAACGTCTGCACGGAAGGGAAGACAGGTTATTCTATTCTGCCTCACATATCAACAAAACTGCCAGCCAAGAAGTGATGCCAGAAGCTTTCCTGTTGGTGGTGACAGTCGGTACAGATGCACAAAGCAGAGGGAAAACATCCTGATTTTCAAAGTTAACCGGTTGAACTCGTAGGGCCGGCTCTCCGGAAAATCTTGTTTTGCTTTCTGAATGGAACAACTTTGATACGGGTGCCAGAGACTGAATAGATGGGAAATTGCACGCTATATTATGGAGTTGTTTTTTCCAAAGACAACTACATTTTCAACAGAAAGAAGGAAAGCATGGGATGGGTGGAATGGCGTATGGTCTTGACTGCCCAAAAGTGATCAGAAAATATCTAAGAAAGCAAAGTGGTGGCTACGATGTCGGGTGGCATTTCATTCCCATTTGGTGGATGAGGAAACGGAGGTATAGGGAAATAGAGTGACCTGCCCAAGGTTATACGGCAGGCAAGTGGCGGGGGCAGGATTAAGACAAAAGCGCCAGCCTGCTCGACTAGGCCCTGCTGCAACCCACAAATAGATCACTGTAAAAGGGACATGAATTGAAAGAGGCCGCCTTCACCCGCCGGCGTAATTTCCTACAGCTTCACTCTAAAAACAAATGCAACTCCCTTTCCCCCAAAATGTATCACTTATTCAATAGTATTTATTGAGCGCTTGCTCTGGGCATAAATGAATACGAGGAACAGCGTCTCCTCTGCCGGGCACTAGTTACCACTTACTTCTTGGCTCTGAGCTTTGACTCTGTCCAGCTTCTATGCTGATTAGGTAGACAGATAGCCATTTGTGACGGGAGAACTTTGTTATCAGAGTCTCTCTGGGGGACAGTAAGTACGGAAGGGCCCGATTAATTCCCAACACCCCAGTTGCAGCAAACGTCTTATTCCAAGCATATGGCCAATTTCATCTGCATGGGTATTCATTCATTCATTCATTCAGTTATTTCATCATTATAGGGAGTGGTATCTTTTAAGCAGTTACTACATGTCAAACACTGAACTAAGCCAAAGGGTAGATGCAAGATAAGGGTAGACAGTCCCCATCCCATCAGGGGCTTGCAGTCTAAGGGGAAGGAAGAACAGGCACTTTGAACTCTCCCAGGGGCTAAAGTATAGTGCTCTGCACACCATAAGCACTCAATAAATATGACTGATTGATGAAAAGGACTCTTCAGTGAGGCCAAGAGGATGGCTTTCTGCTTCACTGGAAGTTTTCACTCTAGCCCAGCGAGCCCGGTTTTTAGCCACGGCACAACGGCCGAGAGATTCCGTCCCACGTCCCGGCAGGCCCAAGATTCGAATTAACAGTCCCTACATTAGGCGTGGGTGGCAGATGGGTCAGAGCCCCTGGAAGTTCAGCCGGCCTGGGACGTCTAGGCCTCTTAGATTAACCTTTACACTTAATATTTTATGACTATGTAGTCTGAATCAAGGACCATTTCCCTGGACTATGCAACTCCCAACAACCAGTGGAAAAGCGCTGACCTGAGAGATACGGTCACTTTCCCATTCATCTTGGCACTGTCTAAAGTTGGTAAATGGATACGGGTCAAACTCCGTGGGCACTAATATGCTGAAATGTGGCACGTCTCACTTTTTTTAAAAAAATGGTATTTGTTAAGCACTTGCTATGTGTCAAGCATCGTTCTAAGCGCTGCCGTAGAAACAACTGAATTAGATTGGACGCAGTCCCTGTCCCGCATGGGGCTGACGGTCTAAGGAGGAGGAAGAATAGGAGACTGAGGCTCAGAGAAGTTAAGTGACTTGCCCAAGGTCACACGGCAAGCATGTGGCAGAGCCAGGATTAGAACCCAGGTCTCCTGACTCCCAGGCCTGTGCTTTTTCCTCTAGGCCGTGCTGCTTTTCTGTTTTTCCTCCACTCTTACTCTCAAGTCCCTTGGGTCAAAATGGAATTTTAAAGTTTTACTAGGGCTCTCACAAAGTTACAGAAATTTGCTTATTGGCGATCAAGTTTCTCTGTGGGTTTTTTGTTTTTTTTGAAACAATCACTGGTCCGACACTGCTACTAAGACGTGAACCATCCACAATATTTGCAACATTCTCATTAACAAAACCATTTTCCATTTTCACAGAACAGGCTCTACCATGCTAATGAAGTCCTTTCTTCCTAGTGAAATGCTGGTCTGGACAACACACTCCAAAAAAGCCTAAAAGTCACGCCCGCACTAGTTTATTATAAGATTTCTGCTTTGCCACAAATCCTCCTAAATCTCAATCCCCAGCATAATGTCTCCCAGATGTCTCCGCTAGTTGCCATGCCAACTAAAGCAGCTTAAATTAAACGAGGGTCTGAAAAAGGCACCTGCATCACTCCAGGTCTGTTGTGCATTAAATAAAGCTCGCTTGACAGGGGCTCTGAGGTGCCATTAACTTGAACAGCAGCTATCTGATTATTGTCTCTGGGTAATTTAATGAGGGTCTCCAAACCAGAGAGGAAGGCGGGCTTGTCCCCTGGCCCTTTCTTCCTAAATCTGGCAGTCTTACCAAGAGCTGTTAATCACTCACTGGGTCAACGCTCCATCTTCGGCTTTTCCAAGTTACTGGACTGAGATAAGACAGAGGACCAAAGTTTGGGTTTGCAGGAGAAAAATCAATAAGACCATCCGGTTTTCCCTGTTCGAACTGGTCAATATGAGACTGTAAGGTCACTGTGGGCAGGGAATGTCACTGTTTATTGCTGTACTGTACTCTCCCAAGTGCTTAGTACGGTGTTCTGCGCGTAGTAAGCGCTCAATAAATACAACTGAATGAATGAATCATTAAAAACCCTCTGTGCCCAGGGCTGCCGGTTTCGGCGTGCTACCCAACTCGATTGGAAGGCACTGACGTAAAATAAATTGCTACTGATTGCAGTAAATTAGTTAAGGAGCAGCATAAAATACAGATTACAAAATGTACTGATTCATTCCAGAACGACTATTGAGGCCAACACACAATAATAAATGGGGGTCTCTGATTTCTCTGGGGTCCAAGATTCAGAACAGCAGCATCCCTGTTTTCTAGCTAAAAGGAGCCTTATTTTCATGTTTCAGGATTAAAAAAAAGCAAACCACCAGGATGGGAAAATAGGACTATCTGTTCATTTTCATTAGGAATCCCTCTAATGTTCTATAATTAGGATCCTGTCACCCTGAGTCCAGGAAGACTCCTAATTCTCTACCTCTCATTAAACAAGTACTTCGGCAGTGGGTAGATTTCGGACTCCCCCCAGACCCAGAAGAGAAGCTGAATTGATTTCAAAGATGGTAAGCACAGAATCGGTACAGGTAACCTCCAGCCCGAGTTAACAAAGGAGGAAAATCTGATGCACTATTACTCTTTTTTTTATGATACTTGTTAAGCACTTATTATGTGCCAAGCACCGTACTAAGCACTGGGGGAGATACAAAGTAATCAGGTTGGATTCAGTCTATGACCCTCCTGGGGCTCACGCTATTAATCCCCATTTTACAGAGAAGTGAAGTGACTTGCCCAAGGTCAACCAGCAGACAAGTGGCAGAGCCAGGATTAGAACCGAGGTCCGTCCAACTTCCAGGCCCATAAACTTCTCATTCCTTATTGCTTCTCTATTACCTATCCCAAATGGATTCCCTCCTCCTCCCCACTGGTTTCTCTTCCTTTGGGGTATCACTTCATCTCCCTTTTTTCCTGTCCTTCTTGCCTTTCTTCAGCTTGGAAAGTGGCACCCATAGATACTGCTCATCCTTTTGAGGGTGGTTTGTAGAAGCATGAAACAAAACATGGAGCCAACTCTGTTGTATTTTACTCTCCCAAATGCTTAATACAGTGTTCTGTTTATGGTAAGTACTCAATAAATACCACTGAAGAAGCATTAGGAGAAAGCAAGAAAAGGGTAGATTGAGGAAAATGGGGTATGTCCCTTAAGGGAATCTCTCCATGTATGTCTCCTCCTTGTAGCCATTTCTCGATGGGAACGGACAGGGGTGGGAGGAAATGACAACTTGACTTGGGCTCTGAACTAGAAAAAAAAAGGGAATTATGCTTTCTTAAAGCCTTCCATTTAGTCCCTCATTTGACTAATGATTTAAATAGTTTAAAGGCTAAATTCCTTCCCTGTTGCAAATATCCACTTGTTGCATTCCCCAGGCTTAATGCAAAGATGCTTAGGCCCGACTGCAAGTCTTTTCTGTATTAAATGAATCCGCTTTTAAGAAACTTGCGACAAAGGAGGGTGGCTTTAAAATAGGAAAACAGTCCTCATTCTTGCTCTCTTTCTAAACTGAAGACTGCTGCGACTGCAGAGCTGTTAATCTCGAAAAGCCCCCGAAGAGCTGCCCGGCAACAGACTGTGACAGCTAAAACACTACAGAACTAACACATTAAAGAATAAATATGACAGTGCGACAGTAAAAAAAAAACTCTAAGAGAAATGGCCTAGAGTTACCACAATGTCTGAATTTCAACAGTAGCATTTCGTGCCAGGTATATTTCATAAAATTGATGGGCTAAACTGACTAGAATCCCACCTGGATTCAAATCCCAAGTCTGCCATTGGCCTGCTGTGTGATCTTGGGCAAGTTACTTAACCCATCTGTGCTTCAGCTTCTTCAGCTGTAAAATGGGAAAGAAGTTCCCTGCCCTCACTATCTCTTAAGATAGTGAGCTCCTATGGAACAGGAACTATGTCTGACCTGCTTATCTTGTAACCACCCAGCACTTAGCAAGCTTTAGCACTTAAGTCCTTAACTGACTTTTCTCCTCCCTCTAGTCCCAGTCCTGTGTGTCTTATGGAACACAGGCTGCGTCTTTCTGGTCTCCTGTTGAAGCAGCAGCAGGGCCAATTCTCCAGCCCCCGGGGTCCTACTTCGGAATGCAATACCCACCCTGAATGGCCAAGGGTCAGAAAAAATGTCCTCCTCGATTTTCTTCATGATCGCGGTGCGGCAGAGTGCAAAAGACAGTGGGAAGCAACGTGGCCTAGTGGGAAGACGCAAGGGATGGGGAGTCTGAAGACCTGGGTTCTTATCCTGGTTCCTCCACTTACCCGTTGTGTGAACTTGGGTATGTTACTTAACTTCTCTGTGCCTCAGTTCCCTCATGTGCACAATGGGGATTCAGTACCTGGGGTATTCTGGCATTTGTTAAGGGCTTACTCTGTGCCAAGCACTTTCCCAAGTGCAGTGGAAAACACAAGATCATCAGATCCCACACTGGACTCACAATCTAAATAGGAGGGAGAACAGACATTGAATCCCCTTTGTGCAGATGAGGGAACCGAGGCCCAGAGAAGTTAAAAGAGACTTACCCAAGGTCACTCAAGAGGTACGTGTTGGAGCCGGGATTAGAACCTGGGTCTTCTGACTCCTAGGCTTGTGCTCTTTCCAAAGGCCAGGCTGTTTCTCAATGCCTGCTCTTCCTCTTGCTTAGACTATGAATTCCATGTGGGACCCGATTATCTTGTATCTACTCCAGAGCTTAGTACAGGGCCTGACACATAGTAAGCACTTAAATACCACAATTATGAATTATTATTACTACTGGGTCCCAATGACACGCATACATGAAATCATTCTCACTGCCAGCAGGCTCTCCTTGAAACGTGACAAGTTCTCTTGAGAAATATTTATACACACACAGGTAGACCGGTTCTCCTAAAACGTGGGGGTTAGGTCTCACAAGACCCCACGATAAGTTTTAGGCCAGTTCCGATGTATGCGTCCAACTGGTTCTTCCAGTGCTGCAATGCTCTGTTTCCAAAACAGGTTCGCGTTGTCGGAATCATGTTTCCCAACTCCCGAGTAGCACTCTAGCCAGAGTGCAGAGGGAAAACACGTTTGGTGGCAGAACTGACAGAAATGACATTACAATATTTGCTTTAGGCCTGTTTTTGCCTTTTAGTTGCTAATGCCTCTTCTTATCTGGGAATCAATTAATGGTATATTGTGTGTGTGTATGTGTGTTTTATGGTACTTGTTTAGTGTTTACTATGTGTCAAGCACTGAACCCTCCATTCCAAGCGATTAGTACAGTGCTCTGCACATAGTAAGCGCTCAATAAATACTACTGAATGAATGAATAAAGCACTGTTCTAAGTGCTGGGATAGATAAAAGTCAATCAGGTCAGACAGTCACTGTCCCATTAGATATAGCAGCTTGATTAAATAGCTTAAGTTCTTTAAACTTTGATTTCAAATGAGGACACCATCTTTATTGTTATTATTATTACTACTAATAATAATGCTGACAATTGTGGTTTCTGTTAAGCACTTATTATATGCTACGCGCTGTACTAAGTGTTGGGGCACATACAGGATGATCAGGTCCCACATGCGGCTCACAGTCTAAGGAGGAGGGAGAACAGGGATTCTGCAGGTCAAGGAACTGCGGGACAGAGAAGTTAAGTGACTTGCCCGAGTTCACAGGGCAAGTAAGTGGAGGAGCTGGGTTTAGAATCTATCCGGATGAAGGTTAGAGGGAAAAAAAGAACCACAGAAACGTATTATAAAAAACTAAGCAGTTAAAAGGGAAAATCATAGCTTTCATAAATCCCAGCTATATAAACATTCTGAACATCTTTAATAGGGACTTTTTCTTTCTCTGGGAAAATATTATAGGGAATCTGGCATCTTCAGTTATGGAAGGTTTTTTTTTTTAAACAAAATACACGAGCAAGTCATCATCTTAGGCCACAAGCTCAGAGCTAAGGCACACAAATGATGAAAGGAAGAGGGAGACTATGTAACAAACTCCTCACTGGGTGAACTTTTAAACAATATGCAAGCCAGATTTGATTGGCTGGCTTGGCTTCTGTGCTTCCCTCCTCCAGTACTTTCCTTATGCGGGGAGATTTTTTGTTTAAGCAACCATAAGGAGTTCATGCTGAACTGAGCTAGATTGGGACAAAGAATACAAAGTGACAGTGGGCTCTCACTCCTGAATGCAAAGTCTGCCCCAGGGGCAATCTCATCTCTCTCCTTACTGCGAAGACACTTTTACTGACTTCTTTATAATAATAATAATTAATAATTAGGGTATTTGTTAAGGGCTATGTGCCAAGCACTGTTCTAAGTGCTGGAATAGATACAAGGTAATCAGGTTGTCCCACAAGGCGCTCACAGTCAATCCCCATTTTGCAGATGAGGACACACTGAGGCCCAGAGAAGTGAAGTGGCTTGCCCACGGTCACACAGCAGACAAGTGGCGGAGCTGGGATTAGAACCCACGTCCTCTGACTCCCAAGCCCGTGTTCTTTCCACTAAGCCATGCTGCTTCTTGGATTTCCCCATAAGGAGTGTTCTGCCTGAGTTTTAGGACTACAGTGGTGCTGCCCAGTTGCAGGGCATTAAAACCACACAAACTTTAGTGGGAAACCTCATTCTAAGGTCGCTACAGAGACAGAGGGCCACTTCCCCATATATGGGCCCAGGGCGAGGATGTTTCTAGGGAAATAATCAAGGTTATCAGAAGAGGGATGGGAAAGAGAAGAGAAAGGAAGAGAGATTACCTTGTGTTTACAGAGGGGAGAGTAAAAGAATAGCAGGGACCCAGAGACACTGCAGTGAAAGAACTACTGGCTTCAGGGCGTAAAACTTAAAATATCTATTCCGGAGGATGGACCCCCAAGCTCCTAGTACTAACTCCCCCTCTCCTCTCATTGTAAATGGACAGTACCTGTCTCGCACCGCAACGTTTCCGCCACCATTTCAGGAAACAATTTAAGGAAGAGAATCGATGCTGGGTCAATAAGCCCGCATGCACTCCCAAGACCTAAATGTAGAATGCAATTTCGCCACACTGCCGTCACTGCCCGGACAACGTGCTCTCAAAATTGTGGGTAGGCGCCCGAAACATCTAATAAACACCCAAAAATACTTATTGTGCAACACGCTGGGGAATCCCCGCTCCGCCACTTGTCAGCTGTGTGACTTTGGGCAAGTCACTTAACTTCTCGGTGCCTCAGTTACCTCATCTGTAAAATGGGGGTTAAGATTGTGAGCCCCACGTGGGACAACCTGATTCCCGTGTCTACCCCAGCGCTTAGAACAGTGCTCGGCACATAGTGAGCGCTTAACAAATACCAACATTATTATTATTATTTGCACCGTACCAGGAACGCCCACGAATCACTGGAATCGTAGGCAACCAGTTGGCTTCCCAGGGAAGACGGGATCTTTATGGCTCTGTTCTGCTTTTCACAGGAGATTCGAGACAATCCTCTAGCTTCCCTTTTGCTATCGATTTTTAATCCATTATAGGAGAGTCACGACAATCCTGTCTCCCTTTTCGCTATAGATTTTAAATCCATTATCGTTGTCCAGGCTCAGAAGGTGACAGGAATCAGAAAATACAAGGGGGATTAATCTTCTGTTCATCTATCTGAAGCAATGTTCCCTCCAAGTTGCTCAAGGGTTCTATGAACATGAATGGTGCCATATACCTGGGAGGCTTAAGAGGGACTGAGTTTAGTTCATCGTGGTGGCTGGAAGCTGAATAATTTTTGTGGATTTCCCCCACCCTTTCTATTTTCAGCAATATATCTTCACAGCCTTACCACCTAGCGTTTCAATCAATCCATCATATTTATTGAGTGCTTACTGTGTGCAGAGCACTGTACTAAACACCTGGGAGAGTACAATATAATACTATAAGAGAGACATTCCCTGCCCATAATGAGCTTACAGTCTAGAGGGGGAGACAGTAATATAAAGAAATTATGGATACGTACGTAAGTGCCGTAAGGCCGAGAGGGGAATGAAGAAAGGGAGCAAGTCAGGATGACCCAGAAGGGAATGGAATCACAACTTTTCCCTCATATCTGAATGTATTGGGCAAGAAGGGAATTAGCCTTTGCTTCACCCCACAGGTTGTGAAAAATATCTGAAGAAAGAGCTTCTGAAATTTAGGATGGGAATTTGGAGGAGCTGAGTTATTTGGGCAGAGGGGAAAGAGGACCAGTACGGGAGGGTGAATCTTGAAGTTCTTGGAAACCCTGTCTAGAAGGTTCCTGGCCTTGGCACATGTCTCTGATAATCCTTCCAAGTCTCCCACTGAGGAGATTCACATCAGTATCTGGGAGTCTAGGAGTACGATTCATAAATAAATGAAGCTTCACTTATAAGTAGCAAACAGCCATTTGACTGGAAGATCTTCTACGACAGGTAACAGGCTTTTCATTTTCATCATACTCCAAGCGCTCAATACAGTGTTCTCTACGCAGTAGGTGCTCAGTGACTACTACTGAAAGAAGTGAGAGAGGAAATACTGATTTCTAACCCACTGATTTGCTTTTTGCTTGCTAATGTAACACCATTGAACTTGCTAATCTAACACCATTGACACAAGAGCTCCTTATTAATAACACAATGGACGAGAGAGTGCATGGGTAGAGGAACTGATATATATGTTATAGCTAAATTGGTTTTACTCTAGCATTTAAGATCCAGGCCCTAGTTCTGGGTCCCCTTCCAATAAAAGGTAACTCTCTCATGAGTACCCTGAGGCTCCCAGTTCTGAAATAAACTGACTCGGTAGTGGGTGACTTGGCTAGATGCCGAAGAGGGCAGAAACCCTGCCGCTTTCCCACCTCCTCTAATTAAACCGTCTGAAGTCCATCGAACCTCTTGAAATCTCTATCTCCCCATGTCACACACACCTCCTGGTGTCTGCAAACCTTTCAAAATAAAAATAAAGTCAGAGAGGTCTGATCTGGATCGAAGATCAAAATGATACAGCCGTACCAACTCCCCAAACTCTCAGACCTGAATTCTGTCTGTTAGGAGGCTAATAACCAAAAGGTTAACCACAGCAGCCTGAGTGGCTCAGGAGGGTAATAATGAAGCTATAAAAAGCCTTTTGGAAGCTCAAATTAGGCTCCGGTGACTTGTGATCTAATGTTATTCCCTGGCGGTTACGTAGCCTAAGATCACCCCTTCCTACCCTAGGCCAAGAGTATGTAGAGTTATTTTTTTCCCCCCTTAAATTGAAACGATGAAAAGAATGCGTTCGGCCATAATGTATGTTTTACTCTTGCAATTTGGTTAGAACGTGGTTTAGGGAATGAAGGGAGGCCTGTCTGATGGTGCAAGCCCATTTTGGATTCATCCTATTGAAAGTGAAGGTCTGACTTTTTGACTTTGAAAATAATAATAACAATAAAAATAACATTAATATTATTTAAATGCTTACAATGGGTCAAGCACTATCCTAAACATGGGGATAGATACCAGTCCATCGGGTCGAACCCACACGGAGGCATAGTCTAAGTACCAGGGAATAGGATCGACTCTCCATTTTACAGATGAGGTAACTGAGGCTCAGAGACGTGAAACGACTTGCCCTAGGTCGCGATGACAGGGAATGGCGGGGCTGGGAGATCATTCACGGGACACTGAGAATGGGTCTGGAGACACGGGGCCAAGCTCTGCTCCCACCTCTCTGCCTGACCTCTAGGCCGGGATATCCTCCATGGGGATGATGCCTTGGCTGGGGTTCCTCCCAGATGTAATAATGTTGGTATTTGTTAAGCGCTTACTATGTGCCGAGCACTGTTCTAAGCACTGGGGTAGACATAGGGGAATCAGGTTGTCCCACGTGGGGCTCACAGTCTTAATCCCCATTTTACAGTTGAGGGAACTGAGGCACAGAGAAGTTAAGTGACTTGCCCACAGTCACAAAGCCGACAAGTGGCAGAGCTGGGATTCGAACTCATGAGCCCTGACTCCAAAGCCCGTGCTCTTTCCACTGAGCCAGATGTGCTTCCAGAAAGTGGGATGTCAGGACAAGTCTGCTGATTTCCCTCCTGAGACCACTTCTAGCGGGTGATGGGGGAAATGGCTCATCCCAGGGCTAATCCTGGACCTGAGAGTTTCCAATCAAGGCCGAAAAGACCCCAACTGGGGCTTTCTGACCTATTATTCTTTTGAAGCTTGTCCCCCTCCCAGTCCTCACCACCCCCCACCCACCGAAATCACCACCCCCTTTTTGCTCCCACCCTCCAAATGAAAACCTGGCACCCAGGCTGCCAACCACGATAGCTAGGCTTCCTCATCAATAAGAAAGGGAGGGAACAATAAAACTAGCCATTTCAAAGCAAAGGAAGCACCCACTCAGTGAATGTAAAAAACTATGCAAATGTACCTCCTGAGTGTCCTTAATAAAGTTTAGCACTAATAGAAGCTGCTAAAACAAGGCACTGCTAAACAAAAAGTTAACTGCAGAAACATACATGGGCTGGTTATATTAATGTCTGTCTCCCCCTCTAGACTGCAAACTGCTTGTGGGCAGGGAAATGTGTATACTAACTCAGTTGTCGTATTCTCCCAAGGGCTCAGTACTCTGCAGAGTGCTTAGAGCTCTGCACACGATTAACACTCAGATGCCACTGGTTGACTGATATCTTCAGTGTCACTGAGCTCCTACCTGACAGGCCAAAAGTTACCAAAAAGTTACCTACAAACTGACCACAGTCATATAAGCTATTTACAGGGTGCATCCCATCAGCAAACGGTTTTACAGGCTTTTAATTGTTACTCTTCTTCCACGGCAGAAATGCCACCCCCTATTCCTGAAATGGGGGAAATGAATCCAAAGAGGAAGCTCACTGTGGGCAGGGAACTTGTCTACTGACTCCGTTATAGTGTACTCTCCCAAGCGCTTATTAGTTGCCCTGCACACAGAAAGATTTATTGATGGGTCTTTTCCAGGGTCATCTAGAGAATTCAGGGTTGACCAAGGCCCCAGGTTTTTACAGGGCAGCGGGATCCTCTGAGCTCTGATGCCTCCAGTTGCTGATTGTCTACTCTGAGGAGCTCAAGATGTGACGGTGCCAGGCTGATCCCTCCATCTGTGGAAATGCCGCTCTGGGAAATATCTCATCCCAGCCACTTTGCCTGAGAGGACAGAGTTCCACAGGGAGGTCTGCTCGACTCACAGGGTCCCTTCCCTTTAAAATGGGATATTCCTGGTTCAGGCCCTCAGTGGGAGAAAGCCTTAACCTATATGTTCGATTTAAAACTCTCGCGCCTGAAATAAAATTGAGGGCATTTCATTAACTAGCACAGATAACGAAATCCAATTTCCCAGGATTACTGGTCAGAGATGATTACCTGGACGAGTGAGAAACAGCAACCTGCCATGAGCCATGCCATTTCCTGCCCTGGAAGCAAACTAGCTGACCCCAACACCCTCATCTTCTTTGCCACAAACACCATGATGTGTCCTCACAACGGGCAAACCTTTAATGGATCTGTTAGCCACAAAAACTAAGGAAAGGGCTACAGCAAGCTTATAAATTCTGAGATCCCTCATCCTCCAGAAAGCTTTCCCCTGATTAAATATTTCTACTCCTCAGACTTCATCTTTCCTACCATTTCAGCACTTTCGCATTCACTACTTCCCACTGCAGTTTTTTACAAATCATTTTACCACACATAATAAATACATATAATACCACACTATTTGAGCACTTCTTCCTCTTATCGGCAAATTATTATATCTGCCTCCCCAGTGGAAAGAGCATGGTCCCAGGAGTCAGAGGACCTGAATTCTAATCCTGGCTCCTCCACCCGTCTGCCATGCCACTCTGTGCCTCGGTTCCCACATCGGCAAAAGGGGATTAAATTCTACTCCCTCCAATTAGACTGTGAGCCCTACCTGGCACAGGGGCTGTGTCCAACCTGATTAACCTGTGTTAATCAGGCTTAACAAGGGCCATTATTATTATTACTACTACCTGAGCAGAGTCTGCTTATGGTAGGGATACGCAATGCACGACCTCTCCCTTTCCCTCCTTATTTCATATATCGATTGTGGCCCTTTGGCAAATCCTAGTCAAAACTAGGTATAACTTCCAAAACACACGCTTGGACTAGGGGACGTATTCTTAGGAATATTCTGGGTGTCACACTTTCAGAGATTTGAACACCTCAGACACCAAAGTCGTGAGCTTGGCTGCTGGGGAAGCCACGGTATTTTTTTATTGATTTGAGAACTAATGCAACAATGTCCTCTATGAGACCTAATCTGCTCTGATGTTCCCGGAGATAACTAATGATGATGGTGTGTGACCTGCCCAGAGGACTTTAATGAGGCTCCTCACCAAAAGCCCTCTGTGCAAAAAGATATCTTTAAACCTACTTTGTAAATCCAACTCTTCCAAGAGATCTTTCCAGAGAAGGCCCTCATTTCTCCTATTCACCTTCCCTTCCACGTTGGCTCTGCCCGGACCTTTAAGAACTTGATACTCAACCGCCCGCCGGCCCCACAGCACTTACGTACACATCCCTCTCCTCTCCCATTCGCCAATCAGTAGTTTATTTTTACGTCTTTCTCCACCTCCAGACCATGAGCTCCTTGTGGGCAGGGAACAAGGCTTTCAGCTCTACTGTATTGTCCCGGGTGCCCGGGGCAGTGCTCGACACACAGTTAGCCCTCGATGAATACGACTGATTTACTGTTTTCTGCCCACATATACACAAATCACCAGAGATGCTTTTTTATTCTTCTGTGCAACAGTAAAAAAAAAAATATATATGCAAAGGAAAATCCTTTCGAAATACTGTGAGGCTTTCAAGTTTCAACTCTTTTACTGCACAGACTTATCTCAATCAAAGGTACCCCGTCTAGACTGTCAACTAATCTCAGTCAGTCAATATTACAACTGTAAATACTGGTAGTCCTTGGGCTTACAACCCAATCGGATCCTGAAAACTCTTAGATTGGAACATAAATCGGAACTAATTTTCTCATAGCCCTGAACCAGGGTCAGATACTCCCTTTTACCCAAATTACCCCACACCTTGGACTCAATTATAGATGAGCAATATAGCTATATTAATGTAGGTGAATCAGAGAGGTTCGCTTAGAGAACCTGTCTATATTTGCTGGTGACACCTCCTGGCAACTCAGGTAACCTCCCTCCCCAAACTTTCCTCCTCTGCTCCCTTGCCCCTTTTAAACTTTCTTTTTCTTCACCCCCTCAGTGTGGCTTTCAAAATTGCTTCTCCTATATCCCTCCTTGTCACCCCACTTCACCCCACTCCCACCCCCGCGCCAACCCCAGAACTAGAAAAACTAAAATAGGGTATAAGCAGCATGGCCTAGTGGAAAGAGCACGGGCCTGGGAGTCCGAGGACCTGGGTTCTAATCTGGATCTGCCAATTCTTGCTGTGTGACCTTGGGCAAGTCTCTTCATTTTTCTGCGCCTCAGTTTCCTCCACTGTAAAATAGATATTAAATCCTACTCCCTTGTGAGCCCTATGTGTGACAGGGACTGTGTCCAACCCGATCAACTTGTATCTACCCCAGCGGTTAGAACAGTGCTTGACACACACTAAGTGCTTAAATATCATAAAAAATATTAGAAACATTCTAAGTGGTAGGCATATTCAAAACATCTAAAGTTGAAGATTCCTTGTGCAAGAAAAGCATACTATAGGGGCATCAAACCCATTTTTAGATGACATCTCAACTCTCCAGTGATCTGACCCAAAGATTCCTTGGGGACCTGGGAATAACACACGACAGAGAACTGACAAGGGGACTGATGATTCCTTTACTTTCCCCCACCACGGCATACATAAAGCCAACCCGAGAGGGGAAGGTAAGCTCTGGGACACTGCCAGTATTGGTTCCTCCACTGCTCCTGCTGCCCAAGAAGGTGATGGGAGCAAGAAGGCGCGCTGAAGGAGTCCCAAGGAGGCAGTGTGGCTCCTCAAGGTCCTCTACCTCCACATTGCATCTGATGAACTGTAACTAAACTGTCAAGTCCTTGAGGGCAGGGATAGTGTCTACCAATGCTATTGCACTTTTTCAAGTGTTTAGTAGAGTAAGCGCTCGATAAATTCATTCATTCATTCATTCAATAGTATTTATTGAGCGCTTACTATGTGCACAGCACTGTACTAAGCGCTTGGGATGAACAAGTCGGCAACAGATAGAGACAGTCCCTGCCGTTTGACGGGCTTACAGTCTAATCGGGGGAGACGCACAGACAAGAACAATGGCACTAAACAGCGTCAAGGGGAAGAACATCTCGTAAAAACAATGGCAACTAAATAGAATCAAGGCGATGTACAATTCATTAACAAAATAAATAGGGTAACGAAAATATATACAGTTGACCGGACGGGTACAGTGCTGTGGGGATGGGAAGGGAGAGGTGGAGGAGCAGAGGGAAAAGGGGAAAATGAGGCTTTAGCTGCGGAGAGGTAAAGGGGGGATGGCAGAGGGAGTAGAGGGGGAAGAGGAGCTCAGTCTGGGAACGCCTCTTGGAGGAGGTGATTTTTAAGTAGGGTTTTGAAGAGGGAAAGAGAATCAGTTTGGCGGAGGTGAGGAGGGAGGGCGTTCCAGGACCGCGGGAGGACGTGACCCGGGGGTCGACGGCGGGATAGGCGAGACCGAGGGACGGCGAGGAGGTGGGCGGCAGAGGAGCGGAGCGTGCGGGGTGGGCGGTAGAAAGAGAGAAGGGAGGAGAGGTAGGAAGGGGCAAGGTGATGGAGAGCCTCGAAGCCTAGAGTGAGGAGTTTTTGTTTGGAGCGGAGGTCGATAGGCAACCACTGGAGTTGTTTAAGAAGGGGAGTGACATGTCCAGATCGTTTCTGCAGGAAGATGAGCCGGGCAGTGGAGTGAAGAATAGACCGGAGCGGGGCGAGAGAGGAGGAAGGGAGGTCAGAGAGAAGGCTGACACAGTAGTCTAGCCGGGATATAACGAGAGCCCGTAATAGTAAGGTAGCCGTTTGGGTGGAGAGGAAAGGGCGGATCTTGGCGATATTGTAGAGGTGAAACCGGCAGGTCTTGGTAACGGATAGGATGTGTGGGGTGAATGAGAGGGACGAGTCAAGGATGACACCGAGATTGCGGGCCTGAGAGACGGGAGGGATGGTCGTGCCATCCACGGTGATAGAGAAGTCTGGGAGAGGACCGGGTTTGGGAGGGAAGATGAGGAGCTCAGTCTTGCTCATGTTGAGTTTTAGGTGGCGGGCCGACATCCAGGTGGAGACGTCCCGGAGGCAGGAGGAGATGCGAGCCTGAAGGGAGGGGGAGAGGACAGGGGCGGAGATGTAGATCTGCGTGTCATCTGCGTAGAGATGGTAGTCAAAGCCGTGAGAGCGGATGAGTTCACCGAGGGAGTGAGTGTAAATGGAGAACAGAAGAGGGCCAAGAACTGACCCTTGAGGAACTCCAACAGTTAAAGGATGGGAGGGGGAGGAGGCTCCAGCGAAGGAGACCGAGAATGATCGGCCAGAGAGGTAAGAGGAGAACCGGGAGAGGACAGAGTCCGTGAAGCCAAGGTGAGATAAGGTATGGAGGAGGAGGGGATGGTCGACAGTGTCAAAGGCAGCAGAGAGGTCAAGGAGGATCAGAATGGAGTAGGAGCCATTGGATTTGGCAAGAAGGAGGTCATGGGTGACCTTAGAGAGAGCAGTCTCGGTAGAGTGGAGGGGACGGAAGCCAGATTGGAGGGGGTCCATGGGGCTCCTTCTCCAAGAGGCCTTCCCTGATTAAGCCCTCTTTTCCTTTTATTCAACTCTCTTCTCCATTGTCCTGACTTGCTCACTTTATTCATTCTCCCCTCCTAGCCCCACACCACCTATGTACATATATGTCATTTATTTATATTAATGTCCATCTCCCCCTCTGGACTGAAAGTTGGTTGTGGGCAGGAACTATGTCTGTTATATTATTCTCTCCCAAGCACTTAGTACAGTGCGCTGCACACAGTAAGCGTTCAATAAAGACAACTGACTGAATAAAGTGTAAGGTCCTTGAAGGCAGGGATAATGTCTACCAAGTCTACTGCGCTCTTGCAAGAGTTTAGTACAGTAAGCATTCGATACATACCATGAATTGATTATAACACGGAAGAGAACTGGCAGTGATATTCTTGAGGGTTTTTTGGTTTGATTTGTTTCACTCTGTTATTTCCAGTACTTCCCTCTTGAGCATATATTTGTCTTCATGTGTTCCCCGTTCTTAAAACAAGATTTTTAATAGTAACTGTGGTATGTGGTAAGCTCTTACTCCATGTCAAAGCACCGTACTAAACGCTGGGGTAGATAAAAGACTTCTAGACTGTGAGCCCGTTGCTGGGTAGGGATTGTCTCTATCTGTTGCCAAACTGTACTTTCCAAGCGCTCAGTACGGTGCTCTGCACTCAGTAAGCGCTCAATAAATATGACTGAATGAATAAAAGATAATCCCAAATGGCGCTCACAGTTTAAGCAGGAGGGAAAACAGGTATTGAATCTTCATTTTGATGATGATGGAACTGAGGCATAGAGGAGTGAAGTGACTTGCCCGTAAGTGGCGGAGCCGGGATTAGAACCCTGCTGACTCCCAGGCCTGTGCCCTTTCCAACTAAGCCCCATTGCTTCGGTGCAGTTTAAAAATGGCAAATTGGCCCGCAGGTATTGATCATGGGTTCCAGCTCTGAAGGAACACCATCAGAGAAGCCCAGTGTTCAGACTGCCCTTCCTCCTGGTGTCCTGCAGACCCACCACTGGCTGACCCGCCTGGGTTGAGTAACTGCTGTTGGTTGGCAATAAAATATTCAACAGTAATCTCTACCAGGATTATTTACAATAAACCAAAATTTACTCATCAAATGCGGTAACAGCTCTCCAGCAGGCTTCTAAATTTAACCCCAGGGTAGAGCAGGGAAGCTAATTTCTTTCAACAAACAGAACCCCAGGCCAGGCTTTATGCAAAAAAAAAAAAAAAAAAAAAGGAAGCCATGAGCTTTCCAATAGAAACTACAGAAAATCCCACCACGGTATGGAGTAGCTGACAAATTAAAGTCAGTGGCGTGAAAACACAAAAGCCAAAAGATGTCACGGGTCTCTGTGGAATTCTGTTTCCTCCATCTAGCTGATTTGTCCTCCCCACCCCAACTTGCTAAAACTATATATGCAGTGCCCTAAAGGCATGTATTCCAACACTAGAGGAGATGCAGACGTTCTGTTCTCTTTCTTCTTCCTCTACTTAATTCAAGCAGATATTTATCAAAGAATTTCCAAACCGAAAGGGATATATAAATACTCCCACACCCTAGGCTACCCATTCAGTCGGGTGTTTCAGGTGCAACCATAAAGGTTTCTCATTCGGACAAAGACTTTTATGACCGCGCCTGTCTTTCCTAGGAAAGGAACGTATGAATAACAAAGGTACAGGATATGAGACTGATCTAATTAATTAACTGGATTACAGGGTTCTTCAAATCTGCAACAATTATAATTGTCTTGGACAGCTCCTGAAAGCTCTAAATTGTTTCCATATTAAAAGCTAATTCAAAGACACAACCTTAAGTCCCCAAAGCAGATCTGTATATCAAGTCGATATCTTATTATATTGAAAGAGAGTAATGCGAAAGAAATGCCGGCTGCAGGAGAAGCTTTCAAGATTTATAAAGCAGCAGCATGGCCTAGTAGATAGAGCACGGGCCTAAGAGTCAGAGGACCTAGATTCTAATCCCAGCTCCGCCACCTGCCTGCTGTGTGACCTTGGGAATGTCACTTCACTTCTCTGTGCTCTGATTACCTCATCTGTAAAAATGGGGAGTAAGACTGTGCACCCTATGTGAGACAGGGACTGTGCCCAACCTGATTAGCTTGTATCTATCCCAGGGCTTAGTACGGTGCCTGGCACAGAGTAAGCTCTTAAATACCATTAAGAAACCCCCATAATCTATCAATTTGGTTCTTTTCACGGACTGATTCAGACTTTTTACCTGCAACTTCCACGCTTTTTTGATAGCCTCTGGAAGGCTACGAACTACTGTCTTCATTAATTAACTGAGAACATTGGGGTGCATGTAGTTGGGATGGGGGGTATGCTAGGGAGTGGGGGAGGGCACACTCAGCAATCCGTAGACCCTCACAGAACCTAACCCTGCAGTCTTTGGCCTCCAAGAACGACTCACAACCGGCTTCTTACCACCCGGTTCCAGACAGGATCTTTCCAGATGGGTCAAGTAATTTAAGATCAAAGTATAATCCAGTTTAAATTTTACAAGCCTCCACTTCATTCCTAAACACTCACATCATGTGTTGGCAATGTTGTGTGGATACTGAAGAGGGAGCGGAAGGTCAGCGGCTCAGCCATCAGCTTGGGGTCGAAGGACATCTTCAAATCACCCAATCCATTTTATTCCAACCCATATTTACCACAAGTTGCAGATATCCCATCAACATCCCTGTGAGGCAGACTGCAGCTTCCCTGCTTTTGAGGTCCAGGGATGCTGCAGGAGCATATTTTCCTGTTTCTTTGGTTGGTTTTTTTTTTAAATTGCATTTGGAAGAAAACACTTTCCTTTCTGCCTCAAACATGGCACTAATGCTTTCTCTTAATGGCTTCCCAAAATTGAAGGCAAATGTTTTAAAATGTGCAGAGAAGTTTATTATAGGAGTCATTTAAAAGGATAAGCATAAAATAAAAAGACTAGGTTAAGTAAAATCAGGGGTACTCCATCGCAATAGTAGTAATAATAATAAGTATTATAATTAAGCGCTTACTATATGCCAAGCACTGTGCCCTAGGGCAGGAGCAATCAGATCACACGCAAGTGAACATTTCTATTTCAGTATTTTAAACATAATGACTTCCTCCGCTGGGGTCCATGATATTTTTTTTAACTATGGTAATTCAGGACAGATTATACCCGCTACTATAATTGGCCCTAAGAAGTGATCTAATGGAATAGTTACTCTCTAACACAGTCCTTGAGAAATGATCTGATGGAATATTTACTCTATAAAATACTCGGTTGTTGTTGGCAATGCAGAGCTGTTGGTTCGGCCAGTAGTTGGGAATGTATTAAAAGAGATGAAGCACACAAGCACTATATGATCCGGGTGAAGAACAAACCGGCATATCACAGGACACGCCTCCTCCTCTCGCTACCCACCACGCTACATGGGCAAGAGAGACACGTTTATATTCCTGCAAATTAAGTAGAGAGACTGAGGTAGGGCGCTGCTAGAATATCCAGGAACTGGGAACAATAAGAGTAGGGAAGGGATGTGGAAACCGAGAAAAGACACAAGCCGAATGGGGGGGACAGTGGGAGGGCAAGGGAAGAGAAGTCTTAGGAGAAACAAATAGATGGAGGAAATGAAGACGGGTAGGAAGAAAATTGAAGTTGTCTAACTAGAAGAAAAAAATGACTTCTTAGGTCGGCTTGCTTATAGGATGCTTATATAACAGAAGAATAATATTTCAACAAACGGGATGAAACATTAAGAGTCAAGCAGGTAAATAAATCATATACTATACCGTAATCCTAATTGGGCTTAGGAAAAAAAAAGATGAACAACAAAAAAAGACGACGACGACTTGGGTTTTCATTCCCTTTCCACCACCTGTCTGCTGTGTGACCTTGGGCAAGTCACTTAACTTCTCTGTGCCTCAGTTACCTCATCTGTAGAATGGGGATTAAGATTGTAAACCCCATGTGGGACATGATCTGTGTCCAACCTGACTATCCTCTATATAGCCCAGCACTCAGTACAGGGCCTGGCACATTAGACGCTTAACAAATACCATTAAAAAAAAAAAATCGAAAGAGCTGATGCCCTACATAAACTGTCACCATTTCTTGACTGCTACAATACAACAGATATGCAGTCACCCGAAACAGAATTATCTTGAGGTCTAACAGAGGAATCAACTACCCAATAAAGCACAAGGGGAAGTAAGTATTTCCACAGGGGGAGTTTTCCTCACTGATTTACTGGCTCCATAACACATGCGTTTTTAAGAAAAAAATGGGCACAGAACGCTAGGTGAGTTAAGAAAAATTTAGCCGCTCATTTTAAAGAATCATCATGGAAAACCTTGATGTACAATATTTTTATAGAAAAGACTCAAATTTATCTCCATGTAAAATATTTTTACAGAGAAGACTCAAATTTATCTGGAGACTGGCTGGCTACACAGTTAAATGTGTGCTAAAATTTTTAACTATGCCAATAATTTGTTTTTCCATGCTTTAAATAGTGTATGAAAGTACTAAAAATCATAAATTAGTGGTTTCAGTCTAAGCAATCAAGTCTTTGAGGCTCTCTAGATACTTCAGCCAGTACTCTGTTATGAGAACAAAATTATTCTTATTCGAATCACAGTACTCCATTCTGAACCTAGAATCATAACACTCTCTTATAATTCTTGGGCTGCCATAATATTTCAACACACTAGCCTCTGAATTCCAAGACACACAGTTTCACTTCCCTCCCTTCGGCTATCGAATCAGAAAAACATCTTTCTGCGGATTTTCTTCGACTCAGGGTAAAATATAATTAATGGATCTGGGATGAATAAACGCAAAGAAATCTATTTGTTCGGGAATCTACTGGTCTGGAATAAGAATTTTAACCACTGGAGACATCTCTTCCTCAGGAATCAAACTGGACCAGCTGCAATCTTGGTTGCCTTTCATTCAATAGTATTTACTGAGCGCTTACTATGTGCAGAGCACTGTACTAAGCACTTAGAATGTACAATTCGGCAACAGATATAGACAATCCCTGCCCATTGACGGGCTTACAGTCTAATCGGGGGACACAGACCAAGTGGCAAAACGGTAAATGCCCCCCTCCAGATAGATTGTAAGCTCTCTGAGCTTACAGATCTCTCTGATCACCCTGATCTCTCTGATCACGTACACTAACTATTCTACTCTCCCAAGCACTGGAACAGGCTTCTGCATAGAGTAGGTGCTTCAATACATATTATTGACTGAAATGTAGGAAAAAAAAATCAACCGGTGTCAGCTTGTCTATTTAAATTAATAAATAAATGTAAATAAATGTTCCTGCCCAAACATAAAGCAGTTAGTTCCAGGGTGCTACTGCAGCTAAGAAAAGGTTTGGTGTGTAATGAATTTGCAAAGCTCTTGTGGGCAGGGAACATGTCTACAAACTCTTCTATATAGAAATAGTAATAATAATAATAACGATAATAGTTGTGGTACTTGTTAAGCATTAGGGAAGCAGCGTGGCTCAGCGGAAAGAGCACGGACTTGGGAGACAGAGGTCATGGGTTTGAATCCTGGCTCTTCCACTTGTCAGCTGTGTGACAGTGGGCAAGTCACTTAACTTCTCTGTGCCTCAGTTACCTCATCTGTAAAATGGGGATTAAGACTGTGAGCCTCACGTGGGACAACCTGATTACCCTGTATCTACCCCAGCGCTTAGAACAGTGCTCTGCACATAGTAAGCGCTTAACAAATACTAACATTATTATGATTACTACTATGTGCCAGGCACTGTACTAAGCACTGGGGTGGATACAAGCAAATCGGGTTGGACCCAGTCCCTGTCCCACATGGGGCTCACAGTCTCAATCCCCATTTTACAGATGAGACAACTGAGGCCCAGAGAAGTGAAGTGATCTGCCCAAGATCACAAAGCAGACAAGTGGAGGAGCCGGCATTAGAACCCATGACCTTCTGACTTCCACGCCCGGGCTCTATCCACTCCGACAAGCTGCTCTCCCAAGCACTTAGAACAGTGCTCTGCAGACGGTAACCACTCAATAAATACAATCTGATTGACGGATCGATCTAAAGTGGCGGGAAATTTGGTCTCCTTAGGCAGGTTGTGGGTGGGAGTCTGGGGGAAAAGGGAAGGGAGACAGAGAAGCACAATACCCGAACACCATTTCAGAGGAACTTGGGATATCACAGGTTTTAATCATCCACAAATGCTTCTAACAACTCTAAGAGTTGTTCCCCTTTTACAGATGAGGAATTGCTCAAAGTTATCCATCAAATCTGGCCTTAAGTTCAGATCTTCTGACTTTCCGTCTCGTGCTTTTTCCGTCGATTCTGCCGTTCCTCGGGGCTTTGCAATCCTGTCTTTTGGGACCACCAAAATTACAGGATTGGAATTTTAAGTTACCTGTATCGGGATGTACCTGGTTCAACCATTTCTCCTGGACTGACCTCTTTTATCCATCCTTCCCATCGAGGCAAGGCCTAGCATCACAGGAGGGTGATTTTAACCCCCAAATCCTTTCTCACATTTTTCAATTAGGATACATTTCTTCAAAATAGTCAATGTGTGGAGGCTGGAGAATGTCAAGGGCAGAGAGCACCTGAGGAATAGAGAAAAGAAAAGTCAATCTCAGAGAAGACTGGAAAACAAAGAAACACCATATAAGCAAGGCCACACCAGTAACACTTCAGTGACTTGCCGTTGTTTCAACCGAAAACTATGTTTTAATTCTGAACCCTGAGATGAACCAATACCAAATTTATCACAGGTCTGAGCTCCAAGAGGCGTCTGTCATCTAAAAATGCTTTTTCCAAGCAATTCGACTCAAATTTCCTTCAGAGCCTCTGCACCATAAAGGGCCAGGGTGTACCCCCAAACCTGACGATGCACGTGGTGTGGGAAAAGGCAGAATCTTTACATGCTACTTGCCTTACTGGGGCCCCTAACCTAGGTCACAACTGATTATTATTGCATTTTCCCGTTGAAAAATTCCCCTAGGCAAATTAAGTGTCTCCTCGAAGGCTCAAGCAGGAACGAAGTCGCATATGGCATTAGAAGGTTTGGGTTTCCAACCTTGTGCTCACCTCAGACAGCTGCCCAGTGGTCAACACCTTCCCATGAGGGTCATTTCCTGCTAACAAAAGCCATTTCAACTCTTGAACTTCAAAGCGAGGCCATCAGCCTCGAAAGAAGACAGCATAGCTACATAACTCAAAAGCCAGTCAGCCAAACTGGTTTCTACGTAGCTCGCAAGTTTTAGGTAATCTGAGCACCGCTTTTCCAAAATAAATTCTACGTCTGGGCTTAATTTGATCGATCTCGCCGTTAAATCAAAGAATATTTCTGTTGGCGCAAAGGGTGAACTTGACTTCATTATTGGGAAAAAAACCCCCAAAGAAAACAAGGTATAATTAGCTTACGTGATGAGTTCATGTAAATCTGGACCCTAATAATGTGACGGAGCCATTTCTAAAATGAATATTCAACTCCAGAAGAAGAGAAGGCAATTTAGAAATTAGTGTTTTATTTGACATTTAACTTAAAATTCTGCATCTGAACAACGCCCGGCCTGACTCCGGGGGCTGGGGGTGGGGGGATATGGAAAGAAACAGCTTGCTGGAGCGACAGCGTCCATTAGACAAATCCATTTACACTTCAAACCAATCTGCTATAATTAGGGGTTATCCAGAGGAAAGTGACAACCAGACATTTTGAACCTTTGATACAGAAGCATGACGCTCGCTTACCACTCCGTACTGCATCTGGCAAGGTTGTTTGGAAAAGAACGCCACAAAATGGGGCCCAACGTTTTAGCCTATTTCATCCTGGGTTTTGGCCATCAGGGTTTGAAGTTTCAGCTATTCCTCTTGGGATTTTTGCTGCCTAAGGCTGCATTCTCCTACTCAATTCTTCTTTCCAAATATGACTGAATTCCCAAATAAGGAGAGCCTATCAGAGAAAGTATCTTGGGGGGTTACTGGGTGGCCAACGTATCTTCTGGCATACACTATTATAAACTAGTGTTGACTGTCCATGTTTTAGACTTACCGAAATACCATCTGCAGCCAAAAGCAACCCCCCCCACCGCATCATTATGGGTCAGGATAGTCAACAGGAGGAGAAAGGGCCAAGGACCCCTTCTTGACCCCATCTTCAGCTCTGGGTCTGCTTTACCAGCATTGAAATAGAGTTTCAATTCCTACCAGTTCCTCCTGCAGCTGGTCGAGCTCTTGCCTTTCAAGGGAATGTAGCAAGAAGAGGACCAGCAGCAGTGGGAGCAGAGAAGACCAGAACTCCAGCCAACGACCGTGCCCGGAAGCTTCTTGCCAGGACACGGAAGGGAGAATCTGCTTTCCTCCACCGTCTCCTCGCTCCAATACATGCACTTTGGGAACTGGAACAGACTCAAGGATGGGGCAGCCCCAGTCTAACTGTTCACACATATATGACAAGCATATATGACAGCACAGAGCCACACAAATGTGGCTAAAAACACCCTGTGTACATATAAACACCGTCCTCGGCTGCCAAGATGGGTTTGCCATTCACAGTTCCCGTCGCTGTTTTCCAATCTGCCTCATTCTCCGGCTCCTCCCGGAGCCTCAGGTCAAGAAGGATGACCCGACCGCTGAAGTGCTCGCCCCAGACTGCTCCTGGCAGCTGCAGTTATAGTCCAGTGCTCTGTTGCAACGCGATACTGTTTGGAGACTGCTCGGTCGTGTCTCTAAAATGTTCATTTGGGCTTCCCTCTGGGGGTACTCCCCATTGCAGTTCACCACCCAGCAGCTGCCTGGGCCTCCGATCATCAGTTATTCTTTTCACATATCCTAACCAGTGAAGCTGCGTGAGAGGGAACGTTGCCTCCATGTTAATGAGCAGACTGCGTTCTGGGACCTCATTGTTGGGAGATCCGCCTTGGCCACTCGACGTTGAGGACGGCCGACAAGAAACGCAGAAGAAACTGCTCGAGGGACCGATAAATTCTTCTGCGGTGGGGCCGGGGTCTCGGACGTATCAACAGGCTGGACCACATTACGCCTTTACACGTTTTTTTCTACGGTATTTGTTAAGCGCTTACTATATACCAGGCACCTTTCTAAGCGCTGGGGTAGACGCTAAGCAATCAGGTTGGACAGAGTCCCGTCCCACATGAGGCTCCCAGATGAATCCCCATTTTACAGATGAGGTAACTGAGGCACAGAGAAGTGCACTGACATGCCCAAGATCACACTGCAGACTCATATTCAATTTGGTTCCAAGTTTGACGTCCTCTGTTACCCAATTCAGATTCCCTGTCTCGTCCAAAGGTCATGCCTGATCACCTTGTACGAGAAGCAGCATAGCTCAATGGAAAGAGCCCGGGCTTGGGAGTCATGGGTTCGAATCCCGGCTCTGCCATTTGGCAGCTGTGTGACTGTGGGCAAGTCACTTCACTTCTCTGTACCTCAGCTACCTCATCTGTAAAACGGGGGATTAAGACTGTGAGCCTCAGGTGGGACAACCCGATTATCCTGTATCTACCCCAGCACTTAGAACAGTGCTCTGCATATAGTAAAGCGCTTAACAAATACCAACATTATTATTATCTACCTCGGCGCTTAGAAGAGTGCCTTGCAGATAGTAAGTACTTAACAAATACCATTATTATTATTATTATGCCAGCTTTCTAGATTTAGTTGGCTACTTCAATTATCCGGATACTGCAGCTTCTATCTTCTATCTCACCAGGAGAATTTGGTGAACACAGTAAGCTCTGTGTGGCCAGTAAAAATCCTTGGCCGTGAATAGGGTTCTCCTGATGTAGATGGATACGTTACTTCAATTAGAGCTTGTCGGTCTGGAAAACAGTGCTGACTGTGAAGTGGCTCATAACCATAATCAGAGCATATCCAGCAGCCTACAGTTACTTCTGGATGGCTGACTCAGAAACTTTCCAAGCTAATGCCAACCTACTCACCGTACCTCCACCTCATCTGTCTCGCCACCAACCCCTTCCCCACGTCCTCCCACTGGCCCGGAACTCCCTCTCTACCTCATGTTTGACAGACGACTTCTTCCCCCACCTTCCAAGCTCCAAGAGACCTTCCCTGCCTAAGCCCTCGCTTCTATTTATCCTCCCTTCTGAGTCACCTATGCGCTTGGCTCTGTTCTCTCAACTATAAAATGGGGATTAAGAATGTGAGCCCCATGTGGGATAGGGACTGGGTCCAATCTGATGAACTTGTGTCTACCCCAGAGCTTAGAACAGTGCTCGGCACATAGTAAGCGCCAAGCAAGTACCATAATTATTATTATTATTACCACCATTTAAGCACTTGTGATTCACCCCACACCAGCCCCACAACGCGCGCGTGCGCGCGCGCGCGCGCACACACACACACACACACACCTTCCACTCACTCGTCACTGCGCAAGCTAGGAATGGAATGGGAAGGCCGCTGCCTGACTCTCCGTCATAGCCGAGACTGGTAGAGTACTGGAAACTCTCCGGGTGCGACCCTGAGAAGGGAAGACAAGATCCTACCGGGCAGATTTCTCACCCTTTTTCTTGCCAATGGTGATTACAGTGGCGTCTGGGATCCCGGGACGTTTCTTCGGCCTTGCGTATGTTGAGTATGCAGACGTCTAAGCATCCCGCCCCTAGGGATGCCATCAAGCCCCAGACAGTCGTCATTTTCCAGAGCTATGATTCTGAGGAGATCGTAGCAAAGGCCAAGCCTTCACACTGGTTAGCTGTCTAGCTCCAATCTGTCATGCGCTTGCCAGTCAGTCAATCGTCTTGAATGAGCATTTACTGTGTGCAGGGCACTGTACCAAGCGTTTGGGAGAGTACAGTATAACGATAAAAAAGACACTCTCTCCCATTCACATTTCCCCTCGCCTTCCAGACACCACCACTTTAAATCAAGCCGTCCACAGTACTCATTGAGCACTTAATGTGTGCAGAGCACTGTCCTAAGCGCTTGGAAGAGTACGATACCACCGAGTTGGTAAACGGGTTCCCTGCCGACAACGAGCTTAGTCTAGAGCCTGAGACTGAAACTTCTAAATCCACTTGTATTTTCTCTTCACAGTTTATTCTCCCATCTTTCTTGTTCCAGAAGTTCACAAATTAAGTGTTCTCTTTGGTGTCTCCCTGTCTTAACTCTCACATTCAGTCCATCAGACTCACACTGCCACCTCATCAAACAATAAATACAAAATATATGAGCCCTTCAACTCCTTGTAACTCTCCGGCCACCTTCCAGTCCAACACGAACTTCTATCAACGCTAGATCGCATCAACTTTCACAACCTGAAAATCCCCCAAAGAAGGGGCTTTTCCCCTTTACACTCAAATGCATCCAAACACTCAGCACTGACGGACATGACTTTTTTGTTTTTAAAGTGTCCGGGGTAACACCGATCTTCGGTCCACATCTCTCACCATCTACCAGTAGCTGAAGAAAACCTTACGGTTGGCGAACCATAACCTTCGGAGCACTGGAGAACATTCAACACAAACAGCTTTCCTGGACAGCATATGGCTTAGCCTTGGATCATTTTATCACTTGCGAAAGCATTTCATTTCTTCATATAATTTCGATCCCAAATTTGGCCAAGGAACCCTCCTGAACTTGAGTTTCCTAACAGCATGCCGTTTTTGCAGATGGTTTGGGCTGTTGTTCGTAGGGCTTCTGCTAAGGCATATTTTGACTTGGACGTTCAGCCCGACCCCAGGACTGAGTAAACGACAAGACGATAACAGGCCGCCAGGCTAATTCCCCTAATCGCTGGATTGTGAACCTACTGAGGGCAATGATCACATTTTGGGTTGACGGACAACCTTTAGCACTGCATCAGGTGCTGAACGTTTTTAAATAACAGTTGAGCCTTATAAGAATTGTCTTTTGGGGAATAGCCTGTGTCAACTAGTGCATACTTTGTTTCTTTAACTTCTGAGGAGCCATGACTCTTGGGAATTTCCAGAGTTCTCCGGGAGGAGATTAGACAATGGAGGATCCCGAATCTCGGTTTGCACATGGCACCTTTATGGATGGTGACCAGCCTTTAGTTTCTGAGGAAAATTATGATCTCAATGGAAAGAGCATGAGTCTGGATGTCAGAAGGAGCTGGGTTCTAACCCCGGCTCCACCACTTCTCTGCCGTGTGACCTCGGGCAAGGCACTGCACTTCTCTGTGCCTCGGTTCCCTCCTCTGTAAAATGGGAATTAAGACTGTGAGGCCCAGGTGGGATACGGACTGTGTCCAGCCTGATGAACTTGTAATCTACCCCAAGGCTTACTATGTGGTAACTGCTTAACAGAGTCCATGAAAAAAACCAAACAAAAAAACCCCAAAGTGACTGTCCATAGCACTCAGCTCTGGCTTGGAAGCTCGGTTTCTTCCTGAACAAACACATGCTCTCTTTAGGAATAAACAAACATCAGAACAGCTCAGTTCCTTGATATTGAATTAAAGAGGCCTTTCTAAACTCGGAGAGCGGTGCCCACTACCAGGATCTGTATCCCTACTTAGATCAGTGCCCTCCTCTCCCTCTAGGCCAGGTTCGGGAGAAAGTCCACTTGGGCTTGGAACAAGACAGTTCTGCTACGTTCCCTAGACGCCGCTTGTGAGGTAGATTTTGCATCCCTGTTGGTTCTGTGCTGACCCAACGACGGAAGTCAGGGTCGGAAACAATTGCACAGAAAGAGAAACGATCTGGGTGTGCGACACCCACCTTAAGAGCCCTGCTTGGCGGTGGCCCAACGGCAACTGCTGATTCTGTGAGGATCTTGGAGTGAAGGCCGTGGAATGAATTTTGGATGGAACTATCAGAAGGTCACGTGACTGGACCCTTAGTCCATCGGCTCTGCCTCTGGGCAGAAGTGAAGGGGGCGCTTTGTCACGACAGGTTTTGAGTCTAGTTGCCATGCTTTAATTAGTCTGGGTTTCAAGAGTTTCTTCTCTCGCACTTCCCAATCTGATGCTGTCATTGTGGCCTAATTAGAAACTCTAAGGGAGTGACTCAGGCACTGAGCAAAGAAATCAACATATGGAATCGGCAGTCCATCGCACCCCTTCGCTCCCGGAGAAGTTATAGGCGGCTTGGAAATAAAGTGTCGTGATCTTTAAATCACCAAATAACCGTTACTATATCCCTTCCCCACGGAAACTTGAAGTTTTTGTCTCACTGTACAGAAGATTTCTAATGGGGCAACTGAATACTAAATGCTAGGTAAATTATTTCCACCCAGCAGGGCTGGGCAAATTCTCAGAATGTCATGCTTTAGGGTAAATCTTCCAGGGCCTGGGGACCACCCACATGATATCACTAAAGGGCAGGGTTGAAGGAAAGGCAAAAGTGGAACTTTGTGGCCAGCTGTCCCTTCTCCCGCTTCCCAGAAAAATGTAGGCCATCCCATGAGTCACTGGGCAAAGGCCCAAATGTCCTCTGGGAAAGTCTGACCTTGTTTATAATCACTTTCAAATTTGAGCAACCAGTTTCTGATTGCGCCTTTCAAAAATGTTCGATATGCTTTGCCAAAGTAACCGGCTTGAGGGTATCAACCAACACTTTTCAGAAAAGTTTTCAGAAGTGCAAATTTCACAAAGAGACTATTGTACGGACAATACATCAACCGCATCAGGGCACTTTTTTGATCCCTATTTCAGCAAAGGTATAAAAGCATCTCCTAAAATGCACTTAAAAGTAATTTCCTTTAAACAGAAAGGTTCTTAAGCAAAGATCCTCTTCACCCTGGCAACTACCCACAGATTTCTCCTCAACAAGGAAGACTAATTTTCAAGAGATCACTTGAAAAAAAAAAACCCACCAAAAAACCCAAACACTTTTCAATGAATTCCACTGGTTGTTTTTCACATCAGCAAATCAGGAAACATGCTTAGGTACAGCAAAGAAGAATGACTAAAGCTCTCAATTCAGGGAAGGAATGTTTCTCTTTCTCTGAAATTGATAACTGAACAAAACCCCAACCCAAACCTGGAGGAGAGCTCAACGGGAATACAAAGGAAAATCTTTGTTCATAATTGACTGAGAAAAATTACCCTCCACGATTCATCCTGAGCCCATGTGCCTCGGGAGAAAACACAATCTACAGCAGTGTCAGTCAATTGGATCATTTTGCAAATAATCACAACTTAAATGGCTACAACCATTAACCACCCATGTAGGTTGCCCAGACCTCTAATTTCATCTCCAACCTAAAATATTAAGGGTGGGGGAGCTGCATCTGAAAATCAGGGCCTGTTATTGGGGATTGAAATGTTTGGAATATGCACTTCCTTTGTGTTGATAACATTCCTCAGAAAAATGTTAACATTTCCTTTGCCTCAATCAATATTTACCAGTAAGCTAATGAATCTCAATATTCACTTAAATTATGCTTATTAGCTCCAATCATAAAGAGGGCATATTTTACTTATGAGTTTCATATAGCCTATGACAAATCTGCGTGCAGATCCTTGCCAAATTCCCTTTATAAACACAAGCTCCCCGTTAAGTTTTTAAATTTATTTTACCTTTAGGAATTTGAGCTCTTGGAAATTATAGGCAGATAAACGCAACTTAAAAAGTAGAAAGAATCACCGAGAATTCTTAAATCGACTTGACATTAAATGAGCAGAATCAAGATTTTAAAACTGCGCAACATGGAACTTAACCAATGAAACGTTGATTCAGTGATCCCATGAAAAACCTATGGTAGGAAAATGTTCTGCGGCAAAAATTATGAGTTTGATTGAATTAAAAGAATAGTAGTATGTCATGGCTTTACTCCTTCATGGTGCAGACCTCGAATAGCGTATTATATATGTGGGATCCAAACTCTTACTTCTTCCTTCCATTCCCCCAGTGCCAAAATGGAGTCCCGCACCGGGGAGTGCTCGTTGAACACTACTGCTATAAATGAGGAACTGAAGTTGATAAAATGCTAAGAGGGATGGTCACTCTGGGCAATGGAGCACTATATGGGCCAGGTATGGTCTACGAGTCAGGAAAAAAAACCCGTAAGCCGGGCTAAAGAGTTCCCCCGTTGAATTCAGAATGCCATTCTGGCCTCAGATATGGGAGGGAACAGGATTACGGTGGGCAACCTAGTGGCTAAAATTCTAATATACGTGTAGTGGACCTGCCCATATGTGATAGGTGAGAGGCAATAAGACTCCCAGCAACACACTTCGTTTACTATGTATATGTACAATCCTCACACAGTCATGGCAGAGCCCCTTGAAGCAAGGTCTGGATCTACTTGCAAATCAGCGAGGGGCTTTGCCAGTCGTCACGCGGGGTTGGAACCAGTGTAGGTAGGGAGTTTCTGTCTCACACGGGATCAGAACCTGAGGGCTGAGACTCCATTTCCATGTCGAGGCATTCTTAAAAACAGTCCTATCCTCCTTTCAGAATCACACCCGTGAGGCTGGAGTTGATACTGAAAGCTACTCACCTATCTCCTCTCAATTTCCCTTAACTGTAACGACTCAACAGTAGAAGGCAAAACCCAAATCCACTTACGTTATCATGCTTAAAAAAACACAACATCTTCAATTCTCGGAAGACCCTTTTGCAAGAGACCAGATTCTGGAAGACGTTGGGCATCTTTTTGAGGGCAACTCTCTTTCCATCTCTTGGATCTGTTACTGACCTAGAGAAGCAAGTGAAGGGAAAAAGGAAAAAAAAAAAAAGAAAAGGCTCAGTTTCAAACTCAACAAATATCTTTTTTAAGTCATTCGATGCTGTTTTCATAATTCAAGTTCTTTAGGGGAGGGCCACCCTGGCCTTCCACAACAGCGTTTTTCTGAAGCATGGAAAACACTTTCACATTATCTTATTCTCACAACCCCCGGTGAGATGGGGTCGGGGGGAGGTGGGGGAAGATGGTATCCCCAGTTTGCAAACAGCGAAATGGAGACCTAGAGAAGTTAACTGAATTCCTCCAGACTCAACGGCAAGCTCGCTCGGTTCTCCTGTCTTGAGAATTCGAGCCCTTCTCGGATCGAAATCCAAATGATTACATATCATTCCTCCGATCAATATTCACATCACACTTTAATTGGTTTAGTGATTTGTCCAAAGTGGGCAGCTGCTAGATGAGGCCGTGGGAATGAGCTCGGCCTCGGGCCTGGTCTGCTATTACAGGTGAGTAACCCCTCTTGATGCCACTCTGCAGTGTGAAGTCAATACTGAGGAACAAAGTCAGTTCATCTGATCCTGGGATGAACCCTTTGACATGCGTGAAATCCAACATGACTGCAAATGTAAGAAACAGTCACTTCGGTCCAAAAGTGTCTTTTCCTTAGGCATTTTGGACAGAATGCTTTGGCAGAATCAGGGA
Source organism: Ornithorhynchus anatinus (assembly GCF_004115215.2). NCBI lineage: Eukaryota > Metazoa > Chordata > Mammalia > Monotremata > Ornithorhynchidae > Ornithorhynchus > Ornithorhynchus anatinus. The sequence goes on from NC_041744.1 coordinate 9,703,774, forward strand.
AAGTTCTTTGGACAACGTGCGCCTGGCTGGATTCGGCCTTGGTTAGGGCAATGGATACTAAAAACGCAAGTTGTCTTCATTCACCGTGAGGTTCTTTTGATACACAACCCCTGCTTTCAGCAGAACTGACTATATTTATGTGAAGAGATACGCACCCATTCAGTCCTATTATCATTTACGGGAAACTCAGAGGAACCACAGAACTAATTATTTATCCAATCATCATGAAATTTACCTGGTACAATTTCACAAAGCCAGATTTTAAATTCAACATCCCAAGTACAACAAATTTGTAATAATTTACATAGTTCAGACCCACTCAATAAATGCTGTTGATAATCAGTTAACACACTCAAAGTGCTTGGGAGACTACCGCATGAGTAAAAGACAGAATCTTTACCTTTAAGGAATTTGCAACGCAACACAAGTGATAGATACACAATTATTTTCACTTAGGAGGAAAGGGAAAATGGAAAGATGGATAAGTGCTTAAATAGAGTATATAGTCTGTGATCCACACAAATGCTAAAGGGCGCTATAAGCTCATAAATACTAAAGGTGATCGTTGAAGGAATATAACCTGGCCTAGTGGATAGCGCGCATGGGGCTGGGAGTCAGGAGGACCTGGATTCTAATCCTAACTCTACCACTTGACTGCTGGGTGACGCTGGGCGAGTCACTTCACTTCTCTGTGCCTCAGTTCCTTCATTTGTAATAATGACAATTGTGGAATTTGTTAAGTGCTATGTGCCAGGAACTGCACTAAGCGCTGGGGCAGATACAGGCAAATTGGGTTGGACACAGTTCCTGTCCCATGTGGACTCACAGTCTCAATCCCCATTTTACAGATAGTAATAATAATAATGCTAGTATTTGTTAAGCAGTTACTGTGTGCCAAGCACTGTTCAAAGCGCTGGGGTAGATATAAGGTAATCAGGTTGTCCAATGTGGGGCTCAGTCTTAATTCCCATTTTACAGATGAGGTAACTGCGGCACAGAGAAGTAAAGTGACTTGCCCAAGGTCACACAGCAGGCAAGTGGAGGAACCGGTACTAGAACCCAGGATCTTCTGACCCCCAGGCCCGAGCTCTATCCGCTACACCATGCTGCTTCTCAACGGACACATATCCTGCCCACAACAAGCTTACAGTCTAGAGGAATGAGCAGAAGTCCTTGGCCTTGAGTGAGAAATGGGAGCTCCTGATCTTCCTGACCCAGCAACCCCTGACTAATTTCACAGATCCACCTCACTTTAGACCGTGCAAACAACTATATACGAGCTTGGGAGAATACAAGACAACAGAATTAGCAGAAACGTTTAATTCCAAAGCAGGCCTCACACATACACAAGTATCTCTGACCAACATCCAATAAGGCTCAGATAATTACATTTCTTGATGCTTTTAAAATTCTTCTTAAGTTAAGATCCATTTCAAAACAAATCCACAAGAAGGCTAAAAATATATTCATACTCAGTACACTCCTGCTTTAAAATAAAACTTTAAAAATGGACAGGAATACCTCTGCCTCAAAGTCACAAAATCAACCTTTGACAACATCTTTCTTCTATAAATATCAACACAGAAGTTTATTTTCCATGTGGGAAGACCACTTGGGTAGTCCGATGACTGCATTTTCCAAGATTTTATCTGTTGCATTGGGTGTGGGCAATATCAGCGATAAACTGTCACACTTACAGATTTTTTTTTTATAATTTAAATGTAAATGCAGAACCCGGATCTAGCAGGATTTGCATCCAAATGTTTGTATTTTCTTGTGTTTAGAGTCAGAGTAATTAGAAGGGTATATCCAGCTACTAGTTAGGTTACTCTTTCGTTGAAGCCTGACCCTCCCAGACTAACATCTGATGGAAAACCTGTACAGGGGATAGAGAGGCGGGGGAGGAAAAGACAAGGGGACTTTGGCAACTGGAAGATAAGGGGGCTGCTAATTCATTTTTCACAGAAATTCTCTAATCTGTCCTTGGGAAATCCAAATGGAGACTGGCTGAAATTTCACCTGAAAACAGATGTGTGATTATTTTCAATAAATGAGGTCAACAGTGATACTAAATTCCCGTAAGGTACACTGAATCAAAAGTAAACTGATTGCAACAGTGATCCAGCAGGAGGTGACACAGGGATAACTCTATGCAAACACCACTGATCCCATCTGCAAAAGGGATGGAATAGTTTAAATAGTTTACTTTTCCTTCCAATAGTTTAAATTTTGGGGGGAGGGGGAGAAGGGGAGACGAAGGCCTGTTGGTATATGACAGAAGTTAATACCTGTCAGACAAGAAGCTTTAATGGGTGGTATTTGAGCACTTACTACGCGCAGAGCTTTAAAACGCGTATATCTATACCCTACCACCACCAAGTCCCTGAAAAACCTGACTCTAGAGAATCAGGCTGTTTCTAGTGTGCTTAATAATCGAACATCAAAATATTCTATCAGCAGAGATCTGGTGTAAATCTCAAAGAAAAACAGCTTGAAGATTACGGAGCCTTTGGAAACAATTACGAGATCATAACTGAATGTGCAATTTCGCTAAGTTGCAGTTTGCAAAGGCCCCTGACGTTTATTTAGCCTCCTTTATGGCAGCTCCAGTGCTGTGCAAAATTAAGAAAATAACACCATCCCTGTCCTATGGTGCTTAAAATCTGGACAATGTAGAAGCAGGGAAGCAACATGGCCTAGTGGATAGAGCACAGGCCTGGGAGTCAGAAGGACTTGGGTTCTAATTCTGGCTCTGCCGCTTGTCTGCTGGGTGACTTTGAGCAAGTCGCTTACCTTCTCTGGGCCTCTGTTACCTTATCTGCAAAATGGGGGTTAAAACTGAGAGCCCTGTTTGGGACGGAGACTGTGTCCAACCTTATTAACTTGCGTCTCCTCCAGCGCTTAGAACTGTCATGTAGTATGTGCTTAAGAAACAGCATTAAAAAAAAAGCAGGGAACGAAGAATGAGCTGATTTTTTTTTTCCAAAGCACGTTAGTCAAACACACGCTTTCTAGATTTCTTGGGACGGCAGCCTGTAGATGTCCCTATGTAATTTTAAGATGTTGACTTTCGCCCTGCAACTACAGAAGAGATCCATGTGTTCTCAGTTTTATTAATAAAGCACATCCCTGAACTCCACTTGCAGGAGGGGGAGGAAGGGAGTTTCATTTCATCATTTCGTCCCAGCAGCCACCTTTGGCAGTGGTCCCTGGGGGATGCTGGCAATTGTAATCTTGGCAGGCCCAAAGACATGTGGACATGTGCAGTGTTCCCAAAGCCTACCGGTTGTTGTTCTCCAGGTATTAAACGGTGGAGGGGAGGAGGAAGGGAAGCATACAGTCCCCAGGAGGAATCTTACTGATGCAGCCCTGTGGAGAAGTCAGACTCAGGACCCACTTAAAAGTGACAAAATCTCTCTCCAAAAGCCCCCTACTCAGAATTAATCACTGCCTTTGGTTTTTGAATAGCTTATTCTTATTCTTTTTACAGTTCCTCGAGTTCCACTAAATCTTAGTTCCACTAAATCTTGTCCTTTGAGGGAACCTGCTTTCGCAGCCCACCCAACAATCATTTCCTAGCTTTGTCCACATCGGACTGCTTTTAAAAAGAGCCCCTTCGACCTGACGCTTTCTTTCTGAGTTTTATCCAGAACTTGATATACTTCCAACACTCTAATACTAGACTGACGATGTGATCTATCATCACTCCGTTTCGGGCCTCGCCAAGCGGATTCCCAAAGTCTTCACGCTCATCAATCTATGGTACTTATTGAGCGCTTTACGGGTGCAGAACACTCCGCTAAGCCCTTGGGAAGTACCATACAACGGAGGTGGTGGGCAAAGCCCCACCTAATAAATCACCCAAACCCAAGTACAGTTTAGTGGACAATAAATTGGGGATACAAGCCATTCGATCAATCAATCCATAGTATTTTCTGAGTGCTTACTATGTGCAGGGCACTCTACTGAGCATTGGGGAGAGGACAATACAATAGAATTCACAGACCCGTTCCCTGCCCCTAATGAGATTACAGTCTAGAGGGGGAGATAGACATTAATGTGAATTAATAACAAGAACTGATTCCCTGCCACCTGGGCTAAACCGCCTACACCGAAGTACAGTTTAGTGGACAATAAATTGGGGATACAAGCCAGTTTGATCAATCACTCCACAGTATTTTCTGAGTGCTTACTACGTGCACTGTACTGAGCATTTGGGAGAGATCAGTACAGTAGAATTCATAGATCCGTTCCCTGCCCATAATGAGATTACAGTCTAGAGGGGGAGATAGACATCAATGTGAATTAATAACAGATTCCCTGCCTCCTGGGCTCTCACAGATCAGCGGCTCAAAGTGACTCAGTGGCATGCACAAAGTTGGCAATGGATTGATTGCCCTGATCCCTGGACAGTCCCCGCCGTCGTTCAGAAGTGGCCCCACTTCCAAAGTATCAGTCCGTCAACCGGCAGTATTTATTGAACGCTTTCTACGAGCCCAACATTGTACTACTCTCCTACTCCATCCCAGCCCGCACACTTGGTTCCTCTAACGCTAACCTTGTCACCGTACCTCGATCTGGTCTATCTCGCTTCCGACCTCTCGCCCACATCCTCTCTCTGGCCTGAAATGCCCTCCCTCCTCATATCTGACAGATAATTGCTCTTCCCCACTTCAAAGCCTTATTGAATCTCCTTCAAGAATCCTTCCCTGAGGCCTCCTCTCCTCTTCTCCCACTCCATTCTGTGCTGCTCTTACCTGCTCCTTCATTGATCTTTCTTCCCATCCCCACAGCACATACGTATATCTCTAATTGATTTATTTACTTATTTATTTATATTAGGGTCTGTCTCCCCCTCTAGACCGTGAGCTTGCTACGGGCAGGAATGTGTCCGTTTTGTTGTTATACTGTACTCTCCCAAGAGCTTAGTAGTGCTCAGCACACGCTAAGCGCTCATTATTCATTCATTCATTCAATAGTATTTATTGAGCGCTTACTATGTGCAGAGCACTGTACTAAGCGCCTGGAATGTACAATTCAGGAACAGAGACAATCCCTGCCCAATAACGGGCTCACAGTATAAACGGGGGAGACAGACAGCAAAGCTTTGCTTGTATGTATCCCACTGTTTAATACAGTGCCCGGCACATAATAAGCGCTTAACAAATCCATACGAAAACAAACAAAAAAACCCCATGAAAACTAGACTGCTGCTCGCTTCCATTTTCCACACCATACAAGGAGTGTCTTTGGGGACCAGCTGATAAGACTGAAGATTCTTCCCTCATGAAAATAATAATTGTGGTATTTGTTAAGCGCTTATGTGCAAATGCTGGGGGTGGATACAAGCAAATTGGGTTGAACACAGTCCCTCTGTCCCACGTGGGGCTCCCGGTCTCAACCCCCATTTTACGGATGACGGAACCGAGGCACAGAGAAGTGAAGCGACTTGCCAAGGTCACACCGCAGACAAGTGGTGGACCCGGCCTTAGAACCCATGACCTTCTGGCTCCCAGGGAAAGAATCTTCTCTCAAGTCTGTTCAACTCTCGACTCCCATTCAGCACCCCTGGCTTCAACGGGCCCATTATCCTCGGAGGTTTTCTTTCTCCACTGCCAACTCTCAGTTCCGTGAGCCAGGAGAGGGCCCTAAGATGAACCAAGTTCTGGGAATACTCCCAGTTTCAAGGTTAGTGTTGGAGCCTGTTAATGTTTTAGGGTAAAAAAAAAAATCCAGCAAGCTGCATTTTGTTTTATTATTCATGCAAAAAACCAGTCATGCCTGTAGCTGGTAACAATATAACTCTAATGAATGTGAATGGCAGTGCAGTCATTTCACGCCATGTTGAGTTTGTTCTCTCTTAACTCGGGGTAGCAGCTGCTTTGGTTCAGCACAAACAGTACCAGAGACCAGAGATAAGTGCAGAAGCCTGTTACACAGGAATGCTTTTATTTTCTTTGTTGCTGAAAGGCTTTGCTGTGCTGAGCTCTTCTGGTGCGGCAACACACTGGTTATCCCAGCTGGACAGGCTGCTGAATCTCAGGCTGGAAGGAAAAAATGAACAGTTCCGTACACAACTTCTGCTGTCGGATCAAAATAAGGGCCTCTCTTCGAAAGGCGGGACAACTCGCTTGGTAGCCAGCTACTTCTCCCCATCCCGCCCCATTCGAGACGTCCCACCCCGGATCCGGAATTGTCCACTGGCTCTCCGCCAACTTCCCCCCCGCTGCGTGTCCACTCTCATCAGCTGTTTTCCAGCTCACACGCTCCGCTCCTCCACAACTACACGGTGCTTGGAACTCCCTCCTCCTTCAAATCCACCAAGCCATAACCTTTCATTCATTCATTCAATAGTATTTATTGAACGCTTACTATGTGCAGAGCACTGTACTAAGCGCTTGGAATGAACTAGTCGGCAACAGATAGAGACAGTCCCTGCCGTCTGACGGGCTTACGGTCTAATCGGGGGAGACGGACAGACAAGAACGATGGCAATAAATAGAGTCAAGGGGAAGAACATCTCGTAAAAACAATGGCAACTAAATAGAATCAAGGCCATGTACATTTCATTAACAAAATAACCTTCTCCGTCTTCCTCATCTGCTGAAAACTCACCTCCCGTGGGAGATATAATAATAATAATAATAATGTTGGTATTTGTTAAGCGCTTACTATGTGCCGAGCACTGTTCTAAGCGCTGGGGTAGACACAGGGGAATCAGGATGTCCCACGTGGGGCTCGCAGTCTTCATCCCCATTTTACAGATGAGGTAACTGAGGCACAGAGAAGTTAAGTGACTCGCCCACGGTCACACAGCTGACAAGTGGCAGAGCTGGGATTCGAACTCATGACCTCGGACTCCAAAGCCCGTGCTCTTTCCACTGAGCCACGCTGCTTCTCATATTTTCCAACGGCCCGTGTCACTTCATCCCAAAGCCTCCTCCGCACACACATAACGCCATGAACCCACACTATTCAGTCCTTCATTTATTTATTTGCTTGCAGTTACCACTAACAGCTAAACTTTTCCTCCTGTTTCCACTGTCTGTGTTTAATTTGTTTTGTCTTCCATTATGAGATCATGAACTCCTCCAGGCCAGGGACCATACTTTTTATTTTTATTGTCCACTCCTAAAACCATTGTTCGATGCTCTGTTGGGTAAACGGTACTGAATTAGTTTCACTAAACTCATCAAAATCTGGATTTACTGAACACCTCTGTGCAGAGTATGGAGCATGCTACTCCCAAAAAAGCATTAAGTTATTTTGACAGTTGTCAACTCCCCAAATTCTTAATAGTGGGCTTTCTCCACACAGATGACCCCCAGTACCATTTTCACTATGTTTTGGCTAGAACGCCATTGGGGAATTGGGAAAAATTATTCCTTCAACATGGGTCTGCCTGGATGGATCATGATGCCCTGTTGGAAAAAGACCATTTTAAGCCTGGGTCCAAGTGTCAGTAAAGGCATGAGCAGTCTAATAGGAATCTTCCTTAACTTGAGGTTCACAAAGACCAGAACGACTGTGAAACAGGAGAATTGATTACACAATCAAGAAGAATTTCACTGAGAAAGGTACAGGGACAATTAATTACCTTCCTCCTCTCTCTTCCATGCCCAGCTGGGTGGGTTACGCACTCTCACTAGTCACTTGGACAAAGTCATTCCTTCAACCTATTTACTTATCTTGTATAAGGCCCAGTCATCTATGATGTTTCACCAATATTTAAAATAAAATTACGTGGTGCTCCATAAATATTTTAAAATAAACTGACATCTCCAGACCAGACGGAGAAAAACACACATCTAAAGTGCTTTGAAAGCATTAAACCTGAATGCAATTATCTTCCCCACTCCATGGAGACGAATGGGGATTGAGTCAGCACTGGGGTCTTTTTTCCAAGCCCCCTGAACTCCCTAAGGATTCTCCCTCTCAGACCCACATTCAATCAGATGCCCAAAGGGACACAAACAGAACACGGGGACTAGTGTGGAGTCACTGTTGCCATACAAGAGCTCAAGTGACCGAGTACACCTCTCCCGCTAACCCATGGGACATAGTCCGCATCTCGCGAGTTTACTGAAGGGTGGTACTTTGAAGACTGGAGGCATACATCATTATGGCTAACTTCCCTGTCATTTGCGACATAAAATTTATTTATTTTTTTAAGAGGCAGAAAGAACACACAAGCTGTTCTTCAGAAAAAACCATAGATATGCATATGGAGCCAGTCAAAAGAAGTTCAATGCCAAAAACAGGCAGCTTTTTGGATCTTGCATGGCCATTTAATTGTAGACTAAAAGGCAAACTGTCCATAAATCCCAGAAAAGAGTGACAATTACCCAAACTTGTTTAAATCACTCACTAATTACCAGAAGAGAGTTTTTGACCTAAAATGATCCCAACAGAACAATCCTCGCTCTAAGGGGAATTAGGTTGGGGAGCGTTTTCCAGTGAAAATAATATCAAAGGCTTTGCCGATCGGGGAGAAGCTCCGAGACAGTCTCGATCTCACAACGAAACATGCTTATATAGTCTTAATTCAAATTTTAGAATTTACATTTTTTTCTAATATTTGCCCGGTAAAATCAGCGTGGTGCGATTTACTCGCCATTATATGGGCGTGGATCATCTTCGCCCTTCCTGCTGCTGGCATGGAAGGAAAGGAAGTAGAAGTCACAGAGCCCAAGTTGAGCAGTCTCTAGCCGTCATGGCGAGAGTCATAATGCTGAGTGGGACTTGTAATAATAAGGAAGGTTACGATAACACTAATTGCGTTTAATGCTTACCAGGAATCAAGCGCTATACTTAACGCTTGGGGCTGTCACAAGATAATCTGGTCAGACACAGTCCATCCTGACCGGGGCTGACAGAGACTCTGGGGGGAGGGAGAACAGGAATGGAATCCCCATTTTACAGATAAGATAACCGAGGCACGGAGGAGTGAAGTCACCTGCCCCTGGTCACACGACGGGCAAGCAGGAGAGCCGGGATTGGGACTCAGATTCCACGACGCCCAGGCCTGTGCTTTTTCCGGTAGGCTTGGGTGGTCCAGCCTGGCCCGGTTCCCCCGCAAAGACTGATGGTGTCGCTCCAACAGCTGACCAGCTGGTGCATCCAAGCAGGGATGTTCCCCTTCTCTACAGTGTGGCTCGCGCTGCAAGACTTGCTTGGCAAAAGTCAGAAACCTTGGCGCTTAGGACATCACCCAAACAGCAGCTGTACTCCTCACCTTTCATTCAATCCTTTTTATTGAGGGCATTGTGTGCAAAGCACTGTACTAAGCCTTGGGAGGGTATAATGTAACAATAAAAGACACATTCCCTGCCGACAGTGAGCATACACTCTAGAGGGGGAGACAGACATTACTATAAATAAATAAATCCCCCTGTTAAATGGGACTGGATACCTGTACTCTCTCCCACTTGGGACTGTGAACCCCACATAATAATAATAATGTTGGTATTTGTTAAGCGCTTACTATGTGCAGAGCACTGTTCTAAGCGCTGGGGTAGACACAGGGTAATCAGGTTCTCCCATGTGAGGCTCACAGTCTTAATCCCCATTTTACAGATGAGGTAACTGAAGCACAGAGAAGTTAAGTGACTTGCCCACAGTCACACATGGGACAGGATCTGTGTCCGACCTAACTGATTTATTCCCACCCCTGGGCTTAGAACAGCATCTGACACACAGTAAGTCAGACACAGTCAGTCAGTCACACAGTAGGAGAAGCAGCGTGGCTCAGTGGAAAGAGCACGGGCTTTGGAGTCAGGGCTCATGAGTTCGAATCCCAGCTCTGCCACTTGTCGGCTGTGTGACTGTGGGCAAGTCACTTAACTTCTCCGTGCCTCAGTTCCCTCGTCTGTAAAATGGGGATTAAGACTGTGAGCCCCACGTGGGACAACCTGATTCCCCTATGTCTACCCCAGCGCTTAGAACAGTGCTCGGCACATAGTAAGCGCTTAACAAATACCAACATTAAATTAATTAATTAAATTAAGTCCTTAAGGAGGACTATAAAACAAAGAGAGGCAGTGGCTCATTGGAGTTGGGGAAAAAAAAAGTTTCTACTGGAACTTCTTGGCAAAAATTAGACTTATCTCTATGAATAAAATTGACGTTTTTATTTGGACTATCATCTCCGAGTGCTCTGATTAGCTCAGAAATGGTCCAAGTGGTAAGAAGAGATTGTCTGCGCTGCCCAATATAACTTCCTACATCACACCTCCTTCTGGAGCTCTGCCTTCAATCGATCGGTCAGTGGTATTTATCGAGTCTTACCGTGTGCAGAGCACTGGACTAAGGTCTTGGGAGAGTATAGCATAGGAGAGTTAATAGACACGTTCCCTGCCCACAAGGCAGCGTGGCCTAGCGGATAGAGCAGAAGTCTGGAAGTCAGAAGGCTCTGGGTTCTAATGCCAGCTCAGCCAATCGCTTGCTGTGTGACCTTGGGGAAGTCACTTAATTTCAACTGTAAAATGAAGATACCTGTACAACCTCCTTAGACCGTGAGCCCATACGGGACAGGGCCTGTGTCCAACCTAATTAACTTATACCTTCTCTAGTGCTTAGCAGAGTGTTTGACACATAGTAAGCGCTTAACAAAAACCATAAAAAAAAATGGGATTATAGTTTCAGGGCTCTAACCAAAGGGGCCCTTTCCCTCAGGACGCCTCATGACTCCACAGAGATCCCCTGTCAACTCTCACCTGCCCAGATCCACCAAAACCACAATGCGCATACTTATAAATACATACATTCATTTTCTCTCTCTGTCTCCACCCCCCGCTCCCCGAAACACCACTAATGCCCCCCTGACTTGGGTAGCAGCAGTGACAGGAGCAGGTAAGTGAAAGGACAGAGACTAGCAGCTGCCGTTGCCCACCGTGACTGTCGGGTGGTCCGAATTACCAGTCCAGATCTCAGAGAAGTCAGCAGGGGCAGAAAACCAGCCTACCAGTGGACCCGAGCCTACTACTATAGAGAAGAATCATGGATTAATTTGAAAAAAGAAAACCCAGAGGATCTGAGTCAAATTTGATTGTGCACTACAGTGGAAAGTTCCTAATTCTTCATTATTTCAGGCAGATACCTTGTGTCGCTCTCCCCCATCTTTTCCTCATGTGGACACCTCAAATTCAGGCACCCTTTACTACCTGATGAGAAATGCCGCAGCCCGCTAGACTGTAAGCCCACTGTGGGAGAGGACGTGTCTGCCCGCTCTGTTGTACTGTACGCTCCGCACACTGTAAGAACTCAATAAATGGCACTGATCGACTGATAGGTTTGAAATCTCATCTATTTTAATTCAAATGTAGAAAAAAGAGTTTTAAACCCTTTGAATTTTCCCTAGATTCATTATTTAGATCAGGAACCATGCCAGAGAAATGAAACACGCCCCTTTCCTCTTTGGCTTCAAAATGACAGTTCTCTCCAACTGGGCATTTCTCGGTCGATACTAAAACCCACCACTATTTCTCTAGTACAACTAAATCTCCAGTGAAACAGAGACGGGGTGGGGGAAACCCGCTTAAACTCCAACCCCACCTGCTTCCCAACAAAAGCACCAGGAAAAGACAAAAAGAAGTCTGCAGTTTGGTTTGGGGGAGTTAAATCTGAACTCGGACGGTCCTTTAATTGTGTGTTCGAACAAGTATAAATATTACATAAACTACAACAAACACTCTGGTCTGTGCAATGACCATTAGCACAGTAGGAAGGCACTGATATGGAAAATGTATGAGGCAAAAGCCCACCAGATGTGAGAAATGTGCTCATATAATCCATCTTGCTGAGGTAGTTGGAAGGGTGGGGGGGTTGGAGGGGAACCATCAATCATTTGGCAGGGAGAGTTTCATTAAATGTCTCATCCCAATGTTCAGAAGAGGCACGGTTAGTTTCGTGTCCCCGCTTTTGCTCTTGCCAACTTTTAGAAAAATATACATTCTAAGCCAGAGCTGTTTCTTGGTTACGTGTTTAAAGAAGGCCAGTTCACTTCCTCCTAACCTCATGAACCGGTGGGATCTCCCGCTCCTCTGCCACGGCATCTCACAGAGGATCACTAGCAAACTCTCCGAGCTCTCGGCTCTTGCTCTGCCCTTTCACGGCATCGGTAACTCACTCCTGAAAGAGCGGTTCCAAGGAGAACCTAACCAATCCCTCTGGAAGATGGCCGTGGCGGGGGGCTACGTGGTGTTGAATACGAAATTCTTCCATATTAGAGCCTCGAAGTGGGATACCAATTCAGAGTCAGTCCCAGCGTGCCAAGCCCTGGAAGTTTTCATGGCCCGGTGGCCACTGCTCTCTTTGGGTTCCAAGCCTATGAATATTACATGGAAAGGGAGATGAATTTCAGCAGAAGAAAGGTTTTATTTTAAGCACCAACTAAGGACCCCAAAGGAAACCACCCTCCTCCAGCTCCGCCCTACTTCAGAGTCCACAGGTCCACCGGACAGGTTGCAAAGTGCAACCGAAACTAAGTGTGGGTCACACACAACTGGTTCTAAAGCCTGCTGACCACTTCCTGGTACATGTGTGCTGAGTGGGTGACGAACAATGGTGCAGGAAAGGGAGGATATTACAGGCCGTGAAAAGCAGACCAATTTCCAGTGGCTTTTCAACCTCTGAGATATGCAGATCTCTCTACCCACCTCATTAAAATCTCTAGGAAAAGACAGTCTAAAGGATCAAGGGGAACTTTATTTCATTTGGACCTGCCATGGGAAGTCTTTGGTTGGTTTTTGTTTTTTGTTTTGAAGAGTTCAGTGGCTTTGTGGCCAATTTAGTTGTGACCTGCCATAAAAGGTTATTCTCACCATGCACCTATGTAGTTAACCCTGCAGTTTACTTAGTTACAGATCAAAATTTCGGGACATAAAAATGGGAGCTACCGCGAAATTTAGAGATGGAAGCCTTTTACAAATGGAACTGCTAATTTGATATTTCATACGGAGGAACTGCCCCTCCGGCTTCCCTCTCAGTTTCCCTTACAGATGGATTCAATTGTATTTACTGAGCGCATACTGTGTGCAAAGCACTGTATTAAGCGCTTGGGAGAGTACGATACAACCACCAACACATTCCTGCCCACGGTGAGGTCAGAGTCTAGAGGGGGAGACAGACGCTAATACAAATTGATGAATAAATAAATAAATTACAGATATATATAGAAATGCTGTGGGGATGGGAGGGAGGATGAACGAAGGAGCAAGTCAAATGAAGTCAGGGAAGGCTTCTTGGAGGAAATAAGCCTTCGATAAGGTTCTGAAGTGGGGGAGAGCAATTACCTGTCTGATATGAGGAGGGAGGGCGTTCCAGGCCAGAAGTAGGATGTGGGCGAGAGGTCGGTGGTGAGAAAGATGAGATGAAAGTGTAAACCTGGGTTAGCAGAGGATTTTGCCGGCTTTTAGAAACAAACGGTCCTCCATCATTATCCACAGGACCCCCAGCACAAGTGCTAAGTGAGAGGCACGGGAGAGTAGCTCCGCTGTCAGTGCTTAGAAATGCAAACTAAGAGCCTGGCCCTAATCACCGGAACACATCCCCTGCCTTTTATCTTCGGAAAGACTTCAAGTAGCCACGAGGGTACAGTTTCCCGTTGAAAAGTAAAATTTTTCGGCTTAATTCATTCCAAGTTTTTAGATCTCTATTAGCAGGTATAATTGGGGTGGAACAACCCAGGATCCAACCTCAGTGCCTTTGCCTTGGTCATAACCAGTCAGCGGGGGGAGAGGAAGCAGTCTTATTGCATTTCGGGTAGGAACTACGGTCTGAGAGTGGACCTAGCTCTAGATTTTGATTTGGAGTTGGGAGGTGGCTTTAGGGGCCATCCACTGAACCCCCTGACTGTAGGATCCGAATCGGACTTCATTCATGAACTCAACTCCTGGACGAAAGGGGACTCTTCTGAACCACGGAGAAGGCCTCCTCCCCACGCCCTTACCTCACACACTTACTACGTCCCAGGATAGTCAGGCCATTTGGATGAGACCCCCCCCACCCCCAGCTCCTTCCCCAACACCAACACATCCTCTCTCAAAACTGAAATGGGGCCCAGCAACAGAGGGATGGCTGTGGAGAAGGCAGATCAGATTAGAAAGAGAGGGATTAGGAAAAGGATCTCTTCTGCTTATTCCTCCCTTCAGCAGTTTCCTTCTTTCCTTCCCCAAAGATCATACTCCAGGGAAAAGATTATTAAGACCCCTGCAAATATAGAGTCCATTAGGCCTCGCCTTTAAAATAAATAAATAGATACAAATAAAGCCACCTCCGAGGGGCAACCATGATGCAAAATTTATAACTTCAGTCTCCACCAAAGCCCCCACTCCCAAATAAATGCAAGATGATGCTATGCCGTCCTGCCTGCTGGGCTTCTCCTTGTGAGGCTTGCTCCACTTGCTGTCAATTTCACCTCAGGGAGCAGCAAGAAACTAACAATCAGAGTCCTGAAGATTGGAAATGTCAAAGCCTGCATGCCCAAAAATGCCCGCCTGAAGACTGCTATTTACAGCATCCCTTAAGGAGGGGAATGCTTAAAAACCCAGCTCCTCCCTTCCAGAGACCATATCCACTTGGATACAGGCAAAACGAGCGTTTAGACCGAAATGTTATCAGGCCGCCGATTCCTCGGGGAAACAAGTCGGAGCACGAAAGAGTCTCCGCAGGGCTAATAGAGAGGACGGCTAGAAAGGCGGCCTTATAGACTTCTGTTCTCAGAAGACCGGATTTTTAATTCCGTGCTCTGCTTTGTGAGGACGTTGCACCCTGGGTGCATCGAGCAGTAAAGCGAACAGCGGGCCGGGAACCTATCCATCACCAGGCACGGGGTCAATGGGGGTGCATTTTCAAGCCAAGAAGGAAATCTGCAAAGGTTTTGCTTATTAAGCAGCGACCGTGGCTGGTGATGGAGAGATAAGAGGCAAAGAAGGGGCTTCCGAGCAAAAACCCATCCAACAAATGATGCAGGGGCAGGGCAAAATTACAACTGGCACATTGCACTCAGCTGACAGAATGAGTTTAGGGTGGCACTGTTGATGAAGCCTGATGGCAATATCTGGAGCATGGCTTTAAAAATTTGAATTTCCCATCTATAAAAGACCAGTTGGCTAGGGGCGCCCGGAGGAGGTGAGGCAGAATCACGTTTTGTTCTTACCCTGTTACCTAAAATCCAGGCTGGACACCCTGATTACAAAACTCCTTTCCCTCCACTAACTTCAAACTAGCAGTCATCATGGAGATTGAAAGATGGCTGCCTGAGACCCCTCTTCCCCAAACCAAATCTCCACCAGTGCCCCAATTTCCCTTCTGCTCCTGAGTACAAGAAACTGCCCCGGAACCCTACACTTTAAACTTCCACCTCATAATAAGTTTTTTCAGCCACTTTAAATATTCTAAAAGAGGATCACTGTTTTAACCGCACCAAAGAGAAACATTTAAAAAAGTTATAGTGTGAGCATCAACGAAGTTAGCCTGCAAAGCAGTGATCTTTTAGTTCGCAAAGCAGACAAGGTACTATACCATCGTCTGAAATTCAGTCTAAAACAGAACTTGATTTTTTTTTTTTAATCACATTTGCTAAGTGCTTACTAAGTGCCAGGCACTGTATTAAGCACCGGGGTGAGTACAAAGTAATTGGGTTGGACCCAGTCCCTGTCCCAAATAGGGCTCCCACTCTTTATCCCCACTTTATAGATGAGGTAACTGAGGCAGAGACAAGTCTAGTGACTTGTCCAAGGTAACACAGCAGATAAGTGGCAGAGTCGGGATTCAAACCCACTTTGACTATCAGGCCTGTGCTCTTTCCACCAGGCCACACTGACTCTCCATTTGGGAAAAGGAAGATCGGCTTTTGGATGATCCAAAAACCATGTTAAAGAACTACCGGATCTGCGGGGAGGGCCGTGGCTTTGAATTATGCTCATTTTGATTACACAGTTACTGGTTTAACAAACCTCTACTGTATGTAGGAGTTGTCTCCTGCAGTCTCACCCCTGCCACCACCCTACTCAGGATTAGGGTAATTCAGAAATAAAGTAGCTATAAAATGATAGGGGGACAAACAAGGGCAGATAAATGAAAAGCCCACCGCCTTACCATGCTAGACAGATGTGGGGGGGACATGGGAGGGGGAGGGGAGAGGTCAATTTGCTGCCAAAAGGTCTTTATGGACTGCAAAGCTGTTCCTCCTGGTACAGTTGACAGGCTTTACCTTATGGCAGGGCTGTTGGAAGGCGATGTAAAGGCCACCTGCAAACTATAAAAAGCCCATTGAGAGAAAAATGGAGGCAGAAATCCACCAATACGTGAACTTTAGCTGCCACTAAGCTGCTAAATTGTTTTTTTTTTCTTTTGCCCAACAGGAAATAGTTCAAATACCCATTGACTGGAAAAAAATTAAAGCTTGGCTGTATTTTTTTTCTTCTTGCGCAAAAGGAAGTTATCAACATCCTGAAAGTTGTTCAGGGTAATTGCTGTCAGCAGACCACTGGACACACAAGAAAAGCAAACGAAATTGGTTAATGTGATGAACTTTTGCATCTCGATAATGGGAAGGAGGGGGTAATTGCCATCTGGAAAATGTCCTTTACTTTGTTGTTATGACTTAGAAGAAATTCTTATTAATCTGGCCAGCCAAGTAAAATGTATTGCAGTGATGTATTCATTTAGACAAATGATCAAAACCAATTAAAAGATGGTCTATTCTCTCCAGCTTCTATGAGCTTAAAAGCACTGGTCTGCTTGCTCTTAAATTTCTTTAGTTCTCGGGCACACTAGATATTTTTAATAGCTGAGGAATGGGGAATTAGCATGGTCTCACTTGCAAAGAGCCGGGACTAGACATGGGTTTAAAAGAGCTTCTCAACAGGCAAGGTAACAAAAGAATGGTGGAATGGAATTTCTCTAAATTGATCAAACATTTTAAAAGGCTTCTAGCATTGATCTGAAAGGCAAAACTGAAAAAAAAAAAAGCAGTATGGTCTAATAGAATCAGAGAGCCAGAAAACCGGGGTGGGGGAGGGATGGTTTTTAATCCCAGCTCTACCCCTGACCTGCTGTGTGGCTTGGGCCAGTTGCTTAACTTCTCTGAGCCTCAGTTTCCTCACCTGTAAAATAAGGATGATTGTTGCTCACTTGGGCAAGTTGCTTAACTTCTCTAAGCCTCAGTTTCCTCACCTGTAAGATAGGGATGATTTCTGCTCGGCCTACATCTCAGACAGTAAGCCCCACCTGGGGCAGGGACTTCACCAGATGCTTATCGTCTGTCTCTACCCCAGCTCTTAACAGGAGGTCTTGGCATACAGGAAGCACTCAGTACCCTATTTATTAAATTATTCAGGCCAAAGTTTCAGAAATCGTTTCCAAGTGGAGAATTTAAATACATACGGTCCCTTACCACTCCCGCTCTTGTTGAGACAACTAGGCCGGCGTTACACTGCAATCTGCGCATTCTCGGCCCCTCTCCGCTGCGGCCGAGCAAAGCAACGGGAACATCCCTTGCCTTCCCTCCCCGTCGCCCAGGGTCCCTGCTCGACACGTTCTGTGGGCTCAGGCCCGGGGATGTAAAAGCCGCTGTTTAGCGCTCTCGGAGCCCCTGCCCCAACTGGCCGGCCAGCCTAGGAACCGGCACCGGCTTTTCTCCGTACCGGAGGAGACTCCATCTCATCCTGCCTTCCACCATCCCGGTGGGACAGGAAAAAAAGCACTCACAGTATGAGGGCTCCTTAAAACCCCCAGGAAAGCTGGTGGCAGAATTAGTCGTCGCTGTGGCTCCAGGTGCGTCAGGAACTCTGAGCCGAGGGGAGCCTGAAATTCTGCGCCTCTAGCTGCCATTCCCGAATGATTTTTGTTTTTATTCCGTGTATTATTTCTTGTCTTTTGTATTACATTCGTGTTTTGTTTCATCGCTCCTGGCGTGTGTTTCTCGTCCCCTCTCCCCTACTTCTGTTCACAGATTGTTGGCTCCTCAAGGGATGAGGTTTGTTTCCATCACTGATTCTCACCTGGGTACTCTTTCCCAGTGCTCCGCACACTGTTCAGCACTTAAATACTATAACTATTACTTCTGGACTAATAACTTTCGGCTGCTACATTCGCTGATGGTGCTTAATCACTTTGATTTGTCCTAAAAACAAACAGCCGGATTTGGAAAGCTGACAACTGGGCAAATGCCAACACTATTCTATTGACTTCAATAGTGAAAAATATTTTCTGGGGTTGCTTTTTTTTTTGGCCTTAAGTGTGTTGCTGTTTATCCATCTTCTTAGCAACTGGGCTTTCCAGGTCCTTTTATACCAGCCTACCCTAGCAAAAGGCTCGTGACTTTCAGCCTTAGGCTACTCCTTACAAATTCCCTAGCTGGTCCTAGGCAGGAACTGCGGCTTTCTGCTGAGGAGGCAGAGAAGCAGAGTTAAGTATTCTCGCTACCTTCCCCTTTCCACCTCTCTCCTTCCCCCCTTTGCATTTCCCCCACCCCTTCTCTAGATCATGTACGTTTCTCCTCAGAGACTCACACATTTTACTATCAACAGAACAAAGGGGAGAAATTCATCCAAACCCGAATTTCTTTTTCACTATTTTCCCTAACAGCTTTATATTCTTATGCTACAGTCGAGTACCTAAAACACTTATTTGTAAGTTGCCTTTCCCTCTAACTTTGTGGTATATTCCTCAAGGGAAGAGCCCGTGTCTTCACTTCTTTTCTAACTTTCTTCACTGTGCTCTCTGCTCTGAAATTGGGTCCTCAAGTTAGGTTTCCTGATTTACGCTGGCCCTTCGATGGCATCCAAAAGATACCATTACTGAGGTGTCAACATGGCTCCCTTTGGCTGAAGCAGCATTGCTTAGAGGATACAGCCAGGGGGGTGGAAGGCAGAAGGACCTGGGTTCTAATCCTAGCTCTGCCACTTGTCAGCTGTGTGATCTTAGGCAAGTCACTTAACTTCTCTGTGCCTCAGTTACCTCATTTTAAAATGAGGATTAAGACTGTGAGCCCAACGCGGGACAGGGACTGTGTCCAAACTGACAACCCTGTATCTAACTCAGCACTTAGTAAAGTGCCTGGCACATAGTCAACACTTAAAAAATACCAAGGGGAAAAAAAAAAGTAAACTCCTTATCTTGAAAGCAGATGAAAGTTATCACCATAATGATGTGAAGTAGTCCTTTCACCCATCTTTGAGTATACAAAAGCATTAGAGGTCTTCAAATAAAAAACAACACATCAATATTTTGGGGTTAAAGTATCCTTGCAATTTATTTGTTTTTTTAAAAAAAGAAAGATTTTTCAATATGCTACCCAGGGTGGTCTCCTGAGCTAATAAAATCCATTTACAAAACCAAATTCAGACACTTAGTAGAGAAAGTTAACCTCGGACAGCCCCTAAACTACAATAATAAACATGCTTTATAATGTCTGAGCTTAATAATAAAAAAAGCTTTGCGCCTAGCACATGCATGACACCTATAACATAAGTACGTATCTATAATCCTATTTATTTATATTGATGCTACTGATGCCTGTTTACTTGTTTTGATGTCTGTCATCCCCCTTCCAGACTGTGTGACCACTGTGGGCAGGGACTGTCTCTGTTGCTGAATTGTACTTTCCAAGTACTTAGTACAGTGCACTGCACACAGTAAGCACTCAAATAAACAGGATTGAATGAAGGAATGAAAATGGGGTGAAAAGGCTTGAGTTAATACTGTACTATTCTGTGCAACTCAATGCTGACTAATGAGGCCCATTCAGTCCTTACTCGTGGGCTTTAAAGGAGTCTACTGGGGAAAGCGGGTTCCCTCATTTTCTAACTAGATGTTCGTCAAGCTTAGGCTGTACGTAGCGAATCTCCATCTATCAACACCAAAGGCTTTCTCAGTTTGTATTTATGCCCCTGGCACCTCTTCTTTGGGAAGAGTTTAATCAGGCTTTCATTTCCCTACTATGGCAAAGAGAGAAAAATATGGCTCATCCCTCTTCCCATTTTTCTTTGCTTGTAGGAGAAAAAGATCTGGAGTGATGCTTTTGGGGCTGTCCTGAAGCTCATATCATCATCATCACCGACAACAATGGGATTTTATTGAGCACTTACTGTGTGCTGAGCACTGTATGAAGCGCTTGGGAGAGTACAAGACGGCCGAGTTGGTAGACACGTTCCCTGCCCACAAGAAGCTAACAGTATTCCCTGCAAGCTAACCGTAAGTACAAACCATGGGGTGGCAAAAGGGGTTGGAAGAGGAGAGAGAAGGAGAAGTGGGCTACTCTCCTCCACCCCCAGACTAGGCTACTCACCCGCAAGCTCAAGTCCTTGGTAAAGATCCTGAAGTAGTGTCCTGAAGGACATCAAGAGATTGCTGAAAGAGAAGATCTGCCTTGGCTATGACCCCAGGGAGGGGTGAAGCTGGATTTCACCTAGCTCACCGTGGGCAGGGAATGTGTCTGCTTGTTGTTATATTGTACTCTCCCAAGTGCTTAGTACAGTGCTCAATAAATACGAATGAGTGACTGACCTAACCTGGGCTTCCTGCATTCATTCATTCAATAGTATTTTTTGAGCGCTTACTATGTGCAGAGCACTGTACTAAGCGCTTGGAATGTACAAATCAGTAACAGATAGAGACAGTAACAGACAGAGAAGCAGCGTGGCTCAGTGGAAAGAGCACGGGCTTTGGAGTCAGAGGTTCTAATCCCAGCTCTGCCACTTGTCAGCTTTGTGACTGTGGGCAAGGCACTTAACGTCTCTGGGCCTCAGTTACCTCATCTGTAAAATGGGGATTAAGACTGTGAGCCCCATGTGGGACAACCTGATTCCCCTATGTCTACCCCAGCGCTTAGAACAGTGCTCTGCACATAGTATGCGCTTAACAAATACCAACATTATTATTATTATTATTACCATCTAGCATGTCTGGCCTTGAGCTTCATAGGGAGCAGATGATCCATGAGGGGGCCCATATCCCTTTCATTCATTCAATTGTACTTATTGAGCGCTTACTAAGTGCAGAGCACTGTACTAAGCACTTGGGAGAGTACAATGCAACAATAAACAGACACAATCCCAGCCCACAACGAGCTTACAAGCTAGAGGGGGAGACACACATTAGTAGAAATAAACTACAAATAGCATGCCCAAGTCTTTTAGTCTAAGCATCTGTTTTCCTGTGATGCTGTGTAGAATTCAAAACTAACTTTTGGGAGGCAGTAGCAACTAACTCGGCCATTTTCCTTGAGTCTTTGCTTTCTAAGGTTAATTAGGGTTAACTAGATCAGAAGTGCACACACTGGACATTTTCCCGGCGTGTGAAATTGCAATTTCACACTCACGGTGGGGCAGAGATTTATAGATTTTCCTTTCATTATCTTCTTACTTCAAAAATTGATCATGCTCTTCAGGAACCAGTCCGAGATGCTGCCTGACTGGATGACTAATGTTATAAATGAAATGTTGTTAAGGAGTGTGACCTAAGGGTAAGAGAGCACGGTATCAGGAGTCAGAGAACTTGGGTTCAACTCCTGGCTCTGCCACTTTCCTGCTGTGTGACCTTGGGCAGGTCACTTAACTTCTCTTGGCCTCAGTTCCCTCTGTAAAATGGGAATTCAATACCTGTTCTCCCTCCGACTTATGCTGAGAGCTCCATTTGAGACGGGGCTATGCCAGATCTAATTGCCTTGTACCCACCCCACCGTTTACTACAGTGTCCTGACACAGTTAAGTGCTTAACAAATACCACAGTGATTATTATTATTATTAGGACTGATTTTCATTTACAGTGTTTTGAAAGTTACAGCTCATAAGGCATCCTCTGTGCGAGAAAGAATTCTTGTCCAGAAAGTACAAATTACCACTAACTAGCTCTATTACGCCCCACTATATATTTGGTAAGGCATAATACTATGGGAAGCCCAACCCTTGAGCTCAATGCTCCCCCACGTATGTTGCGGACTTACCCAACACACATGAGTGCTTGGTGGACATACTCTTCTTCATCCCTCCGTCTGCGCCCCAGAGCCCCCGAGTGCGGGGAATCGTCCTCACATCACGCCCCATATTGTCAGTTCCCAATTTAGCACTTTCCATCTCGGATACGATACATTTGCGGGTATGACACCAGGCAGAAAGTGTGACTGTGTCCGAACAAACACAAAAACACTAAGAGGAACACTCCAGTCGTCCTGGGGCCCACCATGGAGAGTCCCAAGTATGCTTCAGCACAGTGCCTGGGACTACTGAACTAAATGATCTCTCCTTATTAGCCCTAGAAATTCATGATACACAAAAGTTCAAAAGACTACACAATCACAGCCAAAGGACAAAACACTCAGGGGAAATGGGTTGATTGTCTCTAATCACAGTTATTTCAGGGTATTCCACTACACTTAAACAAGAGTGTCAAGATGCCATCTGACTACACTCTTGATCCCGTTTTCAAATGCCCATCTTATAATACTGCTGCTAATTTTCTCTTGAAAGATTAGAGGCAAATAGCAACATAAAAGCATAGGTCATCGGAAGTTTTGATTCAAGGAACAGAATACCTTCTTTAAACTGATTTTCTGGTTCCTGACAGAAGTTGGAATGCTTTGAAATGCACTTTTAACATCCATGAACCTATACATTTGGATTACAAAAACTTGCAATTCAGTGTAACAAAAAAACAAACAACCCTATTCAAAAATTAACTCACAACTATTGGTTATATTGGGTGAAGGCTGTGAAAATGATATAATACATAATCACTGGGGGTTTGTATGCAGAGTTAGCCATGGGATGAATCAGAGTTTCACTCAAGAAGAATTACCACTGCTAATGAGGATTTAGAATAATAATCCTTTTCAGGATTTTAGGCCTCAGAGCACTAGTTTTTCCAACACTATACAACAGATATTCAGGTCAGCAACCCCCGCATCAGGAACTCCTCACTCATCTCTCCTCACACATCCTCCATTAATCTAAATGAGTGGAAAATTAGCATCTATACTTTGCGGGACAACATGCACCCTTCAATAAAAAGGGGCTATCCAGGGAAGCTAGTTTATAGGGATTAAAAAAGGGAATAGTCAGAGTTCTAGGAAAGGGGTGACTTGTTTTCCTCACTTTGACATTTTCTGATGAGAAATACTTGTGCTTGCTTCAAAATACTTGCTTCAAAAATACTTGCTTCAAAAATCCACTTATTTCTTGTAACTTCTTCATAATTAAAACTTTTTAAAAAGCTCAACTTGACCTAACACTTCATTTTGCCCAGAGGTTATTAGTTCTAAGGACCTGACAGGAGTGAATTGCTCTGCTTTTCAAATCACTTTCCAGGCAGCATGGCTCAGTGGAAAGAGCACAGGCTTGGGAGTCAGAGGTCGTGGGGTCTAATCCCGGCTCCGCTGCTTGTCAGCTGTGTGACTTTGGGCAAATCACTTAACTTCTCTGTGCCTCAGTGACCTCATCTGTAAAACGGGGATGAAGAATGTGAGCCCCACGTGGGACAACCTGATTACTCTGTAACTAGTCCAGCACTTGGAACAGTGCTTGGCACATAGTAAGCGCTTAACAAATATTATTATTATTATTATAGGGGAAGCAGTGAGGCCTGAGGAATGTGCAAAGGCCTGGGAGTCAGAGAACCTGGATTCTAATCCCGGGCCCAGCAACTGCCTGATTTGTGATGGACAATTCACAGTTTCTCTCTATCTCTCTTTCTTTATCTGTAAAATGGGGATTCAATACTTGCTCTCCTTTCTACTTTGACCCATTAGGGACAGGAACTGTATTTGACCTGATTTTTCGTATCTTCCCCAATCAATCATATTTACTGAGCACTTACCCTTTGCAGAGTGCTGCTTTAAGTGCTTGGGAGAGTATAATATAAACAGAATTGATAGAGACATTCCCTACTCCCAACGAGCTCACAGTCTAGATGCTTGGCACATAATAAGCGCTTAACAAATACCACAATTATATAAGTATCAAGCCCTATCTATGACTATCGCAGAATGCTCTGTCATCCAGCAAACCAGAGAGAAGATAACAGGAATTTCTGCAATTTCGGGGAGCACCTAACTCATTATACAATTGACTATGACCTGGCTTAGGTAAACTGCATGATAAGCAGCCTGACATCCCCTTCTTGAAGACTCTTTACGAGAGTTCCACAGGGCCATTCGGTCAGGCTTTTAAATAAATGGCTATCAGTCTAACTCCTCCCACCCCACCATCAACTTTACAGACTCTCCTTCCATATTTATGTTTCTTCCCTCTCCATTCTCCACAGACCAAGATCAGGTAAGCTGAGGAATGGAATCAGAAGAATAGTTTTTTTTTTATGATATGTGTTAAGCACTTACTATGTGCCAGGCACTGTACTAAGGACTGGGTATATACAAGTCGGTCAGGTTGGATCCAGTCTCTATCTCACACAGAGCTCACAGTCTTAATCCCCAATTTAAAGATGAGGTAACTGAGGCCCAGAGAAGTTAAGTGACTCACCCAAGGACCCACAATAAATCATCCACTGAGACATACAACTATAGACTATAACCCCTTATCGGTGAGCTAATTCCAGTTTCATTAAACATTTTATTCATTTTTTAAAACGGTATTTATTAAGTGCTTACTACGTGCCAGGCACTACGCTAAGCACCGGGGTAGGTACAAGCTGATCAGGTTGGACACAGTCCCTGTCCCACACAGGGCTCACAGTCTTAATCCCCATTTTACAGATGAGGTAACTGAGGCATAGAGAGGTTAAGTGATTTGCTCAAGGTCTCACAGCAGACAAATGACAGAGTTGGGATTGGAACCCAGGTCCTTCTGACTCTCTGGCCCGCACTCTACCCACTAGGCCACGCTGCTTCTCTAAATGAGTTTCAGACAATGCTGTACATAAGGCTCTTTATTGTATATTTCCAGCATTTGTTTCAGGGAACCAAAAGCCTTTCATTAGCAGATGGCTCATTTAAAAAGATAGTCATCACTCCGGTTAGCCGGAGAGAAAACATTTCTCAGGTGATCGTTTTAGGAAAGTTTAATCTGGGCCACAGAGAGCCAGAGGGAAGACTTTAACAAAATTCTTCAGGGTCGGCTGGAGCACAGTTGAAATGATACAATAAGTAACCAAGGCTTGAGGATATGAACTCCTTAAATAAGGCTGTCAGGAGGAGGAGTGAGCGGTCGGGAAGCGGAGGGAAGTGAAGGAGGAAGAAATTCTTTTAAAAAGTACATCTTTTTCCCATAAGACTGAATTGAGAGCTGGAAAGAAATTCCATCTCCAACTGTTGTCCCCTCCGGAAAGGAAAATGGGAGAGTTATTCCTGCCATTTGACAGACCAGTTCTTCGTACAAAGGCCCACAAAAGGGAGAGCTACAGTTACGTAGCAGTAGCCGTTAACGTTTACTGAACGCCTACTGTGCACAAAACACCAAGCTGAGCGCTGGGAAAAAAAATACATGGATTAAATGTAGACCCCGTCCATGGCTCTCAAGGGGTTCCCGAACTAAAACCGGGAGGACGCGGGGAGTTGGCAACAGGAATGGAAGAAAGGTGAAACAAAAACAGACAACATGAAAGGCTGGGGGCAGGGAACGGGTCTACTAACCGTTAGATTGTATTCTCCCAAGCGCTTAGTACAGTGCTCTTCACACAGTGAGCGCTCGGAAATAGGATGGATTCAATGGAAGTGATGAAGACAAGAGTGAACACCATAGGAGTAGAATTTTCAGAGTCCGTGCCGCTGGAAAGATTGAATCGGGGTCCAACCATCGCCACTACCACAAGAATCCCAACGCCATTATAAAGTGGGGAGTGAGTGAGTCAGACAGAATAAATCGTCCCTCCCTTCGTCCCCTCTCTTTGGAAGCCAAACCTGCTCAGGAACACATATCCACTATGAAGCCACTTCCCTGGACCCGCTACATAAACTGCCTAATAGCTGGAAATTCGATGTTCATAATAGAAACACATTATGTTAGTATCTGGCCACATTAAACAGTCATTTTTTATCCTAGCTCGTTGTGGATACGGGACCGGGGCTGCTAGCTCTGTTGCACTGTACTCTTCCAAGCGCTCAGCGCAGTGCTCTGCCCATGCTAAGTGCGCAATAAACACCCCTGACGACGATAAGTTGCCCAAATTCGTATTTCTTCTATAACCCTGGAAATTCCAACTAAGCGAAGGCTATCTACCACCACCACCCTAGAGAGGTTGTGCCCTTTGGAGATACATTTCAGAAAACACAGTACATTATTAGTTACGATTTCTCGGTCTTTCGTGTCGAGCGGGGGCTTCAACCTGGCAACATTTCAAGAGATGATCAAATGAAATCCTGGAGATAGCAAAGAGGTGGACGTCAAAGGATAAATGGGAAACCAGCATGACACAGAGGCTTTTTATTTGGGGAGATGTGTTGTCAGATGCTTATTGAAAGGCATAACCCAGTACGCCTCAGTTTCCCTTGGATTAAATCTCATGAAACTGAGGCACCCCAGATGACCCATTGAAATGGGAATTGGTCCGATTTGCAGTAGCCCTCCCAACAGGTCAGGGGAAAACTCTACAGATCAAGAAATTCCCTTTGTGCTCTATTTTATAAAGTCTGACTGCTTGGTATTTATGTCTGCAGGCTTTAGCCATTTGAAAAAAAAAAAAGACTTACTAACCTCAGCTGAACTACTGCACTAATTTTGGCAACTCTTCATTTTAGGGATCCCGCATGGAATCTAACAAGGATGTTAAAAAAAAAAAATTCCACCATTTCTAGTAGAGATTTGTGAAAAACCTCTCCTGGACGTGGGAACTGAAAAGTATTTTACTAGTCAGATTGGGCTTCTGTATGGTGGCACGTTTTTTCATTGGATATATATATATATATATACATATATATCTATGCATGTATTTTTGTGTCATAACCAGGAAGCATCAATGCAGGTTGCTTTTTTTCCATTAAAAAAATACTACATTTACTACTGGTTTGCAAATCAGTGTCTTCTAGGACTTACGTATTTTTCAATAATCTACATCACGATACTTATTCAAGGAGCAATCTCTAACCTTGAATCATTCACTCCCACAAAGCTCGAGAATTTTTCTTTGAAGTTGAACTCTTACTCATCTAGACAGAGCTCCAAGAACATAAAGCAATTCACCGTGTGAAGGTCCTTTTTTTTTTAAGAACACTTCCAAAACTCAAAATTTAGCATTAAAGTAATGCTTAACTGAATGGCTAGTATATTCTCCCATTCCAAAGCTGGTTTAAATATGAACACAACTAGAACTGATTTTTCAGTTAGTCGATGGTATTTATTGCTTACTGTGTGCAGAGCACTGTACTGAGCGCTTGGGAGAGTACACTATAACAATAAACAGATACATGCCCTCCCCAATGCAACCTCACAAATTAAGGTGCACCCTCACTGAAATGAACCCATCATAACACATAACACAGTCACCAAAAGTCCTGGGCAATTGTTGGGGAAAGCTTGAGCTCCTCAGCACAGGCCTGGGAGTCAGAAGGGTCTGGGTTCTAATCCCAGCTCCGCCACTCGTCTGCTGTGTGACCGTGGGCAACTCACCTCACTTTTCCGTGCTCCAGTTACCTCATCTGTAAAATGGGGATTTAGACCGTGAGCCCCACGTGGGCCATAGGCTGCGTCCAAACTGATTAGCCGGTATCTACCCCCGTGCTTAGAACAGTGCCTGGCACATAGTAAGCGCTTAACCCATACCAGAAAGCAAGCAAACGAAAAACCCCACCGAGGAGACGGAGCTTCCTGCCATCACGAGCTAGACATCTGGCTGAATGGTGTGGAATTTCCCCCGATGCCAAAATTCCCGGATGATGGGGGCGGTGAGGTCTGAGACCAGGCCTTCCCAACCTCAACCCTCCTCCTAAACCTGGGTGTAGCATAGAGTTTGCACTCTCGGCAGCTACAGGGAGAGTGAGCAGGAAGCAGCTTTTATATTTTTCATTAATTTTAATATGGGTCTCTGTAAACTGCAAGCCCCTTCGGGCAGGGACTGTGTCTACCAACCCTATTGGAGTGTACTTCCCCAAGTGCTTGGTACAGTGCTTCACACATAGCGAGCACTCAATTAATACCATTGACTGCTCAGTATCTCTTTAGAATGGGTCACAGAGGACATTTTGAGTTGGCCCTAGAATACTGTTGGCTGTTACCTGAACTGCTTTTAAAATGGCTTATCTGTTGATACTTGGGGTAACCCAGACCTAGCAGGTAAATTATTTTTCTCTATTCTCTACACATTTTAGATGGGGGGTTCCTAGGCAGGGGCTGTGGGCTGATCGGCTCGCTCTGGCAGGGAATATGTCCGTTTATTGTTGCACTTTACTCTCCCAAGCGCTTAGTACAGTGCTCCGCACACAGTAACTGCTCAATAAATACGACTGAATGAATCCACATTGTATTTTCTCTCTCTAGTACCTAATATACTGCTTGGCATATTGTAATGTAACAGGCACTGGGATGGCTGTGAATATACGAAACGCGTGATGATTTATTTTTGTTTTTCTGGTATTTTTTAAGCACTTACTATGTGTCAAACACTGTTCCAAGCGCTGGGGTAGGTACAAGTTAATTAGGTTGGGCCCTGGCCCTGGCCCACAGGGGGCTCACAGGCTAAGTAGGAGGATGAGTATTTAGTTCCCATTTTACAGTTGAGGAAACTGAGGCACAGAAAAGCGAGGCGACTTGCCCAAGGTCACACGACAGCTTTTGTCAGAGCAATAGGAAGAGCCAGAATTAGAACCCAGGTCCTCTGACTCCCGGGCCCGTGCTCTTTCCATTAGGCCACGCTGGTGATGATGTCTTCTGTGAGAATATTTCTTTCCCCTTAAGAATGAAAGGGCTTCTCTGAATAGAGGGGGCCACCCACAAGTCAGTGAAACCATTATTTTTCTCATTTAAAGCAATTATTTGGAAATAGCTCTGAAACACTGTTCAGCCTCATTATGAATGAGCTATTGGCAAAAACCATAGTTTCTTTCCCATCCACCACTTCCTCTCCCCATTTAGAAATCATTAACCTTTCATTTCAAAAGCACAAGTAGCTACTTGGGTGCAGGAAATAATTTTCAACTTGATTTGCACAATGTACATTCGCGGATTTGTTTTTCACATTTTTCGATTTGCTTTTGCCCTCGGTCCCTCTTCTACCACTCCCTTCTGCGTCACCCGGGCGCTTCGATTTGCACCCTTTACTCACCCCTCCCTCCGCTCAAGCCCTCACGTACGTACCCGGAATTCATGTTAACGTCCCTCTCCCCCTTTAGACTGTAGGCTCGTCGTGCAAAGCTCGTGTCTATCAACTCCATTACATGGTTCTCTCCCAAGTACTTGGTACAGCGCTCGGCATACGGTAAGTGCTCAAGAAATATGATTAAGGACATGATGGTGTCTAAGCCCGGAGAGCTCTACTGGTTCGAATTGCAAGCTATTTGAGGGCAGGGATCATGTCTGCCAACGATATTGTTCCCTCTCAAGCGTTTAGTACAGTACTTGGCACAAAGTAACTGCGACATAAATACCATTGACTGATTGACCGACAGGCCTATGGCCAGGGGACTTGAGTCTTGGTGTCCTGGTCATTCATTCGTTCATTCAATTGTATTTATTGAGTGCTTACTGTGTGCAGAGCACTGTACTAAGCGCTTGGAAAGGACAGTTCGGCAACTAAGAGAGACAATCCCTACCCAACAACGGGCTCACAGTCTAGTCCCAGAGTTGGAGCAGAATGGCTCTACCCTGGTTCAGCCCTCAGCACCCTGGCTCTGTTCAGCTGGTCAGGCCCCCTACCTAATATTAATAATCGTGATATTTATTAAGCACTTACTATGTGCCAAGCACTAAGCCATGAGGTAGATAAAAGGTAATCAGGTTGGACTCACAGTCCCACCTGGGGCTCACAGGCTCAATCCCTGTGTTACAGATGAAGTAACTGAGGAACAGAGAAGTGAAACGACTTGCCCAAGGTCACCCAGCAGACACGTTACAGAGCCGGGATTAGAACCCGTGTCCTCTGACTCCCAAGCCAACGCCAGCAGTGGACTTGTTCTCCCCACCCACTCTCCACAACTAAGTGGGCTGCTTTGGGGCCTGACTCCAACCCTACATACATATCTTTAACGCTGTTGTTTCTTCCAACCTGTAAAGTTTTTAGGGTCTGTCTCCTTGAGGGTCTGCTAACTTCTAAACTCTCCCAGGCACTTAATTCAGTGCTCTACACACACAAGGCTCACAGACCTGGGATTAGAACCCAGCACCTTCTGATTTCCTGGAATCTATCCACTGAGTCACGCTGCTTCTCTAGGGTGATTATGCAAAATGTGCCTATGCACACGAGTTGATGCAAAGTGAATTATCAAAAGACCTCTCTCCTTGTTCTGACACAGATTCCACAGCGCTTTGCACATAGTAAGCTCTCAACAGTAAGGGGTCAATAAATACGACTGAATGAATACCATTGATTGTTTCCTTTTGTGGTTGTTTACTGGATACCCCTCTAAATTGATATCAACTGGAACATCTTTGGGGGCCTAGGTAAAAATCATCAAACTGGTTTTTTTGAGCTACACGTTACTTGGGAAGCCAGAATGGATTAAAAAAAAACCCAAAACAACAGAGCAAGGACATTTTAACCAACAGAGACGCTACTGGAAATAGAACTGCTAGCGTGTAATTTTCATTATTAATTCGTAGCTGAAAAGGAAATATTTCCAAATTTCGGGGTACGATAAATAGTTCGGGAGGAAGACGGTAAGAAAGCTAGATCCTAATCAGTTTTTGGTGGCTGCCATCGCCCACGGGGGCTTTACAACATTCATCTGGATGGTAACTGAACAGTTGGTTTATTGTGCTCGTTTTTACAAGTTTTGCTTACTAAGCCATCAACACTGGTAGAAGTCATTTCAATATCTGTTCCAACTGTAAAAGGCCTGAATGCCCTTAAATGTACAGAAGTAGCTAATAAATCACCGATTCTTTCCTGAATATCAGGATGATTTCCTCTTTATCATTACCCTGAATCACAAAACGAACTGGCAGTGGTTTGGTTAAGATTGTTAGCTCATTTCCTTAATGCAGTAGACTATGCAAACTGACCTAAATCATCTATGGGCTATTTCCCAAATAGTCTCTCAACTGCTTTATTGGCAAGGTATTTTTGGCCAATTAACGGTGAGGAAAAAAAAAGTAAATCACCGGATGATTTTTGAACTCCTGCAAGACGTGAAAACTTAATTATCAAAGAATGCCCAAGCAATGGGGTCAACGAAGGAAACTGAACTTTTCCATTTTTAGTGGAAATTTAGTTACATTTACTGTATCCTAAACAAGATGAGGGCATTCAACATCGGAAGGCTGGGAAGATCTGTAGACTGCATTCAGCTACGTATATTTTCATAAAATGTAGAAAGTTGGTAAATTTCTATTTCCTAGGCCTTGGGGGTTGAGGAGAGTGGATGGGGAAGGAGAAGTCACAGAGACACCTTATTAAATTTAAAGTTATTCCCTCTAGACTGTAAGCTCGTTATGGGCAGGGAACGAGTCCACTGATTCTCTTGCACTGTACTCTCTCAAGCGCTTAGTACAGTGCTCGACTGATTGATTGATTGATTGATTGAGATCCACCGCCTCTATGCTTGTCTCCTTACTACTCAGTTGCCCGGTCCAACCAGATGCGAGGTCTTTTTCGGACAGAGATGTTCCTTATTTAGCTTTTCTAGGTAATCACTTAGTCAACTGTATTTATTGAGAGCTTACTGTGTGCACAACATTGTACTAAGTGTTTGGGAGAGTACGATATAATAGACGCATTCCCTGCCCACAGTGAGTTTACAATCTAGAGGGGGAGACAGACATTAATATATATATAAATGACAGATATGTACGTAAGTGTTGTGGAGCTGGGGCGGGGGATGAATAAAGGGAGCAGGTCAGGGTGACGCAGAAGGGAGTGGGAGAAGAGGAAGATTTCCAGACATCTAAGTAGACCATTACATGCTCCATGAAGGTTTCTGATGAGGAGGAGGAGGAGGACACTTCTGCACTTATTTGGAGGTGAAGAGCTATTAAAAATGCAATGTTCATTTATGTCATTACTGAATTCCGCTGGTTGGAAATCGTTCCTCCTTAAACTCTCATTTAACAAGCTCACCTCCTGATCGTGACTATCTCCTTGGTGCAGGCAAGGCGAATTTTCAGTGAGTCAAGGCACAAAGCCGGGCTTCCTGGAGCAGGGCTTCAGGGTGATGGGGTTTCATAAGGACATAAAATGCAAATAAGGACTTCAGTCCCTCCATCTCACGCTACCTTTCTCCTTCCCCCTCCGTCCATCCTGCTTCCCTCACACCCTTCTCTCCTTACCCCTTCCCTGCCTGGGTGTCGGGAAATTATTCACAACATTGAGTCTTCATTTGATCCTAAAGGCAAAAAGATTCCGTCTCTCCTAACTCCCTTCCTGAAAGAGGCTCTTTATTACTTTTATCTACAACTCTCCGAAGCATGCTAGCTTCTGGTCCTGCTAATCCTAGTTTTTAATTAAGATCCCGCAGCATACTGAATCATTCCAACTTCATTACGAACCCTGCTACAAGATGGGCATTTCGGATAAGGATTGGTAAATATATGATTAGCACCATACTATGGGGGTTGCTCTTGCAGAACTCCCCGTTAAGGAAAACTCGCCCCCATGCCCGATGCCAAGGGCACATCCGTTTCCTTTGACACCGTCTCGAGTTATGTCCCGACAGACATGTGTTGTCAGAAGAACGTTCCCTAATGCTAGCCAAAACACAGTCAATCAATCGGTCGTATTTAATGAGTGCTGTGAGAGAGTACAATATAACAGAGTTGGTAGACACAGTCCCTGTCAGTGAGCTGACAGTCTACAGAGGCAGACAGTTGTAAATACAAATTATGGATATAATTTATCCATATATATATATATATTAAGTGCTGTGGAGCTGAGGGAGGGGTGAATCAAGGATACAAACCCAAGTGCAAGAAAACACTTTTCTGGAACAATGGGTGAAACTGGTTTATTAGACCATGTAAGCCTCTTTTTTTTCCCCAAGTCCCTATCCCTCTGAGACGATTTATCACACTGACCAGAATTTCAAAGTTTGCAGATATCCACCAGTAGATGATGGTCTGTGGATACCAAGGGAACCTTATCGATTAACCCTATTAGGAAAGTAGCATGGTCTAGTGGATAGAACATGGGCCTGGGAGTCTGAAGGACTTGGGTTCTAATCCCAGCTCTGCCACGTGCCTGTTGGTGACCTTGGACAAGTCACAGCTTCTCTGGGCCTCAGTTCCCTCATCTGTAAAATGGGGATTAAGACTGTGAGCCCCGTGTGGGACAGGCACTGTGTCCACCCTGATTAGCTTGGATCTACCCCGTCGCTTAGGATGATCCTTGACACACAGTAAGCACCTAAATGCCATCTTTTTTTTTTTAACCCGGACATCCATGCGTGAGAAGTAAACTGGGATTTCAAAGCACTATGATCTGAGGGAACTATGACCACCTAAAGTTGTGGACTCAATCATTCATTCATTCAATCGTATTTACTGAGCGCTTACTGTATGCAGAGCACTGTACTTTGTACTCTGTACAAGTAGAGACCATCCCTACCCAACAATGGGCTCACAGTCTAGAAGGGACTCCATACTTGCTCTACAAATGTATCCAGATTTAGTGGAAAAGATACATCTGATAACCGCTTTCTGACCCAGAGACAACAGCTTGCTGGACGGGGATCTGGTGATTCCTGAATTCTTGCATTCGTAAACTTTCAGAAAGTGGGTCAGTCAGAAAAACTTGAGCTTTGGAGCTCCAAGATGGTGAGCTTGATAACGTTAGGCATGACAATTCCATTCCCCTCAGGTAAATTCATATTTTCTGGGGGGGGGAAGAAGTTTTATCTGATGTATTATGTATCTTGCTTTTAATGCAATGAAATTGATTTGCAGCATCAAAAAAATAAGTCTGCAATGTGCACAATATATTGCAGACAATACAAAAATGACAGACAGTGCTTACAGCCCGGCAGGCAAATCACCGTCCAACCAGCTCAGAAGTGTCTTTTCTCGGCTGCTGGAAGACCTTATGGAGTTATTTATTCTTCCCTCACAAAGTCCCTGCTAGACTGGAAGACTATATGTTATTACAACTGTGAACCCCAGGTGGAACAGGGATCGTCCAAGCCAACTTCCTTGTATTCACCCTAGTGCTCAGTACAGTGCCTGGCACACAACAGGGGCTTAGCAAATATCACAATTATTATTTGTAGTTTTTATTTTTTTTATGATAAATGTTAAGCATTAACGATGTGTCAAGCACTGTTTTAAGCACTGAGATCAATACAAGATTATTACACTGGGCACAGTCCCGGTCCCATGAAGGGCTCCCAGCCTAAATCACACACATGAGGATTTAATCAGCATGGCTAGAGAAGCAGCATGGCTCAGTGGAAAGAGCATGGGCTGGGGACTCAGAAGATCATGGGTTCAAGTCCCAGCTCCACCACTTGTCAGCTTTGGGCAAGTCACTTAGCTTCTCTGTGCCTCAGTTCCCTCACTGTAAAATGGGGATTAAGACTGTGAGCCCCACGTGGGACAACCTGATGACTTTGTATCCTCCCCAGCACTTAGAACAGTGCTTTGCACACAGTAAGCGCTTAACAAATGCCATCATCATCATTTAATCCCCATTTTACAGATGAGGTAATGGAGGAACAGAGAAATTAAATGACTTGCCCAAGGTCACTCAGCAGACAAGTGGTGGAGCCGGGATTAGAATCCAGGTCCTCTGACTCTCAGGGCCTTACTCTTTCCACTGGGCTACACTGCTTCTCTAAGAGAAGAGGAGTCAGGAGGTGAGAGGAAAAAGCCAAGAGCTTGGCTTTATAGCCACCTTGTTTGAAACTCTGAGAGGACCCCAAATCGATCGGTGCTATTTATCAAGCGCTTACTCTGTGCAGAGCACATACTAAGCACTTGGGAGAGTACAATATAACAGAGTTGGAAGACACATTCCCTGTCTTGGACTGTAAACCCAAATATTACAAAGGGAACGACTGGGAGATAGATCAAACATTCTGGCTGACTGCTGCAAAACAAACAAATGGGCTCTGCTAACAAGGCGTAGAGAATAGCTAGATCAAACTAAAAAAGAAGGCCTTCCTTTCCAAACCAATCAGTCAGCTGGGCACTTCCTCCTGTTTTGAGCACATGATCGTGGTCTCTTCAGGCATTTTACTTAACACAATGCTCAGCTCTACCTCTTAATAAAAATTATCTACGTAGTTCTGTTTTTTTTAAGTGACCATTTCACCTTTTAAGTCGTCAACAGTCAAATCCCACACTCGGTGACATTAAATAAAAGTACTTTACAGAATACTGTAAAATAGAAACAGCAGAGCCTAGAGGATAGAGCACAGGCCTGGGAGTCAGAAAGACCTGGGTTCTAATCCTGTCTCCACCATTTGTCTGCTGTGTGACCTTGGACAAGTCACTTAGCTTCTCTGTGCCTCAGTTCCCTCCTCTGGAAAATGGGGATTAAGACTGTGAGCCCCATGGGGGACAGGGGCTGTGTCCAAACTGGTTAGCTGGGCTCTAACCCAGCATTTACTGACACACAGTAGGAGCTTAACGAATTCCAATATTATGACTAGAATCTTCCTCTGCCTTGTCATTTCAATAGATTCTGTGCTCCTCAGGCAGGAACCAGGTCTTGTACTCCCATTAAACCTTCCCCAAATGCTCGATGCAGTGCTCTGCACTTAGAAAGCGCTCAATAAATACCACTGAATGAAAGAAACGCTGGCCTTTTCTAAATAGGGAGAAGAACAATTCCACTGGTTTCTGGAAAGCAAGTTCTCCCCAATCTGTAAACAGCTCACAGTCCTATCTGACACCCCCTTGGCAGTAATTAGGGGTGACAGGCAGGCAGGAACGAGCCTTAACTCAACTGGCAGCATGAGGAGGGAAAGGAGGAGAAGAGCCATAACTGGACGTGTCTGTCCTAAAGTCAGAGCAAAATGAACAGAGGGTGCGCTTTAAAGCGTCAGGAAGGTTCACAACCGGCCAGAGTTTCTGCCAGTTCTGAAACAAGTGGAATGGAGCAGATCTCAAATCCCCCCGCAGAAGGATATGGAAAACAAACCATTCTCTTCCACACGCCTCAGTAGAGTGAGATGATAAAACAATGGCTGCGTGGGAACAGCAGCTTTAATAGACGGAATAGGATTTCCCTTTCCTCTGCTGAACCTACTTGCTTCTAGCTCTCTGTGGCCGTTATTCCAAACAGCCTTCCACGAACA
Organism: Ornithorhynchus anatinus; assembly: GCF_004115215.2. Taxonomy (NCBI): domain Eukaryota; kingdom Metazoa; phylum Chordata; class Mammalia; order Monotremata; family Ornithorhynchidae; genus Ornithorhynchus; species Ornithorhynchus anatinus. The sequence continues at coordinate 9,740,105 of NC_041744.1, forward strand.
CCGCATGTGGAGCGTCCAAAAGACTGACAGAAAAACTGCAAGCCACAGGAAAAGGACATTTAATAATAAACTTAAGTAAACGTTCATATTCCACAAGCTTTTAAGGTATTTAGACTGTGAGGGATAGGGGCTCGTGTGCCCCCTGATTAACTTGGATCTGCCCCAGCGTTTAGAACAATGCTTGCTATGTAGTAAGCACTTAAATACAATAATAATGCTAATAATGACTTCTAAGCAGTGGACATCTCAAATAATTACGAACGTGTTATTTTGTTGACTTACAATTCCAAACCTGTAAAGCTAAAAGCAACAGGTCCCTCAATTAAATGATCTATTTCTGCAAAGACAAGAAATACTCCTCTTGTCCTTTAATTTTAGAAGACAACTTTAAATTTCTTTCTCTGATTTCAGCTCCAAATCCAGATTTTTTTTCCTCTCTCCCCCCAACCCCCAGGCCCCCCGCCAAATCCTGTTTGCCGACAAAAGGGGACTAATAGAAACGGGACGGTTGGATTAGCAGTCAGAGACAGAAACAGTTTTATAGTTACAATTATACATCTGGGACTTGTAAAGCTCCGTTTTGCTAGCTAAATTTTTTCTTGCAATTACAGGCAACTAAAATGAACTTTATATTCTGGAACTTTTGATTGCTGGAGAAGTTTAAGAACTGAGCCATATAGAAAACCGTCATCTTTAAGTATTATTATTTAGAAGAAACTGGCCTTAATAAATTGCAGGTGCATCACTTATTTGAAGTAGAATAAGCCTTCAAAAGCAGCATCGTTTGGTCATTTGGTGGGGGAGGTGGAGGGAGAGGGGAAAACACAACCATGTGCATCTGACAAGTTTTCCGTTATTACGGACATATGGAGGTCTCCCAACACATGATCTTGACAGGTGATTGGCTGAGGGCACGGGATCCGTTTGGGGAAGTTGGCATTAAATGCAAGCTAACCGATTTTTCACAGGGAACTTTCAAATTAATCAGGAACCCAGGCCCCCCTCTTCTCACTGCTCCCAGAAAAGAAGCACGTTTTCTAGATGAAGGGGTTAACCAGGGTGTTCTTCATGTTACACTTCAAAAGGTAAGCTTTATTCGCATCTTGTTCGGCTGCCAAATCCGGACCTCTCCAGAGCTCCTTTTTCAACTGTCATGTCCTGAGAAGCCTTTTAACGTTGAGTTCTAATCACTCCCTCAAGCGTGTGGGCCATTATCACTTATTCTTGAAAAAATCAGAGCTAAAAGCAAAACTGATTACCGCAAGGAATCGGGCTCTTTGAACAAAAACCGATGCAGAAGAGCGAATTACAAGAAAGGCTAGGAAGGAACCCCAAGAGACCTCTGTTGGCAGGCCTCAATCCTTAAGTTTTGGGTGTGGTTTTTTTAAATAAAGTTTCTAAAGACAAAAGGGATTCTGAGAATCTTTGAGAATTTTTAATAAGACTGCCTATCAGCCCCCGACCGGTTCCACTGGATTTGGCAGATAAACAGGGGAGATTTGAAGTTGCCATATTCTCTGTATTTGTTTGGTTGGGGGCAGGGGAGGAGAGGAGGAAGGGGACGCCCAGTAAGGTAGGTCCCACTTGGCTTTGGAGTAAGATGAGAAGATGAGAAGCAGCGTGGCTTAGTTGAAAGAGCACAGAGGATGTGGGTTCTAATCCCGGCCCTGCCACTTGTCTGCAATGTGACCTTGGGCAAGCCGCTTCACTTCTCTGTGCCTCAGTTACCTCCTCCGTAAAAGGGGGATTAAGACTGTGAGTCCCATGTGGACAATCTGATCACTCTGTACCTACCCCAGTGCTTAGAACAGAGTTTGGGCCATAGTCAGTGCTTAACAAATAATTATTACTTTGTAGGTCAATAAGGCCAAAACTCAACAGAAACTAAAGGCTAAAATTAAAGGCAAATGGACTCCAAGTTCCGGGGATAATTCACTGGAAGCCCGTTGCTGGGCAGGGATTGTCTCTATTTGTTGCTGAATTGTACTTTTCAGGTGCTTAGGACAGTGCTCTGCACACAGTAAGCGCTCAATAAATATGACTGAATGATAGTCTTGTGAATATACATTCTGCCTCAATAATGCTCATTTTACTTAGACTGTGAGCCCTGTGTGGGGCAGGCACTGTGTCCAACTTAACTTCTACCCACCCCAGGGTTTAGGACAGTGCTTGACCCACAGTAAATGCTTAACAATAATAATAATAAAACAGTAATGATCCTCAAGGGGGATGGAGAGTGGCATAACATTATGGTTAGCGACGTACGGTTAACGCAATCAAATGCATCAGGTCAACTGACTTAGAAGATAGTAAAATCAAAAGACCCGGCTTTTGAAAGTCTCGTTCAGGCCGCATAATCATCTCCACTGTGATTTACTCTTAAACTTCTAAAAAATGCTTCCAGTAAGGACATTTTAGCATTTTTAAGCTGCTGGACTTTTTGGAGCAACCCAGGGAGAAGTGTGGTTAAATCTAACAGCACTTCCATCCCATCACTAGCCGCTGGAACTTTTAATGTGTTGTTGCATTCTCCTGCTTAACATTTGAAGGTACAGAAAGGGCCTCATGTCAGGCAGGGTTTTTATTTAGGCGCTCTGGTGCAGTTACGTCAGGAAAGGCATTTGTCGGGAAGGAGATGCAGTGAGTTCACTCCTATCATTGAAGTTAAGAGATGGGCTTCAGGAGCCAAGAAAGGCACCAAGAGAAATAGAGGAAAGAGGCACTAAAAAGGAAGATTCATTATGGTTTTTGGAGAACATCCTTGGTAGCCACTGAAATACCCAAAAGGAAACAGATGGACTAAACATGAGGTTACCTCCCCAACTCTTTTTTGACTCTTGGGTAAGAAACCTTGAGGGAGATGCAGTTTCTTTGTTATACAACCATTCATTCATTCAGTGACTCGTTCAAAGTAAAATAACCAATCATCCTACACGAGGTACCTGGTGTGGATGTGTTTTCCTTGACTCCAGTGTCTTAAAATGGGGAACAAAGTACTTAGAACCCTGCATCCCATTGCAGTCCAAATGCCGTTATAACCACCGTAAAGTGTCCGAGAAATAAAATAATCACTTCCCTAAACATCACATTTAAGAAGTAATGTCTGAAAAAGGAAATGACAACAGAACTTTTCCCTAATTTATGTTTCTAGTTCTGCCATTTCCCGTCAAGAATGGATTTTTCAATATTAAGTTTTAAATTGAGGCAATTTCCCCTGAATGACCAACCTTAGAAAACGTAGCTGAATCAGACCATGGGATTACTAGTGATGCCAAAAGCCCAAAGAGATTTAAGTAGATACAGTACCAAAGTACAGAAAAAAACCCAAAAACAACACTTTAGGCCTAAATGGGGCAGATGGATCGATGGGCAGATGGAGCGATTATTTTGCAGACAATACCAAGAATCCACAGTACAAGTTCTTGCACTGACAAACACTGTGCTGCATTGAGATAGTCGATGCAGAGGGGAAAAGTTTACTCTCTTTTTGCCTGGTGATCACTTGTGTTTAAATTCAGAATGTCTCCTTTTTGACAACACAGCCTGCTTAGTTTTAGTCCTGTTGGAAAAGTATCCAATTCTCTTTTCCCATGCTACCCTGGGAGACTGAGCATTTCTCCTGGAATTACGTCAAATATACTTTTAGTCAGCTGTCCAAAATTGTTCGATGGAGACGGCCTGCTTCTGACTGCTCTTTCAGATCAATTCATCTGTCAGATCACATAAACCGAACTAAACTGTCAAGGGTGGCTAATACCTCCATTCCCTTTTGGCCCAAGGTTGCCACGGTTTGACTGGAGTTATATAATTCAGACAAGGTCAGTTGAGTAATTCCAGTTCGTTCACAAAAGTACCTCAAAAGCCAATATACCCTCTAACTCCCAGGCAGAGGACAAAAATCCCTGTTCATAACTGAGAACGCTCCCAACGAAGCTGTTTGTCTATTCCATCATGTGGTAACCGGAAGGGTTGGGTGTAAGAAAATGATTTCAATCTGTGGTTCTAGGAGACCGAAAGTTGTTCAGAATGATGCTAAACTAACCCCATTAGGCAGCCATAGATAGATAATTAACATGCCCAGCATCTTTTAATTCCCACGAAGAGATAATAATAATATTAATAATGATGATGGTATTTGTTAAGCGCTTACTACGTGCCAGGCACTGTTCTAAGCGCTGGGGTAGATATAAGGTAATCAGGTTGTCCCAGTGGGGCTCACAGTCCTAATCCCCATTTTACAGATGAGGAAACTGAGGCCCAGAGAAGTGAAGTGACTTGCCCAACGTCACACAGCAGTGAAGTGGCAGACCTGGGATTCAAACCCGTGACCTCTGACTCCCAAACCCATGCTCCTTCCACTGAGCCACGCTCTCTTTACATCTCAACATTCCAAGCAACTGATGCAATACCAAATAAAACTTCAATTTGCTGATTAGTCCTCCCTTTTTTGACCTGGAAGTGCTTCAAACGTATTGATCCTCTTGTAAAGACCAACTAAAATACTTAAAATTGCAAGAAAAGGTCATGAGGAGGCTTAAGAAACTCAAGGCAATGCTATTTGAACTTATTTAATGGGGCACTACTAAAATTCATCCAGACGTGTTGATGTCAGGTCTAGCTGAAGGAACACTTTGAAGATCACAACCAGATATTCTTCCTACCTTCCTCTTTTATCTGCCTGCCCTCGACTCTTAATCTACCCAGCCTTAACCCTGCCTTCCAGCGAAACTTGCCTTTTAGCTGTTAACATTGCCCTTCTCGAATTTCGTTCCCATAAGCCTTTGCCCGGGTCACCCCAAAACAATGGAGTGACATCTCTCCTCCTCACCCCCTCCATGCTCTTCCTCTAAATTGTGGCTCAAAGTCCTCCTCGTCCAGGAAACTCTCCCTGATAACTCTGCAAATTCAGCTGCCACGAAAATAGCCAACCCATCTCTTCCTCAGAGACCACTCCTGAAATTATATTTACTAATACCTATTGACAGTGACTGAAAATGTCATTTGTCTTCCTTATTAGACTCTAAGCTCCTTTAGGGTAGTGCCTGGTTTTTTTTGTTTGCCCTCATGAACGAGAGATCTGGTCTGCCTTTCATGGCCACTGAAAAATGATCATTTGCCTATTGCAAATAAACCACATTTTACTTGGTCTGCTGATGGTTCTGCGGAATACTCCAACCTCCAGTCACTGAAGCTTCCTACATTGGGAAGACCTAGGGAGAACCTTTCTGGAGACCCAACTTGACTAAACTCTGGTCAAAATGACAATGAAAGCTCTCCCGCACACTAGCAAAGCACTGCCTTGTTTCCCTCCTGTACACTTCCTCCTCCCCTCACCCGCTACCCCATTTGCAGCTGGATTACCAAAAGTCTCCGTTGTACCTACAATAATAGTTATTTTCCTGGTTGAATAAAAGCTTACACATATTCCACATTACGAGAAATGGTAGCTTGAGGCACAATTTAAACAATTAACTTTGGTTTTCCCTCAAGAACTCTTTGCACTAATCAGATCAGCCACTGAAACAATCACCTGGAGAAAACTTGGGTGTTTACGAGTGCACTACTAGATTTCCCCATTTAAACTTCCAAGCGTTTAGTACAGTGCTCTGCACATAGTAAGCACTCGACAAATACCACCGAATGAATTTATGCAAAATGACATCTCACCTCCACTACGGTCATTTTTTTACTCCGTGCTCTGGACAGATGCCCTACTAGAAAGGAAACAGCTGTAGCTGCGTTCATTCTTTTTAAAGGAGTGAGGGTCAGAGGTGCTATTTTCATTCACGCTTGTCCAATATTATGAAATTGGCTCCTCCCTTTCAAAACAGCAAAGCTGTATGTTTTCAAATAAAATTATTTCACCTTGTTTTTTTCCCATAGTATTTTGGTTTTCCAAAAAAACAATCAATGCTTCCTCCATTCCACTCAGCTCAACTGTTTCTCGAACAGCACAACCCTGTCTTGCTATAGCTTCCATACCCAAAACTCACATCTTTTTCCCTTTATTTACATGACTTTTTTCCATAGTCTCCCAATCCTCACACCAGTCCGCTCTAAAAATATCCAGAGAAGAGAAAGGGGAAAAAAAAAGCCCCTCAACATTCCAATATCCCCCTTTTGATATTCTTTGATTTATACTAAAATCTATGTTTACTTACGTCTGGCATTTTTTAAGAATGTGCTTTGTGAAAACAATCAAGAATCATTTCTTTTCAGAGACATGGTGCAGACAAAAATCTTTTTAAAACATTTCCAGATGCCTCAAGTCATTTATTTCTTGTCCTGTATTTGAAGGGATATAGTTTAGCAATCTGAATTCACTAAAGATTAATACCTAAAACCAAGTATGTGATTTAATGAGAAACCAAAAAATTGCAACTTGTAAATCAGTTGTCCATTTCTTATGGCAAATATTTTCCTTTTTAATTCCCAATTAAAACACTATTACCTCAAATATCCTCATCAATATTGTTAACTGTGAATATTTGGAGGGCAAAGAACACCATTGTCACCCTTCTCTCAGATGTGTCTAAGTTATTTGTGATCTGTCCATAACAGCTACTGGACTCCAAATCTTTTAAAGAAAACTATTAAACGGAGATGGATGCATTATGATAATTTTTTGGGCTATTTGAAATTGACCAGGCATATTTTCCAAACAAATCAAGCTAAGGTGATTTTTGGTGGAACACAAATACCCATTCGGAGAAAAGGTGATACACCAAAGGTGAAAGATCAGGTCCACTGAGCTATGTGGCCTTTTTCACACCAACAGAGAACACTGAAAACCTGACTTTGGGTTCAAAGTCGAAAGAAAAAGTTTCCAAGGAATGAGCATTTCATTTACTAATTTACATCCAACTGATGATGGAAAAAAAAAAGCAGGCAGGACGGAGCTACAACTTTCATATGATTCTCGTTTTTCTGAACTCACACCATTTTAAAAGCTCCAGTTTCACCCCACGCTGACCTGCCATTAACATTGTTTTCAAGACTGTTGAATCATAACTGAGGTGATAGAAAATGTTTGTTAAAGAAAATGGTCCTCCCCCATTACCTTTGGGATCATGCTGGACTATTTTTGGCATTTTCAACTCCCTGCTCTACAGAAGGCGCTGCTATGGTTCTTGGAGCTCATCTCTAATTATTCGGAATTTCTTTCAAATTTAAAAACGTAAAAGGATTCACCATCCTCTCTTCATTGCCAAGGCCCGATTTAAGAGTAGCTGGCCACCATTTTCTTAAACTCTTTCCCTCCTCACAATACATTCAATCTGGGGGTACAAGCAATGATTTGAGCCTTTTACCACAGGTTTAATTACCTCACACTACAACCACGTCAGGGATTCCTGCCTCTATTGTTCGATGCCTTAAGGTCCAAAAGTTTTGGTGCAGTAAGAGTGTTTATTAAGTATTCAATGTTTGCAAAGCACTGTACTACATTCAGGGAAAGAAGAATGAGCTATAGGTAAATAAATTCCTCCCAAGCTGGGCCTAGGTTAAGACATCAATAATAGATGGGTCTTGGAGGATGCTCTGTCCAGCTAAGGCCACTTTCTCAAAGCTTAGAAGGGGCCCGACAAAGCAGATAAAGTTATGGTCTCTCTGCCATCTGTTAAAATTTGGGGATGAAGCACTCTTGCACCAATTTTCAAGAAAGCAGACACATTTATGTGAGTGAAAAACACTAATGGAGAGAAGTCCAGAACTGTGCATTGTTCAGCAGGCCAGAGCCTGCTCCATGATATTTTTTCAACATAAAAAGGTTGTTGTTCAGTCTAAATTGTACATATTCTTCCCTTTCCACAGTCAGTGGAGCAAGTGTCTTCTCATTAAATATGACAACTCCTCATTCAATTGTGATGTTAAACATAACAGGATCTAGCACACCTGGGCATTTCTTATTAATTTTCCTGTGGTTCTGAAATGGATCCCAATCTGAAACATGTACATTCTTTGGAAAAAATGTCCCCCATGATACAGCCGTTCAAGAAACAGCCCTATCTACAAGGAACCTAACCTTGCTGGATAATGGAGTTTGTGTGTATTTTACTATGGACTCCTCTGAAGAAGATGATTTTAATTGGAAGGATGAGTTCTGTACTTGAATTCAGAAGTCTTCTAGGTTAAAGAAAGTTCAAACCAATGCTTGATTACCCAGACTCAATAGCAATGCCAGCATTATAGCTCAAATTAGCTGAAATATTAGTAATTCTAGAAATCTAGGGAAGGTACAGTATGTCAAGTACATAACTCATAAGGTGGCACCAAGAACAAATAGTTACCGTAAGTCATTAGATGAGGTTCGGGAACTAAATGATTAAAGGTTTTCGGTAGTTCAAAGCATCGTACAACTACTCTAATCCTAACTTGGAATGAGTGGGCCAGCAGTAGAGTTTTCAGGTAAGAAAACTGAGGCTCTGCATTGGTGATATACCCGAGATATCTAATTAGTGTCGGTCTACAGCCTAAATGGAATTAGGACAAGATTTTTAAAACCATACTGTGGGCAAAGCAAAGATGGAATAATTTAATCGGTGACTCACAGCAGTATAACTGTGTTTCTTTAGGCTACTGAAGCTCTCAGATTTGATCCATCATCTCTGTGACCCTGGTAAGAGAAGGGCTGAGAAAAATTTTGGAGGTCATTAGGAAAAAAGAAATGGGGGGTGGGGGAAGGAGGAAGGGACTGTGATTTTTTTTAAAGGGATTATTCAACTTGAAAAGTTGAATTAGCCAAAACTAGAAGACCGGTTTGCTACCCATTAGACTTTAGCCTCCTTTCCAGCTTGGATTGAGGGTTTGTCCTCCTGAATATGACTTAAGAAATCCTCAATCTTAACAACTTCCTCCAAGGAAAATGAGCTAAAGTAGGATTCTATAGACACCTACAACGTCGGTACACATTTTTAGCCTTACAAGTAGAGTCCCAGAAGTGCCCACATTATATCTAGATGTCATACTCTTTAAAAGAGAATGCCGCTTGTATACTTCTAAGGTTTTGTTTCTTACCATTAACTGTATGTCTTTTCAAGTTCTAAGAACTTAATTACGTCAGATAAAATAGTTAAGGTTAAAGCAAAAAAAAAAAAGTCAAGGCCATTGAGACATGACAACAAACTGCCAACTATAACCAATGTATTTCTACAAGATAGGTTGATAGAAACCTGAATTTCAAAGAAGCCAATTACTTAAAAAAGTAAGATCTCTGGCTACTGAAATGATTCCTGTTGTGACCACTGTAAGGTATTGGATGGTGGTAGTCAACTCCAATAAAGTGAAATTTAAAACAGCAGCCTGAACCCAAAAAAGTGATTATTGTGCTAGATCCAAATAGGGGAAAAGTGGGTGATTCATCCTTGTTCATGTCCATGGTTCTGTCTTACCATTAACTACAAGTCTTTTGAAGTTCTAAGAATTCAGTAAAACTGGATAAAATAAAGCAAAAAAAAAAAACCAAGACAGAGACATGGCCCTGTATATATAACCATGTCCCTGAGATATGGTCACTGGTATTTATTGAGCGCTTACTATGGGTAGAGCACTGTACTCTATACAATATAATGGGAGGACACATGAGTAAAAGCCAGTGGAATGCTCTAGCCTAGTATAGCCAAGCCAGCAAATATACTTTAATATTTCTCTGAGCAAGCAATTTACTACCATGTCTGAAGTCCATATACAGTAAATATGCCCAAGATAGGGACCAAGGAGTTCATTTGGATTCCCAAGCCTTGTTTTTAAGGAAGAAGAATTTTCTGGGCAAGATCAAAAGGGATACAACGCTTAATATTTCAAAAGAGTTTTCCTTCCCAGACCTAAACCTCTAGTCAATGGTATGATTCATCTCTATTTACACCATTTGTGTGGGATCCAGTTCCTCAGCTCCAACTTCTTCCATTTCTTCCCCGCAGAGGAACTTGGAGAAGTTGGTGATTTGTTTACAGACACTAATATTAACTACATTGTGTAAACCAATATCTGCTGCCTATATATATTTACTCTGCTTGTCACAAACCATTTTTATGTGAACTGCAGCTGCCTCATTCAGGGGGTTTATATTACAAAATGACGTAATGGCTGAGTTGAATCAATCAACCCACCCTTTTCGGTTCTTTTTACCCTCCCATCTTGGGAGGGCTCTCCTAAAGTTTGGCAAGAGCTGTAACATCTTCCACTGAAACCCAGGGAGCAAATACAGAGGCGGCCCCTTCCAGAAAGCTTGTTGTTCGACACAGAGATTTCAACCATTTCCCATCGCTGGCTAACACTTAAGATCCCAAGACTTTTATGCTATGTATAGAAATAATCATTACCCTCTGGGAAACAATGGCTCATTTACTGAAATTGAGCCATTAACAATGGAATTATTTGGTTCTGAATACAGAGCAGTGAATTGGGTGACACAAACCACAGCATTATGGGCACATGTGACTGCATTAGGACTTTTGTCTCTGGAAAAAAACCATGAACAGCAGCAGCTTAAAGAGATTTCTCTTGAAACCTCGTAAGATTCTCCATACTCTTGGTAGCAGAACTGGGAGACAAATCCCAAACTATTCCAGGAGGGGTGTGTGGCATTTTAACCGGCTACTTTAGGGGACACATTTGTTCTCTTGATGTGCAACCTGCGACAAATCGGAAAGAAGGAAGAAGTTGCAGAATGGAATATTCCCATCCTGCCCGGAGCCTAGTTTTGACTGGTACATATTCAGTTACACATTTGATTTACACTGCATTTTTTAAGAAGTATTTTTTTGAGAGAATTGCTTTACACACACACACAGACACACACACACAGAGTGACATGCTTGCTTCAAGGTTGCCAGTTCCTTCTCTAGTTGGAGAACTTGCAAAACACGCTATGAGGCACCTTGAGTTGGTGCCATTCACGTTTCAGTTCTCAACACCTGAGTCAAAATCACGCCGATCGTGAAACTAATTGAATTCAGAAGCAGCAGTCCTGCTCAAGTGTCTGTGAATCACCCAAACCACTCGTTTGTTGAGATTGGCATGGCCCACCTTTGCAAGGCTGAGCACTGAGGCAGGACTGGTGAAAATCCCATTTAAGAATTCTAGGGGGAAAGCTTTCGAATCACCTATCAACACTAAACCTGGCCTGACCCATTGCTGCTACCTGCTCGCTGGCATTCGTTTTTCCAGCTCCCTTTTGCAATTTTTTATGAAGTAATCCAATTTGCAAAGGATTCCTCCATTTAGCAGACCGTACAGCAAACCCTCGCCGACATTGGTTTTAGCCACATGAACTGGATTTTAGATGAGAAAATAGACGTATAAAAGAAATTTGCCCTCGACAAAAACCCTTTGACTCCGTGTGGTTTGGACATTACTGATCGGACCAAGGAATCCTACGCAGTCTATCCCCTTGAACTCACCCTGTCCACCTTTATTCATGGCTACCACATTTTGGTTTCTCTGCATTTCTGTTTCTCCCCCTCTAGACTGTAAGCTCATTGTGGGCAGGAAACGTATCCATTATATTATAGTACTGTACTCTCCAAAGTGCTTAGTACAGGCTCGTACCCAGTAAGTGTTCAATAAATACGACTGACTATGCAGCTTGTTTAGTTACTATATGCCCAGTTCGGTATTATTTTTCAATTTTTTTTGCATGCCAACACCCACATGTATCTTTTAATACTTCCTGCAATATATTCTCCAAAATCTCAGATGTAAATTTTTGCCAAATATGAAGTTTGTACAAAACGAAGATAGTTTTCAAATTAAAGTGACAAAAATATTCCTTTCAATTCTGACTTTTCCCATATAATTTGCTGTGTAGAACTCTTTTACTTAGGACCTTCCAATTGGGACTTGGGTCTACCAGCAAGAAAAATAAAAACCAACGTTTTGAAATCACACAGGTAATCAATGGGATAGGCTATAAAAGTTGTCATTCAATTTTCGGAAAGGGTCCTAATCAGGATTTTCCATAAATTAGTAGGGTTTATGCTCAGCCTTACAATTTAATTTGAAATTTAATTTATACTTTAACTCTGGCCACTTCTGTTCCACTCCCTCTGAAAGCTTTTTCTCAATCATCTTTGTTACAGAGGAAAATTGGGAAAGAAAGGAGATAGGGAAGAGAGGCAAGGATTGGGAGGGAGAATGGCTAACATTTTGTCTTAAATATTAAATATTTACCAAATTAACTGCCTCAGAAGAGTCATAACTCTAAGTCATTACCACAGATACTCTGAATTAGTGTAGCGTTTTTATTTTCATGACCTCTCACTTGGCCTTAGTTTCAAGAATTCTGAAAATTGCTTGCTCATATGGACAGCAAAGATGGAAGTGGCTACTGTGTATTTACCTGTGGTCTTCACTCTAGTATCAGGACTATGTTGCAGTCACTTTGGCCATACAGGGGTTTTCGTACATAAAACTTTTGCATGCCTTCTGAAGAGTGCAGCACCCCTTCCTGCCTCCTAGCATTATGCACTCTTGCCGCAGAGAGAACCCGACAGGCAGACACAACAGAGCGTGCATGGAGCAGACCACTGGCCACTGCAATCGATTCTTGGTCAGTCTCCGGGATTGACCAAGGCTCGTCCATTATTCATAACGGGAGACCATCACCACCAGCACCACCACCATCATCATCATTGTGATCATTATTTTTAAGGCTTGAAGAGTTAAAAATACAAGCATAATATTGCCTCAAGAAAGTAGCTTTGTCAGGTGATTACTTGCCCTATCTCCTACTAACATAACCAACGACAGTTCTTTAAATCCCAAGGACTTTTTTTAAAATCCTGAATTTATTGTAATGATAACAATAATTTATTGATATTATACCCAAATTTGTTTTTAAAAACAATAAATTGCAATACTTTGAACTGCCTGATATACTATGCAGAAATAGGCTGGATGGGAAACAAACAGGAAAACGACCAGTTAGAGTGCAGCTGAAAGTTCACGACATTTTCATTTGGCAATTCAAAATCCAGCTTTCCCATCATTACACAAATAGAAAATGATTAGGTGTTAACTTTGATAATCCAATTTTCTAATATTTATTTGATAAGTTCTCAAAACTAATACTGTAGAAACAACTTTCAACTGGTTGGCAGGGTAACAGAGAAAAAGTGGGGAAAAGGACCCTGCTTGTCCTTCTGGGGGCTACTTTTGGAAGAAAAAAACTAAAAAAAAAATCAATAATTGCACCTTTTTTTGTTTTCACTCACAAATACGAAGACTACAGTGAAATAAAGCCTCCAGGTTTAGACCAATTCCCTCATTTGCACATCTGCAATTCTGTGCTGTGGCACATTAGGAAAATTAAAAGGGAAGAGCAATCACCTACATATGGGAATTGAAGAGATGATTTTCTTCCCATGTCTAAGCACAGAAAAGGACGGGCAATTTTTTGTGGCTTCAATGCCACCGAAAAAACAGTGTCATCTAGTTCTCTAAGGAGGCGTCATCTCCACCTTCTGGACCAGACAAAGGATTTTAGGTCAGGGTAGGGGAAAAGCGAAGTTCCCATGTTGTCCGGTCCCCTGTAAGGAGATTTCAGGCTGACACCAATCACTGTTAATCGTCTTGAGCAGGAAAGGAGACTGGAAATTTCATCTCGATAACAAAACCACAACAGTGACAATAAGAGAAAATAAATCAAATGGGGATATCTGATCTGATCAAGGGTAAGCGAGAAAAGCAAACATAGGCAAGAATTAGCCTCCAGTTTCTCCCTTTGCTATCCAAAGGAGTCCACAAAGGGACAGGCAAAATGTCCAATTCCGTCAGGGTAGATGGATGATTTCTATTCAGAGAGCTCCCAATCAAGCCTGCCTTGAAGAAGCAACTGGCAAAGTCCCCTTGCCCCCGAAATAAGTCAAACTGACGTCTGAATCAAAACTTTCTACTCATGGTTTTCTAAACAGCAAAACCGTAAATTGATTATTGGTTACAACAAAGATGGGCTGGGTTTTCACGCAAACTAAAATGCAGCTTCTCCTTGAGGGGAAACTCACTCGTTAAAACACCTGCATAATGAATCTGTCAAATCAGAAACAAACATTGAATACGTAATTTGTCCTACTCTCCTCCTCGGCACCAAGTGGATTTGGAGAATCAGTCAGTCACTTAAATGAGCTGCACATGGAATTTCAGATCCCATGGTTTAAAAATAAATTACAACTGAACAGGGAGCCTGTGTAGCCTTATCCTGATGTCTTCCTTTAAATCCCACTGCACACTATTCCTTGATATTTCGACTTCTGAAGAGAAGCAGAGAGATTTTAGGTTCTTCCACGGTCCATGTCGATAAACCGTAATTGTACCCAGATGCCACCGTGACTTGTGAATGTTAACAAGCAGCTGACACAAGGGCTTCAATTATTTCTTCACTCTTCTCCCACCGCCTCAAAGAAATGGATGTTCCAACCTAGCGCAGACTGCGTCGGGTACTGTGATCATGGACGACACTGAGATGGGGGGGGTGGATCTCTGTCCAATGATCGGGGCCAAACGCTCTTTCAGAGGAAACATAGAAAAACGACAGCCTGGGTCTGGACTTCAGATTCCAAAATGGTAATGAGCTTTCAAAATGTTCAAGTCTGGCGGAATAAGGATTCAGTTCAGTTAATCAAATCAATCTCAGTCCAGATGCTAAATTAAGCATAGGTAAAGAACAGTGAACAATACTGAAGGTCACTGCGGCCTCTCAGTTCAACTACAAATCACTGTCCCCCCACCCCGGCATCTTTTTTTTTTTTTTTTTAATCCCCCATTCCCCAAAGCCAGCATTTTAAGGACCCGGGGCCAGGGCTGGGTACCTTATGGGAAGGGGTCAGTATTAGTTCTACAGGGACATGTCACACGCTCAGTGACACCACTGCATCTTTCCCTTCAGGCGCCCTCTGAGTTCCCCCCAAGCAATAACAATAGGATCAAACTGACATGCTATTTTAGTTAGGAAATCATTGCTCATCTGCCCTAGATGGCCCAGACAACAAAGAGCTCACTGGAGTAGAATAGATGCCTCAGGGAATCGTCACAAATAAATCTTTAACATAATCCTATAATTTGCGAGGGCCCCACCCAATGCTTTCTTTCTGCTCAGACTACAAAATGGAAAACTTTGGGGGTAATTTCCCTTATACACAATCAGATTAGGGAATTAAGGTAACATACTGTATGGAAGCATCCTTAAATAATGGGGGCATCGAGGAGCACTGGCATTTGTAGCCAATCTAATACAACCTCCCTAACCTATAGCGGCAGTTTAACTGGCAATCCAATTCCCCTGAACACCACTGACACCCAAAGACAGACTAAACACCAGGCCGCAAAGTGCCAGACTGAAAGAAAAATACCAGCAGCCCATTAGGACACTGGCTTTTGCAACACAAGGTGGTCGGCTTTTCTGCAATTTGGAGAAAGAACAAAATGAAACACAAAAATGCAGTAAGACTTCCTCAAGGTAGGAAGGAATTTTCCAATTCTGTTCTCTGGTTTGGGGTTTGAATGAGAAGCAAGCACACCCAGCACTTCTCATCAGGTGAAACTGGTCTCAATTTTGTGTCTTTATGGCTTACTCTGATCGTGTCAGCAGCAAAAGCACACGTTTTCGGGGACTTTCCGTTACAGACGGTACAGTTCCAATCTCCGAGAAGCAGGCTCCAGACCATTAGCCACCTCAGTCATTCTGTTACTTTTCTCTTCTAATTAACTGCCTGCATTTTCTTCCCTTTTTTTGCTTCATTACAGCTAACCTGCAGGTTGTTTGGAAAGCAAGTTTCTCTAGTTAAAATTATCAGCAAGGATCTACACTCTCCCAGCCCACTGTACATTTCCTGATACGTCCACCCTCGGTTTTTCATGACGTTCAATTTCTGCCTCTAGGGCTCCCCTTCAAATTAAAAAAAAAGTCTGCTAGAAATTCCTCTCGAAACTCTCCAATTTCTTTAAAACTTTAAGATAAACAACATGAACAGTAGCCCATTTAAATTTAGGAAAAATAACGGCAGCTCTATTCAACACAGATAATGACACCTCTAGTTGATTATTAGCACAAGGTGCCTTTTTGCTGAATAAGATGTGAAAGATAGCGCTTTGAAAATTAAACACTTCTAAGGACTATAGGAACATCGAATTCAGAAACTTTTCTCATTGGCATAAATTTCACATTGCTACCTAATCATTTAGCTAGATTCAACGTTGCCTAGTAGATAGAGCCCAGACTTGGGAGGCGGAAGGACCTGGGTTCTACTCCCGGCTCCGCCACTTGTCTGCTGGGTGTCCTTGGGCACGTCACTTAACTTCTCTGTGCCTCAGTTCCCTCATCTGTTGAATGAGGATGAAGACCGCAAGCCCTGTGTGGGACAGGGACAGTATCCAACCTGATTATCTTGTATCTACCCCAGCACTCAGAATGGTGCCTGGCATAAACGCTTAAAAAATACCATTATTATCCTTATATTGTTCTGGCTACAGTTTTAGATTTGGAAAGACAATAATACACTTTACATCATTATCTGTGGGAAGCTAAATTTTGGTGAGGGCTTTAACTATATTTTCACGGAACCTCTAGACTGTACGCTCCTTGTGGGCAGAGAACATGTCTACCAACGCTGCTTGTTGTATTCTCCCAAGCGTTTAGTACAGTGCTCTGCCCGCAGTAAGCACTCACTAAATATCACTGTTTGATAAAACATGCCCAACTTCTCAAGCCCAAATCACTGATTATTGGCCAAGCATCCACTTTTTCCTAAGCTTCTCTTTGGGGCTTCGTATGTCTGTACTCTTACAAAAGAAGCATTAACAATGAACTTTGAAGCCAGGCAAGAATGTCCTTATTTTGATCATGTCACTCTGAAAGCTGCTTTAAAAAAAATGGCAGCATAAACGTTTTCCAATACAATGCCAACTCTCTAAATCGTTCAGTTGCAAAGCACCTGCAATTCATTTCCTTTACAGAAAAATTGGGGAGGAAGAAGAGAGGGGGGTCAATCATTAATACTTCACCTCATAAAAGCACTAGATCCTCCAAACATCTTGGTTGTTACTAGGCAAACTTAATTCCCTCCCTTCCTCCAATGTTGCACAACTGAAGGGAAAGTTGTATAGGATACAAACCTTCACCTTTACACTAGTAAAATTCCCATTCTTAAGTTTTTATGACTCCTTTTGTCAATCTCTCTCCCAACTCCTTACTGCATCTGGAGTTCAAGTAGGTTCTTTATCTGACACCTATTCCCGGACCGTGAACGTCAATCAAAAATGGTGACAAAAATGGTTTGCTAAGGGCAATATGGGAAAGGGGTAAAGGTAGAAGATTTGAGGCCCTGTAATATAACCCTGGATCTTTCTTCCTTCATATATGGAGTTCTAACTCTCCATGTTCCAGAATGTCTGGTCTACCTTCATCAAGTCATTCAAATCATCTCATCTTCTCAGCTAAAGACTAAGAGGGAGGCAAAACTGACTCCATTTACGTGGACGAACTTTGGGCCCTGGTTAAAGTTGCCGGTGACAATCCCGAGGCCCTTTCAAAAAGCTTGCTTCGACTTGCTCCGTACCTCCACAGTGGTAAGCCCGTGAGCTCCAGAGCCTGGTGGGGTAACCGCTGGCCTGCAATTATAAATCACCGGTGCAAGGCGGGTTCTTGTATCGCTGGGGGGGGTCAATCCATAAGAACCCCGACCGAGGAGAGTGGCTCGTTTTTCGGCCAATCTCTGGAGAAACTGACTGACGGAGGTTTTTAGTTGGCCGCAAGGCTTGCTGGTCGGTTGGCATTTGTCTGGGAATCGAACATTAAACGAGAGCTACGGAGGTACCCGCCCAGCAAAGTAACAGTGAAGGTCTTCGTGGGCTAGCCGTGAAAAACGACGAACACGATGACGCTCTGAAGGCCCGGCACGCTTAACTCGCCACGGCCTGCCCCGCGAGTCTCTCCACGCAACAAACCCGAAACGCTTAACGATAAAATACAGCTGGCAGCTGTTAATGAAACCTTAATTGAACTGTCAAATCAACATCTTCACCAGCAAGCAAATAGGGAATTCAGGACCTTTACAAAACAGTCCAATACTGATAAGTTATTCCACTAGTTAAATTCAGCAAGATAAATCAAGGTTAGTAGACTAAATTATTCAGTGATAAATCTGAATGGTAAAGCGCAAGCACGACTTCTAAAAATCTCCCTCCTTTTCTAAATGAAGGAATGATACACTAGCCTTCAAAAATACACGTTCGCATTTCGGAGCCATCAATTAGAGCCTTTGGGTATGTGCTAGGGGAGAGCCAAGGAACAGAAATGGCTTTCTAGTCCTACGCCTCGTTAGAAACACAGTACTCGTTCACAAAATTCACACCGTCCTCACCTTTAAAATCTCTCACAGAGTGAAATTCTGCATAGTCTGCCGATGGCTTCAGTGAAGCCCAAACTGATCCAAACCTATCTAGACATCAGCTCATCGATAAGATTCAATCCACCTGCACCCTAAGATAAAACGTGTGGAACTTTTCACAGCCTTACACCTCAGAGTCAGGGTTGCTTTGCCTGACAGTTGATAACTGAGCAAAGATCACAGGACTCGGCAGAAAAGAAAGAGAAATAGGCTGGCACGGATCTTTTAAAGAGAATTTCGGGCCATTTTCTTTCCTACTGTGGGGGGTTTGCATATGACAGTCGACAATGCGCAATTTCAACTAAAGGAGGTTTGTTTGGTGTTAGTGAAACATTTAAGGGGGAGTCCAATCGCGCAGCCTAAATCAAATTGGCAGCAAGACCTCCTGTCTCCATGCCGACCGAAATATTTTCCTCCTCTCCCCCTCGGAGGTCATCTCTGCCTTATCAATGTTGCCCAGGTAAAAGACGATAGCTCTATTTCCAGTAATGATGCAAACCATCGCTCGTCTGATACCCTGGCTCTTCATACAATGACAGAAAACAAGACAGGCAACACAACCAGGAAAATCCAGACACGGTAGAACAGTCTGTACATCAGGTGACAGGGTTTTAAAGATGCTGGGATCAGACACTGCTCAGCAGCCTAAATTAAGTTTGAATGAAATCACACTGCCCACAAACAAAGCAAAAAAGCATACTTATAATCAGGCCCCAATTTAGTACTGGAACGAAGTCCTCTGCAGGATTATTCAGCGCATATCTGGGTGTGTGGTTTTCCCAGTCGTCTTTCAGGGGGTGCCGCAAAAGTCCACATTATTAGAAATTTACTTGGGGGGTAGTATCGAAAACTCATCAATCCACAGCCGCACACAGGAACGCCTACTCCTTTAAATAATCTCTCCCAGCACGCTCCACTTGTTTTGTTTGAAACACTGCCTTTCATTGTTAAATTCTGACACCCTATCTCAGACTGTTTACTAATCTTCCTAAGAAGCCCGAACGAGCCGAAAAGCTGCTTCTCAACGGCCTTCGCTCTCGTTACATCTTCTGGGGGCATAACAAGGAGGGCAATTTGGACCGGTTCAAAAACAGGGCTTTACTCGGCGGAATCTAGAGGACGGCAACTTCGGTGACCCTGGAATGACATGAAAAAATGTTACGGCGAATACGGGTCACGTACGCTCCCATTCTAACAACTTCATCTGGAGAGACGGGAGACGAGCGTGAGCATTTGATACTTAATGACCGAAAGAAGCCGAATGCAATAGATGATACGTTTCTCAAAGGGGGACTAAACTACTGCAGCAGATTTATTAAAGTGAACCGCTTATGGATGCTTGTGAAAGTGCGTCCAGCTTTCTTTCTTTTGGGCTAAAGGTAGCCTCTGAAACTGGCCCAGGCGGTGGTGGCTACACAACTCCCATCGCCAGAAAAGGGTCAACCCAAGGAAATGAGGGGGATGAGCAAGAGTGGAGGAAGATGGTTAGGCAAAAGGCAGAACCACCAAAAGAACCGGAGAGAGGAAGGGGCCCGAGATCCATTTTCCCAAGCCGGGAGCCGGTGGGGAAGCCGCAGTGACTGAGCAACGGATCCTCTACTTGGATCTCACCGGGCAGAGACCGGGTCTTCCGGGGATCTGAAGGAGGTCGTACCCGATGGGCTGTTCGATCTCCCACCCATTTGGGTTGGGTTGTTAGTCTGGACTCGAACCATTGATCACGAACGTCTGTAGGGGTGACCAGAGTGCGCGCTGAACTCGACTTTCCAAATGGGACGCGGTTGGTCCCGGGGCCTGGGGTTGACGCTCTGGCAGCGACACATCAAATCCATCCAACCGAGGTTGACTCGCTCAGAGGATGCACGCGCTTACACGGGGCCTCAAGACCGTACGCTGGCCGCGGGCAGGACTCCGTCACCCCGTACTCTCCCAGGCCCTCGGCACCGCGCGCCCGGCGAGCGCTCGACGGGTGCGACCGTCGGGGTGAGTTTCGCAGGCCGCCCCGGAGGGCCCTGGCCCGCCGCGTCGCCGGGAACGCCGCCGCCCGCAGCGCGACGTCCCGCGCTCCCCTCGTGCGACTCACCAGACGACGCCAAAGGCTCCGTATCCGATGGGTCTGTCCGGTTCGATGTCCAGTTGCTGTTGCGGATGATGCGAGTGTTGATGATGGTGCGTTTTAACTGCAGCGGCGGCTGCAGCCTGTACCTGAGCTGGGGCGGCCGCAGCCGGTCCGGGGGCCTGACCCGGCGCCGGGGATGGGAAATACGGCTGCTGCTGTCCGGGGTTCAACATCGCCGCCGCCGCCGCCGCCGCGGCCGCCGCCGCCGCCGAGGACGCGTGCTGCTGCACGGGGTGGACGGCGGCGGCCGACCCCGGGTGGAGGTGGTGCTGGGGGTGGTGGTGGTGGTGGAGGTGGGGAGGGGGCAGGTGAGGGAGGTGGTGGTGATGGTGGTGGTGGTGGCCCGCCGCGGCCGCGGACGCGCCGCCGTTGTAAGCCGCCATCATCTTTGCGTTGGCCGTGGCGCCGCAGAGAGACATCCGAGGACGCGGACCGAACCGGGGAGCGAACGCCCTGCGATCGGAAGACTAACCGGGGCCGGGCCGTCAGCCGGCCATGTGGAAGGGGAAGGCGGCCGCCCCGCCTTCGAAAGGAAAACCCCGAAGACCGACGGCTCGACCGGCTTCACGTCTTCATCGATCCACCCCCGGAGGATCTTACGGGATGTCGGTGTCTTCTTGGCGTGCGAGGGCGTGGGGGGGGGGGTGTCGGAGGGGAAGGGGAGGGGGGGAAAGAAGAGGATCCCTTTCCCCCCAGGATTTCTGCCACGACTGGGTGCTAAAACTCCATCTTTAATTTGGTTTTTGGGGGGTCTTTTTTGGGGGGGGGGCTACCAGCTGTGACTGCAGGGATAAAGGCCGGCCGTCCCTCCCCTGACCCCCCCCGCGCAAAAAGGATGAGGTGCCACTCGCCCCCCCCGGGCCTCCTCGAAGGGGGTTGACCTCTCTACCCCTTCCATTCCCACATCCTTTTCTGACCACCCCCCCCCCCGACGCCTCCTGGAGAAAATCCGCGCCCCCTCCCTGAGAGGGGAAAAAAAATCAGGGAAAAAAAGGGGGTCCTTCTCCCCCCCCCCCCCCCCCCCCCGGGTCACGACCTCTGGGCGCCTTCTACATCTCCCCTTCGGGTGGAGTCGGGTTAGACTCGACCGAGGGGGGGGGGGGCCCTAAACTTTTGCTGGGGGGGGGGGGGGGGAGGCGCCGGGCCCGAGGATGGAGGCGGGGCAGGGCGGCCCCGGGGCGCGAGGATGGAGCTGCGGAGGCGCCGCCGCCTTCTGCCCCCGCCGCCGGCCGGTCGGGGCGGGCGACGACGGGTCCCGCGATGGCTGCCGCCCGCTTCTGGAGCGCCCCGCCGCCTTCTCCTCCTCAGTCTCCTCAGCCGCCGCCGGCCTCCCCTCCCCTCCCCTCCCCTCCCGGCCGGATAGAGCGGACACGCGCAACCATCCGCCCCGGCCCCGCCCCCGCCCCGACCAATCCCCGCCCGCCCCCTCCGGCCCCCGTCCAATCCGCGCCCGGCGCCCGCTGACGGGCGGCCGGCTCCTCCAATCGCGCCGCCGGGGGCGGGGGGGTCCCCCGGGGAGTCCCGCCCGCCGGCCGAGAGGGGCAGGGAGGGCGACCAATGAGGAGCCCCGGCTGGAGGTGACAGACAGAGAGGGAGGCGAATGGAGACGCAGAAACCTCCGTGACGTCACCCCCTTTCTCCCGCCCCCTTTTTTTTTTTTTTTTTGGCAGGAGGAGGAAGCTGCGTTACAGCCCAACTCCGAGACCTGGAGGAGCAGGAGGAACCAATCCCCCAAAGGGGCGCGTCACCGGGAACACCCAATCAGGGGAAGCGGCCGGGGGGCGGGGGCGGGGCCAAGCCCTGATTGACACCCGAGTGGCCCAATGGGAGCCCGGCCCCCGGCGCCGCCCCTCTCCCATTGGGTGGGGCTGGAGGGACCTCGCTGTCACTTGGATGACAGGCTCCGCCGGGAGGGGCCAAGATGGGGGCATTTAATAATAATCATGGTATTTGTTAATAATAATGATAATGCTGGTGTTGGTTAAGCGCTTCCTCTGTGCAGAGCACTGTGCTAAGCGCTGGGGGAGATCCAGGGTCATCAGGTGGTCCCACGTGGGCCTCTCAGGCTTCATCCCCATTTTCCAGATGAGGTCACTGAGGCCCAGAGACGTGAATAATAATAATGTCGGTATTTGTTAAGCGCTTCCTCTGTGCGGAGCACTGTGCTAAGCGCTGGGGGAGATCCAGGGTCATCAGGTGGTCCCACGTGAGGCTCCCAGTCCTCATCCCCATTTTCCAGATGAGGGAACTGAGGTCCAGAGAAGTGAAGTGACTGGCCCACAGTCACACAGCTCAGGGGCGGGATTGGAACCCGTGACCTCTGACTCCCAAGCCCGGGCTCTTGCCACTGAGCCACGCTGCTTCTCTATAATAATGGCATTTGGTAAGCGCTTACAATGTGCAAAGCACTGCTCTAAGCGCAGGGTTATCGGGTGGTCCCACGTGGGGCTCCCAGTCTTCATCCCCATTTGACAGATGAGGTCACTGAGGCCCCGAGAAGTGAAATGACTGGCCCAAAGTCACACGGCAGACAAGCAGCGGAGCGGGGATTAGAACCCACCACCTCTGACTCCTATGCCCGGGCTCTTCCCACTGAGCCACGCTGCTTCTCTATAATAATAATGGCATTTGTTAAGCGCTTACAATGTGCAAAGCACTGCTCTAAGCGCTGGGGGAGATGCAGGGTTATCAGGTGGTCCCACGTGGGGCTCCCAGTCTTCATCCCCATTTGACAGATGAGGTCACTGAGGCCCCGAGAAGTGAAATGACTGGCCCAAGGTCACACGGCAGACAAGCGGCGGAGCCGGGATTAGAACCCACCACCTCTGACCCCCAAGCCCGGGCTCTTGCCACTGAGCCACGCTGCTTCTCTAGTAGCAATCAAGAAATAACATAATAATAAATTATTCTTATCAAACACAAACTCCTTACTGTGGCCGACAAACCTCTCCATCAGCTAACCTTTCACTACTACACCCCTGCTGAAGGAACCAGAGATTTGGCATTTGAGACTATAAGCTTGCTGTGGACAGGGAACATTAATTCTGTCGTATTGTACTCTCCCAAGCGTTCAGTACAGTGCTCTGCACGTGGTAAATGCTCAATAAATACCACTGATTTAGGGAGGAAAGGGGTGAGGTTGGCAGGGGGTGGGGAGCGGTGGAAGAGAGAATGGGAAAGGAAAGGGAGTTGGAGGATGAAGGAAAGGGAAAAGGGAAAGGAGGGAGAGGGAGGAAAAGAGATGAAAGGGAGGGAGAAAAAAAGAATGGAGACTTGGGAAAAGATAACCGGGGGGAAAGGAGAGAAGGAGCAAAGTGCGTAGATGAGGATGGGAATCGTTTCTTTTGCAGACAGAGTATATATTTCTAGCCTTGTCAGAAACTCCTATTCTTGGGCCAGAAGAGACAGTTGAGCTGCTGTAGAAATAGTGGCTGCAGAGGTGGGAGAGGCTGTTCCTGCCACGGAAGGAAGAGCATCCTTCCTCCTCTTCTTTTTCAGTGGGGGGAGAGTGCTCGCGAGGGATGCGGACGCTGTCAACCCAGCTGGAGCGCTCTGTTCTGCCATCCCCGCCTAAGGTCGGACTTAATAATAATTATGGTATTTGTTAAGCGCTTAACTACGTGCCAGGCACTGTAGTAAGCGCTGGGGTGGATACAAGCTGATTGGGTTGGACACAGTCCCTGTCCCACCTGGGGCTCACAGTCTCAATCCCCATTTTTCAGATGAGGTCACTGAGGCCCAGAGAAGTTAAGTGACTCGCCCAAAGTCACCCAGCTGACAAGTGGCGGGGCCGGGATGAGAACCCATGACCTCTGACTCCCAAGACCGGGCTCTTTCCACTGAGCCATGTTGCTTCTCGCTAAGGGGTTCTTCTAATGGGTTCCCCCTTCACGATTCCCGAGTGGCAGCCCGGAGAAGCAGCACTGCCTCGTGGACAGAACACAGGCCTGGGAGTCAGAAGGATCTGGGTTCTAATCCCCGCTCCTCCACCTGCCTGCTGGGTGACCCTGGGCAAGCCACTTAACTTCTCTGTGCCTCTGTTACCTCTTCGGTAAAATGGGGATTCAGACCGTGAATCCCCAGTGTGGGACCTGAAAGGTTTCCAACCTGATCAGCTTCTTTCTGCCCCAACGCTTTATTCATTCATTCAATAGTATTTATTGAGCACTTACTATGTGCAGAGCACTGTACTAAGCGCTTGGAATGGACAAGTCGGCAACAGATAGAGACAGTCCCTGCCGTTTGACGGGCTTACAGTCTAATCGGGGGAGACAGACAAGAACAAGGGCAATAAATAGAGTCAAGGGGAAGAACATCTCGTAAAAACAATGGCAACTAAATGGAATCAAGGTGATGTACATTTCATTAACAAAATAAATAGGGTAATGAAATAAATAGGGTAATGAAATAAATAGGGTAATGAAAGGTAACAGAGGCCCAGAGAAATGAAGTGACTTGTCCAAGGTCACACAGCAGACACAGCTTTAGTACAGTGCCTGGCACAGAGTAGGCGTTTACCCGAAACCATAAATAAAAAAGTCCAGAAGTGTGACCGTCCCCCTCGAGGCAGGACTTCTGGCCACTTTAACTCCAGCCATGTTTGTCTCTCTGCAGACCCTAGCTCTTGGGCCGTCTTCTTCCTCCAAAACTCTGCCTGCCTCGATTCTGCTGCTCTGTATCACGCCACTTCATCATCAACTGTATCTACTGGGCGCTTACTGTGGGCAGAGCACTGTAATACACATTTGGGGGAGTGCGATGCGACCGAGTTGGTAGACACGTTCCCTGCCCACTGTGAGTTTCCCCCTCCTTTCTTTACATCACTCCTTGAGACAGATTTCTTTCAGGAGGGTTTCCCATTTTCCTACAGCTCACTCTTGAAATAGTCATAGACGGTGCCCTCGGATTTCCAACTTTTTTGCTCCTGAAAACTAAGTCTTTAGTAGAAATATTGTAAGTTGGAACCAAGTTTCTCATAGGAACCACGTTTAAAATTGGGAAATCGGTTCCTGAGCCAAGCTTGGATACCTTATTTTTATGAAAATTACTCAGAATGGTGGACTCGGTCAATTATGGATGATGAACTCAGCTGCATTAATGTATTGAGTCAGAAAGGTTCTACGTTAGCATAGCTGACTTTAATTTCATTAGAAGTAAAATGGACATGTCAACCCTCCCTGCTGACTCTTTTGGGAAGGAAGCAGTGTGGTAGAGTGGATAGAGTATGGACCTGGGAGTCAGAAGGACCTGGCTTCTAATCCCAGCCACTTGTTTGACGTGTGAACTTGGACAGGTCACCTAACTTCTCCGTGCCTCTGTTACCTCACCTGTGAAATGGAGATTAAGACTCTAAGCCCCACGTGGGACATGGTCTGTGTCCAACCTGATTAGCTTGGATCTACCTCAGCACGTAGTACAGCGCTTGGCACAGAGTAAATACTTAGCAAATACCATTAAAAACTGCAAACAAATGGGAAATCTCTCCATCCTCTTCCCAGTTCTCAGGACCTTTCCCGGTTGGCCCCTCATGCCTTCTATAAATTTCCCTCATTTCATCCCCCCATTGAAACTATAAAAATTGTGTCCCCATTTCCCTGGGCAGGGGGGAGGGGGAAGGTGCCTTATCTCTCCTACCCCCCACCTAGTGCCCTAAAGGAGGATAGTATTGTAAAGTCAAAATCACTATGTCGTACAGCTGACACAGTGTACATTAAGAAATGTCGTACGGGCTATTTGTGTTAACTAGTGATGCCTCAAATCAAAGATGCCCTGTAGGTTGATTATATGTTTGTCTTTCTTGCCGCGCCTGAAAGCAGCTTGAGGGCGGGGGCTCTGTCCCTTCTTCACTTGTGCTCGCGGCACCTGGAACAGCACCCTGGGAGTGCTCAGTACATGCTTCTTGCTTAGGAGGATGATCTAGACTTCAAGCTCGCTCTGGGCAGGGAGCATGCCCACTAATTCTGTTGAATGTTACTCTCCCAGGCGCTCAGTATGGTATTCTGCACATAGTAAGCATCCAATAGGTACCACTGATTGATTGATTGATTGATGACCACTAAGGAATTGCCTTCGTCTCCAAAGAAATTTATAATACTGTTCCGTTTTCTTTCGACTTTTATCGGCATGGGAACCAAACACAGTGGCCAAACTCCATTCCCATCCATAAGTCAAGTCAAGAGGGCATCTCTCAGCTCCTTCTCTTCGGCGTGATTTTCAGACTGAAAGCTACAAACGATGAACTATGAGCTGAACATGAGTCAGCAATACGGCACTGCTCTTTTGAAAACCAAGAATCAGTCTGGGATGCGTTAACAAGAACACGGGATTCTCCCTCTACCCTCCACATCGGGGCCAGACTCTTCTCAGAGAACAGTGGAGAGAGGTGAGACTTTGGAGGAGATCCAGAACGAGCTCTGAAAATGATTAAAGGCCTGGAAGGGGGTTTCTGGGTGGAAAAGATGAAGGACTTGGGATGTTTGGCCTGATGGAGACTTAAGCCTTCAAGAGCAAATGAAGATTACTAAATAGGAGAGGGCAACCATATCTCAGCTGAAGCTAGAACATGGAAAAATCAGCACATTATAGTCAGAGCGATTTAAGTTAGAGCTAGAGAAGACTTGCCGCAGGTTATCGACGAGGGTAGAATTTGATGAGAAGCAGCATGGCCTAGCGCAAAGAACACGGGCCTGGGGGTCAGAGGATGTGAGTTAGCTCCGCCGTGAACCTGCTGCGTGACCTTGGGCCAGTGACTGAACTTTTCTGTGCCTCAGTTTCCTCATCGGCAAAAGGGGGATTCAATACCTGTTCTTCCTCCTACTTAGACTGTGAGCCCCAAGTGGGATCTGATCATCTTGTATCTACTCCAGTGCTTAATACAGTGTTTGACACATAGTAAGCACTCAACCACGTACCATTACTGTTATTATTATTATTACTATGAACAATAATGACAACAATAATAATTCCCTTCTGGGTCGATCAGTAAGATCATGAGGGGGAAACTTTGGACAACCAGTGACTTGCAGACCATCCCAACTCCAGTGCTGATCTCTCTATCTACAGGGGGTCCACCATTCCCAGACTGGTCCTCCAATAATAACAACCGTGGTATTTGTTAAGCGCTTACTCTGTGCCAAGCACTGTTCTAAGAACTGGGGTAGATACAAGGTAATCAGGTCCTATAAGGGGCTCACAGTCTTAGTCCCCATTTTACAGATGAGGTAACTGGGGCACACGGAAGTGAAGTGACTTGCCCAAGGTCACACAGCAGACACGTGGCAGAGCCGGGATTCGAACCCAGGTCCGCCGACCCCCAGACCCGGGCATTTTCCACTCCCAGGCCCGGTTCCTTTCCGCTAGACACTGCCGCTTCTTAGGGAACCCTCAGAACTTGTCGCCGACCCCATCCATTCTGCATAAGCGGGGCTCTAAATGGAGACGGGAAACAAAGTTACAGTGCAAGGAAAGAGCCTGTTTGCTAGCCAACCTCTGCGCCAAGACAGGGATCTCCTGCCCATTCCAATGAGCAGGGCTGCAAACGAGCAGGTCTTCCAAAAGGAAGAAGAGAAAATGGGAAGAAAAAACTCTGTGCAAGTGGTTTGTTTACTCTCCAAGTTTCTGACTTCTTGCTTGGCCTCCCTGCCAAGGCACAGGATAAACCCCCCCAAAGAGACAGGTTGGCCAAAAGCAAGGAGTTCTCTCTCGCCATGCCAACGCTTGGCCTGAATTCAGCGTGGCCTGAATTTGGGAACCGAAAGAACCTACTTCCCGCACCACCATACGTGAGGCGGACGAGAGAAAGGGGAGTCAAGATCGCGCCAAGCTGGAAGTATTCAGTCTGGGCCAGAAGGGGCTAAGAACTCACTCCTGGGGGGCTTGCCCCAAAGGCAACCTCAGGAGCCACAGAACCACTTCCTTCCTGACTTGGCCTCTGCCACTGCACCAAGTAGGAAGCGGGCTGTATTCATTCATTCATTGTCGTATTTATTGAGCACTTACAGTGTGCAGATCACTGCCCAAGCCCTTGGGAGAGTACAAGAGAACAATAAACAGGCACATTCCCCGCCCACAATGAGTTTATCAAGCCTACTGGGGGCCTGTCTCAAGGAGCTCATCCTCTGTGATTGCTTCAGCTCCTACCTCTTAGCAGGTGACTCCCAAATCGACCTCTCTAGCTGGGGCCACCTCGCTTTGCAAACTCACATTTCCTTCTCCTAATAATAATAATTGTGGCATTTGTTAAGTGCTTATTATGTGCCAGGCACTGTATTAAGTGCTGAGGTAGATACAAGGTAAACAAATGAGCTCACATGGGCTCACAGCCTCAATCCCCATTTTACAGATGAGGTAACTGAGGCACAGAGAAATTAAGTAATTTGCCCCAGGTCAGACAGAAGACAAGTGGAGGAGCCGGGATTAGAACTCAGGGGCTTCTCACTCCTGCCTCCAGGATGCCTCTTTGTGGATTCCCACCACACCCTTTAAACTCAAAAAAGCCCAAACTGAACTCTTCATCTCCTCTCCCTCAAATCCACATCTCCCCGTAACTTTCCCCTCCCAGATGAAAACACCACCATCCTCTCTGTCCCGGAAGCCCTCCACCTTCGACCCCTGGGTCACGTCCTCCCGCGGTCCTGGAACGCCCTCCCTCCTCACCTCCGCCAAACTGATTCTCTTTCCCTCTTCAAAACCTTACTTAAAAATCACCTCCTCCAAGAGGCCTTCCCAGACTGAGCTCCTCTTCCCCCTCTACTCCCTCTGCCATCCCCCCTTCACCTCTCCGCAGCTAAAGCCTCATTTTCCCCTTTTCCCTCTGCTCCTCCACCTCTCCCTTCCCATCCCCACAGCACTGTACCCGTCCGCTCAACTGTATATATTTTCGTTACCCTATTTATTTTGTTAATGAATTGTACATCGCCTTGATTCTATTTAGTTGCCATTGTTTTTACGAGATGTTCTTCCCCTTGACGCTGTTTAGTGCCATTGTTCTTGTCTATCCGTCTCCCCCGATTAGACTGTAAGCCCGTCAAACGGCAGGGACTGTCTCTATCTGTTGCCGACTTGTTCATCCCAAGCGCTTAGTACAGTGCTCTGCACATAGTAAGCGCTCAATAAATACTATTGAATGAATGAATGAACACCTTGGTGTCATCTTTTCTTTTTTTTTAATGGTATTTGTTAAGTGCTTCCTGTGTGCCAGGCGCCGTACTAAGCATTGGAGGAGATACAGGAAAATCGGGTTTCAACCATCCCAACGTAAGTGAGTAGAGTCCACCCATGCCCTCTTTGAATACGCCCACAGGAAATGATAGCTGATGGGAAAAGGATCTGGTTCCTTTTTCTGATACAGGATTTGCCCTAAGTCGCTGCTTTTGACACAAGGACACTTCTTTTGGGTGGTCTGCTCAGCCCTGAGGCTATTGCTATCTGTGGTGCGCAAAGCTACTGTTACTAACCTGACACTTACTCTGGGTTCCTCCCTCTTGTTATCTCAAGGAAACTAGTACACAGGGGGGAGTCTTCGCCCTGTTCCTCAGGATCAAAATTTCTTTAATGCAAAGCGCAGAGAAATTCTGAGGAAAAACAAAATCTCCTAGGAGGAAATCTTTCGTATCTAACAGCCGATCCCGCCTCCCCACCTTCAAAGCTTTATTGAAAGCACATCTCCAAGAGGCCTTCCCGACTAAGCCCTCATTTAATAATAACACTAATGTTGGTATTTGTTAAGCGTTTACTATGTGCAGAGCACTGTTTTAAGCGCTGGGGTAGATACAGGGTAATCGGGTTGTCCCATGTGAGGCTCCCAGTTAATCCCCATTTACAGATGAGGTAACTGAGGCCCAGAGAAGTGAAGTGACCTGCCCACAGTCACACCGCTGACAAGTGGCAGAGCCGGGATTCGAACCCATGACCTCTGACTCCCATGTCCGGGCTTTTTCCACTGAGCCACTATGCTTCTCATTTCCTCTTCTCCCACTCCCTTCTCTGTCACCTTTGCACTTGAATTTGAACGCTTATTATCATCATTTAAAAGTTCCTCCCTTTTTGACTACTCAGGTCAAAATTTCTCTGTTGCCCTCCCATGAGAGTGAGAGGTACTAGTGGGAAGGTAACTTCTCATTTCTACATTCTAACAACAATAATACTTATTATGGCATTTGTTGAGCGCCTACTATGTGCCAGGCACTGTACTGAGCGCTGGGGTGGATACAAGCAGATCGAGTTGGACACAGTCCCCGTCCCATTCTATACTTTCATTAGCATCCTGTACCGTGCACCGCACCAAGAGGTGCTCAATAAATGCTACAATTACTTTTTATCCTCCTCCTCCTCCTCCTCCTCCTACTTCTTCTCTAATGCTAACCTGCTCACTGTACCTCGATCTCATCTCTCTTGCCGCCGACCTCTCGCCCTCATCCTGCCTCTGGCTTGGAACACCCTCCCTCTTCATATCTGACAATGACTCTCCCCTCTTTCAAAACCTTACTGAAGGCACACCTCCTCCGAGAGGCCTTCCCTGACCAAATCCTCCTTTCCTCTTCTCCCACTCCCTTCTTCGTCACTCTGACTTTCTCCCTTTATGCATCTCGCCTCCCAGCCCCGCAGCACTTATGTAGGGATCTGTAATTTTATTATTGTCGATAATAATAATAGTATTTGTTGTGAGCTCATCATTGGGCAGGGATTGTCTCTATCTGTTGCCGAATTGTACATTCCAAACGCTTAGTACAGGGCTCTGCGCAGAGTAACCACTCAATAAATACTATCGAATAAGTACTGTGCTAAGCGCTGGGATAAATACAAGATAATCGGGTTCTACTTGGGGCTAAGTAGGAGGGAGAACAGGTATCGAATCCCCGGACTACAGATGAGGGAACTGAGGCCCAGAGAAGTGAAGTGACTTGCCCAAAGCTCATCTCTAGACTGTGAGCTCGTTGTGGGCAGAAATGTGTCTTTCCGTTGTTATATTGTACTCTCCCACGTACTAAGAACAGTGCTCTGCACACAGTAAGCGCTCAATAGATTCGACTGAATGAGTAGGTAAGTGGTGGAGCCGGGATTAGAACCCAGGTCCTCCTACTCCCAGGCCCGTGCTCTTGCTGCTAGGCCAAGCTGCTTCCGAGACTGTTCCGAGGCCCCCTCGTTCCCCCTTCCTTGCCGAGGGACCTTGGGCCAGCCAGGGCCGGTGTCTTTTCTCATAGAATGTGGCTAATAGTATTTACCGTAGCCACCCGGACCTCTTAGCGAGGTAATGAGGCATAATGATCGGCTGCCTGTAATGAGTTTGGAAAGCTTGGGATGAAAGGTGTACTCTCTAAATGCAGCGCATTACCAGACAATGACTCCTAGCCGAGGAAGATGGCACTGCTAAATATAGAGCGAGGGGAGAGATCTAGGGCGGTGCAGTGGCAGACACATTTCAGTTTCCCTCTAGCTCGGGTTGTCCATCTTGGATCCTCTCCTGAGGGTCATTGCCTGGTTTTTTTAATGGTATTTGTTAAGTACGGGGCCCCTAAGTCATATCTTTGTTTTAGGATCCCTTCTTATTATGGTACGTGCTCCTTTATTTCTTCTTTTCCTTTTTTGTGGTATCTGTTAAGTGTTTATTATGTGCCAGGCACTGTACTAAGCGCTGGGGTAGATAAAAGCTAAGGAGGCCGGACCTGGTCCATGTCCCAAATGGGGCGTCGATATTAATCCCCATTTTATAGATGAGAGAAGCGAGACATGGAGAAGTCACGTGCCTCGCCCAAAGTCGCACGGCCGACGAGGCGAAGAGCTGGGATTAGAATCCGGTCCTTCTGAGTCCCAAACCTGTGCTCTTCCCACTAGACCATGCTGCTTCTCACCTCCTAAATGTTACTGCTGCTAAATCAATTAGGAAACTAAGACATCGGGGTTAGAACTCAGGGCTCTTGCATCAGACGGGCTTCAGTTGGGGCTTCTAAACCGTACTGCCTCTCCAGGTAGACTGTGAGGGCTGGCTGGGATGGACGGACACCGTACCGGGCATCCTCACCCCACGAACCTCTTAAAAGCCAAACCAAATGGGTCACCGGATCCCAGAGCAGTCCGTTGCTGAGGTGGAGTAATAAAAATAATGGTATTGGTTAAGCGTGTACTTTGTGCCGAGCACCGTATCAAGCACTGAGGTAGATACAAGAGTCAGACACGGTTCTTATCCCACATGGGGTTCACAGCCTAAGTAGGAGGATGGACAGGCACTGAATCCCCATTTTACAGATGAGGCTTTGAGGAAACTAAATGACTTGCCCAAGGTCACACAGCAGGCACGTGCCAGAGCCGGGATTAGAACCCAGCTCTGGCTCCCAGGCTCATGGTCTTTCCATTAAACTAAGCTTCTTCTAGGGAAGGAAAAAATGGAGAATATAATTCACGACAGTACAAATTCAATAACCCACAATGCACCGGCCCCAAAGGCTAAGCCTGGATATTGCAAATATCTGATTGCTTTCCTATTTTTATTGAAATGTAATTATATTTATTGTACCTTCCCCAAATAAGAGATAACGTGCCAAATGAAAGAACTGGAAATCACTCCAGACGATATTAGCGCCTTGTGCCATTACAGAATCTCTACCCGCCCCCCCCATCTGACCCCGAATGGAGACGGCCCCACCCAACCTCGGCCACGGCCCCGCAGGTGTTGACGGAACATCATTCTGGAGAAGTAGCGTTTTGGCAAAGCAGCGTGGCCTAGCCGAAAGGCCTGGGAGTCGGAGGATGTGGGTTCTAATCTCGACTCTGCCATGTATCTGCCGCGTAACCCTGGGCAAGTCGCTTCTCTTCTCCGTGCCTCAGTTCCCTCGGCTGGGACTGTTCTCCCTCCTACTTAGACTGCCAACCCCATGTGGAATCTGATTATCTTGAATCTAGCCCAGTGCTTCGTACAGTGCTCGGCAGTAAGTGTATAACAAATATCACAGTTACTATTTTTATCATTACTATTTTGGAAAGGTACGGTGGATCAGAGTAGGCAGCCAAGATTGGAGTGAGAAAGAGATGAGGAGTGGAAACTGTCTCTGGAATAATTAACTTTTATTGCGGTTGTCTTGGATTTCCTTATTTTAGCTTGTTTCTAATGTGTTTTCCTTTTCCTTGCCTCTTTGTCTGTGCTTTCTGTCTATAGACTGTGAGCCCCCGTTGGGCCAGGTACTGGGTTCGAATCAAAGCCCAGTGGTTCCTTCCTACCTCAGTTTAGGTAAGGGGCTTCGTCAGAGGCATGGCAGCTGGTAGAGCAGTGGGAACGGAGGGGTTCTGACGCCCCGGTACCCCCAGGCAGGCTGGCTCAGGGCCGGTTTGTAATCTAGCGTCGGTTGGACTGTGTCCAACCTGATGATCTCGTATTCATTCATTCATTCATTCATTCAATAGTATTTATTGAGCGCTTACTACGTGCAGAGCACTGTACTAAGCACTTGGAATGGACAAATCGATAACAGTTAGAGACAGTCCCTGCCCTTTGACGGGCTTACAGTCTAACCGGGGGAGACAGACAGACAAGAACAGTGGCAATAAATAGAATCGAGGGGAAGAACATCTCATTAAAACAATAGCAAATAAACAGAATCAGGGTGACGTACATCTCATTAACAAAATAAATAGGGTAATGAGGATATATACAGTTGAGCGGACGAGTACAGTGCTGAGGGGATGGGACGGGAGAGGGGGAGGAGCAGAGGGAAAGGGAGGAGAAGAGGGTTTAGCTGCAGAGAGGTGAAGGGGGTGGGTAGAGGGAGCAGAGGGAAAAGGGGAGCTCAGTATAAACTCTTCAGAGTAAGGATCGTACCTACAACTGTACTATACTCTCCCAAGTGCTTAATACGTTGTCTACCGCAACGCTTAGGACAGTGCTTGGCACACAGTAAATCGCATCTCCTCACTGATCTCTGCCAGTAGAGTACAGTCCTGCATTCCGAACCTCATGTTCTCATTCACAATACGGTTCTAATTTTTCACTGACAGGATCTGGTGTTCTGCTTTTTACCTAACCATTTAGATAAACCCAGTACAATGGAACATAACCTTTGGATCCTCAAGAAAACCACTGATGCAGAATATCATTGGAAACTAATTTTTACGGATAGCCAGAATCTAGATAAACATATTTTTTTCTGCGTTGTCTAGAAAGTATTCTACCCAAATCACAAAGTCCTCTAACGGAGGACTCTGTTTTTTTGCGGTCTAGATGGTTGGTTAGCACGTGGCTGAAACCTTAAGGGTCGGCATTCGAGTCCACCAGGGGAGAAGCTCGTTTCCGCCTCCTTGCTGTGTAGAGAAGCAGCATTACATAGTGGGTAGAGCAGAGGACTTGGAGTCAGAAGGTCACGGGTTCTAATCCCGGCTCTGCCACCCGTCTGCTGTGTGACCTTGGGCAAGTCACACAAGTCTCTGTGCCTCGGTTCCTTCCTCTGCAAAATGGGATTCAATACCTGTTCTCGCTCCTACTTAGACTGCGAGCCCCTGATCAACTTGTATTTACCCCAGTGCTTAGTACAGTGCTTGTAAATAGTTTGTTAAAATCAGTTATACAATTTTTACCTTATTCCTCAAAGGCTTAGGGTGGGCAAAAGAAGTAACTTTTGAACTGTAAAGGTTGGATGTTGGAACTGGTAATGAGAGTTTGTGGATTCCTCTTTCTGAATGATCATTCATTCATTCACTCATTCATTCAGTCGTATTTATCGAGCGCTTACTGTGTGCAGAGCACTGTACTAAGATACAGTTCTCCTGTCACTTCATCCACAGGTTGGGAAACAGCCTTTAGTACAATTCAGCAATAGAGACAATCCCAGCCCAGTCTAGAAGAGACCTCTAATATTTCCCCCCTCTAGACTATAAGCTTGTTATGGGCAGGCAATGAGCCCTCTTATTATTGTATTGTACTCTTCCAAGCGCTTAGTACAGTGCTCTCCACAAAGTAAATGCTCAATCTGATTGATTGGCCCATAATCTTAACAGATACCACAATTATTGCTATTATTATCAATAGGTATTTCATCCCCATTTTACAGATGAAGAAACTGAGGCACTGAGCTACTAAGCGACTTGCCCAAGGTCCGCAATAGGCAAATGACCAAGCTGGGATTAGAATCCAGGCCTCTTTTCTCCCAGGACCCATGCTCTTTCAGAAGCAGCAGGGCTCAGTGGCAAGAGCCCGAGCTTGAGAGTCAGGGGTCGTAGGTTCTAATCTCGACTCCGCCACCTGTCAGCTGTGTGACTTTAGGCAAGTCACTTCACTTCTCTGGGCCTCAGTTACCTCATCTGTAAAATGGGGATTCAGACTGTGAGCCCCACGTGGGACAACCTGATTACCCTATATCTACCCCAGTGCTTAGAACAGTGCTCGGCACATAGTAAGCGCTTAACAAATACCAACATTATTATTACTAGGTCAAGTTGTTTCTCATGCCTCCCTTCCCCAAGTCAGACTGCCCATAGTTCTTTCCACATTCACTGTCTTCCTAAAGCCCCCTCTCTTTCAAAAAGCTTTCCCCGATTAAATTCCCAGCCCCCTGAGACTTAGCATCCCTTCAGCCAACTCTAGCACTTATGAACTTATTTAAACCCCCCTTGGCACTCACTCTATACAAGTATTCAATTATTTATTTGGACCACTCTAGCTATAAATAATTTATGTTTGTTTCCCTCATTAGCGTGAAACCTCCTCGTGGGCAGGGAACATGTCACTCCTTCTACTGTACTTCCCAAGCATCTAATACAGTGTTCCATACCAAGTGGCTGCTCAATAATCACGGCTGCGACTATCACTAGTAATAATAATAATAATGTTGGTATTTGTTAAGCGCTTACTATGTGCCGAGCACTGTTCTAAGCGCTGGGGTAGACATAGGGGAATCAGGTTGTCCCACGTGGGGCTCACAGTCTTAATCCCCATTTTACAGATGAGGGAACTGAGGCACAGAGAAGTTAAGTGACTTGCCCACAGTCACACAGCCTACAAGTGGCAGAGCTGGGATTCGAACTCATGAGCCCTGACTCCAAAGCCCGTGCTCTTTCCACTGAGCCACGCTGCTTCTCCAGGGCAGTAATAACTGTGATATTTGTTAGGCACTTACTATGTGCCAGGCAGAGTATTGAGCGCTGGGGTAGATGCAAGGTAAGTGGGATAGACACAGTCCCCGTCCCACAGAGGGCTCACGGTCTCAATCCCCATTTTCCAGATGATTGACATGGGAAGCAACGTGGCCTGGGGTTGGGAGTCAGAGCACCTGGGTTCTAATCCCAGCTCTGCCATTTATCTGCGCTGTGACCTTGGGCAACTCACTTAACTTCTCTGTGCTTTAGTCTCCTCCTCCCAAAGCAGGGATTTAGGAGATTAACAGAGTTAAGGTTAGGGTTAGAGTTAGGTACAATCGCAAGACCAGTCTTGGAGATTTTCCTTTGCTATACCTCTTCTCCTGGGTCTCCTAACTTCCTGCTGATAGGGTTCGATCAGGATCTGGGTCGGAGGAATCAACAAAGACACGTCCTTCCGACAGCACGGAATTTGCCATGCCAAATCCCCTGGACTATGAGTCCACTGTGGGCAGGGGAAGTGTCTACCAACTGTTATACTGCCCTTTCCCAAACGCTTAGTACAGTGCTCTGCACATAGGAAGTGCTCAGTAAATCCAATCGACTGACTGATTGATTGATGCCGAAGCGGGGCGGAGAGATCGGCCGCTGCGAATAAACGTGACGGGCTGAAACTTGTCTTTTGCAGGGAGGTGAGTTCTTTGAAGGGGTGGAACCTTGTCTGGTGAGTTGCAGAATACTCCCGCCCTCACTGACAACTCTCGGATCGAAGCAGGCAGATGGTGACTTCCACTGGAAAATCAGAAGGGGGAACAAAGGTGGGGAGAGCTTGCTCTCCTCATTATGTGCCCCTTGGAAGCCTCGGATGGGATTTGGCAGAGAGTTTACAGTCTGGATAATGTCCATCTTCCCAATGTCTTTTTTCTTCTTATCTGTAATGATTTGTGTCTGGCTTCCCCCGGCTGGCTTGTGAACTCCCTCGAGGGTGGGGATTGTGTCTTCTAACACTATTGTACTCTTCCAAGAGTGTAGTACAGTGTTCGTCACATAATAGGGGCTCAATAACAGGGACCGTGTCCAACCCGATTTGCTTGTAATAATAATAATAATGTTGGTATTTGTTAAGCGCTTACTATGTGCAGAGCACTGTTCTAAGCGCTGGGGGGGATACAGAGTAATCAGGTTGTCCCATGTGAGGCTCACAGTTAATCCCCATTTTACAGATGAGGTAACTGAGGCCCAGAGAAGTGAAGTGACTTGCCCACAGTCACACAGCTGACAAGTGGCAGAGCCGGGAGTTGAACCCATGACCTCTGACTCCGAAGCCCAGGCTCTTTCCACTGAGCCACGCTGTATCCACCCCAGCGCTGAGTACAGTGCCTGGCACGTAGTAAGTGTTTAATAAATACCACAATTATTATTATTATTACCAAAAGCTATTTTTTGACTACTAGGACCCTGGAGAGCAAAATAATTAAAGGCAGTGCTCAGTGGAAGACAATTTTTGGTACAAGGCTTAGGATCTGAATTCTGAAAACATTTGAGCAATCTAGCAGATTGTTTCTAAAACTTCTGGTGTCCTTCCAAAATGCGTACTAATCCACAATACTTTCTTGACCACATCTTCCCCTTCCACCCTCTCCTACTGCTCCTCATTTTCTTGGGATTCCGAAATCACCATCATCTGCCTGGAGACAAACAAGTAGAATTCACCTCTTTAGATGGTGGGAACAAGCCGAAAGATCTTGAAGAAAGAGGTTGGTTTTATCCCATTTCCTTAGGCCTCCCTGTTTCCGAATCGATTCGTGGGTATTTATTGAGCTCTTAGCGTGTGTAGAGCATTGTACTAAATGCTAAGGAAAATACAGTACAATGGAGTTGTTAGACATGATCCCTGCCCAGGAGGAGTTTTCAGTCTACATGGGAAGAGAGTCCTCAAAACAGATTAGGGAATCGGGAAAGAGTAGAGTATGTAGGGGTGAGCATCGAGGTGCCTTAGGGGTACAAACAGCCAAAAGCCCAGCTGAGCAGAGGGGAGGGCAGATAGGAGAAATAAAGCGGCCCAGGATAACTTGGATGGCTGTTATTTACTCCTACCCTTCAGTCCAATTCAGTGTCGGGCATCCTTCGGCACATTTTACTCATTTTGACCCATAAATGTGAAAAATGCAAAACAACTACGGGAACAAAGCCTAATATGAGATCTGTTGATTACCTGGGGAGAGGGAGAGGGATTGGACACAAGGGGAACTCTTAGTTGGGCTTCTGATCATCAAGATGTGGGTGTTTAGAAAACCCACAGAGCCCTAATCTGCCTTTGCCACGTCAGGACTGACTTTTGCTAAAGAATGTTGGGGAAAAGGGGGATATTTAATTCCAAATTCCCAATGCAGCTATTAACATTTGGGCTCCATTTTTTGACATGTTAATTAGCTCCAGGCAGGCTATTCATTAAAAAAAATGAGCCTCCGATCAGATGCGAGACGGTGAGCACACAGAGGACAAAGGAGACACAAGAAAAATTGGTTAAAGTCATCCACCAACGGAACAGGAAAATAACCGCCAATTGCAATAATACCCCGGCTGGGCAGAATGATATTAAATAGACGGTCGTGCTGATACCTTAATGTGCCTGGGCTACACGGTGCCAAATTCCCGGGTCTTCCAGGGTCCTGGATCTACCGTCACCGACCATTATTAACCGGGAGATCTAGGGCTGCAAGTCAAAAGGCCAGGATAATTGGGCTAGCTGGTCGTGCAGCGAGGTCAGAAGAGGCTGCTCTTGTTAGCAGGACTGGCGTGCCGAGTAGGCAAATCTAGGGATGGGGCGGAGCCGCTCCTCCTCTTTTTTATTCTTCCTCCTCAGTCGATCGTATCTATCGAGCGCTTATGGTGAGCAGAGCACTGAACTTGGCATTTGGGAGAGTGAGCAGCATGGCTTAGCAGAAAGAGCATGGGTTTGGGAGGCGGAGGACAAGAGTTCTAATCCCTTGTCTGCTGGGTGACCTTGGGCAAGTCACTTAACTTCTCTGTGCCTCAGTTACCTCATCTATAAAAATGGGGGATTAAGACGGTGAGCCCCACGTGGGACAACCTGATTACCCTTGTATCCTAACCCAGCGCGTAGAACAGTGCCTTGGCACATAGTAAGGGCTTAACAAATACCATCATTATTATTATAACAGACACATTCCCTGCCCACAACGTGCTTACAGCCCTCTTTGTTCTTTGTGGACGAATGCCACTCTGCAGCCTACTTTCTCATCCCTTCCTGGATCCCTGGCACCTTAGCGTGACTGAGGTAATAATAATGATAACTGTGGTATTTTTTAAAGTGCTTTACTGTATGCCAGGCACTGTATTAAGCAGTGGGGTGGGTACAAGGAAAATCAGCTTAGACGCGGTCCCTGTCCCGCATGGGGATCACCGCCTTTAATCCTCATTTTACAGATGAGGTAACTGAGGTGCAGAGAAGTGAAGTGACTTATTCAAGGCCACACAGCAGACAAGGAGCCGGATAAAAATCCATGACCTTTTGACTCCCAGGACCGTGCTCTATCCACTACACCAGGCTGAGCTCATGGGGACCATGTGCTCTGATCTGTTTACGAGGAAATAGCGTGAAACTGCTATTGAGCACAGGCTGTTCCTAGAATTCACGGGACACTTTGGACCACTCATTTTGCACAGTCCCATCTGGGCAAATTCCCTATGGCTTTAACCAACCCCAAACACCTCCAGAAGTATGTCACTAGTCCTCGCTGGTTGGTTTTAAAGCTTCTGTGCTAGACAGCGCTTCCTTTGGGAATGCAGAGTTGCCAACTCTCCGAGTTAGGTGTGAGTCTCCCAGAATTCCCTCTGTCCTTTGGCCTGAGCGTCAAGTTGAGAAAACTGTGGGGCAACAGGAGATAAGCCAGCTAATTCTGAGATTTGGCAACTCCGGGTTCCCGAAAGAAGCGTTGCCTAGCACAGAAGATTTAAAACCAACCAACCAGCACAAGTGGCATACTTCTGGAAGTGTTTGGAGATAGTTAGATCCATGGGGAGCTTGTCCAAATGACTTGGCCCTGCTCCCCAAAACCAAGCAGTGAAGCCAAGCGGAAAGAGCAGGGACCTGGATGTCAGAGCACCTGGATTCTAAACCCAGCTCTGCCAATTCCTTGCTGTGTGACCTCGAGCAAGACTGCTGTGTCTCAGTTCCCTCAAC
Source organism: Ornithorhynchus anatinus (assembly GCF_004115215.2). Classification (NCBI taxonomy): domain Eukaryota; kingdom Metazoa; phylum Chordata; class Mammalia; order Monotremata; family Ornithorhynchidae; genus Ornithorhynchus; species Ornithorhynchus anatinus. The sequence continues at coordinate 9,780,870 of NC_041744.1, forward strand.
AGTACAATGGGGATTAAATAACCTCTTCTCCCGCCTCCTTAGACTGTGAGCCTTATGCAGGAGAGGGGCTGCATCTGACCTATTTATCCTGTACCTACCCCAGGGCTTAGAACAGTGTTCAACACGTAGTAAGCGCTTACAGATACCATTAAAAAAAAGCCTGTGGCTTACAAGAAACAAGGTCTCTGGTGTTCTAATGGCAGCTACCAGTGTCCATCTTGGGAGGCCAACTGGAATACTACAGCGTGGCTCAGTGGAAAGAGCCCGGGCTTGGGAGTCAGAGGTTCATGGGTTCGTATCCTGACTTCTGCCACTTGTCAGCTGGGTGACTGTGGGCAAGTCACTTCACTTCTCTGGGCCTCAGTTACCTCATCTGTAAAATGGGGATGAAGACTGTAGCCTCACGTGGGACAACCTGATGACCCTGTATCTCCCCCAGCGCTTAGAACAGTGCTCTGCACATAGTAAGTGCGTAACAAACCCCAACATTATTATTACTACGTCCAAGCCAAAACCTCCCGGCTCTTCCCCAGTTTCCACCATCTTGGAAGAGCGTCCCTGCATCGGCCTCCTCCCGAGATAAGGATCTAACGAGTTGACCGTCCCGGAAGCTCTTAGCCCACTAATTTTCATTTCCAGGTGCGGCTCTTAAATTTCTTCTCACCTCCAGGGAGCTCTCCAAAGGCAAAGCCACCTCTTTTAAACACCTTCAGCCTCCTTCCTGTTTGACTGCCTACAGCCCCTTCTGCCTCTGTGCCATGCCATTATCTGCCAATGGCGAGATCTTGTCCCATCCATCCCATGTTCGATGTTCGTCAGTCATTTACAATGAGAAACGCCATCGATACCATCACCACTTCTAAAAGGTGTCACTTGCTTTAGAGTTAAGGACTGGGGAAGAGGAAAAGTCTCCTCATAAGATAGAGCAGAAAATAACGCTGTTCCAGTGACATACATAAAGTTATGTGGAAAAGTAATAATATTTATTGAGCCCCATGAGAAAGACGCACAAGACAAATCCCTCGACCAGAGGGGGCTAACGCTCCCTTGGATGTTGGCCAAAGGAAGCTGCAACAGAAAGAAGCAACGTGGCTTAGTGGATAATGCAAGGGCCTGAGAGTCAGAAGGACCTGGGTTCTAATCCCGGCTCCGCCACTTGGCTGCCGGGTGACCTTGGGCAAGTCACTTCACTTCTCTGGGCCTCGGAGGCCTCATCTGTAAAATGGGGATTAAGGGTGTGAGTCCCATGTGAAACGTGGACTGCATCCACCTTGATTATTTTGTATCTACCCTAGTGCTTGGAACAGTGCCTGGCAAATAGTAAGCGCTTAGCAAATACCACATAAAGAAGAAAGAAGTCCGCTGTGACCCTGGCTTGTGTTTGTTTTATGGTTATTCTGTGCTCTCCCAAGTGCTTAGGACAGTGCTCTGCACAGTAAGCGCTCAATAAATATGAGTGAGTGAGTGACTGACTGACAAACATTTGCCTCAGAAATGGATCAGAAGAAAGAAAGGCTGAATATTCCATCGTCTCTTCTACTATACAGAATTTCAGGGCACACAGTCTGTTCTTTATGTGATGGCCAACACTGAGGAGGTAGCTGGGTTTTTTTGTTTTTTGGGTGTTTTTTTTTTAAATTATCCTTGGGCACATTTGTTGATTTTGTTGCTGTGCTTTTTAAAGTAACTCAGCATTTTCAGTCTTGTCATCTGGTTGTGCCTGCTCCCCGAAGCAGTTTTCGTGAAAGAACCTTAAAAATCCCCAACAAAACAAATATCATATGTTCTGATTAAGCCCTCTCATTTTCCTCCAAGTTCAAACAGTTTATTAATATATTTGCTTCTAAATGATTTAACACCTCAAAGCACAACAGGACAACATTTAATAGCTAACATTCAAGGCAGCCTTCTTAGGCAGAAAGCTACGTCTGTGGGAAAGCGAGCAGCCGGCGTCAAAGGGAACAATGTGGCCAGGAAATAGTAATTTTCAAATTCATACCCATTACGTGAGACTACCTATCAATTAGAGCCTGCTGATATTTAGAAACCAGCTTAGCAAAAGCAAAAGATTATTTTTAAATGAATGTGCCAGACAGCCATGCTTAGTTCCCAGCCGTTCTGTCAGCAGGCAAATCCCCCCCCCCCCCCTTCAGCTCGTGCGTCACGAGGAAGCAAAGGGGGTGACTGTGGGGAACCAGAAGGACATCTTTTTTGGCCTCTCCAAAAGAAGATGAAGCCGGAGCGGGAATGCTGCCAGCGGGATCTGAGAGGCATGAGTTGCTCTGCGTTTGTAGGGAAACCGACGAACCCCTCCATGAAATGGGAACGGTAACACCTGTAATCGCCTGCTCTCTCTCCCTTCTCCGTGATAAAGAACGTGAGCTGCTTTTGGGAAGGGATCGTGTCACTCCTGTCTTGAACTTTCCAAGAGATTAGTACAGTGCCCGGCACCTGATAAATACTGCAGCTCGGTAAATACAGCCGCGGCCACTGCCTGTTGCTTCTGGCTCTCGGCCGCTCAAATCAGAAGTGGGGCGATGGTTGAGGCTGAGGGGAAGGGAGAGACTCGGGAGGGAGAGGAGTCACTTCTGTTTTGAGCTTTCCAAGCCATCAGTACAGTGCCTGGTAGTAGCGGGAGCTCAGTAAGTACAGTTGCTGCTTCTGTCTCTCGGCCGCCCAAATCAGAAGTGGGACGATGGATGAGGCCGAGGGGAAGGGGCAGAGGGAGATGGGAGGGAGAGGGGGGACTATAGCTCTAGTCTTCAGGAGGCTGAAAAAAACCAAGGGGGGGCTGAGGAGTTGGGGGTTGGGGAGGGCAGTCTCCTGCCACCCGGCGACCCCGGTCCTTGGGAAAAGGGGGAACCTTAATCGATAAGCCTAAGAAGAGGGAGGCAAAGGGCCAGCAAGCTTCTCCAAAGGAAGGCCCCTGGGCCAAGGCTCTCGTTATACACTTGATTGACAATGAGGAGAGCTGGGATCCAAGTCCAGCTTGTAAACAGGGTTTGTTATTTCGGAGGGGCAGGGAGGGACAGACTTAAGTCAACAACTACCTTTCCGGGGCCCCAGATGCATCATTTGTAGTAATTAAATTATTCTTGACATAACGGCGGTGAGGAGCTGTGCTTGCACATTCTAATGTACCCATTAGGCACACATAACAAGGCCCATTAGGCACAAATGACAAGACATCATTAAGCAGGACACGAAGCTGTATTATCATTCGAGATGCTAGTGCTCGTAATCACATTCTCTCTATCCAAAACCAACACTACTACAAGGGGGCCACCAGCCGGGCCGGTTGTCTCCGGGCCCGGGCTTCTCCGGGGGCTGTGGCTAGCGGATGGGTGAGTGGGCAGTGTTCAAACCTGGAACAGTGGCCCATCATCAAAGCCCAGGCGCGGCGGGGGGGGAGGGGGGTGGGCAGGATGGGATTTAGCGGTCAAGCTGCTACGGCGAGCAGTTGATGCAGGGCTGCGTCTCCCCTGATTTTCTTGCTGAGGACCCCTTTGGACCACCGAGCGACACTCCCATGGCTAAAACGAAGGGACGAGGATGCCCAGCAGCATCGCGGCATAGTGGATAGAGAAGCACGGGCCTGGGAGTCAGAAGGTCATGGGTTCTAATTCCAGCTTCACCCACTTATATACTGTGACCTAGGGTAAGTCATTTCTCTGGGCCTCAGTTACTTCATCTGTAAAATGCGGATTGAGACTGTGAGCCCCATGTGGGACAGGGACTGTGTCCAACCCATTTTGCTTGTATCCACCCCAGTGCTAAGTACAGTGTCTGGCACACACACAACAAATACTACAATTATTATTATTATTATTATCTTCAGTGCCTTTCCCATTCTCCATCCTGAGACCTGGGCCTTCCTCTCCCTGGTGCCCTCCTTGTCCCAAACCCCAGAGCCCCCTCAGTATTCCCACTCCGCCCGACACTCCCTGAATCCCTACCTCTCTTTTGAAGGAAATGAGTGATGTTGGCTCTTTGCCTGCATTTTTCCCAGAAGAGTTCCGGGAAGCACAGACTTCTGCCCTGGGGCACTCAGGCCCTCTGGGACTTGCTGGGCTTGTAGGTTGTGGAGTCAGGGAGGTCTAGCCAAGCTGGCCACTTCCGTCTTGGGTCAGCCACCTGTTACCCCTAGTGGGGAAAGCCAGAGTTGGTGAAAGAGGACAAGAAAGTTGGTTTATTTGTTTAAATTCTGCAGCTGCCTCAGTTTTACCCTTCACCTTTCTCTCTCCTCTTGTCCCAGAGCTAGGATTTCTTTTTCCTCATGATATCCTAGATCTCTTTTCTCCTTCTTCCTCCTACACAGGTCACCCTGATCTTGTGCTTTGCCTTCAGAATATACCCTGGGTCTCTTGCCTCTTCCTCTTTCCACTTATTCCTGATTTCTGGTCTCTTGGGAGCCTCTCCTCACCTTAGACACTGCACTAGAAGTCCAAATTTCATCCTGAAACACATACCCCCAAATGGATTCTGAAAAAAAGCACCCCAAACACGAATACCTTTTTAAGTGATGATAAAGCACCTATATGAGTGTCTTCTTTTACGGTACTTGTTAAGCGCTTACTATATGTCAGGCACTGTACTAAGTACACTGGGGTAGGTACAAATTAATCAGTTGGACACAGTACATGTCCCACATGGGGCTCACAGTCTTAATCCCCATTTTATAGATGAGGTCACTGATAAATGAAGTGACTTGCCCAAGGTCACCCAGCTGACAAGTTGAGGAGTGGGGATTAGAGTTTGACTCCCAAGGCCCATGCTCTATTCACTAGGCCATGCTGTTTCTCCCATCTTCTTAAGAACAGCCCGGGGGGAGCATTGCCAAATTAAATCGGGATACATTTCTGAAAAGCTCCAGCAACATCGGCAGCAGGGTTTGATCGGGCATGACACTTTGGTCACCATCTCCCTATCTCCTGAACGGCTGCTTTGAGCTTCCCTCCTTTTTCAGAGCCTCAACCGATAACACCATGATACACTTTTATTCAGTGGGAGTCTTGCTCTTTTGACAAGGCTGAAATCCTTTGGATTTTTGGCCTTTGGACCTACCTATTCTTAGAAGGCTAGAAGATCCTCACCCTACCAGACTGCTGGGTCCACACCCTCTCCAAAAAGCCCCCCCGAAGCTGACAAGTTCATGTGTGTGTGGGTACAGCCATGCTCCATTGACAGGTGTTCGAATCAAAGGTCAGGGAGCTGACCCTGATTCTAGGAGAGGCTGACAAACCTCTGCCCTTTGCTGCTCTTTCGCAGCAGATGCCCAGAGGGGCTTGGGTTCAGGACTGGTGTTAGTGGTAACCACTGGAGAAGTCTATGAGGAATCTTTCTGCGGGTTTTTGACCTTGCCATAATGAGGCAAGAGGACGGTCAAAGGCAGTCTGTGTCCACCTCTGCTCAATCCCACCTGGAATTCTGCAAGTTCCTTCCTAGGATTCTGTGGGGAGAGAGAGAGAGAGAGAGAGCATGTGTCTTTCTTCTACAATAGCTCTGACCTTCCCCATCTCCAGGGATCTCAGGTCTACTCTTTTTTGTCCTCCTCATCTTGTTTTCTTTAAGGACAAAAGAAGAGAAAAGGAAAGAAAAAAACGATTTATCTTCCCTTCCTTTAGCACCAGTTTCATTAGCCCAGTGAGCTAAGCAAGCTTTATTAAGCTCCTGAGACCCAGAGATTTGATGTGATTTGGCCAAGGTCACTCAGAAAATCAACGGGAGAGCAGCCCCTGAATTTCTAGCCAGTGCCTCAGTGCCTGGGACCTGCTGCTTCTGTTTCAAAGGGAAGAGCGGCCCCAGGTGTAGTTGAGCGTGGGAGCTAGAGGTGGTCTTTCAACCTCTCCCCTCCTCCCCTAGAGAACTAGAGGAATTCCCAGGCAACACTGGGAATGAGGGGCCTGAAATCTTTGCATCTCCAGGCTTTCTGGGGCTTAGGGTCAGGAGAAATTTATACCATTGAGGAGAAAGATGTCAACGTCATCTATTCTTCCACTCCTCTTGGAAGAGAGTGGTTTGGGAAGACATATTTTGGGGCTGGCACCTTTTTCTCATTAAGGCTGCTGAGATGTAGCCCATCTTTACCCCCAAATGGGTAACATCAGAAAAGAACTTTGGATAGGCCCAAAGGGTGCACTCAGAACCTCTACCCCCAAACTCTGCGCCCCCAAATCCAGAAGGAGATCCAGATTATGACTCCTGCCCAGGAACATGGTCATCAAGAAAAGTATTGGAGATTCAGTTGGAGACTGGATCGTTCTCGTCAATGAAGACTCTATGTGGGCAGGGAATGTGTCTGTTTACTGTTACATTGTGCTCTCCCAAGTGCTTAGTACAGTGCTCTGCACACAGTAAGGGCTCAATAAATAGGATTGAATGAATGGATAATTCCATTTCCTTGCTCATTATTATTTATTTGGCAGTAATCAGCCAGTTCACTCCAATAAAGTCAGATTTCCATATGTACATGAAATCACTTGAAATGTGTAACTTTGGCAAAGAAAGTACCTATGCATCCTCCACATCTTCAATTTTCTTCTCTATTTTAAATAAACAGCAAAACCCCAGGCCTCCCCTCTTCAACCTCCTCAGTGGAAAAATGAGAAGCTTTGTAGACCCCTGGAAAAGGTTTTCTCTCACTTGCAGATGAGCAATTTTTCTCCTCTAATTCATTCATTCATTCAATCGTATTTATTGAGGACTGTGTGCAGAACACAGTACTAAGCGCTTGGGAGAGTACAAAACAACAATAAACAGATACATTCCCTGCCCATATGTTTGTAAATGTGTGTGTGTGTGTGTTTGTGCACAGACCATCATCATCATCAATGATGTTTCTTGTTCTCTATGTGCAGTACTGTGTACTAAACGCTTTGAAGAGCACACTACAACAGCGTTGTCAGATATGTTCTCTGCCCATTTCAAGCTTACAGCCTGGAGGATATGTTTGCATGTATGTATTCTATCTGGTTCTCAGTCTCTCTGGGTCACAGGGCGCAGATAGGCCCTGAGAAAAGCAGGGAAAGCTGATCGTGAGAATAGCCCTTCTTAGCAGTGTCTTCTCCTTCATCTCCTCTGCTGAGGAAGCAGAGGCAAAAACCCCTTTCCCTTCACACCTAGTGAGCCCATTTTCTTTTTCATTTGGAGGGGTGGGGCACCAGAAGTAGTAAGAACTAGAAAGCAGAGAGCCCAGGGAGGACAGAGAACAGAGGGGAAAGAAAGCAGTGAGGAGGGAGGGAAGGCAGAGAGCGCGGTGGGAATCGGAGGTGTGTGGAGAGGAGACAAGGGAGAGAGAGAAAAAGAACAAAAACAAGCATGTTGACGGGAAAGGCAGTGCCAGAATGACAGCAGAGTTGAAGAGGCACAGGAGACAGACAGTGCTCTGTATAAAAATGATCAACTGATTGCTTGAAAATTGCCCTAAATTGTGTGGGCTAGATTATAAATGCCTCTATTAGATCGGAAGCTACTTGGGAACTTCGGTTGCACTTTCCCAAGTGCTTAGTAGTGCTCTTCCCTCAGTAGGTACTCTGAAAATCTCACTGTCTATTGGAAAAAAGTCACTACAGTTTATTTAAGAGGTGGTTGAGACTGAAGGGAATACTTTGTTTCCCAAGAGTTAAGTATGCCTTGTTTGGAGCACAGTAAAAGGAGGCATCCCAACTGTTCTCACCTTCTGAACAGAGATATTTTGTTCAAATCAATCAATATTCATTTATATTAGTGTCTGCCTCCCCCTCTAGAATGTGAGCTTGTTGTAGGTAGAGAACATATCTACAATTATTATTATTACCATCATTATTTTTATCAACTCTGTAATATTGTCCTCTCCCAAGTGTTCTGCACACAGTAAGCGCTCACAAATACGATCGATTGAATGATTAAGATTTCACAGACTCGGGTGTAGTTTAATAGTCTGGGCAATTTCCAGGAAACAAAGTAATTTCATCCTTGGGAATCACAAAGCTATAGTTGATGGGAGCAGGTAACATGTTTATCAACACAGATGTTTAGTACACTGCCCTGCACAAAGCAAATGCTCAATAAATACGACTGATTGATTATTATCATGCTATATCTGATACCAAAAGGGATGCAGAGAGAAGCATAGGACTGCAAGGACTCCTCGAGATCATCAGGTCAATCTCCTGCCTCCATACTCCTTGTGGGAAGGGAATGTGTCCATTAATTGTTATATTGTACTCTTCTAAGTGCTTAGTACAGGGTTTTGCACACAATTAGCACTCAATAAATACAAATGAATGAATGGAACCTGAGCCATTTAAACAAATGGCTGTCTCTAATCTAAAACTCTCAGGATTGCACCTGAGTCCTACCAGTCTCGGCAATGGGAGGGAGAGTCAAGCTTGGGCAGTGGATAGCGAGTGGAAGGCCATCTGCTACAAGTCAAAACTCATCTGTGCCGGGCAGCAGTGGTTTGGGAGAGGGTTGAGGGCGAAGACTCGAGTTTACTGCAAGGAAGAAGGCAATGGTAAACACTTCCGTATTTTTACCAAGAAAACTTTATGGATCCACTACCAGAACGATTGCAGATGGAGGTGGGTGTTCTGGAAAGACGCGTCCATGGAACGGCTATGGGTCGGAGACGCTTCGACAGCAGAAGACAAGACAATCTCCCAAAAAGTCAAAAAGAAGGAAATGGAAACAAACTGATTCAGTCTCTCAATCTAGCACTGAAACACAGTGCCTTTTCCCCTTCTTGATATGTATGTATGGGGCTCAGTAAGGCTACTGTTGCTTGGGAAAATTAGCCTTTAAATGATCAGCAAGTTTTCTCCATTTTAATGTGGAAGCCCAAGGATCCAAGATAATGTGCTAAGATTCTTAAAGGCTATGCACAGGCAGGGTAAAAATAAACTTTTGCATTAATCCATTACCCTAATTATCATCCAAAAGATAAGCTTGATAAGATATGAGCATTACTGAGATTGAGTTGCCTAAAATAAGAAGCTCATTTGCATTTTTCTGATTTTCCTTCACTTCATTAGCCCCATTAAGACCAGCTGCATGTACTCATTCAAGGACAAATATTTGAGAAAAAGTAATATATATATATATAATATATTATGTATATATGTATTTTTCCTTATATATTTATTTAAGAAAAAAGTGATACTTCCCACCCATGGGTTAGGATGGGCTGGGGATTCTCAAGGTTGAAGTCCAAAAATTGGAAACACAGGTAATAAACTCTCATTTGAGAGAAATACATGTGAATGTCTACACCACCAAGTACAAGATTCTCCAGATTTAAATCACTTGAGAAGGTTCACCTCACGACTATAACTACTGGCTCTTAAAAACAGGGTTAATATCTGGAATATCACCCTAACCAAGTGGCTTCACTTCTGGGCAAGAGCAGTCACGCACAATGGGGATGTCTTAAAAGAAACTCCTGGCCGGTGAGATGGGGAGGAATGGGAGAAGGCAGTAGCCATCCTGAGGAGCTGGAAAAAACCTCACCCATTCCAAAGCACCCAGAAAATTTGCCGAGTGAATACACGAATCTTTTTTCCTCTTAAAGAAATAAAAATTTTCCAAGTGGAAAGAGTTCTTAGGTATATTGTGAAATCCCTGAATCCTCCATAGAATATCAAGAGTTTAAGATTGGTTCAAATAATGATGATAATGTGAGCAACTGGCCTAATTACTACCCAATCTGGGCTTAGTAGCTCCACCTTAAGGGGTTTCTAGTCCAAAAGGGAAACAAGATACACACACACATGCAAATCAAGGCAGAAATATAACCTGGTTGCTGAGAGAACGTGCAGGCCCCTCCCCTCATGGGCCATATTGTTTCATGGGTCAATTTGACCATCATCTCTGAGTCCGCATCCAACTTGAATTTCTATGATTCCTATGATGTGAAGAAGCCATCATGAGCACAGTGTCTCAGCATTTAGCACAGTGCCTGGCACATAGTAAGCACTCGAAAAATACCATAATAGCAACAATAATAGTAATTATTATTATTATGAGCTCCTTTCCTCATCTCACCCAATTTTTTAAATTGTTTTTTGCCCCAAAAGGGAATTTCAGGGACAGTGCCATAAAAGTTGCTGGGTTAACTCTATCCCCAAAGCAGACTTTTTAAAATGGTATTTATTAAGTGCTTACTATATGCCTGGCACTGTACTAAGTGCTGGGGTAGATACAAGCTAATCAGATTGGACGCAATCCCTGATTTACATGGGGCTCACAGTTTTAATCCCCATTTTACAGATGAGGTAGCTGAGGCACAAAGAAGGGAAGTGACTTGCCGAAGGTCACACAGCAGACTAGTGGCAGATCCGGGATTAGAACTCAGGTCCCCGGACTTCAGGCTGTGCTCTTTCACCTAGACCACGCTGTTTCCTGGATGTGAAATAAGTTCCACGTTTTACCGAGAGCCACCCAAATAGCTGGGGTCCCTCCATTTCACAAACGATTATTCTAAATCGAATAAATAAACCAGAGGTGTGTTTTAGAGGGAGAGGAAGAGGAAATGCCAGAAATAGCCACCATATAATGTGTGTCCACCTTGAGTACATCTTCCGACACTGACTGAGAACCGTATAAGCTTTCTGCTGCTTTCCAAATCTTCCGATCGCTGAGTGCAGGACCCAGAAAAACCTCATATATAATTGGAGGAAGATGGCAGGGTGCTGCCAGTTTATGGAGAGAACATTTGTCCAGGCTATGCATCTCTAATTGATTTTGACCTTTCAAATGGTTTTTGAATTTCTGCTTGAAGTTTTGTTGTTGTCTTTTTAACATCAACCACCCATTGAAAATACCGTCCTGTGAATTATTATACGGGATGGCCCAGAGCAGTATTAGGTTACACAAAAGAAAGTCTAGATCAGGGTAATCCTGCATGTTGGAAACAGGGCCATGGTGCACAGCAGATGGTTTTAAAGGAAATCCTCAAGAGCTAGGATTAAAAAGCAATTTTCAGCAACCTTAAAATGGGCCTCCATATTGGGTCACTGAAATTAACCAGTTCCCCAGCTGGCAACAGGAGTCTTTTCAAATACGGACGAGAGGCTTCTGATCCACTGGTTGCTCATCATCTGTGGTGTTTACTGAGCGTTACTTGTGTGGAGCACTGTACTAAGCGCTTGGGAGAGTACAACGCAACAGAGTTGGTCGACATGTCCCCTGCCACAATGAGCTTACTGTCCAGTCAGGACACAAGTGGAGAGAGTCTCTCGGGCCGCACTGTGCTCCTGGTGGCCCTGCTCTTTTCAGATATCCTCCCAGGCTAGGTCCTTTTCTCTTCTCAATTACATTCACGTCCTTGGGGGAGCTCTCCCCGGCTCCCATGGCTTTGACTACCACTTCTGTGCTGATGACTCCCAAATCTACTTTGCTAGTCCCAACCTCTCTTTCTCTGAAATCACACGTCTCATTCTGTTCTCCGGGACGACTACTGACGGATGTTTCATGGGCTTTAAAATGTCCAAAACTGAATTTCTCATATTCCCTCTCAAATCCTCTCTCCCACTCAAATTTCCCAGTCGACAACACAACCGGCGTCCCCATTTCTGAAGCCCATAACCTTGGCATTATTCTTGACTCCTCCCTCTCTTTCAATGTCCATATTTAGTTGAATTTTCCTCCCCAGTATTTCCAGGATCTTCCCCTTCCTCTTCATCCCATTGGCCACCGTGCTGGTCCAGGCACTGTCAGATCTGGCTTGACAACTGCCTCAGTCTCCTCACTGGTCTCTCTGCCTCCAGGCTATCCCCCCTTCAGTCCTTACTCACTCTGGCATCCAGATCATTTTTCTAAAAGGTCATTCTGCTTATTACTTCCCCTTTCTTCTAAACCTCCAGTGGTTACCCATGCCTTTCCACATTAAGCAGAAACCTTAACCGTTCACTTCAAGACACTCAATCAGCTCTCTCCTTCCTCCTTATGCAATTTCTTCCTCCCACCACCCCCGGTTTGCACTTTTCCTTCCTCTCAAGCAACCTACTCACTGGTCTCCTTCTCACCTCTCCCACTTCCGACTTCTGAGAGCATGGGTCGGGGAGTCAGAAGACGTTGGGTTCTAATCCCGCTCCACCACTTGTCTGCTATGTGACTTTGGGCAAGTCACTTCATTTCTCTGTGCCCCGATTACCTCATCTGTAAAATGGGGATTGAGACCATAAACCACATGTGGGTCAGAGACTGTGTCCAGGCCCAATTTCCTTGTAATCACCCCAGCTCTAGTACAGTCCCCTGGCACATAGTAAGTGTTTAACATATGCCAATATTGTTATTATTCTTATTATGCCCTTCTCCTGCCTGGAATTCCTTCCCATTTAAAATCTGACAGATTACAGCTCTCCCCATCTTCATAGCTCTTCTGAAACCACATTTCCTTCAGGAGATCTTCCCCCCTCAGTTTCTACTCTCCCAGTTTTATCCTCCCAATGCCACTTCAGCATTTCTGCATCCTTTAAGCATATGAGAACCACAACCTCCTGTAACACTTGCATACATATCTTACACATCCTATTGCTTAACCATTCATTCAGTATTCATATCCCCTTTTCCTTCTTCTTCCTGTCTGAAATTATTTTAGCATCTGCTGTCCCTAAATTGTTAACCCTCAAGGGCAGGGATCATGTCTCCTTTAGCAACATGGCCTTATGGATAGAGCAAAGGCCTGGGAGTCAGAAGGACCTGGGTTCTAGTGTTGGCTCTGCCATTTTTCTGCTGTGTGTTCTTGGGCAAGTCACTTCACTTCGTGGTGCCTCCATTACCTTATCTATAAAATGGGGATTAAGACCGTGAACCCTATGTGGGACAGGGACTGTGTCTGACCCGATTCATTCATTTAATCATATTTATTGAGCACTTACTGTGTGCAGAGCACCATACTAAGTGCTTGGAAAGTACATTTCAGCAACAAATAAAGACAATCATTTAGTACAGTGCTCTGCACACTGAAACACTCAACAAATACAGTTGATTGATTGATTTAAGATTGGCTGATGGATTTTCATGAACCCCAACTGCCAGATTTCCTTGACTCCTACCCTATTTTCTTTTAGGCTTCTGCTCATTTTCGTGACCTGGCTACTCCTTTTCTCCCAGGGCCTCTCCAGAGGAGACTCGGGGACCTTTCCCGCTTGCCTTTTGCTTCTCTGTGCCTCAGTTACCTCATTGGTAAAATGGGGATTAAGATGGTGAGCCCCAAGTGGGACACCTTGTATCCACCCCAGAGCTATAGAACAGTGCTTGACACCATAGTAAGCGCTTAATAAATGCCATCATCATTATTATTATTAGCCCATTCCAGTGCTAAACAAACTTCACTCTTAAGGGCTGTAATTTAAACCCATTTCCTTTCGATCTGTCCTTGAAGTTTCAATTTCTACAGTGGCTTCTACAGTTTTCCCCAGAGAAGGAAGAGGCTGGGGAACACAGAGATCTTTGGATGGAAGGGGGATGATAATATCCATTTTGGTGTTTCTTCGATTTAAAGGACCCCTGCTAAAACAAAAGAAATGCTAATCCCGGCCTGCTAGGCTTCAGTAAAATACAAGGGCCAGTGCAAACCAAGTTGGATTATAATTATGGGGTTTTAAGTAAGTACCGTGGGTGATATTTAGAACCAAACAATGAGGTGTCGAAAACCTCATTGTTTTCATCCTTTTCATAAAGCAAAACTAGGCTCAGCAGAGCTCTGATATTGTTAATAGATTTGGAAAGCACCGAGAGCAAAGGTGCCTGCTACTTTACAGAGTAAATTATCCAGGCAATAACAGGTTTAACTTCAGCCTGGGGAAGCAGTTAATTACCTCACACTCTGGTTATTGTATTAGGCCTTTGCTAGCTTCAGAGGACAGGGTGCTTCTGGAAAGGCCTCATCAATTTCGTGAGGAGAACTTCAATGCGGCGCGGAGAGGAGTCGGGGTATTATGAAAAGGTTAATTATCCATCATAAGCAATATGTGTCCTCTTCTGGCCGGGCTGTCTTGCAGAATCCCATGTTATCTGGTCGCCACACTTCCTGGTCCCTTTCCCTTTCCTGTTTATATACCAAAAAGTTCTCAGAGAAAGATAAAAAAATCTACCTGGAACGGTTAATAATAATGGTGGTATTTGTTAATAATAATAATGTTGGCATTTGTTAAGCGTTTACTCTGTGCCAAGCACTGTTCTAAGCGCTGGGGTAAATACAAGGTAATCAGGTTGTCCCACATAGGGCTCACAGTCTTCATCCCCATTTTACAGATGAGGGAACCGAGGCAAAGAGAGGTTAAGTGACTTGCCCAGGGTCACACAGCTGGCAAGCGGCGAAACCGGGATTAGAACCCATGACCTCTGACTCCCAAGCCCGGGCTCTTGCCACTGAGCCATGCTGCCCCTCTGGTTGAAGAGACAGCTCTGCATTTAGGAGGTTTGAGAAGCGTAAGCATGGTTGGAAGCCAAGGTCATCATAGTGGATCGAAGCAATCAATCAGTCATATTTATTGAGTGCTTAGTGCATGTACGGGGTGTCGAATTAAGATCTTGGGAGAGTTTATCAGAGTTGGTTGAAAGAGCCCGGGCTTGCGAGTCCGAGGACATGGGTTCTAATCCCCACTCTGCCACTTTTCTGCTGTGTGACTTTGGGCAAGCCACTTAACTTCTCTGTACGTCAGTGACCTCATCTGTAAAATGGGGATTAAGACTGTGAGCCCCATGTGGGACCACCTGATTACCTTGTATCTACCCCAGCTCTTAGAACAGTGCTTGGCACAGAGTAAGTGCTTAACAAATACCATGATCACTATTATGATTATGTTCCCTGCCCACAGAGAGCTCACAGTCTAGAGGGGCAGACAAACATTGAAATAAATTATGGATATGTACTGAAGTGCTGAGGAGCTGAGCGTGGGGTCAATAGAGGGTACAGATCCAAATGTAAGGGAGATGCAGAAAGGAGAGGGAGTAGGGGAAATGAGTGCTTAGTTGGGAAAGGCCTCTTGGAGATGTGATTTTAAAAAGATTTTGAAGATGGGTTGAGTGGTGGTTTGGAAGACATGAAGGGGAGGGAGTTCCAGGCCAGAGAGAGGACATGAGCGAGCTGTCAGCGAGGCCACCAGTGTAAGTTGCTCCCAAGCAGCTCTGACCACACTAACAGGCCCACGTAAAATGGGGCCCAAAGCAGGGAGCCTCCCCCTACCTCCTGCCTCTTCTGCCCAGGCCCTTCCCCTTGAAGTTCTCCAACTACCCCACTGGGGTGGCCTCCGTGGGGGTCTGGGAGTGCCACTTCTCTCCGCTGACCAGAACTCTTTCTATTCCAGAGCCCGTGAGCAGAAACCGTTTTGGTTTGTGGATGGCGTGCTTGTTGGAAGAGCTTGCTAATGAGGCTCCTCTGCCTTTTGCAGGGCTCCTCTGTCAGGGGTGACCCCCTCTCCTCCCTTGGATTGCTACACACCAGGTTGTCCCTCCCACATCCTCTGTCACCAGCTCTGCTGGGCTGCTGGGGTTAGTCTTCTGTCTGTCATCAAAATGCTTCTTTGGCCTGCTCGGCTCGGGGTTTCAGCTTGCTTATAGCCATTCCTTAGCTCTCCTGCTGCTCCAAGGGAGCGTGCTCCACTGGGGAGATGGGGTCGATTGATCAATCAATGGTATTTGGTATGGTACCGTTGATCAATCGACGGTATTTACTAAGCGCTTACTGTACACACAGCACTGTACTGAGCGCTTGGGAGAGTACAATATAACAGAATTGGTAAACACATTCCTTGTCCACAATGGTTTCTTTGAGCCGGTCTCCCACCCTTGTTTATCTCACATTTCTGCCAAGACCTGTCGGTCAATCAGTCAATTGTATTTATTGAGCGCTTACAGTGTGCCGAGCACTATACTAAGTGCTTGGGAGAGTACAATATAACAGACAGGTTCCCTGCCCACAGCGAGTTTACAGTCTGGACATTAATATAAATGATGAAAAGTACATTTTATGACGTGAGCATTTCCTATCTGGGCTAGAAAGCCCCAGATGGTGATTTTCTGGGCTGTGAAGTCCACTGTGGGCAGAGAACGTGACTGCTAACTCTGTTGCACTGTACTCTCCCAACGTTTACTATGTGCAGAGCACAGTATTAAGCACTTGGGAGAGTACAGTGCAACTGAGTTGATTGATTACATTTGCCCCGTTTAGGCAACTTCCCTACCGCTGCCACTCACCTTCAAGACATACCCTGCCCAAAGGAGTTCCATCGATCAACGGTATTAATTGGATGCTTGATGCAAGGTACAGACCCAAGGGCCTAGGCGAAGCTGAGGGGATGGAGAATAGGGTGGGGACATGGGAGGTTAGTCAGGAATGACTTCCTGGAGGAAATGTGATTTTAATAGGGCTCTGACGATGGAAAGAGTGGTGGTCTGTTGGCTATGAAAGGGGAGGGGGTACCAGGCAGGAGGAAAGATGCGAGCAAGGGGTCAACAGGCAGTAAGGGACCTCTCCCCCTGAGATGGAATTGTGTTTCTCTTCCTAAAGGTAGCTCTGGCATCAACGGTGGACTCAGTGCTGACAAGAAGAGGGGAAAGGAGGAGGAAGAGATAATGAACAATTGATTCTTCTCTAGGATCTGTGCCGCCTGCCCTAGGATTCGGCAAAGTTAATTTGGGAGAGTGATTAAATTTCCTCCTAAAGGTTCAGTGTGCAGTGGCTGGGTCAGAAAACTCATTAGGAAGCATCTCACATTATACAGAGGGAAAAGGTGAGGAGACCCCGGGGCTAGGGAAGCCGATGAAAGAGCTGGGATCACGGTTTCTGAAAGGGGGTCGGGTTTCAATTTTCCCCATCATGGTCCAGCCCTGAAAAGCCAGCGACTGACCTCCAACTATCTGATTTGCCCAAGCTTCTGATTTTATGGCCGATAAGTTGGGTGGGGGTTGGGGAAGGGGGTGCTCGCGTTGGGGCCGTCTTCAGGGAACTGGAATGGAGGGGAAGGGACATGTGGTGAACCAAACCCACAGTGAAAGCCTGAGAGGGCAGTACTGAGGTACGGCGAAGCTCAGCCATCTGTTTTGGAACAAGGACAGGGTCCCATTTCAGTGGGCCTCCTGCTCTGTTTTATGTTTAACCGACCGCTCGCGGTGAGTATGGCCCTGTACTGAGAACTAGGGGAAATCCAGAAAGAGGCCAAACGTAGTCCTGACCCTCAAGGAGCTTCCCATCTAACAGTGGGGCACCATGAAAATGTTTTAGAGAACAGAATGGCCCAAGAACATTTCTGGGTGGAAAAGCTTTCTTCCACAGGGAAAGAGCAATAAATGGTTTATTTCCCATCTCACACACCATCCACATTCCGAAACATTTTTGAAGGGAAGGCTACTTGTCTTTTAAGGTGTGGGGGTACTTTGATTCCACTCTTCCCACTATGACCCTAAAAGAATTTACCCTGACTATATCAGGGGCCACTTCACTGAGGTTCCTAGTGGAATTCTTTGAGAGCTTAAATCTAAGGGGAAGGTGAGGCAAGATGCTGATGGCCAGGGTGAGCAAGGAGTTCTGTGGATGCTCTTGCCGGAGCCCGGTTTCTCTCAAAGTCAAGACGCCATTGTGATCCCATTGGATCACATCTTCCTGGACTGGCTCTTTGTTCCAGAGCATCACAGGACTCAGTCGTTCTCCTCGGAAGGGCTAGGGTCTAGGCAAATGGAGAGGAAAAGTGGGGAGGGAACACTGGTAGCCTAGTGGATGGAATCAATGGAGTAACCAGTGGTGTTTACTGAGCCCTTACTGTATGCAGAGCACTATACGAAGCACTTGGGAGAGTACAATATAACAGAATTTGTAGACGTGGTTCCTGCCCGCTGCAAGCTTATAGTCAAGATGGGGCAGGGGTAAGGGGTGGGGCAGAAAAGGAAGCACTGTTAGTGAGTATTGAGGTGTCTTCTGAGGTGCAGGGATGAGAAGGAAAACCCTGAGGATCTGCTGACCTTTAAATACAAGCTATTTCTTCCTCCTGAAATCAGATCCTTAATCCCCTTGCAGTTTAACCTGATGACACACAGGAAAGGGAGGTAGGAGACCAGGGTTCTGATTCTGGCTCCTGCTATATGAACTTGGGCCAGTCCCTTCATCTTTCTGTTCCTCCGTTGCCTCATCTGTAAGATGGGGCGTAAACACCTTTTCTCTCTGTCCCTTAGACTGAGAGGTCCACCTGGGACAGGTATCGTGCCTGATCCGAAAGCATTAGAAGGACATTAGTATGGCCTCCTGAATGCCCGCTGTGCTGACTGCAAGTGCTGTTTCTTAGAAAACCATGCTTGCTTTGAGAGAGAAATAGCCTCCTCTCAACCTGAAATCTATCCTTTCTCTTAGGGAAATCCTAAAACCATTTCCAACAGTATGTCCTGTCCCTTGATAATTTGGGGAAAGTAATGGGTTGTTTCAGATAGTTGCATTTCACAGCATTATCTTTATCTTCAAAGAGCAGAAGAGAACATTGGCTTCCCTGTGGGCTAGAGGAGGGGTTTCTGGACACAAGCTAGGGTGGCCATTGGTCTAGTTTTATTCTGGACTGTCCAGTTTTCTACTGGTCTGCCTCCCCCCGCTTCTTTATGTCTGGTATTTATATTTTAAATGAACTGGTTCCCTCCGCCTCGCCCCCCGCCACCTGCACCTGTGTTAACAGGGACCTGGGAGTGAAACACAGCAGCTTAGAAGCAAGTCAAGTTTCCCTCCAGAGAAACGCTCTTCGTTCAGGAAGTCTTGGATGGACTTTCAGAAGAGGTTTCAGAAGACTTTCAGAAGACATTGCGTATGATGTAATTTTGTTACTCTGTGCCTGGAATTACACATGAAGTGTTACGTGCATCTTCACAACTGGTGTCCACAACGGTTCACAGAAAAGAAAGTTATCACCACTACTGTCTCTTTGCTCACGCCGTTAGAGCACAGAACTCCTCCTCTCCCTCCAAATGGTCCAGACCACAGCTCTCTCCATCTTCAAAGCCTCTCTGAAATCACACCTATTCCAGGAGGCCTTCCCCGATTATCCTCTCCTCTCCCCATAACTACCATGCCCAACTATGCACCTGTGTACTCACAACTACCTGTAACAATCACCTACCTATCCACTTTCCTTCTTTCTCCGATCTGTAAATTATTTTAGTGTCTTTCCCTCCCCACCCACTAGACTATAACCCTCCTCAACAGCAGGGATCATGCTTACTTTATTATGCTCTCCCAAGCGCTTAGTACAGTACCCTGCACCCAGTAAGTGCTCAATAAATACTGACTGATCGATCGCATATAATGACTCAATAAATACATTTGATTCAATTTTTCATGGTATTTGTTAAGTGCCTATTAGTGCCAGATGCCAGGGAAGATAAAAGATAATCAGATTAGACACAGTCCATGCCCCACAAGGGGCTCACAGTCTTAATCCCCCATTTTACAGACGAGGTAACAGAGGTACAGAGAAGTTAAGCGACTTGCCCAGGGCCATACAGCTGACAAGTGGCGGAGTCGGAATTAGAACCCCGGTCCTCCTGACTCCCAGGCCCAGGCTCTAGCCACTGGACAATATTGCTTCTCCAGCGTTTTTCCTCCCTAAAGAGCTGAATTGCAAGAAAAAGTGCTATTAGTAAACTTCCCTAGTGTCAGCTGCCCTCCTAAATATAGCACTTTGTCTTCCCTGAAAGAGACGCAGGCCTCCCCACAAGGACCTTAATGGATGGTGGGTTCTCATCTCTAAGGCCACTTTCCTTCTTGAGGCTCAGGAGTCAGGGTCACGAGACCCAGCCCAGCCAAGGACAGTGGTAGGAGAGGAGTCGATGGCACCAGTTCAGGTCCTGGTGGGTAGATAGACTGGTACCTCGGCCGAGCGGTCAGAGGTTGTGGAAGGCGGCAAGAACGTCAGGGGAACAAAAGCTGGTTCTGCCTCTCTCACCTAATGGGTAAATGTAACTGCTACACCATCCCGGGTGCCCCTGAGTCTGTTTCTTAAAGTGCCATCAGTGACCACCTTAAGGGCAGGAGGACCTGAACTTTCCAGCCCTGAGATTTTAGGATCTATTACCCTTTAAATTAAGCCGGCAGAATCGAGGCCTTCACTTTCTCCGGGTCTCAAAAAAATTCATTCCAGAAAAATAAATGCGAGGGTAAATTAGGACATAATCTGTTTTTAAAAATTATTCTCCGGGAGAATGCTGATTAAGTTTTTTGAGAAAACATATGACCGCTTTCCTTACGGAAAATGAGGCAGGGAGCTTTCTTTTCTCCTCCTCCCGAACGAGGCAGAAAATGATGTATTGAAATCAAATGTATAAATTATACATGGGTTGGAACTGGCAGCAGAATGATGACTCTGATAGGAGGCTGATGGAAATTAAAATGAGGCTTGAAAGATCAATTCTGTTTTCGAATCCGCACGACTCGACGCTGATAGGATTGGCAGTCAAAGGACAACCCCTACTTATCAAATTAGAAACAAATATCATCTGCAAGCCTTTGGAATTCTCTCCTCCAAAGTAATTGCTAATGTTTTGGGTGATATTTCTCTGTGTGTCATCTGAAATAATAAAAAGGTAAAGAAACTTTGAAGGCCCATATATTTATAGGGTTATGACAGCTGTAAATCAAGCCTGCCAGTTCATTGAGGCCACAGCAAGATAAGAGTTGAGAAAGTAACTTTTAGATGGTGACTGTTTCCTGAGAAGGGGAAGGGGAGGTGGAGGTTTGGGGGGAGTGGAGTCAAATAAATTTGGACCTGTTTCCTGTCTCCTCATCCGCTGACTTACTATTAGACCCAGGTCCCTCCCAGCACCTTAGGGTTACTGTTTCATTATCTACACAACAGCACAAATACCTTTTCAATCAATGTCGTCTCACTTCAAGAATCCCATGATGATATGGAAAAGGCCCACAGGGCTGGATTGGCCCCCAGAAGACTGGAGGCCTTGTGTCTGGGTGGTGCTTCCCGTCTGCGGTTGGGGGTGAGTTCAGGGCAGAGCTATCGGCTTCGTCCGGCTCAAGAGCCCCAAAGCTGTGGCAGAAAGTAGATAGAGGAGCTTCCACTCCTCAGGCCCCGTTCTTTTCAACCTCCCCCCGCTCTCGAGAAGTTTTCCCAGTAAATTTTTCAGAGACGGGTCAATTGAAAAGCCAATAGGACAGTGACCCAAATGATTAAAGGCTTGGGAAAACCGAATTGAGTTCCTCCACCCGAAGTGGCCTCCATATTCTCAGGAACCTGAGAGGAGAATGCAAAGGCCCTGGTGTGAGAGGGCAGGCTGAGATCCAGGTAAACTTGGCATACTTCCACAAAATGGTGCCCACGTGCCCAATGTAACTGCTATGCCATCATGGGTGCCCCTGTGTATGTTTCTTTAAGTGCCATCAGTGACCACCTTATGGCAGGAGGACCTGAACTTTCCAGTCCTGAGATTTTAGGTTTCTATTACCCTTTAATTTAAGCCGGCAGTATTGAGTTCTCTCTTTCACCTACCTCTACCGTCCACATTTTCAGGAGAGGAACCAAGGGCCAAACCAATCCAAACATCTGAATTTTTCCCTCTGATGTTTTATATAGTGTCTCTTACGGTACTTGAATGAGTATCTGATCTTTCCTTTGTAAAGAAATGGATGCTCTGACAGGGTGGTGAACATTATAAGCTATTAGTTTATATTAATGTCTGTCTCCCCCTCTTGACTGCTAGCTCATTGGGGATCCCTGCCACATCCTGAATTGCACTCTCCCAAGCGCTTAGTACAGTACTCTGCACATGGTAAGTGCTCAATAATTATCATCCATGTTGATCACCATCGTGATCATTTTCTATCAGTTGTGGCAACTTAAATGAGGCATCCACACCTCGGAAATAGCTTCTGACCTGGTAACTCACTCAAGATACAAAACTTTTTCAGCGAGGTCAGAGGTAAACATTTCTGATTTTGTTCGTTTTCCTTCTAGAACAACCTCCAGGGAAGAGGACAGGATGGTCAAACTGTATTTGAGCTGGTAGGTCTTTTTCCTTATTTGAGAGGCTATGTTAATATCTATTACCAATTTGTACATTCCAAGCACTTAGTACAGTGCTCCGCACATAGTAAGCGCTCAATAAATACTATTGAATGAATAAATATTATTATACCGCTTACTGACCAGCACTTTTACAGAGCTCTGCACGTGGGAAACTGATTAATAAATACTATTGTTATTAATATTGCGTATAAATAACAATAAAGCATATAGCCGGGACAAAAGACTCCAATGTTCTTGCTAAGGCCCGAGTCGGAGCCAGGGAGGTGCTTTTCGTTTCAGCGTGCAAGGCTTCATTCTGCAGTGATCTGGGGTAATTTGGAGAGAGATGACTGTAATGAATTCCTTTTATGTATTTACGGCTCATTTTGGCAACAACAACCCAAAAGACACTGTTTGTGGAGGGTTTTGTATTGTAAAGTCGTCAGCTTCCTCCTGTCTTTCATGCATCCTCCAGACTGCTGTCGGCTCCCCCCCCACCCCCATCGCCACTAATTACATCCAATTAATTCAGCATAATTTGGTTCATTATGAGCACTTGAGGTTAGCGACGTGGCTCCCCTTGAATGACAGCTTTTCTTCCTTTTCCTGGGGTCTCAGGAAAGGACAACAGATCTGAATCGGAAAGGGGGGCCGGGGAGACTGGGGGGGGGACTAGGGGGCAGGCCCTGCCCCTCCAGAGCTCTTGCTGAGCTGCAGGCTCAACCTACTGCGTGCACTCACTCAACCCCGGCAGGTGCTCATCTATGCGCCATCTGTTCCCCAGAGAGAAAACAGGCGAATGACGCAGGGTTCAGGCAGAGCCTGACGCCAGACCAGAGTATATTACTAAAACACCTAAACAGATCAATCAGAGGTATTTATTGAGAGCTTATGGGTGTAGAGCACTGAACTAAGAGTTTGGGAGAATAGGACACAACAGAGTTGGTAGACACATTCTCTGTTCACGGGAGCTAACAAACTCACCGCGTCCAGTCGGAAACAGGATGGAAGAGGGAGCACCAGAGAGCGAAAACAAAAGAGACAATGGTGGGACTTAGAGGAAAGGGCAGGTCCAGCCTGGGCTGAAAAAAGTAGCGTGGTCTAGCGGATAGAGCATGGACCTGGGAGTCAGAAGGACCTGGGTTCTAATCCTGGCTCTGCCCCTATTCTGCTGTGTGACTTTGAGCAAGTCACTTCACTTCTCTGGTCCTCAGTGACCTCATCTGTAAAATGGGGATTAAGACTGTGAACCCCCCCGTGATATATGGACTGTGTCCAACCTGCTTAGCATGTACCTACCCCAGTGCTTAGAACAGTGCTTGGTACCTAGTTAACACTTAACAAGTACCGCAATTATTATTATTACCTCAAATTGTGAGCCTCGTGTGAGACAGGGACTATGACCAATCTGATGATCTTGTATCTACCCCAATGCTTACCATATAGTAATCGCTAATTAATTTCATATTTAACTTATTAGAGAGTTGCCCAATCAGGCAGTGAATGAGAGATCCCTCATCCCTCAATCAATCTTCAATCAGTGATATTTGCTGAGTGCTTCTGTGTGCAGAGCACTGCTACTGAAGCCTGTTTACTTGTTTTGATGTCTGTTTCTCTCCTTCTAGACTGTGAGCCCGTTGTTGGGTAGGGATTGTCTCTATTTGTTGCTGAATTGTACATCCCAGGCGCTTAGTACTATGCTCTGTACACAGTAAGCGCTCAGTAAATACAATTGAATGAATGAATGAATGAACTTGGGCTCCCTAGCAGTTGGACCAAGGGGCAGCCCAAGCTTACTGCCTTGACTAGGACAATGCCTGCCAAAACTGCATTTGATCAGGGAAAATGGACTCCTGGTACCCAAAAGGTCCAGAACTATAAATGTGCCTTGAGGTTCAGTAATTATTCAAGCAATAGGCACCTTTGCATAAGAGCTGTGCCCAAACAGTAGCAATCGAATGGGTTTTCATAGGAACGGAAGAAAGGCAAAGTTCTGGGTCGAACTAGCGGATAATCCAAACCAGGTTTCTGTGGTCAATTCTCTTGTCTCTAGACTGTAAGCTCATTAATAATAATAATAATAACAACAATAATTATGGTATTCATTCTTTGTGGGCACAGAACACCTGTGCTAATTCTCTTGTACTCTCCCAAATGCTTAGTACAATGTTCTGCGCATAGTAAGCACCCAATATATATGATCGACTGACCGATCAAAGTAACTTATTATAGGCCCACCCATGTATGATAGTTCATGAGGTTTTGGCTCATACATGTTCAATACATTGGAGTTTCCTTTCAGTTCTGCACTTAATTTCATTTTGCATTCGTCCTTCCACCCCATGACAATTTGCAAAGGCAGTGGTTTTAAAAAGGAACAAATAAATCAATTGTTGAGGGGCACACCTTCAGTCTCTTAAAGACCTGAAGGCCTGAGGTGGTATTGCTCATTTGGGCCGAATGGATTGTAATGGATGTCGGTTGCTAGGAAAGTTTGTTCATTTTGTGTCTCATTCTTGAGCCGAACTGTGTGGCTAATCCTTGTCTAAGGTGGAAATGTCTTGAAGAAGGGAACCTGGATGACAGAGGCATCGTAACTCCATGTCCCAATCCCGACCTGGCGACAAGCTCTGATTAGTAAAGTGGGTGAGGTGGAAATCCTTTCTAAGAGGCTAACGACTCCTATTCTTAGGTATAGTGTCCATTATAGATTGCTTGTTTAGATTGAGGGCAAAGGAGAGGGAGAAGGTGAGAGAGAGAGAGATGAGAGAAGGGGTGGGGAGAGACAGAGAGAGAGAAAGGTCACATTTCATTTTGTAATGGGATAAAGAGAGGCAGAGTGGCCTAATGGAAAGAGCATGGAACTGGGAGCCAGGAAGCCCGGGTTCTTAAACCCAGCTGTGTCACCAGCTTGCTATGTGATCATGATAGCTGGCCTTTATTAATAATAATAATGATAGTATTTTTAGGTGCTTACTATGTGCCAAGCACTGTACTAAGCACTGGGTTGGATCCAAGCAAATCAAGTTGGACAGAGTCCCTGTCCCATGTGGGGCTTGCAAGTCTCAATCCCCATCTTACAGATGAGGTAACTGAGGCACAGAGAAGTGTCACTTTGCCATTCCTCTACCACTCCATCCCAGGTCCCACTCCGCCTTTCACCCAGAGGCATTACAATTCCACACATTCCCCTGCAGCCCAAGAGACAACTCCATAATAATTGTAGTATTTGTTATGAGAAGCAGCGTGGCTCAGTGGAAAGAGCATGGGCTTTGGAGTCAGGGCTCATGAGTTCGAATCCCAGCTCTGCCACTTGTCGGCTGTGTGACTGTGGGCAAGTCACTTAACTTCTCTGTGCCTCAGTTCCCTCATCTGTAAAATGGGGATTAAGACTGTGAGCCCCACGTGGGACAACCTGATTCTCCTGTGTTTACCCCAGGGCTTAGAACAGTGCTCGGCACATAGTAAGCGCTTAACAAATACCAACATTATTATTATTATTATAAATCACTATGTAACAAGTACTGTGCTAAGTGCTGGGGTAGAAGATAATCAGGTTGGACACAGTCTCTGCCCCATATGGGGCTCACAGCCTAAGGGAGAGGGGAGAACAGGTATTTAATTCCCATTTTACGACTGAGGAGGGCCCAGAGATGTGAAGTTAAGGCCACGCAGCAGTTGAGGTGAGAGCTGGGAGTAGAATTTAGGTCACTTGGGCCACACTGCTTCTCTGGAAAGCCTTCTTCAATAACTGGATCAACACATCACACCCAGCGAGCAATTTCCCTCCTCCAGGATGCTTTCCCTGATGAAGTGGACTGAGGTGCGGACCCTCTCGTCTCTCACCTAACTGTCCCACATCAACATAAAAGCCCCATCCAGGAGAGAATACTTGTGCACTTTGTCCCTCGGGGCTAAGAAGGTAGAGGCTGTGTCCTGTCATATTCAATTGGCATTTATTGAACACTTATTGTGTGCAGAGCACTGTACTAAGCGCTTGGGTGAATACATTATACAAACCGAGAGTACAATAAACAGACACATTCCCTGCCCACAATGAGCTTATAGTCTAGAGGCAGCACTTAGCTCGAGGTGGGCCTTTTGCCTGTGTTAATTTTCATATTAATGTCTGTCTCCTTAATGGCATTAAGACAGAGAGGAGTGAAGTGACTTGCTCAAGGCCACACAGCAGACAAGTGGCCGAGCCAGGATTAGAACCCCTGACCTTCTGACTCCCAAGTCCGTGTTCCATCCATCCGCCTTGCTGATTCATGACTAGTAAAATATATTTTCTCCCTTCCATTTAGACTCTCAGCCCCAGTTAGGAGAGGACTGTGTTCGACCTGTCTTGTGTCTACCCCAGTGCTCAGTACAATGCTTGGCAAGCACTTAACAAATACCATTTTTTAAAAAAAGAAAAAAATCCCAACTTAAAGGTCATGGAAAGAAGAGTCAGGTAAGTACTGAATTTCTCTCAAGTCAGCTGCTCACCACTGAATGCACTCTTGTGAGTTCTTCTAATGAAAGGGGCTCTATTACAAAAGGTTATTCTCAACATCCACTGCCTCTTCCCAGTGTTTCGAGGAACCTCGAAGACCTCTCGGCAGGCCTCTCAGAAAGCTTCCCCTACATTTCTGTTTGCCGCAGTACAAGTTCACTTAAAAGCTCTCGGCAGTTGACCTGAAATTTAAACTTTCGGCAGGCTCATTTTCCCTTGAAGGGCTGTTGGCGGGGAGGGAATGATAAGTCTCCCCGTTGTCGGAGGAGAGGGTACCGCTCGGTGCTCTTACCTGGGCTTCTCCACAGATTAATCTCTTACGAGTGTTCGCAAACGATGAAAACCTCTCCCTGAGATAACGAGAAGTCTGTTACCTTCCAGAAAATTATCTGCTCGGTATGGGTTTCAACTTCACCCCCACCCCAGGCACCAGGGAGTCTTGCCATGATCCTAACAGTGTACGTCGGTAGACTGTAAACTCCCTGTGAGCAGGGAACGTGCCCGCCAGCTCTCTTCCAGTGCACTCTCCTAAGTGCTTAGTTCAGAGCTCTGCATGCAATAAGCGTCCAATATATTTCACTGCCGGATGGAGCTGGAAGCTGCCACCTTGCCACCTGGATGTCCTGTTTCAGATTGTTCAATTCGAAGGACCCAAATACTCCCTGGTGGTAACAAGATCCACCGTTACTTCCTCCGTTAAGAAGCTGGCTACCTCCTTTCCTGGCCTCGCTCCAAAAGCTATCCTTGCTGCCTTTTTAGATTCTATTTTCTATCTCTTTGTCTGTTGGTGCATTTCGCTTGCTGCATCTCCTAGGTGCACTAGGTACCGGGTTGTTGATGAATATCAATCAATTAATGGTATTTATTGAGTGCTTACTGTGTGAATACCTTCGGTTGTTTGTTTGGGATATACTGGGAGTAGGCTGGCACTTAATTTAGGTTTTCTTCCGACCGATTTTCAGTCCGTAGGGCTCTGATGAATCTGTGAAGCAAATGGTAATCATTTGAATGTCTTCCTGTGCACGTTACTCTAGAGGCACATAGTCAACTGCACAGAGCAGTTCTTGAACAATTCTCTCAAAGAACTTTCACGACGCTCATTGCCAGTGGATCAGGAATGACTGATTCCAGCTTGCAGTCTCTTCTCATACCCTCAAACCCGGCAGAATAGGATAAGCAGGACTAGATTTACTTCTCAGACTGGCTTCACTCAATAGTGTTGGGGAAATTGTGAGGCAGGGTGCCTTCCATTTTCACTTGACCGACCATTCCATCACAGAGCAGTCTAAGGATCTTGGTGAATTTCTCAAGGGAGCCGAATTTCTTTGGCCATTTCCCAAGCCCTTTTCCCTTTCTGGGTCAGTTGTTTCAGACAATCAGTGAACACAGTATAGAGGTCTGGGGGCTGCTCTCTGCACTTTTCTAAGAGACATGTCCCCTGCCCTCAAGGAGCTTACATTCTTCTCAGTAAATACACGAGGAAGAAAAGAATAAGAATGGAAGAATGGAAGAAAAAAGCCATCATCAAATGAGCCCCATAGTGGGGGCTCAGGGTATCATCAATTAGGGGAAGAAAGAAAAGTTCCAAATTATATGATATAAAGTCCAAGTTATTTTCCTTCTTTAAAACCAAGAGTCAGGTTGGTCTCGGGTTTGGCCCTCTATGCTGTCTCCACAATACACATGTGTAATTATGTACATAAGAGAAGCAGCATGACTTTCTGGTGGATAGAGGATAGATAGAGCATTGTGGATAGAGCACGGGCCTGGGAGTCAGAAGGTCACGGGTCCTAATCCCAGCTCAGCCACTTGTCTGCTGGGTGACCTGGGCAAGTCGCTTCATTTCTCTGTGCCTTAGTGACCTCATCTGTAAGATGGGGATTGAGACTGTGAGCCCCACGTGGGACAAGGACTGGATCCAACTCTATTTGCCTGACACATAGTAAGGGCTTAATACCCTAAACTATTTTTATTATATCAACTTAGATACTCTTCTATTTAAGCACTTACTCATCTATGTATTTCATCTTTCCATTCTTTTCTTCTTTCTAGCTGAAACTTCTTTTAGTTTCTGTCTGCCCTGCTAGTCTGCAAGCTCCTGAGGGAAGGGATCATGTCACCTATCAATCAATTAGTCAATCATATTTATTGAGCACTTACTGGTACAGAGCCCTGTCCTAAGTGCTTGGGAGAGTATGCTACAACAGAGTTGGTAGATGTGTTCCTTGTCCACAGTGAGTTTACAGTCTTCAGTCTGAAATTTACTAGTCTATCATCTCTTTTGTTTTCCCCTAAGCACTTCGGACAGTGCTCTATAGCCAGGAGGCCCTTCTTCAATAAATACTATTGTTTGATAGACTAAAAGGGGAGAATGGAGGCAATTATCTGGATAATTCAGGCAATGGCCACCCCCCCCAACATCTTGAAGTCATTTAGATGGAAACAAAGCTATTTTACTTGCATTATCCACATAATTGCCTCAATCCTTAACCTTCTGTTTCTCTTAGTTCCACAGCTTCTGTTAAAGTCTATCAACAGATTTGGTCCTCGATACACGAACGAACCTTTTCTATTTAATTATCTCCATCCGTACTCATTGATGTTCTTAGAGCCTATATGAAGGGAGAAGTCTGCTAGTTAAATGAAAATAAACTCGGCATTGGGAACTACAGAATTTGAATCAAAATAAGGCAGACATGGAAAGCCCTTTGTCTCTGTTTTGCTCTCTGGCAGAACAGGGCTGAATTTGCTTTCCCCCCAAATGTCATTGAGGAGCAGATTACCATTTATTAAACTCTAATTATCATCCCAGTTCTTCAATACTAGTTTTTGTGTGTATGTGTGTGTGGTGTGGCGTGTGTGAATGTGTGTGTGTGCCTCTGCTATTAAATTAGCAATAAGTCTTGTTAGCATAGCATCCATATTTATAGGCAGGACTGAGTAATGCCAGGCTAGACTGCACAAAGTGTAACTCCCTCAATCAAAGACAAAGAAGGTCAGGAGGTCCACTCAAACAGTCGGTGCAATGGGCTTTCAGGGACCCAGCAAAGACTATATTACTTCGACACGGTTTCCGGTCATTTGGCTGGAGTTATGCCTCTCCATTCCCATGTGAACTTGGGCAAGTCACTTTACTTCTCTGGGCTTCAGTTCCCTCATCTGCAGAATGGTGGTTAAGACTATGAGCCCCATGTGGGACAGGGACTGTATCCAACCCCAGCGCTTAGAACAGTGCCTGGCACATAGTAAGTGCTTAACAAATACCACAATTATTATTATTATTACAGTGCTCTGCACATAGTAAGTGCTGCTCAATAAATACCACCGATTGATTAACCACCCAAACCTCTTTGTCAGACTCCATCTGCCAGTTTTCCCTTCTTCTCCACCACTCAAACTTCCTTCCGCCTTCTCCTTTGAAGGATCTCCAAGGTAGCTTCCGTGTTTCTCTTCTCTCCTCCTTCCTGGACCCCCCTCCCTCCAGATTCCCGCTTCGGCATCCTTTTCCTAAAAGGAAAACGAAACCTTATATAGTCAATTAGACACTTGCAGGTACATAACCAATCCAGGCAAAGGTCACAGAGAGAGAGAGGAGGTCTCCATGGCTCGGCCTCCCTGTGGTTTTATTTTTATGGAGCTTGAGGATGGTGAAGAGATACAGATCTGGGGAAAACAGGCCCCTTTTTAGAACAAATTTAGTGCCCATTTCTGTAGAGGAGAAAAGATGATCCTTTATACGTAGATCACTTATTCCATTAATGCATTTATGGGCCCCCTGGGACTTAAAATATAGATTTCTTGTCAATTTGCACGAACTGATGAGGCCGTAATGAAGCATTCTGGGGCTGTGCCGTTTTAATTGTGGAATTATGATCCATGAGAGAGGAGGCTCGCCAGGGGGCATTAATCACGGAGCTGGTTGCTGGGCTTCCGGAGAGTCGCGTAGAGGGAAACGAGGCTTGAGGGGAGAAGGGCGGGAGTCTGGAGCTTTGCCAGGGTGAGTTGGGGGCTATGATCTGGAGAGAGAAAAGAGAGGTTCCATTCACCTTCCCTTCTGTGCCGACAGTGCATGTGGACCTGTACCTCTTAAGCACTTAATATTCACCCTGCTCCCCCAAACCCACAGCACTTATGTACATATCCTTATACTCTCCCATTCCCCCTTCTGTAATTTATTTTATTGTCTGTCTCCCCCTCTAGGCTCTGAGCTCTCTGAGGACTGGGAACTTGTCCAGCAATTCTCATAATCTGCTCTCCCAACCACCTACTACATTTTTTGGTACATAGTAAACGCTCGAATACTCTTAATTGTTTCACACACCTCTTTGCCTATCCTCCCCAACCCCTTATTTCAATATGTATATATGTATATATATTATGCATGAATAAATAATTTAAAATGCTCAAATAGCTGGCAAATGGAAGATCTAGGATTAATAATAATAATTATGGTACTTATTAAGCGCTTACTATGTGCCAAGCACTGTTCAAAGCACCAGATAATTGTGGAATTTAAGTGCTTACTATTTGCCAGGCACTGTATTAAGCACTAGGGTAGATACAAGCAAATTGGATTGAACCCAGGTCCTCTGACTCCCAGGCTATGCTTGAAGCATAAGAAGCCTGGAAAGTGGCAGAGGATGGGGTGGGAGGGTCTTCCTGCCTGTCCCTCTCTGTCTCAAAGAGTGATAATAATATTGATGATAATAATAGTATTTAAGCTCTTACTATGTGCCAAGCACCACACTATGCAATAGGGTAGATACAAGATAATCAAGTCAGACACAGTCCCTGTCCCACTTGGGACTCAGTCTAAGGGGGAGGGAGAACAGGTATTTAAGTCCCATTTTACAGAGGAGGTGACTGAGGCACAAAAGAGTTAAATGGCTTGTTCAAGGTAAGTGGCAGAGCTGGGATTAGAACTACGGTCCTCTGACTCCCAGGCCTTTGCTTTTTCTGCTAGACCCCACTGCTTCTCTACCATCATCATTACTAATATTACGAATCCTTCTTCTTTCTCCCTCACCTGGACTAATGGAAGACCAACTGGTCCCACAACAAGTGAATTGTCCTGGATCTTCCACTCCCCCAACCCGGACAGCGGGGGAGGCCAGTGGGGGGGAGGGGTGTCTTGGTTTTAAGGTTTGGGCGACAACTAAGCAACGTGGAAAATCCACCCTTCGTGTGAACCCCACTCCCCAACCTTTCCGTGGCATTTTGTTTTCTCGACCTTTGCTCACAGCCCTGGTAATATTTGTCTGACCGAGAGTCGGTGGCAATTCCAGATAGAGGGTGATGTCCATTTATCATTTCCCGTTTATTATTAAACATCAATTTCTCCCTGCTGCTGAGTTTGAACAACAGACGCTAGCCGGTGCTCCTCTTAACACTGAAATAATACGTTAGAAACTTAAAATAAGTCATTTGAATTAAAGGTGTGGGAAACGAAAAGCAGGGCTATAAGGTACAAAGCAATGTTTGGGGAATAGAATTTAGCTTTTTTACGTTTCCACCTCTGAGTTCTATGCTGACCAGGCTGTACAGAAGAAACCTTTTCCGGTTATAAGAATTAAAAGGAGAATGTCCACCAAATCCAATTTTCTATCTGCGTTAATTAAGCAACCTGCATCAAAAGACCTTCCTGATGACTTTTTGTGATCACCGTTCAACTTTTTTTTTTTTTAACACTGGAGAGTGGTTCTCCAATGATCCCATCGGTGCCGGAAGGCCAATCAGAAAGCTTTTTGTACTCTCTTGATCAGCGATGCCAGGATGAATGTGACTGGGTTATTATTTTGCCTGAGTGTCTTGGTGGCTCAATTCATTCTGCCACTAGGACCCATGCTTCTTTTCCTGGCGTGAGATTACTGACAGGAAAATGCCTCATTATGGGAACAGTGAGCACCCTTTCACCATGAGTCAGAAGGATCTGGGTTCTAATCCCGGCTCCTCCTCTTGGCCGCTGGTGTGACCTCGGGAGAGTCACTTCTCTTCTCTGTGCCTCAGTTACCTCATCTGTAAAATGAGGGATTAAGATTGTGAGCACACTTAATCCCCATTTTACAGGTGAGGTAACCGAAGCACAGAAAAGCAAAGCGACTCGCCCAAGGTCACACAGCAGACAAGTGGCGGAGCCGGAATTAGAACCCAGGTCCTTCTAACTCCCACGCCCGCGCTCTATCCACTAGGCCAAGCTGCTTCCTGCCTTTAACCTGCCTGGGCCCACTGGAGGGAGAAGGGTATTGGGAGGAGAGTCTAGAAGTCATTTATAGGGCCAGGGAAGCCCACTCACCGGCACTGGATCCCCAAGGACCCCCGCAACTGCTGAAAGGGATACAGTTGGATGACCCAACAGGCAGAAGATTTATTTGAACACCTTCAAGGGCAGCAGCGGAAATTGAATTCTGGAACGGGCTAGATTTCTTCACGACCCAAGGAGTCATCTCCGGACCATGGTTCAGACTTCCCCGAGAAGCAGAGGGTGAGATTAATTGGCTCTCCCTAACTTTTGTCTTGGCGGCTGCATGTCATTATCAAAAATGTAAACGTCTGGGGGGGCTGCAGAGAAATCACCCTCGTTTTAGGGTCTCCTTTTATTCCCATTTCCTTTCAAACAAGCCTTTATCTAAATGCAAATTTGATTCCAAGCTTTCTGATTAGGACATTATACAGTCATCCATTCCAGAAAAGCACAATTAGTGAGGGGTTTTATTTCTGACTCAACATTTCTTTGTTTAGAAAGTTTGTTTGTTGTGCAACCCCCCCCCACCCCTCCCGTTGGAGGAGCAGAAGGAACTGCGTGTGGGGATTCTCGGCCAATTTTTCTTCGACTGAAGGGTGTTGGCTTTTTATCCCAGGCAGGGGTGGGGGGAGTGTGACATTCCCTCCCTAAGATGTTTTTCCAAAATACATTGAGAGCTAAAAATGGCAAGGTTTCTAAGGCTGGATGAAGATTCTTCTTTTTAAAGGATGCTAAATCATCCCACTGCTTATCATGGGGATTGATTTTCCTGCAGGATTGGGGGCTAAGAAAATCAGGAAGGAGATGGGGGTGGGAGGGTAGGGGAAGGAGATGGGGCAGTCTTCCTGGAATCTTTGGAAGGATGAAAGTCCAGGAGTTGCTCCTATGCAAACCAAGACACAAAAAGTGCTCAATAAATACGACTGAATGAACTGAGATAACTGAGGCACAGAGACGTTAAGTGACTTGCCCAAGACCACATAGCAGACAAGTGGCGGAGGCGGGATTAGAACACACGTCCTCTGACTCCCAAGCCTGTGCTCTTTCCACTGAGCCACATTGCTTCTCTTCACACTGTCTAACTCAGAGGGTATGTGTGGGGGAACACAGTTTGCCTATTTTGTTTTAATTTGTGCTCCTCAGATAGAAGGCACTCTATAAAAGTCAAAAAATATTAATAATAATAACAGGCAACGGACACAACTGCAGGCTGGGCTCCGGGACCACCTGGGGCTCAGATCCTCCAATACACACTGTGGCTTCAGAGAATGTACGGATACTGTCTTCTTTCCCAGCACTTAGTATAGTGTTCTGTTTACAGTAAGCACTTCATAGGTACTATTTTTCCTATTACTATTATTCTGCCCGAAAGGAAGGGCAGAAATGGGAATGCCTGTGGTTCAGTGAGATTCAATCCATGTTATTTATTAGGTGCTTACTATGTGCAGAGCACTGTACTAAGTGCTTGGGGAAGCACTTAGAGTACAGTATTAGATTACAGTATAACAGACACATTCCCTGCCCTCAATGAGCTTACACTCTAGAGAAAGCCCCTCACTTAATGATCTGACCCAGGATATTCGATCCCATTTTCTTAATGGCTGTCAGTCAATTCCCTACTATTATTCCCCAGTTAGACCCAGTAAGAAAGTCCTCAGCTCAGGGGAAAGAGGCGTTTTCTGTTCGCTTTTTTTCCTAGATAAAAATGTCAGCCCCACCCGTAGTAGAGTCAAAGTTGAGGATGAGGTTAGGTATCTCTCATTTCGAGATACACTGATCCAAAAGCTACTTGGCTTCCCCGAGACCTCACATTCCATAGGGGCAATAAGAAATTATTTTAGCTTATGTCTACAGGCCGTGATTACTTCCTGTTTAAAGGAATTCAATTAGGCCACATTTCATGCCCAGACAAGTTCCATATAATTCTCTTCCTCTTTCCGTGGAATGCAGCTGGATGGTCAGCCTGCACACAGCTGGTTCATTCATCCTCTAACCGTTAACCCCTTTTTGTTTCTGACCATCATTAATGCCCTTTAGAAATCTTTCCCAGTTGGTATCTCCAGGCAACCCTGGAAGGGTCAAGTGCCAGCTAAAAAAGGCTTGCCGAGGTCCAAATTCCCCAAACGGATCAGTCGGTCTGTAAATTCTTCACCAGCTCTGCTGGTGGCACATTCGATACTAATGGGGACCTTCCACCTGCTCTCTGTGGTTTTTGATCAGCACTTATAATGTGTCGAGCGCAGTTCTAAGCGCTCGGATCGATACGAGGTAATCAGCTGGATGCAGTCCCTTTCCCACAGGGAGCTCACTATCTATGTTACAAGGAGAAATGGCATGTTGTAGTGTCTAGAGCATGGGCCTGGGAGTCAGAAGTTCATGGATTCTAATCATGGCTCTGTCACTTGTCTGTTGTGTGACCTTGGGGAAGTCACTTCGCTTCTCTGAGCCTCAGTGACCTCATCTGTAAAATGGGGATTGAGACTGTGAGCCCCAAGTGGGACAGGGACCAACCCGATTTGCTTGTATCCACCCCAGTGCTTGGTACAGTGTCTGGCATGTAGTAAGCGCTTAACAAATACCACTATTATTATTAACCGGGTTTTGAATCTCCATTTTGCAAATGAGGGAACTGAGTCAGAGAGAAGTTAAGTGACTTGCCCAGGTCACACGGCAGACAAATGGTGGTGCAGCAAACATTCAGTGAGGAAAAGCAACACAAGGCAGTCCAATACTGCTGCCTCTCAAATATCCGGAGTTCTGTTTAGAATTTGAAAATTACTCAGGCCCCTCGCTGCTCTTCCTTCTCCCTCACAATGCCTGATTTCTGGCCCCACAAATGGGTAAAGGGAAATCACCAAGGAGAGACACTAAGTAAAGTCCTTGATCACTAGCCATGCAGTGAGACAGAGGACAGGCTAAGCCTCAAATTCAGACCTTCCCCTTCCCCAGAACCCATCTCATATCCCCCACTGCGTTCCGGGGTGGAAGAGCTTGATTTTCAGGCAAGTCTAGACTGTGAACTCATTGTGGGCATGGACTGTCACTATTTATTGTTGTATTGTTCTTTCCCAAATGCTTAGTACAGTGTTCTACTCAGAGTAAGTGCTTAATACAACTGAATCAATGAATGAACCAATCAGTCACTGGTACATTTTGAGCAGTCACTGTTGTGCAGACTGTTGTATTGAATGCTTGGGAGAATACCATAAAATAAATGTGCAGATTCCTATGAATCGACCAATCAATTGTATATAATTGGCACTTACTGTATGCAGAGCACTGTACTCAGCGTTTGGGAGAGTACAATATAGCAGAGTTGGTAGATGTGTTCCCTGCCCACAGCTGTGGGCTGGAAAGGATTTAGAAGCTGGTGGGGGAGACAGGAAAAACCCAACTAAATAGGTCCATATAAACTACTATGTTCTCCATAGCCACTCTGCTCACATTGATGGCTTGAGCTCTGGTTCTTCTGGTGCCTTGGAAAGATGGGCTGAAGTTTGATAGGCCCTGGGTCAGTGGCCAGAAGCAGCTTGGCACAGTGGATAGAGCAAGGCCCTGGGAGTCAGAAGGTCATGAGTTCTAATTCCATCTCCACAAATTCTTTGCTGTATGACCCTGGGCAAGTCACTTCACTTCTCCCCGCCTCAGTTCCCTTATCAGTAAAATGGGGATTAAGATTGTGAGTCCCATGTGGGACGGGGACTGTGTCCAACCGACTCTTCTTGTATCCAGTGCTTAGAATAGTGCCTGGCACATAGTAAACGCTTAAGAAATACCATTATTATTATTACTACTATTATTCTCTGAGCCTCAGTTCCTTCATCTGTAAAATGGGGATTAAGGACTGTGAGCGTCATGTGGGACAGGGACTGTGTCCAACCCGATGTGATTGTAACCATCCCAGTGCTCAGAACAGTGCCTGACGATAGTAAGCGTTTACAAATACAACAATAATAATAATAATAGTAACAGCCAGGGGATGATTGCTTTGGCTTAGCCATATCTGTCACCGTGGCCAACAGTAGGGTCAAGTAGCAGCCTCATGTCTGACCCTGTCTTGTTATGCCTGAGCCCAGGAGGCCGGTGGATGATATCCCCGCTGGAAATGCTGGAAATCCGACACCCTCCCAGAACTTTCCTCTTCCGGCAGGGATCTCTGCATTTCACCTCTTGCCCGCTGCTTCCTGGCTCTTTTTATATTCATGTCCTGGGGCCCTGAGCTTTCTGCTGTTGACGGGTGGAGGTCGTGAGGGAGGAAGGGGGTGATGAGCTGCTTCCAGCAGAGGCTCCCCCCCTCTACAAAACCCTATCCCCCTGCATTCCCAACCCAGGAGGGATTTTGCCCTCTGCGACAGCAAATCCATGGCAGTACTTAGGTTTAATTAGAGCACAATGACAGATGATTAGTTTACACATCAAAGCACTAAAATAACTCAACCAATTGGCCCCCATCCCAAAGCACATTACAGGAGCTGGCTTTAAAATGAGACCCTCCACTGGAGGAACAGAACCGGCTGATGGAAAACCCGGAAAAAGCCCATGCAGGGACTCTCGGAAAATGTTCATTCATTCATTCAATAGTATTTATTGAGCGCTTACTATGTGCAGAGCACTGTACTAAGCGCTTGGGATGAACAAGTCGGTAACAGATAGAGACAGTCCCTGCCGTTTGACGGGCTTACAGTCTAATCGGGGGAGACGGACAGACAAGAACAATGGCAATAAACAGCGTCAAGGGGAAGAACATCTCGTAAAAACAATGGCAACTAAATAGAATCGAGGCGATGTACAATTCATTAACAAAATAAATAGGGTAACGAAAATATATACAGTTGAGCGGACAAGTACAGTGCTGTGGGGATGGGAAGGGAGAGGTGGAGGAGCAGAGGGAAAAGGGGAAAATGAGGCTTTAGCTGCGGAGAGGTAAAGGGGGGATGGCAGAGGGAGTAGAGGGGGAAGAGGAGCTCAGTCTGGGAACGCCTCTTGGAGGAGGTGATTTTTAAGTAAGGTTTTGAAGAGGGAAAGAGAATCAGTTTGGCGGAGGTGAGGAGGGAGGGCGTTCCAGGACCGCGGGAGGACGTGACCCGGGGTCGACGGCGGGATAGGCGAGACCGAGGGACGGTGAGGAGGTGGGCGGCGGAGGAGCGGAGCGTGCGGGGTGGGCGGTAGAAAGAGAGAAGGGAGGAGAGGTAGGAAGGGGCAAGGTGATGGAGAGCCTTGAAGCCTAGAGTGAGGAGTTTTTGTTTGGAGCGGAGGTCGATAGGCAACTGGAGTTGTTTAAGAAGGGGAGTGACATGCCCAGATCGTTTCTGCGGGAAGATGAGCCAGGCAGCGGAGTGAAGAACAGACCGGAGCGGGGCGAGAGAGGAGGAAGGGAGGTCAGAGAGAAGGCTGACACAGTAGTCTAGCCAGGATATAACGAGAGCCCGTAACAGTAAGGTAGCCGTTTGGGTGGAGAGGAAAGGGCGGATCTTGGCGATATTGTAGAGGTGAAACCGGCAGGTCTTGGTAACGGATAGGATGTGTGGGGTGAACGAGAGGGACGAGTCAAGGATGACACCGAGATTGCGGGCCTGAGAGACGGGAAGGATGGTCGTGCCATCCACGGTGATGCTGTCCTGCTTCTCCAGTGAAAAAACGGATATCAAGTGTCTCCTCTCCTCGGTGGTGTGATATCCCAACTCCCACGTTAACAATATTAATAATTGTGATGTCCTTAAGCACTTACTACACGCCAAGTACATGTGCCGAGAAGCAGCGTGGTCTAGTGGATAGAGCACGGGCCTGGGAGTCAGAGGATCTGGGTTCTGATCCCGGTCCGCCACTCGTCTATGGCGTGGCCTTGGGCAAATCACTCTACTTCTCTGTGCCTCAGATATCACATCTGGAAAACGGGGATTAAGACTGTGAGCCCCGTGTGGGGGCCCCCCGATTAGCTTGTATCGACCCCAGCGCTTCGTACAACACGGTACGAGTTAATAAAGACCATAAAAAAGTGCGGTCCTAAATACTGATGTAGATTCGAAGCCATTGGATGGCATATAGTCCGACTCACATGGGGCTGGGAGAGAGAACAGGTATCCAAGTCCCATTTTACAGATGAGGGGACTGAACACAGAGAAGTTAAGTGACTTACCCAAAGTTAAACCGCAGGCACGTGGAGCAGCTCGGATTAGAACTCAAGTCTCCTGCCTCCCAGGCCCTCGCATTTTCTTCTAGGGTCTGCGCTCGCCCTAGTATTTAATCAATGGTAATAGTTGAGCCCTTACTGTGTGCAGACCGCTGTACTAAGCGCTTGGGATGGGACAAAACAATACACGATCCCTGCCCAAAAGGAGTTTACAGTCTAGCAGAAGAGACAGACTTTGAAATAAATACGGATAGGAGAAATGGCAGGGCATAAGGATATGTGCATAAGTGCTATGGGGTTGAGGGTGGGGTGAATATCAGGTGCTTAAAGGACACAGGGTCAAGTGCTTGGGTGACCAGAAGGGAAAACAAGTAGGGGAAATGAGGGCCTATTTGGGGAACGCCTCCTGGAGGAAATGTGATTTTATTGAACCCAACCCAAGTACTTCACTTCAAGTTTAAACTGCAGCCACCCCTTAATGATCCAGGACTGATGATCTAAACTGTGGACTGATATCCCCTCAATCACTCAAGCATATTTATCGAGCATCTACTGTGTGCGAGCACTGTATTAAGCGCTTGGGAGAGTGCAATGTAACAAGACACATTCTCTGTGTACAGCGAGTCTACAGTCTGGAGGATGTTTATGGTCTAGAATCTAGCTTACGTCCAGACTCAAAGATCGAGGTAGATAGAGTGAGAAGGTTAGCATTAGAGGAAAAACGTTTGCGGGCCGGGTTGTACTAGGAGAGTAGTGAGGTGAGGTAGGAGGGGGCAAGGGGATCTGAGTGCTTTAAAGCCAATGGTGGGTGTCGCTTCCGACTCCGGTGGACGGAGGCTGGGGACTTTCAAATTTTCCCCGGCCAACCCTTCTGACAGTGTCCCCCGTGACATTTGCTTAGCATCTACAGCTGGCCCTAACTAGAACCCAGATTCTTTGACAGCGTCCTTTCCGTGAAAACACTTTTGCCTCCCGAAGAGTTTGGTTCAGAAGGAAAATTATGCGGTGAAGCAGACTGGGCTTGCGGAAAGAGCACGGGCCTGGACACCATAGGACCTGCCTTCTAATCCCAGCACTTGCCTGCTCTGTGACCTTGGGCCAGTCGCTTGACTTTTCTGGACCTAGGTCTCCTCATCTGTAAAATGGGGATTCAGTCCCTGTTTTCCCTTTTTCTCAGACTCTGATCCTGATGAGGCACAAGGACTGATTAATATCCCAGTGCTCAATACAGTGCTTGGCACGTTGGAAGCATTTAACAAATACCACCATTATTAGTAGTAGTAATATTGCCATTATTACTGATAAAAGATCTTCACGTGTCTAAGAAGCCCAAGATCCAGCCCTGAACACCCTCTAGAAGCAGAGTGCATTTGGGGAAAGTGTCTTTTCCCTGCCTGTGTTCTTGTGCATGGTGGAAGCAGAAGAGAAAGGTTCATTCATTCCATCGTAATTATTGAGCGCTTACTGTGTGCAGAGCACTGAATCAGATGCTACTAGAAGGCATTTCCTATCCATGTTACCATAGTTACAATTAATTTTGTCTTCATTTTCAGTGAACACAGGTGGTACCTTATAGACAGAGGTAATGGGGAGGCAGGCGGTGGGAGGGGGGATTCCTGGGTTCTCATCCTTGTTAAATGAAGCAAGGCAAATCACTGCCCTTCTTTATTCCTTAGTTTCTCTGTGAATTGGGGAAATGCATACTGGCTCCTTATCCCCCAGGGTTGTTAGGAGGAGAGTATTTGGGGCCTCTGGTAGGAAAAAGGCTTCCAAACTAGAGTGTGTTATTATCATAAAACAGGAGCCTATTGATCTGGCTGATTAGCAACGTTTCCAAGGCACTAGGGTAATTAGCACAATTTACAG
Organism: Ornithorhynchus anatinus; assembly: GCF_004115215.2. Taxonomy (NCBI): domain Eukaryota; kingdom Metazoa; phylum Chordata; class Mammalia; order Monotremata; family Ornithorhynchidae; genus Ornithorhynchus; species Ornithorhynchus anatinus. The sequence goes on from NC_041744.1 coordinate 9,821,576, forward strand.
CACAGCAGTTATCAGCCTCATTGCTTAATTAACAATGTAAATATCTTTCCAAATTACATCTTATAATGATGCTCAGGTCCCTTAGTATTTCCTATATTTATGTGGATGTATGGATAGCTGTCTTTTTCTTACATTAAACATCACACTTCTGGGTTGCCTAGAAGAAAGCCACCATGTAGAACCAAGTCTTCCCTTTCCTAGATCAACTAGACTCTCTGCCTGTGTTCCTCTCTCCAGCCCAGAATAGTCAATCTGCCAATTGAATAGCCAATTAAAAGCACTTGAAAGAGGAATTCTATCATCTCTCAGATTCAGATCTATTTTTTATTTATGTATCGAGCAGGATAAGTCATCTTAAATTAATATCATTTTCTCTCTGCAGAGCACATGAGGAATGAGAAATTAAGAGAAGAAATTTAATACAATGTTTGGGTACCCCAGTGGTGGACCACAATGAATTGCCCAAAACGGTACCTCCACATAAAGTATCTTTTTCAAATTTATTTAATTTGTTTATTTTTGGTTGAATTCTGCTTGCCACTGAATAATCTAAACGAAAGGCCGTATCTGCCTCCGACATGGAAGCGAACTATTTAGACATTAGTTTTCTTTTATTGGCTCTTCTTACTTCACCCATAAATTTTTTAAAATGGTATTTGTTAAGCACTTACTGTGTGTCCAACACTGTTTTAAGCGCTGTGAATTAGGTTGGATGCAGTCCCTGAATCGCATGGGACTCACAGTCTAGGAGGGAGAACAATACTTCAAGTATTTGGGAAGATCCTACTAGATTGAAAGCTGTGTTATCTTTGCATGGGTTCCAACTAGTTTCTTTGCCTTGAAATTCACTATAAATCTCTAGGTTTAGAAAGATATAAGGAATTTACCGACCTTGGAAAGGATGCCCTGACAATTCTCAGGGGCTGAGGGGAAGATGTGAAAGGCTCTGAAGTCTCAGAGGTAAGAGAGAAACCTTGTTGCTTGAGGCCATGACATTTGCTGAGGCAGGAAATCTGGGAGGACTCGGGGAGAAGTATTGGGTAAAGGATAGACACAGCTGGGTCAGAGACAGGTTGGGAGGGAGGGATTGCAGGCAAATAATAAGCACTTCAGAAATACCACCATTATTATTAATGTAGACACCACTTCTCCCACCTAGGAGCCTGTAGGCACTGCCTCTCCAGATCCTTGTGCGTATAATAATAGTAATACTAATAATTACGGTATTTGTTAAGCACTTACTATGTCGAGGGAACTGGGGTGAATACAAGCAAATTGGGTAGGACGCAGTCTCTGTCCTGCATGGGGCTGTAAAATCCCCATTTTCCAGATGAGGTGACTGAGGCCCAGAGACGTGAAGCAACTTGGCACACAGCAGACAAGTGGCAAAAGCAGGATAAGAACCCAGGACCTTCTGACTCCCAGGCCCATGCTCTATCCACTAGGCCAGCAGCGTATCTATTGGGGCCAACTTCCCAACTCAACGGTTGTGCCTGTGTGTGTGCGTGGTGTGCGTGTTTTTCTCGGTCCGTTTTTTCCCAGGCTATTTCCATTTTCCCTAGGCCTACCTCCTTGGCGTCCCACCTCCGGAAGCCCTAACCCCAGCTTCGCAGTCCTGCCCCGGCTTCACTCCCACTCTCCTAATTAAAAATTGGCACCCCTGTGATAAATGCGGAGTGTAAACCTGTTCTTTATCCAGGGCCAGAACAAGCTAATAAGTAGGAAACAGCAGCTCGGTTCAGAGGGAGCTCGGAATTAGAAACCAGAGAAGTAAGAGACTTGGGAAAAAATGAGGCGGTGCAGAAAACAATTTACAAAACAGGACCTAATGCTAACACATGGATGTAGCAGAGGTTCAGATGGGGGCAGCTCCACAGAGGAGAAGTAGAGGCTAGAGCCTGGGCTGTGTGTCAGAAGGACCTGGGTTCTAATCCCCCTCCGCCCCTTGTCTGCTCTGTGACCTCGGGCAAGTCACTACACTTCTCTGGGCCTGGCCTGTAGAAAGGAGATTAAGACTGTGAGCCCTATGTGGGACAGGGACTGTGTTCAACCTGATTACCTTGCAGCCACCACAGCGCTTAGTACTGTGCCTGACACATAATAAGCGCTTAACAAATACCATAAAAAACAAACTGTGCAGTGGCTTAGGGATGGCACCATTAGGAGACTGTTTTGTGGTTCTTTGTCAGATGCCCACCACCCTAACAGTCAAGTGTGGCAGGGGAGAGAGCAGGGGCCTGGGAGTCAAAAGGACCTGGGTTCTAATCCTGGCTCTGCCACGTCAGCTGTGTGACCTTGGGCAAGTCATTTAATGACTCTGGGACTTAGTTGCCTCATCTGTAAAATGGGGATTAAGACTTTAAACCCCATGTGGGATGGGGACTTTGTCCAACCTGATTAACTTGTATCCACCCAAGTGCTCAGAACAGTGCTTGGCACATAGTAACTGCTTAAACAAGTTCCTTAATTATTATTGACAATGATAATAATAATAATATTATTATAATCTTTGCTGGGGAGTTTTAGCAGATTAAGGAAATACGTGGCTTCTTGCTGAGGTCACAATAAAGATGGCCTCCTGGCAAAGTGACACAAGCAGGTTGTTCTTCCTGGGTGCCTTCTAGCTGTTACAACCAGGCAAATTCGACTCGGTTTTGGGCTTTCTTGCAAAGAAGCATCTCTGTTCCCGCTTTAGAGCAAAGCAATGCAGCCTAGTGGAGAGACCCCGGGCCTAGGAGTCTGAGGACCTGAGTTCTAATTCTGCGCAAGTCACTTAGCCTCTCTGTGCCTCAGTTTCCTCACCTGTTGAATGGAGATAAAATTCCTGATCTTCCTTCTACTTCTACATGGGACTGTGAGCCCCATGTGGGACAATCCAACCTGATTGTTTTGTGTCTAGCACTGAGTACAGTGCTTGGCACATAGTAAGTGCTTAAAAATAATAATATTATTATTATTATTGGACTCACTGTGGTTGTTCTTGCTAAGGCCACTGCAGACTCACCACAGCTGGCCTGTCTAGCAGGCTGAGAATTGTATGCCTCTGAGAGAGGTAAGAAATTAGGTAAGAAATTGCTGTTCTCTGTTAAATTCTGAGAACAGGTGTGAACATGAGGGGGTGGGAGTCCAAGAGTACCTAAATTGAAGTCGGGTGTTTTGTTTCTGGGGAATGGGGATTTGGGGAACTAGGTGTCTTTTGTTTGTGGTTTTTTTTAAATCGAAGTGTTATGTTTCAAACACAGTTCTAAGGGAGGGGGTAGATACAAGTTAATTAGGTTGGACATTGTCCCTGTCCTGCATGGGGCTCACAGCCTAAGGAGGAGGAACATGAGGAATTTAATCATGATAAATTAAACAAGGTTTCTTCTTTGGTTAAAAATCTAAGGTTCATTGGTGGGCTTCTGTACTGAATTTGGGGGTGGGGGCTTCAGGGGATCTTGAAGTCTATTCCGATAGACAGTGGGGTATCTTCTGGATTAGCCAAGAGGACATCTTTTGACTGCAATCTGTCAGAGACTTTGATAATGTCTTGTCTCTCCCTGAAGATTGTGAGCTTCTTCGGCGATCCTGTCTACCAATTCTATTGTATTGTACTATCCCAAGCACTTAGAACAGTGCTCTGCACAGCGTAAACTCTCAATAAATATCACTGATGGATCAATTACTGGTGAACAAAAAGTCCCAAACCCAGCCACTTGGGAATCTGACTCAGATTCTCCCCCTGTAAGCTTGTTGTGGGCTGGGAATGTGTCAATTGTTATATTGTACTCTCCCAAGTGCTCAGTACAGTGCTCTGCTTGCAGTAAGCACTCAATAAATATGACTGACTGACCCAGATTCAATTTGAGTGTGTTTGTGTGTGTGTGTGTGCAGGGCGGGGGGAGGGGGGGAGGGATTTTGACCAGGATATCATCAAGGTTAAAAAAGAAGAGGGGAGAGAATTTTCACAACTGGTTGTGGGTTGGGTTTACAGCATCATTTAAAGGGGAACATCAAAGACTAACACTTGGCATATAGGGGTAATTCCACCTGACCCCTGGGCTCCACATAATGCCCTGGGTCCAAACTGGAGATAGATTTTTAGGCTGTCAGTCAATCAGTCAATCCATCGCATTTATTGAGTGCTTACTGTGTGCAGAGCACTCTACTAAGCACCTGGGCGAGTACAATATAACAGACACAATCCCTGCCCACAATGAGCTTATACTCTAGAGGGGAAGGCAGGCATTAAGACAAATAAATAAAATTACAGATATGTACCTAAGTGCTGTGGGGCTGGGGGGAGGGGGAATGAATAAAGGGAGCAAAGTCGAGGAGGCGCAGAAAGGAGTGGGAGAAGAAGAAAAGAGGGCTTAATCAGGGAAGGCCTCTTGGAGGAGACGGACCTTCAATAAGGCCTTCAAGGTGGGGAGAGTCACTGTCTGTCGGTTATGAGGAGGGAGGGCGTTCCAGGCCTGGGCCAGGGCCTATCGTTTTAATTCAACCCCAATGCTGTGCCACACACTGAAATTGCAGGGGCCCTTTGTGCTTCCCATCAAGCTGTTCTTTGCAATTAAAAAAAGAAAAGATGATGAGGAAGAATGTTTTTAACATCCTGGATCCGGAGCTATTCTTAAAGCAGGACTATTTTTATCCAGCCCAGTCTGTTTCGATCCCGCAGAGCCATCCCACCTGACTGCCCCGTCCCCACATTCCGAGGGGTCCGGCAGCTCCGGCCCCGGCCCTCCCCCCAGCCAGAAGGACCTGGGTTCTAATCCAGGCTCCGTCACCTGTCTGCTGTGTGACCTCTGGCAAGTCACTTAACTTCTCTGGGCCTCATTTACCTCAGCTGTAAAATGGGGATTAAGAATGTGAGCCCCGTGTGGGACAGGGACTGTGTCCAACCTCATTAACTTGGTTGTACCCCAGTGCTTAGAACACTTCTTGGCACATAGTAAGGGTTTAACAAGTACTATAATTATTATTACTGGTGTTATTCTTTGGGATTGAAGGAGAAGCTGAGGTAGAGCACGGGGACTCCCATGCAATCAATCGAGCGCGATTCCACACTGGGATGACACTCTGCCTCGCTCCACCCCCACTCCAGCTGCCCCAAGATGGAGGACAAAGAAGTCCAGATTCAGGCCCACGGAATGACATTTCCACCAACTGACAGAAGCCATTACTAGCCACCTACCCCTACCTCCCACCAGCTTCTGGGAGAGGAGCCGAGCCATCTTATCGGCGACCTTGTCCTTCAGCTCTTGAAACAAATTAAACTCTTGAGAGCAGGCAGGCTCCTAGTCGCAGGAGGAGTTCTGCTTGTAATAAACCCCCGGGGTTGGTACGCTACGGAGAAGGCTCCCGGGATTTCAGGGATTTTTCCTTCTGTAGCCGAAGGGGTGAGAGCAAGTCACGGCTCCTTTCGAACTGCCTGATTTCCCAGCCCTGGCGTGAGAAGCAGCATGGCCTAGTGGCACAAGAGTGAAACTGGGAGTCAGAGGTCATGGGTGTGACTTTTCTCAGAGGTCTGTGACTTTTCTGCTGTGTGACCTTGGGCAAGTCACTTCATTTGTCTATGCCTCACCCATAAAATGAGGACTAAATACCGGTTCTCCCTCCTCCTTAGATTGTGAGCCTCATGAAGGACAGGGATTGTGTTCATCTGTCTGTATGTATGGAGAAGCATGGGAATCAGTGTGGCCTAGTGGAAAGAGCAGGGTCTTGGGAATCAGAGGTCATGGGTTCTAATCTCGACTCCGCCACTTGTCAGCTGTGTGACCTTGAGCAAGTCACTTCACTGCTCTGGGCCTCAGTTACTTCATCCGTAAAATGGGGATTAAGACTGTGAGCCCCCCCGTGGGACAACCTGATTACCGTGTATCTACCCCAGGGCTTAGAACAGTGTTTGGCACAGAGTAAGAGCTTAACAAATGCCATCATCATTATTATTGTTATTATCCAAGTGCTTAACACAGTATCAGCACATAATTAGTGCTTAACAAACACCACGATTATTATTGCTATGATTAACAATGACCTGCAACCTTTTCCATGTGGAACACTGCACGCATTGACCCAATCTACGCCAGGCAGCTGTATTTTTCTGCGATGATCTGCCACTTGTCAGCTGTGTGACTGTGGGCAAATCACTTCACTTCTCTGTGCCTCAGTGACCTCATCTGTAAAATGGGGATTAACTGTGAGCCTCACGTGGGACATCCTGATTACCCTGTATCTACCCCAGCGCTTAGAACAGTGCTCTGCACATACTAAGTGCTTAACAAATACCAACATTATTATTATCTTTCAGTAGAAAGTTTCAGGGTGTCTTCTCAATGCCTCCCCAGGGCCCACCTGACATTTAGCAACTATCTAGCCTCAGCAGCGGGTGGGTTCTAGAATCTGGAACACTACAAAGGCAGATGCCACTGGGTGATGACACTGAGTCTGCTCAGCGAATTCAGACATCAATCTGGGGTCCTGCTTGCCCACCTCCCAGGCTCTGCCATCTCTCCATTCCTGTCCCTACCCCCTTCTCCTGGCCAGGAAAATCTCAGGGACCAAGCAGGTGAGTGGCAAGGGACGGGGGCTGGAGCCCCAGACTAAGCCTCACTTTTCCTCATCTCCCACTCCCTTCTGCGTCGCCCTGACTTGCTTCCTTTGCTCTTCCCCACTCCCAGCCCCACAGCACGTATGTATATATCTCTCATTTTATTGATCCCTTTGCTCTTCCCCTCTTCCAGCCTCAAAGCACTTATGTACATATCTGTCGTTTTATTTATTTGTATTCATATCTGCCTCCCCCACTCTGAGTTCACTGTGGGCAGGGAATGTCACTTTATTTTTGTATTGTACTTTCTCAAGCGTTTAGTATAGTGCTCTGCACACAGTAAGCACTCAATAAATACGACTGAATGAATGAGTGAGCCACCAGCATTCCCTGGCACTACATGATAATAATGATAGCAATAATAATAATATTTGCTAAGTGCATAATGTTCATTTATTCAATTGTATTTATTGAGCACCTACTGTGTGCAGAGCACTGTATTAAATGCTTGGGAAAGCACAACAATAAACACACTCCCTGCCAACAGTGAGTTTACAATCTAGAGCGGGGAAGACAGACATCAATACAAAAGATAAATTACGGATATGTACATAGGGGCAGTGGGATTGGGAAGGTGCCAACCAATGTACCAGGCATTGGGGTAGATGTAAGGCAATGAGGTCAGATACAGTCCCTGTCCTACATGGGACTCACAGCCTAAAAGGGGAAGGAGAACAGGTATTTAATCCCTCCACCCTCCCCACCACCGTTCTAGAAACGAGGAAACAGTCCCAGCGAAGTTAAACGTCTCTGTACCCTTTGGGCAATTAGCACTGACCTCTCCCTCAGCCCCTCAGCACTTATGTACATAACTGTAATTGATTTATTCTATCAATGTCTGTCACCCCCTCCAACTGTAAGCTCGATGTGGTCAGGGAACTTGACTACCGACTTCCCAAGCGCTTGGTACAACGTCCCGCACACAGCAAGCACCCGATAAACACCACTGATTGATTAAATACCAATGCTTGATTGCCCACGGTCAGATAGCAGGGAAGTGATGGAACTGGGTTTAGAACCCAGGTCCTCTGACCCCCCAGCCCTTCCTCGTCCCATTAAGCCGGGCTGCTTCCCAAAAGGATGAGGATTCTCAGACACAAGAAAGCTATCTCAGACTTCCTGCCTCGTCTCCACAGGCCCAATCGAGAGCTCTCAAGGTGAAGCAAAACGAATTGGGAATAAGGGATCCTGTTCCCAATTCCTCCTTTAGTGGCGTGAAAAACAGACCGAGACCAGCCTCGGCAATAAGCAGCAGGTGAGGTCTACCAATATTTTTAAATTTTCCAGAGGCTGTGCAGGTCACCTACTGGGGTCACAATAATGACATTTCTTTTCTCAGTGCCCCACTCACGTTGCAAAGAGCGGAGGCAGGAGTTTAGTCCTGGCTTCGCTTTAGGCAGTTGCTCAACCTTTCCGGGCTTTATTTTCCCATGTGTTAAATAGGGCTCACACCGTTCATGCAGTCATTCATTCGATCGTATTTATTGAGCGCTGACTGGGTGCAAAGCACTGTACTAAGCGCTTGGGAGCAGGCATGCAAATTTATGTAAAGTAAATTTATACGTGCATGGAAAAATCTCTTAGACTGTGAGCCTCATAATAATAATAATGTGACATCTGTACTAAGTGCCAGGGTGGATACAGGTAAATAGGGTTGGACGCAGTCCCCGTCCCATATGGGGCTCTAAGTCTTAATCCCCATTTTTCAGATGAGGTAACTGAGGCCCAGAGAAGTGAAGTGACTTGCCCAAGGTCACACAGCAGACACGTGGCAAAGCTGGGAGTAGAACCTAGGTCCTTCTGACTGCCAGGACTGTGCTCTATCCTCTATCCACAACGCTTTCCTGGCCCACGTGAAGCAGAAACTGTGTCTGATCTAATTCTCTTCTTGCTACCTTAGTGCTTAGCCCAGTGCTTGGCACACAGTTAGCTCTTGACAAATAAAATACCTTCACCATTACCATTATTAGTAAATACGAGGAACATATGCGAAAATATTGGAGGAAAACATACATATAGGGTTTTGAAGTTGTCATGAAAAGGGAATCTGAACATCCGTGCAATGCAGACTATAGAACTCAGTTTAATAGGAGGGTTTTTTTGGTATATGATTCTTTTTCTTTCAAGACAATTTACGGATGTTAGGATGCTTAGCCTGAGTCACTCCGCTTGGGTAGAAATTAAACTTGCCGAAAGTAAACCACCGGTCCTATCCAAGATGCTAAGTGTGGGATCCAGCCCCACTGAAAGGAACAAAGGTGCTCATCAGGTACCATGTATTTTAACTTAATGATATGTTTGCTTGTGGGGCTTTTAGTTTTTTAAAATAGAGGGCTTGGTGTGGATGTCACAGGCAAAGAGAAGTGGCCTCTCCACCTTCAGCTTCAGGTGTTGCTCACTTTATAGTATGGGAAAAGTTACCTGATGTCCAGGACAGCAAGAACTATTGTCAACTCAGAGTTCCTTTTCTGCCCAGCAAAATTAAGAAGCCCAGGAGGAAAAGAAAATAACTCACGCTCAGATGTCTTAGTTTCTCCTTCTCCCAAGAATAATGCAATATAGGATTTAATTAACGTGGTTATTACCGAGCTGCTTGAAAGTCTGGATTGCTTAAAATCTTCCTGGCCAGTGTCTCGAGACGTAAGAGGAGAGGAACTGTGTACATCTAAAAAGAAATAAACAACTGAAATCTTTCAAAGTGATTTTCAAGCCACATGTACACGTATGTGAATAGAGGTTCAAACTACTGTTATTTTCTTAAGGAATCGAGTTGACACTTCTTTAACATGGTCTCCCTCCTCAACTTTAGACTGGCATCTTCAAGTTTTAATGGCTTTCCCGGCAAAAGCCTCCAAAAGTTACAAACCAGCCCCCCAACCCCCAACCCCAGACAAGCCGAAGACACATTTTTGAGCCCCACGGCAAAATTTCACAGCTCAGATCTGGAACATTTTGGTTTGGCGGGGGGAAGGATTGGGAACAGTCAGAGATGGTTTCTAAAATCAACATCTCTATCATGAAATCTCTGCCCAGTTCTTGCTCCTCCCACTCCTTAAAGGAAACTGGCCTGAAGAAAAGGTCCCAGGTTTTGGAGATTTCATGCACCTAGCGGATAAAGCACGGGTCTGGGGAGTCAGCAGGACTTGGGTTCTAATCTCGGCTCTGCTCTCAGGTCAAGCTGGCAGTGGGAGACCAGTGAGGGCCTATAAACCCCTCCCCTTCCCCAGCAATGACAGCACTGGTACCTACACGGAAATAGAGAAAGTGATGCTGCCCTGGAACTGCTGATGCTTGGAGGTTCTCAGGATCCAGCGTTGTTAGACAAGGTGGATTTTCACGTCTGCTTCCCTTGCCCCCAAAGCAGTGCTTGCCCAAGACAGCCTCTGGCACTAGAAGGCTTAGGGCAGCTCTGCCTTCCCCGTGTCTTTAAAATGGCAGCACGGCATGGAGTTGGCAATACCAGAGGCTGCTGGGAGCTGTGGTCTGGGATCGGCCTGGGATATTGGCTGCTGGGATGGGTGAAATGCTAGAAAATGGGGATTAAATACCTGTTTTTCCTCCTGTTTAAACTATGAGGCTGTGGGACGGGGACTTTGTCCGACTTAACCTGTACCTACCCCAGCGTTTAGAATAGTGTTTGACATACAGTACGTGCTTAACAAATACCATCAAAAAAAGGGCCTTGCAAATTCCCTAAGTCGTTCCTTTAAACAGAGCACCGGTCCCTACAACAAAACAATTCACCCCTCAAACCAACCTTGAGTGGACTGAGATTTAGGCATGAGATTTAGGGAGAGAGAACGGGTGAGAAGCCGTGGGGCCTATTGGATAGAGGAGGGGCCTGGGAGTCAGAAGGACCGGGGTTCTAATCCCGGCTCTGCCATTTATCTGCTGTGTCACTTTGGGCAAGTCACTTCACTTCTCTGGGCCTCAGTTACCTCATCTGTAAAATGAGACTGTGAGCCCCATGTGGGACAGGGACTATGTTCGATCTGAAGAACTTGTAACTACTCCAGTGCTTGGAACAGTGCCCAGCACATAGTAAGCGCTTAACAAATACCATAGAAAAAATGGGTTCAATTTCATTTGTTTTCCCTTTTTAGCCTTTCCTACTCCCCTTTAGATGCACTCATCCCCACTCAGCAGCCTCTATTCTTTGAGTCCTGGACGAGGTATGGAACACGCAAATGGTAGATGAGTAAATAGCAACTTTGCATATTCTGAACTGGGAGAGAGCAACTTGGTACCATTTCTTCTGTTCAAAGGGAAATCTGAGATAATGCAGAGGGAGAGCAAGGGCAAGCCAGAGCCCTCAGAATTTTCTTCAAAGGTTTATTATGCCTTTCCGAGCCATTGTAGAGCGATGAATTAATTTGAATTATTTGCCCGGTCAACCTTTGAGACAATAACCAGGTTTAATCACTAAATGCAAATGGATCGTTTCTTCCCCGAAGCACAAAACAAGCATCTGTAGAAATAAAACAATCTCAACCGTTGGGAACGCGAAATGTCCAGGTCTTTCTGTAATCTTGCATTCTTTTTGCTCCAGCGTTGGGTTATAAGCCTGCAGTTATCCATTTAAGTGACAAAATGTCAGCTATCAAGAGAAACCGAGACTTCTTTCTTGGAGAAAGTCAATAAACCGCACTCTGAGAGCACATGACCTGCACAGATAACTCTTTGGTGACAGATTCCGCAAATGAAAAATACTTTGTCTTCTATTCCCCTCTGCTTCTCCTTAGGTTTTCATACCAGACATTGAAGGCTACTCTGCCCGCTGTCAATGGCGAGTGAGAGAATTTATAATATTGCCAGGGAGAATGCGAACCCTCCAAATGTCTTGACCTAAATCCACAGGGATCTGCTAGCATCTCAGATCAGGTACCTTCTTTATAGAGAAGTGTGGTGTGAAAGGCCTGTCAAATATCCTACTGCCTGGCTTGGTGTGGAAGGGGATCTTTTAGCCACAGATTTTATCACTAAAGTGAGCAGATGAAATCATGTGCAAATTCAGGAAATACAGTTGCCTTGAAATGACCTCATCTTTTGAAATCACATCTTCTGATTTCATGCGACAAACATTTGGTAGTCACTCTCTTTATTTTATGGTATTTGTTAAGCACTTACTATGTATGTGTCTAGGCACTGTTCTAAGCACTGGGGTAGATACAAGTCAATCAGGTTGGACACGGTCCTGTCCCTCACAGTCCAAGTAGGACTGGAAAATCCCCATGATACAGATGAGGCAACTGAGGCACTGAGAATACGTGGCTCAGTGGAAAGAGCACGGGCTTTGGAGTCAGAGGTCATGGGTTCGAATCCTGACTCTGCCACTTGTCAGCTGGGTGACTGTGGGCAAGTCACTTAACTTCTCTGTGCCTCAGTTACCTCATCTGTAAAATGGGGATTAAGACTGTGAGCCCCACGTGGGACAACCTGATCATTCAGCAGACAACTGGCGGAGCCAGTATTTGAACCCCGGTGCTCCGACTCCCAGGCCCATGCTCTTTTTAGTAGGTCACCCTGCTCCTCAGTTACCCAAATTATCCAGAAAACTGCCTCCACTCCTGAAGACACAGCCAAAGGATCCCTGAAAGATGCGACTGAGACCACCTGCTAGTCAGCGCTCCTATTTACACCCACTCAGGGGTCCCAACATCAGAGCAGGAACCAATCAATAAATCATTAGGCCTTTAAATCTATTTTTAGGAAAAAGCCACAGCCCAGGATGGCAAATCCTCCTGCGTTTTTCACCGTGTTTTCGGTTTAGCCCCTAGAAAGTCGGGTCCGATTCTCATTTTAAGTCAAATATTTTGCGAGAAATTTTGCAATCACTACTCTAATCCCCTCTCTTCATCTTCTAGCTCCTATCACTGTGCTTCCGAATCCCCGACATTGTTCTAATAGCTCCGGCACATAAAATATTCATTGAGGACTCAGACTGTTCTCTCTAGGTCGGGAGGTATCTTCCCTCCAAGCCTTTCATGCCCTTTCTCCCTTTGTTAAAACAAATACAGCAGAACCTGCCCTTTACAAAGTCTGTTCCTAATGTGGAAATGTGGTACAAATGCAAAATGCCAAAAAATAAGGTACTTAAAAAAAATTAAAGACTTGACAGGTGTGGACGGCGAGAAGCAGCATGGCTTAGTGCAAAGAGGCCGGGCTTGGGAGTCGGAGGACTTGGGTTCTACCCGGCTCGGCCACTTCCTTGCCATGTGACCTTGAATAAGTCGCTTTACTTCTCAGTGCCTCAGTTCCCTCATCTGTAAAATGGGGATTAATATCGTGAGCCTGTCACATAGAAAATGCTTAACAAATCCCACTATTAGTATTATTAATAATGTTGGTATTTGTTAAGCGCTTACGATGTGCAGAGCACTGTTCTAAGCGCTGGGGTAGATACAGGGTAATCAGGTTGTCCCACATGAGGCTCACAGTTAATCCCCATTTTACAGATGAGGTAACTGAGGCACAGAGAAGTTAAGTGACTTGCCCACAGTCACACAGCTGACAAGTGGCAGACCCGGGAGTCGAACCCATGACCTCTGACTCCGAAGCCCAAGCTCCTTCCACTGAGCCACACTACTTCTCTATAGATACAAGCTAATCAGGTTCGATTCAGTCTGTGTCCCACAAGGGGCTCCCAGTCTTCACTCCCATTTTACGGATGAGATAACTGAAGCACAGAGAAGTGACGTACCCAAAGTCACGCAGGAGACAAGTGGCAGAGACGGGATTAGAACCCAGGGCCTTCTGACTCCCGGGCCCAATCTCTATCCACTAGGCCACGCTGCTTAACCTCTCGATGCCTCAGTACCTTCATCTGTACAACAGAAAATATGATAACTGCTCCCTCTCCCTTTTCAATGGGGAGCCCCATGTGGGCCAGAGGCTGTGTCTGCTCTGATTATCCTGTATCTACCTGAGGGCTTAGTACAGAGTAAGTACTTAATAAATGCCATTATTATTATTATTTGATGAGAATTACCCAGGTGGCAAGCACAATCCTGCAGTTAATCAGTGATATTCAGCGGAACTCGGGAGAGGACAATAGAGTTGATAAAAACAATCTTTGCCCTCAAGCATTTTAGCAATCTAGTCGGGGAGACAGACATTAAATAAATTAGAAATAGGGAGAGCAAGAGAGTAAAATCTTTATAGGGAGAGTTTGTTGTGGACAGGGAAGGTATCTACCGACTCTGTTATAATGTACTCTCTCAAACGCTTAGTACAGTGTTGCGCACTCAGTAAGTGCTCAGTAAATACGATTGACCGATTGACTGATTGACTGAGAGACAAGGAGGCAAAAGGGAAAACAGATCCGGGGCCACAGACATTAAGTACAACCCCCCATCACCCCTACTCCCTCCCTCTGTTCTACCCCCCTCCCCGCCCCACAGCACTTGTGTATATATGTAAATATTTATTATTCTATTTATTTTATTAATGATGTGTAAATATCTATAATTCTATTTATTGCTATTGATGCCTGTCTACTTGTTCTGTTTTGTTGTCTGTCTCCCCCCTTCTAAACCATTTTGGGTACGGATTGTCTTCTATTTGTTGCCAAATTATATTTTCCAAGCTCTGCACAGGGTAAGCACTCAGTAAATACGAATGAATGAATAATTCCCCCCCATGTACTTGTCCCGGCGCTTAGCACAGTGCTCTGCACCCAATAAGCACTTAATAAATAACACAACAAGGGATATTCTTTTTGCATATCCATTGTGGCTCAGACTGCGTAACCTGCATTGGCTTTACTTAATACATTTATTCATTGTTCCAAAGTCCCAGCTCATGAGAATCAAAAGCGAACTGGATTACAGCTAGAAATAGTTTCAGCAACCAAAAAACCAAATTTCAATCGACAGCAAACACGGTGACGAGTCAGCAAGATTTTCTAGGCTGTTCATTATTTTAAAAAAATCAAGATGCTCTAGTACTTTTAAAATACGTTAAGGAGTCAAGTTGCCATCATTCAAGGGTTGATTATTCAGTTGGGGAATTATCCAGGATTTTTCTAGCTTCTCTTCTAAAGCACAAACTAGTCTATTTTGCTCTTCTTTAGCCACCCTGGTTAAAAATGACCGGCTAAAATGGTGTTTCTGGATTATCAGTCTTGTCTTGTTTAATGCTGGAGTCGTTTCCGACCCATAGCGACCACACGGACACATATGTCCCAGGAAGCCCTGCTCTCCATCTGCAATCGTTCCGGTAGTGGATCCATAGAGTTTTCTTGGCAATAATTTGGAAGTGGTTTTCCACCGCCTCCTTCCGCGCTCTAAACTCGAGTCTCCTGCCCTCGACTCTCTCCCGTGCCGCTGCTGCCCGGCACGGGTGAGTTTTGACTTGTAACAGATCCCCTTCCACTCGCTACCCACTGCCCAAGCTAGGAATGGAATGGGTAGGCCTCTGCTTGACTCTCCCTCCCGTAGCCGAGACTGGGAGAGGACTGGAAACTCTCCAGGTGTGACCCTGAAAGGGGAGGATTCTCGGTAGGTTCCCATTATCCACGTTCCAGCCCTGTCTCCTATTGGTAAAAACTAGCTGTAGATTAATCTTCATCTTGACAGTGCCTTTTTAAACAAAGAAACAGGCAGTGTTCCAGGGAATTGAGTAAAGTCATCAGAAATCCCGTTAGAAATACTGAGGAACTGAACCACAAAGAAAATTGGGAGTAACAGCCAGAGACACGTAATTAAGAGTACACATTTTACATTCCCTTCCTCAGAGGCACTGAAGCGTAGGGGCCTGAGATAATGGATCCGGGGAATAACACTCACAAACGGGGTCGGTTTTTTTGGAGATGTTCTAAAAACATTTTTAGAATGGTAATGGTATCGATGAGGGAGGAAAATAGCTCCCGAGCAAGAAAAACCTATAAATTTAGATGTAATTAGATTATCTGGGCCTGTCCTGAGAAGGTGGTGGGGAAAGGGGAGAGGGTGGAGGGAAGTGTGGCAGGATCCACTAACTATTGTGTGGACTTAGCGGAGGAAAGTCAGGGGGTGGGAGCTGTGGAGGGCACGGGAAGGAGACAGGGTGGATCACTCCAGCTCTAATGGGTTGGGGTGGCGAGAGAAGAGCCAAGGAAACAAGTAGAGGCTTTTCCCAAGGCAAAGAGGAGAGGAGTCAAGTGCAAACTTTTGCTGTACACATTTTCCTTTCCCTCACACCTAAGATGAAACTCTTGGTTTCTTAAAGAGCTCCCAACCGGAGAGAGAGGAAGAGGAGCAGAAAGAATGAGAAAGAGGGGGAGGGAGAAAGAGGGAAAGGAAAGAAGGGGGCAGAAAAAAAGAGGGAGAGAAAAAGGAGGGAGCGAGAGAAAAAAGAGGGAGAGAAAAGAGGAAACGGAGGAAAAAGAGAGGGAAAGAGAGAGAGGATTTTCTCTTTAAAATAGAAAAGTTAAAGAAAGTTGGACCGCCAGCTCAAACTTGTATGGAAGGGGTGCGGGGAAAACTGGCTTCTCGATATCAGTGACCCCAGAGACGAACAACTGACAAAGAAGTCGTGAATTAACCCACCTCCCACTCAGCTGTCAAAAATCACCAGCAACCCCAAACCGTGAGGTGGAATAGGGGATCCTTCCCTTGTAGACTCATCTTTTTTTCTTTGAGGGCTTATAACTTGTATTTAAATCAATTCAGAGGGGCACTTTAGCTTTAAACATTAGAGAGCAAGGAGAGCCTATTTAATAAAACAGCATTATTTCATTTTCAAAGGATTGTACTGGCAGCAACCCTGTTGCCGATTCAATTCTGAATTCTTTCCCTCAATTATAATTATAGATGGATCCGAAAGAAAGCATGCCTACATTACTGTCATATTTATTCTTCTGACAGGTGTTATGGGACCATAATTTGATGAAACGACTCAAAACGCAGCTGAGGCACAAAAACCTTCTCCAGCAGACTCCCATCCTCACATAATTCCTGTCAACACAAATGACTTGGGAGAATTCAGTTCCATAAGGGCACGTCCTTCACCCCTTACCTTTGACGCTTTTCATTTCGGCCTCCATTCCCAGGGACGGTTGTGTAAGGGGTCTTCATCTCGGGGGTTGCACCTGGCCCACCGCAAAAGAGCCCCTTTTTAGCAGTTGGAGAGGAATTAGCAGGTTGAGGGGAGCCTCTGGGGAGAACTGAGTCTTTGGACGTTTCTCCTTCCAGAGGGAAGGGTTGGTGGAGGGAAACAAGACAATCTTAAAGAGTTTGGCCAACTAGATTAAGAAGCAGTTTGGCTCCGTGGAAAGAGCACAGGCTTTGGGTTTGAATCCCGGCTCGGCCACTTGTCAGCTGTGTGACTGTGGGCAAGTCACTTCACTTCTCTGGGCCTCGGTGACCCCATCTGTAAAATAGGGATTAAGGCTGTGAGCCCCACGTGGGCCGACCTGATCACCTTGCATCCCCCCAGCGCTTAGAACAGTGCTTTGCCCATAGTAAGCGCTTAACAAACTCCATTATTACAGAGAAGCAGCGTGGCTCAGCGGAAAGAGCCCGGGCTTGGGAGTCACAGGTCACGGGTTCGAATCCCAGCTCTGCCACTTGTCGGCTGTGAGACTGTGGTCAAGTCACTTAACGTCTCCGGACCTCGGCGACTTCACCTGTAAAACGGGGATGAAGACTGTGAGCCCTCCCGTGGAACAACCTGATGACCCCGTATCTCCCCCAGCACTTAGAATAGTGCTCTGCACCTAGTAAGCGCTTAACAAATACCAACATTATCATTAGATTCACGGTGTGGGTTTTGCACCAGAAAGGAGAGAGTTAGGGCATGTGGGGGACTTGGCCCCCTGGATTCCCTGGAGTTATTGATTGCATCTGCTAACTCTGTCGAGTTGCTCCCTCCCTGGCGCTTAGCACAGCGCTCCAGACGTCGCAGGCGCTCAATAAATACCACTGGAGTGATTGAGTGCTGGGCAGATTTCAGGGCCTCCTCCCTGGAAGGCGGGAAGCCTGCGGTTGAGGCGCGCGGCCGGCAGAGGGCGGGCTCCCCCTAGCCGCCGCCGGCTCCGCGGCGGGTCCCGGAGCGCGCTGACGTCACGCCGCGCATGCGCCCAGCCGCCGCCGCTCCGCGTTGACCTGGTGAGCCGCGCGGGGGGTGATGGGAGGTGGGGGTGCAGGCCTGCGTGGCACCAAGCGCATCCCACCCTGCCATAATAATAATGATAATGTTGGGATTTATTAAATGTGCTGAGCACTGTTCTAAGCGCTGGGGGAGATCCAGGGTCATCAGGTTGTCCCACTTGAGGCTCACAGGCAATCCCCCTTTTCCAGCTGAGGTCACCGAGGCCCACAGAAGTGACTTGCCTAAGGTCACACTGCTGACAAGTGGCAGAACCTGGATTCGAACCCATGGCCTCGGACTCCCAAGCCCGGGCTTCCCAAGCAGCGGGGCCACCCTGCTTCCTGGCGCAGGCCGAGGCTCGCTGGGGAGGCGGCATGACCTTAGTGGGTTCCGACCGTGCCTCCACCCCTTGTCTGCTCTGTGACCTTGGCCAAGTCGCTTGACTTCTCTGGGCCCCAGTGACCTCATCTGGAAAATGGGGATCGGGACTGGGAGCCTCACTTGGGACGGGGACTGTGTCCAACTTGATCTGCTTGTATCTTCCCCTGCGCTAAGCACTTACTAAATGCTTAATAAATATCATTATAAATTATTATTACTCATTCACTAGTATTTATTGAGCACTTATGTGCAGAGCACTGTACTAAGCGCTTGGAATGGACAATTCAGCGACAGATAGACAATCCCTTACAGTCCCTTACGGGCTTACAGTCTAATCGATAGAGCACCGACCTGGGAGGCAGAACTTGATCTGCTTGTATTTTCCCCTGCGCTTAGCACTTACTAAATGCTTAACAAATACCATTATAAATTATTATTATTATTATCCCCATCTGGAAAATGGGGATCGGGACTGGGAGCCCCACATGGGACAGGGACTGTGTCCAACCTGATTAGCTTGTATCCACCCCAGTGTTTATCACAGTGCCTGGCACATTGTAAGCACTTAAATACCTTTTTAAAATTATTATTATTGTTATTATTTCTCAGCCAGTGGGAGCGGCAGGCCCCCGGCACGGTGTGCAATAGATTTGGTGCAAAAAGGCAAAACGTTTATGCAACCCTAGTGTTTCTTTCCACATCTCTCACCCGGCCGTTCTTGGGAGTCAGAAGGTCCTGGGTTATAATCCCAGCTCTGCCACTTTTCTGCTGTGGGACCTTGAGCAAGCCGATTAACTTCTCTGTGCCTCAGTTACCTCATCTGTAAAATGGGGATTAAGTCCGTGAGCCCCATGTGGGAAAACCTGGTTACCTCGTATCTATCCCAGAGCTAGAACAGTGCTTGACACATAGTAAGCACTTAAATACCATCGTTATTATTGCTTCTTTGGATGCCCAGGGGTTTGAGAGTGCACAGCCGGGAGAAGCAGGGTGGCCTAGTGGATAGAGCGTGAGTTTGAGAGTCAGAGGTCTTGGGTTCTAATCCCAGCTCCACCACTTGTCTGCTGCGTGACCTTGGGTAAATCACTTCACTTCTCTTTGCCTCAGTTACCTCATCTGGAAAGTGGGGATTAAGACCGTGAGTCCCATGCAGGACAGGGCCTGCGTCCAACACGACTCACTTGTATACACGCCAGTGTATAGTGCTTGGCACATAGTAAGCACTTAACAAATGCCATTATTATTATGCTCCCAACCAAAGACAACTTCTACAAGCTTAATGAGCAAAAGGCAGAAAAGCAGCATGGCTCGGTGGAAAGTGCCCGGGCTGGGGAGTCAGAGGTCATGGGTTCGAATCCCAGCTCTGCCACTTGGCAGCTGTGTGACTTTGGGCAAGTCACTTAACTTCTCTGTGCCTCAGTTCCCTCATCTGTAAAATGGGGATGAAGACTGTGAGCCCCACGTGGGACAACCCGATCACCTTGTATCCTGCCCAGCGCTTAGAACAGTGCTCTGCACATATTAAGCGCTTAACAAATACCAACATTGAAAGGCGGCTGAAAGAGCACGGGCTTTGGAGTCAGGGCTCATGAGTTCAAATCCCAGCTCTGCCACTTGTCAGCTGTGTGACTGTGGGCAAGTCACTTAACTTCTCTGTGCCTCAGTTCCCTCATCTGTAAAATGGGGATTAAGACTGTGAGCCCCACGTGGGACAACCTGATTCCCCTGTGTTTACCCCAGCGCTTAGAACAGTGCTCTGCACATAGTAAGCGCTTAACAAATACCAACATTATTATTATTATTATTAGTGGCTCAAGGACTGTATGAGCAAGTCCAAGCTATATAAAGTGCTAATCAAATATTTCAAATTGCCAGTCATTAAACAGATGGTTACCATCTGTAGACCGAGAAATTAACGTTGGGAGGGAGTACGACTTTATGCCGTTATTTAAAATCCAAGCAATACTTAGTAACCAAATCAGCAAGTAGGTGTGTGAGATTATTTCCGTCTCAGTTATGATACTTAGTCACCCCCGATGATAAAGCAGTAGTACTTTATAAATCCCAAACCCTCACTTAACGAAAGGAAAGGGAGCTCTCATTCCCTGCCCACCACGAGCTAAGCCACGCCGCTCCAGCGCGCCAGGTCTTCCCTCCAGGACCTCGCCCTAGAGTCTGGCCCGGTGAGTGGCGGAGCCGGGATTAGAACCCAGGTCCTTCTGACTCCCAGGCCCGTCCTCTATGCACCAGGCCTTGCTGCTTCTCTTGAGGAAGCAGTATGGGCTAGTGGAAAGAGTCCGGGCCTGCCCACAAACCCTGAATCTGGTAGAGTCATTCAATTCATTCAATAGTATTTACGGAGCGCTTACTATGTGCAGAGCACTGTACTAAGCGCTTGGAATGTACAATTCGGCAGCAGATAGAGACAATCCCTGCCCAATGACGGGCTTACAGTCTAATCGGATAAAGGGCCTCCTTGTGCCCTGTTATCTAATAAGTCTGGTTTGTCAGGCAAGTCTAAATCGATCAATCATATTTATTGAGTGCTTACTGTGTGCAGAGCACTGTACTGATCACTTGGGAGTGTACAGGAAAATGGAGCTGGTATACACACAGAAGAAGTGTGGCTCAGCGGAAAGAGCACCAGCTTGGGAATCAGAGGTCATGGGTTCGAATTCAGGCTCTGCCACTTGACAGCTATGTGACTGTGAGCAAGTCACTTCACTTCTCTGTGCCTCAGTTCCCTCATCTGGAAAATGGGGATGAAGACTGTGAGCCTCACGTGGGACAACCTGATGACCCCGGATCTACCCCAGCGCTTAGAACAGTGCTCTGCACATTATTATTCCCCGCCCACAGTGAGCCTACACTTGCCTGCCGTGCGGCCACGGGCGAGTCGCTTCTCGTCTCTGGGCCTCCGTCCCTGTAAAATGGGATTTGGATTCCTTTTCTCCCTCCTTCTTAGCCGCTGAGTCCGACGAGGGGCAGGGGTTGTGCCCGGCCTGATTATCTCATCCATACCCCCGCGGTTAGTATCCCAGCTCTGCCACCTGTCTGCTGTGTGATGACTGTGGGCAAGTCACTTAACTTCTCTGGGCCTCAGTGACCTCATCTGTCAAATGGGGATGAAGACTGGGAGCCTCACGTGGGACAACCTGATTACTCTGTATCTACCCCAGCGCTTAGAACAGTGCTGTGCATATAGCAAGTGCTTAAATACCAACGTTATTATTATTATTACAGTGCTTAACAAGTGTCGCTGTTATTAAAGTGTGTTTTCTAGAGGAGGAAGAAAACGCCAATGGGTCCCCTGCCGGGGGCAGAGTTGGTGCAGAAACCGATGCAGCTCTACCGCTATCTGCTGCGTTGCTGCCGCCTCCTGCCCACGAAAGACATCCAGGCGCATTACAAACACGCCATCAGGCAGGTAGGAAGAATCGGATGCCCCACGAGTGTGCCCCACGCCGTTTTCTCTCGAAACCCTGGTGCCAACCCAGCCGCCTCCTTGCCTGCCTCTCGGTAGGTCCGGGGTCAGAAGGGACGTTAATTCTGCTCGGGAACTTTTCTTTCTTTTTTCCTGGCCAAACTTTGCAGAGTTTCCGGGTCCACGCCGACGAAGACGACCCTGAAAGGATTCAGCAGATAATTCAAAGAGCCATCGAAGATGCCGACTGGGTCATGAATAAAGTAAGAACTTCCGCGGAGGCCTCTCCTCCCCTCCGTGCTCGGGGCCTGCCTACGGGAGACGGGGGCCAAGGGGTGGGATCGGCGAAAGGGCAGGGTCAGGAGCAGCAGAAGAGGACAGTGGGTGTGAGCTTGGGCAGGGAGTGGGACAAAAGATTGAAAGCTTCTCTCCCCTCTTTCCTTCCCATCCTAATGGATGGGTGGTAGAACAGTGTTTTGCACAGAGTAAACGCTTAACAAGTACCATCATCATTATTATTATTATTAGCGTGGCTTCTTGGAGAGAGGCCAGGACCGGGAAGCAGAAGGACCTGGGTTCTAGTCCCAGCTCTGCCATTTGCCTTCTGGGTGACCCTGGGCAAGTCACTTGACTTCTTTTTTTACGAGATGTTCTTCCCCTCGACTCTATTCATTGCCATTGTTCTCGTCTGTCCGTCTCCCCCGATTAGACCGTAAGCCCGTCAAACGGCAGGGACCGTCTCTATCTGTTGCCGACTTGTTCATTCCAAGCACTTAGTACAGTGCTCTGCACATAGTAAGCGCTCAATAAATACTATTGAATGAATGAATTCTCTGGGCCTCAGTTTCCTCATCTGTAAAGTGGGGATAGAATGCCTGTTCTTCCTCCCTCTTTATCAATCACTGATTGAGCGCTTATTATGTGTCGAGCACTGTACTAAGCGCTTAGGAGAGTGCGGTACAGCAGAGTTGGCAGACATGTTCCCATCAATCGATCAAGGGTATTTACTGAGCACTTGCAGTGTACCGAGCGTTGTTTTAAGCACTTGGGAGAGTACCATACAACAGCGGTAGCCAACGTTCCCTGCCCACACGAGCTTACAGACTGGAAGCCACGTGTGGGGCAAGGACTGCATTTGATCTGATCATCTTCTATCTGCCCCAGTGTTTAGCACACAGTAAGTACTTAATAAACAGCATGACTGTGATTATTAGGGCTGATTTTCTCAATCAGGAGGGAGCCTCTGACCATAATCCTCCCAGCTAGTTAGCGTGGCCTTAGTTGTCAGGTATGAAGTTGCGGACAGGGAGCGTGTCCTCCAACTCTTATATTGTACACGCAGTTAAGCACCTAATAAATACGATCGGCTGATTGATTTTGATCGATGACAGCCTTCACCGATCTGCCACGGACACCACACCGCAAAGCTGTCAGCCATCTTGCCCCAGCCATTAACTTCTAGTTTTTCCACTCTGCTGACGTCAAACCCCTGAAAAGATAGATGTCCCGGCGGGGGGAAGCGACAGGCAGACTGAGGCAGAGCAGTCCCAAAGGGTTATGAGGTGCTGAGGGTGTGAGGAGGAGGGTAGAACTTAGAGGAGACAAGGCAGTCGGTCTATTGAGCGCTTACTCGGTGCAGAGCGCTGTACTCAGCGCTTGGGAGAGTACAACAGACACATTCCTAGCCCACGATGAACTTACGGTCTAGGGGGCGGACAGACATTTAATATAAATAAATAGAATTACAGATATGTACATAAGTGCTGTGGGGCTGGACGTTCACGCCTATCCCACCGTCGACCCCTGGCCCACGTCCCCCCGCTGTCCCGGAACGCCCTCCCTCCTCACCTCCGCCCAACTAACTGTCTTCCCCTCTTCAAAGCCCTATTGAGAGCTCACCTCCTCCGAGAGGCCTTCCCAGACTGAGCTTCCCCTTTTCCCTCTGCTCCCTCTCTGCCCCCCCTTCACCTCTCCTCAGCTAAGCCCCTTTTTCCCCCCCTTTCCCTCTGCTCCTCCCCCTCTCCCTTCCCCTCAGCACTGTGCTCAGTTATATATATATTTTTATGACCCTATTTATTTTATTAATGAAGTGTCCATCCCCTTCATTCTATTTATCGTGATTACGTTGTCTTGTTCTTGTCCGTCTCTCTCTCCCGATTAGACTGTGAGCCCGTCATTGGGCAGGGATTGTCTCTATCTGTTGCCGAATTGTACATTGCAAGCGCTTAGTACGGTCCTGTGCGCCTAGTAAGCGCTCAATAAATACCATTGAACGAATTGAATGAATGAATAAAGGAAACAAGTCCAGGTGACGCAGAAGGGAATGGGAGAAGAGAAAAGAAGGGCTTAGGGAAGGCCTCAGGGTGGAGGTCTGCCTTAAATAAAATTTTGAAGGGGGGGGGAGTCGTCTGTCGATATGAGAAGGGAAGGGTGTTGGAGGCCAGAGGCAGGTGGCAACAACCCCCAAGCATACAACATGCATGTGCGCTCCTGTGTTCATTTGCACCCTTAAATGAAAGGAGATGCTATAAACCTACTTCGATTATTACATTCACCTTACGGACATATTTGTTAAGCATTTACTCCGGGCCAGTCACTTAGGAGCCGAGGTAGATACAAGCTAATTAGGTTGGACACAGTCCCCGTCTCACGTGGGACTCCCAGGCTGAAACATTTTCATTTCTATGATTAACATTCTCTTCCCCTCTCATCCCTTCTCTTCCGCTTCCCTCATTTATAGGTGAGTGAATCTCGGGGATTAAGAGAAGCAGCCCGGGCCTAGTGGAAAGCGCACGGACCTGGAAGTCAGAGGACCTGGGTTCCAATCCCGCCTCTGGCACCTGTCTGCTGTGTGACTTTGGGCAAGACACTTCACTTCCCAGTGTCTCAGTTACCTCATCTGAAAATGGGCTTTAAATCCTACTCCCTCCTACTTAGACTGTGAACCCCAGGTGGAATGGGAACTGTGTCCAACCTGATTAACTTGCATCTACTCCAGTGCTTAGAACATAGTAAGCGTTTAACAAGTACCAATAGGAACATGGCCTAGTGGAAAGAGCCGGGCCTGGGAGTCAGAAAGACCTGGGTTCTAATCCCCGCTCCTCCATTTGTCTACTGAGTAACCTTGGACAAGTGTCAGCTCTGTGACTGTGGGAAAGTCACTTAACTTCTCTGTGCCTCAGTTACTTCATCTGTAAAATGGGGATTAAGACTGTGAGCCTCACATGGGGCCACCCGATTACCCTGTATCTACCCCAGCGCTTAGAACAGTGCTCTGCACATAGTAAACACTTAATACCAGCAGTATTATTATTATTATTCTCTGTGCCTCAGTTGCCTCATCTGTAAAATGGGGATTAAAATAGTGAGCCCAATGTGGAACACGGACTGTATCCAACACAATTACCATGTATGGAAAGAAGCCCTTAGTACAGTGCTGTGAAAACAGTAAGCACTCAATAAATGAGATTGAATGAATGAGTCAGAGGACATGGGTTCTAATCCAGGCTCCGCCACTTGCCTGCTGTGTGACCTTGGGCAAGTCACTTCACTTCTCTCTGCCTCAGATACCTCATCTGTAAAATGGGGATTAAAAGTGTGAGCCCCACGTGGGACAACCTACTTACCCTACTTACCCTGCTTTAGAACAGTACTTGGCACATCATAAGTGCTTAACAAATACCATCATTATTATTAGTGTAATTATGTATCTATCCCAAAGCTTAGTAGAATGCCTGGCACATAGTAAACTCTTAACAAATGCCCCACTTTTTATTATATACATTCGGGAAAACTGCCCATGGATGCTGTATCTGCCGGCGGCTGGATTCAAGCCACGGTGATAGATGACTGCTTCAGAAATTGCCTTTACCCACCTCTGAACATCCACCTTTCTGTCTTGCAGTATAAGAAGCAGAACTAAGAAGCCAGTGAGGAAGATGACGATCCCAAACGTCCGGACCTAAATCCCCACTGGGGCAGCGACCGTGAGAGGTCGGGGTCACCAGAGAGGGGTCAGACCTGGCCAAAGTAACTAAAAGCACGATCAGCTGAAAAAGCAGGACCGAGTAGGAGAAGGCAGGTGTCCGGGCTCTCCCTCCCTCACCCACTGCCAGATCAAGGTTGCCGCCCGTTAAAAATATCTCTTCACCTGGGCTTTCTGCTCCCGGTGACGGCGTTTGGGGATTGATGGCGTCTTTAGCTTGGTTCCAAAATCTGCCTCCTTGGTGGGTTGCCCGATGTGATTCTTGGAAATTAGCTTTCTAATGGAGCCTAATTAGGAGGCATCTAATCAAGGGCTTCCATTAGCAGATTGCTAACTGGCTTAGACCAGTTCACCGTTATCTGTGGTTATTACGTACGCCAGATCATTGCCCCATGAACGCTTCGGAGTCGACTCTCGCCTTGGACTGAGTGAACTGTAATAGGTTCGCATCAGCGAGGAGGGCAGCATTTAAAATGGAACGTGTGCATCATGTTAACAGTGAAAATTAAATAAACGTACCGGCTTCTGAAAGGTGTGTTTATGTCTAAAATGCAACGCGGTAAGATTATTCTCTTGTGATGGATGATGATCAAACAATCAGTGGTATTTATTGAGCTCTTACCGTGTACAGAGCACTGAAGTAAGCGCTTGGGAGAGAACAGTACGACAGCGTGGCTCAGTGGAAAGAGCCCGGGCTTGGGAGTCAGAGGTCATGGGTTCTAATCCCGCCTCTGCCGCTTGTCAGCTGTGTGACTGGGGGCAAGTCACATAACTTCTCTGCGCCTCAGTTCCTTCATCTGTAAAATGGGGATGAAGACTGTGAGCCCCACGTGGAACAACCTGATCACCTTGCATCCCCCCCAGCGCTTAGAACAGTGTTTTGCACATAGTAAGCACTTAACAAACACCATCATCATTATTATTAACAGCAGTAGTAGATGCGTTCCCTGTCCACAGCAAGGGAAGGGACTGTTCCCCAGCTACACTGCTTGTCCGCTCTGTGGCCTCGGGCAAGTGACTTCACTTCCCTGTGCCTCAGTTGCCTCATCTGTAAAATGGGTATTGAGACTGTGAGCCCCACGTGGGACACGGACTGTGTCTGACTAGATTTGCTCGTATCCATCCCAACGCTTAGTACGATGCCTCTAATAAGGGCATAAAAAATACCGTCATCATCATCATCAACAAGCTTACAGTCTAGAGGATGTCTGGACCTCCTGCCTCTGGTGTGGAACCCCCTTCCTCTTCCCATCCGACGGGCGATGATTCTCTCCACCTTCAGAGCCTTATTAAAAGCACGTCTCCTTCAAGAAGCCTTCCCGACTAAATCCTCATTTCCTCTTTTCCCACTCCCTTCTGGGTCGCCTCTGG
The DNA here is from genome assembly GCF_004115215.2 of Ornithorhynchus anatinus. NCBI lineage: Eukaryota > Metazoa > Chordata > Mammalia > Monotremata > Ornithorhynchidae > Ornithorhynchus > Ornithorhynchus anatinus. Next base: position 9,848,399 of record NC_041744.1, read on the forward strand.
CAGTCTGAAAGTTGGTGACAGAAGCAGCTGGTCTGAGGTCTGTGATTAGAGGACGGGGAGATCCTGGAATGTGGGAATCGGCGACTCTGATATTTTCCTTCCAAATGACGGCGGAAGGGGATCGGCACCCCAGTGGGAGGCTCGCCTCTAGACTAGCTCATGGGCTGGGACTGGGTCTGTTTGTTGTTGTACTCTCCCAAGTGTTTAGTATAGTGCTCTGCACACGGTAACAATCGATATGTTTGAAGAGTGAAATGAACACTGAGAAGAATAAGGTCTATTTTCACTCTCACCTTAGGTTGCTGTCTGTCTTTAGGTAAGGTACATCCTTGGACTCTGACTTCCCCATCTTTTAAATAAAAATAAAAATCTGTCTATTTCCTGGAGATGGAGCAGGGGGCGGTTAAGTAGAATTATAGACACACAAGGATTTTACGTTTTTGTTGCCATTTGTCTCTCACCCGGAAATTAACACTTTTAGGGGCAAACAACAAATAGCCCGGCTTCATACGTGGGCTTGTGAAAAGGGCACGGGGCAATTTATCAGGAATTCTGGAGTCTAGTCCTAGCTCTGTGCCTGACCTGTGTGACCTTGGTCAAGTCACTTACCCTTTCTAGCCCCAGTTCCCTTATCTAGAAATGGGAATAATAATACCCACCTCTACCATTTTCACAGGGATGTTGTGAAGATAAAATGGGAGACAGCATTGCCTAGTTGAAAGAGCCTGGGTCTGGGAGTCAGAGGACCCGAGTTCTGCCACTTACCTGCTATGTGACCATGGGCAAGTCACTTCAATTCTCTGTGCCTCAGTTTCCTCAATTGCAAAATGGGCATTCAATGCCTGTTCTTCCTCCTACTTTGCCTGTGAGCCCCAAGTGGGACAGAGACTGTGTCCAACTAGATTAAATTGAATCTACCCCTGTGCTTACAATAAAGGGTGACATATAGAAAGCATTTAACAAATAATAATAACGGATGTGAAAGGGCGTCTACCAACTCTGTCGTACTCCCCTAAATGTTTTGTACAGTGCTTTGTGCTAAGTAATCACTCAATAAATACCACTGATGATATGATGCCTTGGAAAAATAAGAGTGCTATGCCACAGTGTCACTTTCGGTAGGCACAAGCCTTTCCTTAAACAAAGTCTTCTGCCACATTCATAAAATCAAAGGACCTAGAGGTGAAAGGAGCCTGAAGAGATCATCAGGTCCTAGCCTCTGCCTCTCGGCAAGGCTGACTCTAAACGGCCAACCTTGATAGCCTGCTTACCAGGTAGCGTATTCTCCAGATGATTCTCTCTGCATCTCCGGACTCAAAGCTGCTCTTCGGGACGGGACCTCGGATGGCTATTTCATTCATTCAATCGTATTTATCGAGCGCTTTCTGTGTCCTTTGACAGAACCACTCCGCGGGGAGACGGTGTTCCCGACGTTCTCCCTAACAGCCAGAGTTCTCAGCTGAGCCGACTGAGAAATCAAATTTCAGGCAGGTTGGAGATGTGAGGGCCCCAACTTTTCCCTGACAGTGAGTCGATCGATCGTATTTATTGAGCGGTGTGTGCAGAGCATTGTACTAACTGCTTGGGAGAGAATAGTATAACGATATAACCGATACATTCCCAGACCACAGAGAGCTTACGGTTGAGAAGGACAACATAAAGTCCCTCAATGGTCTTTCCCCCTCAAACCATCCCTGTCAGTCCATTGCAGTGGAGCCCCTAAGGCTAGATCTGATTGTTTTTTCTGAACCGCTGGTGGCAGAGAGGGGCACAGAACTTCAATGTTCTTACTCTGCAGTTCTTCTGGTCATTCAGGGTGGGGAAAGAATGTAAGTCGTGGAAGATCGGGTGGTCATGTTTCCCCACTCCTTGAGAAGCCAGTGGTTGCCCATCTATCTTCTCACTATTGGGTTTAAAGCAATCACCTTGCCCCCTCCTACTTCACCTCACTATTGTCCTACTACAACCCAGCCCGCAAACTTCACTCCTCTAATACTAACCTTATCACAGTGCATCCATCTCCTCTATCTCGCCGCCGCCGACCTGTGGCCCACATCCTGACTCTGGCCTGGAATATCCTCGCATCCGACAGATAATTACTCTCCCCCACTTCAAAGTCTCATCTCCTCCAAGAGGCCTTCCCTGATAAAGTCCTCCTTTCCTCTTCTGCCACTTCCTTCTGTGTCGCCCTGCCTTGCTCCTTTTTCTTCACGCCCCCTCCCAGCCCCACAGCACTTATGTATGTATCTACAATATATTTATTTATATTAATGTCTGCCTGCCACTCTAGCCTGTAAACGCAGGGAATGTGTCTGTTTATTGTTATATGGTACTCTCCCAAGCGCTTAGTACAGTGCTCTTCACAGAAGTGCTCAATGAATATGATTGACTGACTGACTGACTGACTGGCCCACCATCTCTGGGATCAATAGAGAAGGAGGAGGAGGAAGAAGAAGAGGAGGATGAATAAAGGGAGCAAGTCAGGGTGATGCAGAAGGGAGTGGGAGAAGGGCAAAGGAGGGCTTCATCAGGGAAGGCCTCCGAGAAACCAAGTCACCTGGCCACCTTCCGAAATTCCATTCTTCTTCCTCATCTCCACGAGACCCCAACTAAATCATCATCCAACTAAATCCTTGTCCCCTTGACTCCTGTACTCTACCTACTAGGCCACGCAGGAGAAGAAGGTAATTCCTTTCTGAGGATGAGCCAGGAGTTCTACTTTCCATCCTTTCATTTTTATTTGATGGCATTGATCTTGCCCTTTTATCTCGCCAGGGTTATGAAATGGTGCAAACTGAATCAAGTACGAGCGGTCTAATCATCTTTTCAACTAGAATTTAATCAGAACTGGCATTCCAACTCTGGGTGAGTGGGTGGCGAAGGGAAGAGAAAGGACCTTGCCCCCCCTTTAGCTGGTTTCCCCGATAGTTTAAATCTTTTTGGATCCCGACTGTTAGAGACGGCTCAGCAGTTAAACGAAGGATCTGTCATTTGCGGACTTTAATAATGGCTCTTTGCAATGAAGCTGATTGCATCTAGAATTTCAATTTGTTTTAATGACAAGAAGGTAACACTGCAGCTTTTCAGCAGAGAACCTGATTTTGTGTGACGACAGTTTCAGCCACTCCCGAGCTCCACAGAATCCTTCGGGACCACCAGGTCAATTCTGGTTTTGGTATAGTTTAGCAAAAGAGTGAGAGAATTCCTGGAAAATGTTTGAATTTGCCAAAATAAAGAAACATGTTCAAAAATGCTCCCGTGTTCTTGGAGCCCTTATCACATTTGCCTCTTTGTCTCTCAAGGCTTCTGTGCAAAACGAGCCACTCCATAGTCTCCCCTAGCTCTTAGCATAGTGTTTCGCACACAGTAAGTGCTAAATAAATACTGTTACTATTTAGTCCATACTATTACTATTTATTTGACTACAGGGTGTCAAGCTGGTTTGTTTATGGTAATTTGTTTCCCATCTTGCAACTTTGGCACTCCATTATCTGTTGCTGGATTACATTCCACATATATATATATATACATATATATATATATATATATATATATATATATATATATGCCCTTTGTATTAAAAGTAGAAACCATTGGTAGTGAAATTCACATACGAGTGCATGTTTGTCTGAAAAGGTCCCAGCTACCCTGTTCACACAGAAAATGTATACAGCATTACACACAACACTTGTGTTGTCTTGCTTAACGCTTCTCACACCTGCCACTGTTTTCTCTTTGGCCTCCATGCAATGGAGTTGACATGGTGACAATGACCAGATGACTCTTTTTTTAAAAATTGTATTTGTTAAGCGCTTACTCTGTGTCATACACTGTTCTAAGCTCAGGGGTAGGTCCAACACATTCCCTGTCCCTCATGGGGCTCTCAGTCCAAGTAGGAGGCAGAACAGGTACTTAATCTCCCATTTTACAGCTGAGGAAACTGAGGCACAGAGAAGAAACTTGCCCAAGGCACCTGGCAAGGCTGGGACTAGAACCCAGGTCCTCCGTCTCCCAGTCCCTTGTTCTCTCCTCTAGACCATGCTGTTTGGATCAGGAGGGCATGCTGCACGTCCAAGTAACAACTGGGCACCTGGACTGAGCCTCGCTCCGCGCTATGCAACGTTGGCGAGCAGCTGGGCGGAGGACCGGGAGTTGAGGGAGGGCATGGCTCTCTTCCAAGCCAGGTGCCGGACACGGGCTCCTCGTTCCCAGTCGGCCGAAGCTGCGTCCTTTGGTCTGCTTCTGTTTACAACGGAGTCGGTACTTTCACAGACCTTTTAATGACTACCCTATCCTCCCACCATCCTGCCCTCTGATAATCCCCAATTTGAGCCCTACCCCGGCTGGGTCTTGCCCATTAAAGGGCGGGAACAGGTCCCAACTCCTTTGGGTGGGTGAGGCCTGTTCAGAGGGCGGGCCCGTCAGATTGCTACTCCCCCTCACCTCCCCACCAACCTCTGATGGCCATTTCAGGCCAAGGGAGGTGGGATGTCGTGACTGGATCCCTACTGCCAGAACATAGCTTTTTCCAAATGGGTGGAATTCCAGTGGGAGGCAGAAACTACAAGTGCCAGCAGGCAAAAGAAACAACTGCACCCACATGGAGCTACAGATAATCAACTCAGAAGGGAAGTTTGGGGCCATTCGGGGCCTGCTTGAGCCCACTTCTAATTTCAACTGATTGGATATTCTTTGTGCTCCAGGTGGGATGGGAAGGGTCTTCTGAAGGTGAGGCTGTAGAAGAGGCAAGGCTGGAGAGAGAGAGAAGGGAGATGGGAAGAAGAAAAGCAAAGATGGGGTAGAGGGGAAGGAAAAAAGGAGAGGAAAGAGGGAAGAAGGGAAGAGAGAGGTGGAAGGAGAGTGAATGGGAAATGGAATGAGGGGAAAGGGAAGATTGTGACAGGGGAAGAAAGGGAAGAAGAAGCAGCGTGGCCGAGTGGATAGAGCATAAGACTGAGACCCAGGAAGCCTGGCTTCTAATTCTGACTCTGCCACTTTTTCCAAGCGCTTAGTTCAGTGCTCTGTACATAGTAAGTGCTCAATAAATACTATTGAATGAATGAATGAACTTTTTGTGCCTGTGTGCGGTATTCGCTAAGCACAGTACTATGTGCAGGGGTAGAAACAATCAGGTCCTACATGGGGCTCGCAGTCTGAGTAGGAGGGACAAGATATTGAATCCCCTTTTTGCACGTGAGGGAACTGATGTCCAGAGAAGTGAGGTGACTTGCCCAAGGTGACACAGTGGAGAAGCGGCAGAGCTGAGATCAGAACTCAGGTCCCTGGACTCCCAGGCCCGTGCCTTTTCCACGAGGGCGAGCTGCTTCCCACACCTGCTGTGTGACCTTGGGTCAGTCACTTCACTTCCCTGGGCTTCTGTTTCCTCATCAGTAAAATGCAGACTCAATACCTGCCCTTCCTCCCCTTTAGACTGTGAGCCCTGTGTGGGACAGAGACTGTGCCCAACCTGATTGTGCTGTAGCTACCACAGTGCGTGGCGCACAGTAAGTGCTTCACAAATACCACAATTATTATTAGGAGGAGAGGGAGGAGAAAAGGGGACATACTTCCTCCCTAAACTCACTCAGAGAAGCAGCGTGGCTCAATGGAAAGAGCACGGGCTGGGGAGCCAGAGGTCATGGGTTCAAATCCCGGCTCCGCCGCTTGTCAGCTGTGTGACTTCGGGCAGGTCACTTCACTTCTCTGTGCCTCAGTTACCTCAACTGTAAAATGGGCATTAAGACTATGAGCTCCACTTGGGACCACCTGATCACCTGGTATCCTCCCCAGCGCTTACAGCACTGCTTTGCACATAGTAAGCGCTTAACAAATGCCATTATTATTATTACTCACTGTGTCAAGCGCTGTTCTAAGTGCTGGGGCAAGTACAAATTCATCAGTTTGGACTCAGTCCCTGTCCCACATGTAGTTCACAGTCTACGTTGAAGGGAGAAGGGTTTAACCCCCATTTTACAAATGAGGAAACTGAGGCCCAGAGAAGTAAAGTGAGTTGCCCAAGGTCACACAGCAGGCAAGTGGCAGAGTGGGATTAGAACCCAGGTCTCCCTACTCCCATTCCTGTTCCCCCTTCTAGTAGTCAGTTAGGATAAAGCATTAAATGTCCCAAATTTTTTTTGTGCTATTCGTTAAACACTTACCATGTGCCAGGCACTGTACTAAGCGCTGGGGCAGAATCAAGCTAATCAGATTAGACCTAGTCCGTGTCCCATGTGGGGATATGGGGCTCACAGTATTAATCCCCATTTTGCAGATGAGGTGATGGGGCACAGAGAAGAGCAGTGATTTGCCCGTGGTCACACAGCAGACGAGAGCAGAGCCAGAATTAGAGCCCAGGTCCTTCTGACTCCCAAGCCTATGCTTTATCCACTCGGCCACGCTGTTTCTCTTTTCCAATCAATCAATAGTGTTGATTTAGCACTTACTGTATGCAGAGCACTGTACTATTTGGGAGAGTACAATACAGTGGAGTGGGAGAAGGAGAGGGAAAGAGAAGGGGAAGAAAAAAAGAAAGAGAGTGAAAGGGAAAAGAGAGGGAGAGGGATAAAGGGAAAGGAAGAGGGAAGCAACATGGCTTAGTGAAAAGAGCATGGACCTGGGTATTCGAAGACATGAGCTTCCGATTAGACTGTAAGCCGGTCAAAGGGCAGGGACTGTCTCTATCTGTTACCGATTTGTACATTCCAAGCGCTTAGTACAGTGCTCTGCACATAGTAAAGCGCTCAGTAAATACTATCGAATGAATGAATGAGCTCTCAACCCAGCTCTGCCTCTTGTTTGCTGTGTGAGTTTGATCCCTACCCACAGTGAACTTACCAGTGTTGCTAATTTATAATAAAACAATCAGTGGTATTCTTTGAGATCTCACTCTGAGCAGAGCACTCTATTAATTGCTTGGGAAGACGAATAAAGTCGGTAAACATGCCCTTCTCCCTCAAGGAGCTTGTGGTCTAGTGAAGGAACTTGCAGAATAGGAGAAGAGCTTACAATTTAGTGGAAAACAATCGTATTTGAATTAATATTCCTTGTCTGGTATTTTCCTGGCATCTAGAGATACAGAATCACTTATCTCCCAGGATTTCTGTTGGATCCCTGGGCGATGGATCTTAGCTTACCTTAGTTTCACAGATGGAGAAACTGAGTCTCATCGAAGATTAACCACGGGGGGATGCTAACTAAAAGAGAGCCATCAAAAAATGCAAACTACTGTCTCAGAGCCGAGCTCAGAGCCGAGACGAATTCTGCTGAAGATCTGGATTAACAAGTTTCACTGTTTGGATCTGGCCCGAGGGCCAGATTTTAGCTCTAAGCTCATTATACGATCAATTAACCAATCAATTAATTAATAGCTGTCAGTGAGAACTTTATGTGGGGATAGCAAAGTATTAAGCACCTGGGAGAAAGGAGAAGGAGAAGAATGAAAAAGAAGGGGAAAAATGATTTCCTACCCACAAGTGGCTGACCTTCTGACAGGGAAGACAGACCTAAATTATAAATAGGAGGAAGAAGCGCTCAAATAGCAGAGTATCTAAAATACCATGTAACCATTGCAACAAGAAGCACTTAGTACAGTGTTCTACACAAAGAAAGAGCACGGGCTTGGGAGTCCAAGGATGTGAGAACAGGTATTGAATTCCCATTTTACAGAAGAATAAATTGATAACCAGAGAAGTTAAGTAACTTACCAAACTCACACAGCAAACAAGAGGCAGAGTTGGGTTGAGAGCTCATGTCTTCTAATACACAGGTCCGTGCTCTTTCCACTAAGCCATGCTGCTTCCCTCTTCCTTTCCCTTTCTCCCTCTCCCTCTCTTTTCCCCTTCACTTTCTTTCTTTTTCCCCTTTCCCTCTCCTTCTCGCTTTCTCTCCCTATTCTCTCTCCCATCCCCTTATCCTCTCCCTCTCCTCCTCTCTCTGTCTTTTTCCTTCCTTCCTTCCTTCCTTCCTTCCTTCCTTCCTTCCTTCCTTCCTTCCTTCCTTCCTTCCTTCCTTCCTTCCTTCCTTCCTTCCTTCCTTCCTCCCTCCCTCCCTCCCTTCCTTCCTTCCTTCCTTCCTTCCTTTTTTCCATTTGCTTTTCCCTGCCCACTCTTTGATGGAGAGACTAATGGCAGGAACCAAGAGGGAGACAGTGGAGAAGCACAGGGCCTGGATAATCCACATGATGAATAATCAGCCCTGAATAATCAAACATTAGTTTATAATCCCTGAAAGTTCTGCATCTGTATGAAAAAAACGTGTCAGAAGAGCAAAAAATCAAGTCAAGAGATCCATAAATTCATTTTACTCCACTACTGTGCACACAATGAAAACTTGATGAAAACTGGTTTCTGGGGATATAAAAAATATGCTCAGAGGGTATGTGTCAGGAATGGTTCATCAGAAGCAGTCTCTGAATTCCCTCAGACTCTGAAAGCTCGATGTAACTCAGTTTCCTTCTGCTGTCCTCTTCTCTTTTCTTCCTAAGAGACTGTTCTTTCTTTCCCAACTGGGAGCGAGCCAGGGTTCACCTGCCATGTCCTTCATCAGGAGAGAGAAAAAGAGAATGAGAGAGAGAGAGAGAGATTGACACTGGAATGCATTTTGAATAGGAGGCAGGGAAGAGGCAAAGCATCAGTGGTGGGCCAGAGATTTGGGAAGGACTCAGGAACTGAGAGGAAGAGTCAAACCAGAAGAACTATTCCTTTTAAAACCTGGACGTGATTTATTTATGATTTCAGGCTAAGTCTTGAAGGAGCTATCAAGATGGGAAGTACCAGCTAGACAGAAATTGGTGGGAGTGGAAAGCCAATCAATCAATTAATGACATTTACTGAGCACTTACTCTGTGCTCTTATTCTGTACTTACTCTGTAAAATGGAAATTGACTTTGAGCCTCACATGGGACACGGACTGAGTCCAACTTGATTAGCTTGTCTCTATCCCAGCACTTAGCACAGTGCCTGGCATGTAGGAAATGCCTAACAAAAATCATTTTTTAAAAAATGACTTGATTATCTTCTATCTACCACAGTGCTTAGTGCAGTATTTGGCACATAATAAGCATTTAACAAATACCACAACTAATTGTTGCTATTATTATTATTGTTGTTGTTATTATGTGTCTCATACATTTGTCTGCAGGTTACAATTTGGAGAAGACCTAGCCAACAAGATTGTAGAAAATCAAAGGGGCTTTTACTCATTCACACAGTAGATAAGTGGTAGAGCAGGGATTGGAACCCAGATCTCTCTGACTCCGGGCCCAGGCTCTATCCACTAGGCAACACTTCTTCTCATTTACGATAGTGAATCCTTAACATACCGAAAGTACCTCCTGGCGGCTTGAAAGAATCCAAGGACTTTTTCCCGTGGTCTCCGCGGCCCCGCTGGTAAATCTGTTTGAGAAAAGAGACCATCTTAGAACATTTTTTCACAGCACCAGCTCTCCCCCAGAGGGCCCGGGGAGTTAAAGGACAAAATCAACATTCTTTCCTACTGACAGGCCCCCTTTTAAGAAGAATTTTAACTGCTTATTAGGGTGGGGGGGGGGCGCCAGGGGGGTCGGAAGTTTGAGTTTGGATCCATCTTCCAAAATGGTCATCACTGACACATTGCCTAGAAAGCTGGCACTGTGTAGCCTGGCCATCCCTCTTAAATCTGGGGAATGATGGAGCTGGTTCCCAGGAGAATTTCCCGATGAAGAAGTTTGGAACACACTCCCCAGAGTTTCCAAGGGGGCTGTTGCATCCCCTCTTTAGGATCGTGTTTGACTCCTAGGGATTTTGGAAATTTGGGATAATAGAGTTAAGAAAGGCATGCAGTGTACCTAGGGGACTGGGAGTCAGGAAACCTGGGTTCTCATTCCAGCTCTGCCACTGGTCTGCGGTGTGACCGTAGGCAGGTCCCTTAACCTCTCTGTGCTTCAGTTTCCTCATCTCTAAAGTGGCATAAGATATCTGCTTTGCCTACCTCTTAGACTAAGAGCCCTGAGAAGAACTGAGAAGGACTGTATTTGATCTGATCATCTATCCCAGGACATGGCACAATCTTGGTGCCTACTAAGTCATACTATTGAATGAATGAATAAGTGTTAATATAAACCATGATGATAGTAATAATTAAAAATATCAAGCAATCGATGGTGTTTATTGAGCACCTTCTCTGTGTGAGCACTGTACCTCCTGTAAGCTCACTGTGGGCAGGGAATGTGTCTGTTATATTGTTTTGTTGTACTCTCCCAAGAGCTTAGTACAGTGTTCTGTACACAAGAAGCACTCAGTAAGTACAATTGACTGATTAAGTGATTACAATATAACTGAATTGGTAGATATGATCCCTGCCCATAAAGACCTTAGAGTCCACAGTGGGAGGCAGACATTACAATAAATTGCAGATAAGGGAAATAATAGAGCATAAGGATATTTTCATAAAAGCTACAGGGCGGGGTGAGTATCGAAGTTACCACTGGATTACTTCAGAGATCTCCTTGGCCCATCAGAAGGATTTACCCTATCAGAATACTGAAAACCAAGTTTATGCCATGAATTATGAGTCAGTATCTCAGGGTTTAATGTACAGGTATTCATTACGGGCAAGGAACGTGTCCGCTAATTCTGTGGTATTGTATTCTCCTAAGCGCTCAATACAGTGATCTGCACATAGAAAGCATGAATAAATACCAATGATTTTTGATATATGTATACGATTACTTATCCATGCACTCACCTCTCAGTATTCTTGCTATTTCCACTGCCTCTTTGTTTTCCCCATTCCTCCCGCTATTGCTAATAATAATGTCTTTCTATTTTCCCCTATGAGCTCTTCGAAGGCAAGAACAATGTCCTTTACCCTCCCAAGTATTTTGTAGAGTCTTCGGTTTACAGGAGGCGCTCAATAAATACTACTGATCGACTCAGTGATGAGTGAACAATTTGCACTGTCAAATTAGGATTCCACCCCAAATTAGGAAACCTAGAAGAAACAAACCCCCAGAAAGAAAAATCCCAATTCGTAAAATGCAATCACAGCCTTAGAGAAACAGATCTTCCAGCTCTTCTTCATTCTGACCTCATTAACAAAATTTGCCTCTGGAGAGTGGCTGAGGAAAAGGACGGGTGGGGGTGGGGGCTGCTGAGGTTGCTCAGGAGAATTGGGGGGCTGTAAGAAAGTTGGATCACCCAATCTGGCAAGAGATTTAGTCACAGTCAAAATCCTTGCAGGGTTTCCATTGGGTGAGACAGACACTCCCTTCAGAATTGAAGAGAGAAAGTTAAAGCTTTAACTTCAGGGATTTTCCTGCATCTTTTAACCAGTCAGCTTTGTATACTGCCCCGGGGGGAAGACTATCAAATACTTTGTGACTGTTGGCACGGATCGGACTTGACAGACGGGCGAGGAAACCCATTTTGGCATTAATTTACTCTTCAAGCCAGGTAAGGTGAACAGGCTAGTCAGCCAACTTCAGCAAAACCCCTTCTGCCTTTCAGTGCAAAAATGTGCGGAGTTAATAGCGATAATAATAATAACGGTAATGTGATATTTGTTAAGCTCTTATGTGTGAGGCACTGTACTAAACTCTGGGCTATATATAGGATGGTCAGGTCCCACATGGGGCTCACAGTCTAAATAGGAGGGAGAACAGGTATCGGATCTCCATTTTGCAGGTGAGGGAACTGAGGCACAGAGAAAATGAAGTGTCCTGCCCAATGTCTCAAAGAAGGTAAGTGACAGAGTCACAGTTAGAGTTAGTTAGCAGAGTTACCTTAGAGTTGTAATCCTAAAGGCAGGGAGAATCTGACTGCATGAGGACTTGAATTCTTCTCACTGGGAAAGGTCTAGAGCACCAGAGTGGTTTTTGGTATGTAATGATAAATTCAGGGCAGATCTAGGTGAAGAGAGAAAAGATTTAGGTTCGATTGGATGAATGAGCTTTTCACTTACGAGTCTTCTGGGCTCACTTCTGCTGGTGCCTACCGAATCCCAAAATAGGAGGTTTAGGAAATCTCTTCATAGCTGAGACAGCAACTCTCAATTTTTTTTTCCTCAGGGAGGAAATGCGCTACAGACAATCATTTGAGTTCCAAAATCCAGAAAGATTAATCCCAGGTGTAAATAATTTCCTTCCTTTCTTTTCCGCTTCTGATCCCTTTCCAAGAGATTTCAAGAGTTTAGGTGTTCAAGTGAACTTTTTTCCTCTAAGGGAAACCAAAACCTAAAAAAGTGAATGCCTACTAGAGTTGGTGGTGTATTATAAGGACAAAAGGATAAAATCGGTGAAGGTGATTGATGCTCATTAAGATTACTATAATATAAAAAGCCTTCAAATGTTCACTAGGTATCTGGCTAAAGATATGTGCCTTTAAGAATGAATCTTATTCTAAAATTTAAAAGACGGACTTGGGAGAAGAAATCCAGATTTTAGGAGTGTTTTTATGCAGTGACTGTTTTTCAGAGATTTAGATTAAATAAAAAATTTGGACTTACCTACAGCTCTAAAGTGAACCCTCAGTCTCTGCTAAGATTCTGATTTTTAGGCTAAGTGAAGGTGCCTCTAAAATTTTTTTCAGTATCCTTCTACTCATCTCCTGTTCTTCAGATCTCTCCTCTGCCCCTGTGAGAAAAGAACTCGGACTTTAATTTCGGGAAGTAACTAGCATCACTTCAGTCAGGGAAATGGCATGCCCCTGGAATATTTGGTTCAAACCCAAACCTTGCCACGAAGGCTTCGATGCAAAAAAAGATATCAACAACAATGTGGAAAAGGCCACCTTCAAAGTCAGCAGGTGAGAGGCTTTCTTACTTATCTCCATTCTAGCTGCTCTGATGCGACTGAAGGGACGAATCAGGGCTGTAATAATAATTATGGCATTTGTTAAGCGCGTTCTATGAGCCACGAACTGTACTAAGCTCTGGATAATAATAGTGGCATTTGGCTGTGGAGAACTCTCGGTTATTTTTGGGGAAAATCTTAGGTCAACAGCAGTGCCCAGCTGCAGACTGGGAGATATTGCCTAAAATGGTCCTCTCCAGTTGTTGATTGTTTTGTTGTTGTTGTTGTTTTCCAGAGGGTGTTTATGCTCTATTGTGTTCTGTTCTTTTCTGTTCTAGTGATTGTTCTTAATATTTGTCCCTCCACACATTTCTGGAGCTGAACTGTGAGAGGTGGATGGATTTGTGGTTAAGAAGCAAGTGGCTTGTGTCTGTGGCAGGGTCTGGTCTGAGGGAAAAAGTAGACATTCAGAAGATGCCCATCTAATTTGGGGAAAGTCAGCCACCAAACTGGATCATTCAGCTCCCAAAGTGGATTTTTTTGGTCCTCCGTGAAGCAGACTGATGGTCTACAGTCATTCAATAATCTGATAATTGCTTAATCTCCCTCATTCAGTGAAGGGAAGGTCCATTTTTGTGTAAAAGTGTTATTTTAGTGTAAATAGGTGTATGAGAGATAAGGGTTGCAGTATACCTAAAAACAGGGGGTTTTGCCTGTTTTGAGCAAAAATGAGCTAATTTTACTTCTTGCCCTTCTGCTTGTTACAACTGCTTCCCCTATTTATAGAGAAGCAGCGAGGTTCAGTGGAAAGAGCCCGGGCTTGGGAGTCAGAGGTTATGGGTTCGAATCCCGGCTCTGCCACTTGTCAGCTGTGTGACTGTGGGCAAGTCAATTAACTTCTCTGTGCCTCAGTTACCTCATCTGTAAAATGGGGATTAAGACTGTGAGCCCCACGTGGGACAACCCGATTACCTTGTATCTACCCCAGCGCTTAGAATGGTGCTCTGCATGTAATAAGCGCTTAACAAATACCAACATTATTATTATTATCATTATTACTATTATTATTTCACTATACTTGGATTGGGTTAGAAAATGACGGGCTAGAATATGGCGGTCATAGTAAATTAGCTTGTAAGAGAGGTGGCACTGGATCATTCTCCCTCCCAAGATTCACGCTGGAAAAGGAGAACTCTTTTTAGCCCACTATAAATATGGAATTTAAGAAACAATTTATCGCTGGCTCTGTCAAGAGCAGAAACAGCCTGGGCTTGATATGAACAATGGTCTAACATGTTTATTGACCAGTTGCTCTGATTTTTACAGTGTGGATTTCTCAGAATTCCTGCGGGGGAAAAGTTCAGCTTGAATTGAAACACTGCTCCTGGATTTTTACTCCTTGCTTTATGGGAACCACTACTATAAAACAAGAAGCTTAGTGAGAAACCCTCTAATCTGACACAGAAGGATCACAGATTTTTCAGAGAACAGACACTCTGTAGAAGGCCATAGCTGGAGCAGGAACAAAAATAGTGGAGAGAGAAGGGGCAGATGGAGGGAGGTCAAAATAATAATGGCTATTGGAGCCCAAAGGTCACGGTGCCCTAGGAGATATGCGCACTCTGGATTAGTGAGTACGGTAGCTGTTTGCAGGCAAGACTCTGTCTCTGAAAGGGGCTTTTTTCATCATTATCTAGATTCTCCAAAGTCTCTTTCCATAAGACCAATGGAGACTGACAGTGTTATTTCCCAAATAATTATCTTTCTTCGCTGGGATCAGCTTGGCTGACACCCGAGTCCTAAATGACTCTACACTCCAATGGTTTCCAAACAGGACTTGGAAAATGGCCTCCCTCAGCCATCGCCTGCTAACGTGGTGAAAATCCGAGGCCCCCTCTGGATTGGTCGGGGAGCAGTCCCCGGCCTGGGAGAGTTCCCAAAGGGGCCTGCAGGGTCCCGGTTCTGAGGCCCTGCCCTAGGAGAACTCTGTTGGGGTGGGTGGGTGGAGGGGCCCAGTTCCACCCTCCCGACTCAGCTGAGGGCTGATGTCACCGAGTCCTGAGGAAACCTTCACTTGCATCATCTTTTCCTTTTTGGGCTCTGAGCGAGACTCTGGGGACCGGATCTGGAAAAGCGGGGTCAGGCCCTCCTGCCCAGCCAGGGAGTGTGGCTTTAAAGGAAAGAGTGGGGCCTGCCCCGCCCCTTCCATCCTGCCCCATCTCCCCACCCCCTCAAGGTGATGACTACAAAGCTGCAGCTGAGGAGCGGGTACACCTGAAGGGCAGGGAGCAGACAACGGACAGGCTGCCCTGCTGGACTGTAGCGTGTTAGGGAGCCTGGGGCCGAGCGGCCCCAACCCGGCCTGGGCGGCAATGAGGGAAGGGGTCAGCTCCCCCTGTGAGGCTGCCATGCCGAGAATGTGCCATCTTATTAAGAGGATCTGCAGAAGTCATCCCACTTGCTGCCCAGCCACACCCAGGTACCCTCTAAGCTCTGGTTCTTGGACCTGCTACCCGGCTTCAGGGGATCTGGGGGTGGACTGGGGGCTGGGAACCTTGAGAACATGGAGTAGGATAAGGAGGGAGGGATCTGTTTTCTGGGGCCAGGGCTTTCTCCCTTCATTCCAATACTATGGTTATACTGGGTCGACTGTATACGTATTTCAGGATGAGTGCGTGAGGGGACATGGCCTAGAGGGACTGGCTGTATACATGTGTGAAGGCGTGGGCATGCCTAGGTTGAGTGACTGTATACTTGTGTCAGGGTCGGTGTTTGTGTGTGGGCACGCCTAGATAGATCGACTGTATACATGTGTACGTATGTGGTGTGAGCGCAGGCTTTGATTGACTGTACACTCCAGTGAGGGTGTTTATGTATGTGTTGGAGGCTTAGATGGATTGATTTTATATACATGGGAGGATGTGTATATGTTTGTGTGTGCACACGTACCTAGATTTGTTTCCTAGACTTGCACAGTAAATCTGGCGCATTTGGGATTTTCTGAAGGGTAATTTCTCCTCATTCTGGAGGGCACGCACTTTAGGGCATTAAAATCACTATGCTGTTGTGACTTTGCAGACAGGAGATTTTATACGCTGTAGGGGGCTGTTGTGCATCTGCCCCCCGAAAGCGGCACGGGGACGTATATGCATCTTTGTCATTTTGGGTTTGCCTGAAGGTCACCACCTTGACACCTCTGTGACCACACAGAGTCCCATGTTTGGTGGTATTCTCTCACTTCCCCAAACGACAGGCTCCGATTTTGAATCCAAACAGGATATGCGGTTTAAAACAATGACCCCCAGGTGGGAGAAACATCTGAAAGCCAGAGCCATGGACAGCTGACTCTTCCTCCTCCCCCAGATTTTCCAGAGAAGACAGACTGGGGCAGACAGGTCGGGGCCGCTGCTTGCTCAGGCAGGGCTGAGCATTTGAATTTTTGAAGTGGTCTCTGTGCTCAGCTTTCCTGGGGACACTCGTTTGGAGCTATCGGTCCGGCCTGCTTCCCCGTCTCCTGGACCTCCTGGGCGACAACGCCGTCAGACAGCGGGGGTGGGAGTAATCTCCAGCCCTCCGGATCCTGTCGTGTGCTCATCTGGGCCGATCTGATTCCTTTCACAGTCTGGGAAAACAGGACGATGCCAGATTACCCGGCCTCAACCCGTCTCGGAACGAGCCCCCTCGGCCCCCGCTGGCGATGGGCAAGGTCAGTGAGTCCATTAAAGGGAGGAGGGCACAATCCTGTCCTTGGGTCGGAGGGGATTGGCTTTTTGGGTCTCAATCACGGTTGCTCTGCCTGCATATGCCATTTCCATCGGTATGTCAGTCATGGGCTAAGTGTTCGATCATTAGCCAATGCAGGGACGCCTCCCCTGGTGACCCGTTCTTCTGAAGAGGGTCCGCCGGCCCGAGCTATAGCCCTTCCATTTTCTTTAAAATGGAAGCATGGAGCAGGGCCGTGCTGTGCGGTTCACTCCATGGGGGACGATGGGGAAGGGCTCATCCACACTCACTCATCCCAAGTCCCTAATAAGACCTGGGGTTTCTAGTCTGGGCTGAAAAGACCCCAGATTGTGGCTGGTTAGCCTGTCCCCTTCCAGTCCTCATAATATGATAATAATAATAATTAGGGTATTTGTTAAGTGCTTACTATGTGCCAAGCACTATTCTAAATGCTAGTAGATATAGGTAACCAGATTGCCCCTCATGGGACTCACAGCCTCCCCATTTTACAGATGAGGTAACTGAGGCACAGAGAATTGAAGTGGCTTGCCGACTGTCACAGAGCAGAGAAGTGGTTAGAACCCACATCCTCTGACTCCCACACCCGTGCTCTTTCCACTAAGCCACGCTGCTTGCCCCTGCCTCCTTTGCACCCGTGGGCTCAAAAGCAAAAGTTGGCACCTCTGGCAGAGCCCTGGCCCAGCTTCATGCTGACTCAGCCTGGCCCAAGCCTGACTGCAGCTAGCCAGTCTGGGCTGGGGCCTGGTGGCCCTTGTATCAGGCCTCGGAGGGCCAGGCAGGGCTGCGGCCTCTGCCGAGGGCAATATCTGCAAGCGCGGGGGGTATCATGCATTTAAGGACGTTCCTGAGAAGCACAGACATCATAAGGCATGGCCGCCCGCGGTGACAGCCACACGCGCGGACCCAAGAGCGGGCCTATGTGGCATGGTCTTTCAGCTCAAACCCCCTTCCCAAACCTTCACCTCTTGCCATGTGTTTTCCCTCCCATTCAGAAATCTCCTGAGTACCATGCCAAGCCCCGCCTTCCTACACAGGGCTGCACGAGGCACGTCAGGATCAAAAACTGGGGTAACGGAATGACCTTCGAGGACACGCTCCATCACAAAGCCAAGGGGGTGAGGAGACCACAAACTGAGCCAGGTCTCATCATTTTCATCTTCAGCGGCATTGACCCAGTTCCCTCCTTTCCATGACACTGAGCTGGAAACTGCCCCAAACAGAGCTCCTGCACGCTCAGGCTCATATTTTTAGAATAGGCAACACCATCTTGGATTTTGATAGCTCCCTTCTTCCTCAAGCAAAGTAGAAAGCCAAAAGAGGTATTTATTGAGTGCTTACTGTGTCCCTCTAGACTGTAAGCTCGTTGTGGGCAGGGAATGTGTCCACCAACTCTGTTGTTGAGCACTTAATTCAGTGCTCTCCACACATTCAGCACGCAATAAATACTATTGGTCATTTGATGTGCAGAGAACTGTACTGAGCGCTTGGGAGACTACAATACAAAGAATTTGCGGAAGTGTTCCCTGCCCATAACATAGGGGCATTAAAGGCAGCAGGTCAGCGTCTGATCAATCAACGAAAGGTATTTATTGGGTGTTTACTTCGTGCAGAGCACTGTACTAAGTGCCTAGGGGAGTTGGTAGATGTGATCCCTGTCCTCAAGGAGCTTAAAATCTAGCATAATGCAAGAGGTGATCCCTGAAGGGGAAGGAGGAATCATACCCCTTGCTTGTACAGTGAGGAACCCCCTGGGTGAGGGGCACATGGAACCATTTTTCAGGGAGTGGAATGAGAGAGGAGGTGGGTCAAACGAGGAGGGGAAATGCTACCAGGGTGTGAATCAGCATGCGAGCAGCAAGAAAGCAGGAGTCAAAGTGTCAGGTCCAGGACTCAGAGAAGCTGGTTTGGGCTGGAGAGTAGAGGGAGAGGAAGAAGAAGATCCAAGGCCAACGCAAGGGAGAGGTTAAACAGAGAATAAGGAACTTTTTGCCCTTTCCTATGTAAAACTAAAGTCTTGTCATCGACTCTTCCTAGGATCTCACCTGTACGGTGAAATCTTGTCAGGGGGCCATCATGAATCCCAAGACCTTGGTGAGAGGTCCCAGAGACCGGCCGACCCCACGAGAAGAACTTCTACCTCAAGCCATTGAATTCATCAACCAGTATTATGGTTCCTTCAAAGAGTAAGGACAAGTTCCCTCATCCTCCGCTCCATCTCACCTGTCCCAGAACCCTTTCTCTCTCTCTCTCCCAGAGCGGCCACCCACCAGTCTCTTCCTTATGTCTCTTTCCAAACCGTTACTCTGGTGCCCGAGCTTTGTGAAGGAGAGCGGCTGCAGACCGGCCTAAAGTACTTAGGGAGACCCTATTTCTGATTCAGAAGAGTAGGCTCTCTTTTCCTGTTACACATATTCTATGTTAAAGCTTTAGACGTTGGGATTCTCAAATAACTGACTAGCTGCCGCTCAGAGCTCCTTCTGTCAATAAGAATAGGGGATGTTCCATGAAGATTCCCTGTGTCTTATTTCAGCGGCTTTCCAGGGAGGAAGGGATGGGGGATGGTCTCCTCCTCTCTCTGTTAGGAGAGATGCATTCATTCATTCAATCATATTGTGTGCGGAGCTCTGTGTGCATTTAGAAATCCCTACAATCGTTTGGAAGCTATGACAAAATGAGCTGGCGGTGCATGAGGGAGACCAAGAATGCTAATGTTGTCATTTAGATTTTTGGTCATTTACAAAAGAGACAGTGGCTCCTGGGGGCATTTGTGCGATTTGTCTGTTGAGATTGGGCACTCCTGAAGTGCACCCTGACCCCCAGATTTTTTAGGAAGAACTTCTATTTCTCTTTGATCTATTGATACGGCTTCCCCTTATAGGCAAAGTCCTTCTGCCTTGGTAGTGTGAGATTTTTCCCCTGAACACAAGAGGAATGGGGTGTAGAGGCAGAAATCTGTGATTGGATTTTCAACTCATCTCATGACTACAGGTCTTAGGGTTTCTGATGAGCTTAGCTGATCCTCCTAACAGGGAAGCTTTTGCTGTAGGCATTTTTTTTCCTAGACTCTCTGCCCTGATAATAATCAATCATTCAGTGAGTTATATTTGTTGAGCGCTTACTATGTGAAAGCACTGTACAAGGTTCTTGGGAGGGAAAATTCAATATAACCGAGTTGGTTAGACACATTTCCCGCCCTCAACAAATAATGGTAGTATTCCTTAAGAGCTTACTGAGTGTTAAACACCGTATTAAGCACTGGAATAGAGAAAAAATAATCAGGGCAGACACAGTCCCTGTCCCTCACTGGGCTCCCAGTCCAAGTAGGAGGGAGAACAAGTTTTGAATCACCAACTTACAGATGAAGAAACTGAGGCCCAGAGAAGTGAAGTAATTTGCCCAGGGTCACACAGCAGGTGAACGGAAGAGCCAGAATTAGAACCCCCAGGCCCGTGTTCTTTCCACTGGGCCATGCTCCTTGTTAGTTTGATGAAGCAGACAGTGTGATCGAAATGCAGTAAAATCTACCAAACCGAGATCACAAAATCTCGTAAATAGAGCAGCACCAGAACGATAGCTAGCAGCTTTAGTTTCTAGCCCCAGGCCAAACCCACATGATCGTTTGGGAGCCTCTTTGACTCAGTTTCCCCCACTACCACGAGGGAGTATTGTCAGTCTCCCCCTCCAGACTGTGAGCTCACTGTGGGCAGGGAATGTGTCTGTTTGTTCTTGTATTGTACTCTCCCAAGCGCTTAGTACACTGCTTTGCACACGATAAGTGCTCAATAAATACGATGGAATAAAAAACCATGCTCAAAAGAGTACCCTGCACACAGTAAGTGCTCAATAAATATGATTGATTAATTGATTCGATTTTAAAATACTTTGAAGTCTTTGGGGAAAGGGGCTATGGTCCTCCAGTTTCAGATGAGTCCGATCCCGCTGACTATTACTGAGCTCTGAATTCTATTCAGATGAACTTCCCCGTGGGAGGCAGTGGAATTCTGGACCCAGGGAATCCCTCCTCCCCGCAAAGGTGGAAGGGAACGTGTTCACCAACTCTGCTATATTGTTCTCTCCCAAGCGCTTAATACAGTGCTCCGCACACAGTAAGCATCCAATAAATACGATCGCTCGATTGATTTCCTGGAGCTGACCAGGGAATTTTCACGGCAAAGCATTCAGAGACTCTACTCTTCCAACTGTCTGTCCTTCCCCGCAAGTGACTGTCTTTGGCCAGGATGAATACTTCCAAGTGTTTTGTCTCCAGCCCCCTCGTGATCAAGGTCGAAATACTCTGCCTAGACAAAGAGGCTGTTTTGTTTTACGTTTTTCACAGAACTTGGGAGTTCATTCTTTAAATAGTTTTGGCTGTTCCCAATTTCAAGTATCCTCATCTGGTGATTAGAGATCTCAAGGTTGCTTCTTTTTTCTATTTTAAAAGGGAAATGGAATCAACCATTGAAGGCGAGGCTGGATGTGGGGGATATCAGTTTTGACCCTTCCCTTGGGGACACAGTTTGGTAGCTGGGAAGGTGTGGAGTGGTGAACAGTTCTTAGGACTGATAATAATAGTAATAATTATAATAATTGTGGTATTTGTTAAGCACTAATGTGCAAAACACTATACTAAGCACAGAGAGTGATATAACCTAAGCAGATCAGACCTAGCCTCTGACCTATATGAGACTTACAGTCTAAGAGGAAGGAAGAACAGGTATTTTATCCCCATTTTACAGATGAGATAACTAAGACCCAGAGAAGTGAAGCGACTTGGCCAGGATCAACAGCAAGGAAATGACAGAGCCAGGATCCTCTGGCTCCCAGGCCTGTGCTCTATCCACTAGGCCTCGCTGCTTCTCGTGGGGAAGTCACTTAACCTCCCTGGGCCCCCTTTCTCCAGGGAGATGATTCGTTTCATCCCTGCCCTTCCCCTCCCTAAGAAAGTGAAGATGTTTGGGAACCAATCACTAATCTCTTTGGATCTGTTTGTATTGCACACTCCCAAGCACTTAGTACAGAGCTCTGCACATAGTAAGCGCTCAACAAATACCAGTGATGATGGGTCAACCAATCAATGATATTTATTGAATGGTTAGCATGTGCAGAGCAGGAAAGGAGATCCCCAAATCAAAGGTGCTACTGGGAAAACCCAAACAGTGCATGGAAATACTCTAGGGTGTTCACACTCCCCCGACCAAGACCGGCAAAACCATTGGCTCCAAACCCCTCCCAGACAAAGCTAAGGGGTGTCTCTTTTGGGGTTGCCTCAGTTGACACCGTCTCACTTCTCACTGTGCCTTGATCTCACCTGTCTCGCCGACGACCCCTGGCCCACGCCCTGCCCCTGGCCTGGAATGCCCTCCCCTCCTCAAATCTGCCAATTACTCTGTCCTCCTTCAAAGCCTTATTGAAGGCACACCTCCTCCAAGAGGCCTTCCCAGGCTAAGCCTCACTTTTCCTCATCTTCCAGTCCCTTCTGCGTCATCCTGACTTGCTCCCTCTGCTCTTCCCCCCGCTCCCCATCTCATGGCACTCATGTATTCAGCTGTGATTTTATTTATTTGTATTGATGTCTGTCTCCCCATCGCCCCCCAAGACAGTGAGCTCATTAGGGACAGAGAATGTCACCGTTTATTGTCTCATTGTACTTTCCCAAGCGCTTAGTACAGTGCTCTGCACACAGTAACCGCTTAATAAATACTATTGAATGAATGAAAGACACTTTACCTAACTTCGTCCAGTGACATCCCATTTTCTGGGAGTGATACTTCGGGCTCCCGCTTGTGCAGCTGGAATTAGTTCCCATTAAAGGCACGTCCATTGTTTCTCTTCCTGGCGATTTCCTGTCCTCCAGGGCAAAAATAGAGCAACATCTGGCCAGGGTGGAAGCCGTAACAAAAGAGATAGAAACAACAGCAACTTATCAGCTGAAAGAAGAAGAACTCATCTACGCGACCAAACAGGCCTGGCGTAATGCGCCCCGATGCATTGGCAGGATCCAGTGGTCCAACCTCCAGGTGATTCTCCCCTCCCAGAAGCATGATGGGAATCCGGATAGTGATTCCCGATGATGGGGGTGGGAAGGGAGGGGGAAATTCAATAGCTCACCTGAGAGAGACCTGTTCCGGCACTGAAGCGAGCACTCTGGATGGAGAGTCCAATGGCTGGGGCCTGACACCTATAGGCTACGGGCCTGAGAGCTGCCACTAGCCTTCCCAGAACGCAGGACTGAGCGGGCATTTTTTCAGGGCCCCAGATCACCCTTCGGCATCTGAGTTTCCAGAGGAGCGTTCCCTCTGGAGCTAAAGTGAAGGGACTGAATGAGGTCAGAAAGTTAAAATACCTTGTTCCTATTACTGAATCTCCACTGAAGGGACTATTTACTCACGTTTGAACGCTTGACTTCCGAAGATTATTTTACTCCACCTGACAGGTGGTGTTTCCTTGTGGGCAGGGATAGTGCCTGCCACTTCTATCATATTGCAATCTCCCAAGAATTTAGTGCAGTGCTCTGCACAGGGAAAGTGCTCAGTAAATACCATTGATTGCAAATGAGTACACAACCCTCACTATCACTCACTTCCTTAATGAAAACCCTACTACTAAGAGCAGCAGTCCCTTGACCTACTGATACCAGCTCTCTTTGGAATAAAGATACGACTGTAGGCTCACGGAGGGCAGGGAACAGATCTACCAACTCTGTTGCCGTGTACTCTCCCAAGCCCTTAGTACAGTGCTCGTCACACAGTAAGTGCTCAATAAATACCACTGATAGATTATCGGTAGCTTAAAATATGCCATCAGCTATGCAAATGTTCAAATACCCCAAAGAAAAGCAGCAGCATGGCCCAGTGGATAGAGCACAGGCCTGGGAGTCAGAAGGACCTGGGCTCTAATCCTGGCTCCGCCACTTGTCTGCTCTGTGACCTTGGGCAAGTCATTCAACTTCTCCGTGCTTCACTTACCTCAGCTGTAAAATGGGGATTAATACTATGAGCCCCATGTGGGACAGGGACCGTGTCCAACCTGATTATCTTTGTATCTACCCCAACGCTTAGAACAGTGCCTGGCACATAGTAAGCACTTGACAAATACCATTAAAAAACTGAAAGGGAAAGGAGGGAGTCTGGCTGTGGGTGGAAAATCAATCGGTAGTATTTACTGAGTGCCTATTGCATGAGGAGCCCTGTACTAAGTGTTTGGGAGCGTAGAATAGAATTAGAAGACACGATCCATGCCCGCAAGGACCTTAGAGCCTAAAAGAAATGGCATCAGTTCTACTACTCATGCTGGGATCTTTCTTTTGGGGCTTCGGGGAGAAGTGTGTTGCGGCTGTCTTACCATAGAAATAGGTGGAGCGGTAGGAGGCGTGGGCTGGGTGGGTGGGAACTGGGAAGGGGGTGGGATCAGGGAAAGGGCAAATGGGTAAACGTGTCCGTGGCCGCTGTACATTTCTGTGGGCTCTTAAAGGTATTCTGTGGGCCCAAATGCTCACCATTCTATCTGCATGATTGTTTCCTATAAGACGGAGATGTTTACATTTCTATATACAAGCCTCATCCTTATTCACCTATTATCTTCTGTTAATGACCTGGATGGGAATCATATTTAGACCATCTCTGATGGAGTTGGCCTTCGGGGGTGGGATGTTTTATTGCCATTGTTCTTGTCTGTCCGTCTCCCTCAGTTAGACCGTAAGCCCGTCAAACGGCAGGGACTGTCTCTATCTGTTGCCGACTTGTTCATTCCAAGCGCTTAGTACAGTGCTCTGCACATAGTAAGCGCTCAATAAATACTATTGAATGAATGAATGTCCATAGGTGTTTGATGCCCGGAAGTGTACCACAGCCAAGGAGATGTTTGAGCATATCTGCAGGCACATCCGGTATTCGACCAACAGCGGCCACATCAGGTGAGGGCTCCTTTCCAGAAGACTGAGCCTAAGCTTCCCTTCCACTTTGTCTTATTAGCCGATAGAGAAGCAGCAGAGCCGAATGGAAAGAACTTGGGCCTGGGAGCCAGTGGACCCGAGTTCTAATCCCAGCTCCTCCACTTGCCCGCTGTTTGACCGTGGGCAAGTCACTTCACTTCTCTGTGCTTCAGTTTCTTCATCTGTAAAATGGGGATTAAGACTGAGATCCCCGTGGGGGACAGAGACTGTTTCCAACCTGACAAACTTGTACCTACCTCAGTGCTTAGTACAGTGTCTGCCACATAATAAGTGCTTAACAAATACCATTATTACTATAGTAATGGGGGAAGAAACTGCTTTTAACCCAAAATATCCCGGGCACTGGGAGGTGAACAAGACAAGATACATTAGGGCAGTGAACCAGGGAGAAGGAATTGTAGGTGTGGGAAGTGCTGGAGCTGTGACTTTGGCAGCTGAAGTCTAGCAAGAACAGATCATTCACCACTGGCAATCACCGCCTCTATAGCCCCCGTCTGCCTTCACTTCCGGGTCAGAGAGCAGAAAAAGGCACCGCTTTCTCACGATGACAGGAGGAGAGGGAAGGAAGCTGTAGCAGGAAGGATCCCAGAGCAGTTTAATCGATGCTCAAGATGAGCTCCTCCACTGATGGTTGAGTCCATACTGTGGGAGTCTGGGCCGTGCCAGGGTGGGAAGGATTAAAGATGTCCGTTTTCAAGAGATCTCTCTGTGCCTTGGGGTAGATCTGCCATCACCATCTTCCCCCAGCGGAGCGACGGGAAGCACGACTTCCGGATCTGGAACAGCCAGCTGGTCCGCTACGCCGGCTACTTGATGCCCGACGGCTCCATCATGGGGGACCCAGCCTGCGTGGAATTCACCCAGGTACGGGCCCTCGGCCTGTGCCCTCGACCTCCCAGGATCATTCAATCATTGGTTTAATTTTTGAGCACTTACTATGTGCAGAGCACTGCATTAACTGCTTGGGCAATTACAGTATAACAGAATTAGCACATTCCCTCCTCATAACAAGCCTACCGTCTAGAGGGGAAGACAAACATTAATATAAATAAATAATTTATAACGTAATTTAAAGGTATGTACTTAAGCGCTTTGTGGTTGGGAGTGAGGCAAATATCTAATACCCAAAGGTCACGGGTCCCAGGGCCTAGATGACACAGGAGGGAGAGAGCTGGAGAAAAGAGGGCTTAATCGGGGAAGACCTCTTGAAGGAGATATGACCTTAATAATGCTTTGAAGATGAACAGAGAAGGTGGTCTGGTGTATAAGGAGGGGTCAGCTGGGGGGCTAGGCTGGGGAGGACATGGGAAAGAGGTCAGAGGTGACATAGTCGAGATTGGGGCAATCTGGGAGAATCCAGGTCAAGAGAGGTGCAAGGTGGGAAAAGGAAGTGGGGGTAGGGAGGGGCGGGTTCAAGGGGCAGGGGATAAGCCCCCAGATCTGGATATAAGCCCCCAGCTCTGCATGTCCTCCTACTGTTCTTCCTCCAGCTGTGCATGGATCTGGGCTGGGAACCCAATTTTGGCCGCTTTGATGTGTTGCCACTGATCCTGCAAGCCAATGGCCAGGACCCCGAGCTCTTTGAAATCCCACCAGAACTGATCCTGGAGGTGGCCATGGAACATCCCAAGTAAGTGGCTTGGGGGAGGGGGCAAGAGCCAGATAAGAGCAGCCGGGTCCATCCTGAAAGACCCCCATTGCTGCCCCAGGACGGTGGCGGGTTGTGGGGACGGAAAGGAGCTTCTAAAGGTCTGTACGATCCCCAGAGCCTTTTCTTTAAGGCTGAAATGGGGTCCAATTAAACAGCGAGGGAATCGCTTTTATGATCTGCCGAGCTGCAGTAATATACCAGCATGACATGCTTCTGTCTCGGGAGTGTATGAAAGGGTGTTGATGTATGAGGGGCAGGGGGTGGGACCCCTCTACAGGAGCCAGAAGGATGGCTGCCACGTCTGGGAGTGGTTTGCATCACTCAGGCAGCCGCCTCCCTGGCTCGGCCTCACCGTTCTCGCCCTGTGCTCCTCCTTTCCCCTCCCTTAGCCATCTCGCCTGCTCATCCAGTCTGCCCAGCTGCCTGCCAGAGCTCCTGGGGTATCCTTAGAATCATGGGGCTGGAAAGGGTTGTTGAGAAGTCACCGGGTTCAGCCCTGTGTCTCCAGGCATACCTACAAGGCTGTGTATCCTATTTTTGTTTTCCCAAGACCTTGCTTGGTTTATGTTGCTCATCTCAGCCTTCCTGGACCTTCCCATCTTTCCTGCTGGACTGGATTCCCTTTCCAGCATCCATTTTTATTTAATGGTATTTGTTAATCACTTATTATGTACCGGGCACTGTACTGTTCAGCGCTTAGAACCGTGTTTGACATATAGTAAGCATTTAACAAAATGACATTACTATCATTATTATTATTATTAGTACTAAGCACTGGGGTAGATACAAGATAATCAAGTTGGACACAGTCCCTGTCTCGCATGGGGCTCCCAGCCTAAGGGAGAACAGTTATCGAATCCCCATATTACAGAGAAGGAAACTGAGGCGTGGAGAAGTAAATCGACTTGCCCAAGGTTATCTTGCGCCTATCCCAGCAGTTAGCACAGTGCATAGCACATAGTGCTTAATAAATACCATAATGGAAAACCTTTGAAGTACAATCTAAGCCACAGTGGTCAAGGAGGTCTGGCTCAGAGAGTCTTTGAGAATCCAGTTTGGAAATGGAAAGCCTCTAATGCAGAGGGGTCGGCGATTTAATCTTCAAAGGGGTAACCTCTGGGCTCCAATGGAAAGTTTCCTAAAGCCCCATTTTCTCATCCTCCCGACAAAGTTGGGAAGGGTGTTTTTGCCCGTGCCCTTCTGCAGATGCCCTCGGGAGAGAGGCAAGGGCCCTGATTGATGGGGCCTTCTGGTCCCCTTCAAGGTACGAGTGGTTCCAGGAGTTGGATCTGAAGTGGTACGCCCTGCCGGCCGTGGCTAACATGCTGCTGGAGGTAGGAGGCCTGGAGTTCCCAGGATGCCCCTTCAACGGCTGGTACATGGGCACCGAGATTGGCGTCCGGGACTTCTGCGACGTACAGCGCTACAACATCCTGGAGGTAGTTGTTTGGGCCTACTCTGAATGGGGCAGCTGAGGGATGAAGCGGCTGTATTGTTGTTATTACTATGAATAATAATAAATATAAAATAAATATAATAATATAAATGCCAAGAAGCGGCACGGCTGAGAAGTGGCGTGGCTTATTGGATAGAGCACGGGCCTGGGAGTCAGAAGGTCATGGGTTCTAATCCCGGCTCCGCCACTTGTCCGCTCTGTGTCCTTGGACAAGTCACTTCACTTCTCTGGGCCTCAGTTCCCTCATCTGTAAAATGGGGATTGAGACTGTGGGCCCCACGTGGGATATGGACTGTGTCTAACCCAATCTGCTTGTATCCACCCAGCGCTTATACAATGCCTGCCACGTAGTAAGCGCTCAACAAATACCATCACGATAATAATGATGACAGCTGCGGGCTGGGTCGGCCGTGGAGGAGTGAGCACCTGTGGGGAGGGACGGTAGTGGGGCGAGTGGCTGTGGGGTGGGATGGTCGGGGGGCAAGTGACTGGTGTGGGACAGTTGCGGGGCAGCAGCTGACGGGCAGGACGGTCGTGGGGGAGCAGCTGTGGGACGGGTAGGTCACGGGGTGAGTGTCAGTGGGGTGGGATGGTCGCAGGGGGAGTGGCTGTGAGAGGGACAGTCACAGGGTAGCTGCTGTGGGGCGGGATGTTGGTCGAGGGAGCGGCTATAAGGTGGGACAGTTGTGACACCTACCAGTCAGATCCCAAGTTGATGGTTGACCTGGTGTTCTCTCCTCTCTCTTTCCTCGCTAGGAAGTAGGAAGGAGAATGGGCCTGGACACTCACAAGACGGCATCTCTGTGGAAGGACCGAGCGGTGATTGAAGTTAACGTGGCAGTGCTTCACAGTTTCCAGGTGTGTTCCTGGGGTCGCTACCATTCTTGCAGGCAGAGACATCTCCCTTTCCCTCCCGAGTGAGATCTGGGCTGGGGTCCCCCAGCTGGACCCCAAGAGAACACAATCTTTCATGCTTGGATACAAAAGATTAAGCCAACACCCAACATCCCTTCTGCTCCCCAAATCTAATAAACACCTAAGATTCCTCTCCCTCCCCTTAATTTATCCAGCAGTCACTTTTACGGGGGCCTAAGAACATCTTTTACTCTAGCGGAGAGTAAAAATATAGTGTGGATTTATTTCATTCATTTCTTTCAGTGAATTTACTAGCGTAGCAGCAATAGAAGTGATTAAGCGCTCTCTGTCTGCAGAGCACTTTACTAAGTGCTGGGAAAGAATACATGGGTGGAAATTGGACACAGCCCCTGGCCCTTAAGGGGTTCACAGACTAAGAATATAAGGTAGGAAAAGGAGACTGGCAACAGATAAGCGGCTTGGTGTACG
Organism: Ornithorhynchus anatinus; assembly: GCF_004115215.2. NCBI lineage: Eukaryota > Metazoa > Chordata > Mammalia > Monotremata > Ornithorhynchidae > Ornithorhynchus > Ornithorhynchus anatinus. The sequence goes on from NC_041744.1 coordinate 9,877,311, forward strand.
GGCCTGGGAGTCAGAAGGTCATGAGTTCTAATCCCTATCTCCTTTACTTGGGCTCAGTTACCTCACCTGTAAAATGGGGATTGAGACCGTGAACCCCACGTGGGTCAGGACTGTGTCCAAACCCGATTTGCTTGTATCTACCCTAGCGCTTAGTACAGTGCACATGTAGTAAGCACTTCACAAATGCCATGAAAAAAACCAGACACATATAAGGCGAAATTAAGCAGCCTACCACTAAACGTACTTAAAATTGCAAGGTTATTATGAGATATTATTATCATTATTATTATTATTGTACTTATTAAGCACTTATAATGATCAGATGATCTATGTCACAATCCTATAGGTTGGGAAAGCACTCATCTTAATCTTATTTTACCGATGGGGATAGAGTGGTCCAGAGAGGTGTGAAGTCACTTACCCAACGTCAGCGAGCAGAGCAGGGGCAAAGCTCGGACCAGAATCTGGGGACTCCCAGGCTGGGACTCATTAGGCCGCTTTGCTTCTAAGTGGTCCTGCCCCCCTGTATTTGTTGGTAGCCATATGGCTCACCCCCAAACTGTCCCTTCAGCGGGCAAGGCCTCTGTGACTCCATTTGCCCTTCAGTTCTACCTCCTCCAATGACCTGTAACCTGGGTCATGTGGGCATCTGAAGCGGGAAGTGATTTTGCAAAGCACCTCTTTGCAAATCACCCCTGAGTGATCCAAGTCAGAGGGTCCAGGGCCAGTCAGAAGGGGCCTTTTCCAGGCCCAAAATAGGCTGGCTTCACCCCCATGCATCACTCTTTGCTAACAAGCTCCTTAAGGCATTTAATTAACAGCTTTGCTGCTGACTGTACTTCTTTAAACTGCAACAGATTGAACAGAAGTGTGTTTAAAACAAATTAGAGACATTTTTTAACACACACTTGCCGCGCTGGAGCAACAAATGACAGCTGAAAATGCTGACAGCCTGACAGAGAGAGAACACGCTAAGCCCCTCTCTCTGTGAAACCAATCCGTCAGACGTCTGGCTCGAGGAGATGCCAGTGAGGTGTGAACGCGATCACTCCAGCCCATCTCAAACAGGCCCCCAAACTCTCTGGAGGTGGGGGAAGTTGGGATGGCTTTTCTGTTTGATCTGTGAAGCTTGTCGAGGAGTGGAGGGGATACTCCTTGAGGGAAGGGATCCTGCCTATCAACTTTATTGTACTCTCTCGAGCACTTAGTACAGTGTTCTGCACACCATAAATGCTCAATAAATACCACTGATGGATCGATTAATTGAAAATGGGACAAGAAAAAGGAAACTTCTAGAAAGCCCCAGATATGCAAGGTTTAGGGGTTTAGAGCATGGGCCTGGGAGTCAGAAGGTCATGGGTTCTGAACCCAGCTCCGCCACTTGTCTGTTGTGGGTCCTTGAGCAAGCCCTTCCACTTCTCTGTGCCTCAGTTACCTCATCTGTAAAATGGAGATTGAGACTGTGAGTCCATGTGGGACAGGGACTGTGTCCAACCTGATTAACTTGTATTCACCCCAGTGCTTAGTACAGTACCTGGCACACAGTAACCGTTTAACAAATACCACAGTCATCATCATCATCATCATCATCATCATATGGAAGGGCTGGAAATGAGAGCAGAATTTCCTCTCCCTGGGGGAATTCCAGCTCCATTTGTCAAACCTTTGGGTTTGGGATGCGACCCAGAAAATGCTTGGCAAATTCCCAATGCTTGCTGGGACTCATTACAGAGGATTATGGGGTGTGTCCCCTTCCTGGCTGGATCCAGTCCAGTGGGAGATTTAGTTTGACGTTCCCCTTCCGTGTTCCCCGAATTCGGCTAATTCTTCAGCAGAGGAAACCTTTACCTTTCCTTCTGGAAGGCTGCAAGTCAGGGAAGGGAGTGATTATACCTTCCTTCAGCCTGCTGGAAGGTAAGCTCCTTGAGGGCAGGGATCGTGTCTATTATCTCCACCGTGCTTTCCCAAGAATGGCGTTCTACACACAGTAGGTGCTCAACAAGTAGTGCTGATTGACTGATGTATATTATACTATAAGAGTACTTTCAAGAATGAGAGGGAGAACATATTGAATGTCTCTGGCTCCTTCTGTGATCCTCAGAGTAATAATAATCGTATTTAAGTGCTTGCTATGTGCCAAGCACTGCCGTAAGTGCTGGGGTAGATACAAGGTAGTCAAGTCAGACACACACACTGTCCCACTGGGGCTCAGTATTAATCCTCCTTTTACAGATGAAGTAATTGAGGCCCAGAGAAGTTAAATGATCTGCCTGAGGTCACCCAGAAGGCATGTGGCAGAACCGGTATTAGAACCCAGGTCCTTCTGACTCCCAGACCCAGGCTCTTTCCACTAGTTGGCTATTTCATTTAATTTTGGCAGGAAAAGGGTCCACTCCATTCCACTGCCCAGCTGGGGGAAAGGGGATTCCCTCACCGGAAGAGAGCCCGTGTGCTCTGGATCCCCAGTTCCCCTCGCCATGCCCTCTGTCTCCTTCCTCCTTTCTACACAGAAACAAAACGTGACCATCACAGACCACCATTCTGCTGCAGATGCCTTCATGAAGTACATGCAGAACGAGTACAGCTCCCGGGGGGGCTGCCCCGCCGACTGGGTCTGGCTGGTACCCCCGATCTCGGGCAGCCTCACTCCGGTATTTCACCAGGAGATGCTCAACTACATCTTGTCTCCTTTCTATTACTACCAGGTACGCAGGCCGGAGGGAGGGGACTCCCAGCTGGGGGTGCCGTGCGAGTAAGGGGACTCTGGAGGAAGAGTCGAGAGTCGGGTATAGGAGGAAAGTGAGCTTGGAGGGAATGGAGGAGGGACAGAGGAGAGCCAGGGGCAGCTAGAACACAGGTCTGAGAGGGACAGAGAGGAGAAATGTGACCTCGTGGATAGAACACAGGCCGGGGAGTCAGAAGGGGCTGGGTTCTAATCCTGACTCTTCCATTTGTCTGCTCTGTGATCTTGAACAAGTCACTTCAATTTTCTGAGTCTGTTACCTCAGCTGTAAAATGGTGATTAAGACCGTGAGGCCCATATAGGACAAGGACTTGTATCTCGATTATCTTGATCTACCCAAGCGCTTAGTACAGTGCCTGGCATATAGTAAACACTTAACAAATACCATTTTTTTAAAAAAACTAGGTCTATGCCTGATCAGTTTCGCTCCTCCACTATCAATCAATCAGTGGTATTTACTGTTTACTGTGTGCAGTTCACTGACTAAGCACTTAAGAAAGTGCAACCCAGGACAAAACCAATACAACATTAACCATATCTTTCCCATCAATCCCCTCTCCCACATACTTTTTAACTACTTTAAGATAGAGGCTTGGAAAACACACATCTGGCAGGATGAGAAGAGGAGGCCCAAGAGAAGAGTCATCAAGTTCAACATCTTGGTCAAGTGAGTTTGAGAGATTGACATGGTAATACCTGTCTTCCGTAATTCCTTTTTACCCCAGTCTTCAACAAACCACCAGTTTCCATGGGTGTGTGTGTGTTGGGGGGGTGGGGGTAGAAGATGAAGGGGGCTAAGTAAATGAACAGAGCGGGATGAAACAATGCTTCAATCCTTCCCTTGAGGATTGTGTCTTTCTGTGCCTTTCTAGGGCTGTCCTTTTTGCCACTGTGCTGATGCGTAAGACCCTGGAAGCCAGGATCAAAGCCACAGTGCTATATGCCTCAGAGACTGGGAAATCAGAAACCCTGGCCAGGAACCTGGGAGATTTATTCAACTGTGCTTTCAACACCAAGGTAGCAAGTCGCTCAGGAACCTCAAAGACTCTTTCTCTCTGAACTGCAGGTGCCGGGCCTGAGTTGAAGGGACCCCAGTAGCAAGGACACATAGAGCCCCCTCCCCCCATATTTTGTCACTTTAAAATGGGTATGGCATATTAAATGGCTCTTAGAATACATTTTTGCCGAACGGTTTATTTAAAGCATTTTTTAAAAGCCGGCCAAACGGCTGTGCTTTTAAAGAATGTAAATTCCAGAACCGCATCTCGTCAGATTACGAGCAGAGAAAAATGTTAGATGGAGATGGCCTGTTTTAAATCCAGCTTGGAATGTGGATTTTTTCAGGTTGTCTGCATGGATGAGTATAACCTGAACAACTTGGAGAAGGAGAAGCTGCTGCTGGTTGTGACCAGCACTTTTGGGAACGGAAATGCTCCAGGCAATGGAGAGGTGAGTTTTTCCTGGTAGGACAAATCGGGGTGGGGATTGGACCAGCATATGAGGGAAGAACTGGAAACGGGCTCCCTTGGGCAGAGATAAACAGATTTGGGACTCTGTAGACAAGAGAAGGATGAGAGAGTCTTTCTCAAGTTTCCAAGTCTCAGAGAATTCTTCTTCATCAGGCTGGTGATCAGCTAGACTCCCTCTCCCCTGAGAGCAGATCAAGAAGAAGGGACAGATAAAGCCCAGGGAAGTATGTGGTTCAGTGTAATACGCGTAAGCTCATGTTGGGCATGGAACGTGTTTATTTATTGTTACATTGTACTCTCCCAAGTGTTTAGTACGGAGCTTTGTATACAGTAAGCGCTCAAAAAATACAATTGAATGAATTGAATGAATGACCCTGGAAAAGGGCTGCGGGGAAGGGTGTGGGATACCCCTCCTCTTGAGATACTTAAGAACTATAAAAAAACCTCCCATCAGTCAGGGCTGAGTTAGGTGCAGGGGGATGACTACAGTGATCTCTGTGGAGAGTTCTTCTGGCTAGAAGCACCTTTTGATTTCCATTTTTTCCAGAAACTGAAGAAGTCCCTGTTCACTCTGAAAGAGCTCAACAACAAATTCAGGTTTGCCCCTTCTCCGCTTTCTCTCTGACATGGTACCCCCATGAGGTCCGGTTTGGTGACCCCTCACCCCACCTCCTCTGCATCTCCCCTCCGGGCAGGTATGCTGTGTTTGGCCTCGGCTCTAGCATGTACCCCCAGTTCTGTGCCTTCGCTCATGAGGTCGACCAGAAGTTTTCCCAGCTGGGGGCCTGCCAGCTTGCTTCCACGGGAGAGGGAGATGAACTCAGCGGGCAGGAAGAGGCCTTCCGGAGCTGGGCAGTGGACACTTTCAAGGTAGTTCCGTGGCGGGACCCCCAGAATACATCGGACACCCCCAGTTCGCGAGTCCCAAGGGCTTAGCAGAGTGCTCTGCACACAGAAAGCACTCAAAAACGATTGATCCTATACAGGCAGCTGCCAAAAAACATGCAGTACTTGGGAAAATTCACCAGAGAGCTCCACTCCACCGGTTAAATGAAAATGTTGATACCACAGGTGAGCGGCAGTAGGGGGTACTTAGGTTAGACCTCAGGAAAAACTTCTTGATTATAAAATTTTGTGAGGTACAGGAATAACTTACCTGGGAGGAGTTAAGACGTGAAAGCAATAATGACATTTGAACTTGAAAATAGGCGGTTCAGAGAACTAGAGAAAAGATGGCTCAGCCCGGTATAAACTAACTATAGGTTGCTTAGGGTCCTTGGGAAAATACGGCCGGAGACCTCTGATGGAGAATTAGTTACTGAAATAGGGGAAAAAAATTCCAATTACTATAGGGCATTTGTTAAGCATTTACTATGTGTCAAACACTCTTCTAAACACTGGAAAAAATACAAGTTAATCAGATCAAACCTAGTCCCTGTCCTACGAGGGGCTCACAGACTAAGTAAGAGAGATAACAGTCATTGAACCCCCATTTAACGGTTGAGGGAACAGTGACTTGCCCAAGGTCTCTCAGCAGGCAACTGGAAGAGCTGGAATTAGAACCTAGGTCCTTTGACTCTCAGGTCCAGGCTCTTTCCAGTAGGCCACCCTGGTCCTCATTTTCATATCGCATGCTCTCACTGCACGTTTGGGACAGAACGCTGTTCCCCAGTGTTCGCCCTATAACTGTAACTATAGTAGCCATACAGTACTGGAAGAAAGAGTGGTGTATATTCAGTACTGGATTAGACACCCAAACTATCATGTGAGTCTGCCTTAACATGAGAAGCATTTAATACAATGCTCTGCACACAGTTAGCGCTCAGTAAATACCATTGATTGATTTATTGAGAAGTGAATGTATTTCCATAATGTGCTCCCTCTCTCCCTCTCTGTCTGCCTCCCTCTCTCTCCCTCCTCCTCCCTCTCTGTATCTCCCTAGGAGGCCTGTGAAACCTTTGACATCCGGGGAAAGCACAAGGTTCACATCCCCAGATCTTACATCACTAAGGAAAACTGGAATCCCCAAAACTTCAGGATTGTGCCAGTCTCCCAACCTTTGGACCTGAGCAGAGGTATCTGTCTCCCCCACTGTGCAATCAGTCATCTTTGCTGAGTATCTACTGGGTGCGGGACACTTTATTGAGAACTTAGGCGAGTAATAATAATAATAATAATTTTAGTAATTGTGGTTTTTAAGCGCTTACTATGTGTCAAGAGCACGGTCCTGGGAGTCAGAAGGACCTGGGTTCTAATCTCTGTTCTGTCGCTTGTCTCCTCTGTTACTTTGGGTAAGTCACTTCACTTCTCTGTGCATCACCTCATCTGTGAAATGGGGATTAAGATTATGAGCCCCATGTGGGACAGGGACTGTGTCCAACTCAATTTGCTCGAATCCACCCGGGGCTTAGTACAGTGCCTGGCACAGAGTAAGCACTTAATAAATTCCACAATTGTTATTATCGTTATTATTATTAAGCACTGTTGTAAGTGCTGGGGAAAAGACAAGATCATCAGGTCAGACAACAGTCCCAGTCCCATATGGGACTCACAATCTAAGCAGGAGGGAGAAAGAGGTATTGAATCCCCATTTTACAGATGAGGTAAATGAGGCACAGAGAAGTTAAGTGACTTACCTGGGGTCACACAACAGACATGAGGTGGAGTCGGGTTCGGAACCCAGGTCTTCTAACTCCTTGACTAATGCTCTATCCAGTAGGCTACACTGTTTCTCAGTGTAAGTACATCTTACAAGCAACTCTGGTTCCCTCTTTCTGCCCACAGTAGCCCTTTTGGTGCCAGACTCCAACTCCGGACTCGGTCCATTGGATCTGTAAGCTGGATGTAGAAAACCTTTTCTCTCTCGTCCAGATCAAGCCAAAGAGGCAAGAAGGGAGAAGAAGCCTAGAGCCCCCGAGAGCTAGCTAGGCTGGCCCTCAGATCCATGGGCCCATTTGGGCCAGAACAAACCTGAATGGGACCAGGCTGGACCTGGCCTGTTCCCAGGGTGGCCATTCATCTTGTTTCATACTGGACAGTCAGGTTTTCAGCCAACCCGTCGTCCCGTCCAGAACAGATATGGCACCAGAGGTCGGCCCGTAGCTTCCACCAGAGCAGATCTCAGGCCCTGTCCCAAGCCACTGGCAAGGGGAAACAGCAGGACTTTAGAAAGCAGAACAAAAGCAACTTACGGGGCCTGGAAGTCAGAAGCACCTGGGTTCTGCCACTGCCACTTGTCTGCTGCGTGACCTTGGACGAGTCACTTCACTTCTCTGGGCCTCCGTTACCTTATCTGTAAAATGGGAATTAAGACTGTGTCACCCATGCGGGTCTGCGTCCAACCTGATTAGCTTGAATCTACTTCAGCACTCAGTACAGTGCCTGGAACAGAGTAAGCGCTTAACAAACAACGTTTAAAAACAAAACAAAAAAGAACAGCAGAATGGGGCAGTAAACCCCTCTGTTCAGGACTACAGCAACTCCACAGTTATCTAAAACAAAGAAGGAAATAGACTAGCCGCTTCAAAGACTTATCGAAGGCACATCTCCTCCAAGAGGCCTTCCCTGACTAAACATCCCCTTTCTTCTTCTCCCATTCCCTTCCACATTTCTGACTTGCTCCCTTTATTCATCCCTCCACTCCCAGCCCCACAACATTTATGTTCATATCTGTAATTTATTTATATTAATGTCTGTCTACCCTCTAGACTGCAAGCTAGTCGTGAGCAGGGAACGTGTCTGTTTAGTGTTATGTTGTACTCTCCCAAGTGCTTGGTAGAGTGCTCTGCACACAGTAAGCGCTCAATAAATACGATTGCACGATCTCCCGGAAGCCCAATAGACACTTAGCCTTGACCCCAGAGACTTGGACAACCTCTCAATGTGCTGCCCACTGGCACCCCGCTAGACTGGCACTCCTCTAGTGCTGTATGACCCCTCAGATTCGGCTCCTGAATCAGCAGACACTCCAGAAACATTTCCCCACATCCCAGCAAAACCCGACCTTGAATTCTTCTGAATTTCCCCCTACAGCTCTGAGCAGTCTGCACGCCCAGAAGGTGCTTTCCATGAAACTCAAATCCCGGCAGAATCTCCGGAGCTTGAACTCCAGGTGGGAGGCGTGATCTTCTCCGAAGTAGTTCACCGAGTGGGGTGAGACCCAGGGTGGAGAGGAACAGGAAATCCTGCAGTATCGGCTTTTCACCCGCCTGCTCTGTGTCTCTCCCAGCCGCACGACCCTTCTGGTCCAGCTTTCCGGAGAGAGGAGCCAGGAAGTGCGCTATCACCCGGGAGACCACCTTGGGGTTTTCCCTGGAAACCCGCCAGATTTAGTCCAGGGCATCATGGGGCGCGTCCAGGATGCTCCCCCGACACATCAGGCCATCCGGCTGGAAACCTGCAGGCAGAGCGGTAAGTCGTTTCCAATCATTCATTCGATCGTATTTATTGAGTGCTTCCTGTGTGCAAAGCATTGTATTAAGCGCTTTATTAGCTCATCTTCAGGGTGGGAGTTAGATTTGACTTTCTTTTCCACTCATGATCCCTGCGGGGGGAGAGAGATCCCACTGAGAAGACCCCAGGCTCAGCTTCAGCTCCTTCCGAGTCCTTCCACAAGCCTGGCAGAACATGTTGCTTTCGGGCAAGTGGCTTTTTTCAAGGCTGGGTTAAATTAGCCTTGCACTGGGCCACTTTCTAGGGCCAGTAGAAATGCCCAGTCAGTCAGGGGAAATGAAAACCGTTCTCGGAGTGCACTATGAGGGAAGTCGTAGAATTTCCTTTCCTACTGGTTGTTAAAACCAGGATAGACTCACCACCTTGGATGGTTTAACGTTGTTTTAACTGGAACTAGGGATTGAATTAAGTGACTTCTGGGAGGCTCTTAGAGGTCAGAAATCTATAACACCTCTGATGTTTGTTGAGTGGTTTTCGATCCAAACTATTTTTGCATCAGTTTCCCAGTATGAGTATAATATCGAATGCTTGGGAGAGTGCTCTGCAAGCAGTAAGAACTCAATAAGTATTACTGATCGATTGAGATCGGGAAGAGTTGATATTCTTCTTCCTATTTTATAGTGACCTTATTTTCATGGGTCACTTTATCTCCTGATCCCGAATGGCATCAATGTGGGATGGGGGTGGCCGCCACCCCTGGAGCAGGTAGGGTGGTCACTGGACACCCTGAGGATGCCGGATGCTCCTTTGCGAATCCAGAGGGAACAGTTTTCCATCAGAGTTGATGCATTCAATCAATCAGTCAATCAGTGGTATTTATTGAGTCTTACTGTGTGCAGAGAACAGTGCTTGGCATATAGTAAGCGCTTAACAAATACCATCATTATTATTATTATTATTACTGTACTCCAGAGTGTCTCAGTGGAAAAAGACCAGGCTTGGGCGTCAGAGGATGTGGGTTCTAATCCCGGCTCTGCCACTTATCTGCTGTGTGATCTTGGGCAAGCCACTTAACTTCTCTGTGCCCCAGTTACCTCATCTGTAAAATGGGGATTAAGAGTGTAAACCCCACATGGGACTAACTGATTACCTTGGGTAGAACAGTGCTTGGCACATAGTAAGCACGTAACAAATATCGTAGTTATAATTACAATATACCAGAGTTGGTAGACTCGTCGCCTGCCCACAGTGAGCTTCCTGTCTAGAGGGACTGTAGCATATGAACCTTTTGTTTTCAGGAACTTTTGTCTTGAGCTCAGAGACTTCTCCTCCCTCCTCCAGGCGACTACTGGACCAGCATCAAGAAACTGCCCCCCTGCTCACTCTCCCAGGCCTTGACATATTTCCTGGACCTCACCACCCCGCCCACTCAGCTCCTGCTGAAGAAACTAGCCCAGCTGGCCAGCAAGGATGGGGAGAGACAGAGGCTGGAGGCCCTGTGTCAGGTGAGCAGAAGCAGCGTGGAGTAGCCGAGAGAGAGCACGCCTGGGAGTCAGAAGGACCTGGGCTCTGATCTTGGCTCGGCCACTTGTCTGCTGTGTGACTTTGGGCAAATCACTTTACTTCTCTGTTCCTCAATGACCTCATCCGTAAAATGGGGATTAAGACCGTAAACCCCATGTGGGTCAGGGATTGTGTCTACCCTATCGCTCAGTACGATGCCAGGCACATAGTAAGCATTTGATAAATACCATTTAAAAAACCCCCCAAAACAACACTCTGTCTAAAGCACCTTGACCCAGCAGGAAGCTTAGACCAGATCTTTTTATGGAGAGATTGGTTCTAGGAACCAGGTGTTCAGAGAGCCTCTTTCTGATTAACTCATATCTACCCCAGCCCCCAACACAGTGCTTGGCAAATAGTTAACACTTAATAAATATACTGATAGCCCCAGTAATCTCAAGGACTCATTTAATCTAATTTGCCCTCATCTGTAAAATGGGAATGAATACCTATTCTTCCTCCCCCTTTCACTGTTTCTACTGTGTCTGACCTCATTACCCTGAATCTGAATCTGCCCAAGAGCTTAGCACAGTGCTTGGTGCATAGAAAGCATTTAACAAATATCACAGTTCTTACTATTACACTACTAAAATTATACTATCATTATTCCAATCCACACGCTTCAGTCCTAATACCATCCTATTCACTGTGCCTTGCTCTCATCTCTCTCACCTTCGTGCCCTCTCTCCCAACTGGAACTCCCTCCATCTCCACATCTGACAGATGACTACACTTCTCACTTTCAAAGCTGTACTAAAATGACACCTCCTCCAGGAAACCTTCCCTGATTAATCTCTCAACTCCCCACCCTATTTCCTTCCCTCCTGTGTCACCTAAGTACTTGAGTCCTCATCCGCTAAGCACTTAGCTACTCATCCCCCCTACACACAGAGAGACAGACACACACAGCACTCACATGCACATCTTTAAACTCAGTTGCAGCGTAGCTTAGTGGCAAAGGCACGGGTTTGGGGGTCAGAGGTGGTGGGTTCTAATCCCGGCTCCACCACTTGTCAGCTCTGTGACTTCGGGCAGGTCGCTTAACTTCTCTGTGCCTCAGTCACCTCATCTGTAAAAATGGAGATTAAAACTGTGAGCCCCACGCGGGACAACCTGATTACCTTGTATCTATCCCAGTGCTTAAAACAGGGCTTGGCATATAGTAAGCGCTTAACAAATGCCATTATTATTATTATTCCCCCTGCCTGTAATTTGTTTTAGTGCCTGTTTTCCCCACTAGATTGTTAACTCCCTAAGGGGAGGAATTGTACCTACTCTATCATATTCTCCCAAGTGCTTATGAGAGTATTCTGCCTAGGTAAAGCTCTCTAAATATTACTGATTAATTGCTAGGTCGATGGATCTCTACATTCAGGAAGTCCTTCCATATCTCTTATCCCCGTCCCCCCCCACACCCTTCCTGCCCCTGCCCCCGGCTCCAGAGCCATATGGAGTCAATCATGCAGCCCTTGGGTTTCAGACCTCAGAGTATCGCCCGTGGAAGTTCTCCAACAGCCCCACCTTCCTTGAGGTCCTGGAAGAGTTTCCATCGATCGAGGTCTCCACCGCCTTCTTGCTCACCCAGCTGCCCCTGCTGAAGCCTCGCTACTACTCCATCAGCTCCTCCCAGGTCCTCACTCCCAAGGAAATCCACCTGACTGTGGCCGTGGTCAGCTACCGGACCAGAGGTGAGTCCCCCAGGGCGTGAGCCGGGCATCGAGACAAGTAAGATGGGGCAGCGGGGTGGGACTTTGGGATTGGAAGGGCAGAAAGGAGGGCAGCCCGAAATGACCTGAGCGGGACACGGGGCCTCCTTTGGTCTAGACCGTAAATTTGTTGTGGGCGGGGAGTGTGCCTATTTATTGTTATATTGTACTCTCCCAACCGTTTAGTACAGTGCTGTGCACACAGTAAGTTCTCAATAAATGCGATCGATTGACTGATGGAGTGAACCCGGGCCCATAGGCTCATGGAGCCCCGGAAAGGGTCGCACCTTCCGCCCCTCACCCCTACTCCTGGGTCAGGGCTCGGCTGCCAGTGGGCCCCAGACGGTCTCTGGGCCTCACGGGTGCCTTCCTGGTCTGTCTTCCCTCTTCAGGAGGGCAGGGCCCCCTCCGCCATGGGGTCTGCAGCACGTGGCTCAGCAGGCTGGAGCCCCAGGACAGCATCCCCTGCTTCGTGCACAGGTAAGTACCCAGCCACAGATGGGCAGATGGAGAGGAGTTGGGGCGTGACTTCCCAACTTTGCACGTGTGAGCCCCTTATTAATAATAATAATAATATTTGTTAAGCATTTACTATGTGCCAAACACCGTTCTAGGCTCTGGGCACTGTGCATGCATCCGGGGCCTGAGAGAGATGAGGCAGGGGCCGTTGTATTCTAACCATCAGTTGCAGTCCCGTGGGTGTGGGTTGGAGGGGAGCCTTGCGACTGTGGCCGGGGGAACTTCAGGAGGTGGGGACATAAGAATAATAATAATAATAATAACGATGGTATTTGTTAAGCACTTACTATGTGCCAAGCACTGTTCTAAGCACTGGGGTAGATACGAGGTAATCAGGTTGTCCCACATGGGGGTGTCAGGCACAGAGAAGTTAAGTGGCTTGCCCAAGGTTGCACAGCGGAGGAGTGGAGGAGCCAAGGTTAGAACCCACATCCTCTAACTCCCAAGCCCGTGCTATTTCCACTAAGCCACAGAAGGGTCAGAGAGAAGGTCAGAGATCTGATCATCTGTCAGGGCACCGTGTGTCTTAGCTCGGGATCTTCTTCTCCCGGCCCCATGACTCGCTGTCCCCATTCGCTGACCGAGCGCCACCCTTGTGGGACTTTGCCAAGGGCGGGGGTGGGCGGGGGGTCCCCCTCCATATTTCAGGGACTCACCCGCTAAATTCTTTGTTGTCCTTTGGTTCTTAGTGCCAGTGGGTTCCAGCTGCCCGAGAACCCATCCCAGCCCTGCATCCTGATTGGCCCCGGCACAGGGATTGCCCCCTTCCGCAGTTTCTGGCAGCAGCGCTTGTTCGACAAGGAGACAAAAGGTACGTTAGCCTGGGGGTGACCCTGCCCTCCGGCCCTCAGACCCCAAGACCCAGGACCTCCGGGAGAACCAGCAGGGACCTCAGGGATCTGCCCTCAACTCTCAGAGAATAATAATAATAATAGTGGTGGTATTTGTTAAGTGCTTACTATATGTCAGGCACTGTGTAGACACATTTCCTGCCCCACTTGGGGCTCACAATCTTAATCCCCATTTTACAGATGAGGTCACTGTGGCTTAGTGGATAGAGCACAGGTCTGGGACTCAGAAGGACCTGGGTTCTAATCCTGGCTCTGCCACGTGTCTGCTCTGTGACCTTGGGCAAGTCACTCACCTTCTCTGTGCCTCAGGTGCCTCATCTTTCAAATGGGGATAAGAGTGTGAGCCTCATGTGAGACAGGGACTGTGTCCGCCTGATTAACTCGTATCTACCCCAGTGCTTAGAACAGTGCTTGGCACATAGTAGGTGCGTAACAGATACCGTAATTTTTATTAGCGTTATTATTATTATGTGACGCGTCTTCTAGACTGTGAGTCCGTTGTGGTCAGGGATGGTCTCTATGTGTTGCTGAATTGTACTTCCCAAGCGCTTAGTACCGTGCTCTGCACACAGTAAGCACTCAGTAAATATGATTGAATGAAAGTATCCAAAGTCTCAGAGAAGACTGGAGTTGGGATTAGGACCCAGGCCCTTCCGTCTCCCAGGCCCGTGCTCTATCCACTAGGCCACACTGCTTCTCTTTTGTGAAGAATAATAATGGTATTTGTTATGCCTGGGGCATAAACGCTGGGGTAGATACAAGGCAATCAGGTCGGACATAGTCCCTGTGAAGCAAATTATAGGAAGCAATGATCCAGCTGGGATACGCCTCTCGGCTAGAAAGATTTTCTCCCCTTGTGGCTCCTCCAAGAAGCCCAGTTGACTTTTCCCAGGATCCTCTGGGTGACCGTTGGGCCTCCAAGACTCCTTGGCCCATACCGAGCTCCCGGATCTTGCCTGGGCATCCGGCGCTCTCGGGTGGCCCCGGCAGTAACTGTGACTCCGTGCATTTGGCAGGCGTGAAGACGGGCCGCATGACCTTGGTGTTCGGCTGCCGCTCCCACACGGACCACCTGTACCGAGAGGAGGCTCAGGAGATGAAGAAGAAGGGAGTGCTCCGGGAGGTCTACACCGCCTACTCCCGCCAGCCAGGCCAGCCCACAGTAAGACTGGGGAGGGAGAGAAATAATCCCTTCTGGGTCCCCCTGACTTACTCCCTTTATTCATCCCCCATGCCCAGCCCCAAAGCACTTAGGTACGTATCTGTCATGTACTGCTTTATATTAATGTCTGTCGCCCCCTCTAAACTGTAAGCTCACTGAGGGCAGGAAATGTGCCTGCACACAGTAAGTGCTCAATAAATACAATCGACTGACTGACAAAGGAAAGGGGCGATTTCAAGGAGGCTGGCGATATTTTTTTCCCAAGTAGAGCGTAACTTCGACTTGGGACTTCCCGGCGGCAATGTAAGAGGCCGCGTGAACTGGGCCAAGGAAGGGGAAGAGATGAGGGGAAATCCCGCGTCCATGCTCATTTGATGGCTTGCCCATAGTCCAATCTGTCTGAGATCTGGCCCAGGGCCCTGAGCGGGACTCACGGGCCTGGCGAAGTTACAGTAATCATCTTGAGGAGGAGAAAATAGGCGTTCTGGCCCAATCCAGACCGTATGGCTCTAAAGACTTGACTTCCCCGCCCCTTCCCCTTGGTGGATTCTGGGTCCTGTCCGTCAGCAACTACCGAGCCCTGAGGCCTGAGATTTTGTGAGCAGCAGAAGCAGGACAGTGGGGCCGTTTCCAGGGGCCCCCAGAGTTCTCTGCACTCTTACTCTCCGAAGCGCTTAATCCAGTGCCCTGCCCCTAGTAAGAGCTTGACAAATGCCATGGATTGATTGATTTCAGGTCTACGTCCAGGATATCCTGCGGAACAGCCTCGCGGGCGAGGTGCACAGGGTGTTGCATGAAGATGGCGGCCACGTGTACGTCTGTGGAGACGGGAGGATGGGCCGGGACGTGGCTCGGACCCTGAAGGAGATTTTGGCCTCCAAGCTGGGCCTGAGTCAGGAGCAGGCTGAAGATTATTTCTTCCAGCTGAAGGTAGGGGCCGGCCGGGCTACGCCCGGTGAGAACCATGAGGAGAGATTTCAACCCAATCTGTAGACTTGGGCTGGGGACCTATGAGGGTGGAAATAATAATAATAATAATAATAATAGTAATAATAACAATAATAGTATTTGTAAAGCACTTACTATGTGTCAAGCACTGTACTAAACCCTGGGGTAGATACAAATTAATTGGGTCCCATAGGGGGCTCAAAGTCTAAGTAAGAGAGAAAACAGGTATTAAATCCCCATTTTGCCGACGAGGGAACTGAGGCACAGAGAAGTTAAGTGACTTGTCCACGGTCACATAGCAGGTACATGGCAGAGCTGGAATTAGAACCCAGGTCGTCTGACTCCTGCCAGTGCTCTGTTCATTAGGCTACTCGGATGGGAGTTTGGAACCTGCTATTTTCATTAAATTCATTCAATCTTATTTACTGAGCACTTACTGTGTTCAGAGCACTGTACTAAGTGTCTGGAGGAGTACGATATAACAACCTATATAATACAGTATATATAATAATATATAACAATATAATATATGTATAAATATATATATAATAATGTATAACAATATAACAACATAACGGGCACATTCCCTGCCCACGATGAGTCTAGAGGGACTGGCTTGCAGTGTAGAGGGAAGGTACTCTCCCTTGTGCTTAGTACAGTGCCCTTCACAAAGGAAGAGCTCAGTAAATACCATATATTGATTGGCTTCTTCAGTCATGAATCTGCCTCTACCCTGCTGGGTGACCTTGGACAAGCAATTTAATCTTTCTGGGACTTGATTTGTAAAATAGGTAGAATCACCTCTCTCTCCTTCCCGACATCCTTATTCTGGGGAGAGAATGAGTCAGATAAGTGTGGTTTTTGAGATCTATAAAAGACAGGACTATCCAAGGTGATAGTGTTACCAAAAGGTAAAATCGAAGACAGATTGAAATGTGCAGATTTGAGGTCAAATGTCACAGGCAATAAAGGTAAGCAATAAAACATCACCTCAGAAGTCAGCTATATGAACTAGCTTGTGTCCAGGACTGAAGTGTAGGTGACAAGATTAAGAGCTAATTTGCTGAAGGGCAGAGACTTATCATTTGCTTTTAAAATTTCTTTCGAAGGACCAGAGGCGATACCACGAAGATATCTTTGGAACCGCCTTTCCCTATGAGGGGGGAAAAGGACACAGCGCTGTCGAAACCTGAAGAGTTCAAAACACCGCCAGAGGGAAGGGTCCATTAAAATATCACCTAATGAAGCAAATGCTTTAAGCGCCTTTTGGTGGATAGAGGATAATGGAAATCTGTGATATTGCAAAACCTCATTTTAGGCTTCAATCGATCAGTGGTATTTATCAAGCACCTACTGTGTGTGCAGCACTGTATTGAGCATTATTGAGGGTGCACGAGAGATAAAAAGCGTGGTCTACTGGATAGAGCCCTGGCCTGGGAGTAGTAAGTACTGGGTTCCAATCCCGGCTCCGCCACTCATCTGCTGTGTGACCTTGGGCAAGTCACTTCACTTCTCTGGGCCTCAGTTACCCCATCTGTAAAATGGGGACTAGTACTGTGAGCCCCATGTGGGACAGGGACCGGGTCCAACCTGATTTGACCTGTATCTTCCCCAGTGCTTAGTTCAGTGCCTGGCACATAGTAAGTGCTTAACAGGTACATTAAAAAAAAAGACCCAGATCCTTTCCTGAAGGAGTTTACAATCTCCAACCTTCTCCCCCTCACACTAATGCTGTTCAGGAGCAAAATAAACTGATTTGTTCCTCCTCTTCTCCCTTTCCCTGCCTCCCTCTTGGGATGAACGGAGAAGCAGCGGCAAAGAGACTGGATAATCCACAGGTTACATAATGTCCCTTCAGGGATCATTGCAGTAGAGTTTTCCCAAAAACCTCAGCCAAATATTGGGAGCAGAATCCAGGAAAGTTCCCAGAGGGCAGGTCTCGTTCCTTCTGGATTTTAAGTAAATGAGATGCCAGAAAAATATCATTTATAACAGGTGGTATTCTGTTTACACCGGGTATATTATCATATTCTGTCATCCTGGGGCTAACTGAAGTCTAATTGAGTTTATTTAACATATGTCAGCCTAACAAACATGTACAGTTATTTATATCACCCTTATTTAAATTCCCGGGGAGAAAAATCTTGTTCACAAGTTATTCTGCTGAGAGTTGATTTGGATGGTCTGTAATGGAGCTGTTTTGGGGAAATGAATTCTCTGTAGGTTCTTTTGCACATGGAGGGTCACTGTGGACCCAGAGCTGAGCTGTGTTTGAGCCCACAGCCTATGCAAAAAAGAAAAAAAAATGCTCATTCTTTCTAGGGAACCCAATAACAAGGATGGGCTTCCTGAATGACCACCAGGTATGGAATAGGAATATAAAGTGCATATACATTTGCATATCAGCGGTTAACATGAACCTCTGTCCCATTCACAGGGGAAGATAAAGCACACGGTTTTGCTTTGGGGATTTCTGGGAAAGATAGGTCGTGTGATGTATGAATAACCGAGCATTATTAAAATCTGGTCATTATCAAATTGGTGACCGAATCTTGATGGGAAGGGGAGAAGCCACAGTGTTTTGTTGCCGGACCCTAGTGGTTCACACTTCATCGATAAAAGCAGCTGTCTTCGAAGCAGCAAATCAGCTGAGCCAAAGAGCTGGGTTCGATTCTCTCCATCCAGAGCCTGTGGCAGAAGCCTAGTTCAGCCTAATCCTTGGGATAATGGAAAGTTTCCAGTAGCCTCCAACTCAGCTTAACCTGGTTCTGCCTCTCTCCCCAGCCGCCAACCCCAGTTGGTTACGTTTCCCTCCTCTCTCTCCCCTTCCCGTCCCAGGCGGACAAATTCCGGATGCAAAGGCAACAGCGGGAGGAGGAGGGAAAGACAATCCAAGAGGCTGGTGGCTTTACCTGCTGTGTCACCTTGGGCAGGTCCCTTAACTGCTCCATGCCTCAGTTTCCTCTTCTGTAAACTGGGAACTCACTACCTCTCCTCCCTCCTCCTAGGATTTTGAGCCCGGTGTGGGACGGAGACTGTCTGACTTGATTATCTTGTATCTGGCCCAGTGCTTAGTACTGTGCCTGGTACCTAGTGAGAGTTTAACAAATGCACACAATTATTATCGTCTCTCCAGCAACCAGGTATTGGGGGGCCACTATCAATACAGCTGAAACCCGACAGCCAGGGCATCTAGAGGTTCCCTTCCACTCTACCTACCCCAGCTTCAGGGAGGAGAGAATCCAGTCAGCTCCTCCAAATCTGGATGGAGAGCAGCCCAAACTTTCCAGCCCGTTCCTGTTTCCCCCACCCACCTCCCAGGGTTCCCCATGTCTCACTAGTATGGCAGAAGAGGCCAGGCCCTTGGCAGTCTTCTAGCTGTGCTTAACCACAACCCCAAAGGGCACAGGGCCAGGCCGCTTGCCTGGCATCCCAACAGGGCAAAATGCAGTCACCAAGGGCAAACCACCCTACTGGTTCACACCTCCCTGGATTTAATCCACCTGGGCAATGGTTAGGACTCATCTGCAGGGAAGGGGCTCATTCTAACCAAATCGGGGTCCCCCCCGGCTTACAGTCAACACGCAGAGGACTCGCCCTTTCCTCTAAACTGGCCCAGGACCCCCGGCCCAGTACAGAATGGGATTAAAGCCCGATGCCACAGCCGCAGCTCTAAAACCATTTAATGAACAGCAAAACATCAAGCGTTCCAAGTTCGTGTTCAGTGGAGGATACGAGCGGCACTTGAGAGGTAAGAAAAAAAAAGAATCCATCAAATTACAAAATTTCAAACCAGCACCTTAAAGAGAATTGCCATCCCAATGGTGACCACCTAGACCAGGCTCAGCCCTCCTACACCGAGCACACTGGACAGAGAAAGGAAGAATAATTTTATGCCTCTTTTCTCCTGAACCAGAAAGGGCCTCTGGATGAGGCAGGCTTTGAAGGAGGGAAGGTGGCAACTATAAAGATGTTCTTATTGTACTCTCCCAAGAGTCTAGTGCAGTGCTTTGCCCAGAGAGAGCACTCAAATACAAAAGATTGATTGATCGATTAGTCTGAGGGAAGAGAAAATGCAGACTGATTTATTATTTTAAGGAGAGGAAAAGTACAGATTGGAGAGTGAAGAAAAAAAGGAGTGGAAAGGAGGTCTCACATGTTCAGAGTGAAAGAGCAGGGTAGTGTAGAGAAGGAATGAGGGAGGATAAGCAGATTGAGTTAGTCAGTGGTGGTATTATAATGCAGGTATTATAATAATAACTACTGTTAGCAGTAGTTAATGGTATTTGTTGATCCCCTGGGTGCAATGCATTGTACTAAGCACTTAGAAAACTCAGGTAGAAGCATGAGGGATACTTCCTACCCACACAGAGCTTACACTCTAACTAGAGAGAGGTATAGACTCCTTGAAGCTAAGGAATTAGGTTCAGGCTGCAGAAATCTGTGCCCAGACAAAGGGTGAAACCTTGACCCTTTATCAGACACTGCTTGGGATTCTCTACTCCACGCTAATGCTTTGCTGGGGAATGAGCTGGGATCTGGTCATTCCCCAGGAGAAACTTTGGAAAAAAGATTATCTTATCCCAGGGTCTCGCTAGCAGGCATCTCCCTTCCCTGGCCCCAGATATTTGGCAGCAGGGTATCATTCTTAAGCCCGGACGTGGGTCACGTGGATGTCTCCTCCAATTTCCAGCTGGTTGATGTTCTGGAAGTCTAAGAGACGGTGTGTGTAGTCAAACAGGTGTTGCCCATTCACTATCACTTTGAAACAGTGGTTTTCACACAAGATGTACATCTGGAACCAGATAAGAGAAACTGCTCAAGTCAGAACACACAAAGGTGGGAACAAAAGGGAGTTTCCCATCACACTTTGGAGAAGCAGCGTGGCTCAGTGGAAAGAGCATGGGCTTTGGAGTTCGGAACTCATGGGCTCATGAGTTCGAATCCCAGATCTGCCACTTGTCAGCTGTGTGACTGTGGGCAAGTCACTTAACTTCTCTGTGCCTCAGTTCCCTCATCTGTAAAATGGGGATTAAGACTGTGAGCCCCACGTGGGACAACCTGATTCCCCTGTGTCTATCCCAGCGCTTAGAACAGTGCTCGGCACATAGTAAGCGCTTAACAAATACCAAAATATATATATATATATATATATATATATATATATTGAAAGCAGGTGGTGAGATAGAGGAGGGATGGTTTTTTTGGCGAGATAGGGGAGGGATGTTTCCCCCCCCACACACACATACAGCATTCTGCCTTTCCCTTGGGAGAGTCTCTCCAGTAAACAGCCCGCACGCTTCGCTCCTCTGTGCTAACCTTCTCACCGGGCCTCGATCTTGTCTATCTTACCACTGACCCCTTGCCCACATCTTGCCTCTGCCCTGGAACGCCCTCCCTCCTCAAATCCGACAATTACTCTCCGCTGCTTCAAAGCCTCCTCGAAGGCATGTCTCCTCCAAGAGGCCTTCCCTGATTAAGCCCCCTTTTCCTCTTCTCCCACTTCCTTCTGCCTCACCCTGACTTGCTCCCTTTTTTCTTCCCACCTCCCAGCCCTATAGCACTTAAGTACGTATTTGTAATTTATTTTACTTGTCCTCATCTCCCACTCCCTTCTGTGTCACCCCAATTTGCTCCCTTTGCTCTTCCCTCCCACCACCAGCCCCATAGTCCTTATCTGTAATTTTATTTATTTGTATTGATGTCTGTCTCCCCCTGCCTCTAGGCTGTGAGCTTGTTGTGGGCAGGGAATGTGCCCGTTTATTGTTGTACTGTACTCTTCCAAGCCCTTAGTACAGTGCTCTGCACACAGTAAGTGCTCAATAAATATTATTGAATGAATGAATGAATAAAATCGGGCTTGGACAAGATAAATGGGGGTCCAGTCTGGGTCAGGGGCCCCTCCCACCCCAGCAGGTGGACTGCGCATTGGCCCTCAGGCCAAGCTGGCTTGGAAATGAACCCAGAAATGAGTCCTGGCTGACTCTAGGGGTGTGATGATATGTGTTGGATGGGAACCGGGGTCAGGCTACGTCAACCCAACCCTGAGGCTTCCAATCGGGGGAGGGTGGGGGCTCTCTGGACCCTCTCAACCTGGCTAACCTGAACGTGGCCTGGTTCCTCTCGAGGTTGGCCAGACAGGCTGGCGGGCCCCAGTTTAGGACAGGGCTAACCCGCAAAGATGTAGCGGGCCTCTCATTAGCATTGCCTCATTTCCGCTGGAGTGTGCTTCTTCGCTCTCTTTGGGCAGGGACGTGACGGCACAATCAGGGGAAGCAGTGTGGTGTAGTGGTTAGAGTAAGGGCCTGGGGGTCAGGAGGTCATGGATTCATAGCTCAGCTCCACCTCTTGTCTGCTGCGTGACCTTGGGCAAGTCACTATTTCTCTGGGCCTCAGCTACCTCATCTGTAAAATGGGGATTGAGACCATGAGCCTCACGTGGGACAGGGATTGTGCCCAACCCGATTCGCTTATACCCACCCCAGCGATTAGTACAGGTCCTGGCACATAGTAAGTGCTTAACAAAGACCATTATTATTATTATTTATTATTAATTAGGGGACTTCCTTCTGACAGCACACTTCTGTCCAGATGTAGTGCGACATGCTCTTGGAAGAAATGTTAGTGGAAGAATGGCTCTGGTGTTGAATCCAGAGTGAGGGCCACAGGGAGAATTTTATTTAGTGGGAGGTTTTGCAAGACTGTGATTCTCCCCACCACATTGAATACTGGCAGTGTGCAAGCACTGCCCTAAATCCAAGGAAA
This sequence comes from Ornithorhynchus anatinus, assembly GCF_004115215.2. Classification (NCBI taxonomy): domain Eukaryota; kingdom Metazoa; phylum Chordata; class Mammalia; order Monotremata; family Ornithorhynchidae; genus Ornithorhynchus; species Ornithorhynchus anatinus. The sequence continues at coordinate 9,899,429 of NC_041744.1, forward strand.
TCACTGCTCTAAGCCCAAGAAGTAGTGTGGCCTAGTGGACAGAGCACGGGCCTCGGAGTTAGAAGGACCTGGGTTCTATTCCCGACTTGCCACATGTCTGCTGTGAGACTTTGGACAAGTCACTTCACTTCTCTGTGCCTCAGTCACCTCAACTGTGAAATGAGGACAATAATTACAGTACTTGCCAAGCACTGTTTTAAGCCCTGGGGGAGATACAAGTTAGTCAGATTGGACACAGTCCCTATTCCAAATAGGGCTCACACTCTTAATCCCCATTTTACAGATGAGGTAACTGAGGCCCAAAGATGTGAAGTGACTTGTCCAAAGTCTCACAACAGACATGTGGTAGAGACAGGATTAGAACTCATGACTTTCTGACCACAAGGCTCGTGCTCTATCCACTAAGCCACTCTGTGGGAGCCCCATGTGGGGCAGGGACCTTGTTCAAGCTGATTAACTTGTATCCACCTCAGCACTTAGAACAGTGCTTGGGACATAGTAAGCACTTTACAAGTGCCATAATTATTATTATTATCTTATTATCATTAACTTTTATCTCCCACCGAGCCCTGTTCAGGCTTCCCTTCCTCCCCCAGTCCAGCCCGCCCTGAGATGACCACCCACCCACTCCCTACAGGAGGGACCTGGAGATTCACAATCATCCTGGATTACCGTGAACATCTGCCCGGGGCTGAAGGGCATCAGAAAGTTCATGTTCCGCTCCTCCGTCCCCCAGGACTGGCCCACCTGGGTGTTGCGGACGATGGTGTTCTCATTGAAACGGGGGTTCAGGTGGAAAGCCACATCCCCGCCGCGTCTCAGGTTGATGTGGAACCTGAAAAGGAGAGCAAGGAAGATGTCACGGAGCCCCTCCGAGGAACAGGAAACCACAAGCTCGACCAGTGGCCGCCTTCTGGGTTGAGTCGCTGCACCGGGGGGTGGGAGAGACCAGGCTATAAGCTCTCTGAGGGTAAGAAACATGACTACCAGTTCTATTCATTCATTCAATCTTATTTATTGAGCAATTGCTATGCGCAAAGCACTGTACTAAGAGATTGGGAGAGTACAATACAACCTACCTCTCCTCCCTTCTCTCTTTCTACCGCCCACCCCGCACGCTCCGCTCCTCTGCCGCCCACCTCCTCACCGTCCCTCGGTCTCGCCTATCCCGCCGTCGACCCCCGGGTCACGTCCTCCCGCGGTCCTGGAACGCCCTCCCTCCTCACCTCCGCCAAACTGATTCTCTTTCCCTCTTCAAAACCCTACTTAAAAATCACCTCCTCCAAGAGGCGTTCCCAGACTGAGCTCCTCTTCCCCCTCTACTCCCTCTGCCATCCCCCCTTTACCTCTCCGCAGCTAAAGCCTCATTTTCCCCTTTTCCCTCTGCTCCTCCACCTCTCCCTTCCCATCCCCACAGCACTGTACTCGTCCGCTCAACTGCATATATTTTCGTTACCCTATTTATTTTGTTAATGAATTGTACATCGCCTCGATTCTATTTAGTTGCCATTGTTTTTACGAGATGTTCTTCCCCTTGATGCTGTTTATTGCCATTGTTCTTGTCTGTGCGTCTCCCCCGATTAGACTGTAAGCCCGTCAAACGGCAGGGACTGTCTCTATCTGTTGCCGACTTGTTCATCCCAAGCGCTTAGTACAGTGCTCTGCACATAGTAAGCGCTCAATAAATACTATTGAATGAATTGAATGAACAACAAAAGACAAATTCCCTGCCCACAACGAGCTCACAGTCTAGGGGAGGGTGGGGACTCTATTCTATCGTATTTTCCCAAGTGCTTAGTACGGTGCTTTGCACATAGCAAGTGCTCAATAAATAAATGCAATTGATTGATGGATTGACTGGGTGAGGGAGTGGAGATGGTTCAGCAAAAACCACGACCACTGCTACAAAAATAGCTCAAATGCACATTCTGCTACTGGTGGTAGGACACACTCTCTCCTCCTCCTCCTACTGGTGTCTGAGCAACGCTCATCCAGATGGCAGAGAAGCAGCGTGGCCTATTGGATAGTGCCCAGGTCTGGGTGTCAGAAGGACCTGGGTTCTAATTCCACCTCCACCACATGTCCACCGTGCGACCTTGAGCAAGTCACTTTACTTCTCTGGGCCTGCTTCTCTGGGCCTGTTACCTCCCCTGAAAAATGGAATGAAGACTGCGAGCCCTGTGGAGGTCAGGGACTGTGTCCAACTCAGTTGTCTTGTATCCCCTCCCAGCGCTTAGAATAGTGCCCGGCACATAGTAAGTGCTTAACAAATACCATAAAACAAAATGGCAGAAGGCCAGAAAAGGTGCCTAACTGCACTGTCATAGATCCAGTATGCAAGAATGCAAGAGATTTTTCTCCCCAGCACAGTCACACTCACGGATGCAGTCTCCCCCGTCACCAGTCTTGTCTTGTAACCAAAGGACCACTCTCTGTGTGGCTTGTCAGTCCCAGATAGGTCAGAGACTATTTCTGGTATCTGATGATCTTGTCCCTACCCCAGTGGTCAGCACACAGTAAGCGCTTAATATCAATTAAGCAGTCGATTGTATTTATTGAGCACTTACTGTGTGCAAAGCACTGTATTAAGCACTTGGGAGAGTGCAAGAGAACAGAGTTGGTAGACATGCTACCTGCCCACAACAACACGGCCTAGCGGAAAGACCATGACTAGTGGAAAGAACACAGGGCTGGGGATCAGAGCATCTGGGTTCTAATCCCTTCTCTGCCACTTGTCGGCTGGGTGACATTGAGCAAGTTACCTCACTTCTCTGTGTCTCAGTTACCTCATCTGTAAAATGGGGATTAGGACTGTGAACACTATGTGGTACAAGGTCTGTGTCCAACCCGATCAATTCGAATCTATCCCAGTGCTTAGTTATAATAATTGTGGTATTTGTTAAGCGCTTACTATGTGCCAAGCACTTTTCTAAGCGCTGGGATAGATACAGAGTAATCTAGTTGTCCCACGTGGAGCTCACACTTTGAATCCCCTTTTTACAGATGAGGTAACTGAGGCATAGAGAAGTTAAGCGACTTGCCCAAGGTCACAAAGCAGACAAGTGGCGGAGCCGGGATTAGAACCCACGTCCTCTGACTCCAAAGCCCGTGCTCTTTGCACTAAGCCACGCTGCTTTCAGTACATATAGCAAGTGCTTAACAAATACCATTAAAAAATGTTAAAATAAAACAAGTTTACAATACAGAGGGGGAGACAGACACTAGTATAAATAAATGATTGATAGATATGTACATAGATGCCGTGAGCTGAAGGTGGAGTGAATACCAAAATCCTGAAGGGTCACAGATGGAAGTGCAAATAATAGCTATCACCTTCCTTATTACCACTGCTACAAGCCAAAAGAGGGGATCAGGTGCAATGAGGGAAGTTATACAGGGCTTGGAATCTCCTCACAGGAGAGACCCCCATTGTCTCGCTCACACTTCATTCAATCATTCATTCAACCATATTTTTTGAGAGCTTACTGTGTGAGGATCACTGTACTAAGCGCTTGGGAGAGTACACTACAACAATAAACAGACACCTTCCCTGCCCGTGGACGAGTTTACGAGTTTACAGTCTAGAGGGGGATTACGACCTTTCCGACCTGAGGCAGGAATGGGACGAGCTTCTTCCCTGGAGTCCCTTCCGGCCCCTTGAGATTAGAAAGCCTGTTACCTTGTAGCATGGGGTAGGACGGTCCCCGATATGATGATGGCCTTAGATGGGTAAAGTCCACCCAAAATCGGGGTAGAATACGGCATAACCTGTTGGCCAGAAACCCAGAAAGGAGGTTAGAAGGGGGCTGAGGAGAGCATTTGCCGCTAGGAGGGGAAGGTGAAGGAATAGCTAGACATAAGCAAGTTTGAGAACAATGAACTCTGGCTGGGTTTATGCTGCACGGATCCTGAGGATCGTTCAAATAAAACCCCATTTTGGTTTCAATTATCTGTCATTTTGGGGATCTCGGAAAGCAGGAGACTATGATTTTAGGGCCCAGAGTTTGCTCAAGTGAGCCTAGCTCGGTAGTTAGCCGAGGGCTGGAAGACTGGAAGCAAAGGTTGGTTTCAGAAAGGAAGGTTTAGTTTGCAGATGGAAAAATGGAATCGGTGTCTCCATGTCTCCCAGCAGCAGGAGGGATAGAGGGCAAACATTGAGCTTTAGACCCATGGTGGGCAGAGAATGTGCCAGTTCTATGGACTTTGGGCTCTTGAGGTGGCCAGAAGCCTCCACAGGACTCCCTGGTTTCAGACCTTGGTGGCCAGGGCTGAGATCTCCCTCCTCCCCACTCCCCACCCTTCTGAGGCCTTGGAAAGACTCACATAAGACTGTCTTGGAATCATCAGGATTGGTAAAGTCAGACTTATTACACGAGAGAACCGAAAAGGAACCAACACATCACTCGACCAGTGATTGGAACAGACCACATCCTATCCATTTGCCCTGAGCCACACGGGAGCACTGGATTTCGACGACCCAGATCAAGTGCCCGGTCTCTACACGCCTCCAGTTCTCAAATCTGATGTTTAAGGGGAACATTCAGGTTCAACCCGAGAGCTCGGTGCCCGAGAGTGATTCGAGAAAGTGAGAAGTGGGAGGGAAGAACCCTTTGTTGGGTTTTTTGGAATCAGACAGCTCCAGCACTCCCTCCTGGGTCCGTATGACTTCCACTCCCTCCACAACTCTGATTTCTGAGTTCAGGCATTTTTCTGGGGAGGGGGGAAGGAGGACACCTGAGCCTCCTGTTCCGCTCTCTTTTCTTCCTTTTTCTATGCTGGCCTAGTTAGGGAGGCTGGCCTGGTGCCAGGGTCCACCTCAGGTAAGAGCTTCTGACCGGCTTCATAAGTCCGGATGGGGTTTGGGCATGGAGCACTTAGGAATTAATTCATTCAATTGTATTTATTGAGCGCTTACTGTTTGCAAAACACTGTACTAAGAGCTTGGGAGAGTACAATATAACAGTAAGCAGACACATTCCCCGCCCACAACGAACTTACAGACTAGAGGAGTCAGACTTGGGAAAAGAATCTGGAGAAGCAGACTGGCCTAGCTCAGGCCTGAGAGTCAGATGATCCAAGTTCTAATTCTGGCTCTGCAGCTTCTCTGCTATGTGACCTTGCGCAAGTCACTTCACTTTTCTGAGTCTCTGTGCCACATTTCTCTAGACTTTAAGCTCTTTGTGGGCAGGGAATACGTCTGTTATATTGTACTCTCCCAAGTGCTTAGTTCAGTGCTCTGCACACAGGAAGCACTCGATAAATACGATTGACTGACTCAGAATTCAATCTTACTTAGACTGTGAGCCCCATGTGGGAACTGATTAGCTTGTATCTACCCCGGCACTTAGGGCAGCGCCGAGCAGATAGTAAGCGCTTAATACTACAATTGTTAATATCTTGGCTTTGAGTGTACAGGGGCAGGAGGGGGTTGAGGTAGGAAGGCACCCAGAATTCCTGTTGCACTGAAAATCCTTTCCAGTGAAATGTTTGGGCACCCAGTGAATCTGGGCTTGTTGGGATCTTGACAATAGATGTGGCCGGATCACTGCCTGAAGTGGCAGTCTTTGGCATGGAAAATAAAACTTGGGCAACCTCATCTTCCCCATTCGATTCCCCTGCAAGATGTCATCATTTTCCTGTTGTCCTCAGTCCCTCGGGCCCCAGCAGGAGACGAGTTGACTTCCTGTACACCTAGGGACAGTCTTGATCTGGGCCTTCAGTGAGTGTTGGTCAGGACTCCAGATCCTAAGCCCCAAACTCCTCTCCTCTATGTTAACTCTCCATCTCTATACGTCTCTAGAACATCTTGGTTAGTTTCCTCCATCCCCAGAGACTTACATAACCTGGGATCGCCATCTGATAATCCGCATGAGTCTGTGGCTGGAAAAGAAAGGCCAACAGATCAACAAAAGGTTCTGTATACTATCATTATATCACAAATCATATGCTACAGTTCCTCTAGACTGGCAGCTTGTTGTGGGCAGGGAACGTGTCTACCAACAGAGAAGCAGCGTGGTACAGTGGAAAGAGCACAGGCTTGGGAGTCAAAGTTCATGGGTTCGAATCCTGGCTGCGCCACTTGCCAGCTGTGTGACTTAGGGCAAGTCACTTAACTTCTCTGTGCCTCAGTTACCTCATCTGTAAAATGGGGATTAAAACTGTGAGCCCTATGTGGGACAACCTGATTACCTTGTATCCCCCAGCGCTTAGAACAGTGCTTTGCACATAGTAAGCGCTTAACAAATGCCACCATTTATTTTTATTTAACTGTTATATGGTACTCTCCCAAGTGCTTAGTACAGTGCTCTGTACATAGTAAGCACTTAATAAATACCACTGATTGATTGACTGATCGAATGCATCAACTCTGACATACAACTGCTCCCTCCAGGTCTGCAAAGGAGTGTCCGGCATCCTCGATGTGTCCAGTGGCCACCCTACCTGCTCCAGGGGTGGCGGTCACCCCACGCCTCATCGATGCCATTTGGAATCAGGAGATAAAGTGACCATTGAAAGGATGACTTGATTTCTCATTTCTGTACAGGGCAGCTTGCTGGCCCTGGAGCGAGGTGGGGAGAGAACGTGTGTGTCTGTGTGTGATCACGTGTCCTTCATATTTGAATGCTGGGCTTCCCAGGCCATCATGGACAAAAGAAGGAACACAGGAGAGGGTGTGACAACTTCCTGTTCCCTTTTAGCACCTCATTCTTCGCCATCACCCTCATTCCCCAGAAGCCCCTCCCTCTTTCTGTCCCGCCGTTGGTCTTGAAGCAGCATAGACAGGTGGATAGAACATGGGCCTGGGAGTCAGAAGGTCATGGGTTCTAGACCCGGCTCCACCCCTTGTCTGCTATTTGTCTTGGGCAATCACTTCACTTCTCTGTGCCTCAGTTCCCTCATCTGTAAAATGGGGATTAAGACTGTGAGCCCCATGTGGGACATGGACCGGGTCCAACCTGAGTAGCTTGTATGTGCCCCAGAGATTGGTACAGCGGCTGGCACGTAGCAAGTGCTTGACAAGTTCAACGATAACAACATGAGATCCCGGGCCACAGCTTTCTGCAGAAAAACAATCTCCTTTCTAACCACTAGTAAGCAGTGCTAATGTAAACCAACTTCAAAGAAAATTTTAAAAACATTCTCAGCAGATTTGAGACTTACCATCACTGAAGGTGGGTTGAGCCAGGAATGCTGAGGGTGATGAGAAGGGGAAAACAGCATTATAATGAAAAAACACATAACCCTGATCGCAGGGATGACCCCAACGTGGTAGCATACTGAGACCCAGTTCCCATTTCTATCTACCCTTGTGCTCGTAACCCTCGAACACTGTAGTGAGCGAATTATTCTCCCTGTCTTCCCTATTAAACTGGCCACTTCTACTGAACTTCTGTATGTGTCCAGTGCTCTACATGGAGCTCGTGCTCAATCAGTACAGCCCCACGGCATTTAAATACATGTCCATTACCTATATTAATATCCATTTCCCCCTCTAGATTGCTAGTTCTTTGTGAGCGGGGAACATGTCTACCAACTCTGGTTGTATTGAACTCTCCCAAGTGCTTAGTACAGTGCTCTGCACACAGCAAGTGCTCAATAAATATGACGGACTACTTGATGGTGATGGCTGTAGGATCAGAACTAGAGTTGTCCAGGCTGAAGGCAGATCCTTGGACAGTAAAGATGCCAGCTGTGGGCAGGGAATGTGTCTGTTAATTGTTGCATTGTGCTCTCCCAAGCGCTTAGTACAGTGCTCTGCTCACAGTAAGCGCTCAAAAAATACGATTGACTGACTGACTATGCCCTCTAGGACATCTTCCCGGTTAATGTGTGTCCCGGACTCTCTCCCGTAATCCAAACCCCAACCAGAGGTCGGAATGGTGTGTGGAACTCCGTAGGATGAGAGTGAACTGGGATTGTTAATTTCATGTCTTTTCTCCTGCCCACTCCTGGTGGCAGGGGCTGGGTCTCTATTAACTCAGGATGGTGAGGATGAGGAGGAAGAGGATAAGACAATGGTCGAAGAATCGGGATGGGTGGTTGGGTGGGTTGGGGCGAAAGGGGACAGCTGCCCTGGTAATTCCTGGGGAATTTGGGGCTTGTACTTGCTCTTTGCCCACAGTACAGCCGTGACTTGATGGGAGGAAGGAAGGGAGGCTGAGGGACCCAAGTCCTAGCCTGGAAACTAGCACTCCTGAGTTCTCTTTCTGCCTGTGCCCCAACGGGGCACAAATCAGCTTTCCATTCTGCATCCAGCCTGGCACAGAGGATAAAGCATGGGTTTGGGAGTCAGAAGGTCATCAGTTCTAATCCTGGCTCTGCCACTTGGGCTGGTGTTTGACCTCAGGCAAGTCACTTCACTTCTCAGGGCCTCAGTTACCTCATCTGTACAGGGAGGATTAAGACTATAAGCCCCACATGGGACAGAGACTGTGTTCAACCTAATTAACTGTATCTACCCCAGCGCTTAGTACAGTAGATGTGTGCTTAGCACACAGTAAGTGCTTAACAAATACCACAGTTATTATTCGCTCAGTTTCCCCACTGGGGATTCACCTATCTCTCCCTTAAAAGGGTTTTCGAAGGCACTAAAGCAAAGAAGTTATGTCCACACCGTGCAGGACTCTAAGCAGGCAGTAGGATTACGTGCATTCAACAGTGTTATACACAGACAACATTGCAGGCCTTATTACAAGACTTTCAAAGCCAAGGGGAGCTAAAGCAGGAGAGGGAGGAGCTGGGAAGCAGGGGTGCCTGTGTGGGTCTTCCAAAACGCAAAGATGGAGTGGATTCTGCTCAGAAATAGACCGCGGAGGCTGACCGGGAAAAGAAAGGTCACCCTCTCCCTATCCCAAATCCAGTGCGAGACTATCTCCAGCACACAGCCTCTGCGGGTTCAGGCCTGAACGAGTGCCAGGATCCCATCCCTCGGCCCACAGCACTTATGTCTCTATAATTTATCCTATATATATCCTGTAATTTATCTTAACATCTGTCTCCCCCTCTAGACCTGTAACTTCCTTGCGGGCAGAGAACGTGTCTGCCAACTGTGCTGTACTGCACTCTCCCATGCGTTTTCTACAATGTTCTGTATACAGTAAGCGCTCAGCAAGCTACTCACCGTACCTCGATCTCGTTGTCTATCCCTCGACCCTTCATCCGTGTCCTGCCTCTGGCCTGGATTGTCCTTCCTCTTAACAGCCTACAGACTATCACTTTCTCCTCCTTCGAAGCCTTATCTTCTCCAAGAGGCCTTCCTTGACTACTTCCCCTACTCTCTCCATTCTGTGTCACTCTGGTACTTAGGTTTGCATCCTTTATTCACCCCTCCAAAAGAACCTCAGCACTTATTTACATATCCGTAACGTATTTTAATGTCGGTCTCCCCTTGTAGACTGTAAGTTCTTTGTGGGAAGGGAGAGTGCTATATTGTTACATTGCTCTGTTATATTGTGCTAGGGCTTAGAACAGTGCTCTGTGTACAGAAAGTGCTCAGTAAGTATTATATTTACGCATTGACTGATTGCCTTGTCGCTAACTGTTGTTGCTTTCTGATTGTTGACTGACTGCTGAGGCTAACTGTTGTGCTGACTGTTGTTGCACTGACTGACTGACTCGTTGCTGGCTGTTGCTGTGATGGACCAGCTTGAGAAGTAGCGTGGTTTAGTGGCAAGAGCACGGGCTTGGGTGTCGGAGGACGTGGGTTCTAATCCCGGCTCTGCCACTAGTCTGTTGTGCGACTTTGGGCAAGCCACTTAACTTCTCCGTGCTTCAGTTACCTCATCTGGAAAATGGGGATTAAGACTGTGAGCTCCACGTGGGACAACCTGATTACCTCGAATCTACCCCCGCGCTTAGAACAGTGCTTGGCACATAGCAAGCGCTTAACAGACACCGTAATTATTATTACCGATTAATTACTGACTGAATGTCGTTGCTAACTGACTTGCTGCTGACAGACCATTGTCGATCGATCGTTGGTGTTGACGGACAGACTCGATGCTAACTCACTGAATTGCTGTTGACTCTTGTTGCTGACTGGCCGATCGACCCGTTGCCGATCGACTGTTGCGCTGACCGACCGTCGTCTGGCGGGCCAGGGGAGTGACACTCACTTTGTTTCTCCTTTTCCTATTTGGCTGAAAACACTGCGCAGCTGAGAATATAGGCTGAACAGGTGCAGGTCTGGTGTTCTGTTAAAAGAAGCGCCACAAATTGGAGAAAGCGGAGTAAGGGTTAGGAAGCACGTAGTTCAGGCTCTGCACGAAACAGACACTCAAACACCACTCCTTGTAGAAAGGAGGAAGCCGAGGAGTGGCTGGTTACCAAGGCATTGTAGGGAGGAAATGGAGATGGGTGCAGAGTAGGTTGGGTCAGAGGCAGAGGCTTGAGGGTTGCACCAGGATTAAGTTGCAGGTGAAGTGGGGACCGATGCAGGGGGTGGAGGAGCAGAGATTCAGGGCCCCGAAGGGAAACGAAAACAAGGAGGAGAGAGATGAGGAGACAGTAGGAGACAGGAGAGGGAAGAAAAGGTGACCGGCCTGCTAGAGCCTCAGCACTTAAGCGACAGCTGCAGCAACTCTCTCCACTCTTCTGCAGGTGAGTGCTGCACTGCTGGGCTGCTGCAGTGGCAGGCACAGCCAGCCTTGGCCAGTGTGGACCCCTGGAGAAGTGTACTTGAGCCACTGGACCAGTGCACCAGCCCAGGGCAGCGTAGGCCACTGGAGAAGCATCGGTATGGCCTAGTGGATAGAGCACAGGCTTCCAAGTCAGAAGACAAGGAATCTAGTCCCGGCTCCACCACTTGTCTGCTGTGTGACTTTGAGCAAGTCACTTCGCTCGTCTGTGCTTCAGTTACCTCATTTGTACAGTGAGGATGAAGACCGTGAGCCCCAGGTGGGACGGGAACCGTGTCCAACCCGAATTACTCTTATCCACCCCAGCACTTAGTTCGGTGCCTAACACATAGTAAGCGCTTAAATATCATTAACATTATAGTTATTATAAGTGCATCAGCCCAGGGCGGTGTGGGCCGCTGCAGAAGGATTAAATCACATTTTCCACCAGTCCCGAAGTAAGAGCTGTCGCCTGGGTCGGTTCTGATGGGGGCCCGGGGGTCCCCCACTCTGACCTGGAAGTCGATGAAGGTCAAACGCACGCTGCCCTGGACATTGATGGTGTCCACCCGGTGGAACGGGAGCCGATGCTGATACTCCAGAAAGTAACTCCCGTTGACAGTCACCTGGCAGACACGAAGGATTAGCCGGGCTCGGATGATGAGGGGGTGTTGAGGGGAAGGATGTGTGGCTGGGCGTTGACAGGATCACCCCCTCCAACCCGTCTTATAAGTATTTTTTCATTTGTCTTCCCCATTTGAGTGGCAACTCCTTGTGGGTAGGGAGTGTATCACATTGGTATTCTGAACTTTCTGAGTGCCTGGTGCAGTCAGCCATGCCCAATGGATGCTCAGGAAATCAATGGAGAAGCAGCCTGGCATAGTGGATAAAGCCTGGGAGTCAGAAGGTCATGAGTTCTAATCTTGGCTTCCCCACTTGTCTGGTCTGTGGCCTTGGGCAAGTAACTTCATTTCTCTGTGCCTCAGTTCCCTCATTTGTAAAATGGGCATTGAGACTGTGAGCCCCATGTGGGACAGGGACTGTGTCTAACCTGATTAGTTTGAATCTACCCAGTGCTTAGAGCAGTGCTTGACACATAGTAAGCGCTTAATAAATGCCATCGTTATCATCAATATCTCTCTGAGTCTCTGCTGACATAGATATGTATTTATGTGTCTCCGTTCCCCTCCTACCTCCCCGGGAAGCTTGGAGGATGGATTCTGGGTCAGTTCAAACTTCATTGTTGCCTCTGTTTCCCCTACCATGGGGTATTCCTCAGAGACACTGAGAATTGGCTTCAGAGGGGCAACACACTCACCAAGAAGGAGGAGCTCTGCACCAGAATTCGGATCTCAAAGGGCAGCCCCTTCTGGAAGGGCATTTTCATCTTCCTCTCCTCTTTCCCCCACTTGTCCTTCTCCTTGGTGTTGCAGACGACATAGTTGCCGTCTTCAAACCGGGGATTGAAGTGGAATGCGATGTCTTCGTCATTTCCGCCGCACTGGAGATTCACGGCAAACCTGGGCCAGAACGGGACAAGAGTAATAATGTTAATAATAATAATGTTGGTATTTGTTAAGCGCTTACTATGTGCAGAGCACTGTTCTAAGCACTGGGGTAGACACAGGGGAATCAGGTTGTCCCACGTGGGGCTCACAGTCTTAATCCCCATTTTACAGTTGAGGGAACTGAGGCTCAGAGAAGTTAAGTGACTTGCCCACAGTCACACAGCTGACAAGTGGCAGAGCTGGGATTCGAACTCATGATCTCTGACTCCAAAGCCCATGCTCTTTCCACTGAGCCACGCTGCAAGAGGACACCGGGCGGTCGACGTCAAGACCCGACCCTCCACCACAGGCTCCAAACTGCCGGGGGCCTCATCCCTTCCCCCATGCCTGACGATCCGCCGCCAGAGGGAGGAAGCCCCTGGCCCGGACTCCCCTCCCCACCTCTTCATCCTTCATTCATTCATTCAATCGTATTTAGTGAGCGCCTACTCTATGCAGAACACTGTACTGAGCGTTTGGGCATATTCCCTGCCCACAATGAGCTCACAGTCTAGAGGGGGAGACAGACATTAATATACAGAAATAAATAAATAAATAGATCCTCCCAGATCTTCCCGACAACACACCCGCTCTTGGTGAAACAATATTATCCTGTATCAGCTCTGCTCCGTCCTCTCCTCTCCTCTTCTCCATTTATATAGTTTTCACCTCATTGCCCCTACCTGCCCCTGTATTCCTTCAATCATATTTATTTAGTGCTTACTGTGTGCAGAGCACTGTACTAAGTGCTTGGGAGAGTACAACTCAGCAATAAACAGACACTTTCCCTGCCCATGACAAACTTACTGTCTTGACCTGTAGACCATAAGCCCGTCTCCCAACTCTGTTGTACTTTCCCCAGCTGTTAGTACAGTGCTCTGCGCACAGTAAGAGCTCAGTAGATGACACTGATTGATTGATTTTGAGAATTTCCACAAAAACTGAAGGGAGTCAGAGGATCTGGGTTTTCATTCCAGCTCCACCACTTGTCTGCTGCGTGACCTTGGGCAAGTCACTTCTCTACGCCTCAGTTACCTCATCCATAAAATGGAGACTGACTATTATAAATTGCTTATGTGGGATGCAGGGAAGCAGTGTGCCTATCGGAAAGAGCCCGGGCCTGGGAGTCAGAGGACCTGGGTTCTAATCTCTGCTCCACTGCTTAATACTGTGTAACCTTGGGCAAGTCACTTCTCTGTGCCTCAGTTGTAAAACGGGGATTAAATATTATAAATTACCTAGGTATTAATTAGTCTGTCTCCCTCTCTAGACTCTAAGCTCGTCCAGGGCAAGGAACGTGTCTGCTACTTCTGGTGTATCGTGCTCTCCCAAGCCCTTAGTACAGTGCTCCGCACATAGTAAGCTCTCAATAGATATCACTGATTGGTTGATTGGTAGGAGAATTCAGAGGGCAGGGGCTGATTGTCCCGGCAGCTCTCTCTTCTTTGCCTGCTGGACAGGTTTCTGAATTCTCTAAAGGCAGATTTTAGGGGGAAAGCAAACCACACACCTGTTGCTGCCTGTAAGCAGGACCGTCCCATTTATGATTATCTGGAGTCCATCTTTGAGGCCACCAAGAATAGAGCCGCTGAAAGGGACATACTGCAAAAGAAAAAATGACATGAGAATGGCAGCTGTGCAATTTAATTATGCGCATGGCACACACACACACACACACACACTTCTATATATACACACATATACATCCTGGGCCTCAACTTGCTTTCCCTTGCCTTCCCTTTGCCAGAGGCGGCAAATTATTCCTTCAGCTGGAGGTCATTCCTCAAGTCCTCCGAACCCAAGCCACAGTGAACTTCTGCCCAAAGCTCTGTGATGCTCCTCAGCGAACCTGTGGAGGATGTGAGCCCGGGGTCGGCGCCGGGTGAGACGAGAGGGAGGCACAGTGAGCAGGTTGGTAGGTGGAGGAGTGAAGTGGGCGAGGTGGGGTGTAGTGGGAGAGGAGCGAGGCACTGTAGAGGGGAGAGAGCTGAGTGCCTTGAATCTGACAGTGAGGAGTTTCTGCTTGATGCCGAGATGGTTGGACAACCAGCCACTGGAGATACCTGAGGAATGGCTATGGCCCTCTGAAACACTGCTATTTTTCCCTTATCAGCTCACATGTCCTCCATGGCCCTTACCTGGAAAATCCACCCTGCTGACCCCAGATGCTTCCTGACTCAAACCAGTTCCACTCTTCTTTCCGTATTGGAAGCTTCTCCTGGTGTCCACCCACACCCCTTTATTGCTAATAAAGAGAGAAACAGCATGACTTAGTGGATAGAGCACGGGACTAGGAGTCAGAAGTACCTGGGTTCTAATCCCGGCTCTGACACGTGGTTGCTGGGTGCCCTTGGGCAAGTCATTTCACTTCTCTGGGCCTCAATTACCTCATCTGTAAAATGGGGATTAAGACTGTAAACCCCATGTGGGACGGGGATTGTGTCCGATTAGCTCGTATCTACCCCAGCGCTTAGAACGGTGCTTGACACACAGGAAATGCTTAACAAGTACCATAATTATTATTATTATCATTATATTTGTTAAAACTGTTTATATTTGCCAAACACTATTCTAAGCCCTGGGGTAGATACAAGTTCATCAGGTTGGACACGGTCTCTGACCCACATGAGGTTCACAGTCTAAGTAGGAGGGGGAACAGGGATTGAATCTTCATTTTACAGTGGAGGAAAATGAAGCCCAGAGAAGTTAAGTGACTTGTCCAAGGTCACAAAGCAAGGATTGGCAAAGCCAGGATTAATAATAATGTTAATAATAATGTTGGTATTTGTTAAGCGCTTACTATGTGCAGAGCACTGTTCTAAGCGCTGGGGTAGACACAGGGGAATCAAGTTGTCCCACGTGGGGCTCACAGTCTTCATCCCCATTTTACAGATGAGGGAACTGAGGCACAGAGAAGTTAAGTGACTTGCCCACAGTCACACAGCTGACAAGTGGCAGAGCTGGGATTTGAACTCATGAGCCCTGACTCCAAAGCCCGTGCTCTTTCCACTGCGCCACGCTGCGCCACGCTGCTTCTCCCAGATTAGGACTCAGGTCCTTTGACTCCCAGAACCATTCTCTTTCCACTGGGCCAGGAGGCTTCTACCCCATAAGGTGAATGATTGATGTTCTTTGAGATGTTCTGAGTGAGAATCAGCATGGTCTAGTGGAAAGAGTATGGGTCTGGGAGTCAAAGGACCTGGATTCTAATCCCAGCTCTGACTTTTCCCTGTTGGGAGGCCTTGGGCAAATCATTTAACTTCCCTGTGCCTCAGTTCTCCTGTTTTCCCTCCAAGACTGTATCCAACCTAATTAACATGTATCTAACCCAGAATTTAGAACAGTGTCTGACACATCATCATAATAATAATTATTATGATGATGATATTTAAGGGCTTACTATGTGCCAGGCACTGTACTAAGCTCTGGGGTGGATACAAGCAAATCAGGTCGGACACAGCCCCTGTCCCACATAGGCCTCACAGTCCTAATCCCCATTTTACAGACGAGGGAACCGAGGCCCAGAGAAGTGAAGTGACTTGCCCAAGGTCATACAGCAGGCAAGTGGCAGAGCTGGGCCGCTTACTATGTGCAGAGCACTGTAGTACATGGCTGGGAGAGCACGATACAACGCAGTTAGCCTCTCAAACTTCCACTCCCTGGAAGGTTCCTTCGGGTCCTCTCCACTCCACCGAAACTGCCCTCTCAAAGGCCACCCGTGACCTCCTTCTTGCCAAATCCAATGGCTCCTTCTCGATCCTAATCCTCCTCGGCCTCTCAGCTGCCTTTGACACCGTCGACCATCCCCGTCTCCTCAACACATTATCCAACCTTGGCTCCACGGACTCCTTCCTCTCCTGGTTCTCCTCTTATCTCTCTGGCCGTTCTTCTCCGTCTCCTTCGCGGGCTCCCCCTCCCCCTCCCATCCTCTACTGTAGGGCTTCCTCAAGGGTCAGTTCTCGGTCTCCTTCTGTTCTCCTCTATACTCACTCCCTTGGTGAACTCATTCGCTCCCACGGCTTTAACTATCATCTCTACGCAGATCACACCCAAATCTACACGATGATGGCAATGATGGTATTTGTTAAGCGCTTACTATGTGCTGAGCACTGTTCTGAGCGCTGACCTTTAACTCTCTCCTTAGACCCCCTGTCCCTCCCCCTCCCCCATCTCTCACCCCCAATGATCTGGCCACCTACTTCATCACAAAAATCAACACAATCAGGTCTGAGCTCCCCAAAGTCACCCCTCCCCCTCTCCCCTCCTCCCCACCAACCCTCTCCCCTACTTTTCCATCCTTCCCTCCAGTATCCTCAGAGGAGATCTCCTCCCTCCTCGCAAGTGCCACCCCCTCCACCTGCGCCTCGGACCCCGTTCCCACTCACCTTAATTCCTTAACTCCCATTCTCTCCTGGAAGCCCTCCAATCTGGCTTCCGTCCCCTCCACTCTACCGAGACTGCTCTCTCTAAGGTCACCCGTGACCTCCTTCTTGCCAAATCCAATGGCTCCTACTCCATTCTAATCCTCCTTGACCTCTCTGCTGCCTTTGACACTGTCGTCCATCCCCTCCTCCTCCACACCTTATCTCACCTTGGCTTCACGGACTCCGTCCTCTCCCGGTTCTCCTCGTATCTCTCTGGCCGGTCATTCTCGGTCTCCTTTGCAGGCGCCTCCTCCCCCTCCCATCCTTTAACTGTTGGAGTTCTTCAAGGGTCAGTTCTTGGCCCTCTTCTGTTCTCCATTTACAGTCTCTCCCTCGGTGAACTCATTTGCTCTCACGGCTTCGACTACCATCTCTACACAGGTGACACGCAGATCTACATCTCCGCCCCTGTCCTCTCCCCCTCCCTTCAGGCTCGCATCTCCTCCCGCCTCCGGGATGTCTCCACCTGGATGTCGGCCCCCCACCTAAAACTCAACATGAGCAAGACTGAGCTCCTCATCTTCCCTCCCAAGCCCGGTCCTCTCCCAGACTTCCCTATCACCGTGGATGGCATGACCATCCTTCCCGTCTCTCGGGCCCGCGATCTCGGTGTCATCCTTGACTCGTCTCTCTCGTTCACCCCACGCATCCTATCCGTTACCGAGACCTGCCGGTTTCACCTTTACGATATCGCCAAGATCCGCCCTTTCCTCTCCACCCAAACGGCTACCTTACTGCTACAGGCTTTTGTTATATCCCGGCTAGACTACTGCATCAGCCTTCTCTCTGATCTCCCTTCCTCCTCTCTTGCCCCACTCCGGTCTATTCTTCACTCCGCTGCCTGGCTCACCTTCCTGCAGAAATGCTCTGGGCATGTCACTCCCCTTCTTAAACACCTCCAGTGGTTGCCTATCGACCTCCGCTCCAAACAAAAACTCCTCACTCTAGGCTTCAAGGCTCTACATCACCTCGCCCCTTCCTACCTCTCCTCCCTTCTCTCTTTCTACCGCCCACCCCGCACACTCCGCTCCTCCGCCGCCCACCTCCTCGCCGTCCCTGGGTCTCACCTATCCCGCCGTCGACCCCCGGGCCACGTCCTCCCACGGTCCCGGAACGCCCTCCCTCCTCACCTCCGCCAAACTGATTCTCTTCCACTCTTCAAAACCCTACTTAAAACTCACCTCCTCCAAGAGGCGTTCCCAGACTGAGCTCCCCTTCTCCCTCTACTCCCTCTACCGCCCCCCCCTTCACCTCTCTGCAGCTTAACCCTCTTTTCCCCCCATCTCCCTCTGCTCCTCCCCCTCTCCCTTCCCATCCCCTCGGCACTGTACTCGTCTGCTCAACTGTATATATTTACATTACCCTATTTATTTTGTTAATGAAATGTACATCGCCTGGATTCTATTTAGTTGCCATTGTTTTTACAAGATGTTCTTCCCCTCGACTCTATTTATTGCCATTGTCTTGTCTGTCCGTCTCCCCCGATTAGACCGTAAGCCCGTCAAACGGCAGGGACTGTCTCTATCTGTTGCCGACTTGTTCATTCCAAGCGCTTAGTACAGTGCTCTGCACATAGTAAGCACTCAATAAATACTACTGAATGAATTAATGAATGAATGGGGTAGATAGACGGTAATCAGATTGTCCCATGTGGGGCTCACATTTTTTAATCCCCATTTTTACAGATGAGGTAACTGAGGCACAGAGAAGTTAAGTGAATTGCCCAAGGTCACATAGCAGACAAGTGGCAGAGCAAGATTAGAACCCACGACCTCTGACTCCCAAGCCCGTGCTCTTTCCACTAAGCCATGCTGCTTCTCTACATCTCCTCCCCTGTTCTCTCTCCCTCCCTCCAGGCTCGTGTCTCCTGCTGCCTTCAGGACGTCTCCACCTGGATGTCCGCCCGCCAACTCAAACTCAACATGTCCAAGACTGAGCTCCCCGTCTTCCCTCCCAAACCCTGTCCTCTCCCTGACTTTCCCGTCACTGTGGACGGCACCACCATCCTTCCCGTCTCACAAGCCTGCAACCTCGGTGTCATCCTTGACTCCGCTCTCTCATTCACCCCACACATCCAATCAGTCACCAACACCTGCCGCTCTCACCTTCACAACATCTCCAAGATCCGCTCTTTCCTCTCCATCCAAACTGCTACCTTGTTGGTACAATCTCTCTGGATTATTCCTTCAGCCTCCTCTCTGATCTCCCATCCTCCTGTCTCTCCCTGCTTCAGTCTATACTTCACTCTGCTGCCCGGATTATCTTTCTATAGAAACGCTCTGGGTATGTCACTCCCCTCCTCAAAAACCTCCAGGGGTTGCCTATCAACCTGCGCATGAAGCGGAAACGCCTCACTCAGGAGTTCACTTCTCACTCCTCACTCCTCACTTCAAAGCTCTCCATCCCTTTGCCCCCTCCTACCTCACCTCCCTTCTCTCCTTCTACAGCCCACCCCGTGCACTCCTCTCCTCTGCCGCTCACCTCCTCACTGTGCCTCGTTCTCACCTGTCCCGCCATCGACCCCTGGTCCACATCCTAACTCTGAGCTAGAATGCTCTCCCTCCTCACATCTGCCAAACTAACTCTCTTCCCCTCTTCAAAGCCGTACTGAGAGCTCACCTCCTCCAAGAGGCCTTCGCAGACTAAGCTCTCTCTTTCCCTCTGCCCCTCCTCCCCTCCCCATTCCCCCGACTCCCTCCCTCTGCTCTAGCCCCTTCCCTTCCCCACAACACTTTTGTATATTTGTAGACACAATAACGCTGTTTATTTTATTAATGATGTGTATATATCTATGATTCTATTTATCTATTTTGATGGTATCGATGCCTGTCTACTTGCTTTGTTCTGCTGTCTGTCTCCCCCTTTTAGACTGCGAGCCCGTTGCTGGGCAGTGATTGTCTCTATCTGTTGTCGAACTGTACGGTCCAAGCGCTTAGTACAGGACTCTGCACACAGTCAGCGCTCGATAAATACGATCGGATGAATGAATCTCCCCATCCCACCCCCGGCCCCTCTGCATCAGGCCGCCCGCTGACACTTACTGGGTTCAGAAAGGTTGACTGGATATCGCCAAGAGCCATGTTCCTTTCGCTACTGCCTCCGCTGCTGTTACTGCTGTTGCCTCTGACCTTCGACTGTGGTTTTCTGGAAGAAAGTTGGTTGATGAAAAGGGCGGGACCTTGTGGGAAACTGAGAGTGAAACTACCAGTGGTGTGTGTGAAGAAAGCAGAGGAGGTAGGAAGTAGCCATCGGAGACCCGAGCAGCCTATTCGGGGAAAACTCTGGGGAGGGGCAGACACCATCCTAATCCCGGGCATCAAGCCCACTTTTAGGGGTGCGGTCTCCTCAGAGACCTATTTTCTAGATGGGAGAAGGGCACTTTTATGCACTTAGACACGCCTCAACAGTTAGGCCGTCATAACTATTGGAATGTTTTTCCGACCTGTTAAGTTTAAGCACTTTATCTCTTCGCCTTTCCATCCTCTCATTCATTCGATCGTATTTTTTGAGCGCTTTCTATGTGCGGAGCACTGTACTAACTGCTTAGAAAGTAGAATGCGACAACAGAAACAATCCCTGCCCATAAATATGTACATATATACACACAAGTGTTGTGGGATGGCGAGGGGGGTAGAGCAGAGGGAGTGAGTGGGGGCATTGGGGAGAGGAGGGGGAGCCGAGGAAAAGGGGAGCTTAGTCCAGGAAGGCCTCCTGGAGGAGGTGAGCTTTCAGTAGGGCTTTGTAGGGGGGAAGTGTGCTAGTTTGTCAGATTTGAGGAAGGAGGGCATTCCAGGCCAAAGGTAGGACTTGGGCCAGGGGTCGACGGTGGGACAGGCAAGAACGAGGCCCAGTGAGGAGGTGAGCGGCAGCAGAGGAGCGGAGTGTGCAGGCTGGGATGGAGAAGAAGGGAAGGGAGGTGAGGTGGGAAGGGGCAAGGGGATGGAGAGCTTGGAAGCCAATAGTGAGGAGTTTTGCTCTCCTCCTTCCTATCTGAAATTAGTCTGTCTCTGTTTCCCCTTTTAATTGTAAGGTCTTCAAGGGCAAGGGGCTGGGTTTCTTCCCTCTCCCGTCACCTCTCAAGCGCTTAATACAGTGCTCTGCCTATGGGAGATGGTCAGTATATACTATTTGTTGGCTGGTTGGAAAAACTGGAGGAGAAAGCAGCAATTTGACCCCAATTTCATGAAATGTTCTCTGCCCAAAACAAGTATTTTCCTCCTCTTCCTGCCAGAAGGAGCAAGAGGTGGAGAGTCCATCTTTATACCGAGTTGCTTCCCTTGCCTGAAATTTATTTCATTTTCGGTCTTCCCCTTTAGACTGTAAGTTCCTCGATGGAGGGGATCGTGTCTACCCATTTTATTGTACGCTCCCAAGCATTCATTACCCTTCTCTTCACACAGTATGTTCTCAATAAGTACTACTGTTTGATTTTGGCTTTGCGCCTGGTCTGAGGGACTACTTTTGGGCAAAGTTATCAGTCTTCCCCCTTCGGTGCTCACATCACGGGGACAGTGAGTTTCCCATTTCCAAGGAGTCTGCACTTCCCCGTTTGGGGAAGGGGTCACCCATTCAAGTGAAAGGAATATTGCTGGGCTTGCCAAAAATAAGACCGTACCATTTTCCCAGAAGGGCTGTTAATGCTGACTAGAAAGCCTCCCCCAAGTTCCTGAAATTCACTAAATTATACAAGATTAATGGGAAAGGAAACAATATCACAAATGGCTTTCTTCTCAGAGATGAAGTTTCAATTAGTCCCAGCATATTGTATACCATTACCCTAATGCCGTGGTTGTTTATGCATAATAATAATAATAATAATGATACTTGTGGCATTAGCTGAGTGCTTGCTATGTGCCAAACACTATACTATGTGCTGCACTAAACAGATGCAAGATCATCAGTTCAGACACATAGGCTCACAGCCTCTGGGGAAGAGAGAACAAGTTTTTCATCCCCATTTTACAATAACGAAACCGAGGCTTAGAGAAGTGAAGGGGCCTGCCCAAGGTCAAAAAATGGGCAAGTGGCAGAGCCAGGATTAGAACCTAGGTGTTCTGACCCTCAGGCCCAGGCTCTTTCCACTAGACCACACTGCTTCTCATTTATACTTCGTCTGATTCCATTAGTGAAAAGTATTTTTATTTGCCACCTCTGTTAAAGAGTAAACTCCTTGTGGGCTGGGAACAAGTCTGGTGCTTCTGTTGTACTTTCCCAAGCATTTAGGACAGTGGAGTGTCTCCAGAAGGTGTTCAATAAATATCAATGACATTTATTGAGTACTTATTATGTGCCGAGTACTGTACTAAGCGCTTGGGAGAGTACAATACCACAAAATTAGTAGACACGTTCCCCTCCCATAATGAGTTAACAGTCTACGTTACTACTACTATATAGAACTGGTGCTGCTGTCGAGACATCAGAGGAGAAAAAAAAGAACATATTCTTCACAAATTTCACTCACCCAGAATAATGGTATAGCCAAAAAAATACTCTTTTCTTAAAACTAAAGAATATCCTGAACTTAAAACTATTCTTAAAACTAAAGAATATAGCTTTGCTATAGTATGTTTTTACTGTATTATTGTGGAGCGGTCTTGGGACAAAACATCTGTCTGGATAGAACATGATGCAACATTGGAAGAAATGGCTGCATATGTATACATGGCATTGGAGAGGAAACATGGTCAATAAAGCAAGCTTTTCTTACCTCGGGATTCTTCATGGATCGGTCAATCATATTTATCGAGTACTTACTATGTTCAGAGCCCTGTACTGAGTATTTAGGAGAGTCTGTAACTTCATGTGATAGAATTGACTGCCCAGGCAAAATAGTAGCGATGTCCTTCGCTTTGAAGATGATGTGGCCGAGAGTGAGACTGTATTCGTGAAAGTGAAGATAACTTACACGTCTCTTACACACCTACACGCTTTGACCACAAAATACATCCATGCTCCTTTTCTGATTCCTTGCCTATTGAATAAGCGCCGCTCAAATACCAGTGGTGAAGAGGGAGAAGATACGGTCTACCTCCACCAGGACATGTGCTCAAGTTATTTTTGCAGCAAGGAGCGATGATTTGCATGGCATCATTCACATTTTTTCACTGTCTGATCACAGTTGCCTGATTTTCAAGGCATTGGAGGCTCCAGAGCAGATAACCAAAGAAGTATTTGAACTGGGGAGGCAACCTGAATAGGTTACGCAGACCCCATGAGTTAACTGCCTACTGATGAGTCAATAGTACTTACTGAGCGCTTACTGTGTGCAGACCACTGACTAAGTGCTTGGGAGAGTACAACAAGATAACAGACACATTTCCTGCACACAACAAACTTATGGTCTAGAGGGGGCAGGCCACCAGAGGTGACCCTGCAGCCAGTGGGCCCCACAGAGGGGACAGGTGTAGAAAAAAGAAAAAGGAACAGAAAGACACACAATTCAAGGCCTACCTTGGAAGCCTTCCGATTTGAACTCAATGAGTTCAAAGTTCAGAGCAGAAAACTGAGCCTTATCAGATTTAAGGCTGAGCACAATAACCATTTCCAGCGTGTGGAACGGTGCATAGAAATTCTGTCAACTGGTCTTCCACAGTGTTTGGTACCTTTCAGATTATCTCTTTTAAAGTTGCGATGGAGGACGGTAGATCACGGGGTTCAGGCCACAGTACATCTTTCTCGTCTGACAATTGGGGCAAAATTTCTTTAGCCCAAGTTTTTAAAATAAAACCACATTGCACAAAACTTCCATGTCACATGCCCTGGCACTGCCCTGGAATGGGATCTGCCTTTACCACTCGAGACTTCCCAACTAAGGATTAGTTGGGAGCCTGGTACTGCACAGTATCTGGTAAACTCAAGAGAATGGGAATCAAGGCAGGATGTAGGTGGCTTCAAAGGTCCCTGGGAAGTAAAATTACTGAAGACTGGTTGGCAGAACCTCCTGATTTTTTCAGTACCAAGGCAGAGGGGCTTTAGGTACTTTAAATTCCAGAGAGGAGTTTGGGCTGACCTGAAAGTTCTTGAAGAAGAAATCTCTCAAGGACTTAGATTACGATCACTCTTTCTGACCCCCACAATTTCCCCCTACCTTCTTTCTCTACCTTATTTCCTGCTTGCTTGCTTTTTTCCCAGCAAAGACCTTATTGAACTTTCACAATCCAGCACACCATTGCAAAATGCTGAAACAGATAAAGAAGTTAGGATTACTCCACGTCGCATCCGTTTAAAAAAAAAACAAAAAACCCCAAACTGAGCTCACGGAAAGGAGTTTGAAAGTGCACAGAGCGGTTCAGGAGTTAGGTCACTCAATGGGCTTTAAGAAGAAAAGAAGACTGCTTACATAACCTGAGTTGAACGGATGTGTTGCTAAAATTGAAAAGCCTCTACCTCAATCGGCAGAACAAGTTTCTATCTCTGCAGCCTCCCTCAAAGGCTCCTCTTAATCCAATTGCGGCTCCTCTTAATGTTAACTGGGTGTCAACCAAGGGGTGGGAGTTGGTGACCCAGACCTGCTTCGCCCTTCCCAACTCCAACCTCCCCCCGCCCCTTAGTCCTCCCTTCTGGCTGGCCTGGACCTTCCCCTCACTCCCCACCCAGTGGTTCCCAGTGGTGGGGGACATCGGAAGGGACATCGGAAGGGGGCGGGCCACCAGAGGTGACCCTGCAGCCAGGGGACCCCACAGAGGGGACGGGTGTAGAGAAGTCCCCGCTTCCCCCACCCACACCTTCCATGCGGAAGGGACCGGTGGGAGGACAGCTAGCACGGTTCCTCTGAGGGAGGACGAGCGGTCACCGAGGTAGGTCGAAGTGACAGAGAGCAAAGCTTTCTCCTGGGCAATGAGCTGAATATGAGGAAGCAAGGAGTCCCCACAGGGCAGCCAAGCAGGAGACAGGGAGAAGGGTCAGTCTAACAACGGTATTTATTAAGCCCTTACTGTGGGTCGAGCACTGGGATGGAGACAAGATAATCACATGGGGCATAATCCCTGTCCCACCCGGGGCTCCCGATCCAAGAGGGTCAGCAGGTATTTTACCCCCAGTGAAGTCATGTGACTTACCCTAGGTCATCCAGGATGTGGGGGAGCCGGGAATAGAACCCAGGTGTCCAGACTCCCAGTCCCAAGCTCCTTCCACTAGGCCAGTTGCTTCTCAACTCAAGGAAACAAAACAGGCTTTCACACAGGTGCTAAATCAAGGCCTCAGGATGCTAGACTTCCAGGATGGGAGTGGAGATTAATGAATAAGTGAAAATTTCTTGCTTTTGAATCAAGGATCTGGTCGATCCTAATCTGAATTGCTTGTGTAACCAATGAAAAGAGTATGCTATAATATTGTGAGGGTCATTAATTACTTTACTAAAGAGTAAACACTAGTTTAAAGATATCTATCATTATGGTACCTAATACATAAAGGAATTTCACATTACTTATCCAGAAGTTCTGGAATGGATCCTAACAGGTATATAAATGTATACAGGTCGTTATGCCTGAAGTCTTAAGACCAAGGTTCAACCATCATTCACTTAGGTATATATCTGTAATTTATTTTAATGTCTGTATCCCTCTGAAGAGTGTAAGCTCCTTCTACCAACTCGGTTATATTATACTTTCCCAATCATTTGGTAGAGGTCTGCACACAGAAAGCACTCAATAAATATGATTGATTTCCAAAGAGAGAGCATACCATCATCAATGTGGTTTATACCTACAGTTGAATTTTGGTAATTTGAAGACAGTTAAAGTGGCAAAATGTTTCGTGGATAATTCTGTAAATCGTCTAAAATCTTCAATCTCCTTCACTCATCTTTCCAATTAGCCAGAAATATTTTTAAGAGATTCTGTCCATGCCAGATAGTAACAGTCCCTCAGGTGATGGGGCAGAGAGGATGGGCAAACCTTTTTTAAAACAATTCCTCTTCAAAACTTACCCATGTCATCGTTAAGTGTGACACCTTGCGAGAACAGTGAAAACGCCCAGCCCCTCTGCCCTCCTCCGACTTCTGCAGACAAATCAAAGGGCCCCCACCCCTCAAAATGAGAACCTGACAACCTTTTCAAGATGCTATCCTTTCCCCACCTCATCGAAGATATCCTTCCCTCACCTCGTTGTATTGTACTCTCCCAAGTGCTTAGTACATTCTTCTGCACAAACTAAGCGTCAGTAAATATCACTGATACTTTGTCCCCCATTCCTCTTCCAACAACTAATACTTGGTCAGCATAGGTTGTGACTTGGAAAGCAAAACAGAGACAAAATCCCAAACAACGACTTCCTTTTACTGAGAGCAGAAAATTTATTCACTGAAAACAACCCTAGACATCCAGAATTTCATGAGCAGAGAGCACACTCTTGCCAGTTGCATAAACTAATACAGCACACTTGTTAATACTAACCATTTTAATTAAATTAATAGCAATTCTGGAAGACAAACTCAGTTGATAGAAAATATAAAAATTTTTACTGTACAAATTTTACATCACATTCAAAAAGAAAACAGTTCCATATTTATCATACCATCAGAGACTCCATTTATACACTCCGGTGCAATCTTAGCTAATACAGCAGTATTGTACAGCCCCCAGAACAATTTCACATTTACACATCTGAAAACAATAGTCTTAGAGGGCCGGTCACTCCCTCCCATTAGCACGAGGGGAAAAGTTACAAACAGGAATCAGATGCAGCAGAATGACTCGGTGGCCTCACAGATATTTAGAAAGAAAACAGATGCCTCTGACAAGCCCAAGGCATTTGAGGAAAAACAACTCATCAGGGTGCAAGACACAAGGGAGGTGAAACACAAACCAATTTCCTTCAGGATGGCCGGCAAGAGGGCACTGGGCTACTGAATTTATGCCTTGTAGGCGGCTACGTCAAGTGAGAAAGTCTTGAGGAACTCCCAGCTTTGAATTCTGCCTCTTACACTCCCAGTGAACACTGGTCCATCGCACAGTTACGGCGACCTTGAAAACTGCCGGCATGGTGAAGGGCCATCCCGGCACCCCATTTCAGGGGCTGGAGTTGGCTGTTTTGTGCAGCTAAGACTCACAGTAAACTCCCACCCTTCAATTGTTTCGTGACCAAGACTGACAGGCGTGAGGAGCGGAGATGGCAAGGGTTGCTTTGCTCACTTTGATTCACAGTAACTTTAAAACATGAAAGGGACAAGTAAAGGGTCCTTTGCTACAAAAAATATAAGTTGGCAGAAGGAGGGGGAAAAAAGCCAGAAGTGGGGGGTGATGGGGCATTTAAGTACCTTGGTGCAGCACTCTGCAACCAACTCCAAACTACCTTACATTCAAGACTTCTGTGTGAGGAATCGCTGCCTCAGATAGCCAGCACTGTCTGTGGCCCGACCAGACCCCAAATAGAAAATGCTACATTCAATTCTGCTCAAGAACGGCCCCTGCCATCAAGGGTTCATTGCTGAGCAAAACGGACTGGCCGGATTGGCTTTCGGACAGATGCAGCCTCCATCCGCTCTCGCTCTGGGAGTGGTCAGGAAACTGATTGTGATCAGAAAGAGGGGAGACAAAATAGCTCCAAGGGCTAATGGCAGCAAACCAGGTCCTACCGTCAGCCCAGCTAAGCAACGGAAGCTAAGGGGATTTCTGGCCCCCGCCTCACCTCCAGATCCATCACCATCACTGGTGGGTTCAGGCCCTGAAAGGCTACAGATCAGGAACTCAACTTGTGGTAAAAGCCACTTGTCAGTCAATCGTATTTATAGAGCGCTTACTGTGTGCAGAGCACTGTACTAAGGGCTTGGGAAAGGACAACATAACAGATACATTCTCTGCCCACAACGAGCTTACAGGCTAGACGGGGAGACTGAAACCACACAAAGAACAGAAAGACACACAATTCAGGGCCTACCTTGGAAGCCTTGTAATTTCAACTCAGTGAGTTCAAAAAGTTCAGAGCAGAAAACTCAGCCTCATCAGAATTAAGGCTGAGCACAGTAACCATTTCCAGCATGTGGAACTGTGCATAGAAATTCTGCCAACTGGTCTTCCACAGTGCTTGGTGCCTTTCAGGATATCTCTTTAAAAGTTGTGATAGGAGGATGGTAGATCACGGGGTTCAGGTCACAGGACATCTTTCTCGTCTGACAAGTGGGGCAAAATTTCTTTGGCCCAACTTTTAAAAAAAACCCACATTGCACAAAACTTCCATGTCACGTGCCCCTGGCACTGTCCTGCTGTTACCACTCTAGACTTCCCAACTAAGGATTAGTTGGGAGTCTGGTACTGCACAGTATTTGGTAAACTCAAGAGAATGGGAACCAAGGCAGGACATAGGTGGCTTCAAAGGTATCTGGGAAGTAAAATTACTGAAGACCGGTTGGCAGAACCTCCTGATTCTTTCAGTACCGAGGCTGAGGGGCTTTAGGTCAAAGTCCAGAGAGGAGTTTGGGCTGAGCTGAAAGTTCTTGGAGAAGAAATCTCTCAAGGATTTAGACTACGATCACTCTTCCTGACCCTCACAATTTTTCCCTGCCTTCTTTCTCTACATCATTTCCTGCTTGCTTCCATTTTTCCTCCCATTTTAGATCCTCTTAGTGAGGGCAGAGGTAATCCTAGAAAATGGATCCAAATTCAGTTCCGCCTCCACTAGAAAGGGCCTGTATTATCTGGACCCTCTCCATCCCCACTCCAGCAGGCCCTCCCCGCTGTGATGGCTGCTTCAAAACCCAGATGGGAATCTCTCCTGTCCTCCCCTGCCTTTGAAATTTTATGGCTCCTTCCCAATCCCCTTTAGACACTGGGATCCTCTCTGCCCCAGTTCCAGCCAGAAGACCCAAATACTCAGGCCTTCCAGTGATCCAGAAGGGAGGCAGGCCCCAAATGAACTGGATCTCTGCAAACACCCCAGGTTCTCAGTGCCACGGAAACACAGTCCACAAAACTGAGAATGGATCCTCACGGTTCCCAAAAGGCCCAGTGGAAAGGCCAAAACTGTTTCCACTTAGATGGTTCCTCCCTTCCTTGGGAGACCTAGGCTGTGGGGGCACACTGTGCCTCAACCTCCCTAAACCATCCCCAGCCCTTGTTAATGCCAAGGACATTGGATGCCAATGGCAAGGAGCCTGCACTATGTAGTGTTCTACAGTGGGCCTTCCTTGCCAAATCAGGGGAGCCCTAGGGCCCCTCTGAAGCCAGGGCCAAAGTCTCATAGCCCGGTTGCATCTCCTGGGTTCCGGAGTCACTGACCAAGTTGGAAGGCCAAACGGCTCTCTGGATTCACCAGCCTCCCGGGGTCCCTCAGGAAAGGGGAGTTAGCGACCGACTGTGCTTTGGGCAGCCCGCCGCCAATCCCTCCAGCCCTCCCGCCTCCAGGCCCGTGAGGAACAGAGTCCAAACCCTCCTGGGACCACACCCTAAAGAAATTCCCAATTCCTGGAGAGGTACCCAGATTCCAACTCCTTTCTACCATTGGCCCTGGCTTCTGAGCATCTTGAGAAACACCCGAGGGGGAGCCAGGAATGATGCACCGCACTATTTCCAGATCCGCCTCAGAGCTCAGGTCCAATAATCTTGTCACCTTTATTATTATCAAATACAAAGTCACTCACAAAAACATACATGTAAACAGCTTTTAAATAACACAGGGAGGGTGGGGAGGGGGGTGGTTTGCACAACTCCCAACCTCGGGAACCAACACTAGAACACACATGTTCAATCAGTTTTAATTGACGTCGGTAAATCTTCAGGGTTTCGCCTTCTTTGCTTTCCTTGTTGGTTGGCATCCTGGAAGGTGTTCTGTGGTTTGCGGGAAGTCTTTTTTCTTTTTTTTCTTTAAACACCCACACACACCCCCACACACCAAACCAGCCATAAGACAACTGCACACCAGGCTAGATCTTTGGGTTACTGGACTCCAGGCTGCCCAAACCAAACCTTTCAAATCGGGTCACAACTTTGCTACTGTTAATGCTGCAAAGAGGAAAAAAGAAAGAGTTACATCTCTGCCGATGCTTCTACATTGGAGAAACTCCCAACCAGGAGGGTTTGCATTTTCCCAACAGTCCAGCAAAGTTAGCCCTCACAGGAGCCAGACCCATCCAAGAGTAATTGAGGCCCATGATCTATGGCAAGGCTATTCCTCAATTCATCCAGGAAATGGACAACAGGGCAGGAGATGAGGGCTAGCTCCAGTGGCCAGGCCCCACTCTTCTGCCCTTCCTCTGGGCCTGGTCCTCCGCCTTCTCCAACTACAGCAGACCCATCCGGGGGAGGAGAGGGGAGGGTAGGGGGTCCAAAAAGATAACTTCTGGAGGCACTGACCGACCAGGTCCCAGAACCAAGTCTACGCCAAGCTCTGTCCACTCAATTGATAAGAGGGCAAAGGAAGCAAACACTTCTGAGTTTGGGACAATCTTTCTCCCTGCTCAAAGGTGGCACTCTGGGCATAGAGTGGTCCCTTTGACCTGTCTGGCATTGGAATACTGTACCAACAGAGGGGCTGCCCTTTGAAAGACAGATTTTCAAGCGGAAAAGCACGCATAGGCCAGGTGGGGGAAAGCAGCAAATACCGGAGGTAAATCTACTAGGAAAACTCCCATTTGGTGAATCTGTAAATGAGGTGCAGCTGATTCATTTATTCAATCGTATTTATTGAGAGCTTACTGTGTGCAAAGCACTGTAGTAAGCGCTTGGGAGAATACAGTATAACAATAGACACATTCTCGGCCCACAACGAGCTCACACTCTAGAGTTCATAGTGCACTGCAGGCCATTCTGGGAGGAACTGTGTATCTGGCAAGGGCCTGGATTCACCACATTCTCTGCCGGACAACGCTCGCCCTCTCTAGCCCAAGATTTTCTCGAACGCCATCTACTACAAATGAGACAGTTCGGGCTCGTGGTGCTCAGTTGCGGCCAAGTGCCAGGGATGCGACAGGACAGCACCTCAATAACTCACATCCAGGAGAGTCCCAGATACCCAAAATCCCTCGGGGTTAGCGCAGAGCGATTTCCCAACAGAAAAGAGCTACTCAAGCGTACAGAGAGAGGGAAGGATAACTGAAAAACAGAGTCACGAGGAAGGATTCAGAGAAGTGCAGGTTACGTCACCCGAGTTAGAGCACAATCTGAGTTTGCATTTAATAGAAGAGGTAATTGCTCCAAGTTTGTCGATTAGAAGAAAACCCCTGTGGGGACATGCAAGGCAGCCCAGTAGCTACAACCTATAAAAAAGAAAAAAAGAAAGAAACAAAAACACAACACACAGTCAGAGAGAGTTAGTAGCCAGGGAAGCTGCTGGACATGAACGTTAGAAATAGTGCTGTTCCTGCAAATGGGCTGGAACAGTGAGTTAATTTTCAAAGCCCGACATTTGGAAGTAAGCGGGGGAAGTGTGATGGCAGCTGAGCATGAGAAAGAAGAAGAGAGTATGAACAAATTTTCTTTCTGATATGAGATAAATCAGATCAGGCATGGTCATTGTCCCACATGAGGATCACAAGCCTAAGGGGGAGGGAGAAGAGATATTTTATACCCATTTGACAGAGAAGGAAACTGAGGCATAAAGAGATTAGGGATTTACCCCAAGGTCACCCAGGTGGCAGGTGGTACAGTGGGGACATGTGATACTTCTGACTCCCAGGATCCTGCTCTCTCCACCCAGACCTCTAAATTGTTCTGACAAATCAATCCATTCCAAGGGGATGTTATTTTAATTTCTCTAACCCTCTCTGGACTTTAAGGTCCCTGTGGGAAGGGAAGATGCCTACCAATTCTATTGCACTGTCCTCTCCCAAGCGCTTAGTATAGTACAGTATGGTATTCTGCTCAAAAAATGCCACTCATTAATGTATTAAGCTTCCTCATGTCCCCATGCTGCACTTTGAAAGAAACAGAGGTTGGTGGTTGAATGGCTCAAAAGACAGCATGACCTTTGGAGTCAGAAGGACCTAGGTTCTAATCCTGGTTCTGCCACTTTTCTGCTGTGTAATCTTAGGCAAATTGCTTAACCTCTCTGTGTGTCAGTTACCTCACCTTTAAAATGGGGATTAAGACTGTGAACCCCAGGCGGGACATGGACTACGTCCAACCTGACCAGCTTGTATCTACCCCAAGGTTTAGCCTGGCACATAGTAAACACTTAACAAATGCCATAAAAAAAGTCCCCAAGATAGCAACAGGTCCAAATTGAGCCCGTGTCCCTAGAAGCCAACTTACTTCTCCCCTGGCTGCTAAATGGTTGGATGAGAAGTGGTTTCCTCTGGAGTCACTCGAGACGAGTGACAAAATTGGGGCTTTCCAACCGTCTGCCTAGCCCTGTCGCTTGCCGTCCACCAGCTTCTGAGGTGGTCTGGTAGCCCAAAAGAAGCCAGCACCCCTCAGCAGTGTGGAGTTATTGCTCCCAAAGTGTATGCTTGCTCCCCCCTTGAACTTGGAGGTTCCTCCAAGCTCAGGGCTTGCATCTAATAAAACCCCATAATCCAGTCAGACAGTTACCAGCTTCCATACCCATTTTTCTTACTAGCTTGCTCTCTGCCTGGGAGGCGAAGTAGTAGCAAAATGAACTACTTTTGACACCCTTTGCTCTCTTGCCTTGGGCAAACTGGCAGAGAGCAAATCAAAATGTTAACCAGGTGAAAAAAAATAATGGGATATTATTGGTAATCTGAGAGGGTCTGTGTGGATGTGTGATTTCAGTTTCTCCAGAGAGTTTGTCTGACCAGGAGAATTCTAAGATTAGAACCCAAATTGACAGTCAAGGGAGCTGCAACTCTGGTTGAGTGAGAATCTGGGGGAGGAGAGCAGAACTGAGAACCAGGATTCCATGAGGTGAAATAAGAGATTTTGGTGGTTCAGGGATGTGGCTTTCATAGTGGATTAAGCTAGAGGGTCCAACAGTTCAAAATTTCTCACTGTGAGTGCATTTCCCTTGAAGCCACTCAAGCTGTCCCAACTGTCCCCTCTCTCAATGTGCCCGTGTGGGAGGCATCCCATCATGCTTCACTGCCAGATGTTTTTGGCCATACCTTATGGAGGCCGGAGATACGGAGTTGTGAGCATCAGTTTTTAATGGGAGAAGGTGAACAACAGGAAGGAATCCCAGTGTCTGGGTGGAGCACCGGAGAGGTGAATCTCAAGAGGCCAATGTCAAGAATAACTTGGGGCCTCAATCAATAGTTTGTGTCAGGTGAGAGCTGCTCCCAAAGAAAATTCCACTCGACTACAAGCTTCTTGGGGGCAGGGACTGTGCCTTTAAGTTGTATCCTGCCCTTCTAAGACCCGAGGGTGCTCTGCACACAGCTGGTCCTCAGTAAACACCGATGAGGAAAAGGTGACATTGACCTTAACTGGCTACTCCTACATGGAATTGGGTGTTATCGACCAAGCTTTTCCGAATAAGGCTCAAGAAGAGCCAGGGAAAGGGAGGTGACAGTAGGAAAGACAGGGAGGTGTGCTGGTGTGAGTGGCAATTCCAGAGACAGGCACAGGTGTTAGATATCATCAGTCCCCTAGATTTCTGAAGAGAAATTAGCCCTCAACGAACCACAATAAAACGGAAAACTCAAGAAGAGTTAGATAATTAAAGCAAAATAAAACTTTAATGATTCTGCCTTAAAATGGGCAACAGAAGTTAAAGCATCTTGCTTCAGCATTTTTGAATTAAATTAACCAAGCAGGATGGCCGGTGGAGGGGACTGAAACTCAGCTTAGACGCCAGCTTCAGTAAAAGCACCAGACCCACTTTTGGAGCTTAGTCTGACCTGAATGACAACGGGGATGATCGAGGCATGAAAACATCACTTCCTGGAGGGCAACTCAAGGACACCATTGGCTGCAAAGCTCTTAATCGTTTTGCTCCCTCCTACATCGCTTCACTCTCCTACTACAGCCCAGCCCGCACACTTTGTTCTGCTAATGCTAACCTTCTCACTGTACCTTATCTATTTTGCCACTGACCTCTCACCCACAACCTACCTCCAGCCCCCAATGCCCACCCTCCTCATATCAGATAATTGCTCTCCCTCACCCCCTTCAAAACCTTATTGAAGGCACATCTCCTCCAAGAAGCCTTCCCTAAGCTCTCCTCTCCTCTTCTCCCACTCCCTTCTGTGCCACTCTTACTTGCTCCATCATTCATCAGCCCTCCAATCCCCAAAGCACATTTGCATATATCTGTATATACCTGTAATTTATCTATTTAGTTATATTAATGTCTGTTTCCCCCTCTAGACTGTGAGTTCGCTCTAGGTAGGAATGTGTCTATTATATTGTATTCTCCCAAGCGCCCAGTACAGTGCTTTGCGCACAGTAAGCACTCAATAAATATGATTTAATGAATTAATGAATGACACTTCTGCTACTGATCGAAGGGCATGTGCAGAAAGGATAGGCATTTCCTGCTGTTCAACTTCTACCCAACTAGGTAGCATTCTCTAAGAGGGGTGAGTGATATAGATCCTGGTAAACTAGATCTTAGCCTATCACGCAGCTTGGAGATGGTGTGAGTGAGAGAAAGGAAATATCTCTGCCCCCGCTGCTCCTGTCTGTGAACTATCTCTTTGTGATTTCTAAGCTTCAGGTTCCCCTTTCTCTGGCCCCTGTTGATCAGTCTGAGGAGTTCCTCTTTCTGGGTTTTGTTTCAGGCAGGATGGGTCCTTCAGCTAGGGGGTCAGAGAATCAATCACCTGGAAGAGACTCCAAGAGTTCATCTGGTGCAGCCCCCTTCCTCCAAACAGATAACTCAACCACTGGAACCAATGGTTGTCTTTTATTTGGTACAGATCTCTCCAGAGGGTGAAGGCTCCACTCCATGACCTCGTTTGGTAGCCACCCCAGGGTTAACCCTTCCGCCTTATGCCCCTTCCCAAATTGCCCCTGCTCCCATTACTGCCCACTTCCTCTTGTTTCCCATCCCGTGGCACCTTCCCCACAAAAACCCTTATTGTGGCTGAACTTCATTATCATACCCACCCTTTCTCTATGCAAAACGAGTCCGGTTCCTTTTCTCAGTTACAGGAGGGTCAAGGGCTGTTGACAGAGCAGTCAACTGACTGAGCATCAGTTTGGTCTTTCAGCTAAAAGGGAAATTGCTTCCATTTGCAAGATTTCAAGACCCTCGGGAAACAGAACTGAAAGAGGACTGGGAGGTTAGGTGGGTGTTCACTGGCACGAGGGCAGTGGGACCGTGGGACAAATCTACTCCTCCACAACAGGGCAGAAGTTCTTAAAGTCTGGTTGATAATAACGTCCTTTCAGGTTGTAGCGGGACCGCCAGCGGCTGGGGGGATGTATCGTCATTTCACCAAGTCGGACACGGTCCGGGCCGTTCGGAAACCAGCGTGACGTGAAAGGTGGGAAGAGTTCCCGGCCCAGGAGGTGGATGGAGGAGCAGCAGGAAGTGCAGTGGCAAGGGCAAGGTTGGAAAAGAAGAGCAGGTAGGGAGGCGACAAGTCAGATGGTCCGTGGAGGTTTATGAGAAAGAAAGAAAAAAAAAGGAGAGAGAAGGGGATGGGGGGAGGAGAGAAGTGACTCCCCAGTGGGATGGTCCCAGAGGAAAAGAAAAGAGAAAATGAGAGTTAGACATTTAGTTTGTGGAAAAAATGCTGCAGTGAACAGAAATGGCATGGAACAGAATTGACACTGGTTTAATGGGCCTCGATATGGGTAATGTCTCCCTGAGTAACCTGGAAGAGTTGACCACATTGTCAGAAGTGGGGTAATCCAGACAGCAATGATTTTAGCTTTACAGCTCCACAGATCAGATCCTCTGATTGTATTATGGCTTCTTTGATTGGCTGATTGAGAATTTTCTCCCCTTCCTCCCTTTATTACCATATATTCAGTACAGATTGGACCCATCAAAAATTAAACCACTCTCCCTGGTCCCATTCCAGTATTCACTTTAGGGCTTCTCCCGGGGTAGCACTTCACCATTTAGGAATTATGAAATGCTGACATCTCTCAATGCCCACTAGATTGTACACTCAGTGAGAACAGCGACCCAGGCCACTAACACGACTCAACTCTCCCAAGAGCTTAGTAGAGCAAGTACAGCTCAACAAGTGCGATTGGTCTATTGAGGAATGGATTTCCACAAACCTAAGACACGGTGAGTCTTGTGATTCCAGTTTGCTGTTAAGACAGATGGGTTTTTAAAGCAATAGATTTGCCCCAACCCATCCCTTGCATTCAGACTAAAGTGGGGAAACTGTAAAATCAGATGGGGTAAAAGGGACCTTGTAGGCCTTAGTTAGAAGAAAGAAATATCATCAATAATGGCCTGAACAATAGGGAATCCCAGGCTGTGGCTAGCTCTGGGGTGCTTAAGCAATTTAAATATAACACAAAGTCCTTCTAAGGCAGAGAGATCTTATCTTCCCTCTTCCTCTCCACAGCACCAAACTGAGCTTTGCACCCAGGAAGTACTTAATAAATCCAGTCCATGGTAATAAAATGCAAGGAGGGGACAGGGCTGGGGAAACACAATTACTCAGTCCCATTTCTTTCAATCTTCCCTAATCTCATTTTAAAGAGATGGCCTTATCTCGATGAGATTTTACTCTAGGTTTCCAGGACTGAAAACCCAAGGGATCGTTCAAATCAGAGTGGCCTATGGCAGTCTTACATCTTAAGGACTGCTCAGAATCAGGGTAGGGAACGACAGCTGAGAGGGACAGGATAAAGGATACTAGCTTGGCCATTGGGTCAGGAAAAGAAGAAAGTGTCATGGGTAGGAGGAACTTTGGAGGACGTTAATGACAAGTCATTCAGTGAGTAAAGGTGATCAGGCCCCACACCCCACGGAGCATCTCTAGGCTGGGCCTGGAGGGTTTGGGACCGTTTTCTTTTTATTTGCATAAACCTAGGTGTGAAGGATAAGTTTCCTCTGTGGTGAGATGTGCAAAAAGAAAGAACTCAGCTGTGGCTAATACTCACGATGACTCTTTCTGAAAACGAGACCGGGCTATGTGGGGTGAGCACAGTGTGGGGGAGGGTCACTGGGGACCTGATGGGGGATTTGGACACGGGGTACTTACTCAGCTGATTTCCAGAAGTGTCCTGGGTGGGAAAGCCGCCGGTTCAGTTTAGGCAGTTTCTCCAGCATTTCCATCAGCAGGGTGAAGCTGGGTCTCTCTTGGAGGTCCAGAGCCCAACAGGCCGACAGGATCTCCTGTAAGGGGTCCACAGGCTGGTTGGTGGTGGGGAACTTCTCGGGGAGACCTGTCACCCCACTCCTCCCTTTAGGTGAGAAAGCTGAGCCCTGGAGCAGCTGCGGAGAGCAATCTCCACTGGGTGGCCTTGGGACTGCTTTGCTGGCCCCTTCCAGCCTCATTTTTCCCCATCCTGAAAATGGGGATAATGAACACCTATTCTCCCTCCCTCAGATTGTGAGCCTCCTGTAATAATAATAATAATGTTGGCATTTGTTAAGCGCTTATTAGGTGCCAAGCACAGTTCTAAGCACTGGGGGAGATACAGGGTAATCAGGTTGTCCCATGTGAGGCTCACAGTTAATCCCCATTTTACAGATTAGGTAACTGAGGCACAGAGAAGTTAAGTGACTTGCCCAAAGTCACACAGTTGACAAGTGGCAGAGCCGGGAATCGAACTCATGACCTCTGACTCCAAAGCCCAGGCTCTTTCCACTAAGCCATGCTGCTTCCCCTGTGGGACAGGGACTATATCCAACCTGATTAACTCGATCCTACCTTAGAGATTAGAACAGTACTTGACACATAGTAAGTATTTAAATACATACAAATATATATGCACACATATATACATATAGAAATCTCTCTCTCTCTCTATATATATATATCCCACTCACCCCCCATTCCACAGCTTCCTGTCAGTTTCCCCACAAGCCAACTTTCTAAACTCTGGATTCGCCCGCTGATCTCCCATCTTTGAACTTCCTCCCTCCCCACAGAGAGACCACAGTTTTCCCAAACTGCTCCCTCCAACAAGGCTCCCTCGATTAATTTCCCGGCATCCTAAGCCATCTAAATGCCTCAGCTAATTCTAACACTTCAGAGTTTATTCATACCCAGTCTCAGAGCTCTTGCTTATAGGTTTATTCAGTAGAACATTCCATTATTTATTTTGACCACTCTAGTTGAAAATGTTTTTATGTCTGTCTCTCAAATTAGAGATGAAACTCCTTGTGGGCAGAGAACGAGTCACATCTTCAGTCTGTACTTCTCAGCACACAATATAGTGCACTGTCTTGAGTGGGCACTCAATAAACACTATTATTAATACAACTACTTCTCCTGAGAGCAACTGAAAAAGTGCTGTTTGTGGTAAGAGAAATGAGAACTTAACACAGCCTAAGTGCTAGGAGTCATAGGTGCCAACTTTTCATTTTCGGAGGCAAATACCGGCAGGAATTTTACTCGAAGGCAGAAGGTTGGGAGGGGGCAGGCTACAAAGAGTTAACAAGCCAGAGAACGGCCATTTTGGATCACCTCGGCCCTGTGCGGAAACTCTCGGATCTCGTGAGAGATCTGAGGAGAGGTGAGTCCGGCACAGGAAGCTGGGGTTGGGGTTGAGAGTCTCCATCAACCTCATGGAGTTGACACCCCCTATTAAAGCTAATTTCGTTCTACGTTTTCATCAGTGGTATAGGAGAGGAATTGGACCATGAAATCTCCAAGTTTGCAGACACAAAGTTCTTGCTGGTTGTGACGCCACGCAAATGAGAATAAACGACAGGAAAGCCTTCTGCTTAAACTGTGAGCCCCACGTGGGACAGGACTGTGTCCAACTTATCTTGTATGATGATGATGATGGTATTTGTTAAGCGCTATGTGCCAAGCACTTTTCTAAGTGCTGGGTATTTGTTAAGCACTTATTATGTGCCAAGCACTGTTCTAAGTGCTGGGGTAGATACAAGGTAATCAGGTTGTCTCCCGTGTGGCTCACGGTCTTAATCCTCATTTTACAGATGAAGGAACAGGCACAGAGAAGTTAAGTGACTTGCCCAAGGCTGATAAGTGGCAGAGCTGGGATTAGAACCCTCGACCTCTGACTCCCAAGCCCGGGCTCTTTCCACTAAACTATCGTTTAAATCCCTGAGCAAATGTGCAGCAGCAGCTAAAGACACTAGCTGAAATCTGGGTATTACTAAAATGGAAGATAGAAATCCAAGTCAAAGGCAGAGTTTTGCCACTATGTAAGACACGTTACTCCCGCATCTAGGAGAGAGATGATCATGCGCACTTTCACAGAGCTGGAGAACAAACTGGAAAATGATCGGGGAGCATGAAGAAAAATTTCTTATTGAAATAGTCTCAACGTTAAGGACTTCAGCCGGGAAAGACAGAGATGGAGAGGGGACAGGTCCTTGAGTCGACGAGATTGTGAAGGGTGGGCATGGGGCAAACATGGCACTGTTGTCTCCGAAATCCCACCATACCATGTGGCGGGGAAGAGGGAAGGATTCCCCCCAGTGCCTCTTGAAAATCGGAGCCTCAAAGAAACAAAAAGAAACACTTCCCCACACTGTGGGTTCCATTCCCACAGGAAGTTGAGCACACAAACTCTCAGTAGTTTCAAGAAAGGCTTGTGTGAATTCATAATGGATTTCTAGAGGATTTTGTCAGAGACAAAATCCTAGGCTGGATGGACCATTAGACTGATCCAGGAATGCTGATGGTCATCTTTTTGTTCTCCTCTGAGGTGGCACAAACCGCAACCAGATTATCAAAAGACTTGTAAGGATTATACAATGTGCAAAAGGAGGAGATTTTGACTCTCGAGGCCTCTGATTTTATTCAGTGTCATGTTTTGAGACGATTCTCGAAAGCAAAGAATTGGGAGAAAGGAGGAGATGGTTTGATTTTTAATGGCTTTGCATGGCACATGGTTTCCTGGTTAGTGTTTTTGGGAAGCAGTTTATTTCATGATCCCAAGCCCTCCTGAGGATGGGTACCCATTTAGACTACAACAGTCATCTGGATTTCAATCAGAGGGTAATGGATTTCTTTTCTCATTTTATAGCTCTTATGCAAATCACAGAATACTGAGACTCGTATGATATTCAAGGGGTCATTTACTTCATCCCCCTGCCTCCAGGAAGGATGGGTCTTATCCCATCCCAGGGGACCTAACCTAGTCTTAAAAGTTTTCAGAGAATCTACAGTCTCTCTGGGTCACATATTTCAGGGCCTTCACACCAACCTTTATCAAGAAGAAACTGTTCCTGGGATTGAGTTTAAATCCCTCCTGTGATTTGAAGTCATTTCTCCTTGTCTTCAATGAAAATGGAAATCATCTACTCCACACTCACAGGACAACTCTCTACAAAAAGTGCTTAATAAAGGCTATTTCTACAAAACTGACTTCCCACCATGTACTTTAAGACTGTAATTAAGTCAGTCAGGCTTTTCTCAAGGCTAAATGACATCATTTGGCTTTCCTTGTATGATTTTATTTCAAATCCCAAGATTTGCTGTTCTTTCAGAGGTGACCAAGTATTTTCCTCAACAGCTAGGCCCAGTTGGCAAGAGGTTTTTTCTTTTAAGGGAAGATGTCCATGTTTGGTTTACTTACACTAACTTCTTTCCCCAAGCTGACTGTAGCCAGAACTTGCTTCACTCCTTCCCAGCTTCCAATCTGCCATATCAGGGCTTCAGCAGCTTGGTTCTTGAAAGGCCAGTCTCTCGCTTGGAGTTCAAACCAAATCGTTCTGAAATATCATCCACACAGTGAGGTCTTCCCCACCCGCGTCCATACAGTGAGGCTTGCCCCAGGGGTTTCCTACTTGATTTTCTGGAGGGACAGAGCTTGCAGCAGAGAGGATTAGCAGCACTGGGTTGGGGTGAGGACAGGTAGCATAGACCTGGATGTTAAAGATACCAATCTCTTTCCCCATGGAATTCTGCTGCAAGTTAGAGATCTTGGCTTCTTTAGGCCAAGGTTCATGCCGAGAGGCAGGAGGGGAGGGGAGGGGAGGAGAGGGGGAGGCTGCAGCGAGAAGTGGGGAAAGGGGGGGAGGTGGGAAAGGGGACTTTCTGTGGGGTTAATGCCCTGGCTGTTGATCCAGGCAGGAACAGGGAAGGGAAGACAGATTTCTCCAGCTCACCCAAATGCGTAGACATCAGCTGCTTTAGAGAATGGCAATTTGTCCTCATCCTTGCCAGGAGTCATTTCCCGGACTATCTCGGGAGCCAGATAGCACAACCAATCATGGGGCAGCTTCAGTTGATTCTCACGCCTGATGACACAAAAATCAGAAACAGAAAGAAACAAAAACAAAACCATAGGAGGTACTGAGAGAGAGAGCCTCATTTTAGTAAACATTTCAGATTTTCAAAAGAAAACCTTTTTGGACCTATAAAACCTAGCAATCCTGAGAGATGGGGACCTCACTTGAGAGAGCCTGGTTTGCTCTGAATTTCACCTCCCTAGGATAAAGTTTTAGAAGGGATAGGGAGCCAGACCTTGCTGCATGGGCTCAGAAAGCAGTAAGTTTACCCGGTAGAACAGGAGAAGCAGACCGGCCTAGTGAAAAGTGCAGGGGCCTGGGAGCCAGAGGACCTGGGTTCGAATCCCAGCTCAGATGTGTGACCTTAGACAAGTCACTTCATTTCTCTGTGCCACAGTTGCCTCATCTGCAAAATGTGGATTAAGACTGTGAGCCCCATGTGGGATATGGGCTGTGTCCAATCTGATTTGCTTCTATCTACCCTTGCGTTTAGTACGGGGTCCATGCTCTTTCCACTGGGCCATGCTGCTTCTGCTTCTTCTGCTCAACCTCCAAGTGTGGGGAAACCCAGCCGGATGTCAACAGAGGGCTCAGACTGGGGGTGGAAATCAAAGACCCTCCTGCTCACCTCCAACATTCTTCTAGCCTCCGGGGAGGCAGAATGAGAGGCTGGCAGAGATCGGAGGGTAGAGGGGAGGGGCCATACCAGGGCCCCCACACCTCATAGCAGATAGTTACATATCTCTATACTCTACTGTTTTGCCTTTATGATTTGAGGATCTGTCTCCCCACTTACACGATAAGCTCCTCACAGGCAGGGATCATGCCTCCCAACTCTACTGTACTTTCACAAGCACTCCAAACAGGGCCTTACACAGGATAAGCACCCAATAAATATTATTGGATGTGCTCGGAGTTGAGCCTCAAGAGCAAAACAGCTGGCTCTTATTCCATCCCCAGGGCCCAGCCCAAGGACCAACTCACCTTCCTTCCTGCACCACACCCGAGATCCCAAACAGCCCAAAGTCCGTGATGACCACTTTGCCATTGTCGTAGAAAACGTTCTTAGATTTCAGATCTTTGTGCACGATGCCTTTGGCATGCAAATACCCCATTCCCTGAAAGACACATTGGTTCGTTCAGTTGTATTTATTGAGCACTTACTGTGTGCAGAGCGCAATACTAAGCACTTGGGAGAGTATAATTCAATCCACAGAATCAGATGGGGGAATCTGGGGTTCAGAGGTAAGGCTCTGCCTGAAATCTTCCACTTCAGGCTATTACTGGGAAATCAAAGGGTCAGGGCAGAGAGCAGGAAGTGACAGCAAGGCTAGGTAGGCTTCCGTAAAGGAAGTAACTCTGGATTAAGCAATGTATCTGAACTTCCTTCATGAAGTTAGTTGCTCTAGTCATCTGCCAAGACAGTGGCCCGGACCAAACTCTCGCCAAAGTAGGGATGCCCCAAACACCCTCTCCCCAACTGCCCTGGCCAAAATACAGCTATCTCCC
The DNA here is from genome assembly GCF_004115215.2 of Ornithorhynchus anatinus. NCBI lineage: Eukaryota > Metazoa > Chordata > Mammalia > Monotremata > Ornithorhynchidae > Ornithorhynchus > Ornithorhynchus anatinus. The sequence continues at coordinate 9,941,699 of NC_041744.1, forward strand.
CCCAGGCAGCATGCCCAAGCGTTTTCACGCTAGATTACCCTGAGTCTGCCCAAGAAATCACCCTGTAATCATTGCTGAATGTTCCAATTTAGAATCGCCCTGCAGTTACTTTACTGGGGGATGGGCTCAGCCTGCTGGGAAGACAACCCAAGTAACTTCAGGACGTATAGGAGAGAGTTGGTGGATTAGTCCAAGGCAAATTAAAGGCTAAAAAAAAATGTACACAGTTAACACTATACATCTCTCAGCTGCTGCAGAGAGCAGGGGAAAAACAGGAAGCCGCCTCTTCCATCTCGAAGCCTGAGGATCGGCTGAGAGGGGTTTAGACAATCAGCAAGTCACTGTAAAGCCCAAGCTATGGTTCAGGTCAGGACCTGGGAGATTTTAGCCAGAAATTTAGGCCCCTTCCCTGCTTCAACGCCACTGCAGACATCCAACCCACCCATTTGCAACCCTCTCTTCTCAAGTTCCACGGCATCCCAATGGGACAGCTGTTGGGATCCAATAGAACCCTGTCCCAGACAGGCTGCACCTCACCCCACACCTACCCACGCCACTGACCACCTTAATTCCCAAGTCCAGCTGGGATGTTTTTGGTTTTATCCCAAAGTTTCTCTATAGCCAGTAGGCTTCTATCCCACAGAGGAGAGTAGCTGGCAAGCAGCGCATTGGCCAGTGTTTGGACAGCTGAAAAACCCGATGGTGGCTGGCACTTCCTCCAGAGGGGGGGTGGGACGCACTGAACCACATTCTCTTACCCGGTGGCACAGGCCTACAGCTGGCAGCACCTGGTGACCAATCAGTGGTCGGCACAGTCAGTGGACCAGACGGTCCCTGTGTGCCCTGCCTGTCTGTGAAACTTTCCCGGGTTTCGACTCCCTCGGAGCACGGAGGAGCAGGGCGCTCCTAGGCAGGATGGGACTCTCCCAATGCAAACCCTTCCATTCTTGGTGAAGGGGCCCATTTTTAAGTCACTAGATGCCACTTTACTTTCCCCTCCTATGCCCTGGGCTACCCTGGGGCCATCAGGCACCCAATCAATCCTACTCACTGTGCCTCACTCTCATCTCTCTTCACCATCAACCCCTAGCTCAGGCCTTCCCTTCCCCCTGGAACTCCCCTCCCATTCACACCTGGCTCCACTAAAATCTCCTAGCCTACAGAAAACTTTCCCTGAATTTTCTCTCATCTCCACATCTTATTTCTCTCCCTTGTCACCTAGGCACTTGAGTCCATACCGCCTAAGCTCTTAGGTACTTATCCACCCCGGTATATGTGTCCGTTTATCTCCTTATTCTCCGAGGCTTTTCCTAACTGTAATCTTTTTTTTTAACGTTTGCCTTCCCTGCTAGGCTGTAAGCTCCTTGAGGGCTGGGATCGCATCTACCACTGTATTGTACTCTCCCAAGTGCTCGGTCCAGTGCTCTGCACACAGTAAGCACTCAATAAATACCACTGACTGATTGAGCTCAGCTCTGTCTGGCTCTATGGGACTCACCCACCCGGTTGCCAGCTTTACATTTTGAAGGTGAGGGTGAAAAGAGGACAGGTATTTTTGAGGGGAGAGAGCCGGGAGGGAAAGGAGGACAGGATGACAAGAGCCACCAGGCCCCGAAATAACCTTCTGGGTCTTTTTTCAGTCATCGTGGAAAGTTCTTGGATCTCCTCGGAAATCTGGACCGAGCGATGCTGTTGGAAGGGGGGAGGGGTGGGAGGTAGGAAGCGGGAGCCCCCGCATCATCCCTGGGGAGTTGACCTGTGTGCAAATGTCACCTTAAAAGTCATCTTACCTTGATGATCTCCTGAGCAATCTGTCTCGTTTTGTTAATGTCCAGGGCCGTTTTGGGATCCCTCACAAATGAGTGCAGTGTCCGCCCTTTGCAGAAGCTGCAGGAGAAGATATGGCTTATTTTCAATCCCCAGTAGGTGATGGGGAGTTGAACTTGGGGCCCTAATGTTGGGTTTAAGAAGTCTCCTTTAAGAAACATTCAGGTACTGTTCTCGCCCAACAGAATGCTGAAATTCCCAGGGCTGGCAAATCCCCCCACAGACATTCATTCAGTAGTATTTATTAAGCGCTTACTATGTGCAGAGCACTGTACTAAGTGCTTGGAGTGTACAATTCAACATCCTCAAAAGTCTGGATTGGTAAAATCCCCATTTTACAGATGAGGTAACTAAGGCGCAGAAGTGAACTGACTTGCCCAAGGTCACATGGCAAGCGATCGGCAGAATCAGAATTAGAATCCAATTCTTCTGACTCCCAGGCCCATGCTCTTTCCACTGGGTCATACTGTCTATCATCATCGTTTACTACCCCCCCGGTCTTCTGAGCAGGCCCGTGGAATGGCAGCAGACCCCAACGAGACCGAGAACGCCAGGACAGGACTAGAGCCTGTGGAGTGACAAAAGCAGTGTGGCCTAGTGGTTAGAGCACGGGCCTGGGAGTCAGAAGGACCTCGGTTCTAGACCTGGCTCCGACACCTGTCTGCTGGTGACCTTGGGCAAATCACTTCACTTCTTGTGTGATTTCTTTACCTCACCTGTAAAATGGCGATTACGACTGTAAGCACCATGTGGGATATGAACGGTGTCCAACGTGATTACCTTCTCTCCGTTCCAGCGCTTAGAACAGTGCCTAACTACTGCCTAACAGTGGCACCTACTGAGCGCTTAACAAATACCATATATAAAAAAATAAAAGGGCTAGTTCACCTGGTGATGATGGCGAGATGCGGGGGGTTCATGCAGGCCCCCATGAAGAGCACGACATTCTCGTGGCGGGTCTGCCGATAATTCATCACCTCCTTCTTGAACAGCTTCAGGTGGTCCTGGTTGTGGCCGTCTACCTCCAACAGGCGGATGGCCACCTCCCCGTGCCACTTGCCACGGTACACCTTCCCCCACCGCCCCTGCCCAATGGGCTCTCCCAGCTCCACCTGCTCAAAGGGGATGTCCCACTCCTGCAGGTAGACGCTGGTCTGGCTGGCTTTGCGGGAGATGGTCCCCTTCCATGGCGGCCGCGAGTTCGGCAGGTCCTCGACCTCATCCTCGTCGTCCTCCGGCTCTGACTTCGCGGCCTCCTGTTCCTCCGTCTGGGAAGAATCCAGGGCCCGGAGCTAGGCACGATGCCACCCAGCTCCCTCCCGTTTTCTCCAGCTCCGTATCGTGGCCCGACGGGCTGTCTGGAAGCTCTCCGATCGGAACCACCGGTTCTCCAACCTCCCAACACCCTCTGAGGATCCCCATTCTGTGTCCCCTCAATTCATTCCTGCTGTTTCATCCAGGTGAACCCGTGTGGGTTGGCTACATTCGAGTGTGAGCTCCTTGGGGGTGGGGAATGTGTAGCATCGTCACGCTTGGCATATAGTAAGCGCTTAACAAATACCCTGATTATTACTGTTATTATGTTGGACTTCCCAACCGCCCAGTACAGTACACTGCACTCCATAAATGCTACTATAAATACTATTTCCTGTTTGCCTGTTCTGATAGATTCCTTAAAGCAGGTGCCGTGTCTATTCTTTAACAGGTGCCCCAAGGGGCTGGGACTCTGCTGAGTCTCCTAAGGGCCAAGGCCCTGTGCTGAGTGCCCCAGGGACCCAGTATTTTGTGCTCCCAGATGCCCTGGGCAGTTTGGGGGGTGTGAGGAGGAGGGGAGGTTGTACCCTGTCCATGATACCATCATGACTTCCTCAAAGTCACTCACTTCTGCTTCGTGCTCTTCAGCCGCTTCTGCTTTCGGCTGGTCATTGGCACTATGAAAAGAAAGACAGTTTGGCTTTGAGACAGACTGGCCGGACTGCGAGGAATAAGAAATTGGGAGGGAAATCTTGACACTCCTCCAAAGCCCTGGCCAGAACTCCAGGTCGACACATGACTGTTTCCTCATCCCACCCAAAAAGAACCAGGATCTTGAAAGAAGTCACGGTCCCCGCCCACTATCTTTAGATATTTTTATGTCTATCTCCCCTGTTTGAGCATAAGCTCCTTGTAGGCATGGAACGGGTGATTTTGTTATTCTGCACCTCCAAAGCATCCAGTACAGTGCCTTGCACCATGTGGGCTCTCAATAAATGCTGCTAAAAATTGTTTTTTCCATGACAGTTTCAAAATGACAGCAGGATGGGGGAAATCTGCTCCTATCTCCGTTACTTCTCTGAAGCTGCAGAGCTCGCAGGGAGAATGATTCTGCTTCCAGGGGGAGGTCTACATTCCCTGCAATTTAATGTGCTGGTCATTGACTCACACTCACTGTGGACAGGGAATGTGTCTGTTATATTGGGAAGCAGTGTGGCTTAGTGGAAAGAGCACAGGCTTGGGAGTCAGAGGACGTGGACTCCAATCCCGGCTCCGCCACTTGTCTGCTGTGTGACCTTGGGCAAGCCACTTAACTTCTCTATGCCTCAGTAAATTAACCTGTAACATGGGAATTAAGACTGGGAGCCCTGCGTGGGACAACCTGATTACCTTGTATCTATCCTGGTGCTTAGAACGGTGCTATGGGAAGGTGCATCTATCCTGGTGCTTAGAACTGTGCTTGGCACAAAATAAGCGCTTAATACTATAATTATTTATTATTTGCTCTCCCAAGTGCTTAGTACACTGCTCTGCACACAGTAAGTGCTCAGTAAATACGACTGACTGACTGACATTAATGCTCAGTAAGTAAGACTGACTGACTTTAAACCATGCTGCTCGGCAACAGGAAGAAGCCTTTGTAAGTGGGAGTTCCCGATTCTAGAAAGCAAGCTGGAGTGGAGAAATCAGACAGAAATGAAATTCAGTGGCTTCTCTAAAATAACGTAAAAAGATCATAAAGCTCTTTGCAAACTGTTTTCCAGGAAAGAAGCCCAAGACACATTGCAAGCAATTAATGTACAACTTTCACTTTCTTCTAATTTATTTCCGTAATTGTTTCTAAATTGTACACTGTAAGATATCTGAGGGGAGAGATCATGTCTATTAGGCATAGCCAGGGGTTCAAAGCAGTAAGCACTCAATAGATACCACCTATTGATAGATACTAAAGAAGTAGTGTGGCCTAGTCGAAAGAGCACGGGGCTGGGTATCAGAAGACCTGGGAGCTAATCCTGGATCTGCCACTTCATGATAATAATAATAATAATGGTATTTATTAAGCACTTACTATGTGCCAGGCAATGTCTGAACATTGGAGTAGATACAAGACACTCAGGTTGGAGACAGTCCCTGTCCCAAAGAGGGTTCATAGTCTTAATCCTCATTTTAAGATGAGGGAACTGAGGCCCAGAGAAGTGAAGTGTCTTGCCCAAGGTCACACAGCAGACAAGTGGCAGAGCCAGGATTAGAACCCATGACACTTCACTTCTCTAGGCCTCAGTTCCCTCATCTGTAAAATGGGGATTAAGACTGTGAGTCCCATGTAGGATGTGGACTATTTCTAACTTGATCAGCTTATATCTACCTCAGTACCTCAGGCCAGTATGGTGGCCTGGCACATTGAGAAGCAGTGTGGCTTAGTGGCTACAGCACGGGCTTGGAAGTCAGAGGTCGTGGGTTCTAATCCCAGCTCCGCCATTTATGAGCTGTGTGACTTTGGGCAAGTCACTTAACTTCTCTGTGCCTCAGGGACCTCATCTGTAAAATGGGGATTAAGACTGTGAGCCCCACATGGGACAACCTGATTACCTTGTATCTATCCCAGCACTTAAAACAGTGCTTGGCACATAGTAAGCACTTAAATACCTTTATTATTATTATTATAGTAAGCGCTTAAATACTATTAAAAAGGAAAATAAGGCACTCAGAAAGAGATTCCAGAGCAAATCCTATGGACTATAAGAGACAGAGGTCCATTAGACTGCAAACTCCTGTGGACAGGAATTCTGTCTACCAACTCTATTGATCTGTATTCTCCCAGCCACTGACTGGTTGACTGCTTCTTTCCCAGAGAAAAGTTGGAGTGAAAATGTAAGCCCAAGCTTGGCTTCCATAGGAGCAAGGATTTGTTTTCCAGATCCTCCTCCGGTCACACAGGTCTCGATCAAAAAACAAGCCACCAGAGCTGCCACCTGTCTCGTGCCACTGGGCTGGCAGATGCCCCCATCCCCTGCCAGGGACAAACCAAGGGGCAGAAATGCTTACCGGAGGTCGTCAGCTGGGTTGGGGGGCTGTGTCACTTGGGGTGGGATGGAAATTTCTGGAGGAAAAAAAAAAGGCACAAAGATGAATCTCCTTTAATTCTACCAGTTGTCCTAGAATGCACTCACGCTCCTTCCAGAAATATCCGGTGGGACATCATCCAGTGACGTGCTAATGGAGTTTTCTGAGCCAACTGGCTTCCCGTCATTTCAGCACTCTCATCTTCATTTCATTTCACTCAGCAAAGGGTCATCTCAGGGCTATGTTCATCCCCCACCACTTTTTCCTTGCAGGTTGGCCCAGAGATGGACCGACTTGTCGTCTGTGTGACCTTGGGCGAGTCACTTGGGAAGCAGAGAGGCCTAGTGGAAAGAACTCGGACCTGAGACTCACAGGACTTGAGTTCTAATCCCAGCTTCATCAGTTAAGTTTATTAAGTTAACTTCTCTGTGCCTCAGGTTCCTCACCTGTAAAATGGGGATTCAATACCTGTTCTCCTTCCTGTGTAGACTGTGAGTCCCGTAGGGGATGGGAACTTTGTCTGACCTGATTGATTTATATCTACTCCAGTGCTTAGAACAGTGTTTAACACATAGTAAACACTTAAATATCATAAAAAAATTGTCTGTGCCTCAGTTTCCTCACCTAGAAAATGGGGATTGAATACATGTTTTCCATCCTAACAGTCTGAGAGTGCCATTTGGGACAGGGACTGAGTCCAATTTGCTTATCTTGTATTTATCCCAGCCCTTAATACAGTTTCTGCACATAGTAAGAGCTTAAATACCATACTTACTATTATTACTATTATTATTACTAATACTAGTATTAGAGGGTAGACTGGAGAGGCTATGGGAAGAAGCATTTATCATTTACTCCTAGCTTTATCCTTTCCCTTCCCTCTCCAGGACCACTAATCGCACCACAGACTTCACCATCTGAGTGAAGAGCCATCTGACTAAACTGGGGACGCTTCCACACTGAGGCAGGAGGCTGGACCAGATGACCTCGGGAGGTACTTTCAATCCTAGGAGTTAATAACATTTCATTATGCTGCCATAGGTATAAATGACAACTCTCTCCGTGGTTGGTTAGTGCCACACAGTGTCCACGACACACAATCGCAAGGAGTTTCCCTTCAGAACTTTTCTTCATCCTTTGCCAAGTTGGTCTGTAAAGATCACACCTTAACGCAGACTCCACCGGAGTAACCTGGCTGGCCTCATCTCTGGAGGATGGAGCAGTGAGTCCGAAACTCTCCGAGACTTTAACTCTCCAACCCTCACCAGCTCAGAATTCTTACAAGCACCATCTGGGCCTTGACTGGCCACTGGACTGAACTTGAGAAAGGCTCCTGCCTTTCAGGAGAAGCCCGGGAAAGGGTCCCAGAGAATTGCCCAGGCCGAGGTCTCTGGGGGCGCTCCCCAGCGGGCCCAGGGTCTGGTTCAACCTCGCACACAGACCCGAGAGAGTGGCTGCCGATCTTGGGAATCTCCCTGGCCCACCCTCACCGGTGGAAGCCCAAAGGGGCGTAATGGATGATAGTAATAATAATGATAACTATGGTACTTGTTAAGCACTTACTATGTATCAAATACTCTTCTAAGCACTGGGGTAGATTCAAGTTAGTCAGGTTGGACACGGTCCCTGTCCCGTACGAGGCTCACACTCCAATTCCCCATTTTACAGATGAGGTAAATGAGGCCCAGAGAAATCAAGTCACTTGCCCAAGGTCAGACAGCAGACATGTGATGGAGACAGGATTAGAATGCATCACCTTCTGATTCCCAGGCCCGTGCTCTATCCATTAAGTCATGCTGCTTCTCCAGGTCCACAGCATTCTGGGCCACTGCCTCCCTGCTGGCCCAGCTCTCATGAGGCCCCATTTATGTGGCTGATTTGGGGCCCATGGCACTTTTAAATTTAGAGCAAAGGCAGAAGGATTTTTTAAAGTTTCTGTAGACAGCTGTACTGTGAAGATTGCTAAGCCCCCAAATGTGCATGGTGGTGATGATGATGGTGGTGGTATGAGGGGTATTAATGTCTGTCTCCCCCTCTAGACTATAAGCTCATTGTGTGCAGGGAATGTGTATGTTTGTTATATTTTACTCTCTTAAGCAAGTGCAATGCTTTGCACACAATAAGTGCTTAACAACTGAATGAATGTGTGTTTTCTCACGTTTATATATATATATTTATATATATATATAGCTATACATATATGTGTATTCACAGAGTAGATACAACAAAATACCCAGTTTCCATATCCCACACACAGCTCAAGGAAAAAACCCCAAAGGCCAATGAACAAAATAGCAAACCTTGGAATCGAAAGCCCCATCTGAAGGCTAGGGCAGCCATGAAAACAGACCCAGCCCAGAGCTTCAGTACCTCCCTCCTCTATCCTAACTGTCCCCCTGTGGGTCACAGATGTGTCTGATTTCTTTATCTTGCATCCATCCCAATGCCAGCACAGCTACCATAGGCTGATGCATTATTCATCCAAATAGAAAATCCATCCCTGTAGCTTTGGCCCGAATTAATTCAGGCCAGATCATTCATTAGGTCTAAATGATCAAGTTTACCACTGTGAGGAGCATATTCCTTTCCTCTACTATTTTCCCCATGTGTAAGTTATTTTAATACCTGTGTCCCCCATTCAACTGCAAGCTCTGACAGGGATTATATCTACCAACTCTGTTGTACTGCATTCTTCTAGGGTTGTTAGTATAGTGTGTTCTGCGCACAGTAAGCATTCAATACATTAAATGACTGAATGCAATTAACTGGGTTAATTACCCGTTCTCCAGCTCCCTTAGTCCTATGGAGCTCCAGTCAAACCCTCTTCCACTTCCCCAGTAATGAAGGGGACAAAAAGCCCAGTAGAACACTCTCCCTCTCTGAATTCAGATGTTCCCGGGAGTCGGAGGGAAGAGGAGCAGTGGAGGAGAAGCAAGAGGAGGAGTTCCATTCTGGACTTGTTTCCAAAAGTTCCTCCCTCCAAAGACCCAGGGCTTCCTGAGCCTCAGCCACATCCCCCAGAGGGCATTAAAATGGTGCCAGGCTCTATCTTCAAATTTGGTCAATACGCAAGAATATCATGATGGTGAGGCTGAGGAGTCCAAAGACCAGGGGCTACAGGTAGCAGAAAGGACAAAGACTCTGATTACAACCTCCCACTGCCTGCCAATGGAGTCCTTTTCCCAAGTGCAACTAGAGAGAGAAAAGAGGCAGAGCCAGAAACAAAGCTGTCCCGCCCTCCCTGCCCCACCCCTCCTTCGGAGGTGGACAGGTCACCACCGGCAGCCTTTTCTCCATGCATCCTTCCAGGCCAACTTCAGATCCCTCAAAATCCCGTCCAAGGCCGTCACAGGAGAGAAGACTTGCAAAGATAAGCTGGACACAGGCAGTCAGAGCACTGGGCGGTTAGTAGAATTAAAGCAACAACTCACCTGGGAAGATAAACTGTTGTCTATGATGAATGTAGTAGGCAGCTTTAAACAAAAAAGGACAGCAAATCACACAGGTAGAACGGCACACACAGGGAAGAAAGTTGGGGCGGTCAGCGGTGGCCCCATGCCAGTCAGTGAGTTAGCCTCAGTGATTTTGCGGGAGCATTAGGTTAGGAGAGTGACCCCAAGTCTCCTCTTGGAGTGGAGCCAGGAGTGGAGGGCTCAGAGGTGACGGGAAGTCAGCAGGTAAGAGCAGAAGGGCCGGGAGGGAGGGAAATATAAAAAGAAAAGAAGAGGCTGGAGAGGTCACGGCTCGGAGAATCTCTGCTCATCTCCAGTAGAGGATGGATGAAATGGGCTCCGGGGAGATTAAAATGTTTCCCACACCCCTCTGTGACAGGACTCTGGCCTCCGGCTTCATGGCAGGGCGGAGACGCTCACCAGACTTCCAATCTGGAAGCCTTTGTGCATTCAGATCTCACTGCTCAATGGGAATGTGGTGCCGGGAAAAGAGACTCTGGTCCATAACCAGGTGAGCCTGCTTCTCTTGCAACAGTCAGCTCTGTGGTGAGCACCGAAATTGGGCCGCCTTCTCTCCGTTTAAAGTGGAGGCCCCCAACTTCCCACTTGACCTACTCAGAAGCTAACATCTAACTTTTGCCCCCACTCAGAGTGTGTCTGGAGCAGCCAAATTGAGAATGGACAGCCACCACTGTTTGACAGTTCATCCGGAATGATCTTTCCTGTTATGGCTATCAGAGTAAAGCAGGGATACATCATGCAACATGCATATTACAGTGAAAGGAGAAATGACAGGGAGAAGCATTTTATTTTCATCTATAAAGGTCTTAGACAAAATGTCAAAGAAAGGGGCCACAAGCTCCATGCTGTTGTTTCACTCTTGGGGACAGTCATTGGGCATATCCCAGTGATCTGACCAAATGGATGTGGCTTGAAAGAGCTTGGGTCTTCAACCATAATCACATTTGATGTGACCAAACCATATATTGTGTTGGAAAAAAATACTATTGAATCCTCTCCCCTATTGACTGTGATGAAACGTTCCAGCCCCTACGCTTAGTACAGTGCCAAGTAGGCTTTCAATAAACAGCATTTCCATACTTCAGGTACATGAGCAAAAGGAGTTGAAAAGATGCCAGAGGTCCAGCCTGCTGGTGGCTCTGGATCTTTAGAGCTTTGCTGTCTGGAGAAGACCAGAGGAGCCTGGTTTCTTGGGGGCAGACTCTACCCTGCTTTCTAAATCAGGCCTTCATAGCAGAGGGGCTGAGGGTGAGTTAGGCCCTTCGTCTGCAAAGCCTCCTGGCAAGACCTGGCCCGGTCTCAGAGCCCAGAGCTCCCCATCCCCAGCCACCCCATGCCCAGCCATTACCTGGAAAATTAAACCTGCTGTCTCGCTGGGTCATCGGCGAGGGGTTGGGGGGCGTTGTGGCACTGGAGGGGTTGGAGGAGTGGAATGGGGCTGGAGAAGACGGGGTGGAGGAGGTGGTAGACGATGGGTTGCTGCTGGAGTCCAAGTGGTTTATGGCAGGCGGGTGTTCCTGCAGAGAGACAGAAGCGGGCGGGATCTCAGACGTCGCCGAAGGGAAGAAGGCTCTGAGCCTGCGGTGCCCACCCTCCAACTCCACTCCTGCCCAGCAAACGCTCTGCCGTGGGGCGAGGTTCCAGCTGGCATATTGGTTGACCAGCTGTACCTGAACCAAATTACAATGAACCATTTCTGAAGGGAGGGAGAAGCGCATGGAAGGGTGGAAGGACAGAGAGGAAACAGGGAAGGCTACGTGTCTCTGGGTGCGAGGGATTCAAACTGCAGCAGAATGTCGCTCAGCCTCTCCGCCAGGCTGCCGAGAGAGATCACCGGAACCCCCTGCCTATCGTGACACCCAGAGTCCCCATTCTTGACATGCCCCATGCACACAGGATGGGGGGATTTAATCAGTGGAAGTATATGGCCTCAACATTTCCTTAAAACATTGTGTTCCCTCTACCACCGGACGGGCCGGACTCTGAACTGTCTTTTACGTTAAATTTGTACTTATTTCATCTTTCCTACTCCATTTGTCAGTCAATCATATTTATTGAGCCCTTACTGTGTGCAGAGCACTGTACTAAGATCTGGGGAGAGTACATTATAACAGACACAGTCCTTGCCCACAACGAGCTTACAATCTAGAGGGGAAGACAGACATTAATATGAATCAGTAAAATTACAGATATGTATAATAATGTTGGTATTTATTAAGCGCTTACTATGTGCAGAGCATTGTTCTAAGCACTGGGGTAGACACAGGGGAATCAGGTTGTCCCACGTGGGGCTCACAGTCTTAATCCCCATTTTTACAGATGAGGTAACAGGCACAGAGAAGTTAAGTGACTTGCCCACAGTCACACAGCTGACAGTGTGTGGCAGAGCTGGGATTCGAACTCATGACCTCTGACTCCAAAGCCCATGCTCTTTCCACTGTATGTATATAAGCACTGTGGGGCTGGGAGGGGGGATGAATAAAGGGAGCAAATCAAGGTGGTGCAGAAAGGAGTGGGAGAGGAGGAAAGGAGGGTTTAGCCAGGGAAGGTCTCTTGGAGGAGATGTGCCTTCAATAACGCTTTGAAATCAGGGAGAGAAACTGTCAGATATGAAGAGGAAGGGCATTCCAGGACAGAGGCAGGACATGGGCGAGACAGACCTTCCCATTTTGCCACCAGCCTGAGTCCGCAATCTGAACTGGGCCTAGCCTGCATCGTTCTGCTGCCTTCTGATTTTCCTCTTCAACAGGAAAACCCTTCCCCTTCAGAAAATGAGCACTAGGCGGGGCAGGGATAGTGTCTAATTACTCTATCCCCTGCCAGCAGTTGGCACAGAGCTTGGTAACTAGTAGGCCCTTAAATTCCAGTATTACTAGTAATTACAATAGTGGCATTGATATTTGTTAATATTATTAACGACAACAAAATTTCTACCTATCAGTGAAGGTGGCCAGGCCAATTTGCCGAGCCAGTGCTAAATTCCCCATTCCATATGTGGTGTGTAAGATCTGAACTGGGCTTTTTTGGGCCCAGCCTCTGCAAAGAAGTCATCAACACCCTCTTAGCGTGTATCCCAGTGCTTAATACAGTGCCTGGAATCACAGTAAGCGCTTAACAAATACCGAAAAAACCCACCCCTCTGGCAAGGTGGGGAGAAGAGAATGATTCTGTTTCCTGGCCATTTTACCAATTCTATTTTTCACCCTGGTGTAGTTAGCAGGCATCGGCAGATACTCACCACAGGGTCAGCACTGGCAGCTGTGAAACAGGGGCCCTTTCTAAAGCTGATTTTGTCACACCTCAATGAGTCAAACGTGTAACATAATCCCAAATCCCAGGCCAGCCTACCTTTTTTGTGAGGGCTTTGGGAAGGGTTCCAAAATGGGGTTCACCAGACCTGTCCACTGGGTTATTGATGTCTGAAGGTACAGATTCCGTCCTCCTGAGTTTGGGTACTGGAAGACAGAGAGGAACGTACTGTTTCAGTATTTTCACCTCAGTGAGTGAGGAAAGAGGATGGGGTAAAGAGCAAGAAACTTACAGGGCAGGAATGATATTCTGCAGGCTGGGGCTTCTTTTGTGCATTTATTATGACACTTTAATCTGTAGGACAGAGACCAACGTTAGCAGGCAAAGAGCACGGATAATGGGGAAGAATCAGCCACTCCCCTTCCCCCAGCCCCTGCGGTATATTTATATGTGATTTACATACATTTTGGGAGACCACAGTCTCATTTCCAGAAATCTGGAACTGAAAATACTATCAGAACTGCTCTTTAGGTGGAATTTCTTGACTTTCTTATAATTCCTTCTCTCCCAGCCATGGTCTTCCTCGGAGAAGTATCAAGGAGGGGTGGGGGGGGGGGGGGGGGGGGGGGGCGCGGGACTTTCATTCATTGATTCATTCAATTGTATTTCTTGAGCATTTATTGTGTGCATAGCACTGTACTAAGCACTTGGGAGAATGCAATATAATAAGCAGAAACATTCCCTGCCCACAGTGAACTTACAGTCTAGAGGACAAGTTGAGTCTGGGGAAAATGCCTTTGGGCCAAAAGGGCAAGGTCCCTAGAAATCTTTGCTGGGTCACTAATGGCCTTTACATCTCAACTTAGAAAACCAAATTAGCAAGGGCCAGCCTGGCAGAGAAGGGTTGTAGTGGACCTTAGACTGTAAGTTCACTGAGGGTGGGGAACGTGTATACCAACTCTGTTGTACTGCATTCTCCCAAGCGCTTAGTACAGTGCTCTGCACATGGTAACCACTCAGTAAATACCACTGATGATGATACCTAGAAAAAATGATGAGGGGCTTCTAAATCCACCTTTTCACGCTGACAATATCTGAGACTTCTGATTTCCCCTCTGCACACTGGGACCACCACCCTGATCAAATCAGTTACAAGAGGGGCTGGACGGGGGGACTGATGGCTCCGAACTTCTCTTCAAAGCTCACATTTTGGCACCTAGATTTCAGGGACCCCCTTTCAGTGCAGGGAAGCACCACTCTCTCATCTCCCCTCGTGCTCTCTGGCTAGTGCTCCCATCCCTCTCCACATAATACCTAAATTCCAATGTCCTCCCAGTGAGCCCGTGTTCTTGTTCCTTTCACTTCAAGCACTGTTTTCAGTCACTGCATCTCAGTCTCCCACCTCCCCAAGACCCGTTGACCCATGCTGGAATTTCAGGCACTCCAGGGAATCAGACTCCACTGTGGGGAACAGGGAGGTAGTGAAGGTAATCCTCGAGTCCAGGATGCTTTCTGACCCACTGTTCCCTATTAATCCCCTGAACCAACTAGGATCCTCCTGGACCCACTCCTCTGTCACCCCCTCCCATATACCAGGGGCTTGGACCACCAGGAGTCCCCCGTGGAGGAGGCATGGGCTGGGGGACACTCTCACCTGCAATGCTTGCACTTCACCCCAAACATCATACTCTTCTGACACACGTGGCAGACCTGGGACAGCCAAGACTTGGTGGAGAACCTAGGGGAATGAAATCCCACAGCACAAAAAGTCAGAGTCCAGTGGGAGTGAACTGGACCCAGAACAGCATTTTGGACCTGGTCCAAAGAATCGAGGAAGCACCCATCCGACTGGGAGGAGGAAGGAAGCGGGTGCCAGCAGAAGACACTCCCCAAGAGGACTTGCCGGATCCCCTTCCCCACAATCCCAAAAGGAAGAGTGCCAGGATTCCTAGCAGGAACTGCAGCCACTATATTGCCATCTGCTCTTGAAACTCTGAAAAAAGATCAGGGCCCCTGCCTGGAGGGCGGGAGGAGCGGGGAGAAAGGTGCGGAGCCCCAGGCTGGGAATGAGGCATCAAAGCCTGCTGGGTTGATTGGGTTAAACAAAGGTGCAGGGACTAAAGAAGAGGCAGAAAGGCAGCAACTTAATGGGTGTGCGGAAGGGAGGATAGAGGAGAAGGGAAAAGGAAAGGTTGGGAGAGAATGGGAGAAGGGGAGGGAGAGAGTCAGGAAGAGACACAGGTAAAGAGGCTGCTTCTGACATGAAACATGGATCATGAGAGTGTGTTTGAAAAAAATAAAGCAAACTGCCTCATTACCAGAGCGTGGTTTGCAGCTAAAAGCAGCGCTGCCCAAGTAGCCAAACCCTTAGAAAAATCAGGTCCCTAGAGCACGGGCCTGGAAGTCAGAGGATCTGGGTTCTAATCCCAGCTCCACCACTTGTCTGCTGTGGGACCTTGGGCAAGTGGCTTAACTTCTCTGTGCCTCACTTCCCTCATCTGTAAAAATGGGGATTAAGACTGTGAGCCCCATGTGGGACAACCTGATTCCCCTGTGTCTACCCCAGTGCTTAGAACAGTGCTCTGCACATAGTAAGCGCTTAATAAATACCAACATTATTATACATATCTGTAATTTTACTGATTCATATTAATGTTGGCTGCGGCATACAATTTTTTCCATGCTCCAGGGCAGGAGACCCCAGCAGGTTCCAGAAAGTTTGGATGAATTCATGAGCAAAAGCCCTGAATGGGTTCAAAAAGAATTAAATAATAATAGCAACAATTGTGATATTTGTTAAGTGGGGTGGAAAGAAGCACATGCGTTGGACACAGTCCCTGTCCCACACGGGGCTCACAGTCTTAATCCCCATTTTACAGAAGAGGCAGTAGCATCAGTCTTTCTGACTCCCAAACCCATGCTTTCTCCACTACGCCACGCTGCTTCTCAGGAGGGCTTGGAGAAGCCTCGGGGAGTACATAAATTCATGAGTAAAATGTCTGAGGTGGGCTGGGACAGAGGAAAAATACGGATTTTATAAAGACCAGCCATAATTCCGAGGGTGGGGCTCCGAGGAGGATGAAGCATTTACACAAGCCTCCAAGAACACTTCACGGCTGAGTAGCAGCTCGCTGCTCGACTGCACCACTGGTCCCGGCCCCTCGCAGCCCCGCACTGCCGCAGCATTAGCCCTGCTCCGAGAGGACACTCCCCTGACGCGGCACTAGCACTTCTCGGTTGCGACCCCGCACTGCCTCAGCACCAGCACCGCTTACGATCCACGTCTCTGTCCGCACACGCACTTGGTGTCTAACAGACTCTGACTGCTGAGCCACAGCCCGCTCTCCCGAAACGGGGACGCTCGGTCTTGCTTACCTGTGGGTTACCGAGAGGCCAATGTCTCTTCGTACCATCTGGGGGGATCCTTGGGGAATATCTGGGGGCACAAAAACGTAAACCACACATCAGATGGCAGAGTGAATCTGAGCAGCAGCTACGTAAGCTTAAATTTGGGGACTTCAAGCAAGCCCCAGAGAACTCTAATGACTCCACTGGCAGTAGAGGGGGTTGGTGGGGAGGAAGGGGGCGTGCGGAGATTCTTTTGACCACTTCAGGACAACCCCTCCTATGCTGAGCATGAGGCTGCCCAGCTGGGTAATCATCTCCTAAAGTTAGCTCTGGGGGATGAGATGGGACTGAGTGGCCAGCCAACCTCAGGGGAGGGGGCAGGGATGCTGGCCCCTCCTCAATGAGGGCTTCCTGGGCAGAATTTACTCCCTTGCTGAAAGGGAAAGAAGAAATGTCAGAATTAAAGCCAACGCCAAAGCTGGAGCCCCCAAGCCCTGGGGTTGGGTCCTGCTGCAGCTGGTTTGCAACAATCCCCAAAGGGCGGCCAGCGGTCCAGTTTCATACAGGACAGTCTGGTTCCTCCACGATTCCCTCAGGGTACCCGACGCTACGGTGTCCAACCTTTTATTTTTGGTACCTGCTGCCTAGTTCCCCACGTCCAACTCCATGCCAGACTTCACACTGACCTCGGAGGGGAATGTAAAGTACTGGAGAGAGTGTATATCTGCAGGGAGGGGGTGTTCCCCGATCCTCTGAGTTCACCCTTTTCCCACAAAGATGGTGTCCGAGACATCAACGTGCCACTCTGCGTGCTGGACGTGTGTGACGTCACGGTCGTCCTCTTGTCCGGCGTGAGGCAAGACAGAGAGAGGCCACCCTACGCCCCGGCAGATTCGATAACTTCAGGACCTTGAGACTTTGTTTACTCAGGGCCCGGAAGCTGGTCACAACTGAGACTCTGCGCCCCCTGACCCAACCTCCCACCACCCTGGTTCTAAGGTCCCAGCTGCTCCTGCCAGCTACAGCGTGGCTCAGTGGAAAGAGCCCGGCCTCGGGAGTCAGAGGTCATGGGTTCTCATCCCAGCTCCGCCGCTTCTCAGCTGTGTAGCCTTGGGCAAGTCACTTAGCTTCTCTGTGCCTCAGTTGCCTCATCTGTCAAATGGGGATTAGGACGGTGAGCCCCACGTGGGACAACCTGATGACCTTGTATCCTCTCCAGGGCTTAGAACAGTGCTTTGCACATACTAAGCGCTTAACAAATGCCATTATTATTATTACCACCACACAGCTGGATGGAGGAGGCGGGGGACAACTGACACTTTGGGAGGGCACCCAAAGTCATCCTCCCTGTCCCCACTTGGTGGCGCTACACCCTTTGCTTCAAGCCTATTAAGATGCCCCGACCAGAACCATCTGGTTTCTTTCTGCCAGCTGGGCTGGGGGCATCGAAGTGAACAGTTCGGGCAGGGGGAATGCTGTCCATTTTCACAGGCAAAATTCATCTCTGAAGTCTCACTCCTCCAAGAAATGGGCAGCCCCAGAAGGCAGGCCTCACCGCCTTCCCATTAGAGGCTTCGCAACGGAAAGTGAACGCTCCGTTTCATTGTATCATCCTATCTGGATGTTTCCCACGGGTCCCTTCTCTGAGAGCCTTCCTCCCAGGAAGGGGAAGTGGGTCGGGAACCCAGCTTTCTCTTCAACGAAAGGCCAACAGCACCCACCGCTCCAGGTCACTTGAGCAGGGGCTCTGGGGAGAGCCGGGTTGTGTTCTAAGCCACGCAGGGCAGTCACGGCTACCGCCTGTCTAGACAGGCCCCGGGCAGGGGAGGCAAAACCTCACGACAATCAGAGCAGCAAGCCCACCAGCCTTTCTGTCCCCTGAGGCTCGAGCCCTTTCACTGCCAAAAACCCCAATTAGTTCCTCTCAAAAACCAAAATTCCTAATTTCAGCTAAGGCGGTCTCAGGCGTCCTGCTCTGTCCTTGGTGGGACGGACAGCCAGAGAACTGGCCCAGGGCTGCCTTCTTCAATTTCCCATCAGATCCTCCAACACCATTGCTTCCAGGCTCTTGCAGAGGACGGTCAAGGGAGCAAGGGTGGAGGGACAAGGGAAGGATGAGACCTCAACAATACAAGGAGAACGGCGACAACGGAGCAGCCTCCTACAGCTAACGGGTGAAGGGGGCATCGAATTCGGAAAACAAAGTCTCGTTCTTACCGAACCTATGAGAGAACAAAGAGAGAAAAAGAGAGAGAGAGGAAATAAGTGTTATTACTTGGGCTCAGATGTGTCCTTCCCACTGAATTATCAGAAATGGGAAAAATTTAGGCCCTGGTTCTCTTCTGACCCCTCTCCCCTTAATATTTCTCACTTCCCTCTCTTCACTTCTCCAGGGAAAGGACGGAATGGTGGGATAACTCAAAAGTAAGGCATGTGAAGCAGCGTGGCATAGGGGCCTGGGAGTCAGAAGACCTGGGTACTAAATTCCAGCCTGGGTAGACCCTGGGTAAGTCATTGCACTTCTCTGTGTCTCAGTTTCCTCATCCACAAAATGGGAGACCCGTCGCCCTCCCCCTTTGACCGTGAGTTTCTTGTGGGAGAGATGTCTTGTTCCATCTGCTTACCTTGTATGTACCCCAGCATTTAATATGGTGCCTGGCACGTAATAAGCCCTTAAATACCACAGTTATTACGTTGGGGGTGTTGGGAGAAGAGGCCTCACTGGACACAGACTTCCTGGCAGAGGCGGGACACAAAGAACGTCAACTCTCTTAGGGCAGGAACGTTGAGGCACATCTGTTCTGTTCTCTGGGATGGGGCTAGCGTGCTGGGGGCGCCTGGGAGATGGAAACCCATCAGCTGGGGCTCTGACAGGCCTGCCTGGAGGTGGTCCCTACTGACGTTGTCATTAGACATGGGTTGCCTCCATTTGTCCTTGGCTAAGACAGGCTGTTACGGTCCCAGCTGGACCCAGTCTGAGCCTTTTGAAATCATCTGCTCCTTTTTGGAAGAGCCTCCCCGGGTCCTCCTGCCCCGCTCCCTACTCCTTGGGTAGAGGCTGAAGAACTGGGAGAAAGGAGGGAAAGTAGCAGAGATCTTTAAGGAGGGGCCCCCTGCAGACCCAGGGCCAGGGTGGGTGGGACCAGATGACCCCTGGAAGGCCCTGTTAGCCTTCAGACTTTAAATCATCCCAGACAACTGGGCACAAAGTAACCTATTCAAAACAAATAAAGGAGCGGGCGGTGGTGGGGGTGGCTGGGTGTATAGAGGGTTTTTTGGATTGGAAATGGGCTTTTCTGAGGAAGAATTCAAGCCTCACTGGCTACAGATCCTGAATTTTCTCTGGGCTTTATCTTGCATCTACTTGGAGCCCAGAATTGCAGATTCTTTATCAGACAGCCGGTAGGCCCCTTCGTGGGGCTGGGCTCGCCAGTAAGGAGCAGCAGCTGGGGAGAGAGGAATTTTGATCCACTCCCCTTCAGAAGCATTACTTGCCCCTTCCTACTCGGGCCCAGCTCCCAATCTCTAATGCATGAGACATGCTTGCTGAGGAGGAAAAAGGATCTCAATAATAATAATTGTGGTATTTAAGTGTTTACGATGTGTCAGGCACTACGGACTTGAGGTGGTCAGGACTAACGTGCTCTTGGTAGCTGCCAAAGCAGTGGCCACACAGGCCAAAAAGAGCCACTTGGGACACCAGAGTCTAGGCAAAAGGGCCCTGGGTGTGGGAGTTCTGTCTCTCCAGTCTCGTCCTAGATGTGTCCCTTTATATTTCTGGGCCTCATTTTCTCCATCTGTAAAATGGGAACGTTTTGATATTCTCTGTCTCCCAGTGGCTTGGGGAGGATAAGTGACACATGAAAATCAAAAAGTAACTGTTGTTGTTCCCAAAGATCTCCCAAGCGCTGACAGCTCAACTCCGGAAGACGCCATCCCTACACAGAGGAGTCCAGGGGTCATGGAGAGATGTGGCTTCACCCCCTGAGGGGAAAGTGAGTCCGGGGGACGTGGTCTGAGCCCCTTTCACAGAGTCCTGGCACCTCCTCCTGCTGCAGCCTCTGGCCAATTCACCAACCCTCTCGGCCTCAGTTTGCTCACACAGGCCGGATGCGTGGCTAGTGTGACGGGCTAGCGTGAAGGTGGCTCTCAGGGGAAATAAATTAATGCTATTTACGGAGCGCTGACTGTGAGCAAACCAATGTACTGAGCGCTTGGGAGAGTGCAGTATGATAGAGTTGGTAACACGATCCCTGTTAAGTAGAGGCTTGCAGTCTAAAGGGAATGGGGAAGGCGACTCCCTGCCCTCTTATGAAGATAAAAAGGAAGTGCCAGGACAGAGATGCTCGGGACCTGTTTTGCTGTCTAGCCCTGCTGGCTCACTGTGGGGATTAGCCGGGTGGGAAACCAGGGATCCACCTGCCCAAAGAGTTGATAATAAAAATATTGATAGACTGTAGACCGTAAAACTAAACTAGACCTTAAGCTCACTGTGGGCCGGGAATGTGTCTATTATATTGTACTCCCTCATGCACTAAGTACAGTGCTCTGCACATAGTAAGTGCTCAATATGATTGATTGACAAGTATGTTAGGCATTTAATATTGCCAAGCACTGAATTAAGTACTGGGGAAGAATCAATATAAGTAAACTGGACAAAGTCCGTGTCCACAATTGGGCTCGAGCCTAAAGGGAAAGGAAAACAGCTATTCTATCCCCATTTTACTGAAGAGGAAACTAAGGCACAGAGAAGTGAAGTGACTTGTTCAGGGTCACACTACAGGTGACAGTTAATGCTGAGACCTGTGACTTCCAGGCCCATGCTCTTCCCACTAGGCCACACTCATCATCCTCTGGTTTTGACGTGCACTAATCCCACCTGTGCCGTCTTTTCCAGCACTTAGGCCAATACCTGTACAAAGTAAGTACTCATTAAGTACTCTTCATATCAATGTCTGTCGTGGCATGAATGTCCACCTTCCCCCAGACTGTAAGCTCATTATGGGTAGGGAACATGTTTGCTAATTCTCTTGTACTGTACTCTCCCAAGCGCTTAGAACACTGCTCTTCACATGTTAAGTGCTCAGGAGGTACCACTGATTGCTGCTCCTACCATCACCAACACACTCTCCATCTGGCCTGGAGGCCCTGGAGGGGCCTTATTTGGAAATGGGGAAACCGAGACCAGGACAGCTCTGGGCCCCCACCGGCGAGGCCGGTGGCCGATGTCCCGGGAAAGAACCCAGGGGTCCCCTCTCCACTCCCGTTAGGAAGCAGACGGAGAAGACACTCACTTGGCGGCGGGGGACTCGTCGATCCTGTTGCCGAGCTGAGATTCGTGCGACTTGCTCCTGGTGAGGGTCGGGAAGTTGGGAAGCAGCTGGAAAACCTTGCGGCTCGGAGGGGGCGGGGTCCGGGGGGGCTTCAGCTTGAACTGCCTGCGCAGCTGCGGCGTGGTGGGGGGCGTGACCGGGGAGCCGAGCGCAGTCCGGGGTGTCAGCCGGCCGCAGGGGGGCTGCGTGGCCAACGCGTCGGGGAGGCCCTCGGGGTAGGCCTCTGCCGGCGGAAAGGCCGACACCGAGACAGAGCGCGTCTGCGGCCCGCTGCCGGCTTTGCAGAGGTGGGGGGCTCCCGAGGTCCAGCCCACGGCGGCCACGCCGGCGGGGCCCGGGGCGTCCGCGGGGTTGGAGGTGCCGCCTTCCCTGCGTGGGTCTGCCGGAAGGCACACGTCATCCTTCAGGTCCGCCGCGCCTGCTGGCCAACGGAGACAAGGATTTCGGGAGCCGGACCAGGAGGCCGCGTTGCCGTCCCCTCCTCAAAGCGGCCGGAGCCCGTGCCAGGGGCAGACGGAGGCCCAGATGCCTCTGGTTTCTCCCTGGACTCCGGGGCTTCAGCAAAAACTGGCCAGCTTCCTCCAGTCCGGAGTCACAGAGGAAATCTCGAGCACTAACCCGTTCTCATCCAAAGATTCGGCTTGAATCCCCACGCCGGAATTGGGGGAGGTGGGGGAAGGGTGCCAAAGGGAATTTGGGGCTGGGAATCTCAGTGCAGCTGGTTCTCGGCAGGGGCTGGGAGAGGCACAAGGGAAGACAGCCTTGTTCGGAATGCTGTTTAGAACACTAGTTTCCCTCCCTCTGGTCCAAGACTGGGACTTGATAAAACTCGAAAGGACGCATAAAGCTGCACTGTGATGAAGAAATGGTGACTATAAAAACACCCCCCATTCTTTCCTTTTCGTCTCTGGCCTGACGTCTCAGAGAGAGATTCTACAGCTCTGCCGACTCAGGGTAGGGAGTGCAGCAGGGCCCCCGAAAGAAGCACACATTTTCTATAGAGATGCTGAGAAGCACTGTGGCCTAGTGGAAAGAGCTGGGGTCTGGGAGTCAGGGGACTACTTTTTTTTCCTTCGGGGGCATTAATTAAGTGCCTATTATGTAAAGCATTGTACTAAGTGCGGAGATAGATGCAAGCTAATCGGGTTGGACAAGCCCATGGAGCTCTTAGTCTCAATCCCCTTTTTACTGATGCACAGAGAAGTTAAGTGACTTGCCCGACGTCACACAGCAGACAAGTGGTAGAGCCAGGGTTAGAATCCAGGTCCTTATGACTCCCAGGCCCACGACTTGACTTCTAATCTTGGCTCCGCCACTTCCCTGCTGGGTGACTTCGGGCAAGTCACGTAACTTTTCTGGGCTTCCGTTTCCATTCTGTGAAATGGGGATGAAATGTGTGTTCCACTTTCAGACTGGAAACCCCATGTGGGATAGGGACTGCATCGGACCTGATCTTGGATCTACCCCAGTGCTTAGAATAATGCTTGGACTGCAGTAAGTTCTTAAATACCGCTATTACTGTTAGTCCTACTGGGCTGTTTACATTCCTGGTTGATGGGGTGTTTGTTTCTTCTAGCTGAATTCACCTAAAATCCCCTCTGCTCAGGAACCAGAGGGCAGCCCCTGGACAAGATCAAGGCCCTCCTGGACAGTTCAAGGAGTAGACAGTCATTACAGAAAGGGAGCGGGTTCCCCAAGGTCCCAACAGAATTATAACACCCCATCGGCCCCCGAAATTCCCCAGCTCTCCCAATCTACACACCACTTGCCTACTTACAGTTCACCCCAGCCTGGCCTTCCCCACCGCCCTCTGGGGAGTACAGACGCCACATGGAAATCACCGGCCAGTGTTCCCAGGACCCACGGACCTCTCTCCACACTGAACACCCCCTCCCTTCTGGTCCCAGAGGTTAGAGTACGGCCCTTTAAGGAGATAGCCATGGCCTGGACAGTGGCCCTAGGGGAAGGCATTGAACTGTAGCGAGAAGAAATGGGGAGAGGGGTCACCCCGTCACCCAGTAGGGGAGCGGGTCCTACCTAAGCTGGTCACCTTCCGGAAGCAGGCGAAAGTGGAGTGAATGCGGCTGCACTCCTCGGCGCTGGCTCCGCATCGCTTCAGAGTCTCCTTCAGCTTGGACTCGTTCATCTCCAGCAAGGCATCCAGCGTGAGCTCCTGGGGGATCTTCTGCAGGGAGGACGGGAGCGGGGGGGACCTAGTCACCCGACGGGAGCCCGCGCGCGGGCCAGGGGGGCGTGAAGGCCTCGGAGGGGTGCGGCCGGCGCCCCGGGGGACGGAAGCCCACCCCAGCTCAAAGAGGAGGCAGCTGGATTGTGAGGACTTGGGCAGGAAAGAGGGCCACCCCTCCCCCAGACCACCACCTCGGGCCGGGGATCGGCAGCTCCCATTGGCTGACTGGCCGGGGCAGCTGTTCGTTCTGTCGGCCTGCGAGGCCTCTGTCCAGAAGCTGCCGCTGCCCGTCTGGAGGTGTCCTGGGGGGCACAGCCAGCCGTGGCCCCCCGCTCTCAGGACAACACTGGCTGTAATGGCCCTGGCTGTTCTGCAAGGGCTCTCTTCTCCCCCACCCTAGTGGCCCGGTGCCCCCCTTAGCCAGAGTTGGCTGCAGGAGAAACTGGCCCCGTCTGGGTGCTGGGACTTCGGGTCATCCAACCTCCCATGCCTAGGCCAGGCTCCAGGCAGGGGTGGGATGTAGGAGGAAGCTGCCCCACTGGCAGTCCTGGAGACTAGTGCACCTTCCCCCCCCCCCCCCAATCATATTTATTGAACGCTTACTTTGTGCAGAGCACTGAACGAAGCACTTGGAAGACTACAATAAAACAGTTGGGGGACACATCCCCTGCCCACAATGAGCTTACAGTCTAGAGGATGAGTCGGCGGTGTTGCTTAGTGGGTAGAGCACGGGCCTGGGAGTCAGAAGGACCCGGGTTCTAATCCCGGCCCGGCCATTTGACTGCTGCATGACCCTGGGTAAGTCGCTTCACTGCTCTGTGCCTCAGTTCCCTTATCTGTAAAATGGGAATTGAGACTATGTGCCCCATGTGGGACAGGGACTGTCTCCAACCCCATTATCTTGTATCTGCCCCAGCACTTAGAACAGTGCCTGGCACACAGTAAGCACTCAAATTTCACAATAATTATCATTATTTAACTCAAGCTATCAAAGGGCACCTGCAGCCAGTGCCATGCCGCGGTGCGGCTCAGTTCCATCCCATGAGCCCTCACACCTCCAGGTACCAGCCTTTCATTCATTCACTCGGATTTATTGAGCGCTTACTATGTGCAAAGCAGTTTACTAAGCACTTGGGAGAGTACAATATAACAACAGATACATTCCTACCCACAACGAGCTCACAGTCTAACTGGAGGAGAAAGGCTGGAAAGGGTGAACCAGCCTCCATCTTGTGCCTCTCCCTTATGGACAGGTAAGCGACCAGCGCACCAGGAGCCCATGCCCATGGTGACCAACTGGAGCTATGACCCTGGGGGTGTCCAAGTGCCCGTCCCTACCCCTCAACCTCCTCCACACAGGATTCCCCAGCCTCTACTGCCTTCTGCCGTTGGCCCCGGAGGGGAAATCTTCAGTGCAGATGGCATTGGTGCAGAAGGCTCCCAACCATGCCACATCAGCTTGTGCCAGATTACAGCTCCTCTTCCTGAGGAGTTTAGTGCTACAGTGAGGGGTGGCGGGAGGGGGGCAGAGCCCAAAGGTTGAGTGGGGGTTAGGGGAGATCCCTCCTCCCCAAATCAAGTTTGGTAACTCATTTCCCCAATGTACAGTCAGCTGTGAATTTGGCCCCAGTGGAAATGGACAGAGGCCAGCTGGCAGGAGAGACTGGCAAACTGGTTTGGTTTGGGAAGGGGCAGAATCTCTCAAACCTACAAACTCCCTGTACTTGGGTCGTGGCCCAAAGACGATCAGTGCATTACAACGTCTGTCTCTCCCGTCAGGCTGTAAGCCCTCTACGCAGAACACACTAGAAATGGTAGGCCCGACCCATGTCCTCACAGTAGGTGCTCAATAAATGCACCCTAGACTGTAAACTCATTGTGGGCAGAAAATATGGCACCCAGGCGCTTAGTACACTGCTCTGCATCTTTAAACACTCTCTAAATACGATAATTGATTGATACCCCCTACACTCCATCCCTCACGCCTGCCGATCACCCTGCCGCATCAGCCTTTCAGGGTGGGGAAAACAATCCTTTGGCCCCAGGATTCCCGGCTCAATCCTGCAAGCTGACATGCCGAAAGAGATGGACGGATTCGTCTCAGAGAGCAAGGGACCAGTGTTTTACCACAGGCAAGTCACATCCTCTCCAGGGCTCCGTTTCCTCATCGGTAACATGGTCATAAGGTTCCTGCTTTCCCTCCATCAGAGCCCTGTGTGGGAAAGGGGCTGTCCAACTTGATTATCTTGCATCTCTTCCAATGCTTAGTGCAATTTTGGGCACCTAGTACACTCTTAATAAAGTTATCTATGAAAGCAGTGAGCAGCAGTTTAGAAGGGCAAGGAGTTCAGATGAGCCCAAGGTACCTTGCAGATAAGAAGGGGAAGGAATGATCTGAAGGGGTAAATTTAAGATTGCAAATTTCACGCCTGTCCCTTCCTAACTACCTGGCAGGGTCAGGGAGGCAGATGGGTGAGGAATATCTGTGGGCCGGTCATTTTTCTGTGTCTATAGTTAGGAAATGACCATGAGGAGCCATCCCAGATCAGCACATGCAGGAATGATTTGGTGACAACTTTGAGGACTGAAGTCTGGGAAAGGATGGGCAGGAGTAAGGAGGAGGGACAGAGAGAGAATGTCAACAAGAGGTGAGAAGGATTTTCAGCTGGCCAACCTGCAGGCGAGCCGCTCCCGAGGAGCCTTTTAAGGGATGAGACCCCGTAGTCAGCGGGGACTCAGCCGTCTCCAGGAGGAGGAGGGGGAGGGATCGACAGCAGCATCTGTTACTACCCGCCACCCCCCTCCCTCGCCCCCAAGAGTCCCTTTCTGACCCGCACATACTCAGCGGAGGCTCAGGAAAGAGGCTCAGAGTATAGTAAGGCAGTGCCTGCTCACACAGGGAGACAGTGGTTACCCCAATGCCAACCAAGTCCACAGGACCACTACCCCTCCAGCTGTAGCCATAGCAACAAGCTCAAGGGTCTTCACACTCCGGTGCTATACCCAATGCGCAGGTCAAGCGATGCTGTCAGTTCAGCCATGTTTTGTGCTCTGTGACCTTGGGCAAGTCACTTCATTACTCTATGCCTTACTTTCCTTATCTGTAACATGGGAATACCCATACTCTCTCCCTCTTGGACTGTGAGCCCCATGTGGGATAAGGACTGATAATCTTGTATCTGCCCCCGCGCTTACCACAGGGCTTGGCACATAGTAGTGCTTACCAAATATGGCAATTACTGTCATTTGCTCGGGGGTGCCATCTAATGGTTCCTGATCCCAGGTCTCGGGGATATGGGAAACTCACGGAACCATTTCTGGTCCAGAAGATTTTCTAGAAACCCCCCCAGCAGAGCCACAAAGCCAGACCCACTAAGCCGAACATCAGCCAAGCTCAACCCCGACAAGGAACCGAATTCCAGGCTACGTTGCCTGGATGGCGGAGGCGGCACTGAAATATTGTAGGACAGGGAACGCAGGGTGCTTCTGACAACTCATGTAGAACCCTAGAACTGAGAGGGGGTCCCCAGGTCATCTGGTTTGGCCTTCTGTCTCCCAGCAATTAGACACAAATCCAGCCAGGAGAAACTGATACCTTTTCTATAATAGAGAACTCCACAGAAGGAGAGTTTTCCATGAATTCTGCTAGGATCCTGCTCTAGAGATTCGGCACCCGGTTGGCCAAGAAACCAAACCAACCAGGGAAAGTTGGCATTTATGAAACACTCCCTGAGCTGGACTGGATATATGGCTATCAAATCAGGTCCGGTCCCTGTTTCACATGAGGCTCACTATCTTATTCCCATTTTAAAGACGGGAAAGCTGAGAGGCCCCTAGAGTTTAAGGGAGTTGCCTTAAGTCACGCAGCAGCCCAATGGCAGAACTGGGACCTGAAGCTGAGTTTTCCGGACTCCCGGCCCCATGCTCTTTCCCCTGGATCTCGCTGCCTCACCCAAGGTGTTTTCCCAGCAGGCTCCTTGCCAAGCCGGGGCCTTGGCCTTCCCTCATAGGGCTCTCCTGAAGAGCAGATGGTGTGGAGGGAGCATTGTTTACTCAGCTCCATCCACACAAAAGGACCTTTCAAAAGCTTCATCCTCCCCCAGGGCCTGTCCTATATAGACAGGAGACCCAGGCTGGCTCTCTTTCCCAGGCTTCAGATGGCCAGACTGGGCCGGGAGCAACTGGACTGGACCAGGGATCCTGGGCTAGAACTTTTCCCGAGTGGCTTCCAGGTAGGGTCTCTAGTCAAATTGAGATGTCTCCTTCAGCTTGGTCTGTTTCAGCTTTTAAGGTCTCCCTTATGATCCGGTCAGCACAGACTCTGATCCTGCAGGAGCTGAGGCCTAGAGTCTGGCCAGCATTCAGGCTAGTTCCAAGAATGAAAGGTTTATCGGGGTTATGGGGGAGAGAACAGGTAACGTTAGTAGGTGTGGAAAGTCAAAGTCTCACAGTCTGAGAGAGAGAAACAAGTATTTTCTCCCCACTCTACAGATGAGGACACTGAGAGCCAAAGACGTAAAGTGACTTGACCGAAGGTCTCCCGATTCCATGTTCTTTCCTTTATACCACACTGCACCTCTTTCTCTCACACACACACACATACACACATGTACGCACACTCTCTGAGTTTTGCATAAGAGCAATCATTAGCCAGAGGCTACTGTGAGGGGCCAGAGACAGAGAAATGAGTCTACACCATCATACCCAGAGAAAAACAGCAGCACCAGCTCCCACCCACTACCAGAGCCTTTCACTTGTGCTCTGAAGTGACTGGATTGGAGGATTCTCGGTGGATTTCAGTTTCCCACGCTACCTCGCGGCACAGATCACCGAGAGCCGGTTGGAACCAGCCCTACGACCTCCCCTCCCCCTCAGTTGTTGTTGCAGGCCAGGGCCGGGTCACCAGAGCAGGTATCAAACGAGCCCGCAAATATGCCTTCCTGGGATGGATCAGCAGCCAAACGAACCTCGTCACTGATATCTTGACCTATTCTTAGGCTCCCGTGTGGGGCTCGGACCATCTGCCTTGTGGAATTATTATTACTGTGGCATTTGTTAAATGCTTACTATGTGCAAAGCACTGTACTACGCACTAGTGTTGATGCGAGATCATCAGGTCTGACAGAATCCCTATCCCACATGGGGCTCACAGACTAAGGGGAAGGGAGAACAGCTACTAAATGCTCACTGTACAGATGAGGAAATTGAGGGCCAAACAAGGCCGGGCAGTAGGCAAGTGATGGATCCACAATTAGATTTTGAGCCCCCTACTTCCCAAGCCCATGCTTCTTCCCACTCTTACTCTAAACTTCATTCCCTCAAAAGCTCCCCACACCATGAAGTCTCTTCTGATTAACTTGTCTCCCCAGCCCATAGTCCTGGTTAGACCATCCCCCTAAGCCCCCAAAGCTAACTCGGCATTTCCACATGGATCTAAAACTTAGAGCTCGCTGTTGTTCATGCTTGTGCTTTTACCTAATTGTATGTTCCTGGCTTGTAGAGTGCCTGCCTCCATCATCATCTTTGTCCTTACTGACATTTACCAAACACTCAAAGAGTACAAGGCACTGTATAAGCTCTGGGATGAGGACACAAAAAAGAAAAAAATAAGTAAACAAACCCAGCCTCTGGCCCAGAATCTCAAGTGGGAGGATGTTGTCTTTTGATTTCAAAGAATTCATTCATTCAATAGTATTTATTGAGCGCTTACTATGTGCAGAGCACTGTACTAAGCGCTTGGGATGAACAAGTCGGCAACAGATAGAGACAGTCCCTGCCGTTTGACGGGCTTACAGTCTAATCGGGGGAGACGGACAGACAAGAACAATGGCACTAAACAGCGTCAAGGGGAAGAACATCTCGTAAAAACAATGGCAACTAAATAGAATCAAGGCGATGTACAATTCATTAACAAAATAAATAGGGTAACGAAAATATATACAGTTGAGCGGACGGGTACAGTGCTGTGGGGATGGGAAGGGAGAGGTGGAGGAGCAGAGGGAAAAGGGGAAAATGAGGCTTTAGCTGCGGAGAGGTAAAGGGGGGATGGCAGAGGGAGTAGAGGGGGAAGAGGACCTCAGTCTGGGAAGGCCTCTTGGAGGAGGTGATTTTTAAGTAAGGTTTTGAAGAGGGAAAGAGAATCAGTTTGGCGGAGGTGAGGAGGGAGGGCGTTCCGGGACCGCGGGAGGACGTGACCCAGGGGTCGACGGCGGGATAGGCGAGACCGAGGGACGGCGAGGAGGTGGGCGGCAGAGGAGCGGAGCGTGCGGGGTGGGCGGTAGAAAGAGAGAAGGGAGGAGAGGTAGGAAGGGGCAAGGTGATGGAGAGCCTTGAAGCCTAGAGTGAGGAGTTTTTGTTTGGAGCGGAGGTCGATAGGCAACCACTGGAGTTGTTTAAGAAGGGGAGTGACATGCCCAGATCGTTTCTGCAGGAAGATGAGCCGGGCAGCGGAGTGAAGAATAGACCGGAGCGGGGCGAGAGAGGAGGAAGGGAGGTCAGAGAGAAGGCTGACACAGTAGTCTAGCCGGGATATAACGAGAGCCCGTAATAGTAAGGTAGCCGTTTGGGTGGAGAGGAAAGGGCGGATCTTGGCGATATTGTAGAGGTGAAACCGGCAGGTCTTGGTAACGGATAGGATGTGTGGGGTGAACGAGAGGGACGAGTCAAGGATGACACCGAGATTGCGGGCCTGCGGGACGGGAAGGATGGTCGTGCCATCCACGGTGATGGAGAAGTCTGGGAGCGGACCGGGCTTGGGAGGGAAGATGAGGAGCTCAGTCTTGCTCATGTTGAGTTTTAGGTGGCGGGCAGACATCCAGGTGGAGACGTCCCGGAGGCAGGAGGAGATGCGAGCCTGAAGGGAGGGGGAGAGGACAGGGGCGGAGATGTAGATCTGCGTGTCATCTGCGTAGAGATGGTAGTCAAAGCCGTGAGAGCGGATGAGTTCACCGAGGGAGTGAGTGTAAATGGAGAACAGAAGAGGGCCAAGAACTGACCCTTGAGGAACTCCAACAGTTAAAGGATGGGAGGGGGAGGAGGCTCCAGCGTAGGAGACCGAGAATGATCGGCCAGAGAGGTAAGAGGAGAACCAGGAGAGGACAGAGTCCGTGAAGCCAAGGTGAGATAAGGTACGGAGGAGGAGGGGATGGTCGACAGTGTCAAAGGCAGCAGAGAGGTCAAGGAGGATCAGAATGGAGTAGGAGCCATTGGATTTGGCAAGAAGGAGGTCATGGGTGACCTTAGAGAGAGCAGTCTCAGTAGAGTGGAGGGGACGGAAGCCAGATTGGAGGGGGTCTAGGAGAGAATGGGAGTTAAGGAATTCTAGGCATCGATTGTAGACGACTCGTTCTAAGATTTTGGAAAGGAAGGGTAGTAGGGAGATAGGACGATAACTGGAGGGGGAAGTGGGGTCAAGAGCGGGTTTTTTTAGGATGGGGGAGACGTGGGCGTGTTTGAAGGCAGAGGGGAAGGAGCCCTTGGAGATTGAGTGGTTAAAAATAGAAGTTAAGGAAGGGAGGAGGGCAGGGGCGATGGTTTTAAGAAGGTGAGAGGGAATGGGGTCCGAGGCGCAGGTGGAGGGGGTGGCACTTGCGAGGAGGGAGGAGATCTCCTCTGAGGATACTGCAGGGAAGGATGGGAAAGTAGGGGAGGGACCACTGATGAAATTCACCTTTAACTCCATGTGTGACTGAAAACAGTCACATCATGTATGCAAAAAGAGCGTTCCTTGTCATGCTGACATTTTTTTTTGCCTACAGCGCCTGGTGCTGTTCGTATTTTTGCCTCCTTATCGTTCGTTCATTATGAGGCTTTTGCTGGAAGAGTCGCTCCCTTCTTAACAGCCGTGGGCCAGGTTGGTTTGACCTCAGCAACGGCAAGCACTGCGTTCATCCGGCCCCCAGGCTTTCGATTTCCCAATTCCAGCTCTCCATACGGCAGCTGTTTGGCTGTCCTGCTGTCACTCGTTCTCCTCAAGCATCCCTCCCAGCATAACTTCAGTATCAGCAAAGAATGGATCACTACATTCCAAGTTTAGCCAATGGGGAAGCCCAAAGAACGTGGGGCAGGGCTTGAAGAATTGAGTTTGAGTTGCATTTGGAGAGCAAACATGTTGTTACGTGGAAATGACATGAAAGATTATTTATATAATAAATGATGCAACAACATGAACATCAAATACTTCACGTGAGCGGTGCTTACTGCCTTGCTAAAACTCATTAAACGGCCCTCCAGCCCAAAGGATGCCCAACCCTGCCTAGGTTATAGTCTTCCCAGGCAGCAGTGTGATCAGGCTACAGCAGCCTACGATCATCATCACCATTTCAATCTTCAAAAGCCTGTGGGCTGGGCACTTGTTAGGCATTTGGAAACACAGTATAGAAGCTACCCTCGGGGAGCTTCCACTCTAATAAACGAAGACAATGGCCACAGAGCTTGCTGCCTCCTGAATTATGCCTTAACAACCTCCTGGAAAAATGGCTTCTGGAGACTCATGAGATGGTGGGAGGGGGGTGGTGCATGTCCACTTTCCCACACTGCCCTGCAAGATGGACTGGAGAATTTTATCCAGTCAGGACTCCCAAGTCAAGGGCCCCAAACACTTCATTCGAGATAATGGTCTGTTTCCCAAGGCCCCGTTTTTTGCCAAATAAAACCTAAAGTCATGAAGACATATGTTCTGCCCTTGCCCTCTCCTGTTAGCTCTCCACTTGGGCAGCCAAGACCTCAGTGGCCCAGGCCCTTTCCTCCTCTCCCACAAGCTCTCACTTTACATATCACTGCCCGACCCTGCTTCTCTTTCCTTTAAGGTGACTCACAACTCTTCACCACAACACTCAATAAATATCATTGATTCATTGACTCCCCATTAGGGGAAGCACAGCCCCAGCATCCCTGTCTTCCATCTCTAATGCTGGAAGGGAACCCCAAGACTTACTGTGACCTCAGATGCTTGGGTTCTAAACACCCACCCTATCCCAATGCGCACCTGCACCCTACACACACGCACTCCTGACCCCCTCACCCCATTCACAATGCATTTGGGGTGACAGGCAAGATACCCACTGAATGGAGAACTTATCCCACCTCCCGTGGGACAGCTGAGAGCCTCAGAGCTTTTTCCTCGTTATCGTGTTCGTTCATTGTTACTTTTTTCCTTTTTGTTCCCCCTCCCCTGCACATCTCAACATAAGATGCTTAAGTCAACAGACTGGGTGGGTCATCTCCCCTTCCCCGGCCCGGCTTTGAACTTTCTCATGAGCAAAGCAGAGTGCCCTGCTCAAAGCAGGCCGCCACGGTCACCTGATCATGACGCTGGTATCGATGATGAAGGATGCTGAAACTGAAATTCTGAACATTTCACTTATCTAGGCTCTCTCTATCTCTCCCCCAGTGTCCCTCACCCCCATTATTACAGATAACTGCAAGCCAACCAAATACTGTGTTGCTGCACTTTCCCCCACTTCCCCTCCCATAAGGAATCAGGGTTCACCTCTGCTCTTGGTTCCCTAAGGCTCCGCAGGGCTGGGAAAACCCCCGCTCAACTGACCCTCAAGTTCGCCTCCCCTGCCTCTGAGCAATCGTGTGGGCCAGTCCCGGCCAGGGACTGTTTTTCACCTCCTTCTCCATTAGACCAGAGGCCAGGGACATGTTTTTCACCTCTTTCTCCATTAGACCAGAGGCTGATTTTCCTTCACCATCCCTAATGATGAGAAAGTGAGCAGTGAATTCTCTCCAAGTCTGCAGGGGCTCTGCAGGGTGGCGTGATGCCCTGCTTATAGGATAAGCTGTAAAGAGATGGCAAACTCAAGGGAGTGGAGCAGAATCTCCCTTTGTTTTTCCACTTGGCAAGTTGCAGTAGACATTTGCAACCTTTGTAGGCCTACTTTTTCCACCTAGTTTTAAACTGGCTTTAGAACAAGAACAGTGACAGGATTCTAGTGGTAAAAGTACAGGTTCTAGTCCTGGCTCTGCCACTGGCCTGTGACCTAGAACAAGCCATGTCATTTATCTAGGCCTCAGTTTCCTCCTCTGCAAAATCAGGATGAAATACCCCTTTGCTACCTCTCAGACTACGAATCCCGTGGGAGACAGGGTCTTGTGTCTGATTTGATGATTCCATATCTAACCCCAGCACTCAGCACCGTGCTGGGGCATATTCCCTCATTCAATCACATTTATTGAGTGCTTACTGTGTGCGGCGAATTGTACCAAGCCCTTGGGAGAGTACGAATCAAAAATACACGGACACATTCCTTGCCCACAGCAAGCTCACAGTACTTGCTCAGTCATTTAGGATTCTGCCCTGGGGAATCTGTGTTTGAAATGGAGGCAAGTGCCGTTTCTTCCTGGAAAATCCCAGGCAAAATACAGAGAGGAGGAGTAAGGTGATGTTGCAACTGTGGCTGGGTACGGTGAGGGGGTCTCCTCGCTAGGGAATGGGAAAGAGGGGGAAGAGAAGGGGGGGAAAACCAGCTCTCCCCTCCCCATTACCCTCAGAGGAAGCCCAGGGCACTTCGCTAATCTGAGCTTGGCACGGTTAGAAACAATGCAACCTGGTGACAGCTCCTTTTGCGGGTGATTTCCACTCAGCTGCCTCAGCAAGGGGACACTTCCTTGGCAGGGAGCTCTGTCCTCACAAACCACTTCAAGGTTCAACCTTTATGGGGGCAGTGCCCTCCCTTCCCCCAGGTCCATCTCCAAGGAGGAGGGAGCGCCTGCAGGGGACAAGATCTACTTTAGCTAAAAAGCAGCTAAAAAGGTGCAAGGCTATGAAACAAAATAAGAGCTCCTTGAGTATTGTGTGTAATCTATCCCGTCTATGCTCAATAAAAACTCACTGCTCACTGCACCAGAGGCAGGTGGACTAAATCCACCCCCAGGCCCTTAACCCAGAGACCACCAGGCTAGTGGGGTCTGGAGAGTCATCCTTAGGGACATAACAGTGGTATTTGTTAAGTGCTTACTGTATGCCAGGCACCGTACTAAGCACCTGGGTGGATATAAGCAAATCAGGTTGGACAAGGTCTCTGTCCCACGTAGGACTCACAGCCTCAGTCCCCATTTAACAGACGAGGTAATTGAAGCACTTCGGTAACTGAAAACTCTAAGGATACACACACCGGAATGACTCAGAAGATACGAAGTCTGGAGAGAGTGTATCCAAGGGGTCGTTATCATTTGGAAACGACTTGACAGCATTTGACTACTACTACTGAGGCACAGAGAAAAGTGAAGCGATTTGCCCAAGGCCACACAGCAGACAAATGGCATTAGAACCCATGACTTCCGGACTCCACGACCTACTTAAAACTCACCTCCTCCAAGAGGCCTTCCCAGACTGAGCTCCCCTTCTCCCTCTACCACCCCCACTTCACCTCTCTGCAGCTTAACCCCCTTTTCCCTCCATTTCCCTCTGCTCCTCCCACCTCCCTTCCCATCCCCTCAGCACTGTACTCGTCTGCTCAACTGTATATATTTTCATTACCCTATTTATTTTGTTAATGAAATGTACATCGCCTTGATTCTATTTAGTTGCCATTGTTTTTACGAGATGTTCTTCCCCTCGACTCTATTTATTGCCATTGTTCTTGTCTGTCCGTCTCCCCCGATTAGACCGTAAGCCCGTCAAACGGCAGGGACCGTCTCTATCTGTTGCCGACTTGTTCATTCCAAGCGCTTAGTACAGTGCTCTGCACATAGTAAGGGCTCAATAAATGCTATTGAGTGAATGAATGAATGAATGACTCCCAGGCTTGTGCTCTAACCTTTACACCAGTGAGTGAGGGAGAGACTGGTCTTCCACAGACCCTGCTTGCTCCCTAACTCAAATGACAAGTGTCAGCTGGGCTGAAATTGGAGGAGTCACTTGGCAAGCGAGCCGGGGCCGGTTCACAGCCTGGAGAGCCGGTTGGGGGCACCCAAGGCAGGGGGAGTTCCACTGCACCAGTCCACAACCCCCGCGCCCCCACAGAACCTCGAGCCAGGGGTGGCCCCGAGAGACAAGTTGACAGGTCAGTGCCCGCAGATGTTCCACGCTCCCTCCCGCTGAGACAGCAGGGAGAGGGCGGCGAGGGCTCGGATAAGAATAGGCAGATATTCTGGGAAGCAAAAAGGAGGGGCTGGGGACCGGAGCGACTGCCTGTGTCAACCACGTGAGGGGGTTTCTATGGCGATGAGCGGGGAAGTTGCTGGCACGGTCCCGCTCCCAAGAAGCTTGGCAGCTTGGACACAAATCACTGGACACAAAGCTGCTGATAGGGGAGTGAGGTTGGGGCGGAGGGTCACTCCTCCCCGAGAGGCCTGTCATAGGACCAGGACAGAAATGCCCAGGGATGGGAAGATTTGCCCTAGGTTGGAGGCAGTGCCAGAGACAAGAAGAGCCTGTGGGAAGCACAGCATGGCCTGGTGGAAAAAGCCCAGGCCTGGGAGTCAGAAGTTCTGTGTTCCACTTCTGGATATTGCCCCAGCCTGCTCTGTGACCACAAGCTTCAGTTTCTTCACCTGTAAAACGGAGATTTAATATTTTTTTTTTTTAAACACCTTCTCCTTCAGCTGAATCCCGAGTGGGACAAGGACTATGTCCAACTTGAATACAGAGCTCAGCACATAGTAATCGCTTAGCAGACACCACAGTTATTATTACTATTATTAGTTCCTGGTCCCAAAGACTGCATTCCTCCCGTCTGAAGTACTGGGAGGCTCTTTCCCCCCCTCCCTGGTATGATGAACACCACCATTCCCAGCCACGCTTCGACTCCTCTCCAGTGCTCCATTTTAGAAAAGCCCAATACCAGTGCTGCCAGTTGAAGGAAACTCTTTAAGTCTAGAAAAGGAGATTACCCTCCTCAGAAATCCCCATGACCTTGGATGGGGAAAATTGAGCCCTGAGGCCGCATGACAAAATAAGAAGAAAAAAGAACTAAGAGAAGAAGCTAAGTCCCCAGAGCAGATTGCAGAGGAGGAAGAGAAAATAAGTAAGTTTATGTTACTCCCGTGGGCTCCACATATGTAGTGGTTTAAAATGCACAGGCTGGGCTGATCCCTGCGGAGCTGGGGGAGGGGGATAGATCCCATCAGGCCAATCTCAGTTTCCTGCCAATCGCAGGGATTGCTACGATGGCTGTGACGGGAGGCTATTCTGCCTCTGCCGGCTTGGGTAGCCTGATGAGACGGAGTGAGGTGAGGTAGGAGCAGGCAAGGTGATTGAGTGCTTTAAAACTGACGGTAAGGAGTTCTACCTTCACAACATCACTAAAATCCATCTTTTCTTCTCCTAACTGCTATCGTGTTAATCCAAGCACTTATCCTATCCTACCTCGATTACTCAATCAGCCTCCTTGCCAACCACCCTGCCTCCTGTCTCTCCCCACTCCAGTCCATACTTCACTCTACTGTCCCGATCATTTTGCTCCCAACACAGTCAGTCCACATTTCCCCACTCAAGAACTTCCAGGGGTTGCCCACCATCTCTGCAAACAGAAACTCTTTACCATCAGCTTTAAATAATTCAATTACCTTGCCCTCTCCTACCTTACTTTGCTACTCTCCTACTATGACTAAGCCTGCATACTTTGCTCCTCTTAATGCCAAACTACTCCCTGTACCTCATTGTCATCTACCTCACCCCTGACCTCTTGCCCATGCCCTGCAACACCCTCCCTTTTCAAAACCAGACAATTATTCTCCCCACCTTCAAAGCCTTGTTGAAGGCACATCACCTCCAAGAGGGCTTCCCTGACTAAGCCCTCCACACCACACCACACCCTCGACTCCAGAATATATGCACAGATCTGTAATTTATTTATATCGACATTGGTCTTCCCCTCTAGACTGTAAATGCTGCAGACAAGGAATGTGGCTGTTATATTGTGCTATATTCTCTCAAGCACTTGCTATAATGCTCAATAATCAAACATATTTAAAGCCTCTTCACTTCTCTCCTCACATTTACATGGCAATAAAAAGTATGTTCTCTCTCCTACTTATAACGTAAGCCTCATGTGGGACAGGGACTATCTTGTATCTACCCCAGTGCTTAGTACAGTTCCTGGCACATAGTAAGTGCTTAACAACTACCACTTATTATCATTCTCACCCAACTGGTCAACATCTGGGTTCTCAGCAATACAGCTACTTCTGTGCCAGCCTGCCTCCCAACCACAGCACGTTGCCTTGCCTGGAAGCAGGGGGTTGGACTAGATGAACTCTGGAAGTCCCTTTCACATCTATGTCGCCAGCCAACCATGAAGGTCTTGATGTAAGCATGGACATTCCCCAGAAAAAGTTAGTGGGGGAATGCCAGGGTCTTTCAGGTTCTTAAGTCTCGAAGCTGGGTCAGGAAATTTGAAGTGAAATAGGAACCGCCTGATTATTTTGAGCCTGGCAGCCCTGAGACCCTCAATCCAGAAGAGATGAGTAAACTCAGGCCATTTGGAGTTCCCCACTACTGAACATTGTGTTTACCCATCTACAGCAATCAGTTCAAGCCCAGTTCAGAAACCCTTTCCTTCCAAGCCTCCCCTTCAACACTTGTAGTGGAAAGAGCCCGAAACTGAGAGCCAAAAGACCGGTGTTCTAATCTCGGCTCTGCCACTTGCCAGCTGCGTGACCTTGATTAAGTTGCCTCATTTCCCCGTGTCCCATTTCCCCATCTGTAAAAGGGGGATTTAACACCCGTTCTCCCTCCTACTTAAACTGAGTCCCGTATGCAGCAGGTACTGCATCTTACCTGAGAATCTACTCCACTGCTTAGTACAGTGCTTGGTGCATAGAAGATGCTTAAACACCAGCATGATTATTGCTGAAGCAGAAGAAGGGAGAGCCAAGGAAGGAGCAAGAACTGGTGGGAAAAGAGGATGGTATAGTTCTAACAAGTGACACCCTCTCTTCTAGAGGCGGGGGGGCATAGGTTTCAGGTAGGACCCACTGAAATTCGACCAGCCTGGGACTGCTAATGACTAGAAGAAAGGTGCAATTTGCTACTCTTGATCTTAATGCACTCTTCACCTGTGCCTCACCTCCGAGTCTCCCTGGCAGGTCCTTCCTCCTATCTTTTAATCCAGTTACAAACGGTCCACCCACGTCTTGCCCTAATCTTTCTAATTACTCTTCTTCAATGCACGCAGGGC
Organism: Ornithorhynchus anatinus; assembly: GCF_004115215.2. Taxonomy (NCBI): domain Eukaryota; kingdom Metazoa; phylum Chordata; class Mammalia; order Monotremata; family Ornithorhynchidae; genus Ornithorhynchus; species Ornithorhynchus anatinus. The sequence continues at coordinate 9,980,562 of NC_041744.1, forward strand.
AGAGCTCTACAATCAGAGCGGTGAGATTCCCTTGAAACCAAGAGAGCACTGCTCTGGGAGCAAACAGAGTTCAACCTGCTGGAAGGCGACAAGATTGGCAGGGGAGGAGACATGAGCTTCCCTCAACCCCATCTCGCGACACACTACCTCTCCGCTCCATGCAGAGAAAGTCTCCCAAGAGACTCTTCTCCCTTTTCTCACCACCCTGGCAGGTTGGGACTAGGCAGGGATCTCCAGTTGCAGCCATATATCCACAAACGAGAAACACGCTAGGGCAATCCCATCCGGGCAGGATCGGATCTAAACAGGCCGAGGGCCTTGCCAAGGAGAGTAAGCTCCGTGTGGGCATGCAACACATCTACCATCTCTGTTATACTGCACTACCAAGTGTTTAGTACAGTGTTCTGCAAACAGTGAGCACTCAAAAGTGGCACTGATTAAGGACAGGCTGGTGAGCCACGACTCAAAGGGAAGACTGTCCAGCCCAACCTTCAACAGCAAGTAGACCACCCCAGGGGAACCTTTGACTCCACCTCAAAAATACAGCAAACACCGCAGAAACGTTCAGCAATAAGGCCCACCCAACATTACTGTCACTCATCTGTAACCTGACCTCACCAGTAGGTGTACTTAACTATTCATCATGAACAATGAAAAAAATTCAAGGGTCTCAGAGACCTACCCAAGATGCAACATCATCACAACAATGGCATTTATTCTTTCACTAATCTTTACTGAATACCTACTGTGCCCTGGAGAACTGTATGAAGTGCTTGGGAGAGCAGAATTCAAGGAAAGAGTGTGAGTTTGTATCTGTCCCTCTAGACTGTAAACCCCTTGTGGGCAGGGAACATGTCTGCCAACTCTGCTTACTGTACTTTCCCAAGCACTTAGTATAGTGCTTTGCACATAGTAAGAACTCAAATACCACTGATTGATTGAAATGTTATGAACCAAAGCAAGCAATTAAATAAATTATGAGTGGTTAGACTGGTGAAGAAACAAGAGGCTGATAGAGAGGGAATGACCACAAAGGGTGAGATTAGGCAGGAAATACCTGTGTGACCTTGAGCAAGTTGTTTGACTTTCCTGAGCATCATTCTCCTCATCTGTAAACCAGGGAAGACCAGACCTCCCTTTTAGGCTGTGTGCTCAGCGTGGAACACGGACTGTCTGATCTGATTCATCTATACCCAATGCTTGGCATATAGTAAGCGCTTAACAATTCCATACTTAATTAGCGGTCAGGGTTACAACTCCGTCCCTAATGGAAACAGATCACTACCATTTTTGCTCTTTGCTCACCAACCCAGCTGTTTGGCTGACCACTGAGCCCCATGTTGTGAGCCACTCTCTGGATGCAAACCAGGACTGCTTTGAGTCTCAGTCCCAACTCTGCTGTTGGGTCTCTTTTCCAACCTCAAAAACCAGGAAGCTTGGGGAATGACCTCTCCACCCACCCCATCTCCCCACAACAGCCACCCCACCTACCTATATATCTAGCGTGGAAGCCTTATTCAAAATACAGGTTTTGCAACTCGACTCAGGCTGTGAGCCTCTTAGACTCCTAACTAGACTGTGAGCACCATGTGGGACAGGGATTGTGCCTTGTATCTAATCCAACACTTAGTGCAGAGCATGGCAAATAGTAAGTGCTTAAACATCATTAAAAAAAATTCTCTCCACTTCCCAATGTTGCAAAGAAAGAATAAATTACACCTAGTAGAGCCTAAATTCATAGGATTATTATTATTATTATTGCATTTTAAGAGCACTCACTTTGTTGACAAGCTCTGGGCAAAGCACCAAGATAGATAGTAAACAGGGTGTGGGTCAGGGACTCTGTCCAGTCTGATTATCGAATACCTAAGAGGTACAAAGGGCACTTTTTAGGAAGAAACTGAGGTCCAAAAAGAGTAAAGACCTACCTAAGGCCAGACAAGTGGCTGGGCCGGAACCAGAACAAGGGCCTCCAGACACCCAGGACTTCTCTCTTTCCAGTAGGCAGCACTTCCTCCCGAGCACCTTTTACTACTCCAACAGGTCTGTAACAAGCAACAAGGACCTCCATCCCCTTTACGACTGGCTTCTGAGACCCTCAGAGTCACAGGTGCTCATGCCCTCTCAGTGCAACTCCAGTTGGTCGCTGGTTTCAGGCACGGCTGACTATGGTCCCGGGCATATCAAAGCCACTCTCGTCTAGACCGGCCTCGAACTTCCTCACTGATTTTCCCATCTACCCAAAGGCCACAGGTGAGCAGACAGCAAAGTGCACACGTGAAAGGCTTAATGATGTTTTTTGGAAGCAAGTGGGGAAAAAGGAAAAAATTTGGAACATTATCTCTGGAAACGACCATGTGACTTCAAGCACTCAATAGTGCTTATTACATTGTGGATTTACTAAATTGTAAAAGCTCACTGAAGGCAAGGATAATGCCTACCAACTCTGTTGTATTCTCCCAAGCATTTAGTACATGCTCTGGACACCATAAGGGCTCAATAAAAATGCCATTAATTCATTCAATCATATTAATTGACTGAGCACCCTGTACTTCCCTGCCCTCGAAGAGCTTACAATCCAAGCCCTGAGCAACTTGGACATCTTGCCATGCCCAGCCCCTGAGCTCTCCATTTAAAAAATAAAAGCTTCTACCATAGAAAGTCAACTCAGGGAGGGCCGACTCAGCTTCTGGACCAAATTCTATAAGGCACCCAGGAGGTTGGGGACAGTGAGGGCACATGAAAAAGCATAAAATAGCCTACAGTGCTGGCTTCAATCGATGATATTTGAGTACTTACTGTATGCAGAGTTCTGCACTAAGCGCTTGGGAGAGTACAATACAAAAGAGCTGGAAGACAAGCTGTCAGTTTAAAGGGGAAGACAAACATTAATATAATATATTCATTCAGTCATATTTGAGTACTTACTGTTTGCAGAGCACTGTACTAAATGCTTGGGAGAGTATAATACAACAATAAACTGACATTCCCTGCCCAAAGTAAGTTTACAGTCTAGAGGGATAATAATAATTGTGATATTTGTTAAGCACTTACTATGGGCCAGGCACTCCTCTAAGCAATGGGATAAGTACAGGGTAATCAGGATGGATACAGTGCCTGACCTGCATAAGGCTCACAGTCTTAATCCCCAATTTACCGATGAGGCAACTGAGGCACAGAGAAGTAAAGTGACTTGCCCACTGTCACAAGGCTGACCAATAGTGGACCTGGGATTAGAACCCAGGTCCTGACTCCCAGGCCCTCGCACTGTCCACTAGACCATGCTGTCGACACTAAAGGGAAAAAAAAAAGGCACCTCCCTTCCCCGGACTGTTCTGGGATCCTCGGAAGGTGGGGGACAACCTACCTGGGGGGTGACCAGCTCTTCACAGCATCGCCCTCTCGCTCCCGGCGGCACCACAGGGTGGGAGTTTCCCATCTGTGCTGGGGCCTTAGCCACGGCCCAATGTCAAAGGCTGTGCTCGGCAGAAGGGACCCTCCAGCCTTCCCCTCGGACCAAACTACAGCCTCCCGGCGGCCACCGCCACCATAAGGTCCTCTGCTCGGAAGCGTCGCTTTCTGGTGAGGGGCTGAGGTCAGCGACGCGGAGCCTACCCCATGCTGGAATGACTGCAGGGAAGTCACGGGGGCCAAAATAGGCCATGTGAGTCAGCAAATGTTTGCGACGAGAACAGGTGCTCCGGTTCAGACATGAGAGAGTCACGCAGGGCTCTTGGCCTCGTCCGCAGTGGGGCTATTTTTGGCCTCTGCAAGTGCTGGGCCCTGGGTGATTGAAACCCCAATCTGTTTTTCTGGGGAATCCCCTGGGTTTTCACCTGCAGCCCTCAAACCAGTCTGGGGACCCCCTTTGCCACTGTGGATGGACACAGAGAGCGGGCCCCAAACTCTGCCTGTTCTAATGATAACAGAAAATAAAACACCTGATCCCTTCAATCCTCTTCCCCATGGGCTCGTCAAGCCTCTTGACAACTAATTCCTCACTTGCCCCCTCTCCTTCCACCCTCTGCTTCCTGGGAGGTTTTCCCACGTTTTCAGATGGAAAGATCGAGGCAGAGAGATCAGAAGGGGCCACTCCGGTGAGAGGGAGAGACATATCCAGGAGTCCAGAAGCAACCCCCTGCCCACCCGAGAAGTGTCACCTGCCCAGGGCCGAGACAGAGTCGTTGGCACCAGCTGCATCTGGGCAGATGGTGGTTGCGTTTCCATAGCTGCCTTCTACCAAACCTGTGCAGCTCTTGAAACTGGAGGAAAACAAGCCGCTCTTGTGTTCAGAGTGGGATGGGGAAGTCATCTCTTCTCCCTCCCAGCCTGCCGTTAGAGAATCGAATCACCTTGGGTCAGTTAGGCCCCAGCCTGCCTGGCCCAGACCAATGTCACTGGCCCACCGGCTCCTCGAGACTTCTCACGGGATGAATTAAGTGGCATGACCCGGCCCTATCTCATGCAAATGCTCTGGCCTTCCTAGTGTCTTTTCAGTGCCAAGGCACCAGCATGTGAGTCAACTCAATAGCCCCCAAGCTCTGCTCATTGCCACCGTGCCCACCCTATGCCTGCTGCACCCACCCCGAAGGTGAGGAGAGCTCATTTGGGGACCAGTTCCATCACCTCTGCACCCTCCCAGGACTCTGAGGTCCAATGTACTAACTAAAAGAAGCTCTGCCACCTGCCGAGACTAGGGAAGAAAGTGGCAGTGGAAATGGGGAGGGAGAGGAAGCCATGGAGGGAGAAATTTTTGGATGCTGGGAATCTGAGGGGTGAAGCAGAGGGCATATGGGACATTTGTCTTGGACCTAGCTTCTCTCCTGATTTATGTGGTGAGCATAGCAACCGATCTGCACCTCAGTTTCTCCAGTTGCATGACGGGAACAGCTCTTACCATGCTCCACCTCAGAGGCAGGCTCTGAGGATGACAAGGATAAAATCCTTAAAGGACTGTGACCTTTTCCATGGAGATTCTGTGACCCTGCCCAGCACAAGAACTAGTTGAGGAAATTCAAGGTGGGGACGGGAAGGGGTTGAATTATTAAATTGCTTTCCGACTTCCAATCCCATATTAAGCATAACCATTCCTTGGTGATTTTAAGTGGCAGGGATGAGGAGAAAGAAGGGCCAGGAAGTCTCTGAGTATCCAGGTGAGTTTCCACCTTCCCACCATCCCTTCAAGGAATGGAGATATCCAGAAGCTGTGGGGGGAGGGAGGAAACAGTGGAGCGGGTAAGTTCCAGAACCCATGAAGGAGGAGAAAGCTATGGAGCATTGGCAAGCCAGAAACCAGCCAGTCACCCTAGGGGCTTTTTCATTACATTCCCTGAAGCATTTTCACAGCCAGGCGGCAGAGACATTCCTTCCCACTGAAGCACGGGCTGTTGCCCTAGAAACAAGCACCAGCTTGGAAACTTGGCAGCCGTGCTGCTGCAGGAGGCGGTTGCCCACTAGGGCTACCTGAACTGCAACCCAATGCCTGGCCAGGCACGCTAAATGAGTGAGGTGAGACTACTGCCCCGATGGATATAAAATGGATAAGCCATACTATTTTGGATCCAGTTCCAGAAGGAAGAGCAGCTTGGGGGAAGTAGAGGAAAACGGCTTCTTTTTGGTGCATCGCCACCTTAGGAGCTCAGGTAGGCACAGGCCAGTGTTTCTGAGTTCTACTCCTGTCTCTCATGTTCAGGCTGACTGACCAGGGAAATCTGTTTCACTCCTGCTGGCCTCCATAAGCTCTTTCACCTCCACCCCCAGTTACCAACACACACACACACACACACACTCTCTCTCTGTCTCTCTCTCCCAGCATGCCTAACTCCAGGGTTGGAGACTAGAAAGATTATTGAAAAGACTGAGTATATGCCTGAAATGCTCAAGAGAGACAAAGAAACCACTTGACAAGAAAAATGGTCCCACCGGAAACCACGACTGGAGTGGAGAGGCTCTTGTCTTGGCACAGGGGGCTGCCCACCTTCAAGGGTCTCTAGACAGCCTCCTATTCCCAGAAGCCACTCTGCCTCTGCCCTCTCTGTCACTTCACAATCTAATACCTCTGCTTTAGTTGACATCAAGAGCTCCCCAGGCTTGGTGAAGACAAAGATACTTTACTGAATCCGTGGAGCAAAGCGCTGTGGCATTTACCTGACCAATCTTAGAGGACCATAGGCTGGCCGCTCCAGGCCCCTGCACACGCACACTTCACCACAAAAGCAAGGCTGTCCCCAGAAAACCTTGGAGACACTGGGTTCACTTTGCAAATGAGCACGGTGTCAGTGACTCAGTCTTGGCTCTCTCGCAGTCCCCGTTGTCCCTGGTAGAGCAGGGAAGGAAGGGTGTCTTTTTTCAGGTGTCTGCTTTCATTTAAAAGGAAGCTGTTCCTCGGTTTAGAGCCAAGAGTACAGGTTTAGCAGCAAAGACTGATGTCTGAACAACAAATCATTCCATATAGTGTAGGGAAGGTACAGGAACATGAGTCTTTGCTCTTGCTAGTCCACCCCCAGCAATGAGCCGAGGCCCTAGCCCAGAATAGGACATAGGCCTAATAGTTATAATAACAATAATAATAATAATTACAATTTGTAAAACATTCACAGTGTGCCAAGCAATGGGGTCTATCCAGTACAATCAGATCAGACAGTCCCTGTCCCTCACAGAGCGCACAGTCTAAGGGAGAAGGAGGAGAGTACTGAATCCCCACTTTAAATATGAGAAAACTGAGGCCTGGAGAAGTGACCCACCCTAGGTCATATGGCAGCCAAATGGCAGAGCTGGGATTAACGTACTTTCAGCTAGGTCAGCTTTGTTTCCTGGTTCTTGTCTACCTGCAAGAAGGCGGCCTGTGCGTCTCTGCTGGGGAGACAGCTTAACTGGTTGTTCATCTTCAGTATTCTAAACACAGCTTGCAGAGGCTCTCCCTTCTCAGCCCTCTTTCCTTCCCTGCAGGACTGGTTTAAAAGATTCTCACCCCCGACTGTCATGGGACGACCACTCTCCCCACTCTCAAAGCCTTATTAAAAGCGCATCTCTGCTAGTAGGCCTTCCCCAGCTAAGCCCTTATTTCCTCTTCTCCCACTCCCTTCTGCATCACCCTTACACTTGGATTTGCAGTCTTTATTCACCCCACCCTCAGCCCCATGGCACTTCCATACATATCTGTAATTTATTTATATTAATGTCAATCTCCCGCTCCGGAATGTAAGCTCATTGTGGTTAGCAAACGTGACTACCAACTCTATTATACTGAACTTTCCCAAGCGCTTAGTAGCAGACTCTGCCGACAGTAAGCACTCAATAAATACCACTGATTGACTGATAAAAGCCATCACTTAGCTTCAGCATCTCTCCTGTGTCCCTCTCAGAAAACAAGGTTCACTCTCAGGAGAGATGATCTTGACTTTTCAACTGAGTAAGGGAGAGAAAAAAAAGTCCCCCCCAAATCCAAATGGATCTTCAAGCCTGCAGAAGCCAAGGATGAGCTGCAGGACTCAAGTATCCCAGACCCCAACCTGAGCTTTAGCAGTTGAATTTCCTTCTTCCAAACCCTTCAATCAGTGGTAAGGAACACTCCTCAGAGTACCAGCAGCACTAGTATTTACTGAGAGCGTAGCACTCTACACTAAGGTGCTGAGAAGGACAGCAGAAGGAGCACCAGCGAATGACCAACTCCCAGCCCACTAGAGGCTTAGGCCCTAACTGGGGATGTCCGCAGAGCCCCAGAGGGATTGAGAACCAACAAAGCTGGCCGTTCATATTAGTGTTTTGGTTTCCCTCTTCCAGACCTAACGGGTTGGGAGTTACTGACAGAGCCTGATTAACTTTAGCACCACAAAAGTTATCTGGAGCCCCAGCCTGTGCAAAAATCATACTTAAATAATCCAACAAAGACCTAATGAAAACGTTGGGAAGAAAAAAAAAACATGCAAAAAAGAGAAGCAGCGTGGCCTAGTGGGAAAAGAATGAGGCCTGGGAATCAGGTTCTAATCCTGACTTTGCAACTTGCTTGCTGTGTGACCTTGGGCAAATCACTGAACTTCTCATTGCCGCAGTTTCCTCATTTGTAAACCTGTTTCCCCTCCCATTCCGCACTGAGCCTATGAGTTGCCCATGGGAGAGGAGCAGTGCCTGATCATTTTTCTTGTAGCAATCTTAACACTTAGTATAGTACTTGGCATATAGTAAACACTTAAAAATAATTATTTCATTTGGAAGAGTCACTAAAATAAACCCCCATTTCAGAGCTATGGATACTTACTCCCATAGCCTTTGTGAACCTGTCCTTGTCCTTATACTCTGTCACTTCCCTTATCTTGCTCGGGTTGCTGGCTTCGTCTAAGTCATTTTCAGCCCTAGGGTGCTGTGTCCCATGAGGGTCCTCTGAGCCAGTGCTTTCCATGTCCCGGGGAGACTCCACGCCCGGCTGGCCTGCTGCTTCCTCTCATGCATATGGCCTAGTGGAAAAATCACGGCCCTGGGTTCTAATCCCAGCACCTCCAGGACCGTGGGCAAGCCACTTGGCTATGTGCTTCGGTTTCTTCATCTGCAAGATGGGGATTCAATCCCTGTTCTCCCTCCTACTTAGACTGTGGGACCTCATTATCTTTTACTATCCCAGTGCATGGCACATTGTAAGCATTTAACAAATGCCACACAGTTATTATTATTATCTCCTCACCCAACCCTGGCCAGGTCTAGTCTCTCCCACTCAACCGAGGCCGTTGCGCTTATTGGGATGGAGGAGTGGGGGTTCTTCTCGCAGTGTGAGCTCCTTGTTGCTTTAGAACATGACTTTTGTTTCTGCCGGGCTTGCATACAGATCTACTGCAGAGGGCTGTACCCAGCAGATGCTCAGATGTTCCCTCCTGGGCCAGTGAAAGGGTTTAAAAAGGGACTTGGGAAAAACCAGTATTAAGCACTTGCTCCCTCTCATTAATAATAATAATAGTGGTATTTTTTAAGTGCTTACTTTGTGCCAAGCGCCATTCTGAGTACTGAGGTAGATACAAGGTAATCGGGTCGGACACAGTCCTATCCCACATGGGGCTCACAGTCTTAATCCCCATTTTAGAGATGAGGTAACTGAGGCACAGAGAAGTAAAGTGACTTGCCCAAGGTCACAGCAGAAAGGTGGCAGAGCTGGGATTAAAACCTATGTCCTCTGACTTCCAGGCCTGTGGTCTTCCCACTAGGGTCATGCTGCTTCTCAATGAGTAGGGACTGCAAGTTTGTTATGGACAGGGAACGTATCTGCTAATTTGGTTGTATCTGTACTCTCCCAAACGCTCAGTACAGTGCCCTGCATATAGTAAACACGCAATAAATATGCTTGATTGATAAGGTATTTGTTAAGTAGCTACTCTAAGCAAAGCGCTGGGGCAGACACAAGACAATAGGTACGGACACAATCCCCATCCCCCATGGGGTTCGGAGTCTGAGATGGAGGGAGAACAGGTATTTGATTCCCATTTTGCAGATCAGGAAGACAATACTCTTAGTAACTTGGTCACCCAGGAGACAAGAGGTCTCCCAACTCCCAGCCCTGAGCCCTTTCCACTGGGTCACACTGCTTCCCGGGCGCCATACCGGCCCATTTGCCATCCCAACTCCCGCTCTGCCACAGCAGACCGGGAAGCGGGAGATGGCGGTGGCAGCAGCAGCCCAAAGCAGGAAACAGCCAAGCCCAGTTTCGCTCCACTGCCCCCACCCACCCTGGAAGCCTGAAATGCTTTGAATCTATTAAGGAACTGCTTTCCCGTAAATCGTCCTGCCTCGTCACTGGAGATGGGGTCGTGACACCACTACTGTGTGTGCTGCACGTGTACATGTGGGTACACACCAACTCCTGCTAACTCTAACCCTTCTCTCCTCGAAACGCGAGACTGCAGGCTTGCTCCAACCCCAGATCAGAGCCACGGGGAATCGTTGAGATACTAGTTCTGCCCTGACTCGCCCTACCAGGTTGGGAGGGCCAAGCCTGAGGGACAGTTCTGATTAAAGACAAAGCAAAACACAACCAGGCCCACCAACTCCACACCTTTCCACCTGTCTCCAGGTCCCCCTGCCAAAAGACAGTGTCCTTTCAGCAACCAGGAGGCCACAGCAGGTTCCTGGAAATGGCTTTTCCCATTTTCAATCCAAACTCTCATTTGAGTGCACCCTGGTCTCTTTCAGTTTCAACCTAACTCCAACACTCCCCACCTGGAACACAGACTAGTGATTGGGAACTTCCTAGAAGTCAACCAACACTCCTCTATCCTGTTTTCTGCTGTACTTTTGGCTTAGGCCTTGGGAGCCTCTAGTTCTTCTCTTGGGAATAATAATAGTAATTGTTAAAGCACTAATGTGCCAAGCATAGCCCTAAGCACTGGAGTAGCTGGACTATAAGCAGATCTCACACAGTCCCTATCCCACAGGGGGATCAGTCTTTGAGGGAGGGGAAACAGTTATTTTAATCCCCTTTTTACAGATAAGGAAACTGAGGCATTAAGTGACCGGTTCAGGTCACAGTAACCAAATAATAAAGCTGAGATTAGAACCCAGGCTCTGGATCCCCAGGCTCTTTCCACTAGGCCATGACTCACTCCCATACCCCAACGCTTTTTTCATGGTATTTAAGTGCTTATTATGTGCCAGACACTGAATTAAGCACTGGGGTAGACACAATCTCATCAGGATGGACACATTCCCTGCCCCACATAGGCTTAATCCCCAATAATCCCCAGAGAAGTGAAGTGACTTGCCCAAGGGTACACAATAGACAAGTGATGGAGATGAGATTAGAATCCAGGCTGTCTTGACTCGCAGGCCTGTGCTCTATCCACTAAGCCACACTGCTTCTCTTTCCTACTTGTGACCATACAGCTGGAAACAGAGCACAGGCATGGGTTTTGAAGACAAAAAGAAAGAGGGTGGGGGGGGGTGGGGAGGAGGGAGAGAGAGGGGAAGAAGAGACAAAATACCCCTGAAAAGCAGCATTAGGCAGTTCATTTACATAGCTCTATTTGAAGAAGTTCAAAAAAAAAAATTCCCTCTCCCTCAATGTCTCCTTAAAGTCAAAATGATGTGTCCCATTTCAGGGAGGGAGGAAAACTGAGGAGCAGAGAGGTTGAGTGGTTTGCTCAAGGTCATGTAGAAAAGCAGCAGCGGGTCCAGATTCCCTGGCCAAGGTTTTGACAAGGGTCTTGCCTAGGTATGTAGTCTCCCAAGAGCTTAGTACAGTGCTCTGCACACAGTAAGCATTCAATAAATATGATTGAAAATGACGTGGAATGGCCTAAAGAAAAGAGTACAGAACTGAGAGTCAGGAGAACTGGGTTCTAATCCCAACTCCACCACTTGACTGCCACGTGACCTTGAGCGAGTCGCTTTGCTTTCTAGCACCGCAATTTCCTCATCTGTAAAATGGGGACTCAATCTCTGTTCTCCTTCTCTCTCAGACCTTGAAGTCCGCATCAGACGGGGAACGCGTTTGAGCTGATCATCTTGCATTACCCCAGTGCTGGACACCCAGTCAGCGCTTAACGAATACCAAAATTATTATTAATGAGAACTTCCTTTAAAAGCTTGAGTCCTTCTGATTGAAAACCCTGACCCCTGCCCGGTTCCGGATGAACTGGCTTCCATGGCTTAAGAGGCGACGGAGGAATGGCCCGTTCCCCTCCCCGAAGCGGTAGGTCACTTTGGGCCCTGGGCACAGGGGCTTACCTGGACCACCTGAGTCGTCAGGTCACAGGTGTCCAGCCAGTCGCTGAACCTCGGGTAGCTGTTGAGTTCTGCCGTCCTTTCCCTGGGAGACACGCTGAGCTTGCATTGCCGCTGCTTGCTAATGTACCGAACCAGTTTTGCCTGTTGGAGAATCCAGAGAGCGGAACGTTTAAGTCGGGGCCTGCCCCGAAGGGCCGACCCAGAGCCCTCAGCCCGCCCCCGGAGACAGATGGGGAACTCTGACCCCTGGGTCCCTCCTGGATTTCGTCCCTGTCCCAGACAAGGGGAAAGAGGAGAGGGAGAAGCAGAGTGGGCTAGTGGAAAGAGCGTGGACCTGAGAGGGGGAGGGTCTGGGTTTTAATCCCAGTTCAGCTTCTTGTCTGCTGTGTAACCTTCGGCAAGTCACTTCAATTATCGGGGCCTCAGTTACCTCATCTGTAAATTGGGGATTGATACCAAGCCCTATATGGGACAGGGACTCTGTCCAATATGACCACCCTATATCTACCCCAGTGCCCGGAATATCATAAGCACTAAATACAATTAAAAAAACCAAAAAACACAAAGTTGAGCACTGTTCCAATCCTAACTGCCATTTGCAGTCTCTGGCAAATTTCATATTTTCGTTCAGCTTCACAGCACCACAAGTGGCTCAGTTATTAGAAGGCGGGAGTCCTGGGACAACGCAAAAATCATGGGCGCCCGGAGAGAGTGACAGCAGAGAGAAGGTGGACCTCACCCCAGTGATCTCTCGGGGGGATCTCTGCAGACTCCCATCCATCAAGACTTCTGTTCTCAAGAGGCAGAGCTGCCGCCCTCATTTCTCACTAACCCAAACCAGCTCACCTCCAACCTTGCTCTGGAGGAGGAGGAGGAAGGGAAGGAGGGATAGGACAGAGCCACCACAAGTACTATGCTTCTTTAAGTTTTAAAATATTATTTGAATATTGCAACAGCCCTGGGCCCCTGCCTCCCAACAGGCTAGGAAGATCTCAGATGGCGACCACTGGGTAGGAGCCCCGGCTTCCTTCGGTGCAGTGGAATTGGTCTTATTCAACCAATTGGCTGCAACCCGCTTCCCTCAGGTAGCTCAATAAATAGTAGGAGTAGAAGTAGCAGCATTCATTCATTCATTCAATCGTATTTATTGAGCGCTTACTGTGTGCAGAGCGCTGTACTAAGCGCTTGGAATGTACAACTCAGCAAGAGAGAGAGAGAGAATCCCTGCCCAATAACAGGCTCACAGTCTAAAAGGGGGAGACAGCAAAACAAGTAGTCATGAATCGATACCAGCAAAATTGATCAGTAGAATCATAGATATAGTTCTTTCAATAGATCTACTACAACTCAGCCCGCACACTTCACTCCCTTAAACACCAACCTACTCTCGGTAAATTCATCTCACCGAACCCACTGCTGACCTCTTGCTCACATCCTCCCTCAGGCCTGAGACTCCCTACCCCTTCATATGTCCATCCACCATTTTCCCCACCTTCAAAGCCCTCCTAAAATCACATCTCCTCCAAGAGACCTCCCCCAACTAAGCCCTTTATCTCACTTATCCGCCCTCCCCACTGCATTAACTATGAACTTGGCGGTATATCCCTTAACTCTGATGCTCATCCAGGCCCCACAATATTTATGTAAATATTCTTATACTCTATTTTCCTCTATCTCTAATCGATTTTAAAGTCTGTCTTCCCCTGCAAACTATAAAGTTCTTGTGGGCAGAGATCACATCTACATCAAAGCAGCGTGGCTTAGCGGAAAGAGCACAGGCTTGGGAGTCAGAGGTCGTGGCTTCTAAACCCGGCTGCGCCACTTGTCAGCTGTGTGACTCTGGGCAAGTCACTCAACTTCCCTGTGCCCCAGTTACCTCATCTGTAAAACAGGGATTAATACTATGAGCCCCACCTGGGACAACCTGATTAGAACAGTGCTTGGCACAAAGTAAGTTTTTCTTCTGAGAAGCAGCAAGGCATAGTGGATAGAGCATGGGCCTGGGAGTCAGTAGGTCATGGGTTCTTATCCCGGCTCTGCCACTTGCCTGCTGTGACCTTGGGCAAATCACTTCACTTCTCTGTGCCTCAATTACCTTATCTGTAAAATGGGGAGCAAGGCTGTGAGCCCCATGTGGGTCAGGGACCATGTCCAACTCCATTTGCTTGTATTTCCCCAGCACTTAGTACAGTGCCTGGCACACAGTAAAATACCATTATGAATTATTATTACTTGCACACTGTTCACTGGACTCCAATTCTCATTTTAACCAAATAGCACTATCATGATCCAACTACATAGGCAATAAGGACCAGCATCAACCTTGCCCAGATACATGCCCAAGGAGAAAACTTTTTTAATTTCACTCCGATGTTTGAAGTTTTAACAGTGTCCTGCTAAGATACCAACATAGCCTGATTTGGGTAACAGGCCAAATTCAATGTTCTCTATTGTAATGTCATGAAGACACTGAATATCAATTCCCTAGGTCTACTGAATGCAGGAACTCGATTTTGTCATGCTTACCAAATCTGACATCCCCACTGCACAAGCACTAGCTTCAAAGACTCTGATAAGCACTCTCCTTCCAGCCATTTAGTCTACCCAATCTCCTATTCCACAAAAATCCAACGTCAATAAACTAAAAGCTGTTGGCCCTGGGGAGGGGTGAGATCAGACACATAATTAAAACAAAAAATAAACATGATTTCCATTCCGGGTCCACTTTGATGTTAACCTCCTGCAGTTTCCGTTGGAAATATTTTCTGTCCCTGAGTTTAAGTGTCACCACACTTTGGCTTCACACCTTGGACCGGCCCTCCACCAGAGAAAGAGAGTCCCCTTCACCCCGGTCACAGGCTTTATCTGTGTCGGGCTGGTCTCTGCTCTAGGATGGCAATGACTTGTTCTGAGCTTCGTAACTCACTACTCTACACTATAAGCTTGTTGCAGGCAGTAAACTGGTCCTCTGTTGCATTCTACTCACCCAAGTGTTTAGTAGTGCTATGCACACAGTAAGCACTCAAATACAACTGACCGATGGATCGACTGATTGGGGACCATAAGAAATGCCACCCCCGGGGTCAGTAACCATCCAAGTACCCTGCCTTTGACGGTGGCTCCGCCATGCTTGGAGAAAGTTGTGATCACTGTCCTCCTTGACATCCTAAAGGTTACGGTCTACTGACATCACTAAAATTTCCCCCTATCCACTCCCAGCTTGCCAAACCCTGCTTGGAATGACTGAGGCTTTCTGCTTGCACAATTTCCTGTAGAAACAAATTCCATCTGCTTCCATCTAGACCACCACCCCCATCACCATTTTAGGTGAACAAGTGTTTCATTTTTGGTCCTTCTTGAGCCAACCACCCTTAAGCTTCAGCTGTTATCCCACCTGGCCCACCTGCGGGATTTGGTGAACAATTCTGTGTTCACCTTGCCCACACCCTTCGTGACCGAGTAGGCTTCGATCACGTCGTCTTCCAGTCTACCATCCTTTAAGGCTCTTCATGGCAGACTCATTCACCGGGCTTTCCAGTTTTTGAACAGATGACCTTTGTTCAACTCCTTTCCCCTGCCAGCTAGCCAGGTGGGCTTTGTTTGGTCACCTGGTTAGATTGTTCTGATGCCCCCATTACGCATGGGCTTTTAGGAGAGTGTTTATGGTAACCACCACAAGACGCAGCATGGCACAGTAGACAGAACTATGGGTCTGGGAGTCAGAAGGTCATGGTTCTAATCCCGGATCCATCACTTGTCTGTTGTGACACCTTGGGCAAGTCACTTTACTGCTCTGAGCCTCAGTTCCCACATCTGTAAAATGGGGATTGAAACCGTGAGCCCCACATGGGATAGGGACTGTGTCCAACTCTATTTGCTGGTATCCAGCCCAGCGCTTAGCACAGTGCCTGGTGCATAGTAAGTGCTTAACAAATACCATTATTATCATTGTTGTTATTATTCCCCAACCTCCCTCAGACACCACCACTTCCCCATCCCTAGGACTGTCAAGTCAAATGGATCGTGCCCAGGGCCCTCTCTGGGCGTAGTCTGTGGCAAAAGAGGGAGGCCCAAGGCCACTGAAGTTTTTTTTTTACACACACACACACACACGCACACACACACAAAATAATCATCCCTGCCTCCTGTTCAATTCTCTCTGGTTGCCTCCTCCCCCACCCACAACCTCCCCCGGAGGAATAAACCATGAAACTGTGATTTGACTGTAAATCACCCAGTGGTGGAACTATGCCGGTAATTTGCCTAAATGCAGATATGTGGCTGCGGTCCCAGGACTTTCATGGCTGCCCACATACAGCCTACCAACTGCTGGAATTTACCACTTCTCTGACAGAGGAGACAGCCAGCTCACGGTGGTTTCGTCTACCCACTTCTGCTAGATTGGGGTACAGCCCACCCCACCCTGCCTGGTCGCCACCACCCAACTTCCCCCTTCACAACCGTCTGCAGCTTTGAGGGACCGGGGCAAGTGCGGCACTACTGCTCACAGACACAGAGCCTCCCAGGGCCCCCCACCCCAAGAAGCAGAGTGGACTAATGGAAGGAGCATGCATCTGGGGGTCAGAAGACAAAGGCTGAAAACCCCACTCTGTCACTTGTCTTCTGTGTGACCTTGGGCAAGTCATTTAATTTCTCTGGGCCTCAGTTTCCTCTTCTGTCACATGGGGATCCAATGCCTGTTCTCCCTCCCCCCTTAGACTGTGAGCCCCCTGTGGGACAGGGGCTGTGTCCGATCTGATTCTCTTGTATCTACCACCAATGCTTAGTATGATGCTTGGCACACGGCAGGTGCTAAATAATAACTGCGGTATTGGTTATTAGATCGATGTGAAGGCCAGACCGCAGCACTTTCTGTACGGCCCCCTCCCCACTCCGCATCCCTCCTCTTGGGGCCCCCACCCTCACCCCAGAGAACACAGGACAGGCATTCATTGCTCTGAGAGGTGATAACCTGTAACCTCATTTGGCTGGAACTAAGAACAGCATAGATAAAGCACCAGAGATATGCAATATCAACATTACTCACTGGTTAGTATGTCCTGTAACAAGAAAGGTTTTGATAACCTGACAGCTATGATCTCTGTGAAACTCATAAAACTTTGATGCAGAAATGAGTCAGAGACATCAGCCCTCCCCCAACGGCAAGCATGATGTAGAGTTTGATTTTGCAAGTGGAAGCAGACTTCTCTCATCATGCCCTCTGCACAGGAGAGCAACCTAAGCGCTTGTAATCGCCTTTCCTCTTCAGCAGAGAACCGCCTAGGGACTCTTTCTCAGGGACTTCAGTGGAGGAGGGTGGATGTATCAAAGATGCACTGAAAAGACCTAACCATTAGCCACACAATTTTCTCTTAACCGCAAAACCACAAAACCATTTCTCCTGAACAGAAATGTGAGAAGTGAGGAAGACAAACAGTAGAGTCCCAAAGGTTGGGTAGAGCTATGCTTACACAGCCCTGGATCATAAATAAAAACACTCAATTTTCTTCTCTTCCTCCTAGTTGACCTCCCGCCTCTAAAGTGATTAAAACGAAATCCACTGTGTATTGATAATAGAGGCTTTATTCCACTGAGCAGAAGACATCTTATAAATCCTTCTGTTATTTTCATAGTAGCCTTGAAAAGTTAATCAATAATCATATTCATTGAGTGCTTACTAGGTGCAAAACACTATGCTCTCTCAAGAACTTAGTACAGTACAACAGAATTAGGTTCCTTGCCCAAAATGAGCTTACAGTCTAGAGTGGGAGACCAACATTAATATCAGTAAGTAATTTATAATATATAATTTAAAGATATGTACATAAGTGCTGTGGGGTTGGGGCAAATATCCAGTGCCCAAAGGTCACAGACTGAAGTGCAAACATGACGCAAAAGGGAGAGCGAGCCGGGAAAAGAGGACTTAATCATGAAAGGCCTCTTGGAGGAGATCTGACCCTAGTAATGCTCTGAAGGTGGAGAGAGTGGTGGTCTGGCTTATATGGAGGGGTAGGGGGATTCAGGCTAGGGGGAGGCCTTAGGCAAGTCACCTGACTTCGGGAGAACTCAGTTTCTTCATCTATAAAATGGAGATGCCTGTTCTCCCTCCCCCTCAGACTGTGAAAGCCATGTGGGACAGGGACTATGTCACTTTTTTTTTTTAAGTGTATTTGTTAAACACTTACTATGTGCTAGGTACTGTTTTAATTGCTAGGGTAGAGGAAAGGTAATGAGGTCCCACATGGGGCTCACAGTCTTAATCCTCATTTTACAGATGAGGTAGTTAAAGCACAAAGAAGAAGTGACTTACCCAAGGTCACACAGCAGACAAATGGTGGAGCCGGGATTTGACCCCAAGTCTGACTCCCAGGCCCTGCTCTAGCCACTAGGCTATGCTGCTCGTTGTGGGCAGAGAATATGTTTGTTATATTGTAATCTCCCAAGTGCTTAGTACAGTGGTCTGCACACAGCAAGTGCTCAAATATGACTGACTGCGGGATTATTTTGCATCAACCTCAGTGCTTACTACAGTGCCAGACAAATAGAAGTGCTTAAACAGCACCATTATCATTATTCTAAGCTGTGGTCTGGACTCCCAGTGGTTAACGTTTTAGGTGACACTAGGTGACCCCTTTCCTCTCCGCGGGTTCCTCCCAATCCCGTACCCTCAATACCAGTGCTGGAGAACTGGGTCAATACCAATTGGAGGGAGAGACCAAATGAAGAAAGTCAGAGATTATCACAGACCCAAACTCTGGCTAGAAAAGCCACCGAAGAACTGACTGCAACTTAGACATTTGCTAACCCATTTTTCATCCTCCTGAACTCACTCAACAGCATTTACTGAGCACCTGCTTCATGCAGAGCGCTGGACTGGGTTCTTGGGAGCACACAATGCCGACAACAGACCCGATCCCCCTCGAGAATTTCCAGCCTAATGGGAGAGAGAGGCAGACAGAAAGAGGAAACATACAGTGGGAACAGGAGGGAAAAAACTGTGAGAACAGAACAAAAATCCATTTCCATTACAAGAGGAAGCTCTTAGTACAGTGTGCTGCACAAAGTAAGCACTCAACAGATACCAATGAGTGAATGACTGAAGGGTCCCGATCTGAACATGCTCAGTCAGGGGTGGCCACTGTCTAAGAAGCCCAGCTCCAGTCAGTCAATCATATTCGAGCACTCAACTGTGTGCACAGCAATGTACTACACATTTGGGAGAATACAATATAACCATTAAACAGGCATATTCCCTGCCCACAACGAGCTTACAGCAGCAGCCCGGCAATCCACACCAAGAACTGCCGTACGCATGAGGAATTCCCCTCACATCTCCACTTGCTTCCCATCAATGGGTGTCTGGGAGCCCCTCACTGCTGATTCTTGGAACACCTCTCCCCCAAATCCAAAGCGGCATGACTCAGTGAAAAGAGCCCGGGCTTGGGAATCAGAGGTCATGGGTTTGAATTCCAGCTCTGCCACTTGTCAGCTGTGTGACTGTGGGCAAGTCACTTAACTTCTCTGTGCCTCAGTTACCTCATCTGTAAAATGGGGAGGAAGACTGTGAGCCTCACGTGGGACAACCTGATTACCCTGTATCTAGCACAGAGCTTAGAACAGTGCTCTGCACATAGTAAACGCTTAACAAATACCAATATTATTATTATTATTATTATTATTATTATTAATGTCCCCATCTGCTGTCAGACTCTCAACTTCAATCCGCTGCTCTACTAGAAGTTGGAGGTCATGACTCCAGGAGGTCAGCGGTTGCCTCCCATTCAAGTAGCCCCATTAAGCCGTGGGGCTTTAACTTGCTTGTCTGGCATGAGGTCATGGCTCTTGGCAATCCTAAAGCCAATAGCTTTCCAATCCAAAACCTAAGAGGGCGATTTGTGTGTTCCACTGCTAAAAAGCATGACTTAAGCCTTTGTGGAGTCGCCAAAGCAGCCTACATTCTAGACCAGGGTGGCCGATGATTTCAGGCCAAGGGCCCAATGACCTACTTGGCACAAGGCCACTGAGAAGCAGAGTGGCCTGGGATTCAGAGAGGCCCGGCTTCTAACGCCAGCTCCGACACTTGTCTGCTGTGTGACCTTAGGCAGTCACTTCACTTCTCTGTGGCTCAGTTAGCCACAAAAAAAGTCTGAGCCTCGTGTGGCCAGGGACTGTGTCCAACAGGAATAGCTTATATACACCCCAGCTCTTAGTACCCCAGCTCATAGTAATCACTTAAATAATATTACAAAAACAGGCTGTTGCGGGCTGCAGACATCCTAGTGATGAACAAGGGAGTAATAGAGGAGCAAAGAGGTGGGAATGTCTTTGGTTCCACTGGCAGGACTCCCACTTAGGTGGCCGGTCATCCAGTTTGATACCGGACCAACCAGTTTGCAGCGTGGTTTGGGCATTTCACCAGATGCCGTGATATCTGGTATTTTCATTTTAAACGCCCAGCCTCTCTACATCCCGACTCTCGACCTCACCCCCCACCCCTGAGTTCCACAGCTTGCAAGTGGCACCTGTGTTCACAGGGACCTGGGAGGGGATGACCTCCCTGGTGCCGCCCCAGAAAACTGCCCTAGATTCAGGTGGAATTAGACTTTGCCAAACTCTTTCTGGATGGTATTCATTCAGTCGTATTTACTGAGCGCTCACTGTATGCGGAGCCCTGAATCATATCCATGCCAGTGCTACAGAGCTATCCTTAAGTGTCAGAGTGAATGGTGCTTTTGCAGGGAGGAGGAGAAGCAGCTCTATCAGGCCTGATTTCATTAAGGAGATGATGAATACAATGATTTCATTATTCCACCGTGCAGAAACCTGAGGGCTTGGGGGGGGGGGGGGCGCTAGGGGGAGGTCTCCCGTTCCAGTCCAGCCACTTGATCCGTCTGGGCCGCCCGGATCAGTGAATTGTTTGAGCTCAAAACTGGGCTCTGAAACTTTCCCAAGAGTGAGAGCACACAATCCTTGTTCTCTAGCCAGTCAGAGCCTCACTGAGTCCTTCCTGATAAGGACCCTTTGCTGAAAGGAGCAGGAGAGTCAGAGCAGACAACAGGAGCCTGAATTGAAGCAGGTGAAATAAAAGCCGCTTGCAGTCAACTGAGTTTCTTCTACAAGTTCCAGTTCTCTCCCGATCCGGACAGAAAAGTGGCTCTCTCCCTGATCCACCCCCTTGACTGGTGTCTACCTTGAAGTTGCCCCGGCCTGCCAGGCTTACCCTTATGTGGGACTCAGGGACAGAGCAGCAGGCTGAAGGAAGGACGGTTGGGAATTCTTCTCTTGGAAACTCGGTGTGGGCAGGGAACGTGTCTGCTATTTCTGTTGTATTGTACTCTTCCAAGAGCTTAGTACAGTGCTCTAGACAAAGTAAGTGCTCAATAAATACCTCTGAATGACTGGTTCTGCCACTTGCTGGCTGGGTGACATTGGGCAGGTGACCTAAGTGCTCTGGGCCTCAGTTTCTTTATCAATAAAAGGCTGGCAAGGACAAGTTTGCCGCTGTGCCTAGGCTAGTACCTGCACATAAAGATATCACAGTCGAACTTTAGACTGCACAAGGGACTCATTTTATCAAGTTGAGCGATAATAATAATAATTGTGATTTTAAGTGCTTACTACGTACCAAGCACTGTACTAAGTGCTGTGGTAGACACAATATAAGCAGATCAGATACAGTCCCTGACCCATAAGGGCTCACAGTCCAAAGGGGGTGGGAGAAATAATTGACTCCCCATTTTACAGATGAGGAAACCGAGGCACAGAAGTTAAGTGACTTGCCCAAAGTCACACTGCTGGCATTATAACCCAGGTATTCTGACTCTTAGGCCTATGCTCTTTCCACTACGTCACGATGCTACCTAGGTTCAGCAAAAGACACCCAGAGGGGAGGGCATTGTACACTAGGCACTCGGGAGAGTATACTATACTAGAGTAAGTAGCCATATTCCCTTCGCACAAAGAACTTAAGTCTAGTGGACAGGGAACGTACCTAACAACTCTGCTATACTGTGTTCTGCACCAAGTAAGTGCTCAAATATGATTGCTTGATTGAATAAGAGAGAAGGAACTTATTGCCTATAAATATTCCGGATGATTTCTAAATTTTACAGGTTTGTTTCAACCAGCTGTCCTCCTGCCTTCCAATGACATCCCAGCCCCCATCCTGGATCTGGAGGGGTGCAGCAGGGCTACAGGGGACAACCAAAATCCTGCATCTCTCCATCTCATCTGGACCTACGTCAAGCCCTGCCAGTTTGCTTTCCATCCTGCTTCACAACAAGATGTCAGATGGCCACGAGAAACAAATTAGCGTCTCCTGGAAGCCAGGTGGAAGAGGCCCAGTCGGCAGGCAAGTCCCTGGGCCATAGGGGGCGGATCCTGGCTGGGGTAAACAAATGGTTACTCTGGGAGCATAACCAATAGGAATTGGGGCCGGGGGCCGGAGGGGTGATGGTTAGGAGGGGGAGAGAGGGATCTGCCCCCGAGGGAGAGGTGAAGCCAGAAGCAGCCAGGGTGAGGCAGGTGGGATTCCAAGGAGCCCAAGGTTAGGCAGGGGAGGCAGGAAGGGTGGTTGCGTGGCACTTGTGAGGAACAGAGTATCTTCCTCCTTGGGCCAACAGACCCCACAAGACAGGGTCCCCCAAGTCCCTGGAGCCTGACTGCCCTTAGAGGAATCACCCCCGGCTATTTTAGTCACTTCTCCCCTAAAACATATCCAGCAATCCTCCTTCTCCTGCCTCCCACTTCAAAAAGAGAAAGAGGAGAGAAGGGAAACTGGGGGGTGAGGGAAGACATGGAATAAGAGGAGCAAGAGGGAGAAACTATATCATGAAATCAAAGTGTCCCTCCGCCTCATCTTGTAAGCACTAGCGAGGACCTGAAAGCCTTCTCTGGATGACCAGTCCCTTCAGCTTCTAGCCCAGGGCAGGTCTGGTACAAGCAGAGACTGAAAGTCTCTTCTGTATGCCCTCTCAGTCCAGCTTCTAGCCCACAACGGACCTGAAGCACTTAAGAGTGGCTGATTACGTGAGCATGGCCTTCTGGCTCGAGGGCCTCTGACTGACCATTCTGCCAACGACTAAGCCTTTCATCTCTCATCAACTGGGTCCCTTCAACCTCCACAGGCTTCGTCGTCCTCTTCAGAACTCACTCCAGCTTGAGGACATCACGGGGGCCCTGCCACGGCCAGAGTCAGTGCAGCTGCCAGAGGGCCGAAGGAATCTCTCAGCGCCCAATCTAAAACCCCGGGACGTCTTCCTGCGGCTGCCCCCTGCCCACGATGGGGCTCTCTAGCCTCTTCCCACCATTGCTGCTTTCCACAAGTTCTCCTTCCCCACCACCCTCAAATCCTGGCCTTTGAGGTTCAGGAGTGGCTTAGTGGACAGAACATGAGCCTGGGAGTCAGAAGGACCCGGGTTCTAATCCCGGCTCTGCCATGACTTTGATGTGTGACCTTGGGCAAGTCACTTCACTTCTTTGGGCCTCAGTTACCTCATCTGTAAAATGGGGATTAAGAGTGTGAGCCCCATGTGGGACAGAGATTGTATCCAACCTGATTACTTTGTACCTCCCCCAGAGCTTTGAATAGTGACTTGTTGCCGCCTTGTTCATTCCAAGCGCTTAGTACAGTGCCCTGCACATAGTAAGCGCTCAATAAATACTACTGAATGAATGAATGAATAGTGCTTGGCACATAGTAAGCGCTTAACAAGTACCATAATTATCACCCATCCCTTCCCTCACCCATAATAATAATAATGTTGGTATTTGTTAAGCACTTACTCTGTGCAGAGCACTGTTCTAAGCGCTGGGGTAGGCACAGGGGAATCAGGTTGACCCACATGGGGCTCACAGTCTTAATCCCCATTTTACAGATGAGGTAACTGAGGCACAGAGAAGTGAAGTGACTTGCCCAGAGTCACACAGCCGACAAGTGGCAGAGCCGGGATTTGAACCCATGACCTCTGACTCCAAAGCCCGTGCTCTTTCCACTGAGCCACGCTGCTTCTCAACCCGACCATGGTTCATCTCATCTTGCATTTCCCCGGGGCAGAAGCAGCACTACTAGACTGTAAGCTCCTTTGAGGGAGGGATCATGTCTCCTGTCTCTGTTGTACTGTACTCCCCCAAGAGTTTAGAACGGTGGTCTGCACAGAGCCGGTCAATCAATTTGATTGACTGTACGCTTCCACTCCCGCCCAGAGACCCACCAGCTCCAAGGGTTGGTTTGGCTGCCGTGATGGCTGAGGAAAGGTTGCAAAACCTATTTCTGAGAATAGAAAACAGATTTCTCGGGTGCCGTGACGCAACTGAAAAAAATCCACACACAGACATGGGGGAGAACGGAAGACCACAAACTTGATAGAGTGGGCAGTGACTCTAAACTTCCCAACCTCTCTCTCCCGCCAGACACCAGAGATCTCCACGGCCCCGCAGCAGAGAACCGAGAACAAGGGGAATTCGAAAACAGACCCGTTAAAAGGGGGAAGGAAGGGAGGAGGGAGAAAATGAGAAGAGCGAGGAACACAGCAGTGACCTTAACCTTCCCCCAAAGCCATCGCTCATTTGTCATCCTTCATCCAAGTCCAGTCTCCTGCAGTGCAGCCACTTCAGGGAAGCTCGCCAGACTCGGACGTTTGTCAGGAGACAAATAACCAGCCAGGCCCCTCGAGACGCCCCTCTCGCTTTCCAGTCTGACGTCAAACTCACAGTTGGGGGAACTTCAAACACAAACAACGAGTCCGCCCCAGACCACGGATCGAGAGGCTCCGGCCGAGGGTGGGCCGGAGAAACCGCATCTGGGAGAAGCGGGCTGGCTCCTCGGAGTTGGGTTCCTGCCGAGGTGCGGACCAGAGGCTTCGTGACAGTCGGCAGAACGGAAGTCGTCAGGGTACTTGTTGAGCGCTGACCGGGTGCGAGACGACGCAAACTGAGGGAACAAGGTCCCTGTCCCACATGGGGCTCCCGCTGGTCTGGAATGACGGCAAGCTGGGTCGGAGGGGTCAACGTGACCATTCTCCTCCTTCAGAGCCTAAACAACGCCAGACAAATTGAGGTTGTCGGGGAGAGAGGGGCCTGCCCATTCTGGAAGGAGTTTCTAGGGCATCCCCTTCATCTGATGGAACTTACTACGGCATAGCTCAGCAGGAAGGCCTCGTGGGTTAATTTAATCCCCAGAAACAGGAAGGAGGGAGGGAAGGAGGAGAAAGATCATCTGGCGGCCAAGATGTAGAGAACGAAATCCGACCCCGCAGCCGCTTTATTCAGCCCAAGACTTCTTATTCCAAAGACTTCCACTTAAAAGAACATTTACTGGTCTTCAGCCGGCATGATTTACTGTGCTTTCAAGTCATACTCTAAACTCAAGTTCAGTGCGATAAATCTGTGAAGTCCCTAAAAATCTACCATTTGTCTTTAGGGCCGGGCAGCTTTGAAGGGGCTGGGGGGAAAAAAACCAAAGGCAGAGCTTGACTGAATTACGATGCCTTCGTGCAGGGGTGAGAGGAGGGCAGGCTTCAGAAAGCTAAGGGCCCAGAGAGACACCAGTTTGGATTTTTCCAGTGCTGAGGAGACACTCTCAGGTCTGTCCAGAGACCTGAGATGAACCTGGCAGCGCACACAGCCCAAAGGGGGTTCTTGCCCCCGTGGAACTGGCACCTGTGCCTCCAAGCGATGGGACTGGTGACAAGGTAAATGTGTATCCCAACATTCCAGGGTGGGGCCGTGGATACCACACACGCAACCACCACTGCCAAAAAGTCAAGCGTCAGCTTAAGAACCGTCAGCCCTACTGAATTCTGCACCTTTGAGGTATTTGAGCTGGATGGCATTTACAAAACCCAGCCCCTAATAGCATGCCAGGAAAGGATAAAACCAGAGGTCACGCATCATGTCAGGATAGATTTCTGCCAGCCTCATCTCCCTGCCAGGCCTGCCCATAAAGTGATTCTTCCTGGGAGAGCACGGGTATGCATGTGTGACTGTCTCTTGGGAAGAGGGGAAAGAGAGATCCAGGTATTACGCCCCTGGTCATAGCCAATTCCTCAACCTTTGAGCCTGAAGCAGAGTGAGAAGCAGCAGGGCCTAGTGGAAAGAGGATGGGCCTGGGAGTCAGAGGACCTGGGTCCTAATTCTGCTCTACCAATTGCCTACTGGATCACTTAACTCTTCTGTTCTTCATTTACCTCATATGCAAAGGGGAATTAAATACCTTCTCTCTTTTCCATTTAGACTGAGTGCCAAATGGGGGACAGGGACTGTGACTAGAGTATCTGGATCACCTTATGCTTAGTACAGTGCTTGGCACATAGTAAGTGCTAAACAAATACTACCTGTATAACAATCAAAACAACAGAATAAGTATAATTTATATAGCGTACCTGTGTGTGGTGCCTTATACTAAGCAGTAGGGAAAAAAATCAATTAAGCAATTACCCTACAGAAAATTGTATTAAGCACTTTGAAAAATATAATTCTGTCAACTACAGTTATTGAGCACTTAGACTGTGGGCAGAACATTTTTTTAAAAAGATATTTGTTAAGCACTTACTATGTGCCAGACAGTACACTAAGTACGAGGGTAGCTACAAGATGATCAGCTTGGACAGAGTCCATGTACCACACAGTCTAAATCCCATTTTACCGATGAAGTAACAGGCGCAGAGAAGTTAAATGACCTGCCCAAAGTCACAGAGCAGACAAGTGGTGGAGTTGGGATTAGAACCCAGGTCCTCAGACTCCCAGACCTGGGCCCTTTTCACTAGGCCATGCTGCTTCTCTGGTACAGAGTACCTTGATTACCCTAATAATAATTATTATTATTATGGTATTTGTTAGGCACTATGTGCCAGGTACTGTACCCTACACCTAGCACAGTGCTTGGCACGTGTTCTAAACACTAGGGGAAAAAGAATCATTGAAATCATTGTATTTCTTGAGTTCCTACCGTGTTCAGAGAACTGTCTGAAATATGTGGAAGCAGTGGTCCTGCTGGTGGTGATTTTTAATAAGATAGCCCCTTCTTTCCTTTCTAGAGGACCACTTCCTGGCAGTACCTGAAGGAACTGGGTATCCCACCCAAAGGAGCTATGACCCCATCAGAAGAGCGAGCACAGTTTCTAGAAAATAACCCATCTCCCATAGTAAGGATTCCAGTCTGCTGGAGGGAGCAGCTTGCTGACAGTGTGAATCTGCCAACGTGACGTCAATGCTAAAGGCAGTTCCCTACCTGAAAATTAGATTTCTTCTGAACTCTGCCCCTTCCGAGAGCTTGCCTTTCTTACCGCAAGGAGCTGACTCATTTAAGTTTCCCGGTCCCCTCAACCCCACTCAGCTCCACCTGCACCTTCCAGACAGTTATTGCCTGACCTCACCACCACAGAAAGGAGTTCTCTTCAAATGTACTCACCCACCTTGAGTTCTACTCCAACTCTGCTCTAGTTCTTCCGTGTGATTCCTCTGAGCCTCAGCTGACCCTCTCTCCCAATTTCAAAAGAGTGACTACTATCCACTTGCTACCTCTACTGGAGACATGTGAAAACGGGGATTTAAAACCTCCGTGGTCATGGGAAGTGCTAGAATCGATCAACCATCTATGCCCTCAGAGAGATTGCCTGAGACACCTGACCAAAAAGAAGGGCTCTTTCGTACTGGCACCCAATAGACCGATGTCAGTTCAAACAAAAGAAGGCAGCAGCAGCCTTCTGAAAACAAGGTAGAGCTCCTGGCTAATGCACAATCATTGCTGATTGACATGTTTTTTCTACCCATTACTCTATTTAGCCTATCCCTATTACATGTTAATGTCTGTCATCCCTCTGTAGAATATAAGCTCCTCTTGGGAAGTAATCACATCTAATCAACTCTATTGTATTTCCCTGCTCCCCCACCCCCAAGTGCTTAGTACAGTGTTCTGCACCCAGTAGTAAGTGCTCATATGCCACAGAATGACAGCTCACTGCCCATTTCTCACTCTGGTTTAAATGAGCACAGAAGGGTCCCCATTCTCTGCTCCTTCCCTCTCAGTGACCCACATCGTGTTACAGGTGGGGCTGGCCCAGCTCAAAGAAAACAGTGTGGGCTGTTGGACTCCATCCAGATGGCGACGGGCCAGCTTCAGCTGCAGCCCGAGAAGAGACAGACACTTCCAGCCCATAGAAGCGGTGCGAATGAGAAGCTCTGAAGTTCTGCATCCTCAAAGAGAATAATAATGTTGGTATTTGTTAAGCGCTTACTATATGCAGAGCACTGTTCTAAGCGCTGGGGGGAGATACAGGGTAATCACGTGAGGCTTACAGTCAATCCCCATTTTACAGATGAGGTAACTGAGGCACAGAGAAGTTAAGTGACTTGCCCTCAGTCACACAGCTGACAAGTGGCAGACACAGCTGTCTTAGGGAGGTGGATTCAAAGACCCGCACCTCTCCCCAAAATTACGGTCATGCCCTTCGTGGGCCAGGGATCATGCTTAATTTTCATCTGGGCATTTTTCTCCCATGCTTAGTACAGAGCTCTGCACAGAGTAAATGCTTAATAAATGCCATCACCATTATTACTGTGATTAGGTACTGTATGCTCCCAAGTGCCTAATATAGTGCCTTGCATACAGTAAGTGCTCAAAAAATTTGACGAAATGAATGAATGACAGATGTCCAAGAAAATGGGGAAGGAACAGGTAGGCAGGCAAGAGAAAGGACACAGACACGCTTTCTCCTTCACCACCTTCAGAGAGCAGGCTCACACACACTCCCTGCAACTGCTGGTGCCCACACCTGCTCTCTGGGAGTGTGTACATGATACAACTGTGGAAACCCACTTGAGTCAATTTGAACCTAGAGCATTTTTCCAGTGTGTATTCATTCCCTCTCTCGCCCCTTACCCTCTTCCCAGAGCCACTGCAGGTGGTTTGGAGGTGTTTGCAAACACAGACACCAGTTCCTAGCCACTGAACTTGGGAGGGGGAGGCTGGACGCCTATGGTAAAAATCCCAGCTATAAAGGCATCCGTCAGGTGCTCTGCCAAACCACGGCTCAGCTGAGAACCAGACACTCCTATATAGCACCTGACAGATAGCATCCTCTCTGGAATCCACAGCTTTCCCCAACACACTCAGGGCTCTACTTACAGAGGAAGGGAGCGGAAAAGCAAGAAGGGTAGTGGGAGAGAGGCAAACACTGCCTTCTAACCTTGATGAATGGATGAGTGTTTTTTTAAAAATGGCATTAAGTGATTACTATGTGCCAGGCACTGTACTAAGGACTGGGGTAGATACAAGATCATCAGGTTGGACACGCTATGTCCCACATGGGGCTTGCCATCTTAATTCCCATTTTACAGATGAGGGAACTGAGACACAGAGAAATGACTTGCTCAAATGATTTTACACAGCAGACGAGTGGTGAAGCCGCGATTAGAATCCAGGTGCTCTACCCACAAGGCCACATTGCTTCTGGATCAATCATATTTGAGCGCTTACTATGTGCAGAGCACTGTACTAGGCGCTTGGGAGAGCAACAGATTTAGCAGCTAATTGTCTGTCCCTGTCCACAATGAGTTTATCTATGGACTTGGGTTCTAATCCCATCTCTGCTACCTGTCTGTGTGACCTTGGACAAGTCTCTTCGTTTCTCTGACATGTCCAATCTGTTTAGCTTGTTTCTACCCCAGCACTTAGAACAGTACTTGACACATAGTAAGCGCTTAAATACCATCATTATTAATATGTCACAGGATAAACTGTGTTTTGTCCTTTGGTCTCAAACGGATGCAAGAGGAGCAATGTTCACATCAGGACGTCTAGTGCCTCCTTCTTTGACAAAGTGAGTTTATAATTGGCAGATGGACCCGCCCTCGGTTTCCAGGCCACCTTTCTCAAGTCATTTTCAAAACAAGATCTAGTCTGCTTGAGAACAAAACAGTCCTCACCTCAAGGGATTGATTGCTGTGTGAGAAGAGGAACTTAAAGAACCTTGGGTTGCAGCCAGAGCATAAAGGGAGCAAACCGCACACTGGGCTGACACCATGCTGGGTGAGAACATAATCCCATAAAATCAGCTTTGACAACAGCAACTTGGGAGGCAAACAGTTCCAGGGTTCCCCCTTCCCCCTCCCACACCCTTCCGGCCACCCATGATTCTCTGGATTCATTAGCTCCTTGCTTCTGGGTGCCTCAGTCTATACACCACCAAAATGGGCTCAACCACCTTCATCACGACAAGCCTGGAACAGTGAACAAGCTTTTTGGAAGGCTCCAAGATGTTCAGATGAATGGAAAGCAGAGTTGAATTTATTCACATTTTATTCCACTTGCCCCCTTAAAGTTTCTCCAGGCAAGCGTGACCTTCAGATGCTTCAAATGGTTTGGAGGTCACTAAAATTGGCTCGGGGATGTTCCTGGAAAGGAGGGAGGAAGGGAGGGTTGCGGGAGAAGAAGGGTCCAACGTAAGGAGAATCCCATGGTCCTGTTTTGTGTTTTCTTTCCAATTCTCAGAGAGGTGTTTTAAATACACTGGGCTCAGCTCTCAAGTGATGTCCTAATTTATGACTTTTCCATTATTTCTTTTAACAACCAGGATGGGGAAACGCAGAAACTTCAAACAGAGCTAAAGACTGCTGAACATCTAAGAGCTCTTTAACCCCTGCAAAGAGCAGAGGGGATGGGGGTGGAGAGAGCTAAAGCAGAAGTGCTAGTGTTACAGAGGCAAATGAGGACAGCTATTCAGTGTTTCACAACTTCAGAAGACTGGTGAGGGAGGATGGGGAGTTAGGGGACTGAGGAGGAGGCATGATCCACTAAAAAGCCCATCCAGCCACTCTGTGTTAGAAGCCAGACTCTGCTTCATTCCCAGAGGCATCATTACTTTTGGGCTGTGGAACCCTTAAACCACCCCCCACCTGAAATGAGCTTCCAGGGAAGAAAAAGGAATCCTGTTTGAACATCCAGAGAATTGGTGGTGGAAACAAATAAGACTAGAAAACCTGAGGCTTGGATTCCAATGCTAGCACCACCACTAGGCTGCTGAGAGAACTTGGGCAGGTCATAACTGCTCTGAGCCTCAGTTTCCTCATCTGTAAAATGGGGACACCTGCTCTCCCACCTCTTAAATGGGACAGGAGTTGTGAAGATGATAGCATTTGGAGAGTGCTTACTATGTGTGAAGCACTGTATTAGGTGCAGGGATAGATACAAGAGAATCAGGTCAGGCACACAGTTCCTGTCCCCTAAGGGGCTCACAGTCTGTTGTACTGTACTCTCCCAAGTGCTTAGTACAGTGCTCTGCACACAGTAAGAATTCAATAAATAAGATTAAATGAATAAAATGAGGAAATTGAGCCACAGAGAAGATACAAGATGTTCTTCCCCTTGACTCTATTTATTGCCATTGTTCTTGTCTGTCTGTCTCCCCCGATTAGACTGTAAGCCCGTCAAACGGCAGGGACTGTCTCTATCTGTTGCCGACTTGTTCATTCCAAGTGCTTAGTACAGTGCTCTGCACATAGTAAGCGCTCAATAAATACTATTGAATGAATGAATGAATGAATACAGAGGAGTTGAGTGACTTGTCCAAGGTCATAGAGCAGGCAATAGAGCTGGGATTAGAATCCAGGTCCTGACTTCCAGGCCCGGGCTCTTTCCACTAGGTCATGCTGCTTCTCTTATCTACTCCAGTCCTTGGCACATAATAAGTGTTGAATAAATGAATACCATAACTACCATCCAGCTTCACAGAGGCAAACAGGGGCCAGCTTTCCCTCTCACACTTCAGGCCCTTGCAGCTTGTACCAATTAAGAAACTTAAAAGTCAATCTCCGCTTACTTCGTTCCCACAAACCACCCCCAGATGAAGGTACTCTGTTCCAAGGGCTTTCAAAACCCATGTAAAAATTGAGCATCCGAAGCCAAGTTCAAAAAAAAAGGAGATAACCAGGTGGAGGAGACCCCCTCTATCTCCCTCCGCTAAGGAACAAGGAAAATGTGAGCCAATATGAGAAGCAGCGTGGCTCAGTGGAAAGAGGTCGGGCTTAGGTGTCAGACGTCATGGGCTCGAATCCCAGCTTTGCCACTTGTCAGCTGTGTGACTGTGGGCAAGTCACTTAACTTCTCTGTGCCTCAGTTCCCTCATCTGTAAAATGGGATTAAGACTGTAACCCTCATGTGGGACAACCTGATTATCCTGTATCTACCCCAGCGATTAGAACAGTGCTCCGCACATAGTAAGCGCTTAAATACCAACATTATTATTATTATCAGCAACGAGGTCTACTGGATAGAGCACAGGCCTGGGAGTCAGAAGAACCTGGATTCTAAATTCTGGCTCTACCACCTGTCTGCTGTGGGACTTCAGGAAAGTCACTTCACTTCTTATGCCTCAGGGACCTCATCTGTAAAATGGGGATTAAGACTGTGAGCCTCTTGTGGGACAGGGACTCTGTCCAATCTGATTTGCTTGTATCCACCCCACCGCTTAATACCATAATTATTATTATTATTATTATTATAAACCTTCATGCACGGGACATTCATCAGGCAAAAGTACATCACCACAAAGGGGTCTTCTCCCAATTGGGACCACCCTGCCACACCCGAGATGCTCCTCCCCCTTCCCCAACCAGAGCTTGAGACATTTACAGCCTACAGATTTCTTAGAGCTCTCGAAACCCTGCAATGCAGTGAAGT
This sequence comes from Ornithorhynchus anatinus, assembly GCF_004115215.2. Taxonomy (NCBI): domain Eukaryota; kingdom Metazoa; phylum Chordata; class Mammalia; order Monotremata; family Ornithorhynchidae; genus Ornithorhynchus; species Ornithorhynchus anatinus. Next base: position 10,012,945 of record NC_041744.1, read on the forward strand.
CAGCTAATCAGAGCCTCTCAGGAAGATCAGGACACACACAGGCACCCGAGCTTTCTGTAAGCGTCCAGATCAGGGAGTGAATGGCTTACATCCACAAAGACGCAGGTTCTCCTACACATACAGGCTTCCAGACACTCAAACTCATCTCTGCCCGTGAGAGGAGAGGAGGCCACCATCACAGAGAGACACAGGGGCATCTCTGTGATTAGGGAGAGTTTCGAGGGCTTGGGTTCCCTGGTGCCAGAGGCATATGAGTGGCAGGAAACCAAGACGAAGTATTTCATGTTTTGGCATGCAATAACTGGTTTAGGGATGTTTAGGGATGATGATAACTAGGGTCTTCAAGGCAGCACTGCCCGGTGGATGGGAAGACTTCCAAACTGGAAGTCAGGAGACCTGAATCAGTCAGTCACATATTTGATGTGTCTTTAGGCAGGTCACTTTATCTCTCCGTGCCTTGGTTTTCCAACCCCTTATGATGAGGGGGAAAAAAAAAAAGAATGACGTGAGCCCAGTGTGGATACTATGTCACATCTGATTACCTGGAATTTACCTCAGTGATTAACCACAGTTCTTACTGCACTGTAAACACCTTAACTCACCCTTTCTCTGTCTCTCCATATGGTAAAAATAACCACAGATTAGGGGCAGCACAGGAAGTTCTTTGGTACCCTAAGGAAGCAGCGTGGCCAAGAGCAAAGAGCCCAGACCTGGAAGTCAGAGGACCTAGGTTTTAATCCCATTCTGTCTCTTGCCTGCTGTGTGACCTTGGGAAAGTCACCTAACTTGGCTGAGTCTCAGTTTCCTCATGAGGATCCAATAACTGTTCTCACTCCTACTTAGACCGTGAGCTCCTTGGGGGACAGGGACGGTGTCCAACCTGCTTATTGTGTATCTAATTTTATCATGCATCTAATCTAATATCATATAATAATTGTGATATTTAAGTGCTTACTATTAAAGAGATTAGGTTAATGCTTGAACTGATTATATTTCACCAAACCCCTAAAAATAAGCTTAGGCAGAGTCTCTTAGAACATTCATGCTACCGAATAGGATTTTCAAAGCTAGATGCAGTAGACGTAGAACCAGTATTTACTGAAATTCCTGATATCACTCCTCCTCCAGTTGGTTTTCGCCAATTCATTTCTCATCTCCACACTCTAAATCATCCTGACTGCCATTTTAGACTCCCCTGCGACTAAACCCTTGGGGTCTCAACACCCCTGGAGCACTTCTGGACACAACTTTACATTCTATCACTTCCTCCTATTTGTAATTTCTTTTAGTGTCTATCTCCCCTGATAGATTGTAGTTTCCTGATCAGCTCTATTAATTCTATTGTATTTTCCTCAAGCACATAGTAAATGCTCTGTCAACAACAGGCACCCAATAATAATAATGGATGTGTTAAGCACTTACTACGTGCCAAGCACCGTTCTAAGCACTGGAGTAGATACTAGGTAATCAGGGCAGACACAGTCCATCTCACATAGGGTTCACAGTGTTAATCCCCATTTTAAAGATGAGGTAATTGAGGTACAGAAGTGAAGTGAGTTGCCCAAGGTCATACAGCAGACAAGTGGCAGAGCTGGGATTAAGAACACACATCCTCTGACTCCCAGGCCCTAGCTCTTTCTACAAGACTATGCTAACTACTAATCGATCGACCAATTCATATCAAGTTCTGGGTACTACGCCGAACACTTGAAATAGTACAACAGAAGCAGGAGACCAGTTTTCTGCCCATATAGAGCTTACATTCTAATGTAGGGTTGGGTCCCAGGTACGACTGTCCTAGAGGCATGAGTCAAGAAGTTTATCTTCACTGCCAGCCCGAAGCCCCCATTCTCTGTTGTTCTTCCATCTTACCACATGGCTTTGCTGTCCTGTTAATCAGTGGTATTTATTGAGCACTTAATGTGCACAGGGACCTCTAATAGGTGCTTGGGAGAGTACAATACAATAGTGTTGATACACCTAATCCCGCTCCCCAGAATCTAGCTATTCCTAGTCGCTGGGAAACACAAGCAAGTAGGAGGCAAGTTTGTTCAACCTTGAACACAACCAGGGAAAGCCAGTGGTCACAGGTAATCCTGGTGGGGGGGGGGGAGGGGGGGAGTGTGTTTATATAAATCGATTGTATTTACTGAGCACTACTTATTATATGCAGAGCACTGTACTAAACACTTGGGAGAGTACAACAGAATTTGCAGACAAATCAGCTTAGCCTAGTAGAAAAAAGCATGAACTGGGAATCTGGTGACACTGAGTTCCAATCTGCGCTCTGCCAGAGTTCTGTGTGACCTCAGGCAAATTAATTAACTTCTCTGTGCCCATTTCCTCATTTGTAAAATAGGGATTCAGTACCTGTTCTCTCTCTCCCCCTTAGATTGTGAGCCTCATGTGGGTTAGGGACTGTGTCCAACCTGATTATCTTGTGTCTTCCCCCACAGATTAGTAAAGTGTTTGGCACATAGTAAGTGCTTAAAAAAGAGCACACATATTACTATTAGAGGAAAACAGGGGAGAAAGGGCTGATGAGGTATGGAAGCAAATATATCTGGTAGGCATAAAAAAGGCACTAAGTACTCACACCTGACCACCTGGGGTAAAGAGCCCAGGGAGGACAGATAAAAACCAGGGGCAGGGGGGAGGGATAGGGACATCAAATAGCAACTGAAGCATCAGAATTTACAAACACATGTGTGTTCTGTGTGTGTGCGTGAGAGAAAGAAAAGAGGCCAATTCATTGCAATGTCTGTCTACCAAATGTCTGGCGAAAGTGTGTCGTGGCAAATGGAGGGATCCAAGCCTTCTGCTTGATTTTTCCAATCCCATAACTGAGCCTTCACCGGTTAAGCTACACTCTGAGCTGAGCACAGCTTCCTCCCTTTGCAGATATTAAATCTTCAAGTCTGAGCCTTTTAGGGACGGTGCCCTTCGGTAACCCAAGCCGCTGCAGGCACATCTGAAACTGGAAAAATGATGGAATTGGCCGGGAGCCTGACTCTTCCCTCCCCCGCCGACTCCTCATCCCTCTTAGAGAGAGAGGCAGAGCACCCACTGAACTGTGTGATTCTAAACTATTTTGAGGTCTCCTCGAGGTTCAAGAACTTTCATTTTCTCAGTGAGAAAGGAAACCATTTCTCAACACGTTGCTCCACACACATACACACACCCTCCCCACCCCCAAACTGAGAACCAACGATGAACCATGTGGGTAAGGACCTTGCTTCACCTCCCTAAAAGCTATTTAATAGGAATGAGAAGAAAGGAAGGAAACAGGAAAAAAAGAGGGAATGAAGAATGAGCGAGACCCAAGCAGAGACAGAGACTGCAAGAAAAGCTGAGGAAAAATGAGAGAAAAGAGGAGGGAATCTACACACTCCAAAGAAGCAGCTTAGCTTTCTGTTTAGACATCAGCTAGTCCCATTGCAAGCTCCTTCAACGTCTGTCTTGCTGCAACAGATACCGTTGGCTGGTTAATTTGGGGTTACCTCACATCGCTATACTTGGTCATTAAAAGACTATGTTACAACCCTTCGATCCAGAAAGCAACATTTCCCTTAAGAAGCCTACAGGCCCCTTACCTCTAAACATCAATCGACAGAATTTAATGAGCACATACTCTGAGCAGAGTACTGTATTAAGTGCTTGAGAAAGTACGACAGGGTTAGTAGACAATCCCTGCCTTCAAGAAGCTTGCAGTCTAGCCTGGGTAGGGAGTATTTTAAAATAGAAATATCAAAGACATCTGGTGCTGCTTCAGTACCAGACAGACAACTGACCACCTGAAAAAAAAAGACTGCAGTATGAAATCAGACAAATGGTCCTCCTAATAAAAACTGTGATAATTGTTAAGCTCCTACTGTGTGCTAAGCACTATACTGACCACTGGGGTAGATACAAGATAACCAGGTCCCTCTTGAGGCTCATAGTCTAAATAGGAGGGAGAAGAGGCATTGAATACCCATTCTGCAGATGAGGGAACTGAGGCACAGAGAAGTTAAGTGACTTCCCCAAGATTATACAGCAGAGAAGTGGTGGAGCTGCGATTAGAATGCAGGTCCTTTAGAGGCCCGTGCTCTTTCTGTGATCAATATTATTTATTCTGACCACTGTGCCATAAGAATTTGTAATGTTTGACTCCCTGTTGAAGTGTAAGCTCCCTGTGGGGAGGAAATGTGTCATTTCTTTATTCAAGTACTGTACCATACACCTATTTCAGTACACATAGGGAAGCAGCGTGGCCTAATGGAAAGAGCATAGGCCTGGGAGTCAGAGGACATGGGTTCTAATTCCAACTCTGCCACTTATCTGCAGTGTGAGCTTGGGCAAGTCATTTTACATCTCTGTGCCTCAGTTCCCTCACCTGCAAAATGGGGATTCAATACCTGTTCTCCCTCCTCAAACTGGGAGCCTATGTAGGACCTGAATTTCTTGCATCTACCCCAGCTCTTAGTACAATCTTGGCATGTAGTAAGCCTTTAAATACCACAATTACAGTTATTAGTATTACAGAGTAGTAAGCCCTTAACAAATACCATAATTATAGCTATTATTAGTATTACAGAGTAGTGAACCAAGAGGGCAATCAAAAAATATTGCTACCACCACTAAGAGACAGTTTCCAAATCAGAGTTCAATACATCTAGCAAACACCAATTCCCAACTTCCACTTTTCTGGGTTGATCCTGTTGGGAGATTAGATTTTCATCAGGGGTGGGGGGAAAGGAGTCAGCTTCACCCAGCCTGAGACGAAGATAACCGGCCACCCAATCACCTCAGGATTCTCTCCTCCTTTTCTAGAGAGAGGGAAGAGAGGAAAATCCTGGTCAAGGAGCAAGGAAGAGCCAGTTGCAGTGAAGCAGGAGAGGCTCCCGGGGAAGAAAAGGCTGATGCAGAGAAAGGTCAGCTCAGTGAACAGATTAAGTTCTGAACTAACCCCCATCTTTTCGAACCAAGTTGGGAAGCCCCTCCAACCCAGCAGGCTGCTTATTTGTACAGGCGTGGGAAAGGGCCACGGGAATACAAACAAAAGATTCCAATTTATAGTAAACAAAGAACTTGACAGGTCCTGATAGGTCAGGCTCAGAATGAGTTAGGTCCAGGTGAGTTCTCATAAACCCCCTTCGTGCTAGTTGCAGGTTCTGAGTTGCAGCAGTGAAATTATTTCCCTGGATTCTCCCTTCCATTCCCCACCTCCCAGGGCATTTCCCCTCATTCCCCGGAGCTCTGTTTTGCTTCCAATATTTCTTTTGGGGTCACTTGGCTAGCATTCTTCAAGGCATCGACCCTCAAATAACTGCATTAGCAAACTACTCCCAGGAGGGCTGGGCCTTTCTGCTAGCACTTCAAATGAGAAATCCAGGACTACAATCATCGGTCCATTATGGAAGTACTCAAATCAACCAGGAAAAAAAAAAAAATCAGTATGGATGTTTAGGCCCAGATCCCTGAAGGAATAAGTCTGAGTCTAAAGGAAACTGGTTCAGCAAACAAAGAAGAATCTGAATCACATCTGGAAACGTGGCCCAAAGCCAAAGGTTTCCCTGGTGTGTTCTGGTAGAACCACACCACAGAACACTTAATATAAAGAGCTTCTCCAATTGTTAAAAAGTGCTTGGTTCCCATCTTTCAGCTCTTCCAAAACCTCTACTGGCTTCCCTTTTCCCACGGTAAAGAAAGAAAAAGACATTTCCCAATTGGCTTCATGGCTCTCTACCATCTCTCTCCATTTTACATATCAGTTCTATCCACCCACTTCTCCCCAGCTCACTCAATTCCTTTCAAGATGGTTCACACTGTGTCCTCCTAACCTGGTATTCCCCACCCAAAACCGACAGATGACAGTCCTTCCCAAATTCAAAGATCTCAACGCCCACCTTCTCCTGCAATCTCAGCCCCTCAAACTGCATCATCTCCTCGGCCATCTCTAGACCTTTTGTAGGTATGCATAGTACAATCAATGGTATTTGAGTGCTCACTGTGTAAAGAGCACTGTACTAAGCACTTGGGTAACTATACAGTTGGTAGATAGGATCCCTACCCCCAAGGAACTTACAGTATTTACTTAATTACTCTATTTGCTAATATTTTTATGTCTGTCTACCCTAGTGCATGTTCCTTATGGGCAGGGAACATAACAGTTCTGTGTTTTGAACTTCCCTACGTGTTTAGTACAGGGCATTGCACCCAGTGGGGAGCATAATATATGTTATTACTGGTAAATATGAGATATTCAGATAGTTTAACATGCAGTTCACATGTCCTCCCTCCTCCAACCCCTAACCCCATACTGCCTGCTCACTTTCTTCTAAGTGCGGTTAGCTTCAGCTGAAGACTGGTGTGACTTACAAAGCTCTGTATACACTAATCACTCAATAGATACCAGTGATTGACTAGAGGTAGCCAGTTGTCCCGATTTTTAATGGTCAGTTCATTTTTCCACTGACCATACAGCACCCCAGATGCCCATTTATAAATTCCTAGAACTATATAGGTTCGGTGAGTTCCTGCATAAAATAAACACAAAAACATTTTCTGGTGTACATTAAGGTGGTTATCTCATTTGTTTCAACACAGAAAAATCCAAAACCAAAATAATGAATGTTACCAGGAATAGCCAGAAGTTTGAATTCCAGCCAGTTCCCCCAACATTGGTCTTTATAAAGTGATTTATATAAAAAAATACAGCAATGGGGGCTGATAAGGGGGGTGGTGTGTGGAATTCCTGAGTGATCTCATTGGTCACTCTACCTAGGATCTATAGATTCTTTTAATATATCAACAAACCTCCATAAGAGTGATTGAATCATCTCCCCTACAGCCACACACCAAGTCTCAGGGAAAAATGAACTAAAATGTTTTGCCTAAATAAAACAAAGCATGGTCGCTAGAACTGAGAGAAGCAGCATTGCCTAGTGGAGAGACAAAGAGGCTGGGAATCAGGAGAGCCCAACTCTGCCACTTGCCCACTCTGTGACCTGGGACAAGATGCTTCACTTGCCTCAGTTTCCTCATATGTGAAATGGTGATTCAATCCCTGTTCTTTCTCCCACTTAGACTGTGAACTCTATGTGGGATATGGACTGTAGCCAACCCAATTATCTTATAGTATAGCGCTTGGCATGTAGTATGCACTTAAAAACCACCATCGTTATTAAAACTGGTCACTTGGAAATTTTCATGGGTAAAAACCTCCATCCTGCTCTCCTCTCCGGTCACAAAGAATGGAGCAAAGTACAGTCCGTGCCCTTAGGGAGCTGTCAGTTGGGCAAGAGAGACAGACACTAAAATAAATTACAGTCTGGGGAAAGCTAGTGGGTTCATTTCTACAAATCTTATCCTTAGAGTACATCTGAAAGATACACACAGTACATTCTAATCTGCAGCAGGAAGGTGGGAAAAGTGAATGGGGAACATGAAAAAAGGCTGTTGGGCTTGCAGAAACTTCCTCCGGATATACCCAAGTGTTAGAGAAGGGTCTTGGGAGAACGCGGCACAGAAACCCCTCTTTTCCTCTTCTGTTTGCTCTCCATCTGACCAATTAAGCTGGTCTCAAAAGGTTCAGCTAATCATCCTGCCCTAAATTTCCAAGAGGCAAAAGTAAAGAATAATAGGTGTGGTATTTGTTAAGCGCTTATGTGTCAAGCACTGTGTAAGTGCTGGCATAGACAGAAGTCTAAGCAGGAAGGACAACAGGTATTAAATACCCATTTTGCAGATGAGGGAACTGAGGTACTGAGAAGTGACTTGTCCAAGGTCAGCCAGCAACTAAGTGGCAGAACTGGGATTAGAATCCCAGTTCTCTGACTCCCAGGCCCATGTTCTTTCCACTAAGCCACAATGTTTCCCCAAAGAGCCACTCTGCTGAACACATTTCCCTTTGCTAATCATTCTGCCCAGGGCATCAGGCTCTTAGATTACCATTTCACCCCCAAACTGAGTTTATGGCAGGTTAGGACACCACAACTGGAATTGTATCCAAATGCCCAGCCCAGTGTCGAATGCTCAAATTGTCCCTGAATGGCAGACAATGCTGTAGGAACTTGCGTAACTGCAAATGACAAGTTTCCTCTAGTGGGTATTGTCTCTCGTCTAAAGATATATGCCACTGCAACTTAGGAATTTGATGGGAAATTTAATAAAAACAAGACTTCACAGCAAAAGGGTCAGTGCCACATCTGATCTTTCTGCTTTGATTAGAAAAGACACATTAAATGCTTAATCATGCCACAGGCCGAGGACCTACAGACTTGGTTTGACTGATCTACAGGCTTTCTGATCCCATGCTATACAATAAGCTGAAATCAAGCCAGGTCTTATCAGTAGGAATAGAGTCTATGGGCCAACCTTCGAAAACTGCAAATACATCATTAGCATTTACTGAGTGCTTACTATGTGCAGACTACACTATAACAGAGTTGGCATACATGTTTCCGACCTACAGTGAGCTTATGTAGCCTAAATTTGATGCTAGTAATGATGTCCAGATCCCTGAACCTTGATCCTCTAATCCCAGATCTGCCACTTGTCTATGTAACCCTGGGCAAGTTACTTCACTTCTCTGTGCCTCAGTTACCTCATCTGTAAAATGAGGATTGAGACTATGAGTCCCACGTGGGGCAGGGACTGTGTCCAACCCAATTTGCTTGTATCCACCCCAAAAGTCAGTACAGAGCCTGGCACATAGTAAGTACTTAAACTTCATAATTATTATTATTCTTATCAAGTCTCCTGCAGGCATAAATTCCTCTCAGGTAGTGATGGGCTTAACTCCACAGTCTGCTGTCTTTCCCTTCACCTCGCCTAGCACAGTGTACGTGCTGAATGCTCTACTAGATGATGATTAAGCAGTCACAGCTGCATTTACTGAACACCCACTCAGTATGTTGCACTGTACTAGATGCTCAAGAGGTACAGAACAAAAAGAGAGGCACATTCCCTGCCCATAGGAGCTTACATTCCAACGGGGGAAACTAACATTAAAGTATATTCAACTATAGAGGTCAAAAACAAAATAATAAAGCAGAACTGCACACAAGTATTAAGGAGGGTATAAGTAAACTCCTTAGTGATAAGCAGTGTGGCTCAGTGGGAAAAGCAAGGGCTTAGAATTCAGGGGTCATGGGTTCTAATCCCAGCCCGGCCACCTGTCAGCTGTGTGACTCTGGGCAAGTCACTTAACTTCTTAATGCCTCAGTTACCTCATCTGTAAAATGGGGATTAAGACTTTGAGCCTCATATGGGACAACCTGATTGCCCTGTATCTCCCCCAGCGCTTAGAACAGCGCTCAGCACATAGTAAGTGCTTAACAAATACCAATATTATTATTATTATTACTAGAGATGGCTGAATATCAGATAGGACTCAGGGTGCTAGGTAAATTAATATCAGTAATATTTACTGAGCACTGTGTTCAGAGCACTCTACCAAGGATTTGGGAGAAGACAAAGTTGGCAGACACATTCCTTGCACACAGGGAGTTTACGGTGTAGAGGGGAAGACAGACAGTAATTTCAATAAATTATAGGTGTAAGGGCTGAGGACGGGGTGAATAAAGGGAACAAATCCAAGTGCAAGGGTGACAGGGAAGGGAGAGGGAGTAGGGGACGCCGAAGACAAGCAGATGAAACCAGGAAAGGCTTTAGGGTTTCACGTCAATCCCAAAAAATCCCCACCCACTCCGCCCCTGTCATGCTGAGGCCAAATCACCTTATCTGCCCTTTGGGTCCTGCGCTCTACTACAAAGTCTCCAGCCCTATTATATTGTACTCTCCCAAGTGCTTAGTATAGTGCTCTGCACATAAGTGCTCAGTAAATACTACTGACTGAATGACTGACAGCCCACTAACCCTACCACTCCCCGTCCTCCCTCAAGCCCTGAAAACACCTCATAACTGGACTTCCGTAGTTCCACTTCTAGCCATCACCCCTCACTTCCAGGATCCACAATCCCACTGGCGTCTCCCGCTTTCCCCTGTCACCTCTCTGCCTTCCCAGATCTCATTCCTTCCCTTCACCACGTTTCTGACCCGGCCAAACAGCACAGGAGTCTAGGAGCAGGGTCAGTTCAGTCTCCTTTATCTGCAGTCCCATGCTCCCTTAATGAAATCCTCCCCAGCTGCCCACAAGACACCCGCTAGTTCCCACTCCACCCAGAGAGCCTGAATCACAATAACCTCTCCTTGGACCTTTCTGACATGTGCATGGTGCTGCTGAGCCAATCAATGGAGAAACCATAATGTTAGCACAGGGTGCTTTGCACACAAGTAAGCGCTTAATAAATACAACTAAAAAGGCAGAATGCCACAGGGGACCACCACTACACCAAGAACCAATTCACACGGAGAGAGAAGGCTTCCCGGTCTTCCCTAAGTGATTTTTTTTTAATGGTACTTGTTAAGTGATTACTACGTGCCAGGCACTGTACTAAGCTCTGGGATAGACACAAGCTAATCAGGTTGGACACAGTCCATGTCCAACAAGGGACTCCCAGTCTTAAACCCCATTTTACAGATGAGGGAAGTGAAGCACTGAGAAGCGACTTGCACAGGATCACACAGCAAAATGGCAGAGCCAGAATTAGAAACCAAGTCCTCCGATTCCCAAGCCCAGGTTCTTTCCACTAGAAAGAGCTTCTCAATGTTCTTTCCCCTATCGAATCTTGGGAGCATGGAGAAAGAGAGGAAGGGTCATAGGTCACCATTTATGAACCCACCAGCACCCCACAAGCTAAGCAACAACGACAAGAGAGCAACAACACAGCTCTCTCAGGAATGCCTGAAAACTGCACCTACCCCAGCTCTTGGTACAAACTAAGCACTTTACAAATAAGACAATCATCATTATAACAACTGTACCATGACCGGAGAATACCTCCTGAATATCCCCATAAAAGTCAAAAACCCGTTATGGACTAAGCCTTTTTTGTTCAAGACTCTGGCCCTGAAAACTACCTCCTTTATTTAGGTGGATGGCCTTGGGGGAAGGACAGCAGGCTGGAAAGCAGAAGATGGGGGTCAGTGTGGGCCACTCCCAAGGTTTTCCCCGACAGGGTGGGGGAGGCCCCAGAGGCCCATTTGGGCTTCCCACCCACATCAGCCCTGCCTCCCTGGGCAAACACACCCCTTTCACTTCCTCCATGTAGGGGACAGAGTGAAAGGCAGAGGCGCCTTTTTTTCTGGGCCCAGGAGCCAGAACCACCAAAAAGGGCTGGAGTGAGCATGTTGACCAGCTCGAGGGAAGCATTAGGATGTAGATGGGTGAGACCAGTGAGGAGAAGTATGAGGGAAACAAACATACCGACTTAGAAGCCAATCATTCTTACCTTTATTTTTCCAATTAGACTGTGAGCCCCGTGTGGGACAGGGACTGTGTCCAACCTAATTCACTACTACCTACCACAAAGCTTGGAAAAGAGTTTGACTCACAGTAAGTGCTTAAATACCATTTAAAAAAACAACAACACTCTAAACCAGTAGACTGTGAGCTCCATGATGGCCTAGAACCATGTCCCACCTGATTATCATACATTTACCCCGTGTTTAATACAGTGTTCAGCACATAGCAAGCACTTCAGATACCACAAGAATCACAGACCTGAACATCCTTCTCAGGGAGACTCAAGCTGAGGAACTGTTTGAGACTGGCAGAACCAAGCCTCAAAGGAGAAGAGTCCACAACTAAGGGAGAGGCAGGCTGCATATCATCAATCCTGCCAGAATGGGATGCATCCAAGTGCGATTTGCACAGTTCCCACAGTGCACTGTTAACTGGCAATAATACGATGCAGCCCCACACGGGCTTGGTAAAGCTTTGATCAGAAGCAGCGTGGCCTACTGGAAAAAGCACCAGCCTGGGAGTCAGAAGGCCTGGTTTCTAATTCCGGCTCCTTCATTTGCTCGCTGGATGATGTTGGGCAAGTTGCTTAAACTTTTCTGTGCCTCAGACTCCTCAGCTGAAAAATGGGGATTTAGTACCTGTTCTCCTTCCTACTTAGACTGTGAGCCCTGTGTGGGACAAGGACTGTGTCCAACCTGACTGATTTGTATCCAACCCAGTACTTACAACAGTGTGTGACACATACAAAGTGCTTAAATATAAAAAAAATCAAAAACAAAAAACCACAGGATCCTACGGTAATCCTCATCTGTAAAATGGTGACTGAATCCTCCTCCCTCCTACTTGGACTGTGAGTCCCAGGGATTGTGTCCAAACTGATTACCTTGTATCTACCCTAGCACTTAGTACAGTGCCAGGCACAAAATTAGCACTTTACAAATACCATTAATAACCCTTTATCACCACTTAATTAGCATTGCACAGGGAACCTTTGGGCCACTGTTTAATGCTCATTCCATTATAGTGTAAGCTTCTTGAAGGCAGGAATCAGCTCTACTCTATTGTCTTCTCCCATGTCTTACTGTAGTGCTCTATTCAGAGACACAGTGTGACGTAGGGGATAGAGCATGAGCCTGAGAGTCAGGAGACCTGGGTTCTAACCCTGGCTCTATTTGTCTGCTGTATGACCTTGAGCATGCCAAAACTTCTCTGTGCCTCAGTTACCTCATCTGTAAAGTGGGGATTAAAGACTTTGAGCCCCATGCAAAACATGGACTGTGTCTAATCTGATTAGCTTGTATCTACCCAGTGCGTAGTACAGTGTCTGGCACATAATAAGCATTTAAAATATAATGTGAAAACAGTGTTCAAAAATACTACTGACAGAAAGAGTGAATTTTAAGGCGCTGCAAATTGATTACATTTGTGTGGTATTAATAAACTATAAAGGACCAAAGAAAGTGTCAGACCATGCTTAAAAACCACAATTTTTCCCTAGACTGACAGAAGCCCTGTATTATTTCAGTTGCTTGTGAACCACCTTCCTGGTAACCTTTTATTTCCCACTGCCTGGTAACCTTTTATTTTTATTTATTTATTGATACCACTGGGCATTGGAGGACCACTAATAAGACCACCATTTTGTAGCAGGAAGGTCTACAGGGTGAATGCTTGATGAGGGGAAAGCCATTAACTCTTTCTGATGGGCAGCCACAAAAAGGAGGCCCAGTCCTGCTCTATAGACAATGAATCAAAAGCTCAGGGTGCAGGCAGATGGTCAGATACTATTCCAACGCAGAGCCTCCCCTGCCGGACCCACCACAGAAAAGAAAGAGACCTGAGGACTCTAAGAATGATGAAGAAAAAAAAGACTGAGGAGAGTCTCCTTGAGTCAACTAAACCAGTTTGTAGGTTGGGGAAGGGTTTGTTAATTTGACTGTCCACAATCTTGCAACTCCCAGCAGAATTCCTATCATTTAGCAATTAAACCTACATAGCCTTGTCTTTCACTGCTTACTGAATGAGAGGAAGTGGGTGTGGAAGAGAAGATTATTCATCACTTCCCCCCATCACCAATGGCAGGTTCTGCACATTGCCTAGTGTCCTGTTCTGGGGAGAGTAAATCACATCACCGGTGTTTATTGAGCACTTACTGTGTCAGAGCACTGCTTGGGATAATGCAATATAACAGAATTGGGAGACTCTGTACCTACCCACAATGAGGTTAACCACTTAAGAATATTTAGAGGAAGCTGGAAATCACAGCCCCAAAGGACATACAATCCAATGGGGAAGGTATGCACACACAAGAAGGCAAACATACAACAGTTAAATGTGTAGTGTGCAGGGATCAAGACAATTAGCGTGAAGATTAAACAAATAATAATGTTGGTATTTGTTAAGCGCTTACTATGTGCCGAGCACTGTTCTAAGCGCTGGGGTAGACATAGGGGAATCAGGTTGTCCCATGTGGGGCTCACAGTCTTAATCCCCATTTTTTACAGATGAACAAATGAAGGGTGCATAAACTGATGCATGATTGCTGACTTTCTCTGATCGGGAAGGACTTTATGCATATATCCTTATGCTTTGCCATTCCCGCATGTGTAATTTCTTTTAATGTCAGTCTTCCCCTCCAGCCTGAAGGCTCCTTGTGGGCAGGGAAAGTGTCTTCCAACTCTCTTGTATTGTACTTTCTTAAAATAAGTGCTTAAGAGCTGGCATAGATACAAGCTAAGCAGGTTGGACACAGTCCTTGTCCTACGTGGGGTTCAGTCTCAATTCCTCACTTTACAGATGAGGAAATTGAGGCACAGAAGTAAGTGACTTGCCCAAGCTCCCACAGCAGATGAGTGATGGATCCGGGATTAGAATTCAGGTCCCTCTGACTCCCAGGCCCGTGTTCTATCCACTAGACCACACTGCTTACCCAGTTTTCCCTCCTATAACATGCAGGACCCTCCCTGTGCCCTCACTTATCAGTTCCTGAGCACCTACTATGTGCAAAACATAATGCTCAGTGTACAGAAGTGAAAAGTCATCTAAAACTCAATAACTAGAGCCCATCAACCATCAAGAAATTCCAATGATTGACTTTTCAAAAAATCCTAAATAATATATCTTTATCTTCAATCTGCCCTCTGATGATATCACTATACAAAACCAATCCACGGCATTTATTAAGCACTTACTGTGTACTCAGCACTAGGGAAAGTACAACACTGTACACAATTCACACTCCCTGCCTTAAGGGAGCACAGTGCTGTTGCCACTGTGTCCTGTTCCTTAAAATAATAATAATAAAAATTAGACATGTTCCAGACCTTGGCTGGGAGCCAGTATAACACTGAAGAGAGGGGGAGTGGGAGGAGAAGTAAAGGACTCCCTCTCCCTCCTCAAGGCAGGTGAGTGAAGTCCAGGGAGCAGGGTCCCCCCACCTGACAATTCCAGCCAGGGACCGACCCCTTTCAAGGCCAGTGGCAGGCTGCCATGACGGCCAGCATTACGAACAAGAAATCTCTCCACCCGCTCTGGACCCATCTGCACCCAGAGCTCGGCAAATCCGGGAGCCTCGCAACAGCTGGTGTTCTCCAAAAACAAAACAAAAAACCAAAACAAGGCAAACCAAAGTCATCCTTCCTTCTCCTCCCAGCCCAGGTAGTCCTCGGACAGCCGTTATTTTAACTTGGGGGAGACCCTGTGCCTACTGGAAACTGCAAGAACAAAAGTCATCTCTATAAACGAACTCATTAAACCTTCTTGCCCATAGTTCTTGGTGTCTGTCCTGGTTGGGCTGTTTACCCAGAGAGCAGCTGGGCTCCTCCACCCACTGTCAACCACAGGTTTGTTGCTTTTTTTTTTACCTGCTCACCAGCTGGGGGGCTTCAGGGCAGACTGGAAAGGCTTGCTTGTCCAGCTGGGAAGCAGCCCCTCCTTAGACCACACCCTCTGCCAGATGGCCCCTCCCCACGTGGCAGGGTCTGGGGAGTTTCCCTTCTAACACAAGGCTGGTTTCCATGACACCTGTGTGCAGACAGGGCAGGGGGCACTGTGCCTTGAGACAACAGAAGCCCTGGACAGAAGAATGGAAAGAACCACAGCAGGTGGGGCACAATTTCCTGTGTGGCACTGAGGTGATAAGGGTCCGACTGCCCTGGGCAGAAGGGGGCTGGGCAGCGGAGCCTGTTTGTCTCAGATTCTAATTGACCGGATGGCTTCGACTAGCTCATCTTACTGTGAAACAGAGAAGGGGAAAAGCAAGTCCACATCCCTTATTTTTACTCCCCTCACTTTGCTTTCTTTAATTTATCATCATCACCCCCAGTAACAGCCGAGGGAGCTGAGCTCTGGAGCTCTGGTCTGAGCGGGACTCTGCCACGGGGTACAGAGCGGATGCCCCCAGAGAGTCAGTCAGTCAATCGTATTTATTGAGTGTTATGTGCAGAGCATTGTATTAAGCAGTTGGGAGAGTACAGTATAACAATATAAGACACTTTCCCTGTCCACAATGAGCTTACAGTCTAGAGGGGGAGACAGACATTAATAAAAATTACAGTTATGTATTTAAGGGCCGTGGGGCTGGGAAAGAGGATGAATAAAGGGAGCGAGTCAGGGTGACGCAGAAGGGAGAAGAATAAAAGGAAATGAGGGTTGAGTCAGGGAAGGCCTCTTGAAGATGTGCTTTCAGAGGAGTGGCCAGGCCCAGGGACATGTTTTTTTTTATTTTTTAGGGTATCTGTTAAAAGCTTACTATGTGTTGAGCATTGTTCTAAGCGCTGGGGTAGGTACAAGTTAATCAGGTTGGACATCATTCCTATCCCATACGGAATTCACTGTCTAAATAGGATGAACAGATATTTCATCTCCATTTTACAGCTGAAGAAACTGAGGCAGAGAGAAGTTAAGTGAATTGCCCAAGGTCAAAGAGCAGGAAAGTGGCAGAATCGGGATTAGAACCCAGGTCCTCTGAATACCAGGCCTGTGCGCTTTCCATTGGGCCATGCTGTTTTCCCATGGAACTTTACCACTGATTCCTCACACCTCCTGGAATACACTGGCCAATGGAATGCCCTCCTTAGAGATAGGGAGGGAGAAGACGAACACTACTCCACCTCAGTGAGGGTATGAGGGGGGCAGAGTATTCCAACAGATATCATAATAGCAATAGTCATCATGGCATTTGTTAAGCATTTACTATATGCCAAGCACTGTTCTAAGCACTGAGGAAGATGCATGATATTTATGTTGGACAGTGTCTTTGTCCCAAAAGGAGTTCGCAGTCTAGCTTGGAAGGAGGAAGATTTAATTCCCATTTTACAGATGAGGATATAAGCACAGAGAAGTTAAATGACTTGTCCAAGGTCACAAGGCAGATAGATAGTGGAGGAAGGATTAGAACCCAGGTCCTCTGAGTGCCAGGCCTGTGTTTTTTCAACTGGGGCACTTTGTTCGCCACAGAACTTCACCATGGACTCCTCACGTTCCCTGGAATACACCGGTCAGTGGACTGCCCTCCCGACAGAAAGCGTCTCCAGCCAGGACCGAGAGGGAAGGAGAGAACGTTACTCCACTAAGGATGTGTGGAAGTCAGAGTATTCCCATGGACACCAGCCCTAACAGCATCTCTGCGACAGACAAAGAGTGAGGGTAGTGAGGAGCGAGAGGTGGTGCTGGTGAGGGAGGGGTGCTGTGAGGAGTCTCTCTGTGGCCCATCTACCCTCAACCCCAACTTTCCTACCCACCCAACCAGAGATGTGTGTGGAGGCAGAGGAAGAAGGATCACCAAGCTGGTGCCATGGTGGAGCTAAGATCCCAGCACCCAAATATGCTCTCCCTCCCTTTAGTCTAGGTTGTAAGCTTCTTGAGGGCAGAGATCAGGTCCCCCATTCCATTGTATTGTATTTTCCCCAAGCACTCAGTAAGTGCTCTGCACACAGTTATCATCATCAAGTGCCGTCGAGTCATTTCCGATTCATAGTGACTCTATGGATATATTTTCTCTGGAACATCCTGTCTTCTGCCATAATCCGTCACCTGCTAACGGTTCTTCCGTTATCATTGTTATTGTTTCTATCCCATCTAGCTGCTGGTCTGCCTCTTCCAAGAAATCTCTATGGAAAACCCTGCACACAGTAGGTACTCAATAAATACCATCAATTAGGAATGCAATCAACACATCCTCACATGGTTTAGTGGAAAGAGTTCAGAACTGGGAGTTGCCTGCTGTGTGATCTTGGGCAAGCCACAACTTCTCTGTGCCTCAGTTACCTCATCTGTGAAATGAGGATTAAATCCCTCCCCCTCTGTCTTAGACATAGAGAGGGACTATGCACAACTTGATCTACCCCAGAGCTTAGAGCAGTGCTTGACACATATTAAATGCTTAATACCATTATTAGCTGGGGTCCAAAGATGATTTCAAGCTAGGTAGCTCCAAGAATATGCTGACATTCAGTATATGCACACACAATTAGATTATAAATTAGCTTCTTCCTCTGTAAAAGGCTCATGACAAATAGAGCTGTCACCCACAAGTAGACAATGACCTTTTGTGCAAAGCTGCACATGTCTCTGAGATTTTCCCAGCCCAGCCCAGCACGACATCACTGAAAAAAAAAAAAGGCTAACTAGCTTTTCTGCTCAGGAAAAATCCTCTTTTAAATTAAGGAGATAGACACTGGAGGGGAAGCCAGCTGCTCTAAACAGAAATGAAGACTGTAACCTTACTACTATGTGCTGAGTTTTATCTAAATTTTGAATTGAGAGCAGGACTCCTGGTAACTGTTCCTAATGCTGCTAAAACAACCCTGTCAAAAATAATGTCTACTACATGCTTCACCTTCTTTATCCATCTGAAAAATGGGGCAATAACCTACCCACAAATGTATTCCTCCTTCCAGGAGGAGGCAAAAAGCAGCGTGGCTATGGAATATTATTATGAATAACAATATTATTGTTAATGATAATAATACTAATAAACATGATCCCTGCTCTCAGACTGCCTCATCTGCATCTCCCTGAAATTTTAATTCCCCGTGTTAAAGGTTTCAGGCAAACCCATGGTTTCGGGGTCTGGATTTTCTAATTAGTTTTTTTAATGCCCTTGTTCCACCTCAAAATACCAAGCTATTCAGTTCAGAGGCTAAACAAAATGGCAAGTCCAATTTAGGCTTAAAATGAAAAAAAAATTATCTCTACACAGATATAGCACCTGAATTAGGACAAGGGTCACGGTTTTAATCAGTAACTTGAATCCTAGGATGATGAGTTGCTCTGGCAACGTGATGGGGGCCACTTCTGCTCCATCTGGGCCCACCTTCGATGCAGGTCAAAGCCATTGGCCTTCACAGCTTCTAGTCGGGCTGAGCAGCCGATCTATCAGGAAGACAGACTGCAGACGTTCCCCACACCCAATACCAGCTTGGGGAGATGTCCAGGCCAGCCCCACCTCTGTGAGTTCCACACTGAAGGCAAAAAAAATCAGAAGTTGACTCTTGGTGGCCACTCCAAATGAACTTGAAGAGGAGGAAGTCTTGCTAAAACAAGCACCATTTCCCAAAAACAAAAAACAAAAGCCAACCCCAATCATGGAAAAGGGAGCCATGGAAAACTAGCTGCAACTGGATTTAACCCCCATCAAGCTCCAGATTCTCTGTGGGTACCACTAGCTCCTAATTTTGCGATCTGCAAAATGAGGGAATATGTCTACCAACTCTGTTATATTATACTTTCCCAAATGCTTACTACAGTGCTTGGCACATAAGTGCTCAACAAACATAATGGATGAGGGGCGTTTCCACACCCGCCTTTCAATTGACAGGCACATTCCCAGGCAAATTTGGGGTGCCAAATCAGTCCACTGAAATGCCTTCGAAAAATGGTCCGGACAAAATGCTTTTCTCGAGGTATCAGCCTAGCTCGCCACCAAGCTGCCATTAGAAGCCCCCCACGGCCTTCTCAGGGCTCACACTTCGGCTTGTTTGCCCCACAGGCTTCTCAAGGCCAGGCCCGCTTCAGACACAGAGGGTTGCTGGACAGAATAAGTGTGGGAGCTGCCAGCCCTCCACCTCTCCACCCTCTGAGACCCATAAAACAGAACCAGAGGGGCTCTCAGCCAGCCAGGCCTTTGATTCCCACCCTGTGGGAGGGATTTATTGGAGGCAGGAAAGCCAGTTACCTCTCCAGAAGTCCTTAGTCACTTTCCAGTAACACATCCAGTAGTAAAACTGCCTTAATTGCAACACTGCACAGATTCTCTCCCTTTCCTCAGATGACAGGACAGAACCAGATTCCTGTTTCTGCAGGGTTTTGGCTGCAGGCGGACACTTAGAATGGGCTAATTTCAGCATCTCCCAAAACCTGAGCTTTTAAAAGTTTACAGGTTTCATCAAATTCTGCCAGACCAACAACCGCATCTGTGAGCACACGATGAGGAGACACCTACCCTGGAGACTGCTCCAGGGAACAAATGAGATTAGTGCCCCTTCTTGTTTTTCCAATCTTTCAAACCCCCAAGACACAAGTCCCAGAATACAAAACGGCCACTTCACTACTGCACTGCTGATTCTATTTCTGTGTTTCACTACATGAGGCCATGGAAAGCAGCATGGCCTAGTGGAAAAAGCATGGGCCTGGGAATCAGAGGACCTGGGGGGTTCTAATCCTGGCTCCGCCAAATGTCTGCTGTTTGACCTCAGGCACATAACTTCATTTCTCTAAGCTTCAGTTACCTCATTGGTAAACTAGGCATTAAATCCTCCTTCTGTGGAGCTAGATTGGGAGCTCCATGTGGGACAGAGATATGTCCAATCTGATCTGGACTCTACCTCAGCATTTAGTAAGCACTTAAATATCACAATTATAATTTTTACAATTATTATTCCAGGGCACTAAAGTTCCTCCCTTTAAAATGGAGGCTCCTTATGGAGAGGGAACATGGCTATCAACTCTGTTGTATTGTACTTTCCCAAGCGCTCAGTACAGTGTGTGTTCAATATATACAATTGATTGTCAGTGCTCCCAAGGCCACTTTCCCAACTCCATTTGGATAGGCTGACAAAGGACTGACCGTCAGGAGATTGCCTTAGACTATGAGCCCATGTGGGACAGTAACTGTCTGATCTGATTGTACTGTGTCTACCCCAGTGCTGAGTACAATCTTTGGCATATACTAAGCACCTAACAAACATCACAATTATTATTACTTCTATTAGGAAAACTGGGCTTCACTCTTGATTCTGCCACTTGCCTGCTAGGTGTTCTTGGGACAGTCACTTGACTTGTCTATGCCTCAGTATTCTTATCTGTAAAATGAGGATGGAATACTAGTTGACCCTCAGACTGAGAGCCCCATGTGGTCCAGGGGCTGGGCAACTTCGCAGTGATGATGATAAACATTATACTCTTTCTACACCAGCACTTAGCACAGAGTTTGGCCCAGTGTAAACACTTAAAAATAATCACTTTGGTTTTTGTTACATATGTTAAAAATGCCTCTTTGGGTAAGCCATATGAGAAGCCAGAGAGGAAGTCATAGAAACTTGAAGGTGCACATTGCTGGGAGGAGAGAGGGGAAGGGGGAGGAAATTAACCAAGCATGATCCTCTCCAACCCATGGAAGGGGCCAAAGAGGCCAAGCCCATAATCATCATCATAAGGTCAGGTCCCAAAAGGGCCCAAGAAGCAAATGATAAAACAAATGACTGCCCCAAGCCCAATCCTCATTTCTTAGGTAAAACAAAGAAACATAAAAAAAACCCCACAATGTTTTAGATGCATCCTTTACCTCAACCTCTAAGACAAAGCTTCCATTTGGGGGCACCACCTCTTTGGATTTGGACATTGGGACGAACTTGGGTGCAAGAAAAGGAGGGAAGACAAGAGGGGGAGAGGAGGAGGAATAGGGGAAGGGGAGCAAGCAGCAGTTCTCACAGGTGCTCTTCCTCTTCCTTCTCCCTCTCCACTGCTGATTTTTGGGGACTCACCGGGAAGCCAGATGCAGGGGCCCCCAGGTACCCTTGTCAGGAGGAGCCAAGAATCTGGGGCTTGGATACCCCATAAACACTATCCCAACCTCAGCCATGGGTCCTTCCCCAAAGCCAGTGTGAGCCTGAGGGACTTCAGAGCCTCAACCCCAGTCGTGATGCCCTGGGTTGTCCAGAGGGCCCAGCAGGGAGTGTCTCCTCCCAGGAATTCAGGGTGGGGGAAACCGTCTGGATCCAGCCCCAGCACCTGAGAGGGCCTGAGACATGACCGTGGCATTCTTTCTTCCTCCTACCAGAAGCTGAGGGTGGGAGGAGAGACTCTTCCCCAAACTCCTCTGCCCCATCCCATCACCCTGTCCCCACCCAAGTCCTTGTGAACAAGGACACCACTTCTGAGTCTCAGGATTTAGAGGAAAGAATCAAAGCAAAGGAAGACTAGAGAAGCCGTGTGGCTTAGAGAAGTAGAGTGGTTTAGTGGAAAGAGCAAGTGCTTGGGAGCCAGAGGACATGGGTTCTAATCCCAACTCCGCCACTTGCCTGTGTGACCTTGGGCAAGTGGCTTAACTTCTCTTTGCCTCAGTTACTTCATCTGTAAAAATGGGGATTAAAAAATGTGAGCCTCTGTGGGACAATCTGATTACCCTGTATCTACCTCAGTGCTCAGAATAGTGCTCAGCACATAGTAAGCACTTAACATATACCATAATTATTAAGACTAGATGTTTAAAATTTAAAATGTCAGACAATGGTATTTGACGACTTATTGTGTGCAGAGCACCATATTAAACTTGTCCCTAGACTATAACCACCCTGTGTATAGGAAGAGTCATACAACGTTGACAAAGTGTCAATATCATGCTGCTGCCTCGAAGCCGAAGTGGTGATCTGATGTGAAATGGTATAAGGTCTGGCGTACAAGACAGGTAATTAAGAAAGTAGTTCCAATGATAACGTGAAGGCCATGAAAGCCTGTAGCTACAAAAAAAGTCGAGCCATATACACGTGTCTACCGATTCTGTTGTACTGTACTCTCCCAAGTGCTTAGTACAATGCTCTGCACATAGTAAGTGCTCAATAGATACCCCTGAAGATGATGCTGACACTAAGTGCTTGGGAAAATACAACATGGTTGGTAGATGCTCTCCCAGCTCATGAAGAGTTTATAATTTAGACTGAGAAATAGCCTAGGGGATAGGGCAAATGCCTGGGAGTCAGAGGGAACTGGGTTCTAATTCCAGTTCTGCCACTTGTCTGCTTTATACCCTTCGGCAAGTCGCTTCACTTTTCGGTGTCTCAATTACCTCCTCTGTAAAATAGGATTGACTGTGAGCCCCATGTGGGGCATGGACTAACCTGATTAGTTTGTATTTATTCCAGCACTTAGTACTCTGCCTGGTACATAGTAAGAGTTTAATACCATGAACAAAAACAAAACAACATTAAAGACCTCTGGGATTGTGTCAGGGCCAACAGGGGGAAACTGACCAGCTACCATTTTCGAAACCTTGATCCAGACAGGGTGGCCTTGTACAGCTTCCCTCAGTAAATGCTTGCCATTTCCTAATAAAGTCCAGGTTTCTATAGATTCTATAGATTCTGAAGAGGTAGGGTTGAGGGGGAAGGTAGAAGCAGCTTGGCTCAGTGGAAAGAGCCCAGACTTGGGAGTCAGAAGTCATGGGTTTAAATCCTGGCTCTGCCATTTGTCAGCTGTGTGACTTTGGGCAAGTCACTTCACTTCTCTGTGCCTCAGTGACCCCATCTGGAAAATGGGGATGAAGACTGTGAGCCCCCCGTTGGACAATGTGATCGCCTTGTATCCTCTCCAGCGCTTAGAACAGTGCTTTACACATAGAAAGCACTTAAAAGCCATTACTATTATTATTAAAAGTTCCTATCTCTCACCTGATTCCCTGCTTTGGATGAGAGGTGTCCTGCATCGAATGGCCATAAATTTCAGAAAGGTTAAATGCCATTCCCGGAACTTTTCAAGAGAAAAGCCCTTGGGGAAATCTCACCGAAACCCAACCTCAAAAAACAGGCTCTGCTCACGGCACTGCTTACCAGCTGCTCTGTGTTCTCCCCCTGAGTCAGTGAGAACTATTTCCTTCCTGCCTTTCACTTTAGTGGTGCCAGCACACAGGATTACCTCAGGCACCTGTTCCCTGATCTGGCCGCTCCACCTCCTTCAGAGCCATCGCCCCCACAGTCCCTGCCACTCTTGGCCTCCCCCTCCCAAGATCAGCACACAAACCTACAGGCCTTTAGGTCAGGGAAACGCCCCCCCCCCCCAAAAAAAAATCTTCCTAGGGCTTGTAAAGGCAAATCCCTCCAGAGGCCCCATGACAGAAACACTCAAAATGTTCAGACACTGATAAAGCCACACCCGTCTGAATGGCTGCCCAGGTTTCCTAAAGGAAGACCCAGCCAGGAAATAAACTGACCCCCTACTTCCGGCTTTTTAATTGTTTCTCTTCCACCAGTCCTGAGGTTAGAACATTTTTGGTTGTGGGAAACAGACTTCTGACCCCAAATGATTCTGGAGAAACTCAACACCTTTTGTGTGTGTGATACACACACACACACACACACACACACTCATATATGCATATGAATGTGGGTAACTGAAAAGGCTAATGCGGGATTCACAGTCTTGCCCACAACTTCTCAACTCTAACAGCTATGTTGAGGGAAAGATTGGACTGAGTCAGGGGTCTGGGTCCTAGCCCCCACCTTGCCAGGAGTTCACTGTGTGACATGAGCAAGTCACTTAAGGTCCCTAAGCCTCAGCCTCTCCACGGTCTAGTGAACAAGGTAGACACTTGGCCACTGCCTAACTTCCCCGTCCAAAATAAACTCACTAGTCTCCTTCGAGTTGCACGTTGCCTTCCTGCAACTGTCTCCTCTTGCGGGACGGAACTAGATTAAGTTTCGATTTGCATTCCTCAACAGCTATGCTTTCTAGTTCTCACGCAGCAGGACTAAGCTGGGGTGGGAGTTTACCAAAATTTTCAGGAAATTTAAAAAGTGCCTTCTTAAGCACATTTTCCTTCCCATCTTTTCCAATCTCCATTTCTGTTTTGGGTTCTCCCTCCCCCCCACCCATACACAGTCTCAGGAAGCTATTTTTAGGCTTTATTTCCAAAGAGGATTTTGGTTTTGGTTGACAAGAAGACCGCCTCAGCTCCAAACAGTTCTGGATGCAAAGGCAAGATATTCAAAGCATCTGTGCTCTGCAAAAGTTGAAAAATCAAAATCAAATGCATCTCAGTGTTGCTGAAATTCTTTCTGGTTAATCTGAGTAAAGAAATGGTGAAACAAAAAAAAAATCTAACTAGCAGCAACAACAGCCTCAAACCTTGGTTACTGATCTGCACTGTGCCAGGGAAAAGGGTACGTACAAGATTTGGAATGCTGGTAAGGCATAGGTGGCTACTGAGGCTGAGATGGTTGGAGTGTTGGGCTATGGGGATCCTGGAAGTGCTCCTCTGGTCATGGAACTTAACTGCTCTTTTTGTTTTTTTTTTTTATATATATATACATATATATTTGGGTAATTATCCTCATAGGGGGGTGCCTTGTCCATAATCTTGGGGAAAGATGCACAAGAACTTCTAGAATATTTGGGATAATGCCAAGTTATTGGCCCTGATGCAATTTAGAATCGATTATCATTATTATTCCCCTTGAAGCAGGTATGAGACTAGAGAATATGCGGTATTTAGGCACTATGTTCCAAGCACTGTACTATGCACTGGTGAAGATACAAGATAATCCAGTCCTATCCGGGGTCACAGTCTAAGTAGGAGGGAGAACAGGTATTCCATCCTCATTTTGCAGATGAAGGAACTGAGGTACAGAGAAGTTAAATGGCTTGCCCATGGTCACATAAGTAGGTAAGTGGCAGGGCTGGGGTTAGAATCCAGGTCCTCAGACTCCCAGGCCTGTGCTCTTTCCACTAGGCCATGCAGCTTCCACTACTTATGGGGTACTTTGAGGATCTCAAAAGCAAGATTTGCTATCAGTGGTTATTGAGTGCTACGGTGTGCAGACCACTAGACTTAAGGCTTGGGAGAGTCCAATACAACAGAGTTGGCAGACACTCCCTGCCTGTATGAATTCAAGTTTCTATATTTGCACAATCCTCTACGAGCTCCTTGCAGCAATACGGGCAACAATTGGTCAGTGCTGACATTCTCTCTAAGATCCCCCAAAGAGAACATCTAAGATGTGCTAAGAACAGGGCTCCACACACAGTTAGTTCAATATATACTATAGAATAAGAATAAGGGAGGGAAGGGGTTGGGGGAGAACTTTAGCTCTCCTTTGCACATATCTGTCTGGATTTGTTATTCGCTTGCATATATTACTCTATCACCCTACAAATACAGACAGATCACCTCTGGAAAAGCCAGATGGAGAGGGAGCGGGTCCATGAATTTTATTCCCCGCACAAGATGTCCCTACTCTAAAGGAACCTGGTGTCCCACTTCAGTCTGGGAGAAATCATACATTTAGCCATTTATAGATCTATGCACCGTTCCAGGATTTGAGCTTTATTCCCCCCGTTTCATCGTGTCTAGATAATCTAGGTTTAAAATTATTCTCATCTGGATGTTTCATGAATTTCTATTTTGGGTTCTCCAATTGGAATTGTCAACCCCTCCCCCACCCAGCCTAACCCCCTCCTGCCCTCGACTGCCTATGCCACCTTGCAATTAAATTCTGTCAGCACGGGCTGTCTTCAGCTCAACTGTTCCACCAGGTGACAGCCACCATAAATAATTGAACAACGACCCCAGAACACTTGATTAAGGCCTATTGAAAAGGGAACATCTCATTAAGCATCCAAAGGGACAGAATAACAGTTTGACAAGTGCTTCGCTGACAGATGGTAAGTTGGGAAGAGAGAAGGGAGGGAGGAGGGGAGCCTCAGAATCTCTCTTCCAAGTGTAGTTTTGGGGTTTTGGGTTTTTGGTTTTTTTTAATCTGCTCATTTTGAACCACATTCCAATCAGGTCATAAAGAGTTCAGAAAAACCAGTGGCCATCAGACCAGATTCCACTGTTGCCCGGTTATCAGCTTGAACTGATGGGGGTGGGGAAATAGCTGGGAGGAAAGAGAGAAAGGCCACTGTGAACCAAAATCTAATCACTTTAATATTGCTATTATTTCCCTTTAGACTGTAAACTCATTGTGGACAGGGAATGTATTTACCAACTCTGTTATAGTGTACCCTCCTGAGCACTTAAGTAGACTGCTCTGCACACAGTAAGAGCTCACTACCATTTAGACACAAACCCTCTAGCCGCCGGGAACCAATCACCCACCCTCAACAACTCCAACAAATCTAACAGTCAGGTGTCACTTAGAATTTAAACACACAGAGCGAGGAAAAAACAAGAGCTGCTGCCTACAGATAGAGGAATGCACTGCCATTTCTCAGAGACTCCACCACTCAGGGCCCTTTCTATCTTTCTCAAGGAGCCCAACAGTTCTCCATCATTCCCCTGTGGCAGGCAGTCCCATCTCTTTCCCAGACATGCTATCCCCTCACTCACTACAGTAGCAGTGGAATTTCCTAAGAGCCTACTCTGTGCTGAGCACTGTGGAAATATATACAGGGGAAAATCAGACATGGCCCTTGGCACTCCAGGACTTGCAATCTAAGATGCATTAAATACAGTGCTCCACACACAATACGCTCAATACATACTATAGTAAAATAAGGGAAGGTGGGGGGAACTTTAGCTCTCCTATGCACTTATCTGTCTGGATTTATTACTCACTTGTATATATTACTCTCACAGTCTGTCAAATAGACTATTTTTGACTCCTGGTCTTCTCCATTGGAGTATTAGCTTCTTGAGGGCAGGGATTACTTAATACTTTGTGAGCTGTTCCCCAAGGTCCTAGGACAGGGTTCTGCACACAGTAGATTCTAAACTGGAAGCCCGCTGTAGGCAGGGAATGTGTCCACCAACTTTATTGAATTGTCCTCTCCCACGCAGTTAGTACAGTGCTTTGCACACAGTAATTAATAAATACCAGCGATGATAACACTGCTGAGGGTTATCACTTCCACCTTTCAGGTGGATAATTTGAGAAAGAGCAGAGTCAAGAAACCTGCCCCTTCAGTGGAGGAAAGGAAAATACAATCCAGGTGCCCCGACAGGCAGTCCCTGGCTCTGGCCGGACACGGCTCCAATCTTCGATTCATTCATTCAAACACATTTATTGAGCACTGTTCTGTACAAAGCACTGTACCAAGCAGCTGGTAGCGCACAAAACAATAAACAGATATATTCCCTACCCACAATGAGCTCCCGCCAAACAGAAATGTGAGATGAAGGGAGCCAAGCACTCAATCAATCAAGGGCATTTATTGAGCCCTTAATCTGTGCAGGAGCCCTATACTAAGCACTTGGGAGAGAGGTGGCAGACACGTTCCCTGCCCATAATGAGCTCGCTATCTAGAGAGAACTCAAGCATTCCTTGGAGAAAGATTGATCTTAATTGCTAGGTGCAATACACTGTACTAAACACTTGGGAAAGTACAACAGAAGCCAAGACACACACTCTTCCCACAGGATAAGATGTGGGTGATTGCATTTCAGGTCAAACGGTGCATAGTCTTTAGTCTTCAAGGAAAGAAAAGAAAACCGGGTAGAAATAGAGAAGCAGTGTGACCTGGTGAATACGGCACAGACCTGGGAGTCAGAAGGACCTGGGTTCTAGTCCAGGGTCTGCCACTTGTCTGCTGTGTGACCTTGGGCAAGTCACTTAAATTCTCCATGCCTCAGTTATCTCATGTATAAAATGGAGATTAAGACAGTGAGCCCCATGTGGCGCATGATCTCTGTCCAACCTGATTAGCTCTATCTCTAACCACCCCAGTGCTTAGAACAGTGCCTGATACATAGTAAGCGTTTAACAAATACCATAAAAAAAATTAGAGACAGCTGAACAATCAAGACATTAACTCCAGTTTGCCCAAGGGACAGGTCCTTCAAATCTGCCTCTGGGAGGGGTAGAGAACCAGTCAAATCATAGGTGTCTGGTGGGATTAAGAACAGGCATTACTCAATGCAAGGAAGTTCCTTATCTTCACAGAATGAGTCACACAGCAGAAGCCCACAGTCTTCTATAGCTAAACCCCTATTCACATATACATGGGCGTGTATTCCATATTCTGACAAGGATTCAGGAACCACACCTCTTCCAACATACTTGGGGCCAGAGGAGTTGTGAGATCTTAAATCCCACACTGAGACAAGGCAGCAACCCATTGGCTCCTCTGTCCAGGTGGGACAAGGCTGGGGGAAAAGATGAGCCTAGATATAAAAGGTTTAAAGGGTCAGAGAAGCAACATGGCCTCGTAGAAAAAGCCTGGGCTGGGGAGTCAGAGGACCTGGGTTCTCATCCTGGCTCTGCCACAGGTCTGATGGGTGATCTTGGGCAAGTCAATTCACTACTCTATGCCTCAGTTTCCTCATCCGTAAAATGAGGATTAAGGCTGTAAAAGAGGATTAACTTCTATCTAACCTGTTAGAAAAGTGCTTGGCCCATAGCACTTAAAATTCCGTAATTATTATGTTTGGATGGAAAAGAATAATGGGAAGAGTGGATCAACACAGCCTACCAGAGCCCTTTTTCTTAATTTCCTGGCAGCCTGAAAACTTGCCTCAGAAAGGGTTGGGTTCTTTTTTTTTTTTAGAAAAAAAAAAGTGTTAGAAGATATCAGCAGTTGCTCAATTTACTAAAAATAAACACTTCCAAATCCACATCTCTGCTTCTGCATCCTCCCAGGGCCCCATCCGCTCCAAAGATCTCCCCATTTTACAGATGAAGCTATAAAGGCCCCTTCAGAGCCTTGGCAAGTTGCCCAAGATCATATATTGAGCCAGTGACATAGCCAAGGTTAGAGTCCGCAAGCTGACAAGCTCTCCCACATGCTCCATCTAGCCACTCTGCTGCCACAGGCCATTTTGATGCAGAGGATAGCCACTGCATTCCTGGCACAGCACATCCTCTGAAAATGTTCAAAGGAAACAAGGCAATTCTGACAGGGAGCTGCCTGAACTGAGAAGTCACATACATACACAAAAAAATGTTTTTTTTTAAATCCAGTGTTTACTCTCACAGTTTCAGGCCAACTACCCTCAGCCAGTTTTGGACTTCCCAGCTAAACAAGCCCAGAAACATGAAACCTGAGACATGAAACAGCAGCAGATG
Source organism: Ornithorhynchus anatinus (assembly GCF_004115215.2). Taxonomy (NCBI): domain Eukaryota; kingdom Metazoa; phylum Chordata; class Mammalia; order Monotremata; family Ornithorhynchidae; genus Ornithorhynchus; species Ornithorhynchus anatinus. The sequence continues at coordinate 10,042,510 of NC_041744.1, forward strand.
GTATTGTTCTTTCCCAAGCGCTTAGTACAGTGCTCTGCACACAGTAAATGCTTAATAAATTCGACTGAATGAATGAACAGCTTTAAAACCCCAGGCCTAATTGCAGTGAACCCACTCCAGTGTATGTACTCTAAGGGAGAAGGGGAATCTTCAGTAGGCTAAGGCAAGCCAGGTGATCTGACCATGAGAATTAGTGGCTTTGCATGACTCGGTATAAATTCCCCTTCATTAGGACTACAGCCTTCTGGGTTCTATTTTCATTCCTTTTGAATTCCCATCTCAATCTCTATTCTACGTTACAACTTTCAGACAACCTGGACGCTACTATCCATGACGGCTTTGTTGGCTTCGGTTTCTCCCATTGTGTATTTTCACAAGCAAAAATGTGCCAGTGATTTTGCTTCAAAGACACCCACCACCATGAGCAAACATCGTCTCCAAACCAAAGGAAAAAAAAAAGTACTCCTTCTGAAGCACTAGAGTCATCTTTCTGTTGGATGAGGATGCTAGCGGTGACAGAACTGTCGAGGGCTAATAATTCCGGTTGCCGACACCTCCGGTGCTCAGAGGAAAAGCAACTTGCTTATCTTCAGAAAAGGACTGCCTGACCTATCAAGTTGTACGGTGCTCGGCACACAGCAAACACTTAAGTATCACAATTATTATTTATAGTATTACAAGGGAACTACTAAAATGCTAAGTGTTTACTTCAAACAGTAGATATTCATCAGCAGAAGGCAAGCATTCTGAATTTAAGTTGAAAAATCCAGCAATAATAAATTTGTTTAGCTCTTCCTACGGTCAAGCACTGCCCTAAGCACATGGGGAGATACAAGATAATTAGTTAATAATAATAATAATAATAATAATGATGTTGGTATTTGTTAAGCGCTTACTATGTGCCGAGCACTGTTCTAAGCGCTGGGGTAGACATAGGGGAAATCAGGTTGTCCCACGTGGGGCTCACAGTCTTAATCCCCACTTTACAGATGAGGGAACTGAGGCCCAGAGAAGTGAAGTGACTTGCCCACAGTCACACAGCCGACAAGTAGCAGAGCTGGGATTCGAACTCATGAGCCCTGACTCCAAAGCCCGTGCTCTTTCCACTGAGCCACGCTGCTTCTCACTGAGCCACGCTGCTTCTCCCATTCCTACTTCCTAGTTCCTAGTTCCTTCCATTCCTAGTTCCCACATGGGACTCACAGTCTTAATCCCCATTTACCAGGTGAAGTAACTGAGGCCCAGAAAAGTGAAGGGACTTACCCAAGGTCCCACAAGTGGCAGAGCAAGGGTTAGAATCCAGGTCCTTCTGACTCCCAGGCCTGGGCTCTATCCACTAGGCCATGCTGCTTCTCAACCAATTTGAAATCCAACAGGCACACCTGGATTTACACAATTGTACAAAAAAAAGCACGTGTAACAGAGTCACTGAAAATGGACCTGCTAGGGTTCACGATCACCCAAATGCCAGGCCCACTGACACAGAGCCAAAAATCAAGCAGGGTCAAAAAGTGGGTAGGCTATCCTGTGAATTAGCCTGATCATCCCACCACCACCCAGCTTCCAGCCCAGCCTCTGTAGGCCCTTCCCGGGTGAAATACGCCACTCTGATTCCACAAAATGGTGATTTCCCTTTAAGATTTTGTTTTGTGTATTTCCAGATGGCAATTCATTAGAAGCAGCGTGACCTAATGGATAGAGTTCGGGCCTGGGAGTTAGGAAGACCTGAGTTCTAATCCCGACTCCGCCATCTGTTTGCTTTGTGACCTTGGGACTTCTCTGAGAGTCGGTTATCTCAACTGTAAAATAGGGATTAAGACTGTGAGCTCCATGTGGGACGGGGACTGGGTCCAACTCAATTTGCTTGTATCTGCCCCAGTGCTTAGTACAGTGCCTGGCACATAGTAAGCACTTAAATACCATTAAAAAAAAGAAAATTCAAAATCCTCCAGAAGGGAACAAAGCTCTATTTCTGCATCAACAATTCCCATATAGTCCAGAAACGCCTTTGGTATTCTCCAGAATTCTGACTCTTAATGCATTAGGGGATGTCAGACCTAAATCAGTCTAGACCTCTGCTCTGATCACCTCCCCATCTAAGTAGATGCTCGGTGGTAAGACACTCTCCCAAGTGCTCAATTCAGTGCTATGCCGACAGTCAGGGCTCCAATATCACTGACAGCTAGATTCTGTGCATTTCAACTCTCTAAGCTTTCTCTAATTCAGAACCGGAGGAAAAGCAGCAGCGGCGTCTAGTGGTCGGAGCACGGGCCTGGGAGTCAGGAGGTCCTGGGTTCTAATCCTGGCTGTGCCACTTGTGTGCTGGATGACCTTGGGCAAGTCACTTCACTGTGACTCAGCTGTAAAATGGGGGTTAAGACTGTGAGGCCCAAGCTTGACAGGGACAGTGACCGACCCGATTTGCTTGTATTCAGCCCAGCGCTTAGTACAGTGCCTTGCACATAGTAAGCGTGTAACAAATACAATAATAATAATAATAAAGTGGGAAGAAGAGAGGAATAAGGACTGAAGTGGAGAAGGATCAGGGTGACAATATCTTCTCTAGGCTAAGCAAGGATCAAAAAGCAGGTACAGAGTCCATTTCCTCCTAACCCCACTGGTAGGTGAGAAGAGGTTAAAAAGCAGTAGCAGCAACTGCTAATAAGAATAATGGCAGCTTTAAGCACTTTCTATGTGCTAGACACTGGAGGAGATACAAAGTCACGGTATCATAAACAGTCCCTGTCACACAAGAGCTATCATCTCCATTTTACAGATGAGGAAACTGAGCCAAGAGAGGCTAAGTGACTTAAACAAGGTCACTCAGCAGGCCAGTGGTGGAGCCAGACCTAAAACCCAAAGTCTCCTGGTTCTTCCAATCCTGTGCTCTTTCCACAATGCCCTCCTGACTCCCTATCCTGGCAGTGAAAGGAGGGGAGAGAGGCTTTTGAAAAAGAAAACCACAGCAGTATCCACTGCTCACAGGTCAGCTCCTGTCCAAATTCCCTCCACCAAGATTCTCTTGAACTCTCCCAAGTGCTTTGTAATAGCGCTCTGTACAGTATCTCCATAAATACCATTGACTGATTGACCAAAATCCCCCTTCTACTGCTTCCTCCGGACTGCAAGACCTTAGATCCACTGGAATACCAATGTGGGAGGGAACACTTCTGCAAATGCTGTCCAATTAACTCTGACCCATAGAGAGTCCATGGACACACCCTCTTCAGAACGTCCCATCTTCTGTCATAAAGTCATTCTGGTATGTGTACCCATAGGGTTTTCCTTCTTCATTACCCCTTGCAAAAAGAGTTATTGCTTGCAGGGGAAACAGGGGAAGGACAGGCCACCTCCTCCAGGAAGCCTTCTTGGTTAATCAACTCCTGACCTTAAGTACTTGGATACTCATCTATTATTCTTATGTAAAATATCTTTTAAGGCTATTGCTTTCTCCTACCTAAATTTTATTTCAGTGCCACTCTCTCCCGCTAGACTGTAAGTTCCTGGAGGGCAGACCTACCTATTCATTCTATTTTACTCTCCTTACGCTTAGCACTGTGCCTACCACGCTCAATAAATACCTATTGACTGAAGGAACTGCCTACCCTTGAGCTGGTTTCACATGGTCCCAATTAATATGCTCTCAAGTAAAAAGTGTTCAGCGTTGTTTAGTGTTTCAAGAAATATCTCTAGATTATTTTGGTCAGGGCTGCCAACACTATCAATGCTTTAAAAAAAAAAAAGGGGAAGTCAAATGAGTGATGCAAACACTGTCAGAAGAGTGGCTCAGTTTAGTAGCTGAACATGATAAAGCACATTTCAACCAAGAGTGATTTGTCAAAGCCCTGTAAATCTACAGCAGGGGAAAAGAAAGAGGAAATTAAAACCAGATTCCAAGCTCTGGTTCACCAAAGCACAGTTGGTTTTTACAAAAACCACAGTTTTATGAGGGAAAGAGGAAAGGAATATATATGTACATATTATACACACACATGCGCGCACACACACACACATATATACACACACAGAGTTTAGATTAACTGCCATAGTGCAGCGTGGCTCAGTGGAAAGAAGCGCGGGCTTGGTAGTCAGACGTCATGGGTTCGAATTCCGGCTCTACCACTTGTCAGATGTGTGACTGTGGGCAAATCACTTAACTTCTCTCTGATCTCTCTTCCTCCCCTCTCCAGTCTATTCTTCACTCTGCTGCCCGGCTCATCTTCCTGCAGAAACGATCTGGGCATGTCACTCCCCTTCTTAAACAACTCCAGTGGTTGCCTATCGACCTCCGCTCCAAACAAAAACTCCTCACTCTAGGCTTCAAGGCTCTCCATCACCTTGCCCCTTCCTACCTCTCCTCCCTTCTCTCTTTCTACCACCCACCCCGCACGCTCCGCTCCTCCGCCGCCCACCTCCTCGCCGTCCCTCGGTCTCGCCTATCCCGCCGTCGACCCCTGGGCCACGTCCTCCCGCGGTCCTGGAACGCCCTCCCTCCTCACCTCCGCCAAACTGATTCTCCTCCCCTCTTCAAAACCCTACTTAAAACTCACCTCCTCCAAGAGGCCTTCCCAGACTGAGCTCCTCTTCTCCCTCTACTCCCTCTGCCACCCCCCCTTTACCTCTCCGCAGCTAAATCCCCTTTTTCCCCTTTTCCCTCTGCTCCTCCACCTCTCCCTTCCCATCCCCACAGCACTGTACTCGTCCGCTCAACTGTATATATTTTCATTACCCTATTTATTTTGTTAATTAATTGTACATCGCCTTGATTCTATTTAGTTGCCATTGTTTTTACGAGATGTTCTTCCCCTCGACTCTATTTATTGCCACTGTTCTTGTCTGTCCATCTCCCCCGATTAGACTGTAAGCCTGTCAAACGGCAGGGACTGTCTCTGTTGCCGACTTGTTCATCCCAAGCGCTTAGTACAGTGCTCTGCACATAGTAAGCGCTCAATAAATACTATTGAATGAACTTCTCTGTGCCTCAGTTACCTCATCCGTAAAATGGGGATTAAGACTGTGAGCCTCACGTGGGACAACCTGATTACCCTGTATCTACCCCAGTGCTTAGAACAGTGCTCTGCACACAGTAAGCCCTTTACCAACATTATTATAGTGTTACCTTGCTAATTCAGCCGTCACCAAAATCTCCCGCAGTTAAGCAGCAATTACTTCTGGCCACCCCCCAAAAAGGAAAAAAAAAATAGTGGGTTCACATCAGGTAGAACCTGTTCTGAGCACACTCAGCTATCTTTCCCCCCCTCTGCTGTCCTATATTGCCTGAAGAGCGAGCACACACACACACACACACACCCAACCCCCACCCCCCAGGTCAAATCCAGACTTCTCCAGCCACCCTGTCAAGCTTCAGGGTTGTAGGTACAATTAGGCTGCACCGCCATCTGCCATCGTGACCTCTGCCCTCCAAAGGCTATACACACTCTTCCCTGCTCCCCAAATGCCAACAACATAGGTGCAGAATGTAGAAAGCAGGAGCGAATGGGAAATTCACCCACAGCTCATTACGGAGAGGAGAAAGGAGGCTAAAAGCTCCTGGAAACATCATCTTAGAAAAGTGGAACCATAAACCTCCCTTTGGTACCTGTAAAAATTGTGTCCTCTGCAGCATCCTTCTATTTGGAGAGTTTTTTAATCAGTGGTATTTATTGGGCACTTATTGGGTGGAGAGCACTGTGCTAAGCACTTGGGAGAGTACAACAGGATTAACAGACACATTCCCTGGCCAGAACAAGCTTATAGTCTAGAGGGGAAGACCTTTAAACACTTCCAAGATGGCATTAGTAGCCTTAAGGCTGAGAAAGTTTATGTGCTAAGCAATGGAGCAGATGTGACAATCTGATCAGAGTCCCTGTCCTTCATGGGGCTCTGTATTCAAGAGGAAGGAGAAACATGTGCTTCTCCATTCTGCAGATAGGAAAACTAAGGTACAGGAAGTAAAGTGATTTGCCCAAGGCCACTCAGCAGGGACATGGCAGGGCTGGGATTAGAACCCAGGTCTCTAGACTCCCAGGCCTGACCTCTTACCACTAGGCAACACTGCTTCTGCGAAGAACTTGCAGTGTCCAGGGGCAAATCTGGGCACTGACTCCATCTACCAAACCCCCAAAAGTAGAACAGCAGGAGGGGCTTATTTAGATACAAGTTGCATTAATATTTTAAGTGCACCTTAAGTGTGGTGACCTGCCAATGCCACTGGGCAAACAAAATCAGGAGCCAGTGAAACAAGTTTTCTCTGTGGGTGATCCAAGGTGACCCAAAAGAGTCACCTTAGGTGGGGCAAGTTAGAGGGGGTCCCAAGCAAGGGAGCAAGAGGGAAAAGAAGTAAGAAATGGCCCCAAAAGCAGCCAGTCTAGCTATAGTGGCCACGGCAGTTATGAGGGCTAGTGGAAAGGAAGTTAGGGGATCTGGGTTCTAATCCCGCTCTGTCGCCTGCCTACTGTGCGACCTTGAACAAGTCACTTAATTTCTCAGTACCTGTTTCCTCATCTGTAAAATGGGGATTCGATATCTGTTCTTCCTCCTGCTTCAGTCCGAGCCTCAAGTAGAACAGGGACTGTGTCTGGCATAATTATCTTGTATCTACCCCAGCCCTGCCACACGGTGAGTGCTTAAATAACACAATTATTATTGAAGAAGAATGCATCACAATGGATCCAAGCCATTACGGTGTTTCACCAAAAACTTTAGCACCTCAACAGGAAGATCCTGCAGTGCAGAGATAGGGATCTTTTTACAAATCTGTGCCTTTGAAAACAGGTTTACATGACTAAAACTTGGGGAAAAAAGAGGCCCTAGAAGAGGATATTAGGATGCCCAGGTCATGCCCCACCCTTAATAAGTCATTAGCACTGACCCCGATGATGTGTTCAATGCTCTGCATGACAATGCACTGGCAGGAATTCCTTGGAGAACAACTCCAAACACACACACACACACACACACACACCCCTGAGGAAAAGGGATCCATCATATTGACTGGGCACTTACTGGGTGCAGAGCACCGTATTGAGCGCTTGGGAGAGTACAATGTAACTGAGTCAAAACGTATTCCCTCTCCACAAGAAGACTGGTAAGCAGCATGGCCTAGTGGATAGAGCACGAGCCTGGGAGTCAGAAGGACCTGGGTTCAAATCCCAGCTTCACCACTTGTCTGCTGTGGGACTTTGGGTAAGTCACTTCACTTTTCTGGGCCTCAGTTGTCTCATCTGTAAAATGGGTATTAAGACTGTGAGCCCCATTGGGGACATGGGCTGTGTCCAACCTGATGACCTTGTCCCTACCGCAGTGCTGAGAACAGAACTTGACACCTAATAAGTGCTTAGTACCATCATCATTATTATTATTATTATTATTTCAGTCTAGAGGAGGAGCTTCAGGGAGAAGTTGATTTTCATGTCTTGCTGGTATGCTCTAACATGTCACAGAAGCTTACCCAAGTGGGATCATTGGAGCCAGGGTTTCGACAACCTGAAGTGTTAACACCCCACAGTTCACGTCTGCCTCCACTAGACCAGGAAACAGCTAAAACCAAAGGGGGTGGAGCATGGTTAGAGCTGCTTGATATAGGGTCTATATCAAGTTCAATCTGAGGCTACAGAAATAGAGGCCCAAACCTTGAGCTAATAATAGCTGCCCATCCTGTTTAGAGGACCAAGTATTTTCATAGGACCTTCCGGGGGCATAGCATTAAAGTGCTTAATCCCAGGAATAATTAGAAATACATACGCACGTACACACACGCACGCACCAAATAGCTCTTTGCGGGTTTCCAACCAGTCTTTTCAGCACTTCCCAAACTCCAGAATTACTCCAGATCCAGTAATTTCTCATGGTGAACTCTCCTCTTTCCCTAGTAATAAGTCCTCTTCCAAAAAGATAATTTTTCATTAACTGACATATCCTTCCAAAGGAGAAAAAAATTATTTAACTGGAGGTTGAAGCCGCAACAGGCTAGCAAAACAACAACAACAAAAAGATTTACAAATTTCATGGCACTGCTCTGTTTTCAAAACATATTTACCATCAGTACCTAAAGTTACAACTGTATCTAGCTGCCTGAGGCCTTCACAACCCCTCACACAGAATGGAGCATAAAGTTCACTTTCTAATTTAAGACTCTTCAAAACAGAAGCGAAAGTTCTTTGATTCAAAAGACAGTGCAGGTCCCATAATCAGATAAATAAATTTTACTCAAAATTCAACCCACTTTAAACTACCGGAGTCACGCAATCTTCTGTGACCGAGTTGTCAGCCAGCTGTGACTTCACCAGTGATGAACCTCCCCTTCCATCTTGCTTCCTTAAAGGGTGGCTCTACAAATATCTGCCCAAGTGTACTGTAATCCTCCCGCATGATGTCTTGAGCTTGTTGTGGGCAAGGAATACGTCTCCCGACTCTGTGGTACTGTACGCTCCCAAGCACTCAGTACAATTGCTCTGCGATAAGCACTCAATCAATACCACTGATGGTGATTTCCCTGCCAAAAATCTTTCTAGGGTCTGGATGTTCCTTGTATAGATCTGTGGCCTACACAGCCAGTGGCAGTACTTTCCCCTCTAGACTGTAAATTATTTGTGGGCAGGACACGTCATATTGTATTATAAGCACTTAGTACAGTGCTCAGTAAATAGGACTGATGGATGCTTATTTCTGAGGGAAAAGTATCCAATCATCACTAAGTGTGCTGAATGGAATTAAAAGAGTGATGCTTAACTCACCTCCACAGAACCTAATAATAATAACTGTGGTATTTGTTAAGTGCTTACTAGGTGCCAGGCACTGTACTAAGTGCTGGGGTGGATACAAGCCAATCGGGTTGGAGACAGTCCCTCTCCCACATGAGGGGCTCACAGTCTCAATCCCCATTTTTACAGATGAGGTAACTGAGGCACAAAGAAGTGAAGCAACTTGCCCAAGATCACACAGATAGTGGAGCTGGATTTAGAACCCATGATGTTTTGCCTCCCAGGCCCATGATCTATCCACTGCACCTTGCTGCTTCTCTAATCTAGAGAAGCACTAACTTGGTAAAGTGCTTTGTACACAGTAAGTGCTCAATAAATGTGATTGAATTGCCTCCCCAGGACACACCTGGCTCTTGGATACCAGCTGAGGGATCTCCCTCAGCCCAGATGATTCCTTGCCCAGATACAGTTAGAGTCAAAGTTGGATGCCTGATTTCAGCTATCACACACTCCTTCACACCTCCCTGATTCAACTCTTAAAGTGGACACTGTTGGCCCTTACGGAAAACTTACAGCAGTAGATCATCAATGGTATTTGAGCACTTACTGTGCGCAGAGCAATGCACTAAACACTTGGGAAAGCACAATATAGAGGTGGCAGACACGTTCCCTGCCCACAAAACAAGCTTAGACGATAGAATGTATCAGAAGCCCACAATAAGAAGAGTCTTGAAAAAAAAAAAATCCACTCACTAGACTCACCCCTGGTATGGCCTTTCCTGAGCACAGAACCAGATTTGGTTTCAGGCCTCGTGACTTGACAAGTTAGCAGCGATGGGATGTGAGGAAGGGTTAAAGCCACTGGGACTAGATGGCCTAGAATATGGGCATCTGCTGTCAGGCTGAAAAGGGTTTGCTTCCTTGAAAAGCTAGCACAAAAAAAGACTAACAGCCGCTTACCGTGGCCTGGGAAGCAGCTTAAACTGCAGCAAGAGATTTAGATTAGGATATGCTAGGCCATGGTGAGAGTGTTGGGGAATCTTAACCCTATTTAAGCACTTACCTGTTAACAGATCCACTTCTCCCTCTCACCTTTCAGTGTACCTCTCCCCTGCTGGATTGTCAACTCTTCAAGGGCAGGGATTGAGTCTACCTGCTCTATTCATTGCAGCCCTCCACACACGGAAAATGTTCAACAGATACCACCGATTGATATTTAAGAAACAAGACAGTCAGCAGGATGGCACAGAGTAAATTCTATCTTGAGGTAAAGGGAGGGACTACGTGCTTCTGGAAGGTCCTTCCAGCCCACCACTTTGAATAACAGGAAGAGAGGGCAACCCTTAAGATACTAGTCATACCTTTTTTTAAAGAAAGAAAATGCTGTTTAAAAAAGATACTTACTGCACAGCATTCCACTCACTCAAAGTCATCCTCTACCCTGCCTAGCTCTAGCAGTACAGCAGATCAAAAGCTCAAAGTTTAAATCCACTGTGCCTCTGCAAATTGGAAAAAAAATGTCAGCAGGGCAATTCTTTTCATTTTTATATTCATCCTACGTTTGATTTGCTTATCTGGTGAGAAATGCAGGGGAGGAGCTAGAGATCTATTTTTAGAAGATACACTGCAGCTGTATAAAACAGGCCACCACAAGGCTACCTCCACCTAGAATCACTTTCAGCTGTCCCTAACGTCTGCTCTTCTTCCCTCTACCCTCACTCCCGAGATCCTCTGTTCCGAAAGCCACCGCCAGAAACAGGAAGTTGCTTCCTTTCCCTTCCATAAAGACCAAGCATTTCCTTATCTTCCATTAAAAAAAAATTTTTTAAACAAGTATTCCACATTGAAACCTCCCATCGGCATCTCATCTCCCACTCCCTTCTGCGTCATCCTGACTTGCTCCCTTTGCTCTTCCCCCCACCCGGGCCCACAGCACTTATGTGTAATTTTATTTATTTGTATTGATGCCTGCCTCCCCGCCTCTAGCCTGAAAGCTCATTGTCAGCAGGGAATGTGACTGTTGTACTCTCCCAAGTTGGTTAGTACAGAGCTCTGCACACAGTGTGCGCTCAATAAATAAGACTGAATGAGTGAATGGTTTTTACATAGTCTCTAGATTGGGTGCTCGTTGTGGGCAGGGAGCATATCTGCTAGCTCTGTTGGATCGTACTCTCCCAAGTGCTCAGTACAGTGCTCTGCACACAGTAAGCACTCAATACCACTGATTGATAATTACTTTACTAACCCTCACCAAATGTGCTGGACTAACTATGCAGGAGAGAAAAGATTCAGGCCCTGTCTTTGAGGGTGGATTACCTAAGGAGGCATGAGAAACAAAGGATACCACAAGGCAAGACACTTTCAGGGTCAATTTTTTTTATATTCTTTTCCTTACTAGAAATTTTTAAACAGACACCAAGCAGAGGGATTCTGACTTATCCCTGATACTTGATGGTAGAAAAACTTTTCACCCAACACTAAGGTTAACAGATAGTAGTAGGGGTACTTAATGAGCATCCACTAGGTGCTCATTACTAAGTATTACTGTACTAAGCACATGGGGAAGTACAGCACAGAGAAGGAAGCGTTCCCTTGACACGAGAAGCTTACTTTAATAGAGGAAACAGGCAAAAGTAATTTCCAGTTGCCAAGAGTGACCAGTATTTCTTTTAGTCAACACAAGCGCTTAGTACAGCACCTAACACTGTAAGCACTTAACAAATGCCATTTTAAATAAAAGCCTAAATGGTCCTTTCTGTAAGCAATTTTACTGGCAGATTCCCAGAGAATGAAACCCTTGAATTAAATTCATCACTGATACAGTATGTATTTCATGCCAATGCTAAGAGTTATTTTCCCTAATCATTGCTTGTCTTTTCCACATGCTGCATTATGCTGGTTTTAGCAATTTAAACAAGTCTAATTCACAGTTGCGGTTTTTCTGAGGGTGGAAAAATAGAAGGGAAAAATACCATTCAAACAGGATTACTTCACCTCCGTTATTTTGGAAGTCAATCCTCCCAGTTTAAACACACTACCACCCACAGAAGGCAAGGAAGGTTCGTGGGGGAAGAGATCAAATCAAATCAAGAAATGTTTTGGATGAGACTTTAGAAATACCCAAGAGAATAGTGTGGCTTTATCCACACTCCTGTGGATAAAGCATGGGGCTGGGAGTCAGAAGAGCCTGGATTCTAATCCCAGCTCTGCCACTTGTCTGCTGTGTGACCTTGAGCAAGTCATTTAACCTCTCTGGGCCTCAGTTATCTCATCTGTAAAATGGAGATTAAAATTGTGAGCCCCAAGCGGGATGTGGTCTATGTCCAACTTGATTAGCTTGTCTCTACTCCAGTGCTTAGTACAGTGCCTGGCACATAGTGAGCACTATACCATTTAAAAAAAAAAGAACAATGACATTAGGGAGTAACAAAAGCATCTTTTACCCAGGGGCTTGTACCCATAATCCATCAACCCTAGCCATACCCACCCCATGAGGTCAGGTAAGAAACTCAAATCAATAGATTCTCTAGTTGACACATCTGAGTGGACATGTGAGTGAACAAAAAGTGCCACATCATATATGCCCAAGTTCCCGGAGGGCACCCTAGCCCAGTGGCAATCCTCTGGCAGGCATTCAGTTGCTAAAGATGGGGTTCTCTAAGCTTCCTTGCTCTCTAGTTTGGGGCCCAGGTTTCAGAGGGCGGTGCCAGTCCCCACCAAGGACAGTAAGCACAAACCTCACCCACACCATTAGTCCTTCTCATCAGGCTCATTTTCCCACCCACAGTCCCAACTGGCTGGATCAAAACCCCCATGACAGTCACCTGGTGTGAAGGACCCCAGGCCTTTCTCCTGAGAGCTGGGTCCTACACCATTCTTTTCTTTGGGCGCCCTCTCCCACACCAGAGGGTGGACCGCCAGGAATCTGGTTTACTGTTGGATGCCAGGGAATGTCTTCCTCCCTCAGTTTCAGAGTTCTGAGCAGCTTCTAGCACCATCTATGCCACAGGTTCTGGAAACCCGCCATCTTCCTGGAGTCCTGCCGCTCTCTCCAGCTCAGCTCAATTGACAGGGCACTCTGGGGAGGAGCCGGGACCTACAGGAGCAACCCTAAAGACAAATAAGCAGCTCAGAGATGGGGCAGACCCCAAACAATCCCCGAAGAGATGTGGCGATTTCCAAGTATGGTCCAGATACTGCTACTCCAGGTGATGTCCCACAGTGCTTTGCCCCAAGGGGAAATAAAGGCAGGGCCCTTCTAGACGGTCCTAAAGACTCTGTCCTATTTACACTTAGTTCTGCCATAAGGTGTGTTTTCACTCCTCGTTTGGCTCAATGATTTTAAGAAATTGGGGAAAGTCTGTCCAGTAACTTGCCCTGGTGTCGGAAGAAGTAGCTTGTGAGAATATATTCTTATGCACGCTCGTGTGGTGTTAACTCTGTCAATGCCACAGTGTGGTTTTTCCTTAACACTAAGTTTTGCAAGAACACACACCGCATTTTAGGAGATCCAGATGTACCATCTTCTGGTAAATCTAATGTGCTGTCTTCTAGCTTGAGATGATAAAGGCGAAAAAGAAATCGTCAGGTAGGTTCGGGCCAGATAAAGGATGCTCAAATCTGTTCTTTGGAACCTGGGTTTCCATGTGATAAAACGAGAACTTTGATACAGGATGCAGATGCTATTTTTAAAACCCCCAACCTACCCAACACATTGGTGAAGTTTAATTTGATTCACTGTAAGGATGGTGGAGCAAAATGAAGTTTTCTTCTCAAAAGGAGGAGAGAGGTAGGTTCTGAACCCTTTGGTGACTCAAGTCACAAAGTCACCAGTTTTCCGAACAAGAAGCAGAACAGGGCTCGATGTGTGAGGGAGACACCGTTTCAGTCTAGGACTGAAGATCAGAACGATACAAAGCGGAGCCGCCACCCCCACTGTTTTTCCAGGCCAACAGGTCCTGCCGTACTTTAATGATCTTTGCAGCAGCACTGAAATGCCCCATCAACTGTCATCAAAACCAAAGATGTTGATCATGAGGCAGGTTCTCGGAATTCAGTATGCAAATGCAAACCCATTGCGTGGTACTATGCTGGCAAGACATTCGGTGACGAATCTTCAAGGATACAGGAAGGGAGCAGCAGTTTTTCTGGCTGAACGACTACAGTTTTTGAGTTCAGGGAGCTGTTGTCTGCCAACTAACCCTGCCTGGCTCTCTTGCCATAAAAGTTCGCCATTCCGTTATCCCAACTCTGCATCTCTCTTGCTCTGGCTGTGGAACAATTGATCAGTGGTATTTTTGGGGTGCTTAGAGTGTGAGGAGTACTGCACTAAATGGTTGAGATAGTCCCCTGAGGTAGTCAGACATGATCTCTGCCCTCAGGGAGCTTACATTCCAACTGGAGAGACTGACACTAAAACAAAAGTTACAGGTGGGGGAAGCAACAGAGCATAAAGGTATGAACTTAAATGTGGTGAGCAAAGTACACAAGGAGTACAGACCTAACGGCACAGGTGTTGTAGAAGAAAGGAAAATAGGATGGGGTAACGAGAGGTGAATCAGGAAAAGCTTGTAAACCTATGGGCAGGGAACCTGTCTACCAACTCTTTTGTTACATAGTCTTCCAAGAGTTTAGTACAGTGCTCTGCACACAAAAAGCACTCCATAAGTTTCGCTGATTGGTTCCTGGAGGAAATCTGGTCCTTTAAGGTACTCGGAGCCAACGGGAGACCTAAACTGCAATGCCGAAGAAAGTTCTGCCCTCCAATCCCCTTCATTTTACAGGAGAATTATTCTGCATTTGCTCCTCTAGTTGTACATACTTAGTAATAACAGAAGAATCACTTTTCCCTTGTGGAGTTCAAGTTCCCTGCTCCTTCTTTGAGCAGGGTGAAGACTGAAAGCCGATTGTCTGCAATTGTGTCACGAGGCAGACCCTCACTGGGTAAGGAGGACAAAAGTTAAAAATAAGTGTTAAGGAGAGGGTGGACACAAGTAAAGTTCCTAGCATTTGCTTGCCCTGCTCTGAAAGGGGACACATCTTGCTCCTACCTGAATCCACTTCAAAGAGAAAACCCTTCTTTCATACTGTTTTTGGGCCAAAAAGTTGACTTGAGATTTGCCAAGGGGCAGTGCAGCTTTCTAAGTCAGAATTCCCTCAATATTCAAGATATACTATCAGGTTCCAGCTTCAAAGGTTTCTATATCTCCCTTACCTCATTACAAAAGAGAGAAAGAGAGAGAAAGAAAAAGTTCAAGCGTGACCTCAAATAATCAGAGATAAGCCATTTAAACAGGTCACTGCACAACCTGAGGTTTGTTACAACAAGCACAGTCACACTTGGACAGAGTCTGATTGTTTAGACAAATCATCAAGCAGTATAATGCAACAGAAAAGAAAATACGTTACTGTTCCGCCTTTTCTCCTCTAATTTTATAATAGAATTATGGTAATTGTTAAGCTCTTACTATGTGTCAAGCACTGTTCTAAGCATTGGGGTAGATACATTTTAACTGGGTCGGACACAATCCCTGTCTCTCATGGGATTCACAGTCTACGTAGCAGGGAGAAGAAGCACTGAATCTCCATTTTACCATTGAGGTAATAGGCACAGAGAAGTGACTTGTCCAAGGATACAGAGCAGGTAAGTGATGGAGCTGGGATTAGAACCCAGGTCCTCTGATTCCCAGACCCATGCTCTTTCCATCAAGCCAAGCTGCTTCCCACTTTTCAAGTGAGAACTGTGCACCGGAACCAATCAATCGGTGTTTTTCTAGGCTCATAAAGCTTCAACAAGCTTGGGATTCCATCTGAACTCACAGGCATATCAATCCCATTTTTAGGGGTCAGAGGACAGGAGTCTGGAGACCTGGGTTTTAGTTCCCCCTCTTCCACTTGCCTGTTGTGTGACCTGAGACAGGTCACTTAACCTCTCTGGGCCTCATCTTTCTTGACTGTAAAATGGGTAAAAGATTGACTGTGAGCCTCAGGTAGAAAAGGATTGAGTCTGACTCCATAACCCAGCCACATTCCATCACATCTAAACGAGGACTTTGCACCAATTCCTCCACAAATGTGTTCTAAGTAAATCATTCCCATGGACTTAGGGAAATTAAAAAAAGGCTTATCTGCCCACAAAGTTCTGCCCATTTTACTTATGGTCACAATTTTTTTTTTATTGTACAGGGGAAGCTCTGCTCAGGACATTCTCCCTAGCCTTGAATCTGTGTTGCAAAAATCCATTCAGTGTGAAAGGTTAAGCTGAACAGAAAAGAACATTACGAATCCAGTGCTGTTGCATGCATAAAAAAAAGATTTAATAGAAGGGTCTGTCATTAGTTTTCTTTAAAAAAAAAATAAAATCCCAAGATGAGAGACATAGAGCCCTCGGTCCTCTAGAGAGCTCCGACCCCATAAAGTGTTACTCAGGTACATCAGTAGCTCATATGGCAGTGGCAACCCTGACATTCCCAAGTTTGGCATTTGTGCCCATGGCCATGGGTAAAGCACATGCTCTGCTCAAGGATTACAAGGTGGCCAACAGATCTGCAGAGGCAAGTTATCACCTCACATGGGAGTAAAAGAGGTGCCCTACATAACACATCTCTAGGAAAGATGGGCGGCATTTGCTTTTCTAAATCTGCAGGCTGCTTCAGCATTATCACGCATCGGTTTCCACCGTGCCACTCTAGTCTCCTTTGTGGCAGTGGCTCCCAGGGTGCAAACAAAGTTGGGGCTGTAGCGGAAGAGCAAGGAGGGAGGAAGGGGGTGACTTGATTGCCAGGCATATGATGAAGTAAAATTCAGTTACCCTATCATGGAACCACTCTGACAATATAAAACACACACAAATGAATCTCTCTTAGTTATTGATTTGTCTTCACAATTTGGGGTATCTGACCTTGGTTATCGATTGGATTTACTGAGTACCTACCGTAGGCAGAGCACTATACTGAGCATTGGGAGAATACAATGTAACAGAGTCAGTAAACATGGTTCCTTGCCCACGGTAACCAATCTCCCATGTAAGATATTGTTCCAAAGAGAAAAAGTGGCTCCTATTTGCAATGTTTTGACTAAAAATGCAGTTCTCGGGAAATGATTTTGTTGTACATCCGAAGACACCCTTTACAACCTAAGAGATGTAAAATCCCCATCATGATCCAAGGCTAATACTCCCCCTTTTCCTCCTGCTAAATCTCTCACTAGGAATCCTTGGGCTCCTTCTACCTTAGCAAGTGAGATGACATTTTTTTCCAGGAAAAAAAAATATGATAAAATAAAAAGGATTTGGGAACTGTCCGTTACTTGGAAGCCCATAGGAGTCAGAAGTCGTGGGTTCTAATCCCATCTCCATAGCTTGTCAGCTGTGTGACTCTGGGCAAGTCACTTAACTTCTCTGTGCCTCAGTTACCTCATTGGTAAAATGGAGATTAAGATTGTGAGCCACACGTTGGACATCTTGATAACTTTGTATCTATCCCAGTGCTTACAAAAGTGCTCGGCACATAGTAAGCGCTATAATACTAAGTGATTTTCCTGTGGGAAAAACAAAAACAAAAGCCACCTGGAGGACTTGAAGCAGATCTCAGTCCATCTTCATTCATTCAGTCGTATTTACTGAGCACTTACTGTGTGCAAAGCACTGTACTAAGTGCTTAGTAAAGTACAATAAAACAGCAGACACATACCCTGCCCATAATGAGCTAATAGACGAGAGGCAGGGACAGACATTATGGTATATAAGTCCCTGGTATATATGTGCTGAGGGGATGGGAGGGGGGATGAATAAGGGAGCCAGTCAGGGTGACGCAGAAGGGAGTGGAAGAAGAGGAGAGGAGGGCTTAATCAGGGAAGGCTTTTTGGAGATGTACCTTCAATAAGGCTTTGAAGGTGGGGAGAGCAACTATCTGTGTGATATGAGGAGGGAGGGTGCTTCAGGCCAGAGGTAGGATGTGGCCGAAAGGCCAACGGTGAGATAGGCGAGCTGGAGGTACGGTGAGAAGGTGAACATTAGAGGAACGAAGTGTGCCGGGTGGTTTGTAGTAGGAGAATAGTGAGATGAGGTTGGAGGGGGCAAGGTGATTGAGCGCTTTAAAGCCAACGATGAGTTGTTTTTGTTTGCTGCCGAGGTGGATGGGCAACTACTAGAGTTTCTTGAGGAGTGGGGAAAACACGGCCTGAATGTATTTGAAGGAAAATGATCAGGGCAGCTGAGTGAAGTATGGACTGGAGAGGGGAGAGAGTGTCAGGGAGGTCAGCAAGGAGGCTGATACAATAATCAAGGTGGGACAGAAGAAGTGCTTGCATTAATTAAGTAGTGGTTTGGGTGGAGAAGAAGGGGTGGATTTTAGTGATGCTATGAAAGCAGAACTGACAGCATTCTTAATGGTAGAATCTGCACTTTATTCCTAACTGGTCTCTTGGGTACTCTAGAATAGTGTGAGTGGGAAAAATGGATTTAGACCTAGTTCACCCAAAGAGCACTGGATGAAAAGGACACAGGTTTTTCTTCTGTGCCAAATCAGTGGGAACAGCTGAATCCTGTTAGATGCTACAAACAAATCCAATGCCCACAGGCATAGGGTGGGTGGTTCCAGATACTTCAGGCAATTACCAAAGTAGGCAGAAAACTACTGCAAGTGTAGACTCACATCCCTCATCTCCTCCCTCCCAACAATTCCAGTGACCAAAGACAGCATCAGACCAAAGCAATCCCATCCTTAATTTTCAATGCTTTCAAGAGTAAGATTGTTTGTCTCAGAATCCCCGCCCCCCCCCCACAAAAAAACGCATCAAGTAGTTTATAACTCCCTCGATCTATTTATCCACAAGGGATATCAGAGAGGACCTAACAAATGGATACAAGGTGAATAACTGCTATGCTCCTATTGTAATTAATTCATACCAGCACCCATCTTGTCAGCTTAAAGATTCAAATAGCTTTGCCAAGGAAAAAAAAACACCACATCTCTCGGCCGCATTCTGAAATCCACTTTTCAGGTGTCATAAAACTTGAGGTAATTTTTCAAAAAGCAAAAACATGATATTTGTGCCTCAGAAACCTCTCCTACTACTAAGGGGAAATTGAGGCCCTTCAAAAATAAAATAGCCTTGTGAGACCAAAAGCCCTTCACCTCTGGAGACTGGCTTTCAGTTGACAGGGTACCAATCGAAGGATAACATGTTGCCTTAATAGAAATACCCACAGCCTAGATTAGGAACAATATAAAAAGGAAGGCAGGTGAAGATGGGAAAGATGGCTAGGATGCAGCAGTAATTCAAGCCTGGTCCAGTTGAACGCTCCCAAACCTGAAAACTGCTCTCTTTGAGGAGGAACTATGCAAATGCCACAGAGTCCAAGTGTTAAAAGTCACTGGACAAAAGCAAGTTGGGAAAAAAAGGAACATTCTTTAGTCCATTGTGTGGAAATTTGTTGGGGGGGGGGGGGATTGTGCTTCTGAGCCCAGCTACCTCCTTGCATTGTTCTGCCCAACCCATTTAATACTTCACTTCCCTTGTATAATTAGGAGGGGGGGGGTGTAAAATTCACATATACACAAGCATCCAACAGCTGCTTTCCCTCTCCCCCCCCATTCACCCCCAACAGAGCCCTTTAAGTAGAATGCCCTTCCAAACAAAACGCTGTATTCCTTAAAACAATCCATCACAAGCAGAAGACAGGCTTTTCGGGAGGTGAGGGGAGGGAAGATAATTTATGTTTTGATTAGCCTAATACCATGGTAACACAACGCAGAAGCCACAACTGACCGAGCCTAAAAAAAATGCAGCTAATGCATACGAAATAAGTCAGAATGATACACTAGTCACTGCGTTTGGGATTGCAATATTCAGGACCCTTCCTACACACTGGGGGGGGGGAGCTTTTTGAAGAAATTGCAACTGAAAAAGGGAGCCAGGCCCAGGGTGCCCGGTGCCCAGATGAAGGGAATAAAAGAGCAACGTTCCACCCCAACGCGATGGAAGGGCGCTGTGAAAAATGACAGACCCCCCCCCAAGCCCACCTTTCATTCATTCATCCAGAATGTGTGCAGAGCCCTGTGCTAAGCGCTTGGAAAGTACAATTCGGGAACATATAGAGACAATCCCTGCCCAAGAAGGGCTCACAGTCTAGAAGGGAGGGAGACAGACCTCAAAACAAGTAGACTGGCATCAATGACACCTTTCGGTCGCTTCCCACACCGCTCGGGGAGAACATAAGAGACCTGCTACCCCACTCCGGGAGGGGGAAACTGAGTCCCAGTGTCTAGGAGGATGCTGCTAACTGCAGAGCTCCAAAGGAGCCTCTGCAAGCTCCATGCATTTCCTCGTATGTATTGGGCGCTTACTGCATGCAAAGGCACTGTACTGAGAGCCTGGGGGGGGTTACAATCTAACAAGACACATTGCTGCTCGCAGGCAGCAGCACCGAGGGGACCCTCGGGGGACCCTCTCAGAGAGCACGACTTGGAAAGAAGCCGGACTCTCAGGCGGGGCGCTTAGTGCAGTGCTCTGCACAACGGAAGAGCTCAATAAATACGCCTGAATGAAGGGGGCGGGGGAGAGGAGAGCAGGGGGAGGTTGTAGAGCGAGTTTTCCCACGCCCTGGAAGAGGGGCTTCCCCAGGTCGCCCCCCCCACCCCCTTACCTCCAGGGTCCTGATCTCCTGCTGGGTCAGATCGTTGGACACAGCGCACTTGGTGCGCAGCCCCCGCAGGCTGCCGATGGAGATGTCAATGAGCTTCTGCAGCTGGGCGCACTGCTGCAGAGCCCGGCCGGCCGCTCCGGACCCCCCTCCGGACCCCCCAGCAGCCGCCGGCTCCCCGTCCTTCCTCTCCCCCATCCCCGCCGCTCGGAGCCCCCCTCTATTCATGCCTCGGCATCAGGACCCGAGGGAGGGAGGGGGGGGCTTTAAAGACAGCCCCCAAAAGGAGGGGTGGACAACTCCAAAGGAGGTTGCAGGGAGGTTGGGGGGGGGGTCCCCTCCCTTGCAGCCCCCCCCCAAAAAAATCCGGGGCTCAGGTCCTTCTTGGATGCGGCGGGTGGTGCCGATGATGCAGCGACGGCTGCCTCTGCAGCTGCTGGAGCTGCTGCAACTGCTGCAGCAGCGTCCGGCGCGAGCCGAGGGAGGGAGAGACTGAGCGGCGTCCGCCGCTCGCACCCGGCTGAGGTCGGCAGAGGCCCAGGGAGGCTGCGCGGCGCGGGGCAGGCTGGGACTTGTAGTCTTCGCCCTGCACCTGCTCGCCCCGACGTCGCACGTCCGACGCCCCCCCCCAAAAAATTACGGTACTTGTTCAGCTCTCACTGCGGGCGCCGCTCGAAGCGCCGGGGTACCGCCATCGGAGTAATTACGGTCTTCCAATTGCGTTCCCTTCGATCGGATTCTGCGCTCACCGCGTGCCCTGCTCTAAACGCTGGGGTATGGCCATCGTCGTAATTACGGTATTTCAATTGGGTTCCATTCAACTGGATTCAGCGCTCTCTGCGTACCCTGCTCTAAACGCTGGGGTTGGCCATCGTCGTAATTACGGTAGTTCAATTGGGTTCCATTCAACTGGATTCAGCGCTCTCTGCGTACCCTGCTCTAAGCGCTGGGGTATGGCCATCGTCGTAATTACGGTATTCCAATTGGGTTCCCTTCAGTCGGATTCTGCGCTCACCACGTGCCCTGCTCTAAACGCTGGGGTATGGCCATCGTCGTAATTACGGTATTTCAATTGGGTTCCTTTCAACTGGATTCAGCGCTCTCTGCGTACCCTGCTCTAAGCGCTGGGGTATGGCCATCGTCGTAATTACGGTATTTCAATTGGGTTCTCTTCAGTCGGATTCTGCGCTCACTGCGTGCCCTACTCTAAACGCTGGGGTATGGCCATCATCGTAATTACGGTATTTCAATTGGGTTCCATTCAACTGGATTCAGCGCTCTCTGCGTACCCTGCTCTAAGCGCTGGGGTATGGCCATCGTCGTAATTACGGTCTTCCAATTGCGTTCCCTTCGATCGGATTCTGCGCTCACCGCGTGCCCTGCTCTAAACGCTGGGGTATGGCCATCGTCGTAATTACGGTATTTCAATTGGGTTCCATTCAACTGGATTCAGCGCTCTCTGCGTACCCTGCTCTAAACGCTGGGGTTGGCCATCGTCGTAATTACGGTAGTTCAATTGGGTTCCATTCAACTGGATTCAGCGCTCTCTGCGTACCCTGCTCTAAGCGCTGGGGTATGGCCATCGTCGTAATTACGGTATTTCAATTGGGTTCTTTTCAGTCGGATTCTGCGCTCACCGCGTGCCCTGCTCCAAACGCTGGAGTATGGCCATAGTCGTAATTACGGTAGTTCAATTGGGTTCCATTCAACTGGATTCAGCGCTCTCTGCGTACCCTGCTCTAAGCGCTGGGGTATGGCCATCGTCGTAATTACGGTATTCCAATTGGGTTCCCTTCAGTCGGATTCTGCGCTCACCACGTGCCCTGCTCTAAACGCTGGGGTATGGCCATCGTCGTAATTACGGTAGTTCAATTGGGTTCCATTCAACTGGATTCAGCGCTCTCTGCGTACCCTGCTCTAAGCGCTGGGGTATGGCCATCGTCGTAATTACGGTATTTCAATTGGGTTCTTTTCAATCGGATTCTGTGCTCACCGCGTGCCCTGCTCTAAACGCTGGAGTATGGCCATAGTCGTAATTACGGTATTTCAATTGGGTTCCATTCAACTGGATTCAGCGCTCACTGCATGCCCTGCTCTAAGCGCTGGGGTATGGCCATCGTCGTAATTACAGTATTTCAATTGGGTTCCATTCAGTCGGATTCAGCGCTGACCGCGTGCCCTGCTCAAAGCACTGGGGTATTGCCATCGTCGTAATTATGGTATTCCAACTGGGTTCCCTTCAGTCGGATTCAGCGCTCACTGCATGCCCTGCTCTAAACCCTGGGGTATTGCCGTCATCGTAATTACGGTATTTCAGTTGGGTTCCATTCAATCAGCTCCCCCCACAACTCCTCCTTCCTCCATTTCCCTAAGCTTATCCCAATCTTGGGTAGGAGGGAAGGGGAACCTCAGAGGTGTTTCAAATCTATTGGACAAACTCTAGTGGCCCCTCTCCGGTCAGATCTGCCTCAGACCTCCCTGTCTTTTCTCCCCATCTCCTTTTCTCTCTCCCTTCAAACATTTCCAGCATCAACCAGAGGAAATTCAGAGGAGAGAGTGACCTTTTACCTGTCTTAAACCCTTTGGGCCCTAAAGAGACTTTGCAAATAATGTGGCACTCATTCTGACATTGTTTTGCCTTTATATAATTTGCATAACTGATGTTAAAGTGCACAGAAGCTCCTCAGTTCCCATTCAGTTCTCACCAACCCTTCCACCCTCTCCTACTATCCCTAAAGCCACCTGCTAAACCGCTGAAAGGCTTAACTCTCACTTTCGGCAGTATCAGAACTCTCTCAAGTTGGAGAAAATTAATGTCTAGGCTTGGACTCAGGTCACCCAGCCTCCCTCAGCCTCAGCCAATCGATCGATATTATTTATTGAACACTTTCTTTGCAGAGTTCTGTTCTGTTTGGGTGAATGTGATGGGGTTAGTAGATCTGATCCTGGAGTCCTCAGTCGGTTTAGAATCTTGCAGGGGAAACTGACACTAAAATAAATTAGAGATAGGGGAAGCAATTGAGTGTAATGCTATGTCTAAGTGCAGTGAGTTGGTGAGGTTGGGGATTGAGTACTCGAGTGCTTTGGGTGAAATTTCGAAGCGGAGGGGGAAATAGTGTGGGGAGATCAGGCAGGGAAGGCTTCCTGGAGGAGATGTGATTTTTAGTATGGTCTTGAAGAGGGAGAGAGCAGTGGTCTGTTGGATATAGATTGCAAACTCTTCTACTAGATTTGTAGGGTCCTTGTGAACAGTGATCATATCTATAAACTCTATTAGAGTTTCCCAAATGCTTAGAACAGTGGTCTGCGTACAGAAAGTGCTCAATAAATACCAGCGATTGGTTGATTGATTGATTGTGATGGGGAAGTGAGTTCCAGAGGGGAGGGAGGTTGTGAGCCAGGGGCTAGTGGTGAAAGAGATGAGGCACAGTGAGTAGGAGGGCATTAGAGGAGGGAACCATGTGGGCTGGAAAGTAGTGGGAGAAGAGTAAGGCTATACTGCAGCAGTGAGGATCTATATTTTTGAAAGAATAATTTAGGCAGAGGATGGGGTACACCTAGCCTTAATAAATATAATTATTATCATTATTATTATTCTATTGTTATTTTGAGAGTGTCTCTGCATGGCCACTGGCCCCAAACCTGCCAGACCCTACTACCCTGGTTGTGAGCCACTCAGTTCTGAGGGTGGCAGACATCAGCGCTTCAGTCACTAGCCTTTAGTTTCCTGCATTTCTGCATTTGGCAGATTTAAGATAGATCTAAGCTCCCTGCCGGGCTGCCGCCTCTCGGCACTCTCAAAATGGTGATCCTGTCGAACCACAGTCATCTCTCCGGAGCAGGTGTCTTAATGACGGAACCACCGGACTGCAAAATGCCACCTGAGTGTGGGCTTGGTCTCCACTTCTTTGGGTGGAGATGTTAGGTCTCAGAAAGGAGCCAAGAGCGGGCGCTGTGCTTCTGGCTGAGAAGCAGGGGTTGTAGCCTCCCTCTGAAGCCGAGGCCGCAGCCTCCCCATGTAGCCTCCCTCCCTCTCAGCCCCTTCTCCCCCTCAGCTTTTTCTCAGCAGGAGGGAGCAGGGGTAAGCTCTTGAAAAAAACTTTTCACTTCTTCACTCTGACAAAAGTCCATTGTTTGGAAGCCCTATTTTCCAGTTTTCAGGAGGAAGCTGACAGCATAATAATAATAATAGTAATAATAATGGCATTTGTTAAGCGCTTACTACATGCTGAGCACTGTTGTAAGCACTGGGATAGATACAAGGTAATCAGGTTGTCCCACGTGGGGCTCACAGTCTTAATCCCCATTTTACAGATGAGGTAACTGAGGCACAGAGAAGTCAAGTGACTTGCCCAAAGTCACACAGCTCATCAGTGGCAGAGCCGAGGTTAGAAGTTGTGCGTTCCAAGCCCGTGCTCTTTCCACTATGCCACACTACTTCTCCTCACAGCGTGGCCTAGCCCAGTAGGAAAGAGCAGGGGACTTGCAGTCAGGAGACCCAAATTCAAGTCAAAACATCACTTTTCCTGCAGTGTGGCCTTGGGCAAGTACTTAGCGTCTCTGAGCCTCAGTTTTCTCTTCTATAAAATGGGTTGAGACCTGTTCTCCACTTCTTTTAGACTGTGACTCCAGTGTGAGGTGGGGATTATGTCTATAATCGTCATCTTCAGTGGTATTTTTTGAGCACGTACTGTGTGCACAGCACTGTACTAAGTACTTGGGAGAATGCAATGCAACAGATTTTGTGGACACTTTTCATGCCCACAAAGAGCTTTTTTTTTAATGATGTTTGTTAAGCACTTAACTATGTACCAGGCACTGTACTAAATGCTGGGGAAGACAAGGAGCATAGCCTAGTGGTTACAGCATGGGCCTGGGAGTCAGCAGGTCCTGGATTCTAGTCCCGGCTCTGCCATTTGTCTGCTGTGTGACCTTGGGCAAGTCATTAAACTTCCCTGGGCCTCAGCTACTTCATCTATAAAATGGGGATGAAAACTGTGAGCCCCATGTGGGACATGGACTCTGTCCAACCTAATTACCTTGTATCAACCTCAGTGCTTAGAACAGTGCCTGGAACTTAGTGAGCGCTTAACAAATGCCATTTAAAAAAAATAAGGAACTTCTTGAGGGGTTTGGGATCTATTTTTCTCCTTATATTTTGCCCCAGGGAAGTCTACTGGGTTTGCAATTGAAGCACCATGAAGGATACATTAATGTTCATAGAAGGAGCTACATCAATTTTTTCAGTGTTTGATAAGAGTACATAACTCCTACATGCAAATATGTGTTTTGAATAGGATGCTAATGCTGGTTTCGCTATGGTCATTTCCATAAGTCTTTCGCTGGACAGGTGAAAGTCCCCAAATCTGAAGTCATTTTTTCATTATTTGTAGTGGAAGTGTTTTATTTATTTAGGGAATACCATGTGCTAAATGATGGAGTAGCTACAAGATTCTCAGATTGGACACAAGTACCCTTCCCACTCACAGCATCCTCTAGGCCTGTAAAGAAACACCACCTAGATGCCCCAAAGCTAACAAAAGAGGGTCCTTGTCTACACTAGCATGTTATCTAGGCAGTTCAGACCCTAATCTTCTACCTGAATACCAGGATGATTGAAGCCAAAGTTTATTTTTTGGCCTGCATTGTAGAAATATTTTAATTTCTCCAAGGGAACTATTGCAATTCATCAATCTTTTAAATGCAAACATCTTTCAGAGGACAGGAATCTTTATTTAGTTCTTACAGAAATACATTTATTTTGATTTCACATTTACTGCATGGCTAAAGGCCCAGCTACAGATTTAGCTGAGTTGATGTTTACATTTAAAAGGGCAATTTATCAGCGGGGTGGTTTAAGCTAGATATTCAAAGGCCCCCCCCC
The DNA here is from genome assembly GCF_004115215.2 of Ornithorhynchus anatinus. Taxonomy (NCBI): domain Eukaryota; kingdom Metazoa; phylum Chordata; class Mammalia; order Monotremata; family Ornithorhynchidae; genus Ornithorhynchus; species Ornithorhynchus anatinus. Next base: position 10,068,740 of record NC_041744.1, read on the forward strand.
GCCCCCAGCTGAGGCTCTCTTGCATTTACCTCTGAGCAGTTGACATTTTTTGCTCATCCTATTCATTAAGATTTTATTGTTATTAACATTCAAAACGCACTGATGCCACCAGTGCTTCAGGCGTAGTAGGAAAAAGCACTGGAACCTGATCTCTGGAGTTCCTGATTAAAAGCATGCAAATAGGAAAAGGGTGTTGACTTAATTTGGAGCTATTGTGTTTGATTCTGATTTGCTTTCTATAGTAATAGTTTTTATTCGGTGCTTAATGGGTGCAGAGTCCTATATTAAGCACTGGAAAAGAGTTATATAGGTGGGAAGTTATGCCTCTTTACTTGTTTTGATGCCTGTCTCCCCCTTCTAGACTGTGAGCCCATTGTGGGCAGGGTTTGTCTCTATTTGTTGCTGACTAGTACTTTCCAAGCACTTAGTACAGTGTTCTGCACACAGTAGGTGCTCAATAAATGTGATTGAATGAATGAATAAATTAATTAGACAGGGGCAGTCAGTACAATGGACTGATTGTGGGAAGTGGAGAAGACAGGATTAGAAGTCAAATAAAGGACCTGGATTCTGTTTCTGACTCTGCCACTTGTCTGCTGGGTGACCTTGGGCAAGTCTCTGTGCCTCAGGTATATCATCTGTAAAATTCAGATTAAGACCGTGAGCCCCACGTGGAACACCGATTGTGTCCAACCTGATTATCTTATACCTCTCCCAGCGCTTAGTACAGTGTCTGGAACAGAGTAAGTACTTAAAGAATGCTATTTTTTTTTTAAAAAAAGCAAAGATCTTGGAATGTCCAAAGAAATGAAAACTCTGCTGGCTTTTAAGAACAAAATCTTCCTTTGGGGTTTCCAATAAGGCTGAGGAAGAACAATGCTAGAGGAGCTTTTCTGTGACGACTGGCCTACCAGAATCAGGGTACAAGCATTTCCTCAAAGACCAGATTCTCTTCATTTCCATTTCCTCCACACCCTGCAGCGGAACCTCAGACACCACTGTGCCTCACAACAGAATTGATGCTCTTCGAGCCAATAGCAAGAGAGCCGCCCCCGGGGGATGCAGGGTGCCTGTGTGCTGCCCCTTGCTGTACTCGGCAGAGAGAGGTTGGTTGGTATTGTGGGGGAGGCTTCTCTAGGTGTTGAGGAGGAAGGTGGGGAACGGTGAGTGAGCCATCACAGACTCCTTTTCTAGGAAACGCCTACCTCTTCAGTTTCCCAGATCCCCATGCCGGTATCTTCAGACAAAATTTCTATTATCTCAAATTCGGTAATTTAATTTCATCGTCTCATTCCAATGTTGTGATAACTGAGCTGTGCTGTTGGCAGGCAAGCTAAAAATGAGAACAGTGTCGCTTGAACAGAGGCGGGGAAAACAGGGACTCTCTCTCTCTCACTCTCTCTCTCTCTCTCTCCCCTTCTCTCTCCCCCTCTCTCTCCACCCCACTGACCCCCAACTAACTGGATCTCCAATCGGCCTTAAAACCAGAGGCCCGATAATGAGCAGTCTACACGAACCCCTCTCCTCCATCTCTGGCCCAGGGAGCTAGAGAAATGGAATCAGCAGGCTCTCCCTCTCATCTCCAGTAAATTGCTACTCACCCTGAGAAACTACCCAAACCGCTTGGAATTCACAGACTGGAACCAGCCCCGGGGGGGCCGTTTGTAGATTGAGAAATCAATTTCAGGGACCATTTCAACAGCTGATGGGTCCATCAGCTGTAAAGGAGCTAAAGGGAAATATTAGCTTGTCTCTTCTTCACCCCCAGCATTGTGCTTTGGGAACTGTTCTTTTAAGGCCGACTTCCAGGTCAATTGGCTGAAACAGTAGGAGGTCCATGCTGGTGTCCTGCAACCTCACTGGTCATTGGTGAGAGGAACCGTGGGCCTGAGAGTCCATAGCAAACCCAAAGACAGCACTGGGGAGGAGGGAGTTCAGGTCACACATTCACTGACCCTAGCTAGGCCCTAGCTTGGCCCAAGAAGCAGTTGGTCTTTCTATTTCTATGTTTGCCCCTACAGCTGGGCTGCTTTTTTTCAATCATAATAGTAATAATATAATAACAATTGAGTTATTTGTTAAGGGCTTACTATGTTTCAAACACCATACCAAGCACTGCGGGGGGGGAAGACTCACGTCAGATGCAATCCCTGTCCCAGAGTCTAGGTAGGAGAGAGAACATCCTCATTGAATCCCCATTTTATAGATGAAGAAACTGAGGCCCAGAGAAGTGAAATAATTTGTCCAAGGATACACAGCAGGCAGGTCATAGAGCTGGAATTGGAACACAGGTCTCCCGACAACCCCTTCCCTTCCCTCCCCTCCCCCAGCTACAGGCCTGGGCCCTTTCCGCTAGGCCACTCTGCTTCTTCAATCAATCAATTAATATTAATCAATCAATGGTATTTATTGAGGGTTTACTCCATACAGAGTACTATACTAAGCACTTGTGCTAGAGTGCAACAGAATTAGTAGACACATTCTCTAGCCACAAGGAGTTTACACTCTCCAGGAAGACTTCTCTTGCCTTCAGGAGAGCCAGCTTCTTTCCCCAAACAGGTAGGCTCTCTGTGTAAACAACTGCTAAACCCCCGAGGGATACAGACTGTGTTGCTCCTAACCCTAACCCTAACTAGGCATGGAAAGACTCTCAGTGCAATTACTCTGCTGGCCTTGGAAACTCTCTCATCATTTCCTGCACTCCAGAGAGACATCATTCAAATGCCAGGGAACCATGGAGGCAGGCAAGCCCTAGAAACCTAGCATTACCCCCAGTTCACTTCATCGCCATGACCCCTTGCTGGTTTCTTTGACTTTGTCTCCGGAGTAACATTTTAAGCATGTTGCCTCATGGCTCCTTTATCACCTACTCATGGCATTACAGAGGACCTGATTCTCAGTGGTTTTATGGAACATCCTCAAGGCATTGTGTCTCCAGGAGAGAGCAAATGGGGCCACTTCAACTCTTGGGAAATTAGACTGTTAAATGGAAGATGGTGACTCTGTCTTCCAGTTATGTTCACTAAGTAAAGGAAATGGATTCAACTTGCAGCAGCAGAGATTAAGATAAGATAAAGTGGAAACATCCTGATCACTGAAAAAGATTCCCAAGGGCTATCCAGGCAGTAGCCATTGACTACCAATCCCCTGCTTCCTGGTTGGACTGTATTTAAGTCATCCTGAAAGATAGTGGTTGATCTAAAAGATATCCAAAAAAGGAGATTTTACAGTCTTTCTAGATAGCTCATTCCAACAGAGGTCGGCTATGATGCATTTCAAGCCTCAACTGTTGATGTCCAAGATGCTTAGTACTATTAATAATAGTGGTATTTGTTAAGTGCTTGCAATGTGTCAAGCACTGTGCAATTTGTGGGATTGTTACGCTACAATCAGATCAGACCTAGGGGAGACATGTCTACTTTGTGACTTTGGCCAAGTCACTTAACTTCTCTGTGCTTCAGTTATCTCATCTGTAAAATGGAGATTAAGACTGTGAGCCTCATGTGGGACAGAGACTGTGTTCAACCTGATTACCTTGTATCTACCCTGGGGCTTAGAACAGTGCTTGCTGCCTCGTAAGCACTTAACAAATGCCACAATAATGATCATCATTATTATTATTTATGAAACGGAAGAGAGTTCCAGGCGGGGGGGTGGACCTGAGCAAGAGGTTGGAGGAGGGAAAGAAAAGAATAAGGCACAGTAAGTAGGAGATGAATAATAAGGGGGAGCTGGGGTGTAGTGGGAGAAGAGTGGTTAAGTAGGAGGGAAAGAACTGATTGGGTTCCTTAGAAGTGATGGTCAGGAGTTTCTACTTCATAACTGGCTATTCTCCCACTGGGAATGAGAGAAAATTGGCTGGAACTGAAGCAAGAGAGATTTGGCTAAGTTATAGAAAGAACTTCCTGGTTGTTCGGGTTATAGCGCTCTGAGGTGTGTTGCTCAGAAAGATTGTGGAATTTGTTTTCTGAAAGTTTTATAAATGGGGAGGCAGCTATTGGGGTGGTTTCAGTTCAGTTTGGACTGGAGTCAGGGCAATGGACTAGGTGACCTTTCTAATCCCAAATTTTAATGACCAAATCATCCATCAGTGGCTCATGGTTGGAGGTCTCCACACTTCCTCTCTTCACAGTTTCCCCACAAGAGACAGCCCAGTCTGGCTCAACCCATCAGAGCACCATAGATATTGCTGCATTCAGCAACTCATTCCAAGAGCTGCCATTTCCTGGACTTTTCCCTCCCTCTAGAAAGTGGCCCATTTTGTTTCTCACCTTTTCATGAAGCAGAGCCCCAGCCTTGACCCAAATTTCTGTCTGGTGGCCCAGAAGATTGAGATCTGAAGGGTTTGGGGAAAGGACATTGTCTCGGAGCCTCTTGAGAGCCATGCTCTCTCTCTCTCTCTCTTTCTCTCTATCTCTCTCTCTCTATGTCTCAGTTGCTTTTTTCTCCTCCTGAATCTAGTTCACATCTCTTGCTCAATCTGTTTGACTTTACCCGTGTGCTTCTCTGCTCTCCCTGCCCCAGGCACAGAGAAGGTACATTCGGGTTCACCCATTTTAAGCCAGTTCTGAGCACAAACATCTGCCGGCCAAAACTGGAAGGACTGCAGCACTGAACAGGGCAGCTTGCCAGCGCCTGCTCTGTCCTTCCTCTAAATCCCCAGGAGGAGAAGTTCAGGGGGCAGGGACAAACCCAGAGTGAGTATAGTACTAAGATTGGAAGTAACCATGGCAGTTTTAAAAATTGTTGATCGAACACAGGAAAAAGCTCATCGAGGGAGGATAGGTTTCTTATGGGCAGGGAACGTGTCCTCCAACTCCCCCCAAGTGCTTAGTACACTGCTCTGGATACAGTAAGTGCTTAATAAATACCACTGATTGATTGATAGCCATTGGGTGGGGGGGGTCTTTTGAGGTCCAGTGCCAAGATACTGGATGACTCCAGTTTTAGTCAGCTGTGATTTACACAATAATACTTTGAAGTTGTCACTTCTGTTTTCCTTAGAGCAGGGGTGTTTAGGGGTGGGGAGAGCACAGGAAGGGTGGCGAGGGCAGGAACTCTTCTTCTCCTCTGATGAAAGGAAAAAATGGAGTTCCAGAAAGATTGAGAGACCAGGGGACAACAGGAAGTCAGAATTGGGACCCATTGTTTTTTCAATGTTATTTGTTAAGAGCTTACTATGTGCCAGGTACTATACTAAGTGCTGGGGTAGGTAATCAGGTTGAACTCAGTCCATGTCCCACATGGGGCTTAAAAATCTTAACCCCCGTTATACAGAGGAGGAAGCTGAGGCGCAGAGAAATTAAATAACTTGTCCAAGGTCAAACAGCAGACAAATGCCAGACCTGGGTTTAGAACCCAGGTCCTGCTGACTCCCAGGCCCATGCTCTATCCAGCGGGTCATGCTGCTTCATCTCTTTCAGGAACCTAGGTAGTAAGCTCCTTGAGGGCAGAAAAAATGCTACATAGTCTAATATACTCTCCCGAGCGCTTGGTGCCGAACTCTGAACTTAGTAAGCACTCAATAAATACGATTGGTTGATTGATTGATTGGTCATCTGATAACTGGAAACTCCTTTAAGGCTTGGCAATGGATCTCTCACTCCTGTTCAGGCTTTAACTCATAACAAATGACAACAGTCAACTCAAATGCCTGACCAAGCAACTCCATGGCTCTTCTACCTTATCTCCAAGACACAGAGAAGCACATTCTGGGTGGAAATTTCAAGCCTTACAATGCATCACCTCCTTCCCCACTGTCTGCTGAGTCTTCCCTTCCCCACTGAGCCCCAGCCCGGGCAGCCCCTTCGGACCTATTGCTCATCACTTCCTTCCTCCCGAGAGAAAGGCCGGATCATCAGCCATCTGGGGTCCAAGTTGCCTGTGGCGTTAGACTGCTTCCTTTAGATGGCTTGAACTTCTGAGGTGCGAGATAATGCCATCCACAGCCCCCGTTGCACAAACGCAGGCGGAACCCAGAGTGCCGGGCTACTGGGACTTCTCCAGAGTAGTCCCAGTTGGACTCTGAGATCTCTCCAGTGGGTGAGACCATCCTATCCCTTCCATCCGATGAGTATAAGATTTAGCGAGTTTCTTCCCTCTGCACTTCTACTTAACCAGCCTGGTGGAAAGAGCATGGGGCAGGGCAACAGGAGCCCTGGGTCCTAGTCGCAGCTCTGCCCCTTTGTCTGCTGGGTGACCTTGGGCAAGTCATTCACCTTTGGCACCTCAGTCTCGTCATCTTTAAAATGGATGCGACACCTGTTCTCCCTTCCTCTTAGACTCTGGGTACCATATGGGGCCGGGTTGGTGTCCGATCTAATTGCTTTTTACCACTGTCAGTGCTTAGCCGAGTGCTTGGCAGAGAGTAAGCACTTGTGAAATGCCATAAGTATTCATGAGATGACTCCAGTTTCTAAGGGAGACGGCATTCAGGATCTGACTCAATCTCTGAGCTCTACACTAAAGCCTTATCAGGCAAGTGCAGCTCCCAATTCAGAACCAAAGGAAATGAGCTGAACCTCATATGGGAGGGATTTAGGTCAGAGAGCAAAGACCTTCCCCAAAGTGATGGAGGTAAGGCCCTGAAACCTGGGGGAGGTTGAAAGATGCCCTTCCCCGGAGGCCTCCGAGAACAGCAGCGTAGTCTAGTGGTTAGAGCAAGGGCCTGGGAGCCAGAAGGATCTGCTTCAGCAGAAACTTCAAAAGGGCTGAGAGTCCAGAGGATATTTTGATCTGATTTCATATTTTCTGTAAAGAGCAATTTACTCTTTGGGTAGGGAATGTGTCTGTTATATTATTATACTGTACTCTCCCAAGTGCTTAATACAGCGTTCTGCACACAGAAAGTGCTTAATACATACAACTGACTGGCTGACCTAGTTCGGGCCAGAGACTACTATGTTCAGAGTCTGTGGGAGCAGTGATCTGGAGATTCTCTTATCTCCTCATCCCGTGTGTCCCCCAGCATCTGCCTCCTCAGCATTAGGTTCTTACACACCCAACCCCCACATAGTACTTATCTGTAACCTCCTCCTCTCTGAAATTTATTTCGGTAAACACCTCCCCGACTTGATTACAAATTCCTCGAAGGAATGTTTATTGACTACTGTACTCTTCCAATCACTCAGTTTGGTGCTCTACACAGAATAGGCCTTTTTTAAAATGTTATTTGTTAGGTGCTTACTATGTGCCAGGCATTATACTAAGCACTGGGAATGATACCCGCTAAATAAATAAATACTCAATACATCAATACATACGACTGATTGATTGATTGGGTCTCTGGACCGCAGTTCCCAGTTAGTGGGTTTCTGGGGGCCTCTGATTGAGATTTCATTCAGGAGAGTACTGTCTTTATCAGATAGGCTGGCCTTGGTCCAAAGTGACACAAGTCACAGTGACACTACATTGAATTAAAGTATTAAAGAATATAAGCAATACCATTCCTGGATCCAACCAATGATGCACCCAGTCCAGGATTCTGTCACTAACAGAACAGAGGAAGCTTGTCATATCCAGGGGAAATGGAGGGAGACCGTAAGGCAGGAAGAAGCGGAGAAGAGGGAGATATTTAGAGCAATTGTGTGCTGGTTGCCCTCCTTGCTAGTCCTCCTACTGGCTGACGAAAGGCCATTTAACCTCCCTTCCCTCTGAAACCTTAACTTTCCTTCTGGTACCCCAGTGTGGTTCTCTCACCCATGAATCAAACAATCCTTTTTCAATCTACCGATTTTTCCTGCCTACACAGCTTCCTGTGGGAACGCATTCTGTTTGTCAGGCATCCACAGCATGAACAAGAGTTTCCTCTGGTTTGTTCAGAAGCAGCTTGGCCTAGTGGAAAGAGCACAGCCCTGGGAGTCTGGCCTGGGTTCTAATCTTGACTTTTTCACTTGCCTGCTGTGTCACCTTGGACAAGCCACTTAACTTCTCTGGGCCTCAGTTTCTTCATCTGTAAAAATAAAGAAATACCTGTTCTCCCAATGTGAGTCCCATGTGAGACAGAGACTTTGTCTGACCTGCTGATACTGTATATGCCTCAGTGCTTAGTTCAGTGCATGGTACAAAGTAAGCATTTAACTATTATTATTATCATCTTCATTATTATTATTGTTGTTTTTATTTTACCTCACTCGAATCTCCCCAGGTTCTTTCTCACCCTGGGAACATTGTCTATTCCCTTTGCAATTGTGCATATTTCCCTGGAGCCCCTTTCACCAATTACTACTCCAGACCAGAGACAGCTTGTCACCACATCCTCCCTGGCTGGTAGAGAGGTAATAAATGTTGTTGTCCCAATTTTGTAGATGGATAAACTGAGTCCCAGGGGGAGAACAAGGCTAGAACTACCATCCCCAAACCCACAGCTCAATAATAATAATAATAATTGTGATACTTGTTAATCACTTAATATCGCCAGACACTGTATTTAGCACTGGACTGGATACAAGCAAATCGTGTTGGACACAGTTCCTGTCCCACATGAAGCTTACAGTCTCAGTTCTTATTTTACAGATGAGGTAACTGAAACATAAGGAAGTGAAGTGACTTGCCCAAGGTCACAGCATACAATGAGCGGAGGCGGGATCAGAACCCACGTCCTTCTGACTCCCAGGTCCATACTCTATCCACTACATCATGCTGCTTGTCGGCTCCTTCCCCTCTAGGACCTATTGCAGTGGTAAGGCAGAAGCTTTGGGTTGCAACCTTAGTCAGGCCTGGATTAGCAGGAGATTTTGGTTTCTGAGCAGACCCGTTCCCCGTTCTATGGTGAGAGGCCCGAGGCTCGACCCTGAGTCCTCACAAATCCAACTGAAAAGCATCCTCCTGGAAGCTCTTCCTGATCTCTTCCCACCATCTGCTTCTTCCCGTCTGCCAGGCTCCCTCCTTCTCGCTGGATGTGAAGAGCTTCCCGTTCCCTGGCTTGCGGTGAGAAGCCACCCCGCAATTGGCTCGGGTCCCAGCCCTACTGGCCTGCTGGTTTCCTCCTCGGGCCGGGCCACATCCCAGGCTGTCCTGGGCAGGGAGGCCTGGAGGCCCGAACCTAAGGTACACGGTCTTTGGAGGGGGCTCTGGGGAGCCAGAGACCCCCAACTTCATTCTCCCCTGAAGGGTAGCAGAGGTCAGAGGTGAGAGTTCGGAGACTAGGTGATGACTAACAAGAACGAGAAGCAGCGTGGCTTAGTGGAAAGAGCACGGGCTTGGGAGTCAGAGGACGTGGGTTCTAATCCAGGCTCCGCCACTTACCTGCTATGTGACCTTTGGCAAATTACTTAACTTCTCTGTGCCTCAATTAGCTCCTCTGGCCTGGTCCCGGGCCAACGTGCACCTGCTGGAAAGCTTTCCCCCCAAAAGCAGCATCAAAGCTCACTGCCTTTCTCGTTTCTTGATTTGACCCCTTTCAGGTGTCTGCCCTGACTCTCCACACCATCTCTGACCCCACCCCATAGACCTCCGATCAGGATTAATTTGGTCCGTGGCTGTTTTCTCTTTCCCAGGAGTCCTGGGGGCCAGAGAAGGGATCAGGCCCCGGACTCCCAGAATGGGAAGTTCTTGACTGCGGGGCCCCACTGGAACCAGCCAGGGTGGGCCCTGGGCGACTCCAGTCCAAGACACCTGGTTACTAAATGCCCTTGATATTTGCGATGGGGAATTTAGGACATTTAAAAGGCCTTTTTGGTGGGAAGGCAATGTGCTTTTGAAGGCTGGGAAGGTTTCCAAACTGAGCTTAATGCTCAGGAGAACTACTTTCTACTCCAAGCTCTGCAGAGTGACCTTAGGCTGGGCACTTGACCTCTCTGTGCTTCGGTTTCCTCATTGCTAACAATAGAGATGAGAGCAGTCTTCCCAAGAAGGATCTCTTTTTGGCTCCTCACCCTGGGCAGGAAGGGGTATTTTCAAAGCACCTAATTAATGGAAAGGTTTTTTTCAGGGAGGGTAGTAGGTGAGGGTCTGAGGATGCCTCACTGCTCAGGGTACTATCATAGTAATAATAATAACTGTGGTATTTGTTAAGTGCTTACTATGTGCCAAGCACTGTATTTAGCCCTGGGGTAGACACTAGATAAGCCAGTCCCACATGGGGCTCACAGTCTGAGTAGGAGGGAGAACAGGTATTTAATCTTCTTTTTGCAGTTGAGGAAACTCAGGCACAGGGAAGTTAAGGGACTTGTCCAAAGTCACAGTCCCATAACTGGGAAGAGCGGGGTTCAAGGCTGCTAGGCGGCCCTGTTCAGAGAAGCAGCATGCCCTAGTGGATAGAGCAGGCCCAGAAGGATCTGGGTTCTAATCTCTGTTCCATCATTTGTCTGCTGGGTGACCTTGGGCAAGGCACTTCACTTCTCTGGGCCTCACCCACCAGATCTGTAAAATGAGGATTAAGACTGTGGGACATGGACTGTGTCCAACCTGATGAGCTTATATCTACTTCAGCACTTAGTACAGTGACTGGTACATAATAAGCACTTAACAAATACCATTAAAACAGAAATTAACGGGAACCGGGCTGGCAGGCCGCTTCAGAGGTTCGAGGTCCCAAGCCCGCAGGCAAATCCTCCTGGACTCGAGGCTGAGACCAGGGGAATGAGCCAGGCGGGGTTTGCGGGCGTGAAGTCCCGTGTCTTGTTCCTTTCCCACGGGAATATTTGGTTCCATCAAATCCAAAGGCAGAGAAGCTAAACACAACAGCCTCTTCACTCTGCTCTCAGCTGGCAGGCCTCTTGCTCCAAACACAATAAGCCAGTTTGCATCTCTCCACGCTGTTTGGAGAGGCTCTAAAATAGAAAGGAGACTCCCCAGGGCGGGGGGTGGGGGGAAAAGGAGTAGGCCCCTGATTAAGTCATTTTTCCTTCCAGCCGCCCTTTTCCCGGAGAAAGGGGGACCAGCGGTCCAGGCCCCCACCTTGGAAGCAGCAGCTGTTTGGGACATGGTAGATCTCACATCTGACTCTCACATTTCACATCTGTTACCTCAAAGGAGATGTGTCAGGCCCTTTGTCACTGAATGATCCCCTGAGGATTCAGAATTTCTGGAGTGTTCCCTAGCTTGGAGGCTGAGCTCCCAATCCTGGCTGGGCTGAAATTGGGTTGTGAGAATGGAAGCTCCTGAGGGCAGGATTAGCTCTGGTTCATCCTATGAAGTGCTGAGGCAGTCCTGGGCAGCTGGAGACATTGAACGAAGATGACAGAGCACTCAGTCAGCCTGGATAATTGAGGGCCTGTTAGAGGATAGTAAATCCCAAGGAGGGGTTGATGAGAAGCGGCGTGGCATAGTAGATAGAGCACGGGCCTGGGAGTCAGAAGGACATGGGTTCTAATCCATGCTCTGCAACTTGTCTGCTGTGTCACTTTGCAAAAGTCACTTCACTTCTCTGGGTCTCAGTTACCTCATCTGTTAAAATGGGGATCGAAACTGTGAGCCCCACCTGGGACAGGGACTGTATCCGATCTGATTTGCTTGTAACCACCCCTGTGGTCAGTACAGTGCCTGGCACATAGGAAGCGCTTAACAAATACCATTATTATTATGATTATTATGACACTTTAGAAGGTGCCTTTTCACTGGAAACCAATTGAGGCCCAGAGAAATGAAGTGACTTGCCCAAGGTCACCCAGCAGCCAAGTCGGAGAGCTGAGATTAGAACCCAGATCTCCCGACTCCCAACTCTGTGCTCTTTCCACTAGAACATGCTGCTGAAGTGGTTTTAATGAGGCCCATTTCCAGAAAGTTCCCACTTTGTAGCTGTTTGGCTTCACGGAAGGGGACCAGCTAACAACTCTTGGGTCTTTTTGGGACTACAGATTATCCTTTGTTCCCGGGTGTCCATTGTGCATCCGGGTCGCCCATTGACTCATGGGGCTGGCTGGGTTGGAGATGGTGTGGAGAGTCAGGGCAGAACAGCTGAGAGGGGTCAAATCAAGAAGCAGCATAGCTTAGTGGATAGTGGCCTAGTGAATAGAGCATGGGTCTGAGAGTCAGAAGGATGTGGGTTCTAGTCCCAGCTCTGCCACGTCTGCTGTGTGACTTTGGGCAAGTCACTAAACTTCTCTGGACTTCATCTATAAAATGGGGTTTAAGAATGTGAGCCCCATGTGGGACAGGAGTTACGTCTGACCTGATTAGCTTGGATCCACCCCGCGCTTAGAATAGTGCTTGGCGTTTAGTAAGTACTTAGCAAGTACCATAATTATTATGATTATTTTTTGAGTGTTTACCTTGTGCAGAGCACTGAACTGAGCGCTTAAGAGAGTACAGTATAACAATGTAACATCTGGCCATCTGGCCAGCTTTCCGGAGGGAGGAAGAGAACTGCAGCCTGCGCTCCCGGACCAGTGCCCGATTTCCCAAGCTCAGCCCCAAACCCTCTCCCCGACGCCACCACGGCCGCCACCTCCACCCCGGCCCGCTCGTGGCCTCGGCCATCCGGGCAAACCGGAGCTGAGGGGCCCGGGCCACGCTCCACCAAGGCTGCCATCATCTGCAGAGACCAGCCAGATCCAGACCTGTCCACTTCTGGGAGAAATGCCAAGAGCCTCATCTTGCCAGCAGCCACGCATCCAGTCTTTAAATCATTAGCGCGGATGTGTCCCTTGATCCTCAGGCCCAGGCCTCAGCTGGGAAGAATAGTGGGGATATTTTTAGATTTGGCATTTTTGCTGGGGGAGTGGGTGGGTGCCTTGGCTTGGAATAAAATAGGGAGACTGCTCCCACATTTTGATGCCCCTCTCCCCCCCTACTTGCAGCAGAATAACTGAGATTCTTAGGTCTGGCCTCGCCTGAAGGGGATGTTAGGAGATAATAGGAACAACTGTGGTATTTGTTAAGCACTTATCATGTGTCAGCTGATACATGCTGACTGGACACAACCACATGGCGCTCACTGGCAAGGATAACAGGTATTTAATCCCCATTTTCCAGGTGGGGAAACTAAGGCACAGAGAAGGGATGTAACTTGCTTGAGGTCACCCAGAAGACAAATGGCAGTGCTGGGTGAGAAACCAATTTCCTGACTCCCATCCCACTGTTCTTACCACTAGTCCATGCTGCTTCTGTCCAGAGACCCAGGATTTTTGTGGACTAGCTGCCCTCCTCCCTGTAGCCTGGCGGGGATCGGCTATGAGGAAAGTGGTCTTCCTACTCCATCTGCCCATTTGGGGCACATTCATTCATTCAATCATATTTATTGAGCACTTACTGTTCGCAAAACACTGTACTAAGTGCTTGGGAGAGTACAGTAGAACAGTAAACAGGCACATCCCCTGCCGTCAACGAGCTTATAGTCTAGAGGTACGTGGCTGGGTGAGTTACTTGGGGAGCAGCTGAGAGTGGTGGGCTAGTATAGGAGGTATTCTGGGTGGGGACATCAGGGAGGGAGTCCATGGCCACCTCAGACGCACTGCCAGGCCTTGGAGGGTCAGGCAGTCGATCAGTGGTATTTATTGATTGCTTACTGTGTGCAGAGCACAGTACTAAGTGCTTGGGAGAGTTCCAATATAATGATAAACGACACATTCCCTGCTCACGGATGAGCTTACAGTGTAAGGGGGAGGCAGACATTAATATAAATAAATAAATTACATATATGTCTATAAATGCTGTGGGGCTGGGAGGGGGGTTAGGTGTGGGTTCCTAGCTGGAAACTCCCTCCGCTGGCAGCCCAGAGAGTTCTGCTTGACCTCCAGGCGTGGGAAGAAGGGGGCAGGGAGGCACAGCGGGCTCCGGCTGGCTCCCAGGACTCGGCTGCTCTGGCCCTTTCCCCAGATGCTGCGAGATGGAAGACCTTTCCCTGCCCCTCCCTCTCCCTCTTTAAAGTTCCTGAACGAGCGTGCCACACCGCTTCCTTTTCCCATGGACTCCTCTTCCAAGAATAAGGGCAGAACTAAGGCAAACCCACTTAAGACACTTGCAGACACAGAAAAACCAAAAACAAAGACTCTGTCTCTCTCAGAAAGAATAAAGGTCTGGGTTCTAATCCCAGCTCTGCCACTTACCCTGCTGTGTGACTTTAGGCAGGTCATTTCATTTCTCTGCTTCTCTGGGCCTCAGTTTCCTCCTCTGAAAAGCAGTGTGGTGTACTGGATAGAGCAGGGGCCTGGGAGTCAGAGGTCATGGGTTCTAATGTGATCTAATCCACCACTTTTCTGCTATGTGACCTTGGGCGAGTCATTTCACTTCTCCTGGACCTCAGTTACCTCATCTGGAAAATGGGGATTAAGACCATGAGCCCCAAATTGGACAACCTGACTGCCTTGTACCTACCTCAGTGCTTAGAACAGTGTTTGGCACATAGTAAGCACTTAACAAATACCGTAATTATTATTGCTATCTGTAAAATGGATATTCAATACCTATTTCCCTCCTACTCAAACTGTGAGCCCCAGTAGCACAAGAGACTGTGTCTGACCTGCTTATCTTATATCTATTCTAATGCTTATTACAGTGCTTGGCACATAGTATGAGCTTAATAAATACCACTGTTTTCATTCAACCCACAACTGAAGCCTCATTCATATTCCTGGCCCCTCATGCAATTTTCAGTCTGTTTTTTAAGAACCCTCGTTCATATCCCTGGTTCCCCAAGCCATTTTCAGTTCTGTTTTTGAAGGATCCTTGATCATTACCCCTGGCCCCTCAAGGAATTTTCCATCTGTCTTTTTAAGGAACCTCATTCATATCCCTGACCCCTCAAACAATTTTCCATCTGTTTTTTAAAGTGCCCATGCCCTGCTTCTCCATGCCCCTCATCCACAGGGGCCGCAGTAGTTGCTTTGGCCTGACGGTCCAGCTAAACCGGACAGCAGCAGCCGGACAGCCCAGGAAGGGGCGAAGCAGCAGCAGGGTGCGACATGGACAGCAGGGACAGGTTGGAAGCAGCATTGGCTTAATGGAAAGAGCACGGATTTGAGAGTCAGAGGTCTGGGTTCTAAATTCCAGTTCCACCACTGGTCAGCTGTGTGACTTTGGGGCAAGTCACTTAACTTCTCTGTGGCCTCAGCTACCTCATTGCAAAATGGGGATTAAGACTTGTGAACCCCCGCGTGGAACAACCTGATAACTTGTATTCACCCAGCGCTTGACACATAGAGAAGCACTTAACAAAAACCACCATTATTATTATTCCTCACATTGTAATTCTGTCATCTCATCATGGGTGGGGAAAATGCCTGGTGGTAGTGATGCCTGTCTACTTGTTTTGTTGTCTGTCTCCTCCTTCTAGACTGGGAGCCCATTGTTGGGTAGGGATTGTCACTGTTGCCGAATTGTACTTTCCAAATGCTTACTACAGTGCTCTGCACATAGTAAGTACTCAATAAATCCGATTGAATGAATGAATGAATGTTGAATTGCAGTCTCCCAAGCCCTAAGAATAGCACTCTGCATATAGTAATCAATCAATAAATACCATTGAATGATTTAATTGGATGGACTGATTTGATTGGACACCCATTTCCCCCATCCCCTTGCCTATTTCACCCCCCAGGGCTCGGTGTGTCTCCCCCTCTAGACTGTAAGCTCCTTGTGCATCTGCTTGGTGTTTTATTCTATCTCCCACGTGCTTAGTACAGTGCTCTGCACCCAGAAAGAGCTCACCAAAGACAAATGTGAGCCCATCGTTGGGCAGGGATGGTCTCCGACTGTTGCCGAATTGTACATTCCAAGCGCTTAGTCCAGTGCTCTGCACATAGTAAGGGCTCAAGAAAGACTATTGAAGGAAGGAAAGGAAGGGTTGGGATTGTCTCTATTGCCAAATTGTACTTTCCAAGCGCATAGTCCAGTGCGCTGCACATAGTAAGGGCTCAAGAAAGACTGTTGAAGGAAGGAAAGGAAGGGTAGGGATTGTCTCTGCTGCCGAATTGTACTTTCCAAGCGCTTAGTCCAGTGCTCTGCACATAGTAAGGGCACAAGAAATACTATTGAAGGAGTGAATGAATGAATGCGACTGTAAGCCCGTCAAAGGGCAGGCACTGTCTCTACCTGTTACCGATTTGTACAGTCCAAGCGCTTAGTACAGTGCTCGGCACCTAGTAAGCGCTCAATAAATACGAATGAATGAATGAATGAATGAGTGAGTGAATGAAGGAATGACGGGCGCCCTCTGCTGTCGGAGCGGGTTATGGCAGGCCCGTTCGCCGGAGGGCGGGGGGAGGATGACGTCACTGGGCGGTGAAGAAATGGCCCGGCGGCTGCTGCGCATGCGCGAGGCATCTCAGGCCTTCGAGGGATCCGAAGGAGCGGTGGGATGCGGCCGGAAGTAGGTCTTGTTTTCCCGGCAGCCTCTGCGGCCTCCTCCCTCCCAGCCAAACTCTGAGGGCAAGAAGGGCCTGAGGCCCTGAGGGAAGCCAGGCCTTGGCCCCCCAGCGGGGCAGAGGAGAGGGTTGAGGGGAGGAGATGGGCAATCTGTGGTATTTCAGAATAATAATAATAATGTCGGTATGTGTTAAGTGCTTACCAAGCGCAGAGCACTGTCCTAAGCCCTGGGGGAGATCCAGGGTCATCAGGTGGTCCCACATGAGGCTCACAGTCTTCATCCCCATTTTAGTAATAATGTTGGTATTTGTTAAGTGCTTACTATGTGCAGAACACTGTTCTAAGCGCTGGGGGAGGTCCAGGGTCATCAGGTTGTCCCATGTGAGACTCAGTTAATTCCCATTTTAATAATAATGTTGGTATTTAAGTGCTTACTATGCACAGAGCACTGTTCTAAGCGCTGGGGGAGATACAGGGTCATCAGGTTGTCCCATGTGAGACTCAGTTAATTCCCATTTTAATAATAATGTTGGTATTTGTTAAGTGCTTACTATGCACAGAGCACTGTTCTAAGCGCCGGGGGAGATACAGGGTCATCAGGTTGTCCCACATGAGGCTCACAGTTAATCCCCATTTTAATAATAATGTTGGTATTTAAGTGCTTACTATGTGCAGAACACTGTCCTAAGTGCTGGGGGAGATACAGGGTCATCAGGTCCCATGTGAAGCCCACAGTTAATCCCCATTGGTATTAAGTGCTTACTATGCGCAGAGCACTGTTCTAAGCACTGGGGGTGGGGATCCAGGGTCATCAGGTTGTCCCATGTGAGGCCCACAGTTAATCCCCATTTTAATAATAATGTTGGTGTTTGTTAAGCGCTTACTATGCACAGAGCACTGTCCTAAGTGCTGGGGGAGATTCAGGGTCATCAGGTTGTCCCATGTGAGGCTCACAGTTAATCTTCATTTTAATAATAATGTTGGTATTTGTTAAGCGCTTACCATGTGCAGAGCACTGTTCTAAGCGCTGGGGGAGATCCAGGGTCATCAGGTTGTCCCACGTGAGGCTCCCAGTCTTCACCCCCATTTTACAGATGAGGGAACCGAGGCTCAGAGAAATGAAGTGAATTGCCCACAGTCACACAGCTGACAAGTGGCAGAGCTGGGATTGGAACCCATGACCTCCTACTCCCAAGCCCGGGCTCTTTCCACTGAGCCATGCTGCTTCTCTAATGATGGCATTTGTTAAATGCATACTATTTGCAAAGCACTGTTCTAAGGGCTGGGGAGGATACAAGGTCATCAGGTTGTTACAGATGGGGTAACTGAGGCACAGAGAAGTGATTTGCCCTAAGTTACACAGCTGACAAGTGGCTGAGGCAGGATTTGAACCCATGACCTCCAACTCCCAAGCCCGGGCTCTTTCCACTGAGCCATGCTGCTTCTCACAGTCTAGAAGGGGGGAGAGAGACATCAAAACAAGTAAACAGGCATCAGTAGAAATAGAATTAGCACTGTGCTAAGTGCCTGGGAGAGAATAATAATTGTATTTGCTTAGCGCTTACTATGTGTCTGGGACTGCACTAAATGCTGAGGTAGATACAACTAAATCGGTTTGGGCACAGTCCCCGTCCCTTGTGGGGCACACAGTCTCAATCCCATTTTATGGATGAGGTAACTGAGGCCCAGAGAAGTGACTTGTCCAAGGTCCCACAGCAGATAAGTGGCAGAGCTGGGATTAGAACCCATGACTCCATTCTTTCATTCAATCGTATTTATTGAATGCTTACTGTGTGCAGACACCGTACTAGGTGCTTGGGAAAGTGCAATACAACAATAAACAGTGACATTCCCTGCCCACAGCGAGCTTGGGAAGCAGCTTGGTGTAGTGGAGAGAGCACGAGCCTGGGAGTCAGAAGGTCATGGGTTCTAATTCTGACTTCACCACTTCTCTGCTGTGTGGCCTTAAGCAAGTCACTTCACTTCTCTGTGCCTCAGTTACCTCATCTGTAAAATGGAGATTAAGACTATGAGCCCTATGTGGGAGAGGGACAGTGTCCAATCTGATTAACGTGTATCTACCCAGGGCTTAGAAGAGTGCTTGGCACGTAGTAAGTGCTTCATAAATACCATAATTATAGTTATTATTAGACCTTCTAACTCCCAGGCCCATGCTCTATTCACTTGGCTCAATGGAATGAGCCCGGGCTTGGAAGTCAGAGGTCATGGGTTTGAATCCCGGCTCTGCCACTTGTCAGCTGTGTGACTGTGGGCAAGTCGCTTAACTTCTCTGTGCCTCAGTTACCTCATCTGTAAAATGGGGATTAAGACTGTGAGCCTCACGTGGGACAACCTGATTACCCTGTACCTCCCCCAGCGCTTAGAGCAGTGCTCTGTACATAGTAAGAGCTTAACAAATACCAACATTATTACTAGTCCCCTCCCCAAACTGGGAGGTCTGGGTTCCCAGTGAGCACCGTGAGGAAAATTTCCCCAACTCATCTGCTGGTTCTGGCCCCCTGGATGTGTGGGGATATGATCCCAGGAAGCTCCCTGCCCTCAGGCCCCCTTGGGAAAACTCTGCTCTCTCCTCCGCGAAGCATCACCTCCTTTCTCCATTCTGCCCCCGCAAGCCTGGGAGCCCAGTTTCTGTGGAAAGGAAGCTCATAAAATCAATCTCTTCTCTCCACCCACTCCTCCCCACTCTGTGATGCTTTCAGTACCTTGGCTGCTTCGCAAGAGAGCGGTTCGTTCTTCTTTAATAGTAATTTTTTAAAAAATTGTGGAATTTGTTAAGTGGTCACTGTGTGTCGAACCTTGTGCTTAAGTGCTTGGGTAGAGAGAGTACAATCAGATCAGACACAGTCTCCCATTCAGGCCTCACAGTTTTACGGGAAAAGGGGAACAGGTGTTTAGTGCCTATTTTATAGATGTGGAAACTGAGCCACAGAGATGTTTAGTCACTTGACTAGCCCAAGCTCTCGCAGCAGGCAAGTGGCAGAGTTGGGATTAGAACCCAGATATCCAATTAAATCCAGGTCTCCTTCTAGCTCCTGGATTGGAGCAGGAGGGAGAGGGATCTTGGAGATTTTCATTTTCTCTGATGTCATTTTTATTGCTCATGGAAGAGATTAGGATCTCTGTGTTGGGTTCAGGTAACAGAGGGAGAACAATGGGGAAAGCAGCTGCAGCAGCCCAAAACTTCCTCTGCCCAGAGCCTGCCAGCTCCTGGCCCGCCCCCAGCCAAGGGCATCAGTCTCACCAGACCAGCCCAGGCAGTTTGCTCTTACCCTTTGGCCATAAAAAGCAGACTGCTGGGACTTTAGAAAATAAAGGGAAAAGCAGCCTGACGCATTTCTTTGGGATCTGTGCCATGAGTAGAGAATTTCACAAGACTTTACCAGCAGCTGTAGAAAGGGAAAGAAGTAGGTCAAGTTCTGAGTCTTCCCAAACCAGCCTGCCTTTCTTGTCGCTTTTCTTGCCCCGAGTGGGAGCAAGCTGGAAGCTGTGGAGAACACGGGGCAGCGTGGCCTCATGGATAGAGAACAGACATGGGGGTCAGAAGGACCTGAGTTCTAGTCCTACTCTGCTACTTGTCAGCCACGTGACCTTGGATAAGTTACTTAATTTCTCTGTGCCTCATTTACCTCCTACGTAAAATGGGGATTAAGACTGTGAGTCCCATGTGGGTCATGGACTGTGCCTAACCTTTATTTCTGCCCCACTGCTTAGAATAGTGCCCGGTTCCTAGTAAGCGCTTAATAAATACCATTAAAAAAACCCCACAGACATGAATCCCTGACAGGGCATTGAAACCCTGTCATTTTGTAATTCAGTCAAATGATAGAAAGTTGAAAAACACTTGACAGAGCAAGTAAAACAATGAAGAAATGGAAACACACAGAAAAGCAACAGCTCTCCAGCCACACTCTTTGAGGCTCTAAATCCCCTTCCCCTCCTATCAGTTGATCAAGCAATCAGTCAAATGGAATTTATTGAGCACTTATTTATTATGTTCAGAGCACTGTGCTAAGCACTTGAGAAACACAAAGTGCAGTGGTTTAGTGGATAGAACATGGGCCTGTGCGTCAGTGAAAGCTGGTTCTATTTTGAAAGCTGTGGTGGGGGCCGGCAGCCTCCTGATCCCAAGGGGCTGCAGAAACCTCCGCCCCTCCAAACTCAGGGACTCAGCCTAATTATTATTTTGATTCTTATCAAGTGCTGTTGATTATTTTTCCATTCATAGGGACTCTATGGATATATTTTCTCTGGAATGTCCTGTCTTCTGCCATAATCCATAACCTTGCTAACTGTCCTTTCCTTATCGTTGTTTATGGTCTCTATCCATCTAGTTGCCGGTCTGTCTCTTCCACGTTTTCCCTGGACTTTTCCTAGCATTAGTGTCTTCTCCAGAGAATCAGTCCTCCTTATGATGTGTCCAAAATATGCTAATCTAAATTGAGTCATTTGGCCTTCCGAGGATCACACTGACTTAAATTTCTCTAAAACCCATTTGTTTGTTTTTCAGGCCCTACATGGCAAAAGCCTTCTCCAGTACCACACTTCAAAAGAATCAGTGCTCTTTCTATCTTGTTTTTTCACTCTCCGGCTTTCGGATCCACCCAAGGTCAGTGGAAACGCTGTAGAAATTGACAATTTGTATTTTTGTGGCAATTGTTACATCAACACATTTCATGATTTTTTCCAGGCTCTTCTTAACAAATCTTCCTAACGTTAATCTTTGGATTATTTATTGAGTGCACATCTAATTTCTTCTTCACTCTCTGATTGTCTCCACATTCACCAGCTGGCACGCCTTTTGTTCTTTTGACAGGAGGGAAAAGAACAATTTTAAACTGGTCTGGCTATCCCCACTGAGGAGTCCTTGTCTCTCCTTCGCCCCCTCAAAGACAGGTCCACGATCAAGGGGAGAGCTCGACTGGAGTGTTGGGAAGCATTCATTCATTCATTCAGTCATTTATTGAGCACTTACTGTGTGCAGAGCACTGTACTAAGCGCTTGGAATGTACAATTTGGCAACAGATAGAGACAATTCCTGCCCAACAACGGGCTCACAGTCTAAAAGCAGTGTGACTTAGTGGAACGAGGACAAGCTTGGGAGTCAGAGGTCGTGAGTTCTAATCCTGGCTCCGCCATTTATAAACTGTGTGACTTTAGGCAAGTCACTTATCTTCTCTGTGCCTCACTTACCTCACCTATAAAATGGAGATTATGACTGTGAGCCCCACGTGGGACACCCTGATTACCTTGTATCTACCCCAGTGCTTAGAACAGGGCTTGGCACATAGTAAGCGCTTAACAAATACCACCATTATTATCATTATTATTATTATTTTATTATTAAAAGGGGGAGAACGACGACAAAACAAAACTAGTATGGCCTAATAGAAAGAGTATGAGCCTGGGAGGCAGAGGACCTGGTTTCTAATCCTAGCTCTGGCACTTCTCTGCTCTGTGACCTTGGGCAAGTTACTTCATTTCTCTATGCCTCAATTATCTCATTTGTAAAAGGAGGATTAAACCCGAGGGCCCCACGTGGGACGGGGTCTGTGTCCAACCTGATTAGCTTATACCTACCCCAGCCCTTAGTACAGTGCCTGGCACATAGTGAACACTTAACGGACACCATTTTAAAATTTTAAAATTCCTGAATTCCTCAAGGCCCTGATTTATTTTGCAATTTAAATGTGGGGCAGAGGGGGCTCCAGTTAGCAAAAAGCACTTCCAGGTGTCTAAGGATCCTTGCTGATGTGGCTCAGCACAGCCTCCCAGGCCTGCCTGACCTCCATTCCCGGGAAGCGGGACATTTCCGGACCATTAGATCCCAAGCCTGCCCACGGGACATGAGCGGGAAAGAGTGATCTCCCTTCCCCTCCCCTCAGCACTGCGCTCATCTGCTCATTTGTATATATTTTTATTACCCGATTTATTTTGTTAATGAGATGTCCATCACCTTGATTCTATTTATTGCTATTGTTTTAATAAGATGTACATCCCCTTGATTCTATTTATTATTGTTTTTGTCTGTCTGTCTCCCCCGATTAGACTGTAAGCCCGTCAGTGGGCAGGGACTGTCTCTATGTGTTGCTGATTTGTCCATTCCAAGCGCTTAGTACAGTGCCCTGCACATAGTAAGCGCTCAATAAATACTATTCAATGAATGATTTTAACAACTTCCAGAGCTCAATTCAATGGCAGTGCGGCAGGACGGCCACCAGGGGGCGCGCCCACCCCAAGATGCTGCCGTCGCCTTTTAAATCCGCCCCCCCCCCCCCCCCCCCCCGGGCACAATGTAGGGTTTATTCAATTAATAATAATAATAATAATAACGTTTTTTAAAGCGCTTCCTATGCGCAAAGCACTGTTTTAAGCGCTGGAGAGGATACAAGGTTGTCCCACGTGGGGCTCACAGTCTCCATCCCCCATTTTAATAATGTTTAATAATGTTGGTATTTGTTAAGCGCTTACTATGTGCAGAGCACTGTTCTAAGCGCTGGGGTAAACACAGGGGAATCAGGTTGTCCCACGTGGGGCTCACAGTCTTAATCCCCATTTTACAGATGAGGGAACTGAGGCACAGAGAAGTTAAGTGACTTGCCCACAGTCACACAGCTGACAAGTGGCAGAGCTGGGATTCGAACTCATGAGCCCTGACTCCAAAGCCCGTGCTCTTTCCACTGCGCCACGCTGCTTCTCCCTCATTTTACAGATGAGGGAACTGAGGCCCAGCGAAGCTAAGCGACCTGCCCAAAGTCACACAGCTGAATCGGTGACTCAGTGGTATTTATTGATCACTCATTCAGTCATTCATTCAGGAGCGTTTATGGAACGCTTACTCTGCGCAGACCACAGGACTAAGCGCTTGGAATGGACAATTGGGCAACAGAGACGATCCCCGCTCAATGACGGGCTCATGGTCTAAACCGGGGAGACGCACAGCAAAACAGAACAGAACAAAACAAGTAGTCTGGTGTAGATATCACCAAGATAAATAGAATCATAGATACACAATCCCCTTGCCCCCTCCCACCTCACCTCGCTACTCTCCTACTGCAACCCCTCCCGCACATTTAGCTCCTCTAATGCTAACCTTAGTGGCTCAGTGGAAAAAGCATGGGCTTGGGAGTCAGAGGTGGCGGGTTCTAATCCCATCTCTGCCACTTGTCAGCTGGGTCACTTTGGGCAAGTCACTTCACTTCTCTGTGCCTCAGTTAGCTCAACTGGAAAATGGGGATAAAGACTGTAAGCCCAAGGTGGGACAACCTGATTTTGATGTATTTACTCCAGCGCTTAGAATAGTGCTTGGCGCATAGTAGGCGCTGAACAAATACCATCGTCGTTATTATTATTAACCTTCTCACTGGGCCTCAATCTCATCTTATCTGGCCGCAGACCTCTGGCCTACATCCTGCCTCTGGTCTGGAATGCTCTCCCTCCTCAAATCTGACAGATTTATTGTTTATTGTTCTATTGCACTCTCCCAAGCTCTTGATACAGTGCTCTGCACACATTAAGGACTCAATAAATATGATTGAATGAATGAATTGATGACTTACTGTGTGCAGAGCACTGTACTAAGCCATCGCTAGAGTTGGACTATTGGTTGAGGTGGGAAAAGCCATTAAAAAGGTTCCCGGCATTGTTATTCAGTACAATGATTAAAAGTCAATCAATTATGTTTATTGAGCACTTACTGTGTTCAGAGCGCTGTACTAAGCACTTGGCAGAGTACAATATAACAGACATATTCCCTGCCCAAAACGATCTTACAGTCTAGAGAGGGACATAGACATTAATATAAATAAATTACAGATATGGACATAAGCGCTGTGGGGTTGGGGGGGGTGATGAATAAAGGGAGCAAGTCAGGGTGTTGCAGGAGAGAGTGAAAGAAGAGGAAAGAGGGGCTTAGGGAAGGCCTCTTGGAGGAGATGGGCCTTCAACAAGGCTTTGAAGGCGGGGAGAGTAATCATCTGTTGGCTATGAAGAGGGTGGGCATTTCAGGCCAAAGGCAGGACGTGGGCAAGAGGTTGATGGTGAGACAAATGAAATTGAGGTACAGTGAGTGCGTTGGCATTGGAGTGGTGAAGCGTGCGGGGGCTGGGTTGTAGTAGGAGAGTAGCAAGGTGAGGTAGGAGGGGGCAAGGGGATTGAGTCAAAAAATCCAAGCAAAAATCACTTGACAGCAAACAGGACAATGAAGAAATGGAAACACACAAAGCAAAACTTCACCAACTACGCTCTTTGAGGTCTTACATCCCCCTCCCCTCCTACCAATCAATCAATAAAATATTTATTGAGCACAGGGCACTCTATTAAGAACTTGAGAAGTACTGAGTCCTTGAGATGCAGCATGGTCCAGTGGATAGAGCACAGGCTTCGGAGTCAGAAAGACCTGGGTTTTAATCCTAGCACTGTTGTGTTTCCTTGGGCAAATCTACCCCAGCACATAGTGCAGTGCTTAGCACACAGGGCTTAACAAACACTTATTACTAGTAGTATCATTAGGAAAAAGACACAGTACATGTCCTCAAAGTATTTTCTACCCAAGTTTTGAGTTGGTAATCAGCCTGGTTCAAGCGACTGACTTTTTCGGTGCTCTCCTCTCTTGCCATACTACGTCTTAAATCTAAGGTCTCGACATTAAAATCAACAGGGAGGAGAGAGTACGCAAAAACGTTTTCTTCCAAAAGAGCTCAATAACATTTTCTAGTTCTTTTATTTTTCCAGTGACACTGGAGCTGTGGGAGGACATTACATTCTTTAAGGGAAAAACATGACAGATAAAATTTAATCCAAGGTTTTCCCATAGTTAATAATATGAAAAGTCCCCTCCCAAGTCTACTGTTCTTTTTCAAGGCCATGATGGTGGAAGGCGTAATTGAATCAGAGCAGAAATCGGTGTTCAGTATGCAGTCACGTGGTTCTTACACCCCAATTTTAGTGCCCAGTCTCAGGAGGCTGGGGGAGGCAGCCTTATCTAAAGTCTCTTGAGTCTTTTTTAATTGTATTTAGTGGTATTTGTTAAGCACTTACTATATGCCAAGCACTGTACTAAGTGCTAGGGTAGCTACAAGTTAATCAGATTGGACACAGTCTATGTCCCACATAGGGCCCACAGTTCTAATCCCCATTTCATAGATGAGGTAACTGAAGCACAGAGAAGTGAAGTAACTTGCCCAAGGTCACACAGGAGACAAGTCGGGGAGCCAGGATTGGAACCCAGGTCCTTCTGACTTCCAAGCCCCCGCTCTATTCACTAGGTCATGTTGTTTGTATATAAACCCCAGGAGGCCCAAGATGACTGACAGACATTCTCTTGCTTGTTTCTCTCAGACAAACCTCTGATAACCTCAATCAATCACTGGTACTTATTTATTGTTTTAATAGTATTTGTTAAGTGCTTATTAAGTGCCAGGCTCTGTACTGAAGTATATACAGGGTAATCAGGTCCATGCCTCACGTGGGGCTTGGCTTTTAATCTGCAGTTTAAAGGTGAGATAACTGAGGCACAGGGATGTGAAGTGACTAACCCAAGGTCAGATAACAGACAAGTGGCTGAGACAGAATTAGAACCCAGGTCCTGCTGACTCCCAGGCCTGTGCGGTATCCATTCTGGGCAGGGATCATGTCTACTAACTCTATTGTATCGTACTCTCCTAAGCGCTAGTATAGTGTTCGGCACACAGTAAGTGCTCAGTAAATACCATTGATGGATTGAAAAGTTAAATCAGTTCCTTACCTGTGTTTCTATGTTCTGATTAATATCAATCCAGTTCAATGTGCATCGAAAGCATTCTGGGCCACAGGCTTCTGTACTAAGTATTAAAGAATACTTTAAATAAATACTATTTAAAGTACATTCAATTTACATTCAATAAATACTATTGAATGAATAAGGAATGTAGCCTCCTGAGAACAGCTAGTAACTACTAGTAAGCAGGCAGGGAAGAGAGAAACAGCTTGGCTTAGTGGAAAGAGCAGGGGCCTGGGAGTTAGAGGACCTTAGTTCTAATCCTGACTCTACCATGTATCTACTATGTGATCTTAGGCAATTCACTGGACTTCTGTGTGCCTCAGTTTCTTCATCTGCAAAATGAGAATTAAATCTTCCTCCCTCCAACTTCAGCTGTGAGCCCCGTGTGGAACAGGTGCTGTGTCCCACGAGATAAAATTGTATCTACCCTGAGCACTTAGAAGAATGCCTGGCATATATTAAGTGCTTAACACATACCATTACAAAAAAACAAAACAAAAAACAACCACCAAAACCCCAAATAGGTTCTGTTAACCTTTGGACAGCAAGGATTGTCCTGACCCTGTTTTGTCTAATGGAGTGTGTTGTTAACGCCTTTTAAAAATTTGTCTGCATTGCTATTGTTTGGTTCATGTAAACGCTTAACAAATACCATAAAAAAGGGTGGGGGCTCAACCTCTTTAATGTGCAGCACTCTGAACAGTAATGATTAAATGACTGAGTTCACAGAGATTTTTGGCAGTTACAGATGAAAGCATAATCTAAAAGGAGCATGATAATCGTGGCCTTGATTAAACCCTGAGGTCGATAGGAGGGTTTGAGATAGGACACAGCCCCTGTCCCATATGGGGCTCACAATTTATCTTATCCGCATCGGACAGATGAGGAAATTGGGGACCAGAGAGGTTAAATGGCTTACCCAACATCACGCAGCAGGCCGATGGTAGAGCTGGGGCCAGACCCCGGGTTTCCTGATGCCGAACTATCTTGTATCTACCCCAGATTTTAGCAGAGCATACATTCAGATACCATGAAAAACAACCCACAACTTGCTTTTTCTGAGCTCAACCCATTGTACGGATGGGGAAAGTGAAGAACAAGACAGAGGGACAGATCCAGGGAAGCCCAGAAACTCTGGAGTGGCTCTCGGATTGTAAACCAGGTCCTGTCTACTCATGCCTCAGGGCGCCCCGGCTCCTATTTCTCCCAGGCCCCGGTTTCCAGCGATCCATCCGAGTTGACAGCCTTGAGCTAATCTTCCCCTGGGCTTGTTGTGGAATGAATCCTTAGCTGTTTATCTGCTCACACTCAGCCACTTCTAAGTCAAATGCAAACTGCAGGAGGAGCCGCTTGTGTCTGCCTCTCTCCCTCCCGGCTTCAGTCAATCAATCAATCAGTGGTATTTATTGGGTCCTTATTAATAATAATAATAACACTGGTTTTTGTTAAGCGTTGACTGTGTGCCAGACACTGTACTAAGCCCTGGGGTGGATATAAGCAAATCGGGTGGGACACAATCCCTCTCCCACATGGGGATCACAGTCTCAATCCCCATTTTACAGATGAGGTAATTTAGGTGCAGAGATGTGAAGTGACTTGCCCAGGGTCACGCAGCAGGCTAGTGACAGAGCTGGGATTGGAACCCACGATCTTCTGACTCCTGGGCCCTCGCTCTATCCACTTTGCCATGCTGCTTCCCTATAATAATAATAATAATAATGGTATTTTTTTAAGCGCTTACCATGTGCAGAGCACCATCCGCTGGGGTAATCAGGTTGTCCCACGTGAGGCTCACAGTTAATCCCCATTTTACAGATGAGGTAACTGAGGCACAGAGAGGTTAAGTGACTTGCTCACAGTCACACAGCTGACAAGTGGCAGAGCCGGGATTGGAACCCATGACCTCTGACTCCCAAGCCCGGGCTCAGTATTATGGGCAGAACACTGTGCTAAGCGCTTGGAAGCGTACAATTCAACAAACTATTGATTAAGCGCTTAAGGTGGGCTGAAGAGGACAGCAGTTTGGGAGAGATTCCTGCCTTCGAGGAGCTTACAGTCCCTCTCTCCCTTTAACTTCTCCCCTCTGACCCAACCCAGGCCTCCAGGGCTTTATCTAAGGAGTGAACCTTTAGTGGAGTGAACTTTTGATCTGGGTAATAAAAATCAGGTTTGAGCCCCT
Organism: Ornithorhynchus anatinus; assembly: GCF_004115215.2. Classification (NCBI taxonomy): domain Eukaryota; kingdom Metazoa; phylum Chordata; class Mammalia; order Monotremata; family Ornithorhynchidae; genus Ornithorhynchus; species Ornithorhynchus anatinus. The sequence continues at coordinate 10,096,942 of NC_041744.1, forward strand.
TTTGAACCCCTTTTCATTCCACTGGCAGCGGACAGACACTTCCAATTCCCGCCTGACTCGCAGGACTAAAATGAACAGACCCTGGTGTTTCCCCACTCTTTTGTTTCTAAAAATCATCACTCCTGCCGGAATTCTCCACCTACCCCCCAAATCCGAAGAAGCCTGGATTTGCTGATTAGAGCAGGCACGTTCATGGCTAAAAGGAGTCAGTCTGTGCTCCGGCTGATAAGAAGCTCTACTGTGGACTAATTCCTCCTCTTGTTTTCTTCCTAGAATCCCCCCTGGCCTCCAAGAGACTCCAGTGCCTAGTTATCATAAGACTGCTCACATGAGGCCTGGATTTGGGGTGTGTCTGTTTCTGGAAAACATTCAGCTTTTGTTTTGGAAAAAAAACTTCATGAAAATAGATAGGATTGACTGTGAAAACAGATGTAAAGGGAATATAAATGATGAGGCGAGCCTTTGAACGTGGGCAGGAGAGCATAGCTAGCAAACAAGGGGAAAGACCTTCACAACCGCAGCCTAGTAGAAAGAGCACGGGCGGGGGAGTCAGAGGACATGGGTTCTAATCCCGGCTCAGCCACGTCTGCTGGGTGACCTTGGGTAAATCCCCTCACTTCTCTGGGCCTCAGTTACCTCATTTGTAAAATGGGGATCAAGACTGCGAGCCCCAAGTGGCCCAGGGATTGTGTCCAACCTAATTACTTTGTATCTATCCCAGCACTAAGAACAGTGCTTGGCACATAGCAAGTGCTTAACAAATACCACAATTATTAATTATTATCATTAGAGCTAATCCCACCCTGGCCTCCCACTCTGTGGTGTGAGTTAATGGTGTTATCCTGAGCTCTGTGAAGAACGAGGCACTTCACTGGCCTGCTGGGTGGGAAAACTTATACCAACAGCAGGAGAGGCATGGAACCCCATGATTTCAGTCCCCTGAGGCGGCTCCAAGCCAACATGGAATATGTAGTCGTGATACATGGACAGAGTATCCTCTTCCTCCTCCTCTTTCCAATAAAATTGGATTTCCCAGCTCAGATTGAAATGAAGTATTCAGTGTAAATGACCTTCTCAAATACCGCTGTCTGGGCAGACTCCCTGTTTCTACTGGAAGAAGCAGCCTGAATCCAGGCTCTGGTGTTGATCTTTCAGTCCGGTGTCAGCAGGTCAGATACATATCTAACCTCTAGGGACATCCAGGGGCTCCCAGAGCATCTCCTGGGGTGAGTAATTACGTAGGGCAATTAAGAGGAGTTGGTCTAAATGAGGTCCTAGAGCAGCCCTCCCCCCCAAATTAAACAGGACACTGCTGACAGACAACTTATTACAGCAATTCAGAAAAGTCCCAGGTTGCAACTTCTGAAGCACAGTCCTAAGGGGAGGACAATTTGATTGCTCTTTTGATTTTGGTACATAACAATCAATACTATTTGTTGAACATCTCCTGTGTGCAGGGTACAGATGGGAGAGCACAGTATAAGAGGCCCCAGTCCCTGCCCTTTGGAGTTTAGTCTAATACATGGAACTGTAGGAAATAGTGGAATTCAGAAAAAGTCCGACATAACTGATCATAGCAAGCAAATTGAAAAATGAATAATGAATAAATGAGTAGGGAAGCAGCATGGCTTAATGGAAAGAGTACGTGCTTGGGAGTGTCTGAGGTCGTGGATTCTAATCCCAGCTCCTCCATTTATCAGCTGTGTGATATTGGACAAGTCCCTTAACTTCTCTGTGCCTCAGTTACCTCATCTGTAAAATGGGGATTAAGATTGTGACTCCCCCATGTGGGACAACCTGATTTCCTTGTATCAACCCCAGCACTTAGAAAAATGCTTTGCACATAGTAAGTGCTTAACAAATACCATCATCATCATTATTATATGTAAATCCATAGGTATATTATTGGACTCGACATTCTGGGAACTTTAGAGTTGCCATCCTTCATTTTTCCCCCTCTTTCTTCCCATAGAGAAGAGGTTCAAGGGACTCCAATATATCCGAGCACAGAGGGATTCTAGGGAAGAGAGTTGGATAATGCTGCCTGGGGACTCACAGAAGATGGGACAGAATTTAATAAAACACGGTCTCCTCTGCTTTTAATAAAACTGCTCCTCTGGCAGTTTTGTTCCCTGGCCACCTAAAATGGCAGTGGAGCGTGGAGGCCATCTTGTTTTCAGAACATCGGAAGATTGCTCTTCCTCGAATGCTGTGGGTTGGAGGTGGTCTACAGCAATGGGAAACCTGGGCTGGACTTTCCAGGAACGAGGCTAAATTTCAGTAAAGAGGAGGAGTTAGAACAGGGGCCCCAGCCTCAGGTTTACTACCATCATAGAGGCTGCTTTCCTTCAGGGAAGATCAGAGACGGGGTCTGGGTGTGCTGCACCCAGGAGTCGAGGGTGGTCTAGATATACACATGGAAGGATGACTCTTCAGGGATACGGGCGAGGAACAATGGGCCTTGGGAGAGGACGCTCAAAGGGCTCCTTCCGAAATGTTCATTCTTTGCCTAGCACCCTGGGGAGAAGCCCACATCCAGGATGGCACCATCCTGGGATCATGGGCATTAGAACCTTGGGCCAGGCCAAGCCTCACAGACAGGCCTGGACCTAATTGTTTAGCTGAACAGTTTTGATGTTGCTATGTCACAAGGAGTGTCACCTCACCACACCTCAGGATGGCCACTTAACTCTGCCCGGTCACCTGCGAACGGAAGGAGGGGAGAAGAGGAAAGCAGAAATTGGTGGTAAATTCATCTTAAATTCGATCATTTTTTTGTGCTTGTGTGCAGAGCATTGTACTAAGCACTTGGGAGAGTACAACAATAAAGAGACACATTCCCTGCCTACAATGCGCTTACAGTCTTGGGGGAGGGGGAGTGGGCTGCATGCAAAAATTTGTTGATGATGGAGTCACTCTTTTTTTGTCAAAGAAAACCCACGCTTTTCCTAGATTATGTCCAGCCATCACTAATTTGGCATGTTATTCTGCGCAAAGTGCATCAGTGGAACTAAATAACTGTTAACTTCTGTGTTACTCTTGACATTAACGCTAGGATTGTGATTACTGTTCCTAATGATCCTGGCTCTTAACAGCTCTGAAACAGCCAAGGATTTGTTTCATTGGCCTCTTTTGGGAAAGAAACCAAATAAAACGTACCCTCAGACACCCTGTCTGTGGGCTTTTCAATACCTCTCAGCACAATAGCTCTCCGGAAGGGATGGAGCGCGTTGAGGTCACAGAAGTCATCACGGACATTACAAATTACAGATTTCGTCTGCAGACACTGGAACATGTTGTCTGAGGAAGGAGACACCATTTAGAGAGAGAAATACTCTTTTGTTGGGTTAAAATAACATTTGTTTTTCCTGAGGTACTAATATTTTCTTGGCATGGAAGAATACAATTTTGCTTGAAATCTCAAAGCTTAGGTGTTCAGAGTAGTTGTCTTGCAGCCTAAAAAAGTCCAGAATGGAACATGGAGGAGGAAAAATATCAAATCATGCTACATCTCCTTTGTAATTCTAACCTAAACTCTACCATTAACTCATTGGTAGCCTCTGATATCACTTCATTGATTCTGTTACTTAGTAATAATAATAATAATTGTGGTATTCATTCAGTGTTTACTATGTGCCAAGCTCTGGAGTCAGATGCAATAGAATCAGATAAGAAACAGTCCCTGTCCCACATGAGGCTCATAGTCTAAGGAAGAGGGAGAACAAGTATCTGATCCCTATTTTCCAGATGAGGAAACTGAGACCCAGAGAAGTGAAGTGACTTGTCCAAGGTCACTCAGCAGGCAAGAGAGGGAATGAGGATTAGAACCCAAGTCTCATGACTTCCAGTCAGTCCTGTGCCGATTGCTTGCTATGTGACCTTGAGCAAGTGACTTCACTTCTCCGTGCCTCAATTTCCTCAACTGTAAAATGGGGATTAAAACCTACTTCCTTGTACTTAGATTGTGAGCCCCATGTGAGACAGGGACTGTGTCCAACCTGGTAAACTTTTATCCACTCCAGTGCTTATAACAGTGCTTGACACATAGTAAGGCTTAAAAACTACCATAAAGAAAGAAGAAAAAATGTCATAAGATTATGGCATTTTTGCCCCTGGAATGCTGCTTGTAATTTTGATTCCCACATCTTAGAAAGACCATACTAGAGCTGGGAAAGATACAGAGAAGGACAGAAGAATCAGGGAGATAGGACAACTTCTATATAAGGAGGAACTGAAAAGATTAGGTCTCTTCCATCTGGAAAGATGAAGGTTGAGGGCAAGATTGGAGATTACAAAATCATCAAAGGCAGAGACAGAGAAGCAGCTTGGCCTAGGGAAAAAAGCACAGGCTTGGGAGTCAGAATCTGGGTTCTAAACCAGGCAGTGTGGCTTAGTGGAAAGAGCACGGGCTTGGGAATCAGAGGTCGTGGGTTCTAATCCCGGCCCTGCCACTCGTCAGCCATGTGACTTTGGGCAAATCACTTAACTTTTTGCCTCAGTTCCCTCATCTGTAAAATGGGGATTAAGCCTGCGAGCCCCATGTGGGACAACCTGATAACCTTGTATCTACCCCAGCGCTTAGAACAGTGCTTGGCACATCGTAAGTGCTTAACAAATACCATTATTATTATTACTTTTCTGCTATGTGATCTTGGGCAAGCTACTTAACTTCTCTGTGCTTCAGTTACCTCATCTGGAAAATGGGGATTAAAACTGAGAGCCCTATGTGGGACCAGGACTGAGTCCAACCCCATTATCTTTTATCTACCCCACCACTTAGAACAGTGTCTGGTATGTAATAAATGCTTAACAAATACCGTAAAACAAAACAAAAAATCTTTTTACCAGATCGCAACACTACAGGAGGAAAGGGACCTTGCTGAAATCTGGAGGTGTTAGTTTCAAAACAAGTAAGGAAAACTTCAGGCACATGGAATTTTGATACCACAGCAAGTCATGCAGCCAGAAAATAAGATAACATTCAAGAGGGGTTTGGATGAGTTCATACTCAAGGGAGATTAGGGAATCAGGTACCCAATCCCCTTGCCTCCTCCTACTTCACCTTGCTACTCTACTACAACCCAGTTCGCACACTTCACTCCTCACTGTACCGCCATCTTGAACATCACACCACCGACCTCTCGCTCATATTCTGCCTCTGGCCTGGAAGGCTTTCCCCCCTCATATTTGACAATAACGCTCCCCCACTTCAAAGCCATATTGAAGGCACAACTCCTCCAAGAGGGCTTTCCCGACTAAGCCCTCTTTTCCTGTTCTTCCATTCCCTTCTGCGTCACCCTGACTTGCTCCCTTTATTCATTCCCCTTCCCAGCCCCACAGCATTTATGTCCATACCCATAATTTATATTAATGTCCATCTCCCCCTCTAGACTGTGAGCTCAATGTGGGCAGGGAAGGTGTCTGCTTGTTATATGGTACATTCCCTAGTCCTTAGTACAGTGTTCTGCCCACTAAGTGCTCAGTAAATACGAGCTGCACATATATTAAAATTGGAACGATACAGAGATTAGCAAGGATGCGCAAGGATGACAAGCAAATTTGTGAAGTGTTCCATATTTTTACTGCCTGTTTATTTGTTTTGATGTCTGTCTCCCCCCTTCTAGACTGTGAGCCCGTTGTGGATAGGGACTGTCTCTATTTGTTGCTGGACTGTACTTTCCAAGTGCTTAGTACAATGGTCTGCACACAGTAAGTGCTCAGTAAATATGATTGAATGAAAGGGAAAGTAAGGGAGATCAAGGGAAAAAGGTAGGAATGGTAGATGGGACATCCCTACCCATTGAGATGAATGGCAAGGCGGGCAACCAGCACCTGACTCTTCCGCTTTTAGGAGACAGAATACACCCCCTCTGCCCTACCGTAATCCTTGAGGTTTCTCTTGCTTTTTGGCATATACTATCCATGCCATGTGTGATATTTCTGTGGAGGCCAATATCCTATCTTCTTACAAAGCAAACCAAACTGCCTAGAAAACTGAACATCCACGCATGATCAGTCCAGGTGTTTTGTACAAGTCTTTAATAAAAATATTCAACAAAAATATATCATCAGGCATTTTACATAATGCATACATTCTTATCTGCAGGTACAGATAAATTACAGAAGGCAAAAGCAAACATATTGCTTATCTTTGGCAATTCACCAATATCACCCCCTGCAGAAACAATAAAATACAGAAAACAAAAACCAGGGTATGCCAAAAAAACAAAAAAAAAAGGCATCTTACATCACAGACCAAATTCTAGGCAATAATACAGTAGATACTTTTTGGAATCGATTCAGATCTGGAATACTTCCAACCATGCAGGGGTGGAATTAAATGTTGCTCTCTAAAATTAAGGCCCGCAGTTCTTGTCAGACAAAAACCTACTTGTTTACTAGTCACAGTCTTGGATCTGTTCTATACTTAATACATCGTCTTCAACCTCTTTCTTCTCCTCTCACACACTCTCCCTAAGGAATGCAAAAAATTTTCCTCTCCACAAACCTAAACATCTGTTTTACTTGTGGGTCAGATTTCTGACTCCCCAGCTAATACATCTTATGAGGAGGGCAATTCAGCTTTAAGTCAAAATTTACTAACTTAGTGTCCCAGAATAAAAGTTCCTTCCCTTTACAGCAAAGATACATACTATGGCTCTACTAAAGCAATATGTACACGATACACACTAAAAATTAGGAAAGCAATAAATGGGTACACTTGACACGTAGCAGCTTCCGTCTAAATATGTACACGTTTTCAGTTAGATTAAAAAAAAAAACTTGTACATTTGAGATCTTCTGAAACGCTCCTACTGTGGTCTATAAATAATATTTAAAAAACTCCACCTGGTCAAAATGCAGGACAAAGATGTATCAAATTTAAATAAATCTTCAAAACCTGTAACAATGGGTGCTTAATGCCTGAAAGGCTTGAGGTTTCTGGAAAATGGGTTCTGCCAGTTTCTAGAACATTGGAAGTTTGTGAACCTTCTAAGACTGGTAGGAGAGGAACTCCACCACTTTGGAAGGGAGAGGCAGCTTCTGGACTTGGTAGGTGGACATCACCCTCCGAATCGCCATACGACATAAGTGTTGGAGACTGGAAACTTGCTTTGGAGTGGCCCAGAAATATACGCTCCCGTCATGTGTCCTGCGCACACAGAACAAAAAAAGGCCCTTCAGTGCCCCGCAAATCAAACAGAACCCTTGAACGGCTCTTCTGTGCCCGCTGGCCCCACCTCTAACTGCTGACAGAAGGGGAAGCCGTAGGAGTTGGCAGGCGCGTTACAAGTGGGTGCCAGGGTCCCCCAAGGAGCACAGTTCCCATCGACCCTCCGAGGCCCTCACAGAAGTACTGTGCCCTCCCGTCCACCTCCCCATTTCTTCGGGGGGCGCCTTGCAAGATCCGGAAGGATGGCCCAGTGGGCATTTCGAGGCCCGGGCCGTTGCCTGAGCCTTCCATGGGGTCCCCGAAGCCCGAGCAGGTGGGGAGAGAACGGAGGCAGGGGAAACCTCGAACTGCTCCGCGGTCGTTAGCGTCAGTAATGAACCCACTGGCGGAAGACCTGAACACTGATGACTCTTGCTGTCAAAGGCTGCCCTGTCACCCTTGGCAGCGAGGGGCTGCTCGAACAAGGCAGCAGCAAAGGAAATAAGGCCTTTTAAAAGAACGAAACCAGGGAGCTGGTTAGCACCCAGAGCCCTGGACTTCCATCACAGATAGTTCCAGGTCTCAAATCTCTATTCGTGAATTTAAAACTAATGCTCGGTGGGATTTCTTAAGGATAGTCAAGAAGCGGATTTTAGTATTTGCATTTTTTTTTTAACACCCCCACATTTCCAAATACCATAAAAGGGCAGGGGAGAAGAAAGAAGAGGGAGAATTCAAAACATATTTACCCAGCAGCTAAAACACTGCCATCAGTAGAAAAGGCACAGCAAAGGCCATTGCTCAAAGGTGCAACTTGCACTGGATAATCTTCATCGATTCTCCAGAACCTCACCATTCTGGAAAGGAAATGGTTAAGGGTGTGAGCCGCCGAGTTTCTCACAGGCAAAACAAAATTCTCGAGACACACGCACCACTGAATTCTGAGACCAAAAATCCAAAGAATGACTTTACAATCCCGATAAACTAGACGTTGTTGCTGAGAAGTCATAAAGTGTCGGAGATGACATCTTGCTTAAACATTCCACAGCCCACCCGCAAGTGGGGAATGCGAGCAATTAATCTTCAGTAGCACAAGATTACTCTGTGCTCTGTGACCCTTGGGCAGGTCACTTAACTTCTCTGTGCCTCTATTCCCCCATACGTCAAATAGGGAGTTGATACCTGTCCTCCCTCCTACTTAGAATGGGAGCGATCTTTTGTCTACCCCAGTGCTTAATACGGTGCTTGGCACAGAGTAAGCACTTAAATACCACTGTTATTTATTGGACAACTGACATTCCCAGAACCTGGGTATTTTGTTCATGATTTTAGGGCCAACACCCCCATCCCCGAAATATAAATTCAAGTAATTCTCCACAGTTTGCCTGAATGTCCAGGAAGTAGTAGCCCTCCCTTCTGATTAAACTTGAAACGCTGCATCCACATTATTTCGGACACTAGAAGTCTTTCTCTGCAGGGAGATAGCCATATTAATTTGCTTCAGGTCCCATGGGTAACCTGAGAGAGGACTGGGGTCCAAAGTTTCTCAGTGCAGAAACAAGAGCAATTCAATCGCAGCAAATTCTGCTGATGAAACATACACTTTTATTCCTTCCCTTTAACCATCTGGGGGAATATGCAAACATACTCCTCTCTTTGAGAAGCAGCATGGTATAGTGGATAAAGCATGGGCCTGGGAGTCAGAAGGTCATGGGTTCTAATCCCGGCTCTGCCACTTGGCTGTGTGACCTTGGCTAAGTCAGTTTACTTCTCTGTGCCTCAGCTTCCTCATCTGTAAAATGGGGATTGAGACTGTGAGCCCCACGTGGGACACGGGACTGTGTCCAACCCGATTTGCTTGATCCAACCCAGCGCTTAGAACAATGCCTGGCACATAGTAAGGGCTATTATTATTGTTTTGGATTTTAATTTCCAATGAAAACAGGCCTCAGCTAAATGATCCAACTTCGCCGATGGACTGGAAAAGGAACAGCTGTCAGCTGGCCTTGCTGACTCCAAGATGGGTCAGTGTACCACGCCTTTGCCATTTGGCCTTCACGCCCCAAATCCAGAGGCCGCATGCTGTGAGCCTGACCCGTGGTGGCTGGGGTTCTTGGCGCTTCTCTCCCCATTTAGGTTTCATTTTGTGGGCTTTCTTCCCCAAGGCACATGCTTAACATGAAGTTTCACTAATGACAGTCCCCAATACATTCTTGACATCCTGTAATTACAAGTACAACTCAGGGATGTGGGGAAGGAGTCGTGTGCCTTGTACTCTACCAAGTGACTAATACAACGCTCTGCACACAGTAAGCGCTCGATAAGTACCCCTGGGGATGGTGCATGTCACTGTCTGCTTACAAGACTACAGCTCAGAAAGGTGAAAAACCTTTTACATACATCAGTATCTCATATGGCCTGGTTTCTACAGGGAGATATTAGAAACCACAGCTCAGTTTTCTGAGGGATCGAAAGGCGTGCTTAAGTGGGAAGGTCAAAGGGATGCTTAAATAAAAAAGTACTTACTTATCATCGGCAAGGCTGGCGATATGTAGTCCATCATGACTAAAAGATACAGATCGCACCCAACGATCATTTGCTCCTCCAGCAAATATTGGAGTCGGAGGGGGAAACAGATGCCTGCAGACAACACAGAAACAGACATACATTTCTTTAGTTAACAACGCGGACTCTTGTCAACTCACTATCTGAAAAACGATCAAAAAGACGCTGAAGAGCCAAGCAGGGCAAACAGCACACTAAGCTGGAAAATCCAGTTGTGACTCCTTTTAGGTAAGCCAGCTTCCCAAACGAAGTATTTCCAGAAGTGATACTATTAGAGAGTCAGCACTGTTTTTTTCCCCCCATGGTATATAAGTGCTTACTATGGGCCAGGCACTGTACTAAGGGCTGGGGTAGATACTGTTCATGTCTCACATGGGGCTCACAGTCTTAATCCCCATTTTACAGATGAGGTAGCTGAGGCACACAGAGGTAAAATGACTTGCCCAAGGTCACACAGCAGACAGATGGCAGAGCCAGGATTGAAACCCAGGTCCTTCTGACCTCCAGGCCCGTTCTCTATCCACTAGTCTACAGTGGTCGCACTGAAGGCTTCGCTTTCGGCCAGCCAGTCGCCACCCAGAAGCCACCTCAAAACCCCGCTTGCCTAGAGATGTGACTATGGGTTCCAAGAGGGGATTAAAAACCAGAATCGGTTGTTTGACTTCTCTGTGCCTCAGTTACCTCATATTTAAAATGGGGAGTAAGACTGTGAGCCCCACGTGGGACAGAGACCCATAAACCCTGGTTAGTTTGTATCAACCCTAGTGCTTAGTAAAGTGCCTGGCCCATAGAAAACACTTAATGAACAGCATAATAAAACCAACAACAAAAAACCCTCTGGATCACAGTCCAAGGACTCCAAGCAAAGTTTCAGCACACGCCCTTTGGCTCTTGATATTATTCAAATTCTAAAACTTCAAATTTCAGAAGAGCAGATAATCTCTCATGTCGCTTCAGAGAGCTACACAGGCATCTCCCCTCTCTATTTTTTAGCCCCCCAAAAAGGGTAACAGGAGGAGGAAGAGGAGAATTTGTGGTTTCACTTACCCAAATTCCATCAGGATGGACCCAGTGTATGGATCCCAGACATAAACTCGCGTATCATAAGATGCAGTAGCCAGTAATGCTCCATCAGGAGAAAACTCACAAGCTACAACATCATTGTGATGCCCCTCTAGTTTCCTTATCATGGTGTATTTATCCATATTCCACAGAAAAACCTGTAATAGAAAAACTAATGTTATAGCTTCATTCAGACACACAGAGGAAAAAACAAGCAACATCTTATCTGACTGCTAGATTTATTTAAGGTCATATTAAATTAGGCAGTATCAATTAAGAATAATTAAAGAATACGCTCAGTGTCATAGTCGGGTATATTAAAATCAGTTTTTAAAGTTAATTAAAGCAGACATGCAAATTCTATTTCAAAAGTTTCTGTTAAATGTTAATTACAAAGTAAACCAATATTTTAAATAGTCAATTCAATTTAACCACAGAGGTATAATGAAATCCATTTATACAAAATAGTTAACTAAAATATACAGAAACAAATAGGGTTAAACACTACAATCCCCCTTTTTTTCCAGTAACTACCAAAATTTTAAAAAATATACAGACAGAAAATGTAAGGTTAACAAATTGTTACTCCAGTGGCATCTCCCTTTGAGATTATCACTTGTTTACAATAGGCTTGGGTCACCAACGTGAGCCTAGGAAGAGAAACAGATACTGCAAGCAAAGAGAATTTTCACAGCCAAAAGAAATTTCTTTGGCAAACAAACAAGGAAGCTTAACCACGTTATAAACTTAAAACTTCTACATTACGAAAATAATAAAAGACAACATTTCTGAGATTTATCCTTCTTACTCTCAAACTTTAAAATCTATTATTAATCACATTCAATGCATTTAAAAAGAACAGGTTTTAATTGTTCTGGTATATGTTTTCACCATTTCAGATTACGAATTGCAGGGAGACTTTAGACTGTGCAGATTTGAATTCAAATATGGTTTTATCTCATTTCTCAGAACTTTTTGTTTGTTTTGGTTTCTGGGGTGGGGTTTTGGTTTTTTTTTTTGGTTTTATTTCTTTTTTTTTTTTTAAATCCGTGAACGTGTAGTTACGAACACAACAGTCATATGAAAGTTCTTTCCCCATCTGGGGGATTGGCCATGTTTTTGGCTAGCTCTCTTTCTGCACAAATTCAACATCCATATTTCCAACACCACGAAATAAATGGAAATCTTAAATAGGATCAGGGTTTCAGGTAGCACTAGCACCTCATCAGACTTCCCCAAAAAAAGGGTCAGGGAAACCATTTCAAGGCCAATTAGGTTATAACTCCATCGCTTTCACTTGCCAAACCCCCAGTTTCCATTAAATCTGCAAACCAATTTAATTGGAAGGGTTGGTGGGTTTCACTGTGGGTAAAATTAAAAAAAAAATAAAATAAAATAAAATAAAAGAAAGAAAGAAAAGCAGAAAGTGGACATCGACCAGCACCTGCGTACGTACAGTACCCCTTGCAGTCGATTGCAAGGTTACTTCATCCTACGGTAAAGGTCGCCCCCAGCCCGGTAGCCAGAGATGCCACTCTTTCTGCCCAGCTAACACCATTGTGCGCCTGTGTGCGAGTGGTGCCAGCTTAACCTCAATCACACCAATATTGCTGCCACCACCTGTGACAGGGAAAGCAAGAAGCTTATGGAAAACACACAACCTAAAATTGCAATGTCAACATCCAGCTCTGCTCTTTCTATGATTTTTAAAACCCTAGACTTGCATATTTGGAACTAAGCTACTCATCCTATTCTGACATTTTCAACTATTATTATTATTTTTTTTAAATCATACTTTGGAATTATAAAAGTTGTTATTCACTACAGAAAGCATTCTAACAGCAGTCTCAACCAAATGAACTCAAAGCCGTTTTACAAGTCACAGTGGACTGGACTCTTGGAGCCAAGTATTTTTATATGTATCTGAAATCAACGTAAGCTCCTTTTACTCTATTTTATGCTAACTCAGAGCTGTTAGGTCTTAAAAAGGAAACTGCCTAGCAAAAAAATAAACAAAAAAAACAGCCCACAAGAAGGGGGCTTATGCCTGTTCTGCATCCACTTATGCTAGCAGTACAGACTGAACAGAAGCCAACTCCTCATTCTAGGTGAACTATCTTTACTTCAGTGTTTATAAAAATTACTCTCTCAGAATCGTTTCAAACACAATAATTAAAAAAAACCCCACCCCTCCCCCCCACCTCCCATCCCTCAAACCCCCCACCCACCCCCAGGAAACAGAATACAGAAAATAAATTTACAACAGAATAGCTTTACATTACTTGGGCTAGTCCCCTTTTCTAGACATTTAAATTCTCTTGAGTTCATACGAAACAGCTAAGCACGTGGGCAAAGCCCACTTCTTTAAAGGACATTTAAAATTATCAACTAAAAGCAGGGCATGTTCTCCATTCACAATCAATAATTGTCCATGTATTCAATTTATGTCATGCAATTTCTTGCATCATCATGAAAAAAACATTTAAGATATTCATGACACCGAGCACAGGCTTAATAGGTTACTTAGATTTAAAATGATTATGCACACATTATGATAACCCAATTCACAAATCAATGTGCAAGAACTTTGACACATACTGCTTTACTGGCTCCAACCGAACACAGCATGGACGAGTCGGGGGCGAACGCACAGCTGTACACCCAGTTCTGGTGTCCCCTCAACACCTTCATCATATTTCCTGCACAGAAAAGAGTGGCATTACTGAGTGTCCATTTCAAAAACGTCTTTAAAAAAAATACAACCTTTTACAATGCCCTGCCCGACTCAGGGCTTCGGTCTTCATAACTTTCCATATTTATTCATCACAATCCCATTTGTGTCCTTTTCTTTTCCATCAAGGACCTCGTATGGCAAAGGCATTCCAGCAAAGACCCCCCAAACACAATCTCTGAGTTCTCCTTAGCATGAAAAGTCTTCTTACTTGGTTAAACCACCAGCTATTTGGCTGAGGTCTAGTTATTTCTGGTCATGGAAGATCGACAGATTTTTTTTAATTAAGTATGTCACAAAAGGGCTCTCCCACGGTTTGCCTAGACTTCCAAAAACTATTCAGAAGTTGTAGTCGTAGTAGTGACATCATAATAATAATAATTATAATAATAATAGTGGTATTTGTTAAGCGAGAAACAGCATGGCCTAGTGGCGAGTACCGAAGAACCCGGGTTTTAAGTCCAGCTCCGCCACTTGTCTGCTGTATGACTTGGGCAAGTTATCTCAAATGTAAAATGGGGATTCAGACAGTGAGCCCCATGTGGGACTGTGTCCAGCCTGATAGGCTGGTATCAAGCACTTAACAAATATAATACAAAAAAGTCCTGCCTAACAACCATTGTACTACACGCTGGAGATTGGGCTAAACTTCAACCGCCTCCCTCAAATGGAATCTTTTGTTTCCTGCTCCTCACAGTCCATGTTATGGCATTCCGTCTCAGAACGGGACCAGATGACACCACTGAATGAATAAGCCAGTGTCCTAGCTTGACTACTTATCCGCCTCCTCACTGGTTTCCCTTGCCTCCGGTCTCGCCAAACTGTATTTCACTCTACTGCTTGAATCTATAGCAGAGTTCTGCACAAAACTCTCCTCTGGTATCCTTTATTCACCTCACCTTCCGCCCCACAGCACTTATGTGCATATCTGTACTTCACATAAACACTGTATCGGTCTCCCCTTCTAGACTATAAGATCCCTGTGGGCTTATCCTTCCTCAGGCCCTATAAATGACACTTACCATCATCTTTCAGATCCCACACTCTTAGAGTTTTGTCTCTTGAAGCTGACACTAGAATCAGGCTGCCATCTGGGGCAAAAGTTAAATCTCTTACTACTTCACTGTGGTCCATCAGGTTAAGGAGGAGCTTTCCTAAAAGGAAAAAAGATATTGATCTTAAACAAAATACTTCAAATTATCAATCCTGTAAAAAGAGGAAGAAGGGGAAGAAGATTGTTTAGTGATTTTAATCACTGAGTGAAAGCTTCTATGATCCCTACATGAAAATCCAGGAAAAATTAGTGTTTTATTTAGAGGGTTAATTGTTTGGGTTCAAGAGGAAAAAAATAAAATCCATGAGATTTAATTCTAAAATTTTCTTCTTTCTCTGGTAAGCTCTGGGATCACTAAAAGTTCAGGGATCCTTGAGGAGTTGGCCATTTAATCATATTCCTGGGTCAAGATGATTTAACTTTTGTATATAAAAAAATTACACCAGACATCCATTTCAGAAAATTGCCTGGGATGCAATTTTGGAAAAAAAAAATACAGTAAAGTTTTCCTTATCCAGAACTCCTCCTCTATGCTGTGAGCTCATTGTGGGCAGAGAATGTGTCTATTATTACACTCTCCTCTCCCAAGTGGTTAGTACAGTGCTCTGCACATAGTAAGTGCTCAGTAAATACCATCAGCTTTTCAGAAAAAGAACTGCTTATTAATTTGATCACCCAGAGTGAGTAAAGTCGCAGTATCTCATTGAAGGAGTTAAAACTTTCAACCCTGCTGCCCCTTAAGCATTCCTGGGGTTAGGTAATGATTGATGAGGAGTTTGCCTTGAAACCTCAGGGTGATCCAATCATGAACAAGGACCACATGAAAACACCTTTTTAAGCTGGGAAGATGAAGTGAATTACTATTTGGGCAATAATAATTAACTAGCAACTGGCGCACTTCCTCTCTCCCAAGGACTCTTTCCGTAAGCAATAGGCAAAGGGTATAGAGTTTTACCAAGTTAAAAAAAAAAGGGGGGGCAGACAAGTTGTAGTAGCTCAGGAAATAAAAAATAAACCTTTTTAAAAGTCCCAGGATGCCAAGCACAGGCTGACCGCTATATACTCCTTCCAGATCAAAAAAAAAACCCCAAAACCAACGTATTAAAGAGATCCCATTCTGTCTAATTCTGAAGAATTTTCTACTTTTAAGCAATGAACTCAAACACTCTGCTCTCAGTGACTACGTATATCACTTCACTTCGAAGGGGAAATGAGCGTGCCACAATTAATTAAGAAGTAGACCAAGACATCAAGAGCTTTCCAAGAGGATCCTATACCTGTGTACACATCCCATATCTTGATACGCCCATTGTTTAACCCTGTTGCGAGAAGGAGCTGATCCTGACCAAACTTGAATCGATGCCATTCTATATTCACGCAACGACTCTGTTTTTCAGGCACCGAAGACCCAAAGGCGAGACTCCAGACTATATCTCCACAGTCTATGATGTGCTCACAAGGCTTGTTCTTTTGACCACCGTCGCTATTTTGTCTGGAGAGTCTTGAATTGGTGACATTCTTGGTGGAGCCGGGCAACAAGCTGAAAAACAAGTTTAAATGATTTTTAAATGCTTATTAAAGACACCAATTAATCTGAAAATGGCACCAAGTAAAGGGAGGGTGGAAAAAATGCCAATGCCAGATTCCAAGGCTTCTTTTTAGCAAATTCACGCAGTCAATCATTCCCTCCGTGTACCGAGAGGTCCTAGACCTTCAAATAGCAGAGAGCTGACACGTCTACTTAAGCTTTCTTTTGTGACACTTGGGATAAAGCTGTTCATTCCCCCCCACAAAAAGCTGGTAACAAGCCACCAGCACAACAGGCTTCTTAGCCACCTGAATTTATCTGAGGAAATTTAGCTGTTTATAGGCCAATTTCTTCTAAGGGAGTGTTTAGTATTATGTTGGTCCAAATACCCCTGTGCAACATTTCTGATAACTGAGAATATACAGTGCGAAGACGAAAGCACCTTTCCATCTGACTTGAGAGCTGAGTCGTTGATCAATGCCTCACAGCACCCAAGAAGAAAGGTATATGAGCAAACCTGGGATTCTGCATGACTGACAAGGTTATAAGGAAAAGGGAAGTCTTACAAGTTCTTAAGGCACTGGGCCCACGGAACCAACTTCACAGTGCGATGTCCTTGTGACCAAGCAAAGTAAGACCCATCCGGAGCAAAGGCAACAGTCCAGTTTTCACGCCCAGACTTCTTGTCGAAAGGAGCTGCCGGGGCTAAAAGTTCTCCTATAGTCCGTGATCTCACTAAAATGAAAAATGAAAAATAAAGCAGCAAGAAATGCACATGAGTAGCCTGTAACTTAAACGGCCTCCAAAGTCTTTAACATTTTTCTAAAGCACTACCACTAACTTCAATTCTCTTCCTGAACACCCCCATCCTCCCACCCTAAGAAAAAAGCACCCCAATTTTGAAGTAACCTCTCCTTTGCCTTCTGGGGGGGAGGGGCATGGAGAATGCAAAGAAAAATATTTAAACTTATGCAGAAATCTTGATGTTTAAATCCAACTATAATGATTAAGAGCACCAAAAAATGCCTAATGCCTGACTTCAAGTTACCCTCTATCACAAAGTAAAACAAAGGGTTAGCTGAAAGTGGTTTCTTTAGAAATTAAGGGCCAATCAATGTCCCTGAGGCTGGTGGGTGTGAACTCTCAGAGTGATTATCAGTGAACTGACAAGATCAGAGGTATGAGGTATTTACAGTTTTGCGGGGGGGGGGGGGGGGGGGTCATCAAGTTTAAACCGATTTTTAATCAGTGATATTTATCAAGTGTTTACTGTGTGCAGAGCACCATATTTCTAATCTGTTTAGAATACTAGCATGAGAGAGTCCAAACTGAGATCATCATCTTTTTAACCTATTCCTAACTTTATCCCTATTAAACTGAGGGCAGTCATCTTTTGGCAAGACTGGCCAGCCTTCAAAATTCCAGGGCAGGAACCCAGGAGAAATGAGTTTATTGGAACTGGGGATGACAGGACCATCGATAGTTTTCCCCTGACAAACTGTAGGTCAAATTTATTTTTCAAAGCAGCTTTCCTATTGAAACAGAAGAAAACCATAAGCTCCCAATTACAAGACCTATGAAAATAAAGACAGGGGCCAGTAATAACCACGCCCATTCCTTCATTTGGCCATAAAACGAAGGAGGAATCTTGAGTCTATACCGAGGAATTTTTTTTATATGTCAGCATAAAGAGAAGACTGCATCACAAGCACTTGACAAACAACATGGGAAAAGAGGTTTCAAAGAAAGGATCAAGCCCATTTTCACGATCAAAGGACAAATCCAAATCTTGTCTAAAGTGAAGGCTCAATGAAAAAAATAAACTCATTGTTTTCAGGCACTAGATAGGAATAAGAGATACAGCTAGTTACTTTTTACAGCAATAAAGGCAATGTTCGTGCATTAAAAAAACCCAGGTGACTTCAAAGCACCCAAGAGACACATTATTGATCACCTCTTGGCAAGCCTGAATCGTGTCTCTTACTCCTAAATGCTATAACTGCTTTGCTTTATGGAAGACTCTCCATGAGACCAGCCCATCATCAGGACTCAACTAGATAAACCTCCGGGTAGAGAAATAGAAAATACCTAGAGTGTACTATCAGAATGTGTCACATCTCTGCCGTCTCTGAGTCACCCCTGGGTAAGGCAACCAGTGTTTAGCTTTTTCTATTTCTTCCTCCCGTTCCCTTCGTCCATTTTTTCAACTTGCAGAAACACTGCCCTGAAAGAGAGGGCAGTAGCCCAGGGCTGTCTCCGGCTCTCCTACGTGCTCTCTGGAAATTCCTCTGCTGCCATTGTGTACCGACTTGCCTCTAAGCAGTGTGTACATGAGAAACCCGACACATGCAATGGCAGCAATCGCCCATCCTCACAAAGGGAAGGCGAGGAAGGAATTCTTCATCGATGATAAGACTGGGGCCCATAGAAACCGGCATTTATGTTCCTTCCAGAAGTGAAGGGCTTGTGGTTAGCCAGAAATCAAAGAAAAATGCTTCAGGATCCTCCCGCTGCATTTTTGTTCGGCCCAGAAATTCCTGATAATCACACCCCTCTTTTATCATGACTGCAATTTAAACATCTGATCTCAGTACAAGCTTTATATATATAAACCCTATATTTGCAGGAGATCTTAATTGGGCGGAATTACTAAAACTGGATAAGATCGGGTCAGAATTCGAAGTGACTGTGGCAGTTTAAAGAAATCGTCTATCAAATACAGGAAAAAGTTCAATGGGGAAGAAACCAAAAAAACCCAAATCTGAAAGACAAGATGAGGGACACGCTGAGCTTCCTGGGCAAAACAAGAGGTCATAACAGCCTGAAAAGTGAACGAATATTCTGGAATGTGTGACGTTGCTGGGGAATAATATCTTCACTCTACTTGGCATTGGCCAAGGTCTTATGTGTCCAGTTCTGGTTCCCACATCTTACAGTAGATGTTGGAGAGATCAGAGTAATGCTACAGATATGATTTAAAGGATGGAAAAAAGGAAGAAAGCTTGCCCAGGCTGAAATGTAAACCCTCATGTCCATGAAGACTTATTCTTAGTTTTCTGAGGATTTCAACAAGTTTGTTTGGAAACAAAGGGGAATTTTTTGACTCTAAAGCAAAGGAATAAATTTCCAAGGGAGGCAGACCTCTAGACTATAATCTCACTGTGGGCAGGGAAGGTGCTCTCCCAAGCACTTAGTACAGTGCTCTGCAGTCAGTGAGTGCTCAATAAATATCACTGATTGACTGAGGCTGGAGAGTCTCCATTCTTGCTGAGAACTGCCTACCACTTTCCTTAGATAGGGAAGGGGTGAGAGAAAAAGAAGGGGCCAGATAACCTTTTGGGGGTGTACTGTAGCCCTGTGAGTCTACAATTTTAGGCCCAAAGTCACCTCTAGTACTCTATTATAAGATTAAACTATTTTAAAATAAAGGTAATGCTGCATAGATAAAGGTCCCTGGCCTCACCAGTGGATAAATCCTTTATTCCCAAATCCCATATGATTTTTTTTTAAAGAAGCATAGATTCTAGAACTGTTTCCAGACCCGAGTTTGCCCCTTCACCCACTCCCCTCTAGGCAAAATGTTCAACGTCCACTTTCCCAAGATTTTTCTCTCTGCACTGGATGGGGATACTCTGTGGTTGAGGAGAAATTAAATAGGAAAAAAATATAATCCTGAAAACTTCAACTGATTTGGATCTCTGGACCAGCACCTTTGCTTATCGATCCATTTTGCCCCCAACCTCTTTACCAATTAATGTACTGGTTGTAAAAAGGTTACTTGGCAGGCATACTCTGATATGGGTATTTTAGTCCCGATCCCTGGTTCCCTCTAGACTGTAAACTCTTTGTGGGCAGGGAATGTGTCTGTTCATTTTTGCACTGTACTCTCCCAAACGCTTATTACAGTGCTCTGCACACAGTAAGCGCTCAATAAATACAACTGAGTGACTCAGTCGAGAGCCAAGTTGCGAAGCACCTTTGGGCAGTCATCTTTTCTCTGCTCCGGTTTGAATGGCCCTAACGCCAGCGATCCATCAGTGGTATTTATTGGGCGCTTTCTGTGCACGGGACACCGTACTAAGCACTTCCGTGCTTTACACACAGTAAGTGCTCCGCCCCTTGTCTGCTGCGTGACCTTGGGCCAGTCGTTTCACTTCTGTGCCTCAGCGACCTCAACTGCAAAATGGGGACTGAGCCTGTGAGGCCCCCCATGGGACAGGGACTGGGTCCAACCCGATTTGCTTGTAACCACCCCGGCGCCTAGTACACTGCCTGGTACACAGTCAGCGCTTAACAAATACCATCACCATTATTATCACGTGCTACGCTCTCAGGAGAGCACAATAGGGTGGAAAGACACGTTCCACGACCTTAAGGAACTTCAAAAGCCTTACGGCATCTTTTCTCCTTCCTCTTCATTCATTCAATTCGTATTTACTGATCGCTTACCGAGTGCAGAGCACTGTACTATGCACTTGCAAAGTAGACTACAGCAATAAAGAGAGACAATCCAGGGTGGGCAGGAGTGCCACCTCAGTGCGCAACCCCCCGCCCCCCCCCCCGAGCTCCTCAAATCTGCCAAACCATCCCTCTTCCCCCCTCCCAAGCCCTACTGAAGGCACACCTCCTCCAGGAGGCCTTCCCAGGCTAAGCACCTTTTTCCTCAGCTCCCCTTCCTCACTGCCTTTGCTCTGCCCCCGCCCCACAGCACTTATACCTATATGTATTTATAATTGTATTTATTTCTATTGATGCCTTGTTTTCATGTGTACCTATCTATAATTCTATTTATTTCTACTGAAAGCTGTTTATTTGTTTCGCTGTGTATATCTCTACAATTATCTCTACAATTCTATTTATTTCTATGGATGCCTGTTTGCTTGTTTTGATGTCTGTCTCCCCCTTTCTAGACCGTGAGCCCACTGTGGGCAGGGACTGTCTCCCTTTATTGCTGAATTGTCCTTTCCAAGCGCTTAGTTCAGTGCTCTGCACCCAGTAAGCGCTCAATAAGTCCGACTGAATAAATGTTGTGTATAGATCTATAAATTCTATTCACTTCTACTGATGCCTCTTACTTGTTTTGATGTCTGTCTCCCTCCTCCACCTCTAGATAGTGAGTCCACTGCGGGCAGGGATTGTCCCTCTCCATTGCTGAACTGTACTTTCCAAGCGCTTAGTCCAGTGCTCTGCACACACTAAGCGCTCAACAAATACGAATGTATGATGTGTATAGATCTATAATTCTATTTACTTCAATTGATGCCTGTCTCCCCCCGACAGTGAGCCTGCTGCGGGCAGGGACTGTCTCTATTGCTGAATTATACTTTCCCAGCGCTCAGTCCAATGCTCTGCACCCAATAAACTCTCAATAAATACAACTGAGTGATGTATATAGATCTACAATTCTATTTCCTTCTACTGTTGGCTGTTCCTTATTTGGCTGTCTGCTTCCCCCCCTCTAGACTGTGAGCTCGTCGGGGGCCGGAGTTGTCTCTGTTGCTGAACTGTACTGTCGAAGCGTTTAGTCCAGGGCTCCGCACACCGTCGACGCTCGATAAATACGATCGAATGGACGGATAAACGCTCAGCCCAGGGCTCCGCACACGGTAAGCTCTCATTTAATACGATCGAATGGATGGATAAGCGCTTAATCCGGTGCTCCGCACACATTAGCCGCTCAATACGATCGAATGGACGGATAAGCGCTCAGCCCAGTGTCCCGCACATAGCAAGCGCTCAATAACTACGATCCAATGGATGGATAAGCGCTCAGTCCAGTGGTCTGCACACATTGTTCAATTAATACGACCGAATGGACGGATGAGCGCTCAGTCCAGTGCACCGCACAGTCAGCGCTCAATAAATACGATCAAATGGACGGATGAGCGCTCAGTCCAGTGCTCCGCACACAGTAAGCGCTCAATAAGTACGATCGAATGGACGGATGAGCGCTCAGCCCAGTGCTCCGCACACAGCGCTCAATTAATACGATCGAATGGACGCAGAAGCGCTCAGCCCACAGTAAGCGCTCAATAAATATGATCGAATGGATGGATGAGCGCTCCGCACACAGTCAGCGCTCCACACACAGTAAGCGCTCAATTAATACGGTGGAATGGAAGGAGGAGCGCTCAGTCCAGTGCACCGGAGACAATAAGCGCTCAATTAATACGATCGAATGGATGGATGAGCGCTCAGTCCAGTGCTCCACACACAGTAAGCACTCAGTTAGTACGAACGAATGGAAGGATGAGCGCTCAGTCCACTGCACCGCACACAGTGAGCGCTCAATTAATAATAAGATCGAATGGACGGATGAGCGCTCAGTCCAGTGCACCGCACACAGTGAGCGGTCAATTAATACGATCGAATGGAAGGATGAGCGCTCAGTCCAGTGCTCCACACACAATGAGCGCTTAATTAATACGATCGAATGGAAGGATGAGCGCTCAGTGCAGTGCACCGCACACAGTGAGCGCTCAATCAATACGATCGAATGGATGAGCGCTCAGTCCAGGGCATCACACCCAGTCAGCGCTCAATTAATACGCTCGAATGGAAGGATGAGCGCTTAGTCCAGTGCACCGCAGTGAGCGCTCACTTAACACGATCAAATGGACGGATGAGCCGCTCAGTCCAGGGCACCGCACCCAGTGAGCGCTCAAGGCACGGTGCCGAATGAATGAAGGGAGAAGGGAGGAGGGGTCCGGTGCGGAGGCTCGGCCGGTCCTGCGCGGCGCGGGGCGGGACTCACCGATCTCATTCTCGTTGAGCCTCGGGGGAAAGCTGGCCATCTATGGGGCACCGACCGGTCCCGGGGCGCGACTCGGAGCGGGGGGAATCGGAGGCGAAGGCGAGGAGCGAGCGGAGAAGCGAGGCGGGATGCGGAGCGGACAAAGAGGCGCGCTCCCGGCCCTGCCGCCCGATGGCTGCCACACGCTCGACCCCCGCCTGACGAGACACTGGACACAAAATGGCCGGCGGCCCGGGGGGAGGGGGGGGAAGGGGAGAGCGGGGCCTGCTGACGTCACGGGCGCGCGGCGCGGGGGGGCCAGAGCGTGCCGCCGCCCTCGGGGGGATGACGTCACGGGCGGCAGTTCGAGGCCCCGCCTCCTAGGGGGCGGAGCCTGGTGACGTCACGGGACGAGTCCCTCCCCCCCGGCCTCCCAGACTGTAATCATATTAATAATGTTGGTATTTGTTAAGCGCTCACTATGTGCCGAGCACTGTTCTAAGCGCTGGGGGAGATACGGGGGGGACTCAGGTGGTGCCACGTGGGGCTCACAGTCTTAATCCCCATTTTACAGATGAGCTACCTGAGGCACCGAGAAGTTAAGTGACTTGCCCAAAGTCACACAGCTGACAAGTGGCCGAGGCGGAATTCGAACCCACGACCTCTGACTCCAAAGCCCCGTGCTCCTTCCACTGAGCCACGCTGCTCATCCATCCATTCGATGGTGTTTGTTGAGCGCTGACTGTGTGCGGTGCACTGGACTGGGCACTCACCCATTCGATCGTATTAATTAAGCGCTGACCGTGTGCGGTGCACTGGACTGAGCGCTCACGCGTCCATTGGGTCGTATTTATTGAGCGCTGACTGTGTGCGGTGCACTGGACTGAAGTGCGTATCCGTTCATTCATTCATCCAATCGCCTGTCTCTATTGAGCGCCTACTGTGTGCAGAGCACTGTACTAATAATAATAATGATGGTATTTGTTAAGCGCTTACTATGTGCAGAGCACTGTTCTAAGCGTGGGGTAGACACAGGGGAATCAGGTTGTCCCACGTGGGGCTCACAGACCTCATCCCCATTTTACAGATGAGGTAACAGGCACAGAGAAGTGAAGCGACTTGCCCACAGTCACACAGCTGGCAAGTGGCAGAGCCGGGATTTGAACTCATGACCTCTGACTCCAAAGCCCGGGCTCTTTCCACTGAGCCACGCTGCTTCTCTAGGCGCTGGGACTGCGCAACTCGGCAACAGAGAGACAACCCCTGCCCAACAACGGGCTCTTCCCCTCTTCAAAACCCTACTTAGAGCTCACCTCCTCCAAGAGGCCTTCCCAGACTGAGCTCCCCCTTTTCCTTCTGCTCCCTCTACCCGCCCTTCACCTCTCCTCAGCTAAACCCTCTTCTCCCCCTCTCCCTTCCCCTCCCCTCAGCACTGTACTCGTCCGCTCGACGGGAGATATTTTCATCACCCAATTTATTTTGTTAATGAGATGTCCATCGCCTCGATTCTATTTATTGCTATTGTTTTAATGAGATGTTCATCCCCTTGCTTCTATTTATTGCCATTGTCTTTGTCCGTCCGTCTCCCCCGATTAGACCGCCAAAGGGCAGGGACCGTCTCTATCTGTTGCCCACTTGTTCATTCCAAGCGCTTAGTCCAGCGCTCTGCACATAGTAAGCGCTCAATAAATACCATCGAACAGGCTCACAGGCGGCAACACACCACTGGAAGCGCCGCGGGTGGGGGGGGGGGGCGGTGACGTCACGAGCAGAGCCTGGCGCCGGGCGGGGCCTGGTGACGTCAGGAGGCGCGCCGTGGGGCGTGATGACGTCACGGGCAGGCGGTCGGCGCTCCCTCTCTCCCCCCGCCCAGCGGGGAGAGGCCTTGGCCGGAAGTGGGGGTGGGCGAGGGCAAGAGGGGGCTGGAGGGAGGCCCTGAGGGGGAGGGAGGGTAGAGCTGTATGGCAATCTGGGCGAAGACCATCTTACCTCTTTTAATGACCACACCGTGTTCCTTCCTTCCTTCATTCAACAGTATTTATTGAGCGCTTACTACGTGCAGAGCACCGGACTAAGCGCTTGGAATGTACAAGTGGGCAGCAGATAGAGACAGTCCCTGCCCCTTGACGGGCTCACAGTCTAATCGGGGGAGACAGACAAGAACAATGGCAATAGAGTCAAGGGGAAGAACATCTCCTAAAAACAATGGCAACTCAATGGAATCGAGGCGGTGTACATTTCATTAACAAAATGAGTAGGGTAATGAAAATATGTACAGATGAGCGGACGAGTACAGTGCTGAGGGGAAGGGAGAGGAGGAGGAGCAGAGGGAATGGTAATTAATGGAGGCCTCACCATCCCTTAATAATATCTGGGGTAGCTGTTGAGCGCTTAGGGTGGGCCAAGTAGAGGGCTATGTGCTGAAGTAATAATAATGTTGGTATTTGTTAAGCGCTTACTATGTGCAGAGCACTGTTCTAAGCGCTGGGGTAGATACAGGATAATCAGGTTGTCCCACATGAGGCTCACAGGCTTAATCCCCATTTTGCAGATGAGGTAACCGAGGCACAGAGAAGCGAAGTGACTTGCCCACAGTCACACAGCTGACAAGGGGCAGAGCCGGGATTCGAACCCATGACCTAGAGAAGCAGCGTGGCTCAGTGAAAAGAACCTGGGCTTTGGAGTCAGAAGTCATGAGTATGAATCCCGGCTCTGCCCCTTGTCAGCTGTGTGACTGTGGGCAAGTCACTTAACTTCTCTGTGGCTCAGTTGCCTCATCTGTAAAATGGGGATTAAGACTGTGAGACCCACGTGGAACATTCTGATTCCCCTGTGTCTACCCCAGCGCTTAGAACAGTGCTGGGCACATAGTAAGCACTTAACAAATACCAACATTGTTATTATGACCTCTGACTCTCAAGCCCGGGCTCTTTCTGCTGAGCCACGCTGCTTCTCTAATAACGTTGGCACTTGTTAAGTGCTTACTATGTGCCCAGCACCGTTCTAAGCACTGGGGGAGATCCAGGGTTATCAGGTTGTCCCACGTGAAGCTCACAGTTAGTCCCCATTTGACAGATGAGGGAACTGAGGCCCAGAGAAGTGAAGTGACTTGCCCACAGTCACACAGCTGACAAGGGGCAGAGCTGGGAGTCGAACCCATAGATTCATTCATTCAGTCAGTCATTCAATCATATTTAATAGTAATGATGATGGCATTTGTCAAGCGCTTACTGGCTCAGTGGAAAGAGCCCGGGCTGGGGAGTCAGAGGTCGTGGGTTCTAATCCCAGCTCCAACACTTTGAGCAAATCACTTTCCTGGACCTCAGTGACCTCATCTGTGAAACGGGGATGAAGATTGGGAGCCCCACGTGGGACAACCTGATCGTCTTATATTCCCCCCCCCCCCAGCGCTTAGAACAGTGCTTTGCACATAATAAGGGCTTAACAATAATGATAGTATTTGTTAAGCCCTTACTATGTGCAAAGCACTGTTCTAAGGGCTTAAATAATAATAATAATGATGGTATTTGTTAAGCACTTATGTGCAAAGCACTGTTCTAAGCGCTTAGATAATAATAATGATGGTATTTGTTAAGCACTTACTATGTGCCAAGCACTGTTCTAAGGGCTTAGATAAAAATAATGATGGTATTTGTTAAGCACTTATGTGCAAAGCACTGTTCTAAGCACTTAGATAATAATAATAATGATGGTATTTGTTAAGCACTTACTATGTGCAAAGCACTGTTCTAAGGACTTAGATAATAATAATAATGATGGTATTTGTTAAGCACTTATTATGTGCAAAGCACTGTTCTAAGTGCTGGGGAGGTTACAAGGTGATCAGATTGCCCCACTGGGGCTCCCAGTCTTCATCCCCAGTTTACAGATGAGGTCACTGAGGCACAGAAAGGTGAAGTGACTTGCCCAAAGTCACCCAGCTGACAAGTGGCGGAGCCGGGATTTGAACCCATGACCTCTGACTCCCCAACCCGGGATCTCTCCACTGAGCCACGCTGCTTCTCTAAATACCACCATTATTATTATGTGCAAAGCACTGTTCTAAGCGCTGGATATTAAGGTCCTACAACGTGCCGAGCACTGTAAGAAGTGCTTGGGAAGGTACAATACAACAATAAACATTTTCATTCCTTGCCCAGTAATCTTCTCTGACACAGGCCCTGGCCTCCACAGGGCACCAAGGGGAGGGAGAACTGATGCTTCACCCCATTTTACAGATGAGGAGAGTGAAGCCCTGAGAAGTTAAGTGGCTTGGCCAAGGTCACACGGCAGGCAAGTGGTACATTTTGTAATAGTAATCATTGTGGTATTTTAAGTGCTGTAATCATAATTATTAATCAGATTACCTAGTAAATATCATAATTCTCTAACAAGATGGGATACGTCTAACATTGTTGGAAATGGTTGGTTGAAAATGTCAAATTTCTCCTTCAATGGTATTTATTGAGCGCTTACTGTGTGCAGAGCACTGTACTAAGCGCTTGGAGTATATAATTCGGCCACAGATAGAGACAATCCCTGCCCAACAATGGGCTCAGGGGCTGAAAGCTCCTTACGGCTGGGATGGGTGGTTTAAAACCCTATTTGAAGCAGGGAATGAAAGGGGTAAGCTGTGAAGCCCGTAATCCATCAGTTTTATTTATCGAGTTCTTACTGTGTACAGAGCCCTTGGGCGAGTACGGTATAACAAAGTTAGCAGACATTTTCCCTGACCACAGTGAGCTTACAGTCTAGAGGGGAAGGCAGACATTAATATAAATGAATTACAGCCATTTACTTAAGTGCTCTGGGGCTGAGGGAGGGGTAGATGAAGGGTTCAAATCCAAGTACGAGGATGACGCAGAAGGGAGTGGGGAGAAGAGGAAATGAGGGCTTAGTTGGGGAAGTCCTCTTGGAGGAGATGTGCTTTTAATAAGACTTTGAAGCTGGGGAATGGGATGGAGTAAGTAGACAATCTCTGCCTTCAAAGAGTTTACGATATACCTGAGGAGGCAGATATTAAAATAAATTATGGCTAGGGGCGCACCTGGAGTTTCCAGTACTCAAGGAGGTGTCCATCCCCTTAATTCTCTTTATTGCTATTAAGTTGTTTTTGTCCATCAGTCTCCCCCGATTAGACTGTAAGCCCATCAATGAGCAGGGATTGTCTCTATCTGTTGCCGAATTGTCCATTCCAAGCGCTTAGTACAGTGCTCTGCACTTAGTAAGCGCTCAATAAGTACTATTGAATGAATGAATCTACCAGTCTCGCCTACGGGAGGGAGCGTCAAACAGAGGCCTACCCAGTCCATTCCCAGCTTGGGCGGTGGCTAGCGAGTGGAAGGCCAACCGCTACAAGTCAAAACTCCCCCGTGCCGGGCAGCAGCGGCGGGGGAGAGAGCCGAGGGCGGAGACTCGGTTTACTGCGTGGAAGGAGACAATGGTAAACAGCTTCCGGATTCTTCCCAAAAACACTCTACGGATCCACTACCGGAACGATTGCAGGTGGAGGTGGGGCGTTCCGGGGGAGATGTGTCCGTGGCGTTGCTCTGGGTCGGAGACTCGGAATAAGACAAGTCAAGGGGGTGCTACCTACTATAAAGATATGTGAATGAAGTAGGGTGGTGAGAGAACTTAAGTGCTTAGAGGGAAATGGATGCAAAGTCCAACAGGTGGAAAAGACGCCCTAGCTGTAGTTTATCCAAGATACTATGCTATCTAGCCAAGGCTCCTGTTTCTCCACCAAATGGCCTTTGCCACCTGTTCACCGTCAGTGTAAGAAGGATGTGGTTCTTTCTACCTGGTTGTGCCGAATCAATCCATGTGTGCAGAGCACTATATTAAGCAGTTGGAGAGTACGCTATAATGTTCATTCATTCAGTTGTAGTTATTGAGCGCTTACTGTGTGCAAAGCACAGTACTCAGCGCTTGGGAGAGTACAATATAGCAATAAACAGATACATTCCCTACCCCCAACAAGCGTACAGAGTCGGTAGAAATGTTCCCTGCCCACAATGAGCCTATGGTCTAGTCTGAAGAATGAAAGTCGTCAATTCCCCAGTCATCATTCGGTTTGGGGGTGGGATGGAAGGGGCTGGATGTAAACAATTTTGCCTGCCCACTAAGCTTTCTGCCAACCTGCAGTACTCCCAAGCCACCTACCCAGTCTATTTGACAGGGATAGAGTAACATAAACAGAATATTTAAAAAATCTTTTGGCTGGTGGTCTGGAATTCAGCAGGTTGTTTTCAGAAAGGAAGAAGGAATTGAGTAAGCCCAGGGAGGGCAGAATTTCATCAACAGAAAAGTCAGTCCTGCTTTCCCGAAACTCCAGCAATACTCGAGTGATTCACCTTCGATGTGACATGTGTACTCTGATCATTAAAATATGAAAAAAATGTCATTTTCTCATAGAATCACCGGATCGTGTGGAGACCGGAGGGCGAGCGTGCATGAGATTCCGGTCGCTCCCTGTGAAGGCTCTCAATGGTGCTGGGTGAGTGAACATTCAAACAATTTTTTCAGCTGCCGGCTGAGAAGTAGGTCGTGGATCAGAAACTCCCAAGTGGGAACGGTGCGCAACGAGGTCTGTGCTTGCAAAGTGCCAGAGTAAATGCTGCATCAAATGAGCTGCAGCTAGGAGTACTTGTTTCTTGAGTTACAAAGGAGCCCAGGCTGCCTGAGCCAAGCCGTGGCAGACAAAGGAAGTTCCACCCCTGCTTGGGAGGGAAGGAGGTTGGGGGGGTGGAACAGTTGAGGACGGTGATGCAAACAGAGGCACGTCCTTCCCCGTGTGCAACGTGATGTTCCCGGTGGGCGCTCCCGGCGTGCTGGGTTTGGCAACCAGTTCAGTGAGGCAAGCCTTCACCGACATGACCAGGGACAGATAGTGGGAAATATGCATATTAACAATAACAGTAATAATAATAATGGCATTTTATTCATTCATTTGTATTTATTGAGCGGTTACTGTATGCAGAGCACTGTAGTATCTCCTTTCATCTGCTTCCTCTTTGGCTGCCCCGCGTCTGCCTTTTTACTCTGCCCCAAAGCACTGGGCTGTGCTCCCAGAGTCTTTTTAAAGCCCACCTGACTGGTGAGGGCCACCCTGCTTCCAGTTGGAATTTTTTTTTTTTAACTTTCAGCTCTGAATCCCACCCAGTGTTTAGCTCCGTTCGCAGGAAAATGATTTTCTTAGCAGGGGATAGTCTTCCTTGCGTATGAATGCCATCGCATTTACTTGCCGTTCCTCTTCCCTTTCCTCTTCCCCTTGCGGGTGTGAGGAGGCTGACCGGGGGTTGGGGGCACTTGCAGTGCAAGAGGAGGAGCTGGATTTCCAAAGAGTAATGGGACTTCAGTCCATACCGGGTCCGGCTGCAGCCGGTGTGCGAGTGAGGCGATTGCCTCGGCACACGGCCAGGAGGGCCATGGCAGTTTACTTTGGAAAGGACCCAGCCCGATTCGGAGGAGGTGCCGGCTGGGTGAATTTGGCACCTGGGAGAGGAACTCAGGGCCTGAGGCCAGGGGAGGGTTTTGGTTTCCCCTTTCTCCTGCCATGTAAGGCCCTCCAATGGCCAATATTTGATTTTCTCCCGCTCGTGTGACATATCTTTTACCGGTGTATGCCGACCCCCCCCCCATTCTCCTGTCAGTTTTCTATTGGCGACTGCCTTCCGAGGACTATTAGAGGGGAGAACTCCTTTCTCCAGCAGGACATTCATTGATCGACTCTTGCTCGCCTTCTCCTCCTCGTCGTCTTCCTCCAACAAGAGTAGTAATAATTATGGAATTTTTTAGGCTCTTGCTATGTGCCAGGTTTGGGGTAGGTGCAGCGTTATCAGATTGGACACAGTACCTGATCCATATTGGGGCTCACATTCTATTTTATCCCTATTTTATAGAGAGGGTAACTGACTTGCCCAACGTTATCCAGCAGGCCAGCGGCTGCGACTCAAACCGGGCCCTGTACCGAGCGCTGGAGTGGATACCCACAAATCGGGTTGGACACAGTCTCTGTCCCTCATGGGGCTCACTGTCTTAATCCCCATTTCACAGATGAGGTAACTGAGGCACAGAGAAGCAAAGTGACTCACCCAACGTCCCACAGCAGACGAGCGAAAGCCTAGGGATTAGAACCCAGGTTCTTCTGACTCCCAGGCCCATGCTCTATCTATTAGGCCACACTGCTTCTCAAGCGTTGTCACTACATAGCCCGCAAACTGGGATTGTTTGTACCATGGTCACTGGGCGTGTTCTTATTTGAAATGTAGCTAAAATGTAACTCTCCACTGTTCATTGGTCATTATGGTTTTTATTAAGCACTTACTCCGTGCCAAGTACTGTGCTGAGCACTGGAGTAGACTGAAACAGCAGATCAGACCCAGTTCCTATCTGTATTCCTGATGTAAACCTGGTTTCTCTATAGAAAAATGATGTTTGAGAACCTGAAGGCAAACACTCTGACCCCACATAACTGAATTCATTCAATTGTATTTATTGAGTGCTTACTGTGTGCAGAGCACTGTACTAAGCACTTAACTGAATGAAGCCCCAAAGGCCCAGAAATGCCGAATGCCCTTTCCAGAGTTCATGCTGTGAACCAGTGACAGCAACCTCCCATTCATGGATGAGATGCCAATCCAGAGGTCTCAGGATGCCTGATCGCCTGGCTGATAACCCCGCCTCGTGCTATTAGAGAAAACGCACAGCCATGTTAAAAGGAGCAGCATGGCCTAGTGGAAAGGACACAGTCCTGGGATTAAAAGAAACTGTAACCCCAGCTCCTCCACATGCATGCTGTGTGACCTTGGGTAACTCACTTCCCGTCTCTGTATCTCAGTTCCCTCATCTGTAAAATGGGGGTTTAATACCCGTTCTCCCTCCTAGTTAGACTGTGAGCCGCGTGTGGGACAGGGACTGTGTCTGACCTGATTATCTTCTATGTTAGAACGGTGCTTGGCATTTAGTGAGTGGTACCTGGCACAAAAGACCACAATTATTATTATTATTAGGGCACCATGAGACTATATCTAATAATGGGTTTGGCTTGAACTCTTCTGGCATTTTAGCTTTCTGAAGGTATAATTTCAGTTTTTTCATTCTCATTACAAATGAGCTCAGATCCCATGTCACAAATACCTAGAGAGCTCTAATCCCAACCTGCAGCAACCTCAGGTCTCACCCATGCAGGAGGAGGACAAAGAGACTGCCTACTCCCTAAAGAGGGCCTACAGATTAATCAACCTGGAACGCCCTTGGAAGAGCTCCAGTGCTTACGATGGGGATCAGAAAATCAAATATAAGGAAAGTTTACAGACGTTACATTCTGCAACATCGAGAAGTAGCATGGCCTACTGGAATAAGAATCTATCAGTCAGTCGTATTTATTGAGCTCTTACTGTGTACAGAAAACTGCACTGAGCGCTTGGGAGAGTACAATACCACAGAATGAACGGACATGTTCCCTGCCCATAACAAGTCTAGAGAGTGAGACAGAAGTTAATATGAATAAAGTAATTTATAATATGAATTTAAAGATATGTACATAAGTGCGGTAGGGTTGGGGTGGGGCAAATATCAAGTGACCAAAGGTCGCAGATAAAAGTGCGTAGACGACAGAGAAGGAGAACAAGCTGGGGAAAGGGGGATTTAATCGGGGAAGGGCTCTTGGAGGAGATAAGAACTTAGTAATGCTTTGAAGGTGGAGCATTTACTATATGTCAAGAAGGACCTGGGTTCTAATCCTGGCTCTGCCACTTATCTGCTGTGTGACCTCAGGCAAGTCACTTCACTTCTCTGTGCCTCAGTTCCCTCATCTGTAAAATGGGGATTAAGACTGTGAGCCCCACGTGGGGCAGGTACCGTATCCAACCTGATAAGCTCGTATCTACGCCAGCACTTGGGACGGTGCCAGGCACGTAGTAAAAGCTTGACAAATACCCCCCAAAAAATTCCTTCCATTTTTACATTTCTTCCCCACGCCATGCCAACTGTAAAATCCGACTGAGGATTCATAAAGCAGAAGGGACACTTGAGCCTTTTCTGTCCCT
Organism: Ornithorhynchus anatinus; assembly: GCF_004115215.2. Taxonomy (NCBI): domain Eukaryota; kingdom Metazoa; phylum Chordata; class Mammalia; order Monotremata; family Ornithorhynchidae; genus Ornithorhynchus; species Ornithorhynchus anatinus. The sequence continues at coordinate 10,129,817 of NC_041744.1, forward strand.
TGGCAAAAAATGACCATCACCATATTCATCCCAAGGCATCCTGGACAAAGCACAGGCCTGGGAATCAGCACTTGGGAGGGTACAGTATTTGCTAAGCATTTTCTGTGCATCAAGCACTGTTCTAAGTGCTGGGGTCAAGCCTTTCATGTCGGGTTCCTTCCCTGTCCCACATGGGGCTCACCGTCTACTGTTCAGAAAGCAAGGAAATTGCCTCTGCCTCTGGTGCTATGGTGAGGGAATCTCCCGTTGTGAGCAACGGACGGGCCGCAGTCCAGTCGCGAAGATCTTAGGCCAGAGAACTTGCATGAAGGAGTGGATGATCACAGTGCTGCTCACATACTTCGGTCTCTGCCGGCCAGAGGCCCGCCGTGGAGTTTCAATCAGTCAGTCGTATTTACTGAGCGCTTACTGGGTGCAGAGCACTGTACTAAGTGCTTGGAAGATTGTGAGGTAACGAAAAACAGACACACTCCCTGCCCACAACGAGCTTACTACAGTCTAGAGGGGGAATGGGCACAGCAAGCAAATGAGTGGGCAGAGGTGCAGCACTTTGCATCGCAAAGGCAAGAATTTTACATTCAGGACCAGTGTGACCAAAATGACCTCAGCATAGTTATGTTAATGCTATGCCGGAGTGCCGTGGACCAGCAGGTGGTTGCCGGGGCAACCGCCTCGGCAACCACTGTGATTTTGGCCGCCTACGTGAGCCGGTTATTTTCAGGATGCCTGTGGAGCCTGTCGGCCCCATGAGAGCCTAGGTGATTTTTGAGTCAGAAACCTTCCCTGTGGATAATAACCCCAGCAGGTGTTCCCCTACCGCTGGCTGTTTCACCATTCCCCTCCACCTGGATGTGTAGGTTGGATTTTTGTGGGGGTCTGTCAGTCAATCGTATTTATTGAGCACGTACTCTGTGCAGAGCGCAAGATAACACATTCCCTGCCCATAGTGAAGCAGCATGGCGTTGTGGATAGAGCATAGGCTTGGGAATCAGAGGGGCATGGGTTCTAATCCCAGCTCTGCCATTTGTCGGCTGTGTGACCTTGGGCAAGTCACTTCACTTCTCTGAGTCTCGGTTATCTCATCTGTAAAATGGGAATTGCGACTGTGAGCCCCACATGGGACAGGGACTGTGTCCAACCGACATGTTTGTATCCACCCCGGCGCTTATTCCGTACCTGGCACATAGCACTTAAGAAATACCATAATAATAATAATAATAATAATTACTATTATTAGAGGGGGAGGCAAACATTAATATAAATAAGTAAAATTACAGATATATGCAGAAGTGCCTTGGGCCTGGGAGGAGAGATGGATAAAGGGAGCAAGTCAGGGCAACGCAGAAGGGAGTGGGAGAACAGGAAAGGAGGGCTTAGTCAGGGGAGGCCTGGTGCTCCAATTTCTTGGAGAGATGGGATTGGCCCTTGTGATTTAGAGGCTTCTTCTCTGCTTCAATGGCAACTGGGTTGCTTCAGGAAACCAGTCATTCTGGTTCCCTTCTCAATCAATCAGTCATATTTATTGAGTGCTTACCATGTGCAGAACACTGTCCTCAGTGCTTGGGTGGGTACAGTACAAAAGAGTTGGTAGAAAGTTCCCCGCCCACAACGAGCTCACAGTTTCCACTTGCTCCCCAGTCCTGATTACCATCAAATCCCAAATTAGGTTTCCATGGTTCCTCCCCAGGATGAACGATATTCTCAAACAGCGCTCTGTTGAACGGAGTTGAAGAATTGGGCCATTTATTTCGGAGCACAGACACTGCCGAGAAGTTGAAGAAAATCGAGCCCTCCAAACAAAGAGCCTTTCAGAAGGCCCCATTACCTTGCGCCTACAGAACTTGCTACCCCAAATTGGGTGGTGCACCGATTATCGAGAAACACAACTCCTTCTCTCGATGCTCCTGCTATTGATGGAGCTGTTGAAGGGATTTCCCGAAGGAAGGAGGGTCGACCGGGTGGTTGGGAAGAAAGTGGGCCTCCGAGGACAGTGCATTTAAAGCACCGATGTTCAATCGATCAATTCTTTATATTAATGAAGTGCTTTCTGTGTGCAAGGCCCTGTACTAAGTGCTTGAGAGAATACAATATAACAGAGTGTGTAGGCACGTTCCCCGCCCGCGGATGTGTCATGATGAATGATCTCAAATAAACTGCACAAAAAAAGCTTCTCTTCTAGATTGGTATCTAGGACAGACTCAGAGTGTTAGCAGAAACCCTTCACAGTCATTTTAAGATTTCAATTCCATCACGTCTTCAGATATCAATCAATTCGTTGGTGGAATTTATTGAGCACCTATGGCGTGTGAAGCATTGTACCAAGCGCTTAGGGGAGTACAACAGAAGCAAAACAACATTTCCCTGTCCTCACGGAGCTCACAATTTAATGGGGGTTTTGGACAATTTTTTTTTTAAATAAATGGTGGGAGCTGGAGGATATAACAAGTCCAACTACATCACAGTGAAACAGCAGATTGATTGTGAGCCCCATTTGCCAGGGACTGTGTCTGATCTGGTGATTTTTACGTCGACCCCTGCTCTTAGCAAATAGTAAGCTCTGTAACATAGAGTTACTTTACTCTGTAAAGTAACATAATTAACTCTAGCGTACTCTCCCGAGCACTTCGTAGAGTGTTCTGCACAAAGTAAATACTACTGATTGATCGATTAGGAGTTGTACCTAGCATCCATAATTTTTCCCCTTCACACCCCTGATTTTCCTGTGAGTAACCCTTTTGGAATGCCTCATCCATGAATTTACTCAAACCCCTTTCGAACCTGCTCCCGACCCCATTTTCTGCCTGCACAACTTCCTGTGTTAATGAATTCCATATGCTTATCTCTGTACGAAGAAGTGTTTCCTCTTGTTTGGTTTGAACCTGCCACCTTTCAGCTTCATCCTGTTGCTGGGTAAATAGAAGCAGAATTCCTCTTTCCTCCCAAAGAGAGATGAATTCATCTGGCACAATTTCCAGGAATAAACTCTCTCCCCTAAATCCGGCGGTTGCCACCTTGGTCGGACCTCGTGGTGATGGTGGCCACTCCGGAATAGGATCACAGCATTGTGTATGGTTATTATTATTATTATTGTTATTGTTGTTGTTTTTGAGCACTTAAATAGCACAAAGCACTTGCACTGTATTCTATAAATTATTCCTCACACCCAGGGAGAGAGTTGGCCTTGCTATCCCTTTAGGGAAACTGAGGCACACAGTGCTAATTGGTGTGTCCAAAGCCGCACGATTAATTTACCTAGGAGAACTGGCCTTAGAGAGTAGAGTCGTTGCATTTATAAGTGTCTGAGTGATCAGTACTTTTGGGAGGCACGGTGGTCGAGAGAAAAGAATCTGGCTTTGGGTGGTGGAGGACCCGGGTTCTAATCCCAGCTCTGCCATGGACCTGCTTGTGACCTTGGTAATATTTGTAATATAGGGGATAATAGTACTTGCCTTGCCCTGCCTCCCAGGTATGCCGTGAGAAGAACACAGAGGTAAAATAATATGTGGGGGAAAAAAGGTGTTTTAACAAATTCAAAGTATTATTGAAAGAATAATAATAATAATAATAATGTTGGTATTTGTTAAACGCTTACTATGTGCCGAGCACTGTTCTAAGCGCTGGGGTAGACATAGGGGAATCAGGTTGTCCCACGTGGGGCTCACAGTCTTAATCCCCATTTTACAGATGAGGGAACTGAGGCACCGAGAAGTTAAGTGACTTGCCCAAAGTCACATAGCTGGCAAGTGGCAGAGCCGGAAAGATTAGAGTGTATTGCTCATGCTGTATTTCTCTGACCCTTTTAAGGTAAGGTGAACCTCATTTTTTGGCACAGCTGAGGGTTCCTTTTCAGAGACCCAGGGCAGGGCTGGACCTGAGTTTTTCGGCCCCCATGATGCAACTCAGATTATTCATCGTCTCGCCATCCCTCCCCAGGTGGAGAGGGTGGTGTTGACGTGTGAGGTGGCCCGTACCCTCTGACTCCACACGGACCTCTAGACCCCTCCCACGTTTATCTTAGAAAACCTCTGCTTGGCCGAGGGGCAGCTGTCTCAGTGAAGGTTGTGAGGTGGAGACTCTTCTCTCCTCCCACTCCCTTCTGCCTCACCCTTGCATTTGAATTTGCACCCTTTATTCACTCCTTCCTCAGTGTTTATGTACATATCCGTAATTTATTTATATTAATGTCTGCGTCCCCCTCTAGACTGTAAGTTTTTTGTGGGCAGGGAACCCGTCTACCAAATCTTTTGTGATCTCAATAAATCCAGTTGATTGGTTGATGGCAGACTGGCCTCTGGGACTGAAGCCAGCCCTCCTCAGGACCATCTTCCTCTCTCACTTCAGGCATGCCCCACTCCCATCTTCCCGAAGCTGGCAAGGAGCCCCCTTTCACACTCCAAAGGACGCCAGGCCTCTGGCCCCTGCCATACTTTCTGAACTCTTGGGTCGGGTTTGGGGCGGTGGACTCCTCTGCTGGGTATTACCTCACATTTAATGAGCACTATACATTGCCCGGGGTTAATGATGGTATTTGTTAAGTGCTTACTATGTGCAAAGCACTGTTCTAAGCTCTGGGGGGATACAAGGTGATCAGGTTGTTCCACGTGGGGCTCACAGTCTTCATCCCCATTTTACAGATGAGGTAACTGAGCCACAGAGAAGTCAAGTGACTTGCCCAAAGTCACACAGCTGAGAAGTGGCGGAGCCAGGATTAGGACCCATGACCTCTGACTCCCAAGCCCAGGCTCTTTCCTCTGAGCCACGCTGCTTCTCACACACGGCAAAGCTAGACCCATCGTAAACTCGATTCAGAAAGACGGTTCTCTGTGAGAAATCAAAGTGCCAAATTGTTTCGGTGCCTTTGGAGGAGCAGACTAGGTTTCTGTTTAGTGTAACTAACTGCTTCCAAGAAAACTTGTATTTTATTAGTCTTCAAATTAGTGATTAAAAAAAGGAGTCAAATCTCACTCCTTCCCACCTAGCCTCAGGTATGTTCCTCAGGCCTTTTTTTTAAAGTGGCATTTGTTAAACACTTACTATGTGGCTGTAGATTGTAAGCCCATTGTGGGCAGGGAATGTGTCTGTTTATTGTTGTATCATACTCTCCCAAGCACTTAGTACAGTGCTCTGCACACAGTAAGCGCTCAATAAATGCAATTGAATGAATAGATGAATGAAAGGCACTGTGCTAAGCACTGGGGTAGATATTAGCTAATCAGGTTGGACCAGTCCATGTCCCACATGGGGGTCACAGTCTTAATCCCCATTTTATAGATGAGGTAACTGAAGCACAGAAAAGTAAAGTGACATGCCCAAGGTCACACAGCAGATAAATGGTGGATCTGGGATTAGAACTCAGGCCCTCTGATTCCCAGGCTCATGGTTTAGTGGTTAGGCAATGCTGCTTCCTTCTTACTCCATCCAAAGAAAGAACCAAATCTATGAGAAAAAGCTCCTGGGATTTCAGATTCTGTGAACCCTACCCTCCTTTCCCAAAGAAACATTCAACTCACTCAAAGATTTAGACAGGCAACAGAGAATAGACGCTCTTTTATACCAAGTAAAACCTTTTAGAAAGAGAGAGAGAGCAAGAGAGAGAGAGAGTGCACGTTTGGTGTGTGATTTAAAAGCAGGGACTGTCACCTTGAATAATTCCCCCCCAAATTGAAAATCAGATAATCACAGTGGACAAAAATTGGTTTTATTAAAACTATCTAGGGTGCCAAAGTCAAGCTCTCTCAATCTACCTACCTATATACTGGAATCTCAGACAGCAGGCTAGATGAGTTACACAAGCAAAGTTTAGAGTTAGAGGAGCAAGGGAGAATTGTGCAGAGTTCCAGAAATCCTATTTTTAACCCTCGTTTTTAAACATTTCTGCTAATTCTGAAACAGGACCCTGTAAGGTCTTTGGGGGCAAGGATCACGTTTACCAACTCTGTTGTATTGCACTGTCCCAAGTGCTTTGTACAGTTCTCTGAACACAGTAAGCTCTTGATAAATACCATTGGTTGATTGAATAATTAGGGACCCTTCAGTGCTGCCAGACCAATGAGTATTCTGTTGCATTAGAAAGTTTCCGAAACCAAGCATTCTTCATCCAGACTGGGTTGAATGAAAGGAGTAAGCGGCTGAGCCCTGTTGTTGCTTGATTTGGGGATTAAAAAAATAGAAATTCCATTACGAGGTTAGACTATCCAGCCCAGTATTTTGTCTCCAACAAGGTGGCCCAGGAAAATAACAACTGTAGTTTGTGTTTAGCACTTTCTGTGCGCCCAAGCTGGGGTAAATACAAGATAATCAGGGCAGACACAGTCACTGCCTAACCTTGGGCTCGCAGTCCAAGGATATTTTGGAGGAACTATATGTGATAGTTTACATCTCTGACATTCGTCCTAATATTTAGGAATGTGTCATCTAATCCCCCCTAATTATTCCCCTCTGTCTCCCTAACCTTTCCTCCAGTAGTCCCTTATAGATTTACCCACCCCCTCTTGAACTTACTAATATTCTCAACCTCCCCAATGGCCTGTGGTGATGAATTCCAGACCCGGGCCAACTGGTCCTGACCGAAAAAATCTGAAAAGCAAACCAAACTCTCAACCCACACGTTTTATTGCGCTCCTTCAGGATACGCTCAAACCACAGAGCCGTTTTCATTTGGAATCTTTTTTCTTCTTTTGTCCTTTTAAATCTGCAATCTTTCCAAATGATTCAGAGTGACAGAGATCCTTCCCGAGAAGCTCCAATGCCACCATTTTCCCTTTGCTCTCCCTTTTACCTCAGGAAGACACACCCGCCCTACTGAACAATTGGGCTGGATAAATCTGCTTAAGAAAAATGAGAAGATCCCCAAAACTCTCCTCTTTCCAAGCTCCCTTTTTTGGTGACTCCAGCAACAAGTTAGAAAGTGGGAAGTAAGGGAAAACTGTACACGTATGCAAGGACTTCGAGCAGCGGCTTTTCACAGCAGAGGAAGGCGTTCCAGTGGTTTTAAGGGGAGGCCCCTTTCCCCCTTCCCTTTCCTTCAGAGCCGCGGAGGCACCGAGCCAAAAAATAGTTGGCCACAGGCTGTCTCTTACACCATGGGCCTCCTGCTAGTCCCGCCACTGTTTGGAGCCAACCCTGAAAGCAGAGACTTCCCGCCTGCCAAACTGTACTCTTTTGTTGCCGCAGCTGATTCTTTATTGACACCTATTTAAGAGATGACCTCCCTTTCCTCCCCATCTTTCCTGAAGGGGTTAGGTTTGAAGTGACTTCTTCAACCTCACCGATCAAGCTCTGACCGATTGCCTGTACTGAACCCCGGTAGAATAAGTTGTCGTAATGTGTACATGTCCGCTGAACTGATTTGAGCGCATTGTAAATATTTTTATGATTGTCTCCCCCGATAGAGTATAAGCTACCTTTGGACAGGGAACGTAACTTCGCTGCTGTTGGCTTTCCCAAGAGCTGAGCATAGTGCCAGAGTGGCCAAGAAGAAGAAGCACGGGCAGGGGAGTCAAAGGACCTGGATTCTAATCCTGGCTCTGCCACTTGCCTGTGCTGTCACCTTGGGCAAGTCACTTTATTTCCCTGGGTCTCAATTTCCTCATCTGTGAAATGGGAATTAAAAACCCATTCTCCTTCCTATCAATCAATGTCGATCGATCGTGTTTATTGACTTAGTGAGTCCCATGTGGAACAGGACTCTGTTCAACGAGATTATCTTGTTTATTCCACAGTGCTTAGTACAGTGCTTGACACATAATAAGTGCTTAGTGAATACCATATTTATTTTTGTTATTATTGGTAGAGAAGGAACATCTATTGAGTGCCTTTTTGGTGTGGGACACCAAACTAGGCCCTTGAAAAATACACAATAACAAAGAATTCTCTTATAGTCTGAGATGTAGTTAGTAGAAATATTGGTAGTGATGGTTTTTATTGACTGTCTCCTCAGAACGTTTGGGTGGGACAGGAGAAACAAGATATATTCCCTCCCTACAAAGAGTTTATGGAAACTATCAATACATCTGTAACCAGGTTTCTGGAGAATGGTTTGTGAAAGTTTCCTCAAATTGTCTCTGCTCCCAAATCAAAGTTGAGCATTTTCCTTGCCCTTAAGGCACCTTTCTGCCAGACTCCCTCTTCCAATTCTTCTCTCAGACCACATCTCTTGCCCTCCTCCTCTTTTTCTTGTCTTTTCACTGTAGGCCAGGTCATGCTGTCGTTGCATCCTTGGATCCCTCCTCCCTTGCTCAGCTCTGCGTGTTTTCCCAAGAAGTCCATATGCCAGGAATAACCTCTCCCTGCCTATCCAACAAGCCTTCCCCCTGTCCTCTTCAAAATGTCTCCTCTACAGTCACTCTGAAAGACCCCAGGGGGCAACTTGAAGCAACTCAATCGTACTGGAGAGCCACCTTCCAGTCAGTCAGCCAATCAGTGGTATTTATTGAGCACCTACTGTGTGCAGAACACTGTTCTAAGCATTCGGGAGCGAAGACTACAGTTGGTAGATGTTCTCCCTGCCCCACAAGGAGCTTACCATTGTCCATCTTCAATATTTACCTTTCTCCAGAGATGGTGTGCCGATTTTGCACCGCATTCTGTGGTGTGTTGTGTCTCATTGGCATTCCATCAAAATAATGGAATGGTCTTGTTTTAAAGTTCTTGCCTATGTCCTGAAGGATATTCCAAGGAAGGGAATTTGCAAGAAGGAAGATTTTGGGGGGTGGGAGGCGGGGCAGGGAGATGACTAATCAACACTGTGCCATTTCTGACAGCTGGTGATCAGAGCTAATTGAATGCTTCAGATTCACTGCTGATGCATAAAGGTGGAGGGAAATGGCTATGATGTTGTGGGCTGCTATCAGTATGAAGACATAATAATAACGGTGGCTTTATTAAGGCGCTGGGGTGGATGTCACTTAATAAGACTGGACATGGACCTTGTCCCATAGTGGGGTCATGCAATAAGGGGAAGAGAGAACAGGGAATTATATCTCCATTTTACAGTTAAGGAAACTGAGGCACATAGAAGTTAAGTGATTTGTCTGAGATAACAAGTACCACAGGAGACAAGTGGCCAAGTGGGGTTTCCTGACTCCCAGCCCCATGCTCTATCCACTGGACCATACTGCCCCCAAAGACATGAAGTTACAGTCTCCTCCGCTGAGCCACGAGGCTACTTTGCGTAGAGAAGCGGTCGTGGAAATTTCAGCAGAGCGACTGATCTGGCATGAAGCCAAAGCATCCCCCGAAGGAGCCAGGACTCGGCTTTGCCGGCATCCGCGGAACCTGAACTCCAAGAATGCCAGGCCACCCTTCAAGGAAGGAACTTGGGCTCCTGTTGAGATAATTAAGCTGACTGATCCCAGCAAGTGAGAAGGGTCTGGCTTACAAGGGGCAGGTGGTGAGGGGCCAGCAGGCCGTTAAGCCCTAGTCAATCCCTTCTCTCAAAGACTCTTGGCCCGGTCTCCAGGTGCCTGAGGCTGCAAAGCCACCATGCTGATTGGTCTGGTTTGGCCGGGTGAAACTTGGGCCTGAAACCAAAGAGGGAGGAAGGTTTCTCCATAGATTTAAACACAGATAGCAACCGGAGACTAGATCACGAAGTCGGACAGAAATGCACTGGAGGTTGTTTGTTTAGATACAGAGGTTTGGGGTTGAAACGGAGAAGGGGAGCTGGTCAGTGAAAGAAAAAGATCAAATTTTTCACCTTTTTTTCTAAAAAGGAATTCTTCTAAAATAGCTAAAAGGAACGGGAACCCTGAAACTCAGAAAGGCCAAGCAAACAATGTTGAATTCTCAGCCATTTAAATATAAGCTGGAGCAGGAGAGCATTTCCTTTGTGAAATTCAGCATGTGAAATTTTAAGGAAACTCAAGTCCAGGGGCCAGAAGATGGTTGATGAAGATAGCAGAGGCCACAACAGTCCTTCCTTCCCTTTCATAATTGAAACTCAAGTCACTGGAACACAAACAAAATGTTCTCGGTCAAATTTAGAATCCATTTGAACTTTACGGAGCCTAGGCTTGGGACAGATGGAGCACTGGTTTGTAAGCCATGATAAGTAACATTAAAAAACATAATTTCAGCCAGTCTATATAGTTGAGTGAGCACTCGGTGGTTTCGGAGCTCTAATATACATCAAGAGGACCATTAAACACCTCTTCTGCCAGCCCCTCCCTCCTCTTTCACGGGAGATCGATCAAAGGGAGTGTGTCACAGGCACAGAGGATCAATCAGAGAAGAAGGCGAGGCCTGGAGGAGTGGAACATAAATAAAGCGGTTTTTGTTTTCGTTTTTGGGGTGTTTTGGTTTTTTTTTAGTGGATTTCAAATAACAAAAGGTGTCCAAAAGCTTTGCATTTCCAAGGTGGTCTCTCCTTTGCAAGTTTCAATTTTATCATGTTCCTCTCTCTACTGGATGCTACAAAGGTTACCAAGGAAGTGCAAGACCTGGTCCCTGCCTTTAGAGAGCTTGTAATCTCATAAAGGAGACACAATAACAGATTCCCAACAGCTAATAAACATAAAACAGGCAGCAGAATGATCAAAACACATACAATTTACATAGCGGATTACAAACCTAATTTCTGGAGACTGGATTATAGGAGGCACTGGAACCAATCAATCAATCATATTTATCTAGTGTTTACTGTGTGCACAGCACTATACGAAAAAACGTGGGGAAGTACAGTATAACTGAGGTGGTAGAAACGTTAATTGCCCAGAACAGATTTACCCTGAGAAGATCTGAAAGAAGCACCTGGCTTTTAGTAGAGATTTGAAGGGGGGAGGTATGTGGTTTGGTTAATATTTGCTATTGTATTATTTCAGGAGACCATTCATTCTTCTCCACTCCCAGTACCCTTACTCAAGCCCTGGCACTACCGTATACTTTATCACAACAGCCCCTTGCTTCTCTTGCTGCCTTCACACTCTCCTCTTCCCAGCTAAATCATCTCCCCAAAACACCGGTTGGATCACGTCATTCCCCTCTTCAGAAGGCTAGAATGTCTCATATCGGGTTTAAAGTCATTCTTTCCATCCTTTGCTCCCCTCCACATCTCCTGACTTCTCTTTCCACTGTTACCCTGCCCATGCCCTTTGGCCCAGCCAAACTAGTTTCCTTTCTTGTCAACCTCCTTTCACTCTCCACTGTTATTAGAACACACCATCCTTCCCACTTTGAATGACATCTCCACTCAGCTTTACTCAACCATGTCTATCTCCTCTTACAAGATTCTAAGTAAAAAACCTCACCTTCTACATGAAACCTTCCCTGACTGACTTCTGCCACTCTGACCATTAATAATAGTAATAATAATAATGGCATTTGTTAAGTGCATACTGTGTGCAGAGCACTGTTCAAAGCATTGGGAGGGGATACAAGGTCATCAGGTTGTCCCACGTGGGGCTCACAGTTTTAATCCCCCTTTTTCCAGATGAGGTAACTGAGGCCCAGAGAAGTGAAATGACTTGCCCAAAGTCACACAGCTGACAAGCGTCGGAGCTGGGATTAGAACCCATGACCTCGGACTCCCAAGCCCGGGCTCTTCCCACTGAGTCACGCTGCTTCTCTACACTTCCACCCATTACACTCATCTATCCTTCCATCCACTCTTCCATCCACTACATATATATGTGTACATATACATATATATATGAGAGAGAGATTAAGGTGGGGGAGGGAATTATAAGAAAAGCATAAATAAAGTCTCTGCCCCAAAGGAGCTTACAATACGTATTCATAGACATAGCTATATGTAGAGAGGGTTATGTGTATCTATACACATGTATTGTAAGCTCTTTGTGTTTCTCTGTGTTTCTCTTATAATCCCCCCTCCTGCCTAGGAGAATACATTGAATAAAAAAAGTACTAAATGAATACCACTCCTACTATTTCAATGAATTCCAAGATCTTCATAGTCTTTTAAACTATTTAAAAAATTTTAATTACACCCACAACATGCCCCTCTGAGGGAGGGAGTATGTTCTGAATTGATATTTTCCAGATTTCAAATGGTTTGGGGAAGTCAATTTTTTTTTTTAAACCTGAACCGGAACCTCGGATGTGTAGTTTTAATCAACCTATCGATCAATCAGTCGTTTTTATTGAGCGCTCACTGTGTGCAGAGCAATGTACTAAGCCCTTGGAAGAGTACAATATAAGAGAGTTGGTAGACTGCCCACAGTGAGCTCACAGTCTAGAAGGGAAGACAGACATTAATATAAAGACAAGAATATACAAATATAAGGCCAAAAAAGTTCTGTTAAATCCTCACATCGGTCACTTACTCAGTAAATAGGTTTTTTTGCCCAGGCGGTGGACACAACTGGAGATTGCAAAAGTGAAATAAAACCTGCCCCCTGTAATCCAGGAGTTTACAATCGAATGGGAGAACCAGCGGAAACCCAAAACGTAAAGGGGAAGTAGCCGAAATGTGAAACTCTCTAACAGAAGCATAAGGACACCCGAAATGGAAACCTAAACATAGTTTTCAGAAATTATTCTGGGTTCTAATCCCAACTCTGCCACTCTGCTGTGTGATCTTGGGCAAGTCACTTCACTTCTCTGTGCCTCAGGTACCTCATCTGCAAAATGGGGATGAAAATTAAGGATTAAGACTGTGCTCCCCATAAGGGACAGGGACCATGTCTAACCTGATTACTTGGTATCTACCCCAGCGCTCAGAGCAGTGCCTGGCACATAGTAAGGGCTTAACAAACACCATTAAAACAACAACAAAAAAGGCTGAAGCGAGACACGCATGAGTCGATTCCGTAGTTATGGGAAGTTGATTTCGATTCCATTCTCACTGTTTCAATTCTACCTCTGTGTCTGAAGGTCATTTGACAAGGCCTGCTCTGGTGAGTCATTGCAGGCCAGGCAGCCATCTGTTACTGAATAAGCCCAGAGCAGGCCCGCCTGTGCCTTATCGCTTCCATTTAATGAGTTTTTCTTATTTTTGGCAGTAACAAGTTGGAATTTCATTGAGGGAGGTGTGTGTATTTCCATGCCATTTTGGCAACCTTACCCTGACCTGATTTCTCATTCTCCCTCCTCACAACCCCTTTCAGCTCCGTCCACACCGGCAGCGGGTCCCAGGGAAATATAAAGAACAGAATCCTCTGAATTGACCAGGTGACCTTCCCCCAGATGGGGACTAGGGCCAGTCGAGTCGGGTGTCCCGAAGGGAGACGGGGTCAACGGCACTTTCGAAAATGAATCGTCCCAGGTAAAAGAGAAAGTCGAGGGCTGGAGCTGGGGTGAGAAGCAGAGCTCACTTAGGGCTAGAGTACATCATCCAGAACTGTTGGGTTTGCTGGGCTTTAGGATTTTGTCCCAGGTCTTTCCTGGGGCCACCTAATTATAATAATAATAATGTTGGTATTTGTTAAGCACTTAGTATATGCAGAGCACTGTTCTAAGCGCTGGGGTAGATACAGGGTAATCAGGTTGCCCCACATGAAGCTCACAATTAATCCCCATTTTACAGATGAGGTAACTGAGGCACAGAGAAGTTAAGTGACTTGCCCACAGTCACACAGCTGACAAGTGTCGGAATTCGAACCCATGACCTCTGACTCTCAAGCCCGGGCTCTTTCCACTGAGCCATGCTAGTACTGGCTAGCTGCTATTCCACCATAACCCCAGAACCCATTGATAGCCATTGCTGCAACTCAGATGGTTACTCAACCCCTTTTCCTGGCCTTACACATCTCCTCCACGAGGTCTTCCCAGATTAAGCCCCTCCTTTCCTCTTCTCCCACACCCTTCTGTGTCACCCTGACTTGCTCTCTCCTTGTTTCTTCCCCCCTCCCAGCCCCACAGCACCTATGTTCATATGTGTAATTTATTTATTTGTATGGGTGTCTGTCTCCCCGACTCATTGCGGGCAGGGAATGTATCTGTCTATTGTTGTATTCTACTCTCCCAAGCTCTTAGTTCAGTGCTCTGCACACAGTAAGTGCTCAGTAAATTACGATTGAATGAATGAACCCAGAAGCCCTATAGGCCCCGGAGTTCTCGGCTTCTCTCATCTGGGACCGTCATCCACATGGGGCTGGCAACTAAATCACCTGGGACTTTGTAAGTCAGGTGCCCTGCTCTATGTGACTCCCAGGAAAGTGGATAGAGCAGGGGCCTGAGAGTCAGAAGGACCTGGGTTCTAATCCCGGCTCCGCCACTCGTCCGCTGTGTGACCTTGGGCAAGTCACTTAACTTTTCTGGGCCTCACTTACCTCATCTGTAAGACGGGGAGTAAGACTGTGAACCCCAGGTGGGCCAGGGACTGGGTCCGACCTGATTAGCTTGTATCTACTCCAGTGCTTGACACATAGTAAGTGCTTAACAAATGCCATCATCATTATACCCGGGGAGAGGGGCCTACTGGGCATTTTCAAGCTGCTTCCCTAAATTAATTAAGGAAAGGAAGGACTTTTTTTACACAGAGAATAGTATGAACGTTATTTCTGTCAAGTAGCAGGGTATAGTAACAGTATTAATTGAGCATCCACTCTCGGTACGGCACGGTACAACAAAAGAAACAAGATGACTCAATCCCTGCCCCAGGGGAGTTTATCATCTAATGGAGGAATTTACAATCTAACAGGCAACTCAGATGTAATAATAATAATAATGGTATTTGTTAAGCGCTTACTGTGTGTAGAGCACTGTTCTAAGCGCTGGGGGAGATACAGGGTCATCAGGTTGTCCCATGTGAGGCTCACAGTCTTAATCCCCATTTTACAGATGAGGTAACTGAGGCACAGAGAAGTGAAGTGACTTCCCCACAGTCACACAGCTGACAAGTGGCAGAGTCGGGATGCGAACCCACGACCTCTGATTCCCAAGCCCGAGCTCTTTCCACTGAGCAACGCTGCTTCTCGTGTGCAATGACTTGGTGGTCCCCAGTGGGTCCTCATCTAAAGGTAGGCATTTCCACAGTCGCTTGGCACCAGGGATGCCAACGTGTCGCGGCGTCTTGCGTTTGAGCTGGTGGACTTTGCTGTCCCAGGTTTCTCGATCAGTTGAGTAAGAGCCCCGTTGAGATTCATGTACATTTCAGAGAGCAACCAAGTGCGTTGTTGGCAGGAGAATCGTTTTCTGGCCGGGGTACATCCTGTCCGACTGAGTGGCCTGATGTTCCTTCCAGTCCGGGTTATCTGTTGACTAGAGTCCACTTTTCCCCAAGGGAGAGGAGGCCGTCCAAGAACAAAAGCCAACCCGATCCCCTCGCAAATATTGGGGGGATCTCCTGACCTCCCAGAGCCCGGAGAGGAAATGTCAGTTTCCTGTGAAAGCAACAGCCTGGGGAATTTTCAGCTGCACATTATTTTGGGGAAACATTCTACTTCTCTAAGCTGATTGTCATCAAGGAGAACACGAGTAGGCATGACTGTAGCTTATATTTGTAGAATTACCCGCAGGGCTGCTTAGTTCTATTCTGATCCTAAACCATTATCTAGGCCCCGGGGGTTTCCGTGGTTGAACCAGAAAATAATGATAATATTTGCATGGAGATGAGACTCTTTCTACGAGATTACATTTCAGCAGAGGTAAAATAACTAAAATGACCTGAGGCTGAAGTACGATCCCCTTTAGCTATCAAACAATACACACCCCTTCTTAAAGCCTCACTTTTCAAATCTAAAAATCAAAATGCAAATAAACACACGCAAGTTCTTAAATACCGTGAAGAGAGAAACTTGTATTCCGGGTCCCCTATAACAAAGGGATTGTGTTCTCACCAAACTCCGTCTTAAGGAAAACTCACATTCTGGTTCTCCCGGTGTCTGATAACCGGGGTCACATGTACAAACGGTTTTGTCTCACACTGCAGGGTGCTCCATCCAAACAGCCTCAAGGTGCCCGACAAACATTCCTTAATTGCCTAAAAGAGGGTCTAGCCAAAATGTGTGGTGAAGGTGCATATTCTGATCGAATCGGGTGAACATTTATCTGGCTTCTTGATGGTCGCCCTTTTAATCAATTATGTCTCACTGGTACCCTGATGGTGTACAGTTCAGTACAATGCTCTGCACCCAGGAAGTGCTCAATAAATGCCATTCATTAATTCTCCTTTTAAATCAAACTGAACATCGCGTCCTCGGAACATAAATCCTTGGAGGGCCAGAGGTGTGGTTTTGACCTACCCTGGGCAGTTGTCGGCACATTAGGGGCAGAGCCAATCAGATAAGGTAAAGAGGTACCGGGTGTCTCTCTCTGGTCTATTCTTCATTGTGCTGCCCGGATCACTTTTCTAAAATGTCATTTCTCCCACATCACACCACTCCTGCAAAATCTCCACTGGTTACCCACTCTTCTCTGCATCAAGTAGAAACGCCTATTCGCTGACTTCAAAGCACTCAGTCCTCCAATCCCTCCTTCCTATTTATCCAGTCTTTTATCCCACCTCACCCCAGCTCCCACTCTTCGTTTCTCTCAAGCTAATGTACTTACTGTGCTTCTTCCTCTAGAGCCCTTCCCTCTCAGGAGTGGAATCTGAAGCCAAAGGAGGGGAGCCTGGGGGTCTTGGGGTCTCCTCTGGCCACACCCAGTCTGGCTTCTCCATTCCTCCTGCTTACTGCTGAAGGGACCCTGGCCCTCGCTGGAAGATGTCGTCCCCCACTAGGGATGTCAGCCAATTGGACGGCCCCATCGCACCTCCGCCTCTTTTGTCCTCTCCAACCCTTCCGCTGTCCCCTCCGGCACCTGAGGCCAACCTGGATTTACAGAGGGTGGGAAATATTAGATGAGTCTTCATTTGGGATTTAGGCTTCCGGGCAACAGGTGGAAGCCCAAGCCTGAGGCCTGCAGTGACCTGCAGCGGCCTCCCCGGCCATCCTTGGCAGCCTCAATCAATCAAGCGATATAAGTCAGTGGTATTTATTGAGCATTTACTGTGTGAGGACTGCTGTACTAAGATTAACAGACAGGATTCCTACCATCCAGGAGCTTGCAGTCTGGTTAGGGAGACAGACACTAATATAGATTACAGATAGGGGAGGCAATAGAATATAAAGTTATGGACAAAAGTGCTATGGCAGCGTGCTTAGAAAATGCTGAAAAGGCAATAATGGGGAAAATAAGGTGGGAAGATGAGGGATTAATCAAGACGGTTTCCTGGAGGAGTTGTACTTCGAATAAATGTGGTATTTGTTGCTTGCTATGTGCCAAGCTCTGTACTAGGCTCTAGGATTAATACGTTGACTGACTAATATAATATAAGCAGATTGGAAACAGTCCTTTGTCCCACATGTGCTGACATTCTAAGAGGGAGGGAAAATAGGGATCGACTTCCCTTTGTACACTTGAGGTCACTGAGGCACAGAGAAGTGAAGCGATTTGCCCAAAGTCACACAGCAGGCCAGCGGTAGGGCCGGGATTAAAACCCAGGGCCTCTGATTCCCAGGCCTGTGCTCTTTCCAGTAGGGCGTGGAAGTTCTCTGAAGGGAAAGTGGTGGTCTGTCAGATAGGAAGAGTGAGGGAGTTTCAGCTAGAAGGGAGGGAGGGAGCAAGAGGTTGGTGGTGGCTCAGATGAGAATGAGGCAGCGTGCAGATGCTCTCCACCCGTACTCCCCGCCCACGGTTCTGACAACTTCAAGGGTGGAGTTTCCCCCTCCTCGCTCCCAGCAACTCCCAGCAGCTCCCAGCAGCTCCCAGTCAGGATCGGCTTCTGACATTCGGCAGCCTTCCCCATCCCCAAGACAGCCACCCTGACACCTTTGCCCCGATGATATCACCCAGAACGTTTTGTGGGAAGTCTGCCCAAATCAGCAACAACCCCTCTCAGGGATGCGATTAATTAATTTATTCATTCATTCGTTCAGTTGTATTTACTGAGCGCTTACTGTGTGCAGAACACTGTACTGAACACATGGGAGAGTATAACAGTATAAGAGATACATTCCCTGCCCACAATGAGTTTCACTCTGAAAATAAATCCCTACTTACTGGCCACGGGGGAAGTGTTTTAGGGCTCACCTGTCCTGAATGCTTTGGTTATTCATCTGCTGGCAGGGGAACTCGAGGTTTCAGGACTATGATTTGATAATTTGTTTCTTTGTCTCGGCGAAATGCTTTGAGAACCTTGGATAAAAGGCCTCAGAGGAGGCTTATGGTGTAAACTGTACTTGATTCCGGGACATGCTTCCCCTTCCGGGTTGCCGAAGGAGGCTTACTGAAGGCTCATCTCCTCCTCCCAGTCCCATAGCACTTATTGACATTTCTGTAATTTAATTATTTATTCATATGAATGTCTCCCTGTCTAGACTATCAGCTCATTGTGGGCAAAGATTGTGTCTGTTTATTGTTGTACTGTACTGTCCCAAGCACTTAGTACACTGCTTTGCACACAGTAAGCCCTCAAGAAATACAATTGAATGAATGAATGAAAGGAAAAGGGGGGATTTTGAACCGAAGTTAGAGTTACCCGTGGCTCCGCCTCACCTCACCCAACTCTGCTAGCCCTATTTTCAGTGGCACCTCTCCACACTGCGTCTTGCGGAAGAACAGAGGAAGGTCGCACCCCCGGAGATGTCAGCGGGACGGACGCAACGTTTCCAGGACACCCACAAAGTCACGTTGCAACACAGATGGGTCACCAGGTCAAATCTGGGCGGCACCCACCCATAGCTGCTCACCAGCTCAGCTGGCAGCTGCCCAGGAACTTCTAGGAAAAGAGGTGGTGATGGCCTCTGTCCAGCTCAGAGGGGACAAGGGGACAGAGGGCTACAGAAGACATTTTGGCTCCCTTCACGGGATGTTTTCTATTAGAGTTTTGACGCATTTTGCCTAGTTATTCATTACATATCCTTACCCAATTCCATTATCTCAGTGCTACCGATCGTTTTAGTAAATTAACGCTACCTGAATAGGGTGCTGTGGCAGGGCGGAGCATTCTGGGAAGCTCTGGGGGGGGGGCTCTGGAAATCGGTTGCCCCACCTTCTTCAACTCGCCATGCAGGCAAGTGCAAAGAAACGTTTGTATAACTCTTTTTCCTGGTATTTATTAAGCGCTTACTATGTGCCAGCCACTGTACTAAGCGCTGGGGTGATACAAGCTCATCAGTCTGGACACAGTCCCTGTCCCACAGGAGGCTTGCAATTAAAAGACCATGAGAGGGAAGCAGCGCGGCTCAGAGGAGAGCTTGGGCCTGGAGGTCAGAGGACCCGGGTTCTAATCCCAGCTCCATCACTGGTATTGGTTAAGTGCTTACTATGTGTCAAGCACTGTTCTAAGGTCTGGGGAAGATGCGAGTTAATCAGGTTGGACACGATCTCTGTCCCATCTGGGACTCACACTCTACAACCCATGTTCTCTTGACTACCAGGCCCGTGCTCCTTCCACGAGACCACGCTTCTTCCGGGGAAACACTTCTTGAAAAGTAAAAGTGCATGTTGCATATTCACTTTATAATGATACTGAAGTCTACAATTTTCTTAGATTTTTTTTGCCCATTTAAAATGCAAAAAAAAGAAAATTCTCTATCTATTAAAGAAAACTTCGCTCCAACTAAAAGCTAGGGAGAAGAGGAAAGCCGAATGAACTCATTTTAAAAAGTACGACCACTAGAAATACAAAAATCTTAAAAACTGAACATATTTACTTAGGTTATAACAGCTACTAACTGTTGTTGCAGCCGTCGGTCACTTGTCTGCTGTATGACCTTGAGCAAGTCACTTAATTTCTCTGTGCCTCAGTCTTCTCGACTGTAAAATGGGGATTCAAAACTTGTCCTCCCTCCTGCTTAGATGGTAAACCTCATGTGTGAGAGGGACTGTATCCGGCCCGATTAACTTGCATCTGCCCCAGTGCTTAGAAGAATTCTTGACCTGTAGTAAGCGCTTAATGAATACCCGCCGTCCCCCCGCAAATGTTTTCACTGCAGATGTTTGTAGCATCTGGTTGCAGCCAGAAGAAAGGCAGGAAGGCCTGCTGTCTGGTCCTCTCCTTTCCCCTCCCCCAGTGGCTGGCTAACAAGATCCAGGCGCAGTCTGGGCAGTCTTGACCCTGTTCACTCTGACAAGGCAAGGCCCTGGAATTTGATTCATCCTCTGTCTGGCTCCCCTTGCTCCCTTCCAGACCAGAAACCCGAGCTACAGTCCTGACTGCTCAAAGGTCACTTCCCTCCTTCCCCTCTCCCCTAATTTTAATCCCTTCCTGCTGCTGCTCGTTTCCTCCTCTAGCGTACCAAGGTTGGTCATTCATTCACTGTCATATTTATTGAGCGCTTGGGAGAGTACAATACAACAATAAACACACATTTCCTGCCCACAATGAGCTTACGGTCTTGTTGAGGGTCACTGTACAGACCGCAGCTCTCCCCACATTCAAAGCCCTCTAAAATCCCTCCTCCTCTAACACCACTTCACCTATTAGATGCCCGGTGCCCTAAACCCTAAAACCCAATCAGCCAACTAACTCCAGCACTTGGGAACATCTTTATAGCTATCTTCAGCACTCTTAAATCAAGGTTTATTCAGTTGAGATGTACACTCAATAATTTAACTACTCTAGAGGTAAGTATTTTTTATGTTTGTCTCCTCCATTAGAATTTAAGTGCCCTGTGGGAAGGGAATGTGACACATCTTTATTTTGAACTTCCCAAGAATCTTGCCTATAGCGCACCTCCCTGAGTAGGAGCTCAATAAATACTAATAGTAGTCGTCGTAGTAATACCATATATTCTTTTCTAGAACTTAACATAGTGTTCTGCACACAGTAAGCACAAAGGGAATCACTTTCTAGCCCACACTCGGGAATCTGGGTCCACACTGGGGTCTTTACAGAGTTTTTTTTTCCCCAGTCCCAAGGGATCCTGGCTGGTCCTCCCTGCCCTAAATCACCCAGGTTCCAGCGAGCAATCTGGGCAGGTCCGAGCTCTGATTCAGCTGGATACCTGGGCCTCTCAGAGCTCTCTGGGGAAATCAGATGGTCAGATCCTCCCAGGTGTTTCCCCGCTGCCCTCTGGAACAGGCAGGAGGCTGAATCTCTTGAGTGGTTCTTGGCTTGGGTCTGGTCCTCCAGGATTCACTAGAAGCACAATCATCATCAGTGGTATTTACTGAGTGCCTACTATGTGCAGAGAACTGTACTAAGTGCTTAGGAGAGTACAATACAACAGAGGTAGCAGGCACGGTCCCTGCCCACAAAGTGCTTACAGAATGGTTGGGGAGGTCATCTGCCTAGCGAAGAAACTCCTCTGTTAGGTTGATTTGTCCCTCTAGACTGTAAGCCCCTTGTGGGCAGGGATCGTTTCTACCCACTCTATTGTACTGTACTCTCCTGTTTTAGTACAGTGCTCTGCACACGGTAAGCACTCAATAAATACCATTGATTGATTGATTGCGTCTCACTAAGGAAAGGTCTTTTCAACCTTGCAGCTTCACTGGCCTGACGGGAGGGGAAATTTGTGCCCGATGGCAGGAGAGGCATGGAACCCTCTAATTTCAGCCCCCTGAGGCAGCTCCAAACCTACACGAAATGCGCAGTCCCGGTCCCGGTGCTGTGTATCGTGGAATATTTAGTTCAGGATACCCGGGAGAAACACTCTAGGCTCGGATGGAGTTGGTTGGAATCGGGGGGACTTCTGGAAAATGGCACCAATATGATGTTATCCCATAATCCTACACATTGGCATAACTCACGTGGGGTCACATGTATCTCAGGGGTCCTGTATTTTTTAATTCCGTCACTGGCCCTCAGACTCTCACCTGCCTTGGTCTTGTATCCTTTTAGTGTCTGGCCTGCCTCGTTCTTGGTACATGGTGACACGGCTACCAGCAGTTATTATCTGTGGGTATGAGTGGAAAGAAAGGACCGATAGGGGACTACTTTCTGGCAGGTGAACACCACTAGCTTTGAATATTGGGCCAGACTGCCTCCAGGGATATTTGCCTCTGTTCCCATTTCTTCCCCGTTCCCCTGGCCATCCTACACTTTTGCCCCCAAATACTCACCGCACCTCTGACCCGGACCTCTGGGAGTGCATAGATTCAGGATCTACCTGGTTCTTCTTTTTGACAGAGAGGCCAGAGGCCGGCTCTCCACAAACCTGCCAGGGCCATGGACCAGGCCTGTCCCATTGCTCCAAGCCCTCTGTTTGTTTTTTCTCCCATTTATCTTTCGGTGGACTGGAAATTGTCCAGCCAGCATGCTTCTGTTTGTTCTGTGAGGTAAAACATCACGTCACGATGTTGCGCTGGCATTTCCCGGGGTCCTTGCCTCCCGGGGCCTACGTCAAAGAACGGCCCGGTCCCAACCTGGGGCAGGGTTCAGTGTCGTGAGAGAGCTGGGTCCAAAGGGAATCTCATGGAGACAGCCTTCCCTCGTTAGACCCTTTAAAATTCCCACTGATAAAGATGAAGAAATACTTCACCAACAGGACCCAGAAAAGCAGGTTGGGGTGGGGTTGGACTTCCCCACAGGGTTCTGAGACATTTATCCAGTGGCCTATAAGGGGCAACTCAAGGGTGGAGGGGCAGAGTTGTTGATCTTTAAACTCCAATTCTGTCCTGCCTAGGTGACATCTCATCTAGGGTGCTACCAATCTCTGGGTGACCCAACCCCAGAAGTAATAATGTTGGTATTTGTTAAGCACTTACTGTGTGCAGAGCACTGTTCTAAGCACTGGGGTAGATACAGGGTAATCAGGTTGTCCCATGTGAGGCTCACAGTTAATCCCCATTTTACAGATGAGGTAACTGAGGCACAGAGAAGTTGAATGACTTGCCCACAGTCGCACAGCTGACAAGTGGAAGAGCCGGGAGTCGAACTCATGACCTCTGACTCCGAAGCCTGGGCTCTTTCCACTGAGCCACGCTGCTTCTCTCTGCTGGTAATTCCAGCCGATGGGCTGGCTTTGTATCAATTAGCCTAGTCCCTAGTGGAAGCGGGGCTGGGCACGGCAGCTAATATGAGGCACCTTCAGCCAGATTTCATTCAGTCAGTTGTAGTCAATTGTATTTATTGAGCTCTTACTGCGTGCAGAACACTGTACTAAGCGCTTGAGAGGGTACAATATAACAATAAACACACACATTCCCTGCCCATCATGAGCTTACAGCCTAAAGGGAGAGACTCCGCATAGAGTAAGGATTCCATAAATACGACTGACTAATTTGTCAGGGTGTGAAGAGGCTAAATCTGATGAAAAACCCACTTCCTCTAAACAGGCTTAGTACTCATTTAGACTGAAACCTGGGTTCTCTAAAAATCCGGCCAGAGTGGCCAAGGGCCCTTTCCTGTCCCCCACTTTCCTCCACCGTCCTCGCTTTAGTGCCGTGGGTCTCCCTGGTCTCCGCTGGTGATGGATATCTGGTCAATGAATATGCAGTGAGGGAACCTGAAAAATCAACCAGGCTATCATATTTATTGAGCACAAATTTTTTTTATGGAATTTGTTAAGTGCTTACTAAGTTCTAACTTACTGAGCGCTGGGGTAGATACAAGATAATTAGGTCAGACGCAGTCCCCGTCCCATGTCGGGTTCACAGCCTTCAGAGCACTGCAGTAAGCGTTTGGGAGAGTATAATATAACAGAGTTGGTAGACACGTTCCCTGACCACAGTGAGCTTACAGTCTAGAAGGGATGTCACTGCTCCCATGCTGCGTGATGTTGAGCAATTGCCTCTGCTGCCCTGTGTTTGAGGAGCCCATGAACACAGCAGGAAAAACAACCCCAGCCGGTCTGATCAGTGTAGTTTTCAGTAAGCGCTCAATAAATGCCACTGAATGAACGAGTGAATGCCTAGATCATGTCAGACGTGTTTTACATTAATATTACAAGGTGTTAATTTGTTAATGATACAGTACACCCTTCCTTTTCCAGTTTGTGTCCTTCCCCTGGGTTGTCCAGGGCAAGTCTCTCCTGACACCTTTCCTGAGAAGCAGCGTAGCCTAATGGAAAGAGCACAGGCCTGGGAGTTAGGAGACCTGGTTCCTAATCCTGCCTTCTGTGTGACTTTGGGCAAGTCGCTGAACTTCTTGGTGTTTCAGTTTCCACATCTTTGAAGTGTGGATTAAATAATTATGGTTTTTGTCAAGTGCTTCTCTGTGCCAAGCACTTATTAAACCCTTGGGAAAATACATAGTGTTAGCTCCTGAACCGATCTGTTATTATTATTAATATTTTACTCATAATAATAATAATAGTACTTGTTAAGAACTTACCGTGTGCCAAGCACTGTTCTAAGTGCTGGAGTAGATACACGTTAATCAGGTAGGACACAGTCCCTGTCCCACAAGGGGCTCACACTCTTAATCTCCATTTTACAGATGAAGTAACCAAGGCCCAGAGGAATTAAGTGACTTGTCCAGGGTCACACAGCAGAAATGTGTGGAGCCAGGATTAGAGCCTTCTGACCCGCAGGCCCATGCTAGTGGCTCAGTGGCAAGAGCACGGGCTTGGGAATCAGAGGTCATGGGTTCTAATCCCGGCTCCTCCACTTGTCAGCTATGTGACTTTGACAAGTCACTTTACCTCTCGGTGCCTCAGTTACTTCATCTGTAAAATGGGGATTAAGACTGTGAGCCTCATGTGGGACAACCTAATTACCTTGTGCCTACCCCAGTGCTTAGAACAGTGCTCTGCACATAGTAAGCGCTTAACAAATACCAACATTACTATTATTATTCACTAAACCAGGTTGCTTCTGTTTCATTTCCTCGAACGTGCCCAAAAGATTTTAGATTAAACATGTTTTCCTCTTCCCACTTGGACTGTGAGCCTCAAATATGGCAATAGCTATGTCTGATCTGATGGTATCTACCCCAGCACCGGTAGAGTGCTTGACACATGGTAAGTATTTAGCAAAGACTATTGCTATTATCTTTCATAGTCTGGGAAGGGATTAGATCTCTTCACCATCCTCCTTTTCCTCCTCCTGCTTCCCAGCTCCCTCCTTTCTCTCCCCACTTCTCTCTCCCCCTCTCTCTCCCTCTCCGCCCCACAAACACAAACACGCACACAACATTTATCCTTGGACTTGCTATTTCTCAATCTCACTTCCTCTGTTGCAATTTCCCTGGACATGTGACATGTTCGGTTACTCCTATCCTGTCACAGAGTGGATTTTTCTGGACTCCAGAGATGTGTGGAACAGTATCATCCCTTTCCTCCAACTCTTCTAAAGGAACTGGCAAACTAGATTAGGAGACAGACTAGCCTGTTCCAGTTTATTCTTACCAGACATAAAGGGGAAAAGTTGCCTGGAATTCGATCCTTCCCCGCGGCATTGTTAGTAAGCGCTGGTGTAGAAGGAAGCAGGCAGGTCTAAAGGTCTTTGTAGTTTTGCAGGAAGTGCTTTACTGTTTCTGCGTTCAGTCCTCAAGAACCTCCACAGGTTGTCCATCCACCTCCTCATCAAACTCAAACTTCTTACTGTCCGCTTTAAAGCATTAAATCACCTTACGCCCTCCTACCTCACCTCACTACTCTCCTACTACAACCGAACCTTGCGAACCTCACTCCTCTAATGCCAACCTACTCACTGTACCTTAATTTCATCGATCTCATCACCAGCCTCTCGCCTACATCCTCCCTCTGTCCTGGAACACCCTCCCTCTTCATATCTGACAGTTACTCTCCCACCTTCAAAGCCTTACTGAAGGCACATCTCCTCCAAGAGGCCTTCCCTGACTAAGCCCTCATTTTCTCTTTTCCCACTCCCTTCTGCTTCACCTCTGTCTTGCTCCCTTTATTCACCACTCCCACCCCCACAGCACGTATTTACATATCCATAATTTATTTATATTATGTTAGCTCATCTGGGCAGGGAATATGTCTGTTATATTGTTTGGCCTTTTCCAGGGAGGAACCTGAGGCAACTAAAGTTCAGTCAATAAAGTTTTATAGTTAACGTCACTGCACCCCACCCTGCCTAGTCTCTGCCTCCATTTTCCAGTGTATCTGAGCAGTTTCAGATCCTCCCGCATGTTATAAGCATTAAGTCCCCGAAGCTCTTTTCTGAGGAGAGTACAGGAAATCCATCTGAGCTCTGGATCCTAAAGCAAACATAATAATAATAATAATTGTAGTATCTGTGGAGCTTTTACTATGTGCCAAGCATTGTACTAAGCACTGGGGTGAATACAGACAAGCAAATTGGCTTGGACATGCTCCCTGTCCCATGTGAGTCTTAATCCCCATTTTGCAGATGAGGGACCTGAGGCACAGAGAAGTTAAGTGACTTGCCCAAGGTCACACAGCAGACAAGTGGCGATAAATAAAAATGAAAATGGCAATCAATTGTATTTATTGAGCACTTACTGTTTGCAGAGCACTTTACTAAGCTCTTGGGAGAGTACAATATAAGCAAGTCTGTAGACATGTTCCCTGCTCACATTGCGCTGATATAGAAGGGGACACAGACATTAATATAAATTAATACATTATCG
Source organism: Ornithorhynchus anatinus (assembly GCF_004115215.2). Taxonomy (NCBI): domain Eukaryota; kingdom Metazoa; phylum Chordata; class Mammalia; order Monotremata; family Ornithorhynchidae; genus Ornithorhynchus; species Ornithorhynchus anatinus. Next base: position 10,156,206 of record NC_041744.1, read on the forward strand.
TTATGTCCATAAGTGCAGTGGGGCCGAGGGTGGGGTGAATAAAACGTGCAAATACCATCTGGGTTCGGAGATTTTGATTTTCTGCATGTTCAGAGTAGTTAGGGCAGTTAGTAAATATTGATCTGAAGCCTGCTTGATGAAGGGACTCATCTTGGGCCAGTGGTCTAACCTGATAAGGAAATGGCAGCCCAGAGACCTCAAGTGATTTGACCAAGGTCATACGGCAAGAGCTCAGTTCAGTGTTCTGCATACAGTCATCGCTTAATAAATACTATTACTGTTAAGTGCAGTTCCGGGATTAGAATCCAGGTCTCCTGACTCCCAGGCCAGTGCTCTTTTACCAGGCAATACTATTTCAGTTATCGTGATTATATCAGAGCATTTCATAAGTATGCAGAGTTTTCAGGGAAAAATGGGGCAACTGGACTGCCTCAAGTCAATTTAGAGACCCATCTGAGGAATTCAGTTCCTCTTGGAGGAATGTCGTCAGGCTGGTGGGTTCAGTTCTCCGAAATGAGGAGCACTGTGGGGTAGAACCATGTGACTTAGATGACATAATCTGCGACCAACTCCTGTGGAGAAATCCAGGATTAAGAGTTAGTGAGGGTGTGCAGATCCCCAGATCTGTAACCAGAACTCTTTGCTGGGGTGGTTGTGAAGCCTAATCAAGGGGCAGTTTGTTAGAGAGTGCAGCTCGGAGGAGAGGATGGGCTAGCCCATTTCTGGAGCTGACTCGGGCCAGGGGTGATGGGAATGGGACAGAGTGGTTTGGACCGTAACTACGCCCGCTGCTTTATCGTAATCCTTCAGCAGGCCTTCTCCAGCCCTCCCCTCCTCCCCTTCCTAGGAAGCAACCCGTAGAAGGAGGTAGACGAGACATGAGTCAGAGCACAGTCACAAGGTCTTCTCCAGCCTCTCCTCCCACAAGCTTTTCCCTCAGTGGGCCTCAGGAAAGCCAAGGAGAGAGAGGAGCGATGCAGGAGGCTGATGGCCATGGGAAAGGGAATTTGTGCGGGGTGGGGGCGGGCCGCGAGGGCTGTTTCCGTCCCTTGGTTTCTTCTGATATGAGATCACTAAGAAGGATGAGGGCAGATGTGGAGTTCAGCACCATCACTGTTTACTGCTTATAATCAGAATAAGAAAAATTATTGGTCTTGGCTCAGACCAAGAGTCACCGAGGTCTCAGCCATGGCCACGGCAGTGGGCTTCCCGTTATTGTAGAGGTTGAGAAGACCTCACTCGGCTATCACTTGACTCCTTCCTGGGCTGGAGCAGAGACTGATGGAAGCCCCGGTGGTTTAGGGCTGCGGCAGCTTCTCTCTGGTGGGTTGGGACCCAGAGGTCCGAAGCGAGAGGCCCAGTGAGACAGCTTCTTTGGGATTTGTGCCATCTTTGAAATCGAAGGACAGATGAATTTATGTACGCATGTATATATTACATACTATGTATGCATACATAGTTATATGCATATTCATTGGCACTGACATACATGCATAGGTGCAAATCCACTGGTGGTTTATGTCTGATTTGGTGATTTTTCCCGGTAGTTAAGGTACTTTAAAGATTTTAGTGGCCTCTCCTGCCCTCTTCTGGATAAACCTATAGTGGACTCATCTACTCTCTCTCAATTGTTTATAATAGTAATAATAATAATGATGGCATTTGTTAAGCGCTTACTTTGTGCAAAGCACTGTTCTAAGCGCTGGGAGGATACAAGGTGATCAGGTTGTCCCACGTGGGGCTCACAGTTTTCATCCCCATTTTACAGATGAGGTCCCTGAGGCACAGAGAAGTGAAGTGACCTGCCCAAAGTCACACAGCTGACAGGTGGCGAAGCTGGGATCAGAACCCATGACCTCTGTTTATGAATATATAAGCAAAGTCTTAGGCACCCGAAAACAGGGATATTTGAGTTAATCGATCGATCTGTGGCATTTACTGAACACTTACTGTGGACAGAGTACTGCACTGTACTAAGCAGTCGGGAGAGTACAATACAGTAGAGTTGGTAGTCACGCTTCCTGCCCACAAGGAGGTCACAGTCTAGAGTAGGAGAAGAACATTAAAATGCATCACAGATAGGGGAGATGGGAGAGTATAAAGACATTTCTTTGGTAACAACGGTTATATAGCACTGCGTCCTGAAGCAA